>NW_026638638.1:2705088-4032677 GCF_028554395.1 Pezoporus wallicus | reverse complement strand
GCTCCATATTGGTTCTGAAGCGGGCGAGCTTGATCACAAAATGGAGGTAACTACCCGCCGCGTGGAGGGAGCGGGGCTCGTGAGCCTCAGCTGAGGCAGGGGTGGAAGGCGACGTAAAGCGGCCTCCTTTCCTACCGCTGGTCCCTTACTCCTCCATCTCCCCCGCGGAGGTAGAGCTGCTTCAATTCTCCCGACAGAGCCCCCGGGCGGGAAGGGGGAGTAATGGGGAGGGGGAGGCACGTAATGGTGCCCCTCGCAGTTCCGGCTGGTGTACCGGAGCGGTCGCCGCCTCTTTGTAGCGTTTCTGCCGTCTTCCAGACCTCATTTCCCCTGAGACACGGCGCATTAGACTGCAATGGCGGCTGCTGGCAGGAAGAGGGAGGATGCGGGAGAGGCTGCGCTTCCGCTATGGGCCCCTCGGGCACAGCGGCTGCGGCCGCCATTTCGCTGCTTCCAGCGTGCGGCTAGGGGAGGCCTGGCCTTCTGCTTGGCACAGAGCTCTGGGTAACAGAGGCGCCCTCAGCTATTCTGGGGAACACCGAAATACTTGGGTGCAGGTTCGAGCGAGAGTGGAGAGAACTGAGGCCCATGCCATGTGTGTGTCATTGTTCTGTTCTCCCTAACCCCCCCCCCCCACCTCTTCCCGTGTAAGCTACCTGGAGTAGTTCGATAGGTGTATTATACCACAAATTTTCCTGGGAACGGACTTTTAAAGCGTTGTGTTCGTGCTTCTCGCTGAGGAATGCTGGTACACGTTGCAGCAGCTCCCCGCTGCCCTTGTCCCCTCATTCCATTCCCGTGGGGGCTAGCGCGTGTAGCGAGCTTTTGCTGGCCGGGGAGGTAGGAGAAGGTATACTGCGAAGCGCTCTCCACTTCCATTTCTCTTCCCCCAACCACACGTGCATAAGGGCCGTGACACTCGGCCGTGACACTCCCGCCATGATTCTGGTGGGAACCACGAAGAAGCAGTCCTGCAAAAACCTTGGTTCAAATTTTCCACAGCTTGAATGAAGTCGAGATAAAACGTGCGCTCGGGCAGTCACCCACACCCTGCGTGGAGGGAAATACGCTCATGATTATTCCCCGTTGCTTTTCTTTCCTCCTCTTAACAGAAGGTTGTTTTTTTTCTTTTTTTTTTTTTTTCCTCAAATAGAGTACGGTGAGCAAAAATGGTGCAGGTTTTGTGTGTGGCTTTTTTATTTTGACCCCCTTCACTGCAGGCAGAAATCTTACAAAATTCAGAACAGAGAAACCAACAGGTCACAGTAGTTTCTGTACCTACATTAAAAGCAGACAAGAAACTGGATCCCGTAGCAAAACAGCTAAAAATAACCTTTCCATATAAGCAATTGTTTTCACTGCTTCAGGGTTGTTGAATAGCTTGACAACTGGTGGGGATAATGCATTCAAAGCATTTGAACAAGCTTCAGTAAAGCTTGGAAACCCATCACCCAAGTTATTAAGCTAGTATCTTCTTGCTTTTTCTCCCAGTAGACGTTACTGTTAGCTTTGGGAATAAATTGCCAATGCACTTAGAGCTGGAAATCTGTTATTTTGCTGCTTTAACTCTTAGGTTTGGCATGATACAGTGTATGCATGTTAGGTCCAACTGTAATTATTTGGAGAAAAGACCAGTACATCTCCATAGTATTCTCTAACAGGTAGACATTCCCAAGCTGGATGTTTATCTTGCTTCTGTTAACTTTTTGTCCCTGTAGGAGGTACAGTAGTACTGTAAGTTCATTTGAGTGATGAAGCATCTCCTACTGACTTTTTTCTCATTATAACAGGTTTGTTCTGAGATCACTTTCGGTTTTGTAGCTATGTTGTAGTATACAACCTTTTCAAGGCTAGTTTAACTCAGCTGGTAAGTGTTCTGATTATTTTTATTTAGAGTTGAATATTTTGCTAAGTGTAGAAAAACTGATACTGACAGCTCTTCTTAGCAACATTCTATGAAGCGAAGTAGGAATAGGGCTGACCAGGGCTGTGTTCCACTTCAGTTGATAGTGTGCAATAGCAAGGAGACAGTTCTGTTTTGACCATCCTGGCCTTGAGAGGCCATCATGGGAGTGACATGTCGGATAGCTTTAAGGTGGCTGGCATGGAGCCTCCTTGGGGAAAGCAGCAGGTGACAAGATCAGAGGGGGACTGCATACTTTTCATTACTTAAGCATAACCCTTTCCTGCCTAACAATTCCCGAAGTTTTATTTTGCCACACAGCTACTTTTTTTAAAAAAGCTCTTGAACTGTTAATGTGCTGTTTCATACCTCTCCTGTATGACTTCAGGAATTGAACAGCTCAGTTGAAACACAGTGTCCTGTGTGTAATATCTCTTAAGTCAAACTGATGTTTGATTTAAAGGATTTCAGGAGCAGGTTTAGCATGGTGTAAAGCGGAACTGAAGGTAATACAAACACTTCGATGTTACATAATCAGTTAAAATTGTTAGTGCAGTAAATCATGGTACTCATGATTTCACAGTTGAGTTTAATTTGAAGCTGGATTTTAGCATGGAATTACATTAAATAATTTCCACTCTGAATAACAGTACGTGTTGGTGATTAGCAGGCATCTGCATGCCTTGCCCTATGCAGTGTTTGCAGGAATAAAACTTTCTTCAAACAAACAAAACTTGCCACAGAAATACACCTAATCTTGTAAATACCAATGTTTTTGATGTAGCACAAGTGTAATTTTACAGAAACGTATTAGTTATTGTATTTTGGCTACTGTAATAAAATTTCAAGAACCATCCAAAGTTGTGTGGAGTTGTAGCCAAAGATACTAATGCATTATTGTAAGAAATAACTTACTGATCTCAGAAAACTTGAAATAAAGGCTAAAGGGAATATGTTTTTTGTTAGTTTGAATGTTTATCTATGCGTTCATTCACTGAACTTGTGAAATACTTGATTTTTATAATAATATGTATATGACTTTGTTAATGGTTATTGTAAAAAGTTTGGAATGTAAGTAGAGTATAGGGTAGTAATCAAATACATCACTTGGAAGGAAAAGTAATGCAGATGACTAGTGCTACAGATTGCTGAGGATCAACTGTTAACATTCATGATGTTGCAAGAGTAGAATCAGTAAGGGATTCTTGCAGTGGTGTTAGTGGAAGGTATTTTTCAATACAGAAAACATTTAACACATCCTCTAGATTTCCAGGCTGCTGGATAACCAGATGCAGTAGGTTACACATAAGAGAACTTTTAATAAATGATATTTGCAAAATGTTAGGCATTTTGTGGTTTAAGATCTACGGAAGTAGAATTTATGCAACAAGTTTGGGTACAAAAAGTGGGATTTGCTTGCCCTTTACCAGTTAATAGTTATGAAAGATGGCAATCAACATAGGCTGTTTTCTACCAATTCTAGCATTAGTTTGTACCTAGTTATTCCAGCAGTTGTAAAAAGCTTTTACTAGGATAGCAAATGTTCCTTCTGCAGCTCTTCTTAATTGTGAGCAAAATAGGCAGGATTTTCACTCTCCCCTTTTGAATTCTTAAGGTTTTTTCTGTTTCCCCCCTCACCTGTTTCCACCTGTAAAGCCACACCCATGCACTGCAGCCAGAGAAGGCCCTGCTTCACAGGAATCGGGGTAAGTACTGACTTATCCAACCTGTTTTCTAGGTTTCCTAGAGCTAAAAGAAAGGCTGAGTTAGAGTACCCCTCCAAAATGGCTGCTCTTAAGGAAGAGAGAGAGGTGGAAGACTACAAGAGGAAAGGAAGACGATCCTCACAGGTGAGAGGATTGTTGGTTTTTGTTGTTTTTTTTAATATAAATGTAGCTTTAAGGGGGAAAAATGAGAAGACCCACAACTTAACCATTTCTATCTGATGTATTAATTCATAGTTTTTTTTTTCCCTACGTTCTTCATCCCTGTACTGACGGAGTAACTTTAAGTTGCAGTGTATTACATACAATTTTAAGGGGTGGGGTGTTAAGCATAGTGGGGAAATTTTGCTTTTATAGTTTTTCTGTTCTGACAAAATTGATTAAATGTATGTTTGTGATAAAAGCAAGGTGTAGTTATTAAGAAATTCATGTATCCTCAGAGTATCAGCAGGAACTTGATTCCTTCCTATCTTCAAAATGCTGGTTTTGGTGGGAATGAAGACAGGTTCTTTCTTTCCTTTTTTATCTTTTTTTTAATCTTTTTTTTTTTTTTCAATTAAAAATGGTTGCCTTATAGTCACTGCAAATGAAAGTGAGGCTGTACTAAGTAAAAATAACTGTTTTCTTTTGCTTCTAGCAGAAATACCGTAGACTGAATAAGGTGCGTAGTATAGAGAAGATGTTGGGGCTGTTCTGGGAGGATGGGAGCTAGTTACTGTGGGGCAGGGTGTGGAAGTGGGAGGGGGGGAAAGTCTTGATACCCTTTAGACAATAAACTTGACAGCAAAGAGGGTATTTAAGATTCTTATATAGCTTATAACTGAGACATTTTCTGGTTGTTTCTTTTGACTTGTTTGCTTTCTAACATTACTTTTCCAGGGTGCCTGAATATTTTAGCTAGTTCAACTTTTTTGGGAATGATACATACTGCAATGTGGGAGGGCCTGTGCACTTCAATTAAGAACAAATCTTGTCTGAGTTGCATGTATCTGGTAGCGTTTGGTTATTTTTGTATTGAAGTATGGTGTGTAAAGTCCTTCTGGAAGAAATGTTGCAACTGTCTCACTGCTTTGGACTTTGGATAGAATGTAACTGGGGTCACTCAGTTGCCTACTGAATGAGCTCTTACAGTTTGGAAAAGTAGCTTGCCCTGGAATGTACTTAAAAGCTATTCAGTTCCTAGGGAAAATACTTCACAGGGAAAGCTGGTGAGTTCCCAGTTCTCTGTAGGCTTTCCCATTTAGGGAGGCAATCTAGGATTGGGCTAGCGGGGGGGTGGAGCAGTCTCGTCTTACAGGTCTACCTGCAGATGAGTGTAGGTGTGATGCCAGGCACTTTGTGGGCACTTGCTGGTGTTCACAGAGGTACAGTCCACTTCAAAACAGTGCCATTAGAGAGAAATACTAGTTCTAAAAGGCTGTTCAAAACCCTGGACATATGGAAGTTAAGCGTATAGCAGACTTGTCTGCAGCAGTGTTGTCACTTCTGCAAAGATTAGGATTTACATGGGGGAGGGGGAACAGTTGCCATTTTTTCTTCCTCTTACGAGAAAGGCTTAGTTAGGCTGTGCTGAGTGTTTGGGCCTTTAGGTAGGACACAGGAGCCACAAGTTCAGTTCTGATGGTGACAAAGGGTGAGCTCACGGCACCCCCGTTTCTCCCTGCCCTGCTCCCGGACCCCAGCCTTGGCGGCAGGACACTTCCATGGCACTACTGCGGGTGGTGGGGTGAGCGCTGCTGTATGCGCCTTCCTGCTCCTGTGAGCCCCGCCCTCCGGCTCCATATTGAGGGTGGAGAAGATGAGATCGCTCACAAAATGGAGGCAGTCGGTGCCGCTCAGAGCTTTGGCCTGAGTGAGGAAGTCAGTAATCACAGCTGGAGAGGAAGTTCCCGGCCTCCTCAGAGCCCATTAATATGTTTGGGGAGCCACTTAAACACCTTAGGGAGAGAAACAAAGCTGCTTGCTGGCTGCAGGCAAGCTGGGCATTCTTATTGCTACCCCTCCTCCTTCCCCCGCTTCCCCCCCCCCACAACTGAAGGAGCACTGCAGAATGGCATGCTGCCCCACAGTATCAGCTGAGTAGGCGGGACCCTGCTGGTCTTGTTGAAGTACTATGGTAGATAGACTAGGGAGGAAGGGAAAGATGTCTTGTGCAAGGTTTGCTGCCCACAAGAGATTGCTGTTAAAACCAACTTCAGCAGAGAAGGACTGAGAAACAATGTCGTGTGTGATAGAGAACAGTGCTTGGAAAATTCTAGAGATGCTTATCCCCAGTAAGAACAAGCTACCTGAAAAAAAAAGGAAACCCAATTAATGCTGTAAGAAAATGTTGCCTTTTGTGTCTGTGAACAGTTCTTATGACAATAGGTGTGTTCTGGGGCTAATTTCTCTCTGATAAAGAAGCTGTAACAGCAGATGTTACTTCTCCCATATGAAATGGCAGTTCACATGCATATAATAAAAATAAGCAGAAAAAACCTTCACTTTTCCTTTCAAGAGTGACCTGAAGAGTTTTTTGGTTATTCTGTTAAGGCAAAAGCAGTCAGTTGCTAATTGAAAGCCCCATAGCCTGGAGGGGTGCCAGAGAACTGCAGAAAGTCTCTCTAGTTTTGCCTCATAAGGCTTCTGGCTTTGGATGAGTCCAGACTCTGCAGTTTCACAATATAGATTTTCTTTACTGTGTAGGAGAGTTTGAAACGCTTAATAGTCCCAGCTTTAAGATAACCTAGATAAAAATGAAGTACTGTCAATAGATAAAAAGCCCAAACAATGCAATTAGCAACAGAAAACAGTATTTTACTTAAAGCATGCTTCTATATACAGTAGATGTGTTACTCTGTAAGGTTTTAAGTTAACATATAGTTGGAAGAGATATTTTTTAAATTATACTTCTGTAGTCCAGACCACTTGGAAGACAGTAGAAAAGAAGCTTTACTTTGTAGTCACAGGACCATTCAGTGTCAATTATTTATATAATATTCCTGTAGTTACAGAGTTACTGCCTTAAATAGAAAGTTGTTACTGAGAATGCTGGTGCTCTTCTGTACGAAGTTCCGTAGGAATAAGGTCAGGGGTTACTTCCCAGCCAGCTTTTCATAATCTTGGGCATTATTTCCTGTATTGCAAGTGGAACATCATAAACCAAGTGTTTCCTAAAGCAGTATATAGTTCAGAAATTGTATTTTGCCATACACTGCTTCATAATATTCATTACTCTTCAGGGTGGTTGTGTTGCACTCAAAGGGACATACACTTTTCTGGCCAACCCTAGAAAACCCACCCCCCTGTATTTAAACTGTGGCAGAGCTTAAAGAATTTCACCTTCGGGTTTGAAGCAACGCATCTACATGTAGCAGTCTGGCTACTTTTATGTAGTTCAGCATTCAGGCTAATGCTGCATCTGGACTGAGTTAACCCACTGCAGCAGAAATGCTGAAACTTATTATACATTCATGCTGCGGAATTAAAGTCGTATGCAGTGTATCTAGCCAGCAGTGTAGTTGGCCTGCACCTTGTGCAGTGTTTTACATACATACAACTACCAGCTGGCTAAATAATATTTTAATCTGGTGGCTTTTCATAAGCCTTTTCTGTCTTGGGGATGGGAGAAATCTATAAAGTAATTTTTCATAAACTCCAGTCAAGTGTATGAGGGTATTCCTGGCCTAACTAAAAAAAAGCCCTCATGCAACACTGAAAGATCAGAAACACTAACATGCTTGTAAGCCCACTTTGATTATGATGTATAAAACTGGGCTTTTAAAATAGCACATTTTATGAAGTGGCTGGTCGTATTTAGGTGATATTCTCAAGAGCTTCAATTATACTTGTTTGGTTTATTATGCTTGTTAAGGTACCAGTCTTATTGCAGTAGTTGTATCCACTACTGGTCATTGATTGGTCATTACTCAGGACATCATTTGTCTGTAAGACATAAGTCCTCGTTGAGTCACATTTGAGAGGTATTTCCCATAACACTGAAAACTGCACATGTACTTCTGCTTTCTTGCTTGCATCCATACAACTTACAAAATCATCAGACTAGAAAATTTACAATTTTAAGGAATTAAAAATGGATAAATTTTTTCATAATGCGTAAAAATAACCTTTCACAAAGGATATCCTGAAGGACTGGACACTCTGGATGATAACCCTTTTTCTTTCACATGGTGTTCTTAAATTTTTTTTTATAGTTCCTCACGAATATGCTTCATAAAGTGTTAGAACCTCCTTTTACCTAGCAGTGCTTCATTGCTAATCCCTACAGAGTGATACGCAACAACATAAGATAGTTGTAAAATGAACATACTCCTGGGGCAGTGGGGAGAGACCAAATTATTTGGTGTATTGAAATTCTTTACTGATGTGTGCATTGGAGCACTTAGTTAGTTAGTGTTTTAATTAAAATCACACCTCATTATGCTTACTATACTGCTGTCTGAACCCATTAGAAGTCATTGTTTTTATGTAAATGTATTCCACCTATTTGTAGTATAATGTGCACGGATAATTTTTTTGTAATTCTGTGAAATTTTAACTCTGGTTTATAGTCAAAATACATTTCTGATTTTTGATTTTGTAGGGCCATGAGCCAAAGGAGCCAGAGCAGTTGAGAAAGCTGTTCATTGGAGGTCTGAGCTTTGAAACAACAGATGATAGCTTGAGAGAGCACTTTGAAAAATGGGGCACACTCACGGACTGTGTGGTAAAGTGTCAAATACTAGTTTGTGCTTTTGAAGGATCGAGGTGCTTAATCTAGCACAGAAATGCAGAGCACCCCCTATATTTTTTGCAGGTGATGAGAGACCCCCAAACAAAACGTTCCAGAGGCTTTGGCTTTGTGACTTATTCTTGTGTGGAGGAGGTGGATGCTGCCATGAGCGCTCGGCCTCATAAGGTTGATGGACGCGTGGTTGAACCAAAGAGAGCGGTTTCAAGGGAGGTAAGTTAAGTGTTTAAGTTAACCTAATTTCCTAATCTTTACCTAATAATTTAAAACACTGAATGGAGTTTTTGGTGTTGTAGGATTCTGTGAAGCCTGGGGCACATCTCACAGTAAAGAAAATATTTGTTGGTGGAATTAAAGAAGACACAGAAGAATATAATTTAAGGGAGTACTTTGAAAAGTACGGCAAGATTGAAACCATAGAAGTCATGGAAGACAGGCAAAGCGGAAAGAAGAGAGGCTTCGCTTTTGTAACTTTTGATGATCATGATACAGTTGATAAAATTGTTGGTATGTAGCTCTTCAGTGAGAAATGACTTGCAGGATAAAAGTATAACATGAGATTTCAGAGGAGTGGTGTGTAGAATGTAAGCTGTTGGCATAATCAACTGTTTTACTATTGTAAAAGAAGGGATAGATTTAATGTTCCTTTTAAAAGTGTGATTGTGCCTTTCTGTGACAGTTTTACAGCGTATTGCTTTCAATGATTTTATTTTCTAACTGTCCTATTTCACATTTTTCTCTAGTTCAGAAATACCATACTATAAATGGACATAACTGTGAAGTGAAAAAAGCACTCTCAAAACAAGAGATGCAGACTGCTAGCTCTCAGAGAGGTGAGTTTGGAGTTGTACATTGGTATTGTATGGAGCTGGTTTTCAATTAATGTAATTGAAGTAAAATATTTTGTAGGTCGTGGGGGTGGCTCAGGCAACTTCATGGGTCGTGGAAACTTTGGAGGCGGTGGAGGGAACTTTGGCAGAGGAGGAAACTTTGGTGGAAGAGGTAAATACCTGGAATACTTACACAGAAGGGGATTCCTATTTTTATTTCCTGTGTCAGTTGACTTAAACACTGGATGTGTGTTCAGGAAAATTATCTGTTTTGTGTTCCAGGAGGCTATGGGGGTGGTGGTGGCGGTGGTGGGAGCAGAGGAAGCTTTGGGGGTGGTGACGGATACAATGGATTTGGTGATGGTAAGTGTACTGTTCATTCCCTCTTCCCTCCCAAATGTTATAGATAGCTGTAAGTCTTGCCTTCGCTTTGAAAACAAAGTCTGCTTTGATAATAATGTTTCTACATTGTAGAGCTGTGAAGAGTTAAAGGGTTTCTTTTTCCCCACAAAATTATGGGTGGAGAAAAAAACCCACCTCTGTATTTACCTTGTGACATGAGGTTATTTAAAAGTTCATGCAGCAGCTGTTCATGATAATTGAGAACTAAATGAAGATTCTGCTGTCAGCTGAGATGACTAAAACTGAATAAAGCAGTGATCTGCTATAAGAGAAATATCTTCAACCAACTGTAAGACTTCTCGTGGCTCAGTAGTGTCTTTTTTTATGGTTAAGTTTGAATGAGTATCCAAAATACATCTGAAGAGAACTGTGGCAATTACCAAACGGCTGTGGAAGTAGTGGGGTTTGGGGGGGGGGGGGGGAGGGCGTGCACAAGTTGGGGAAGTAGCATGTGATTATATGTCCTGAATCTATAAGCAGATAAATATAGTTATGTTGAGTTCTTTGGAACTATTTTCCAGTTTGGGATTACTCCATCAAAATGTCAGAGACCAGGTCAGCCTCTGGAATACCAAGTCTTTCAGATACGCTTTATGCGATTAGAAAAAAAGAATTTTCAGTAGCTTTGACACACATGTAAATAAAGCTGTAGGCCTAGATAAAAACTGTGAACAAGAATTCTTCTGAGGACCTATCCTTCATGAGACGTTTTAATTCAGAGGAATAGAGAGGATGGTACACAGTACTGACAAAGCCATTTGTGTAAAGAGGCAGTTAGTGCAGGTAGTGGGGGGAGTGGTGGTAGCAGCCTGTCTGTATTTTCTGTGAGCCAGAATGAACTGAGTAGCCTTTCTCAAGTGTGTACATAAATGAATGGGGTTTCTTTGTTTGGGTTAAATAGTTTAGATAGGTGATAAAACTGCAATTAATATAATACAGGGAAAGCACTGGGAGGAGACAATCTTACTCAGTATTTGGTTTTTGTTTTGTTTTTAAATGGACATTTCCTCACCAGTTTAGCTTTGGTGTGTTCAATTTGATTCTTTTATTCCAAGGGGGAAACTATGGAGGGGGTCCTGGCTATGGCAGCAGAGGAGGTTATGGTGGTGGCGGCGGACCAGGATATGGAAACCCAGGTGGTGGATATGGAGGTGGAGGAGGAGGTTATGATGGCTACAATGAAGGAGGAAATTTCGGTGGTGGTAAGATGCCAGTTTTCATTAGATGTTTTTCAGACATGTCTGAGTTGTATAGTGTCTTGAGTGTGATACTGCTTAAAATGAGTTGTACAGTGAGATCTTAATGTAGAATACTATGTTACATAAGGAAAGTTCTTTTCCATCTGAATCAGCTTTGATATACTCTATACATTGTTTTGCCTGGAACTTACTTTGCAAAAAGCAGCAACTGTAAATCTATGTAGAGTAGGAGAATTTTGAGGCTTTTGACCGTTTGAAGAATGTCATTGCTGTCAGATACCAGTTCACATTGTGTAGATGGCATCTTCCTTGTGAGGACTATAAGTTTATATAAGCTTTTTAATTGTTTGCCCCAAGTGTGGGGATTTAAGGTGCAGAATATGCATACTTCATTATACCCTCTGATGTGTATATTCAGCATGGCTTTTGTGGTTCTGTCACTCAATGGAGCAAATAAATTCCGTGTACTTTACATTATTGTCATACATACAAGGAGTTGGGCAGTGGAAGAATGACGGTGAAACTCATGTCCTTCTGTAAGTTTGGAGGCCTTAAATTTGGTCTGTTGTGTTGACTTCAGATTGCCTACTCAAATCTATAAATTTTCTAGTATCATGATGTTTTTCATTTCCAGTGAAGTACCAGTTTCTAATCTTCAAAATGCTAAGAGGTTTTCTGTCGTTTGTGCATTGCAAGTAGAGGGAGTGTGCAAAATGCTTACAATTCTATTTTAAATGGTTTTAAATTATTAGAATTAACATTGGGTGTCATAATTCGGCAAGCTTCATATCCTAAGTGTCGAACAGAAATGGGTTGGTTTTAAATTATTAAATTAACATTGGGTGTCGTAATTCGGCAAGCTTCATATCCTAAGTGTTGAACAGAAATGGCTTTATAAATCTATATTTGTTTCAGGTAATTATGGTGGAAGTGGAAACTACAATGATTTTGGCAATTACAGTGGACAGCAGCAGTCCAACTATGGTCCCATGAAAGGTGGTGGCAGCTTTGGTGGCAGAAGTTCAGGCAGTCCCTATGGTGGTAAATATGATTTTATACAAACAATATTTTTTTTCTAGTTAAAGTTTCTTGGCTTTCTTGTACTTAAATATACACCCTGTTTTTTGTAGGTGGTTATGGATCTGGAAGTGGAAGTGGGGGCTATGGTGGTAGAAGATTCTAAAAATGCTACCAGAAAAAGGGTAGGTGTAATGCATATTTCTAATGATGATTAATTATGTACAACTGTTCACTGAGAGTAATAATTTTCTTATCCTGTATTCAACAGGCTACAGTTCTTAGCAGGAGAGAGAGCGAGGAGTTGTCAGGAAAGCTGCAGGTTACTTTGAGACAGTCGTCCCAAATGCATTAGAGGAACTGTAAAATCTGCCACAGAAGGAGCGATGATCCATAGTCAGAAAAGTTACTGCAGCTTAAACAGGAAACCCTTCTTGTTCAGGACTGTCATAGCCACAGTTTGCAAAAAGTGCAGCTATTGATTAATGCAATGTAGTGTCGATTAGATGTACATTCCTGAGGTCTTTATCTGTTGTAGCTTTGTCTTTCTTTTTTCTTTTTATTTTCCCATTACATCAGGTATATTGCCCTGTAAATTGTGGTAGTGGTACCAGGAATAAACAAATTAAGGAATTTTTAACTTTTCAATATTTGTGTAGTTCAGTTTTTCCACATTTAGTACAGAGAACTCTATAACAGAAATAAAATGTAGTTTAGGGTGTTTCCTTGTTAGTTAATAGAGAGGATTAATGCATTTTCTCAATTACTATTTTGTATTAATTTAAAGTTAACAATAGAAACACCTATTGATTTGCAGTCTTAAGGGGTCTAGTCTCAGTGTATATATGTAACTGTCACTGACATGAGTTACATAGGCATACAGAGGGAGAACATCTGTATGTTGCATTATAGTTTGTTTAGATGTATAACTAGGATTGAGTTACTCAAATTAGTGTTTGTGAATTATAGAACTAAGCTTTACCTTAATGAAAATTTCAAATTACTTTTTGGTTTGTGCATATTTTTTTAATTTGTAGTTCTGTATTAGTACTAGCGCTTCAAGAAAATAAGGCATGATAAATATTTTAACAAGACCGACTTTAGACACATTAAAGCTGTCTCCCGTCTCATTTGAGATGTACAAGGGATAACTGCAGTTGCTTAAGTCTTGGGTGAAGAGAAAAAGAAACTTGCTTTTTACCTTTATATTTATTGTAATTCCCGAGAAGTTAAGGTGGGGGGAATCAAGTGCCTGTTTCCTTGGGATATACAATGATTCTATTTCAATAAAACTATACATACTTTGGGGAGGGTGGTTTGGAATTTTCATCCCCTTTGTCCTCGGGTCCCTCTCCCTCACACCAGACTGCACTGTTGCGATAAAATAAGGTGTCATAGTGAGAGTAATAGGTGTGTTCCTCAATAACTTAATGGCTATATACTTTCTTGCATGCACCCTAGGCAATTTTCTGGACACATTCTTCTGACTGGGAGCCAAGGGTAGCACAGGTGTAATCACTGACAGTCCCAGGTAACGCGTTCCAAAAGCCCCTTCACCACGGGCTCTGAGTAGTATAGTTTTCAAGCCTTTGCCCTTGCGAATGTCTGCGCTCAGCTGAGAGCTCGAAGGTGAAACAAAACACGATCTAGTTGTAATTTACTGACTAGAAACACTTGCCACAATGTAGAATGGTACAGTCTGAAGTTCCCACAGGTAGAATGATAGTGTGTGACAACTCAATTTTTTTTTCTTATTGCACTGGAGTAGCAAATCTTATCAGCACATGTGGCTAGAAATTGTACCTCATTCTCACTTCTGATCTCCAAATTAAGGCACTGCAGCCTGTCCTTTTCTCATCTGATGCCAATTCTCTCCACCATTGCCAGGACAGTGCTTTCTGTCCATTCAGATTCAGAAGAGTAGGGATGCAGTCAATAGAAGAAATGCTCAGACACTTGGCAATGTGGTAATGGAATTACACCTGTCTCACTTCTGGGTCAATGTGCAGTATAAGGTAAATGCAATTCCAGTGTAGGAATAAATCTGCAAAGATGTATGAAATGGCTCGAGGCATCATCAGTCATATTAATAATGAATTATAATTTTAAGAAGTAGTAGAATAATGAGTGTGTTGTTTGAAAAAAATTAAACAATGTTATTTAAACACTGTTATTGGAGTGTATTTAGACTGCAGTACGTTAAAACAAGGAACTGGTGTCAAGATGGTAGCCTCCAAACTGGATTTCAAAAGTCTGCTTATTCTTTTCTGTGGAGTTTTAAAACATCTCTAAAGCTAAAGCAAGAATTGATGATTTAGTGAACGCTTCTGTTGCTGTACATACTAATTTGGGCTTGGGGTGGGAGGGAGGCTGTATTTCAATAAAGGCATTTTTTAAACAACCCATTTGGAGTTTGAAAACATGGAAAACTAAAATGCAACTCACTAGGGAGTGAGCCACCTAACTGCCGACTTGCTTTGTACGTTACTACGCTTAGAAGACGTGTAGACTTGTACCTGGGGCCTGCACCTGGTTGCAGGGACAACAAGGATGGGGTTGATGTCCCTTCTGACAATTGATCTGGTATTTCTAAATTTTTTAGAATGTATTGACAGTGTTCTTTTTAACAGGGCCTCTTGTAGCTGTACTGTGACAACAATGTTAACTTTGAACAATAGTGTCATAATAAACTTTATGAACAAGATCTGTATGCAACCTTTTAAGAGATGATGTAAGTGACGGCTTTGTAGGCGGGTGGGGTAGCTTAGATGTTGTCTGTGAACGTGGAAAAGTGTAAGCCGTGAGGACAGTGATTAACCAGCTTGAAAGAACCTAGGATGTACTCCTCTGACCCATACTTGCTAAGGAGACTCTTAAGACAGGACTTCAGCAGCCTATTGAGTATGGAGAAGTCAGCATAATTAAAGAATGACGAGGCAGCAGGAGCAACAGCTTCAACTTCCAGAAAAGTGAAGGCATAAGATACTGTGCTGATAGTGAGCAGCTTCCCAAAGGCTAGTTAAATCTGCTAATCACAGCTGAAATATCGAAGAAAGTCTAGCAAGAGTTCTTCACCCTTTGGAACCTCCTTGAGTGATAGCTACTTGAGTTGACTCAAAATCAATAGGTCTAGCATTTAGACCTGAAAGGAAGGGCAATGAGCATAGGTAAGGTTTGCCTTTAAAATTTTTCATGAATTATAAAGAGTAGCGGGGGTTTTTTGAACAAGGTAAGAGTAATTTCTTTAATTTTCAGGTTGAATGAGAAGCTCCTGCTTGACAAAATGGGGAATGTCTTGCACATCCTCTTCAGTTGAAGGTTTCTGACTGGGTAAGATTTGTAGTGTATAGTAAACCACTTGTTTAACCCTTACTTCCTTCTAGGCTTTCCTTTGCCAGCCTCAAGGAAAGCCTTAAGTACTGAGGAGCAAGTACTCCAGCATCCATCATCCAGCACTCCCTGATCTGGGTGGGGGTTGCTTGCTGGCATCATTGCTATTCAAGAATCTTCTGTTGTTCCTGGCAGGTACAAAGCTGGCGTTTGAGATCAACAAGAGAGAAATGAGAAACGCTTTGAACTATGTGCTGTAAAAGTTACTGGGGTGCTTGGGGGAGGAGGGCTGGAGCTGGGGGAGAAGCTGTTGTTTCCCCTTTGATGGAAAGAGGTGCCCTGCAGAGACCCAGCCAGGGAAGATGGGAAGCGGTCCACGCCAGGTCTCATGGGAACTTGGTAAAGATACTTTGCGCTGCTCAGGGCAGTGAGTTCCCTGCCTAGTAAACATGCCTTGTCTCTGGGTATGCATTTGCGCAGTGCATCCAGGCAGGGGGCTTTAATGCTGTCATGTGAAGCGTGGCTGGGTGCGCAGCTGTGTTACACAGATGAATGGCATTAAGGGAATCTTTCATCAACCTGTTTTAATGCAGATCAGTTCTTGACTCTTGGAACATGTATTTCCTTTTCTGCATCTTTGGTCGTTACAGGCCTGGAGTATTTTTAGCTCCTTTTATATTTAGAGTAGCCTAGTACCTATTTAAACGTGGCAGTAAATTTTTGAGTCTGCATTAGTTTTGTTTCTATTTTAGCATCGGTTATGCTTCAGTTACTGAGAAAATAGTCAAACAGAACCCCTGCATTTCAGTTTAACCTGGAGCTTGGGCATGTTCAGAGACTGACTCAAGTATTTAAACTTGTTACCTGCTGTTGGTAAAGATCCAGAAAGCATTGTAACTTAGAATTAATTTGAAAGTAACTTACAATGGTGATTGATGTTGAGATTTTCATGTAATCAGGAGCTACTTAATGGAAACCTCACAATGACTGTGTTTTTGACAAATGTTGAGAAACGTTTTTGCTTAGCAGAGGTTGAACCAGAATTTGAATCTGGTGCAGCAAGGTCACAGTCTCCTTAGTGCAGCATAATGTGCTGGCAGTGAGCTGCCAAGCTGACAGCTTGCTGTCTTATGCCTAGGATGGGAATACCATTGCTTTTCCTCTGCTAGGCAGGGTTTCCTTGTGAGCTCACCTGTACATGGCACCAAATAAGTGGGGAAGAGCAGCAGTGTGTCTCTGCTGAGGGCAAATGCTTCTGTTCACGGGGGAGAGGGGAAATGTTCCTGGTTTTTAACAGCAGAATCTTAAAAATGTTTTAGCAAAAACTCTTTGTATCCCATTACTAGGCCTGTGTGTAGAGCACAGCTCAGCCTTAGCATGAGAGGAGTCTATGTGGCTGCAGACTCGTTCTGTGCTCTGGAGGGGTTTTTTTGCACCACGTGTAGAACTAGATGGTCACTGTCAGAATTATTTCCACACTTCGATTTGTAACACTCCTTTTAGACTCATTTGCCCAATTTCAATTGTTCATACCCCAATTTGCTCAGAAATAAACTTTGTCAAAGGTAAACCCATGATCTTTGCCCAAGAGGTGCTTCCAAGAGTTAAGAATTCTGCTTTGTGGATAGGTTTTTCTGCAGTGGCTGCTACTGAAAATAGCTGTAAATGGAGATGTAAAGTCAATGACGCATTGGTCCCTAAGCTGCAGTTCTACAGAAGGTTATTTGCTGTTTAAACCTGTATCTTAATCTAAAAGCAGATGCTACTTCCAAGAAGTAAAAATGTATTTCCCCAAAAGGGGCCCAGGTTGATGCGGATGTGATGAATATTTTGTTATTATAGAACCCTGAAATTAAACACAGCATCCTAACTTTGGTATCATTTAAATACTTAATGTGGGAAGGGGAATGCTCCTCTCTTTCAAGCACTGGTTTTGTGATATACTGACTTGCTGTCTTTGGTTCCTGTGTTCAAGACATTAATATGTTTTCATCAGACTGTTTCACCACAGTGGAATATTCACTTACGTATCGGCCTGTGGTCTCTGATGGGTGTTTGTGGAGCATGAAAGATCTTGAGTCTCTCTGAAATTCGGGTATCTGATGGATGGTTCTTTTTCTGCTGTGGGTGCTACAGGTTGACATCTCTGTCTAAGATTAGCTTTGTCCTGAACTTAAAGTAACCCAAGTATCTCCATAGAAGAAAAATGGCCTTCATGTAGAAGATAATATCGCAAGATCGGAAACAGAATAATATGTTATAATAACTGGCAAAGACTTGAAGAGCAATGGTGCCAGTGTGCTGAGATCCTAGAACTTGTGCTTAAACAAGTTTGAAAATAGTATGGAAATTTTAAATTTTCACTATAATCCATAATGGATTGAAATTTGTTTTAAATATTTCCATTTTGTATCAGAATAAAGTGTATGCTGTCAAATGACTCACATCTAAAATGTGTTGACATCACCTTTTTTTAAGTGCTGTGCAGAACACAAAGTGGTCCTAACTTGCTGCAGCACACTGAGTTAGAGAATCAGCTTTTCAGCTTGGGACTGGTGGCTCAGCCCTACTCCTCAGCTTTGCTTTTAATGGTTGTTCTGATCAAGTGGTCTCCACAGGGAGAGCTGGTGTCAGCATTGGGATGCATTAGACTTGGCGGTATCACAGTCACTCTCAGCTTTGGGAATATACTCTGTACCTCAGTAATAATAAAGTGAAGGATATAGTTTGCAATCCAATGTTTTTTTCATATACCCAATTTAACATGGAATATGTATTTCCTTGCTGATGTGGGTGTTCTGATGTGAATACAAGGTTCACTGTGCTGGTGATACAAAAAATACTGTTTTAAACTGAGTGTGAGTTACTTCAGACTGATTGTTTGCCTGGTGGAATTTGAACAAGGATTCTGCATTAACTGCAGGTATTTTGTCATTTCCCTTTTCATCCTGGTAATGGAGTAAGTATCCCAGTGTTAGGTTTTCACCATGTGGGTAGTACATGTACAGCAGCTCCTGCAAAGGCTGGTTCTAATGGTGCTGTTTGTCCTTTGCTTTTGCATTAGCACTAAAGGAACAAAGTGGAAAAGCAGGAGGTTACTGAGGTCTCTGTTTTATACCCAATTTGTAATTAAAGTATATTGCAGCTAGAGAGAACATCTTGGATGTCAGGTGTTTAATAGCCTGGTTAATAGTGGCGGGGGGGAGGTGCTAACCCAGGAGCTCCTCAGATTCTCTGTCCTTTACCAAATCAAATCGAGTCTCTAGGTTTTCAGCTGCTGGTATTGTCCATTAGCTCCCAACAGGAGGCATATCCTTGCATTCTGAGCATGTGCAGGGCTGTGCAGTGGGATGGACTGACAGGCAGGTAACAAGCAGGTAGTATAAACAAGGTAAGTGGCCTCACAGTGCAAGCGGGGGTCACCTGGATTTACATTTTGTAGTGTCTTTGGCACCACAAATGTTAGTACTTAATGTCAGGGCTGGAACACCTGATGGTGCCAAAGGCTTACTTCTGGTACTGGCATTTCACCACTACACTTGCCTGTTAAAGAAGAGATAGTCAATAGGATTGTGGTTCCTGGCATTAGGTTGCACTGCGGCAAGAATTCCCTTCCTGGTGAAGCTGTTGTTACTGCTCTGCTTTCCTCCCCTGCTTTACTCTGGTTAGCTAAGGTTGTGTTGCAGGTAAAGTGAAAGGCATGTCTGTACTCTGCTATTCAGAATTAATGAGTTAACAGGAAGATGAATGGCAAGTGACAAAGATTGGAAATGAAATTATTTGGGAGCAATAAAAAGTAATGAAATGGTTCCAATGATCCTACTGTGACCACCTGGACAATAAAACAGCAATTGAAATTCTGTGTATAGAGTGAAAACCAAACCTGGTACCCAAGAGTTGTAGGCTGCAAAGGAGTTGATGCTGTTCAGGTGAGAGGGGCCCAAGGAGTTGCATTGAAAACAACCACCAGCACACAGCAACTGAGAACAGGAGACCTTCCACAGCAGCCTGTGACAGTCACATCACAACTCCACTGTTCTGTATGTCACTCAGGACATCCCTAAAATGTAAGATAGTGTGGAACTGGGATTATGTTAATTAAAAGTGTTTCTTGGGCTTTCATGGCCAGCCATGAGATGAGATGGCTTCTGCTGTGTGCAGCTCCAGCACAGTTAAAAAGTTAAGAGGAATAAAAAGCCTGAATTCACCAGCAGCTTTATCATTTTGTTTAGCATTACCCTAACTTTGTGAATAATGAACTAATAATACAAGGCTGGGTTCCTGAGCTGATGTCCCTCTTTAAACCCTTTTTCCTTTTAACAGTGTGGGTCCTACTCTGCCATTTTCCTTCTTATGAGAAAGAAATACCAGAAGGTGTTGCAAAACAACTTGTTTATTATACTAAATGGAGTTACGCATAATATTGTTATAGACAAAAGATTTGGAAAATCATATAAAGCATCAGCGACAGAGAAAAAACTCAGATGAAATACACCTTCTGTGTCATAGGGAATATGTAAGAAGATGATGCGTTTTTTAATGTTCAGATCTACACATGGACTTCAAACAAATGATGCATTTCCTGTATTCAGAAAATCCCCAATGGTCAAGTATGAGTCAATGAGAAGAGCAAACAATGCAATGTCAGTGATCCTCCTGCTTGTTACTCTCTTAGAAATCATAATTTAAGCTCACGTCACTTTCCCGTTACCTTAGCACAGGTTGCAGGCAGCATGGTTGGTTGGCCACTGGTGCGCCGCCTTCTGTGTGCTCTGACACAATGTGAGTGACCAACTCTGACCCGAGTCAGGCCCCTTCAGAGCCACACAGTGCATATCCAGAACAGTTACTCAAGAGTGTATGGAATCTTAAGTTGGAAAAAACGCTTAATGCTGCCAGTGACCGAATTCACACGTTTTAAATGGCTTTGGAGGAAAGATCTCATCATGAATTCAGGTAGCGTTCAAAGGGCAAAACACAAATGACATAAACCTAGCATAACGCAAAACTCTGCTACACAATCCTTCCAAAGGGCAGTTAGAACTAAGCTGAACAAGGCATTAGTAATGCTGACAGTGCTGTGCAATATGTCTCTCTGGTTATTAAGTACATTTGTTACATGAAGACTTAAGCCTTGGAAAACTAGGGGGGAATTCCTTTCGTTAGGGAAATAAATGTGCATGAAGTAGAGTTAAAAAAAAAGGTTTAATGAACTGATAAAAATCAAACTTTAAGTATCAACTTTTATACTATATTAAAATCATATTAAATATTCAGCAAGTATAAATGTGCAAGAAAAATGGGAAACAAGCCCTATTGCATATTTATAAAAAAGGATCAGAAACCATGCTGTTTGTCTTACCAGAAATTATATTTAGAAGGCTAAAATCACTTTTATATATATATATATATCAAATCAATCTATGAATACAAGAGATAGGAACAGTATATAAATACGGTATCTTTAAATATTTACATGTATATGGAAACTAGTCAAAGTGGTGCTATAAGAAGGAAATGTCTGTTATAAAAGTGAGATTACAAATCTTGCATACCTCCATCTGCATTACGCTGTTAGTTTTAAACCTGCATCTTCCATGAACTACTCATTAACTTTTAAATCATCATTGCATAGAATTACTTGAAAAAATATTACCTAATTCTGCATTCCACCTCACAGTAAAAACTATCAGGAGAATGATATAAAAATAAGAGCTCTGAGAGCAGTAGCCAGCTGTGCTGCCCTTCAGAGTTTAGTCTCTGACTTCTTGCCCTTAGGAATAAGGAAGACATTGCCATCTCTGGTTTGCTGCAGAGAATATTCATTAGGAGAGTAAGACTTGCCATCTTCATCACGGAGCATGCTGAAGACCTCAAGGTATAAGGAGGTCAGCTGCTTTTTCATTTGACGAAGGCTCTTGTCGTGCTCTCCTTTCTCCTTAAGCAATTTCTCTTTCTCATCCTTCAGGTTATTCAAATCTTGCTCCAGTCCCACTATATTTTCCAGTTTTCTTTTACGGCAGTTCTGAGCAGCCACTTTGTTCTTGCCTCTCCTGCGTATATCTCGGATGAGCGCAAGCTGGGCTTCGTTGAACTGCTCCTTAGACATCATTTTATTGAAGTCATCAACAGGGAGATTGATGATTTTTTCAACAGGAAAAGGGATCTGCAGAGCCTTTGCTCTTTGCTCATCTCGTGTGAGATGAGCTTCGAGGCGGCTTGAAGATTTATCCTTTGTGAAGGGAGATTTGGGGTGGCCAGGGCTGGGAGGGGGTTCCTTCTTTTTTGTGTATGTACTCTGCAAACTTGGTGTTTCAGCACTTGGCCCCATGGAAGAGAACATTTGATCCTTGAACTGCAGTGAGTGCATGCTAGCATTGCTCTGCGGCATACTGCCAGGACGACTATCCATGTCTTCCATTTCAGAGTCACTATAGCCAAAAGTCTTATCTCTGTAGGCAGATGATTCCACAGAGTGGTCAGGCGATGCTATGCTAGAACCTGCATTCAGTGAAATACCCGAGTCAGAATCATTGCATTCTGGTCCAGTTCCTGAGAGGTTGCTGTTAAAAGCTTTACACAGTGAGAAATCAGAAAGATCAATAGGTTCACTTAGAATCTCTGCAAGTGATTGTCTGGCAGTGTTTGTCACTGCTGTGTCACCGTTCGCCTTTGTGTCGATAAAGGTGGTGTAGAAATCCTCACAGAAATCGGAGTTTGAGGGGGACATGTCATTTAAAGAGCTCACGCTCAGCTGGCTGGTGTCTTCTGGTGGTAAAATGCCAGAAAAGGGCCCCTCAATGCTATCCAGGAACTCTGGACCACAGTTAACATCCTTCCTCATGGTGGGTAATGAGCTGTAGTAATTGTAGTTGTGCATCTCTGTTGACTTGGTTTCAGGGCTTGTGATTGTGCTTACTTCAGCCAGGTTATCATTTTCAATGTTAAGACACTGCATGGGAAATGCAAAAGAGAAGTTGAGCAACACATCTCCAATCAATAAAGCCTTTTTCTATAACCCACAAACACTAAAGACTCTAGCAGTCAGTATGCACTTAACATGAGTCTTACAACGTTGCTACAACCTAGGTGACTACAACATACTTTTACTAAGGGGAGGACAACATACTTTTACTAAGGGGAGGCTTACTAGGAAGAAGATTAGATACCTAAGCAAGAGCATGAAGCAGTGCATTCTGGACAAAGCTAGTTAGATTCAGAGAGCAGAGCCTCTCAAACTCCTGGCAAGATGCTTAAGAGACCCATGTCAACACTGCATGGAACCTGCATAGAGCCCTCCTGCTCTGGTAAACTGTTACTGAAATAGACTTTATGAGCATTTCTAGCAAACAATCACTTTTAGCACTCTTTAATTCCATGCTATGCAATACATTTCCTTACAGAACAAGATTCTTTTAGGATGTACTGGAAGAGGCAGCTGCTCAGTGCAGAGAAACATAACTCTCAAGAGTAAAGAGAGCACTAACATGAAGCCTTGCAAACATTAACTCGCCACACACACTTTTAGTTAGGCTGGCTGACAACAGTGTGAGCACCCAAGACTTACAGCTTTCACTGGCTACAAGACCCATGATCTTTCCAAAGGGGTGGCAGTTTCTGCGCTAAAGCTGACATAAGAGGGTCCACTGTCCTGAAGAATTAGGCCATTACCAAACTTATTCTGTTTCTCTTAAGAAGGGACCACACACTTGTTATTTAACCAGAGATTGTCCAAGGCTTAAGCTAAGGTTTTGGAGCGAGAGCTCTTTTTTTTTCCCCTCTCTCTTCAAACATAATTTGTGAAAGTTGATGCCCTCAATTGAACTATCTCACTGCTTTCAGAACATTATTCCATCACTACTCAGAATTACTGAAAGAGAGTAAGTTTGGTTTGGTCTCTTGCTGCATTTTCAGCATTGCTGCTGCCCCTCCGCAGCCAATTGTCCTTGTTACTTATGTGGGGCTTTTAAACCTACCAGAGCAGTAAGACTGGGGAAGTAGGGACACTTTGAAAACTACAAGAAATTGAAAGGAAAATGTACAGGCCCAAAAAGCACTCGCTTCCAGCAAACATTTGTTTTTCAGTGTTTTCAGTTTACAGGCATTCTACTGAGCATTCATCTCTTGTGTTAACAGCATAAAGTAGAGCTGCATCATGCTGAAGCATGATGTTGTTGTGTGGTAACTTTATTCAATCTTATAGTCAAATCTAAGGAATATATAAATAGAAATACGAAGACAGGAGGAAAAAAAAACCAAACCCTGGATGTTCTCCATAACACATAGCTGAGGAATACAGCAAAGTGATTCCTTTGTTCCTTTGAAATATTTGGTTCATGTATGTTACATGGCTAGTTCTTCCTGAACACATATAAACAGTAGTAGTTCTTATCTTAACGAAACCTCCTCCTCAGATAAAAGTTGAATGCAACTATAAATGATTTACACAATCATACACTGAAAAAAAGAACAATATTTACAGTAACACTCATGGAAACAATTCCCGTTGCAGCCATAATTCGGAAGTGTCCATTTTTAAGCAGCTGAAATTTAAACCATGATCATGCTGCAATGAGCTGCACGCAGAGAAAGAAAGTGATTTGCTAAACATGGGGAAGTTCTGATTGGGAAGCCAGACCGCGTGTTATTAAGACCTTGGATAAACAAGTGGTATTTTTCAATATACGTGTTTTTCAATATATTCTTAAAAAATAAAGCTTAAATTGAGTTTTAGACATCCTGCAGGTGTAGGATCCAATACACAGTGATTACAACTATCGCGTTAAGGTGCTATTGTACTGCCTTCTCCGAAATACAATACTCTTGCAAAATACCACACTATTTTTTTCAGGTGCTTATCATACCAAAACCTTTACCTGTAACTCTGTAAGGGACAATAATTCTTCCCAAACTTGGTCTATGTTCTGCATGTTCTCCACATCTGTAATTGGATCAAGAACAGGCGATTCAGGTGGCTGAGTTTCATCAGTAGAGATCAAGACTTGGTTGTGATCGATCTGAGCAGGAACCAGCGACTGAAATTCAGCTGAAGCAGCCTGGAATGTTTAGAACAAAAGAAAAAAAAAATACAAATTAACCCCCCCCAAACAAAACAGTAACAAAAAGGAAACCCCCACATAAGAAACCCCACTTTGTATTATACATCAAACCGTCTGGGTCAGCACATGGTAATAGAGCAACCAAACACACTGACTCCCATGAGCTGCATGAAGCTCACTGTAACAAACTGACCACTGTCATTTGCAGTAACTGGCAGGGCTGTCATCAGCTGGTGTTAAACACCGAGTCCTGCCTGCAGGATTCGGTCAGTAGAAAGAACACAAGAACCACTCCACTCCCCTCCCACCAGACACAGCCCTAGTTCAAGCCCCCTACACTGCTCTATTCCAGCTGGAGTCAGCTTGAGAACAAAACCCAAATCATATCACAGATCAGGATTATGCTGCACACAAATCTTGGTGATAAACATGAGACCAAGCTCCTAGAAGACCACCCAGGAAACCGCTGCATTGAGCATTTTTACCTCATTGTCATCTATAAATGGGAATGCTTCTGCCAAGAGCTGCATGCAGTCATCAAAGGAGAAGGCCTCTGCTTCTGGTTTTGAACTCTGTGTGGTCTAAATAGGAAAGTTATGACAAATGTTAACTGCATCTTTGAATAACTGAAGAATCTTCCATTACAGCAACGAATGCAAATTCAGTTTAGGTAACCACTAACATTATGTCTTCCTGCGAATGGAAAAAGGTTTAAACATGCTTCACAAACACACATTAAGGAGTTTACCTGTGAAAAACCGACTGGAGGCTCAGTATTCTCTGGCTGAACGTGCTGAGCAGGAATAAATTCACCCGTTTCCTCGTCTAGCTCCAGCTGAGCCAGCAGGGCTTTCTCCTGCTCTTTTTGGAGCTGCTCCTGTCTTTCCTTTTCAAGTTTCTTCTGCTTCTCAAGTTCATACTCCTTCTGTCGTTGATTAAAGTCAAAAACTTCACGCCCTGCCCCAAGGTCTATATCTTGCCTCCAAAGGATGTCAATCAAGTTCATGTCCTGTAATAGAAATGCTTTTTTAAGCAAAGGTCTTCCCCAGCAAAACTAGTTTAAAACAACAGCAAAGCTTTTAATTTCTGCATCAAACAGGCAGACTGAGGCTTATTCTCTTCATCCTACAGAATGACCTAAATAAAATATGACTCTATATGACCTTTCTGAAGTGTGTGAACTGATGGTTCGGTTGCTGTAGCCCATACACAGGCTCACAGAAACCAGAAGTGTAAAGCAATGAATGAACCAGACAGAAGATAAATACATTCTTCTTTTCCTAAATTCACTCACAGAAAACATGAAGGAATGAATTCTACCACATGAAGAAAGCAACTTTTATGAGAAAAGAATTGTTTTCAGATGATCTTATAAAATTGTAAAAGCTGACTCAAACCACAACAGGCTCTGTCTGAAGTAACTGCTCATAGCACTGCTGCAATATGGGTTTTAAATTATGTATGTTCCATCTTGGTATTAAATACTAATCAAAGATCAGCAGGACAGAGGAAAACCTGGTTTCAAAGTCACCAACTGACATAACACTGCAGCACTAAACGCAGTTATTAAGACTATTACGATAAAATTGCAATTTAAAGCTTAGTCTAAGTTGATGTTTTAAGTGCAGCTGGTTTGGAGCAACTGAGTATAAACCAGGGGTCAACAGGTCTTAGATACTGTTCATCAGTTGGCCCCTGGCTCATCATCAGACAGCTAACAAAGACCTAGGTTTCTTGGCAACTGGCTACCCCTTGCACCTTCAGAAGACAAATTAAACTCTGCTATTTAGGGAAAAAAGACCAGTTAATGTTATTTGATTTAGCTACAACTTATTTTGATTTGTTTCATAAGGGTTTTTCTGGGGGGAGGGAAGAGGGAAGGTGATTAGAATCATAGAATCGTTAGGGTTGGAAAGGACCTTAAGATCATCAAGTTCCAACCCCCCTGCCATGGGCAGGGACACCCTATGCTAAATCATATCACCCAAGGCCTTGTCCAGCCTGGTCTTGAACACTGCCAGGGATGGAGCATTCACAACCTCCCTGGGCAACCTATTCCAGTGCCTCACCACCCTAACAGGAAAGAATTTCCTTCTTATATCCAACCTAAACTTCCCCTGTTTAAGTTTTAACCCGTTACCCCTTGTCCTGTCACTACAGTAGATCTGTAGTCCTGTCACTATTAGTAGATTGTTCAGTAATTGACTGTATAAGGGCAGGGGGAAGTAGTTAGTGAACTGTTTTGAGTTTTCACTGTTCAAGTACTCCGTATTTAAGTGCTGAGGTTTACATTATTTTCTTCTGTAAAGAACCCCTAACACTCAAGCCCCACGAGTTTGGCTGTCAGCTGACACAGAATTTTCATACTTAGCAGCCACATTTGTCAGATGGGTAAATGCCAACAATTTTTGGCTGATGCCCGGCAGTTTTGACTTTATGGCATATTTCATTAGTCTTCAAATTGCCCTTTAGCGGCAGCACACACAAATAACGTCCAGTATTGGGCATTCATCAGGCTGGCACAATACAAATGACACACTTAACACTACCTTTCATTTACACAGAACTTTACTGCCTCCATTAGCAGTTCTATACCCAAGATACATTTATTTTGTCATCAAATTAAAATGTTCCCTTATTTCTGAAGTGTATTTTCAAGCAGAGAAGCAAAGTAACCTGAACGCTCAGTTCAAAGTGATCACTTACCTCCATGCAACAGTTACAGCAAAAAGCTTTAGGGCAAGTCCCCATTTGAACAAATCAATTCAGTATTCTCATTTCTTTGTTAAAACTTTTATACTATTAGCACCCATACTTATACATGGCATGAACTACCAATTACTAAAAAACCCCTTATTTTTCTCTAAGATCAGGCAGTTACATAAAATATCTGTGTGTAACACAATGTAGGCATTCCCAAATCCAAGACAAATTTAACATATCTTGCTGGAGAGACCGAACTCAGCTTTAATAGCCAGCAATGAAGAAACTGAAATAACTACAGTGGCTGTCCAAGACAATGTTTGGTCTTTCCAGCTTGGCAGTGTAAAACGAACTAATTAAGTTCTGCAGTAATTGGAGCTCCTGCAATATGGCAGAGCTTCATTAGAGGCCAGTAGTTTACCAGCTGCTCACTGTCTCCTGCAGCAGATTCGGAACAGTTTCCTAGTCTCAGAGCATTTGCAATATGCTCTGGATGAAACTGCAGGATCTGGATTTTAGGGCTCACTTCTGAATTATTCATTTACACGGCACCATTAAAAACATGGCTCCAAAGACATATTTTTTTTGTGTGTTTAACTCACAAGGCTGTGAATTAGCAGAGCTGTTTTCCTCCCCAAGTTGCAACATACAACAGCACAGAAATAGCAGAACTGGTGCTCAGTTTCAGTTTAAGCCACAAAAAACAAGTGATAAAAAAAAAAAAAAGAGATACAGATGGAATGGTATCTTTTCCTTAAGAAGAAGAAACAAGTAGCCTTAGTGCCCAGGCACTGCTAGTAAATCTGCCATACTACTGGCTATATCCATCATCAAGGTAAGTAGCTTTGGGTGCTGCCTCATTTGTGGGAAGAGAGACCTCCAAAAACACTAGCTGGCCAAAAGCCCCCGTGGCCATGGCTATGCACCACCACCTCCGTGTGTGCAGCCATCACTTCAGCAAACAGGATTCATATTTGGATCAATATGCTTGCCCGGTTTTCAGGGGTTTTCAGGATCTTGGACTATTTCTTGCTGAGAAAAGTCATCACTGATTGGCTCCTGTCACCACTTTCCAAGGGACCATATTTCACCCGCTATCTTATCTCTGGCAAAGGGCTGAGCTCTGCTGAACAGTGCTGTGCTCTACACCCTGGAGAGATGCTTGCTGGGAGCACCTTTCTTTCATTTAGTTGTGCTGGTGGCACTTAAAACCAAAAGGGTGTTTGGGTTTTGGGGGTTGGTTTGTGATTGGTTTAGTTTTTTAATTATCATGATACAATTGTAAAAGAGCCCTCCTATTTTCAGTCAGAAAAGTTGTGCATAAATACAGCAGTAACAATTCAAGTAATTACTGTTCACGTGAATGGGTCGCATGGAGGAAGTGTTCTGTTCAACATGCTAGTATATGATATCAATCAAAGAGCACACTGATGTAAATATCAACCTGCCATGCACTTATCTCACGCACTTACTTACTACTTCAGCCAATGCTGTTAATAACCCTGTCCTTTTCTGGGCTTTAGTCCAAAGCCCAGGTCAAAGTTAACGGAGCCAACACTGCCCAGTGATTCACTAAGGAGTGAATCACAACCCCAGCATGAGGTGATGGCAAAGAAATACAAAATAAGATTGCAGTCTAAAGCAAGTATTTTGCAGTTTTGCTCCTCAGTCTCCCCACAGCTTTCCTCTTTATTTGTCTGCTTTGTTGAACCCCATCACACACATACACAGAGGTATCTACACAGGCAGGCACTCTATGTTTATCACTGCAGCATTTTTCCCCTTCCACTGTAAAAGCATCACAAAAATAACTGTGTATTTGACGCTTGCAGTGTTCAACTAAGGCTATTACAAGCTGTTTTACCTCTTGCCTGTGCAATAGCTACCCTCCAATTTGTAGATGCCTCAACAGGATGTGCCTCTCGGATTTATTTGGAAGGACAAGTGAGCATGGATTGGTACCCGAACTGGTGCATGTGCACTGAGAGCCCTGTGAAAGACTCATCCAACTGAGGGCTCACTGCTGCCCTTTGGAGCCCCACTAACCACTTCCCTTAACATCAGATGTCTTTACTGTAAGGGCGCCAGCCTCATGTGACTGAGTCCACAAGCGCCCGTTTGTTCTTTCCTCTGTTGTGCAATGCCTTGGATTGCATCAGAGGAAATGATGGCTCTGGCAGCACAGGAAGAGCCTCCCGGGCAGGAGGAAGGACTGTGCCTGGAAAGGAATGCAGCCGCTATGCTTCCCCCTTGTCTAGAGCTCAGCTCTATCCCACTCAATACCAACGCCTATTTTGAGGGGAAATATGTTACAGTACTTAATGTATCACCATTTCCCAACACTTGCAGCTTCTGGGAAAGTAAATATGGTTTTAATATTCCTCCCAAGCAGAGAAGCAGTGATTTGGTTTTGTTTATAATGTTTTCGTCACGATTTTGTAAACAGAGAAAAAACTTCCCTCACAGAGGACGCACTCTGCATTCCTATGATGCATGTAAGCAGGAGGTGTCTTGTACTCACGGGTTGACTTTTTTGTTCATTTAGTGATATGCTCTTCCAACCACACTGATGGCTTAGTTTGGACATATAAAGGCACTTTTAATAAGATAAACACAAATGTTAAACAATTCACATTATGGCACCATCTGGCCCCCAATGGAAATTTTCATGTTTAGATTTACATATCAGCATTTGTCATCTGGGCAGAGTCTGTTATACATTTTATGAGAAAATCTCTGACTACATTGTAAAGTTTGACAATTAACTCTTATTGCTTCTAAACAAACATATTTGCAGTATAGTAAACAAAGGGAAGAGACTCTGGTTTTCAAGTTATTCTCATAGATGGACTTCTGGCCTTCAAACAAAATGCTCATCTTTCATTTCATCCCTGTTTGGGTTATCTGGCTGGTTTTGGTTTTGATTGGAAGACATTTGCAGGTAGCACCGGTAAACTGGAAACATCCAGCAACCCAAGTGTCAGCAGAGAAACAATCTGCTATCTCAGCCAGTGCTTTCAGCCCATTATTAGCTATCCTTAATACAGAGCACATCGTGGCCTTTGCACATTTACTTCATAAAACTCATGCCTTTCACAACATAAACTGGGATAATACTAGCAGAATCTCTTATCAGACTAGGATTTGGTTTTCCTTCCCATGATCCATTAGCACCTAACTCCAAGAAGATTCACATGCCAGCATGAATAAATCAGAGCAACAGAATCAATGCCTACTGCATCCAGCAGAGAGATCAGACCGGCACCCCACAAGAAGCGGAACACTCCCATAGCTTACTCACCAAAAGTATCACAAAGTATCCCTCAATTCCTATTTGCTTTCCAGGAAGTGAAAGGAATGAACAAAAAAACTTCACATTTTTGCTTCATCCAAACGAACCAAAAAAAAAAAAAAAAATACCCAAAACACCACAACCAAAACACATGGGAAGTGAGGAACAAGGACCTGAGATAATCCAAGGCAAGAATGAAAGAGAGGGGATCAAGTAAGAAAGTAAGTGCAAGAGAAGGAGCTGGAAGCATCTTGCCACTTAAGAAAAGCACAGGCTGTGGACACAACAGCTGAGTATCTTCCCCACATTATCCTCAGGAGGAGCAGATTTTGTTCAAGTAGGCTTTAAGAATGGTTTGTAAGTCACTTCATGTTTTCAGATGATCCCTGAAATCTAGTGGTTTGTCTTCTTAATCCTTTTCAAGGTAAATTACTTGTTTAATTACAGCTCATAACGGCAGAAAAGCTCCAGGACACACAGGCCTCATGTTTCAGAGGAATCACAGATAGTTTTAACATTTAAAAGCAATTACATTTTGAAAGCTGACCCATACTTTAAACCCCTTAGAACTGGAAACTGAAGAACAAAAGTTAACTCAAGAATGTGGAAGGGACAGTGAGGACATGAAAACTTTGAACAAGCAGCAGCTCTTACGGGAAGAACGGGGAAAAAAGAATGGCAAAGCTATTCACAGTGGAGGGCAGAGGTTTACAGTAGCAATTTTAGATGTCGGGCTTTAGGATCTGGAAGAGTGACAGAACAGACAGCTGTCCAACAAAGCCATGTGACAGCAACCTGTGACTGTAAATGCACAAGGTCAAATCCCTGCCTTCCCTGTGGAGCTGCATGCTGTCCCACATTCTTCACCAGCACCTTCCAGGCAATGTAGGAGGAAACAGGGGGTTGGGTGGGTGTGAGGGGGTACTTCTCTCTTTTGTATCTGTGCCACTTACTGCTGGTGTGACTGGACTGACACTGAACTTGACTTGGCCTTGGCTCTAAACCAGCCTGCTTCTGCTTCTTCATGGCCATTTACTCTTCCCAGCCCTCAAGAGTCTTTGGATGCCTGGTATTTTGGCCAGCAAACTTTTCAAGCCCTGGCAGGGGGCTTTCCTTACCCGAAAAAGGACTCTAATCAGGTTGGAAAGCCATAACCTGAAAGAACTGATGTTGCTAGAGAATTTCCATTCCATGTCTATATAAACAAGCCTGTTGAAAAATGCTGACCATGTGTCTCAGGATGTTCTTCTGCCCCAATGGAGACACATGAGTTCAGTCCCCAAAATGTGTTTGAGGGCAAATTTAATTTTCTTACTGAAGAAACCTCTAGAATGCTTTGCCAGACCAGGAACAGAAGTCTTCCTGGTATTTCATTAGCTAAAAATGTTTAGCCTCTGTTTTCTCCTAACATACATCTTATACTTCAGACTGTACCTCCCTGTATTCCAGCTGGCTCTCCTAATAAATGCCAAATTGTCAGGACCTACTCTTATAAATTAAATTAGCTGAAATCCTCCTTGGCTGGATTGTCCAGTGTTATTAAAGTTTCACTACAGGCCTTGTCTGGGCATGATTCTGATACAGATGGGGAGAGGCTCTATTTGAAGGACAGTCTTCCTTCCCCTACAAGGGCAATTCTGGACACTAGTCACTCACTTTCCCACCCCTCACTCCAGAAATAACTCCTCTGAGAAGTGGCAGATTTATGTATTTCACCTGAAGTATCATCTTCCAGGAATGGTATTAACAAATGCTACCACTGTAAGGTTTGTACAGCTTCCAACATGATGATTTTCCCATGTACACCCTATGGAAAGTAAGCTTTCCAAACTGCCAGGGGAAACACGTACCTCATATATTCTCCAACAATCATGAAAAGACAGGATTCTTTAAGCCTGAAGAACATAAAATGAGTGAGGATGTAACTGAAAAAAAAAATAGCTGTTTTAAGCTCTTTATGGTCATTAATGTACTAACTTCAGTTCAACTCCAAAAGCCACAAAACCCTAACGCTAACAGTAGAGCAAGGCCACATTAAATACATATATGTATGTATATTAAATATAGGTGTGTGTATATATATATATATATCTCCTTTTCTCTCCACATTTGGTCTGCCTTAGGGTGACCATTTCTGTCACAACAGATCAAGGGATTCTTGCTCAGTGCTGCAGATCTTTTTGCAGAAGACTGTTTCATACCCTCTCTCAGACACCCTAGAAGCAGCTGTGTTTTACTTAATTGTTTGATCAATCCATATTTTAGAATGTAGCTTCAAAATAACAAAGCTCAGTATAGAGTAAGTGGTTTCCAGGGTCTGAATGGTCCCAGGACTGATCCTGCCTCAACACCTTAAAATAAAATAGGAAGAAAAAAGCCCAACCCCACCATCTCATTTGCATGGCTTACGGAAAGCAAGATCTTAAATCTGACATGGATAATTTTCTTTGTATAATATCTGATTTATCAAAAGTTATTCTCCAGTACTGATGGCCAGACTGGTCATGCATTGTAACTGCTCCCAATTCCCCTATTTCTGCCTTAGCCTAAAGGAAAGGCAGAGTGAGGTCTAACGCTGATGATGATGAATTTCTCTAGAATACATTTAACTCTGCCCATACTTACAACCGCCACCCCGGCTGCTAAGCAAAAGCCAGAAATGGTCATAGGTGTCATTCTGCTTCAAACTTAGTCCTCAATCTCTTGACATCCCAGAGCACTTTCTGGACCATCAGTAGCTAAAGCAGCAAATCCTATGTGTTTTCAGAGTTTGGCTGTTTCAGTTCAGAGTTTTGGCTGTTTGAGTTCAGTTCTTCCCTTTTTGGTCTTAATTATATTGTATTAAAGTAAACTTCACTTCTCCACAGTGTATTTGGCTGGTATGGAAGTGTTGTGGCCCCTTCTGCTCAAACTCCAAATCCCTCTTTCAGCTTTACAGAGCCCTTGACTTGCTACTACTTTATCTTGAGTCAGCAGCATTACAAAATGATTAACTCAATAAGCACACAAAGTTAGTATGTATTCAAGTTACCATCTATTACATAAGTTGCATAATGACATTGGGAGGTTGGCAAAAATAGGAGATTGTTTTCTGAAAGAGTAGGTTAGTCAGTCTGTTTGGTTTTTACATGTTTGATACATCAACAAAACTCTGCTGTGTTGCCTCAGCAAGTAAACCCAGGGATTCTGTTGTGGCTGACTCTCTAGCTGTTGTCTAATCACCACATAACTCCATTTTCAAAGGCATTCAAATAGCAGCCATCTTGGACAGAAGTCTACCTCGTTTCAGGAAAAGCTGGTCCTAGTTGCTTTGTTGGTGCTTGGGTTTTTTTTTTTCCCCTCCCAAGTTAGAACTTCATCATAAGAAAATGATTATTAATCGCAATTTGTCATTTAAACAACAACAAAAAAATCCTTACCCTACAGGTAAGCAAATAATATAAGAAAACACACAGCATCTGAAAATCCTGCTGACCTTTAAACTATAGGAATACAAAAGCCTTTGTGTCCCAGTTAATTTCATATATTGAATCTACAGTACTTGGAAAACAATTACCTGTTAAATCATTATCTTCAAGCTATCCTGCTGTACCCAGCCAGGCAAGTGCTGTGTGCGGACACTGCCACAGGCTACTCATTAGTTTATCTGCAAGAGGATTTGTTTGTAATAATGGCTCAGTCATCTGGGAAACATGATCCAGTCAAATTGCAGCATGCTCTTATGTCCAATGAAACAAATCACGAAGCAAGAAAGAATGAACACAGAAACAGAGAAAAGAACCTAACCTAACTGTCAATAGCCCATTTATTAGGTTGTATTAACCTTGGGTTATAACCTCTTGGCCAATATTTTGATTTATAGAATCACAGGTTGGAAATGGAAAGGACCTTGAGATCATCTAGTTCCAACCTCCCTGCCATGGGCAGGGATGCCTCACACTAGACCATGTCCCCCAGGGCTCTGTCCAACCTGGCCTTGAACCCGATTTCATCAGATATTTTCGATTACATACTTTCTGGAAAAGGGTCTTTCAAACCAATCATGCAAACAGTACATCTGTGGTTCAAAATATTCTCCAGGATTATGTAGACCCTTTGTTGTACTACGCATTTTCACTGCACTGGGATGTTACTGTAAAACCCCCATTTCTAGCTGCTATTTTGATGGTGACTGGGCAGTTACGGGGACAGACACCAGACAGGTCATTACAGCTGCACTATAGCCTGGATATGGCAGCAGCATGTTCTAGTATCACAAAGAAGCATGTCTCACCAAGTTTCACTTCACTGATCTCATAAGCAACTTACTTTGTTCATGGGCCAAACTACAATGGCAAGCAACTGCAATACATGACAGTTAGAAAGCAGCGAGGTTCATGACAGCACACATCCATCAGCCCGCCTTCAGAAATAGACATCTATTCCATAAGGCTGCACTTCCAAGCTGAGCTAACAAAGAGCAAGGATGCTTTCAGACTCTTGAGAACTTGCTACCCATACACCTCATCAGCCTAGAAGCACTACTGTAATACTGAAAGCTTAAGAATACAGGTAAATTGCAGGGAATAGCTTATTCCAGAGGTGGTCAGCTGTGACATGTTCAGTATGCATCAGCCCACCTCTAGTAGATTACACAGGTGCCTACCAACCACTGCAGCCTGCGGGGCTCAGTGTTAAGTACCTTTATGGATCAGAGTTTGGTAATTTCTGTGCACTTTTCACATACAGATAGTGCTGGGAATTTAGAGTGAGTGCACACTTTTGACTAAATAAGTAGGGCCACATTTTATTTATTCTCTTTTTAGCGTTCAACTTTAAATAGACATGGAAAGGTTATTTAGTTTCTACAAGGGGAAAGAAAAAGGCCAAAAATACACTGCTATTCAACAGCTCACCACTGGACAATACAGGGTAGTAACAGATTTGAGGAACAGAGGCCCAGTGTGGCAAATTTTCCCTGTGGTGACACTATTTTTCCAAACAAATAATTCATGGTTAAATGGTTTATTTGCCACCATGCACAGCCTTCATTAGTGACATACTGCAGAAAGGCTTCAGTAAATAATACCATTCAACTGCACACTAGTAAACAAAAATTATCTAAATTTACATGAAACAGAAATTGTTATTTAATTTGCACAAAAGGAGTTAGTACAGCTTTTCTTCTTCCCCCAGCCACACCAGGATGTATTATGAGTTGTTTATACATAGAATAAGGCAAGGATAGATTTCACTCATTTTTCACATATTTCTCAGCAAAAATACCAACAACCCTCTAAAAGTCATCAACTCCCATAAGGGTTTCAGGAAGCTCTTCCACTTAAAAATCCTGCAAAGTCAAACAACTAAACCAGAAAGCTCAAAAAGAGCCAACATGCCAGGCACCTACAGGCCAACCTACTGGTTTTATACCTGATGACAGCTTTTACTTAAACGTAAATACATGGAGGAACTGAACAACACTTTGTACAAAACCTAAAGCTTCGTTTGTGTGCTGCAATCTAACCCTCGCTTTTAAAAGTCCTGTGTAGTATTCAATTTATCTTTAGTATTCAATTTACCTATTCTGAAAGCAAGGGGAGCTAATTCATCTTCCAAGGCATGGACCAGAGTAGGTGAATGGCTTTACACCTCTTACCAAATGATATAAAAGCAGTAATTCTTGATATCTGCAAAAAAGCGACAAAACCCCCATCCTCAACCACCAGTAATTGTGTCCATCCAAATCAAGAGCCTCTACTGCCCACTGCCTTCCTGGGGCTTCCACCATGTTTGTCCCTCTGGAGTACACATGAGGCTCACAGCATTGCAGGGATGCCCCTTTCAGCCTTCTGATTAAATGGGCAGCCGTACCTAAGGAATGAAGGTAAAGGCCGACTGCTGATGTGTGTCCTCTCACACATTCTACCAGTACCTATGATGGCCAAAACAAAACTGTTTGCCACAAATAATAAACATGTCAATATAGCTCTTCCAGCCATAAACAGCAAACATACACCAGGCATGTTAATATGGGTAATATATAATACAGTACACTGTATTTACCAGACTGTTTCCAAAAGCAGCATTTACAACTGATTTTTTTGGAAGACATTACAGAAGATTTGATTGCTTTCCAGATGCAATTAGAATAAATTTGTTGAGCAGAAAAGGTCAACAAAAGATCATCACTTACAAAGTAAGAAAATACAGAATGCAAAGAAAATGCTCCATTTGGATCTTATGCAGTTTTCTGCCTTTGACCAGAACACTTTCTTATGCATCAGTAAGAACCTGGGGGAGGGGGGAAATCACATTATAGCAAATTATTAGTAAAAACTGTAAGATGCTAAAATTCCTCAATACCACAGTTAATTTAGACAATAAAAGACACATCTTGTTAGGGTAACTCATTACTTACAGAGTCAGCTACGAACTGCTGTCATTACTGCTTTCATTTTCTAAGACCTTGTTCATCATCTCTGCCACATACACATACCATTTGCCAAAAACTCTCATCCCAAGCTTAATTTTGAATTTAAATAATTCTGTAGCTCTGAACTCAGTAACAGAGTTTATCAGGACAATTTAAAGCACTCTATTAACAGTTTCATTTTTAAGAGGCTTCCATTCATTTTGCTAGCAAAGGAAACTTCAAGAGATTAGAGATGTCTGGAGAAGTTCACATTGGTCATCAGCTGGGACTGGTAGATCCTGCAGTGGCAGATTATAAAGGATCACAAATCAGGCTGGAAAACACTCCACAGAACTACAAAATTCCACTGAGTTTATACTAGTTGAAGAATTGACCTGAAAATACTCTAGTTCAGATATTACAACCAAATGAGAAAGCACAGTATCAGAAATCACAATGCTGTAATTCTCTCTGTTGTGGCACACACAGCTATGAGGCACCTAAACATGATATGCATTGCCACAGCCAAAAATTCAATGTAAATAATTTGAAAGAGCAGCTGTCAGGAGTGATAACTTAGTGTAATATGAAAAAACAGATCTTAATACTACCATTTTGGTTACTGAAGTACTTCCATTTTCATCCTTACATATCTTAAGTCCTACTTGTTCCAAAAGTTTACTCAGGTTTGAATTACAAATATCGGTAGGGCAATCTTCCAAATTTTCACGGCTGACACAGATCTGCTCAAGACCCATCTACAGCTGGGAAAAAAAACAAGTGCAAATATGATTCAACATTACAAAACAGAAAACATGCCTGCGTATCTCAGGTCAAACAATTCACAGAAGATTGCACCAAGGTCTATAGTACGTTTGTTCCAAGGACACTTAATGACTGTATTATCTGCTCCGGTGCATATGTATCAGTCACGACAACTGTGATGGTGGTGAAGCCAAGCGTTAGTGTAACAAGCTGGGACAGAATCCTCCCATTGACACATCCTGGACGACCTCTGCTGCTAAAGTCTCCATGTTCTCCTTCCAGCCATGAAGCTTCTGAAAAACTGGTACCCATGTGAGCTGAGCTGCACCAGCCTTTTGAGCTGCCCAACCACGCCTGCCACCCTCTTCTGCCCATTGTTTTATTTACCCAGGGGATTGCAGAACATCTGATCACATAACTGCACGCAAACTGGAAATACCCTGGGGTTAAGGACAAAATTCAGCCTTCTTACCCAACAGCATATAACTCAAGCAAACAGCTCCTGAAGACAGGAAGGAGAAATGACAGAGCCCAGGTTTAGGTAGCACACCACACAGATGCCAGCTGCAACAATGACCGAGACTGACCATCTTGCATGGGAGCAGGCAGCATTCAGAGAGGCTGACCTGCACTAACCACGTACTGCCTGGGAATTCTGAATGGGGCATCTTCCAGCAGTCCAAGTAGCACAAGAACTGCTCCACTCTAATTATAGCAGTAAGCAGGGAGGTACTAATTTTATCACAAGGGTTCAAACAAACCAACCCCCCAGGATCAGCTCCTTAGGGCTGAATGGCAGTGATGATCTGAGCAGGAAGCAAACCAAAGTAACAGCAACTCAACTGTAGAAAACTCACTGTTTCAACATTTAGTGAGCATTAATTCCAAACACAGCAAACAGACACGCCCTTAATCATAAAACAAACCTCATCTTAAAGGCAGGCTATCTCTTTCTGAGTCAATTTCTCAAGTATGCAATCTTTGTTTTGCAAACAATCTCCAGGAGTGGATTTTTTTCACTTACAAGAGGCACGATGTAAAACCAATGCAGCAAGCAGCAATAAAACTGGAATTGCAAGACAGAGGTGGGGGGCAAGGAGGGAAAAGTGGATATCTTTATATTTCATAGTCATACAGAAGACACTTCCTTAAAAGGTTTGAAAGAGGTGGTTTCAAACTGGTCTTACATAACTTGTTGCTGCAACATCAAACTTAAAATAGGGAAGAGAAAGTAAAGTTACCTTAATTGCACATATATATGTGCTCATAATAATATTGCAGAAGTTGGACTAAGTCTTAAGACTCTGCAAGACAAGTATAAGGTTGGGTGGTCTCAACTCCCTCAGTACTGCAGTAGCATCAAGAACAAAGACATACTCCTTGAAACGGTTTAGTTTAGCTGTAAAGATGTAATTTAAAGCACCTCCAAAAAAAAAACTAGCTAAAAATAAACACTATTTTAGATTCCTTCTTCCATCACAAAAAAAAAAATGCAGCTAATCAGACCAAAATCAGAAATTTAAATGGACACAATGAAAAACTCCAACCAGATCCGTAGTCTATAAAATGCACCCACCTAGGTGTTATTTTTAAGCTATTCCCATTCTATTACAGCCTTGCCAATTAGTACTTGTGCTGGGGATTAGTAATATACCACTGAGCAACAGTTACATTCTGCTGGTAAAACAATGCTAGCTTTGTGTTATTCACTCTTCCTAATTCCTATTAGCTTTTCAGTTATCTCCATGATCACATATAGAAACACTTAATTCTTTTAAAGTCAGTATTAAAGTAGAAATTCAGAGCTAAACACAAAGTCTGTGTATCAACACACAACATTCAAAAATCAATGTGTCAGTTAAAGAAAGCTAAGCAAATACTTCACCAAGAAGTCAAAACGGCTCAAGACAGAAAATAGAAGATGCTTCACAAGGTGAAGACGAATCCTCTTCTCCAAAGCAGTCAAACAATTAAACACTTTCATCTTTACTTGATGTTGCTACAGACTGATTGGTTATCCAAATTAATATTTAATTTAAATGTATGGTTCTGAAGAGACTTTGCTTCTATTTGAAACAGGCACAGTTGGACTATGTACATCTAGGTAAAACTAAGCTAATATTAAAACAAGATATTCTCCTGGTGAAAGTATTTATTTCCTTATTCTAAAAGGTGGCAAAGAAAAATAAAGAAAACCAAAAAAGTCTTGAGACAGAGCTGTCCCTGTGCTTCCATACTGTGCTGCACAGAGTACCAATATTGTTCTGGTACTGCAGAAAAAACATAAGCACCGTATGATCAGCAAACCTCATGCTACTGCCAACTAATATGTGACTGTTACTAGCTTTGCTTTTCCTCTACAGAAAGCAGTTACTGGGTAGGAAAGATATAGCATATAATGTCTATCTTAAGTTGAAATGTATTTGCCGGTATCTGTTTCAGATAAGCCTGCCATGGTTTAAAGCAGTTTTATACCACAGATAGCATTGCTGGCTACATTTCTTACTGGCTGGTTTAATTGTTTACCTTAATAAAACAAATATGCCATAAAAGTATTACTGTTGCGCAATCCTGAGCAGGATTTCAGTTCACTGTACATCAGTTGCCTTTGGTTAACACGCAAAGCTGTGACTCGCAACTCCTCCTACCTGACTTTCCATTGGTCTACGTAGAAACACTTGTCCAAGTAGCAGATGAAGTGTTTCCAAAACAAGCTAAACTAGATTATAACTGAAAAGAACTACACACAGTATTTTTTTACCCTTCACCTAAAGCTGTATGCTGTGGCACAAAGTCCAACTTTGATATAATAGACTGTATCAGAAAACTGAACAGGCTTTCAAGTTAACTAGGAATGTGCTATATTAAAATAATAGCTTACTTAGGGTTGGAATGAGATGGAGGCCAAGACAAACTTTAACTGATTAACCTGGAGACTTTGGAGGACTCTTTGCTGGCTGCAATTCAAGCACAGCAGCAGGAGATTAACATTTAATTCACACTGACAGGTTACTGCCTGGACTTGTACTGCACTAGCCTCAGCCAACACAATCACTGCAAATACATCACACTTTCACGAATTCGCCTAATTTTACTGAATGGTTTAGTCATCTTAAAGCTCATCTTCATCATTTCAAACTAAAAAAGGGGGAAAAAATAAGGAAATAAGTAGTGCCCTAGATAAAAAAAAAAAAAAAATTCCTTCTTTCCAATGAAGCAGACATCCAGTGTCACAGGCATACGCACGCTTGGCATCATCTACTGTCATCATCAGGACTTTCTATGTTTTCTTTTTCTCCCCTAAGCTCACCCTCTTCTGGGCCTCCAATTGACTCTTTAACTCTCCTTTAAAAGCCTAATGCATTCCAAAAATATTCAAGGAAAGCTTTTGCTACTTTGGGGGTTGTTGGTTCTCTTGAAGGACCAAATATAACAAACTTTAACAACTATATAGGGAAAATTGATTTTACCAAGAACCCAAGCAAACAAATACTTCACTTCAGTCCTTCCACTGCTAGTGGTCCTCAGTGACATCTCACAATGCCCAGCATATTCCACAACAGTATCTGAGATTTTTTTAATGAAATATGTTCAATATGCTGCTGCTACATTCATTTCAGTCAGGATCACAAAATTAGCAGCATCTATTGAACAGGTATTTTTCTGCTTTGCAAATTTAAGGTATAGAGCCTGAGGAAAAGAAACCAAAAGAGTATGTAGGGGCCACAATAGAGACAATCTGACACGTTTTCAACAATATCCTTGTTGTTCGCAATTGTACATAACCTGCCGCATTCTTCCTCAGGGTAAGCATGAAACCACCCCTATTTTTTCAACTAAAAAAAAGAAAAAAGGGACAGAGTGCCAAAATTTATATTTGCCCATGACCATTAGCGGGAAGTGTACACAAACCTTCCTAACCACCCACACAGCGCCATAAAAATGTCTCAAGTTCTTTAAAATACAGGAGATCATCCAGCTGCCCTTTGCTTACACTGAATGCTCTTTTTTGTTCCAGTTTGGTGTCTTTCAAAGATTTCCCAACAAGCTTTCAAAACCAAACTCTTCTCCAACTTTGTGAGTGCTAACCACAAACTTCAAATCAGTTTTTCAGGGCCCATTAACTTCTTGCATGCCTGTCAATTTCCAGTATAATTGTAAATTCTTTGCACACTTTAAAGACAAACTACAGAACAGTGTTCATTTGATGGATATTTACTAATAATATCCAATTAGCTATTCCCCTGAAGGGACTGCCAGTCAGCTCCTATTAGTCTATACTCCTTTCAGCCAAGCTTACTATGTTGCATTACCTCTATCGCTGGCTTAACTGAAAGATAACTTTTGTGAGTTTCAAGGGAAAAAAACCCTCATATCAATGCAGCTTGGTATCAAGGTAAGCACAGAAGAACTAAGAGGGTCAAAACGAATGTATTTTTACTTAAGATAAAGCTTGTCATATTCTGCCATCTACTTCTTTCAAACTTGTCCATAATTTTAGTAGACAACATTATATTCGGAAATGGGGATGTTTTCTTATATTGAAATTTATCTACATAGATAGATAAATAAATATTTCTACAGATACCTTGATCAGATATTCCTGTTCAATAGGGATATTAAACCTCATTATCAAGAAACAAAACAAAAACCAACCAACCCAAAAACCAAAGACTTGCTGCCAGGCCTGAGCAGTGTGCACTTGTTTGCCTGCGGAATCTACCTGGTGTCCTTTCCAACCACAACCGTTCTCTCATTCTGCCTATAAATGACAGGCCATTAGGGAATAAAAAATAAACCCATTAACTTTACAACTGAATACAATGTGTCAAAAAAAAGTATGTGTGATTCCTCATAAAAGTCCTTTAGACTGAGAGGATTCACACTAACTGAGCTGGAGACTCTTCAGGGCCCTTCTCTTGGTAGAAAGCCTTTAACAGATACATTTACACAGGCACTCAAATTATTTGCTTACTTGGCTTTGCCAGTTGTCAGCTGGTTTTCCTTCAGCCTAAGCGCAACCCACACCTTCACTCTTTCTGTTGGAAAGTGAATGCTTTTTGCTCTCTTCTTCTTGTAAGGCTCAAAATTTAATAACTGGTTAGCTTGTTGAGCTGTTTTACAAGGTTACAAGCGACATTTCAGTAACTTCAAAATTACCAAGGAGAAGAAGAGCTACTAAGAGACTATCATGCTTTCGCAAGTGTGATTTGAAACATCTTGACACATTGCATTCTTTTTTGTTAGACGCTTTGATGTCTGTGTCATTAGCGTGCAATAGCAAAATCCCATTTCACCCCTGCATACGGACATGTATCCTTATTTCTGGGCAAAGAGGCACAACAAAGGAATACTTTTTCCAAGAACACTGCAGGGTTCTACATATCTCCCACAGAAGTATATAGCAGAAAACTCTGATTTTAACATTCTGGTTAAGGAGCCAGACCAATCCTAGTCTTTCACATTCACCTTTACTGCTGCCATTAATTTCTAACAGGCACATAAAAACCAAGAGCTTGTACTGTACTTGCACAAGTGCACATCATTCCCATCTGCTGGGGACTGCAAAACCTGAGGGGCTAAATGAAGACTGTGCTCCCAGTTGCCCAGTTTGAGGGAACATTTCATGGGAATGGATATTTTAATTTTCCATTTAATAAATACATTTTAAACCCTATGTCCAAGATGGTAATCATTTACTATCTAACAAACGCAGTGCCTTTCAGGCTAGGTCTGCAAGAGAAGAAACCAGCAGCTGCTGAGCTCAGATAGGGACACTGCAACAGGTGGCTTTGGTAGAAAGGGGTTGACAAAGTAGGCAAACAAGTAACAAAAGCTAGGTTAGCTGGTAGAGAAGGCACAGTAGACTGGGCAAGAAGGTACAAAAGCAGGTGCGCAGGAACCAGTCTGTCACGATTCCTGCAGAAGTAACAGCAAGACTGCCATAGCTGGATGCTACAAGCAAAAAAGGCCTTCATGGGGTGTTTACGCAGCACAGGCCGAGAACATGATTTTTGGTGCAGTGTTTTCCAAGATACTAAGGACGCAAGCTGGAGGCCACAGCCATGCTGCCTGGGTGAGAAAAACAGACGGACCTGGCACAGCTTTAAGTGGTCTGAGATAGAAAACGCAACAGCAACGTATATACAACACTGCTAGAGAGATGTTACTTGTAGGAAGCAACCACTTATATATCCTAATGGATGGACAAGTAACATTAAAAGAAACTCTATTACATAGCATATATTGTACCGACTTACACTGAAAGAGCCTCAAAACTCTTGAGTCTTAAATTTGTAGAAGAATTAAAGCAGCTCTAGATTACTTGGTTAGAGATTAAAGAAGTAATGCTTTAAATCTTACTTGGTAAGGATACGTTCTCCATTTAAAAGCCCAAGGAACACATGTAACGATCATATAAATTTAAAACAGGGTTCTAAATTCAGTTATTCACCCCACTCTTGTGCAACTAGTTTGCCATACAGAAGTACTGGATTTCCCCAGGCTTCACTGTACTAGAGTACAAGACATGAACACACCCAAACACCCCTCAGCCTCCAACAGATGAGCCTTAAGGGAGACCAAGGCTTCATCCCCTCATATACCAAAACCCTAGCGAAGCCCCTGGCTGAAACCCTTCCGGGGGTCCCCAGCGGGCGGAGGTGAGCGCCCCGGTCGGAGATCCCACCAGCAGCACAGGCACAGGCCCAAGCAGGGGTCAGCCAGGTTTAGACTCCCGGGGCTGTGTGTGGGAGGCCGAGCCAAGGCCAGAGCCGCCCCGGGGGGAGCGCATGATTATGAACAGCCCCCGCGGGCCGGCTCCGGCTGCGCTGCAACAGAAGGGCCGCTGCGGCGGTAACTCACCGAGTGGGGAGCGGGAGGCGCCCGGGCACGCCGGGGGCAGTGGCGTGGGGCTGCGCCTGGCCGGGCAGACCCTCCGCCGGCGAGTGCCTCCCCAGCCGCTCCCTCAGGTGCCGGCTCAAATGATGTTTTTATCAAGTAGCGGGTTTTGACTATCCAGTGTTAAAAAAGACCCAGCAAGCGGAAGACCCAGTTAGCACGAAATGAGTAATACACAATGTCAGAAAGAAAAAGGAAAGCAAACGTGAATATCAGGTGCTGCCATAGTGCAGAAACAGCTTGCTTGGAGCCTGGGGTGGAAGAAAAAGGCAAGGACACTTCTGGCCAGGGCAGATAAAAGGGCATTGGCTATATATTTAATTTGTGTTCCTTGCTTGATTTCTTTTCACCTTGAGCTCAAGCAGACTAGTGCTTCACTTCTGACCGACAGGCAGCCACCCAAAAACCAGCTTAATAAAAATTCTGCATCTCTGCACTATTCCCACTGTATGCTGCTGACGGAGGACTTGTATGGCATTAGGGGCTTCCTGAAACAAAGTATGAGCAAAACTTCTGCAATATTCTTGTTTTCATTTGGTTAGGCAGCCTGAAGTACCTGGAAAATGTTTTCTACTAACATTGCATCCTTCTAATACTGGAGTATATTTGGGATATAGTAACATCTCCATATGGTAAAGAAATGTGAGCCCACATATAATGCTTTGGTCTCTGTCTGTAAATACGAACTTTTGGTCAAGCACATAAAAACCCAAATGCTTTTTCCATTTGCTGTATTCCTGTTACAGAATATGTTCATTTAGCTTATAAAACTTACAAACCTAGTCTATGTGTATTGACACCCATTATTACAATATTACAGCTTACATGCAAATGAATAGACATCATTTCTAGGAAATTTAAAGTAGCTGAAATACTATATTGAAGTTACCTGTTTTTATTTTAGACATTCCCATTATTCCTACTCTTACATTAGACTTTTTAGGAAAACACTTTAAAATGCTAGGAAAATGGAAAGATCTGGCCATATTTTCAGATCATGCACTATTAACAACATTCTGATGAAGTTCTTTCTAATGTATCTGCATAACATTTTATATTATTTTATATTAGAATAAGTGAAGATAAAAACTTCATAGTGCCACCTACTGCTGAAAATACACATTTTAAAGACCTTGCTAGTTTGGATTCCTTCAAACAAAAGGACAGTGGAAGAAAATATCTGTTGGAATAAGACCTTTCAAACCTCTGAAGTATGGTGAAGACAAGTCTTGACTTGCCAAGTGCACTTAAGTCACACTGAGTTCTTTAACTTTGAGCCAGTGGCTACTTTGACTGAAGCTCTAATGAGGAGTGAATGAGGAGCTGGGATTTTGACTAGGAGTTTTTTCGCTGTTACATTTTTAATGAGAACTTTCACTTTAAAACTAGTCCCTGTGACATCACTAAAAAAACACTGATGAAAGGATTCAGTGAAGCAAAATGTATTTTTCACTCAGTGATAAGGAGACATCCTCTGTTTCACAGAGAACTCTGCATGAGATGTAAGCCAAGGACCAATAGAATCAGCCTCACATGTGGCACATCCCTTCTTACATCGCACAGTCATAAGATGGGCCATGGAACCCTGCTTGGTTGTTGGCATAAGATGGTATGTTCTCAGCCACAATGGGTGGAATTCATCTCTCTCACCCTTACCATCTGAAAGTTAGATGAGGCTAACTTACAGTCAAAAGTACAGTAGCTGGTTCTTTCTTCACTTCTTGGAGAAGACCATCTCCACTATTAGTAAAATAGTAGCTATATGCCTGCAGCCTTTTCCACATCACAGACATTAAGTATTGGTTGTGATCTTATTCCCAGGAACCATGGAAATACAAGAAATGGTAGGATTTTGTACATGAGTGTGAACAAGTAGAATATAGACCCTTATTCTTCCTGAGGAAAGTTCAACTTTAAATTTGTCTCTGAGGAATTAGGAATGGTTTATCTACTGCTGGTACTTGTCTCATCCTGTAGAATAAACTGACACTGAAATGCTTTAAGTGCGTGATTGTCAGAGTTTCGGTCTTGTTATGGCTTGATGACTTAACCTTAGAAATTAATTTCCTTTCAAGTTGAAAGATTCTTGAGAACAATACATCTAAACCACATAAAAGACAAGTTAGCCCCTTTGTGGCAGTATTTTAGAAGCCTTTGGAGGCACTTTGCACACACACATACACGCACACCCGTTTTTACTCAGAGAAAGCCTGCTGTTGTGACAGTATCACTCTACAGTCCTTCATTTTTGCAACAGCAACCAGATCTCAACAGATAGTTGTTTTCAGAAGAGCTTTCTGCCATGTAATTCTGGGAGCACATTTTACCACTATTGCACATTAAAAATTCACCTTCTATTAAGTTAGCTTCATAAAAACCAAGATAAAGTACATTTCTTAGTTGTTGAACTTGTGTCTTTCATGCTGACCTTTTGGTCAACTAAACATTATTTTTAATGTATTTACTGAACTAGGTTTGGCTGGGATAGAGTTAATTTCTTCACAGTAGCTTGTATGGGGCTGGATTTTGGGTTTGTGCTGAAAACAGTGTTAATAACACAGGGATGTTTTACTTATTGCTGCATAGTGCTGGGGCCTTCTCTCTTTCTTAGGTTGCCTTACTAGTAAGTAGGCTGGAGGTGCACAAGGAGTTGGGAGGGGACACAGCCAGGACAGCTGACCCCAGCTGACCAAAGGGATATTCCATACCATATGGCTTTGTGCTCAGTGGTAAAAGCTGCACTGCAGGAAAAAGGAGGAAGGGAGGGGGACTTTCAGAGTTAGGCTGTTTGTCTTCTCAAGTCACCATTACATGTAATGGAGCCCTGCTTCCCTGGGGATGGCCTGCCAATGGGAAATAGTGCCCAAATTCTTTACTTTGCTTTGCCTTTACTACAAAAGCTTTACTACAGCTTTTGCTTTACATACTAAGCTGTGTTTATCTCAACTCACAAGTTTTCTCACTTTTACCCTCCTGATTATCTCTCAGATCCCACTGGAGAAAAGTTAGAGTGTGACTGCATGGTGCTTGGTTGCCAGCTGGGTTAAACCACAACAGTCCTTTCTGGTGCCCAGTGTGGGGCTCAAAGGGTTCAAGGTAATGACAGATTTGATTGGAGTTTGCTAGGCTGAATTTATAGCTGATACAGCTGTTTAGCTATTAATTACTAGGTTCCTGTGCTTGCTGTACAACTGCTGCTTGTTAGCGGCTGCTTTTTGGTCTTGCTGTTTGCTGTAGGTCTTATCATCTTACCCAGTGGTGCCTGGGAGCACTTTGATAACAGCAGTGACCACGTGCATGAACTGGCTGATGGCCAGTTGCCAGGGCATCACTGCTGTTCCTGTGCTGCTGTGCTGGACAGCCTGGAGCTCCAGTGTCAATTTGAGTAGAAAGGACTTGAATTGTGGGTAAATCCATGTGGGAGCAGGACATCCCAAAGTGTCTGTGGCTGTGGGTAAATCCATGTCAGAGCAGAACCATCTGTTGCTGCAGATACGTCCACACCACAGCAGGTATACCCCTGAAGGGACTGCAGCCCAAGAGTAAGTCCACATGGGAGAAAGTACACCTTGAAGTATCTGTGGCCATGGATAAGTCCACAACACAGCAGGTACACACCCCTGAAGGGACTGTGGCCCATGAGTAGGTCCACACTGGATCAAATCCACCCCTAAGGGACTGGGGTCTGTTGGTAAGCTCATGCTGGAGCAGAGGCAAGGAAAGTACACTGTGGTGTCCAAAGAGATCAGAAGCAGAGATTGTGATGGATATAACTTTAAATTGTTGTAATCTATGATTCCAGTTACATATTATGGGATTATTATAGCAGGAACCACTACCAGTGGAGGACCAGTCTTACAAGAGGCAGTGCAAGTGCAGCAGTGACCCAGCCTGAGCTGGCCAAGTAACTCCACACAACACACCACCTCTCCTGTCCTGAGTGACCACTGTAACAGACAGAACTCAAGTCATGGACTAATGAACTCATGAGACATTTCACAGACATTTACAGGGGTGGTCCATCAGCTAATGATACCTGTGTATATATATCAAAGGATGGAAAGGGGGAAAGGGGCTACTGAGGATCTATTGGATAGTGTGGGGCCTGAGCATGATGTAAATGGTATGGAATAAGGAGTGAAGAATGCACTTGTTTTGGCTGGGATAGAGTTCATTTTCTTCATAGTAGCTAGTACGGTGCTTTGGTTTGGGTTTATGATGAAAACACTGATGATAAAACACTAATGATTGTGCTTCCTGGTGTGGTACAGGCAATGCCTGCAGCATGACAGAGGAGGAAGGATGAGCACTCTCACTGTTGGCTAGGTAATTATTTTGCTCGTAGATGCACGAGTTACAAGTTACGAGTTAATGTATTGTGAATTATGAATTAGAGAACTTGTGAGTTAGAAACATTGTGACTTCAGTGTTGAATTAGTGAATTCATGTGCTAGACTAGCCTGTACAAAGGGGATTGAACCTGTGTTTGTTGTATTTGTTTTCTTTCCAAATGAGCTCATAAAACAAAGTTTAACTTACAGAGTATATTGACCTGTAAATTTGAGAGATCCAAAAGGACCGTGACACAGAATGAGCAGTCTGTGGCTCTTATCCCTGTTATCTGTCCACATACTTTAAAACGGCTACTTTCCAGAAGAGTGAACATGCAGTGACTAGGGACATGCCTCTGAAAGGAGTAAGGGAAATCCTTCACGATACTCAAGTTCTTTGTTGGTTGTCACCCCACATTCTTGTTTTCCTTTAAGGGCCTTGCCAAAGACCTCCTGTGCTCACTCCTCTACCCAGGGTAGTTATAATCTGCCTGATCGTTCCCTCTTGTTTCATTCAGTATGGACTATGGACTTCTAGTGTTAATGTGTGTCAGCCTGAATAATTAAAAGCAATGTGCACTGCATCCCAGAAAACTAAGAAGGTTGAAAATATGCTTCTTCCTTCTCAAAGAAAGGTGCAAACTCAAATCACAGCCAGCAGGAAAATGAATAAGCTATTTGGCAATACCATGTACAACAAAATAGCATCATAAAAATGAAATTATTTAAAGTAATATTCAAATCACGCAGTCATCGTTGATTTAGTTTCCAATTATACAGAGGTAATTGTATTAACGAAGTGCCTCATTCAGTTTGGTGGGAAAACAATCGAAAGGTTTAATGTCCTGGCATCTGCAGAAAATAAATTCTATGATCTGTGCTCCTAACCCAACTAGAATCCTAATTCTTGTTTTCCCCAGGGCATACTACAACATCAGTATGTCTGCTGAAGGGTATTCTATGACCTTCAGGAGCCAAGACAATTCTGGAGTAATTCTAGAATAAAGTAACTGTTCTAGAATTAAATATTGAAGAAACTTATCCCAGAATTGATGACCCCGTATATATAGTGATTTAAAATCCAACTTAAATTCCATGAATAGAAACATTTGCAACCTGCGTTGCACTGAATATACTGGGAATGGTTTTAAAAGACTTTCTGACTTGAACTGCTGAAGCCAGACTAACTATAAGGAAGCATACTACAAAGAGTCTCATGTGCATCACGTGCTTTGGAGTCAGAAGCCCATGTCTGATATGCTATTGAACTCTCCACCAACCTTGAAGTGTTGGAGTGCATTTATGCCATAGGTGAGCTGACACAGCTCCTGCTTATCTTTCTTTCCCTTTAAATTCTCAAGTGTTCCCAGGAGCTCAGAGAGCCTAGACATTTCTCAAATGCAAACTATAATTGTTCAAGGATTTTGTGTTGCCCCTTCTGCACCCAAAAAAAATCCAGAAAATGTGAAAACAAGAATAATAATGAGGTCTCTTTGACTTTCATGATGCAAGAGATAACACAAACATTGGGTAGAGTATCTGTCCTATCAAAGTATTTTAGTATACTAGCTGTATCTATACAAATAGAATCAATAACCCAAATAGTGTTTAATCCATGATACAGTCATCATCTCTTCTAGGAAATACTTTCCTTATCTTCTAAGTCATCTCAGTACGTCATTGCTGTAACAAAAGCATTTGCTAAATAGGGGAAGCTCCAAGTGATTTCCTGTTCTGATTTTCAAAGAGAATGGGAGACACTGGCTGATTTATTGCCACTTTTTTCCTTGTTTCTTTTTTTTTGAGATTTCCCTTGTGATATTCACATGACATGGGAATGCAATATGCTCTTTACTCCTTCAACCTCTTGTCATGTGCCATACCCAGCAAGCAGTCCCTACTTACCATGTTTAAAATCTAAGCAACCTGCTGACTGTTCACACTGTTCTGCAAGAGCTGCTTTTGGAGCAGCCGCATGCACAAGATGCTCTGCTTCGCATCCGCAGGGCTGTTACACAGCAACCTGTTAGCTATCGGCGGCTGCCAGCGCTGAGCCTGTCCTGATACATCTGGTGGGATGCTAATGTCCAAGTGTGCTGAGGGTTGTGAGGATGGGCATAGGTAAGAGGGCAGATGCCAGTGCTGCACAAGAATGCTCATGCAGCCTCACTGCTAGCTAGGCAGCATAGGTAATGCCTTCACCAAGTGGCACAGACTGGCTTCCAGTGTCAACCTGTCCTCTATGCCTCAGTATGAAGGCAACAGAAGTGCAGAAACCCTGGAGTCATGGTGTTTCTGTCGGCATTTTGTATTGTTCTTCTTTTTTTTTCTACTTGCATCTCTTTCTCCTCTCCTAAGTATGTCATTATTTATCTACATGGTGTTGCCACTCCTCATCTGCTGTAGGGAGAGTGTAAGACATAGCCCCCCGTGCCTATGGATGGAGACTGGACTTGAATAGGAAGCAGTATCACGCAGGCAGTGTGATCCTCAGCACTATACTGGACCGTGTGCCTACTTTTTATTTAAATACAGGAAGGTTTGCTTCCGGAAGTGACTTTCCAAGGAAACAAAACCTAAGCTTCATTCTCAGAATATCAATGCAACCCTCGCTTCTATGCACCCTTTTGAGACCTGCTACTAGCGTAATTTGGTGGCTGGTCAGTAGCAGCTAACAAAGAAGTGTTGGGATCTCTGGCAGCCCATGACCTGCTGACCCTTTTTTTCTACTCTGTATTTCTAAGTACTCTGTTCCAGAAGAAGTTGTCCATTATGGGTTCCCTTTAATCACTCTTAGAGGTCTGGACAAGTTGAACTTACACACATTTGTCCAAACAAATCTGGCCTCCAGCCATTGATCGTTTTTCTGACTTTTTTCAGAACTCTGTCTCATCTATCTTTTGTCTTTTTGACAGTGCTCTGGATAGAACTGAGTATTTTAGGCCAAAATCATAAAGAAAATTAGTTAATCTTATGCTGTTACAGCTCCTCATCCACAGTCCAAAATTACATTGCTCTTTTGCCTTGCCATATCCTGTGCAAACTTGCATCTAGCTGCCAGGGCAAAAGAAGGAGTTTCCCATCATTCTCTTTTCCAATTCATGCTATTCTTCCACTGAAAAATTGTTTGGAATATTTGTATGCTATTTATCATAGCGTATTTTCATAGAATCATAGAATCATTAGGGTTGGAAAGGACCTTAAGATCTTCAAGTTCCATCCCCCCTGCTGTGGGCAGGGACACCTCACACTAAATCATATCACCCAAGGCCTCGTCCAACCTGGTCTTGAACACTGCCAGGGATGGAGCATTCACAGCCTCCCTGGGCAACCCATTCCAGTGCCTCAACACCCTAACAGGAAAGAATTTCCTTCTTATATCCAATCTAAGCTTCCCCTGTTTAAGTTTTAACCCATTATCCCTTGTCCTGTCACTACAGTCTCTAATGAAGAGTCCCTCTCCAGCATCCCTATAGGCCCCCTTCAGATACTGGAAGGCTGCTATGAGCTCTCCACGCAGCCTTCTCTTCTCCAGACTGAACAGCCCCAACTTCCTCAGCCTGTCTTCATACGGGAGGTGCTCCAGTTCCCTCATCATTCTCGTGGCCCTTCTCTGGACTTGTTCCAACGGTTCTATGTCCTTTTTATGTTGAGGACACCAGAACTGCACACAATACTCCAGGTGAGGTCTCACAAGAGCAGAGTAGAGGGGCAGGATCACCTCCTTCGACCTGCTGGTCACGCTCCTTTTGATGCAGCCCAGGATACGGTTGGCTTTCTGGACTGCGAGAGCACACTGCTGGCTCATGTTCATTTTCTCATCAACCAACACCCCCAAGTCCTTCTCCGCAGGGCTGCTCTGAATCTCTTCTCTGCCCAACCTGTAGCTGTGCCTGGGATTGCTCCAACCCAGGTGTAGGACCTTGCACTTGGCATGGTTAAACTTCATGAGGTTGGCATCAGCCCACCTCACAAGTGTGTTGATGTCCCTCTGGATGGCATTCCTTCCCTCCAGCGTATCAACCGAACCACACAGCTTGGTGTCATCAGCAAACTTGCTGAGGGCGCACTCAATCCCACTGTCCATGTCAGCAGTTAAACAAGATGTTAAACAAGACCAGTCCCAACACCGATCCCTGAGGGACACCACTCGTTACTGGTCTCCAGCCGGACATTGAGCCATTGACCACAACTCTTTGTGTGCGGCCATCCAGCCAGTTCTTTATCCACCGAGTGGTCCATCCATCAAATTGATGTCGCTCCAATTTAGAGACAAGGATGTCGTGTGGGACAGTGTCAAACGCTTTACACAAGTCCAGGTAGATGACATCAACTGCTCTACCCCTGTCCATCAGTTCTGTGGCCCCATCATAGAAGGCCACCAAATTGGTCAGGCAGGATTTCCCCTTAGTGAAGCCATGCTGGCTGTCACCAAGCACCTTGTTGATTTTCATGTGCCTTAGCATGCCTTCCAGGAGAATCTGCTCCAAGATTTTGCCAGGCACAGAGGTGAGACTGACTGGTCTGTAATTCCCCAGGTCATCCATTTTCCCCTTCTTGAAAATGGGGGTTATATTTCCCTTTTTCCAGTCATTGGGAACTTCACCTGTCTGCCATGATTTCTCAAATATGATGGCCAGCAGCTTCGCAACTTCATTTGCCAGCTCCTTCAGGACCGCGGATGGATTTCATCAGGACCCACGGACTTGTGCACGTTCAGATTTTTAAGATGGCCTCGAACCAGATCCTCTCCTGCAGTGGGTGCAAGGTCTTCATTCTCACAGTCCCTGCATCTGCCTTCCAAGACTTGGGTGGTTTGGTCAGAGCATTTGCCAGTGAAGACTGAGGCAAAGAAGTCATTCAGAACCTCAGCCTTCTCCAAATCCTGTGTAGCCAGTTCTCCCAAGAGCTTCCTGAGGGGGCCTAAGTTCTCCCTAGTCTGTACCTGTAGAATCCCTTTCTGTTATCTTTAATACCTCTAGCTAAGTTTAATTCTAACTGGGCCTTCGCTTTCCTAACCTGGTCCCTAGCTTCTCGGACAACATCCCTGTACTCTTCCCACGTCACCTGTCCTTGCTTCCACTTAGTATAAGCCTCTTTTTTCAATTGAATTTTCCTCAGCAGCTCCTTATCCATCCAAGGAGGTCTCCTGGCCCTCCTGCTGCACTTCCTTCTGGTTGGGATACAACACTCCTGAGCTTGCAGCAGGTGATCCTTGAATATCAACCAACAGCCTTGGGTCCCTCTGTCCTCTAGGGCTTATTGCATGGAACCTTCCAAAGCAGGTTCCTGAAGAGGCCGAAGTCTGCTCTTTTGAAGTCCAGGGCAGTGAGCTTGCTGCATGCTCTTCTCACTGTCCTGAGGATCTCAAATTCGAGCATCTCATGATCACTGCATCCAAGGCTGCCCTGGAGCGTCACATTTCCAACAAGCCCTTCCCTGTTGGTGAGCATGAGGTCAAGCACGGCACCTCTCCTTGTCGGCTCCTCTATTACTTGCAGAAGGAAGTTGTCTTCCACACAATCGAGGAACCTCCTGGATTGCTTGTGCCGGGCCGTACCGTCCTTCCAACAGATGTCAGGGTGGTTGAAGGTCACCCATGAGACCAAGAAATTTGCCTTACTTTAGATCAAAGCTATTACTTTTTGAGTCCATCATTTCTTTAGACCCCATCTATAATTCTCTCTTCACTGGTATTTGCAGTTTTTTGTGATGGTACAATTGCACATGTCAGCAGCATGCTGAAGTTTATTTTCCTGATGAAAATAATAGAAAAAAAACCCAACAGTCCTCCCACCCATATCTATCGTACCTCAAACACCTCCTTACAGTTCAAAGTACTGTATGTCTTTGCGACACTGTTTTGAGCTTCCCAATATATACTGAGTTTTCCAGCATGCTGTGATCCATGTTTGAAAGGAAGAAGCCTATGAGGGAGCTGGAGCAGCAGTTTGGTAGCTGGCAGAAGGAGGCAGCAGGGCTGTAAGCAGCCTGACAGCTTCACAGGGAAATTGGTTGCTGCTGGCAGGGTGTCAGTAGTAGCAGCAGGAGGACATAAGGAGGCAGGAGACACAACAAAACGGCATATGTAGCTGGCAGAAGACTGGTGTCAAATGGTCCCAACAAGGCCCACCCCATGTGATCATAACCCTCACTTGAGATTCTGTGGCAGGGCTAATAATGCTGCCACTGTTAAAGAGTTAATTGTGCTTAAGGGAGTTGCCCTATTTGTTGAGAAAGCCATAAAGCAGTCATGTTACTTCTGCAGACCCTGCATGTTACAGGAGGACAGCCTGGTGACTACAGCCTGCAAAACCTCCTGCCTCCAACACCTAGAGGCTTGGTACGGAGCTGAGGGAGCCCTGGCTGGGACAGGGCCTCCTCCTTGCCCCCCGTCAAGGGACAGGCGCTCCTCAACAAACTCACACCTTTCCCAGCAGAGCCAGCTTGGATTAATTTTTCAAGATTTTTATGGAATATGATTTGAAACCTTTCAGAAACATCTACCACATTACATGTGCTGCCTGCTCTTCAGCCATTCCTTTTATAAACCTGTCCAACGAGGTCATTCAAGTTTGTGCAGCAAGATTTTTTTTTAGTAACACCAAAGTGTTTGTTGATTGTGGCCCTAGAACCTTCCAGGTGTTGTGTGATCACTGTGCCATGCTTCTAGTATTACTCGCATGAAACAGGAATTATGCTTAAGAGAGACCGTTGCTAAGTGCCATTCTTTTTCCTTGAGAAAATTGGTGAGATGTTCGGTTAATAAATGCTCCTCAGTTTCCTACATGTATTGTGATGAGAATTTATGCTGTAATTACAATTACAATCACAGGCATTCCAGAAACTACCAGAATGCAGCTAGTATCCCTTGACCCCTGCAGTGAACGTAAACGATTCCTGGTATTCACTTAGTGTTTCTTAATCAATTGATTAAGGATTTGATTCTCAATCAAGCTATCTGTTGGCAAGGTCACAAAGGCTGTTTTTATTAGCATGCAGTATGTGTTACGTTAGCATGCAGACTGTTTGCAAGTGCAACAAGAGAGCTGGAGGTATGCTGCTTGATGAAAACAAGTCTGCTGAACACTGTTTTGCTGAGATGAACTGGCAATATCAAGCAGGAAAAGCAGGCCTGGAGTAGCCCACGTGCTGTAATTTGTGATTTTCAGGAGCTCTGCAAGTCTTTTTGGGTTATTATGCAAACTTAGCAAGAATGAGAACTTTTCAGAGTATGAGCTTTTTACTGCGGTTCACGCATGCAGCTTTTTCTCTGCTAACACAGACAGGAAGCTGGCTGTATTAGTTGGCCAGCTTTTCAACAAACTGAATTCCTGGGACTCTGCCTGACTTCCTTGGAAAATTTGAAGCTGTTTTTAAGGAGGTTCTGTGAGAAAACAATGAATTTCACTAACTTTGGCCGGCTTCTAAGGGGAAGAAGGCTTGCAGTTACCCTCAGGAATGAGCTTGATTACATGGAGAGTAAGAAATACAGAATAAATCATATGCTTTAATTCTAAATTACATTATTTGATGTAAGAACTTTCGTACCAGATCAAATCTAAATTAGCTGTCTGCCAATAGTAATTCCCAGATACCTCTGAGGAAATTGCCCTATTCTTCAACCTCCTTTTCCTACTTCAGATATAATGGATAGTTACGTAACAACCTGGCTATAGGGGAAGTTATTCTTTAACCTCGGGCTGGTGGCTGATTTATGCCCTGAACTGTGAACATTTATATCCATTATGAATTTTTATCAGGCCCAATCTAATTCCCCACACAAATGTATGAATATGTATGTATAACCTTTTACTGAATCCTGCTAAGCACTTGGCCTTGATGATACCATTTGCCAGCACGTTTCACAGGCATATTACTTTTGCCAGTTTTAAATATATTGCCTTTTACTTTCATTATAACAGTCAGTGTTTACTTGGGGAATGTATCAGTGGTAGCAATAACTCCTAATATCCTTTTCCCCAGCCACTCTGTGCCCTGAACAGCTCTGAAGCCCCAGCTGGCACCCGCGTGTCCATGCTGGACCAGAAGATAGTAATCTCCAGCCTGCTGACATTTCCTGCTCCATCCCCTCATAGATTAGACCTTGCCTTTAACATTAGGGGTGACGAAAGGCAGAGGGATGATGCTTGCACTAAGTGAAAAGGTTAAAGTGTCTCTAGGACTTCTATAATTCTGCTGCCCTGTGACTTCCCGAATTTGCAAGTGTCATTACAATTTAATGTCAAGAGAAGAGTTTATTTTGGGGAGAAGTTCATTTGGTCTGTGAGGAAAAAATGAATTTTGGTTTGGGTTGGGTTGGGTCAAAGACGTGCTTTTCTGAAATACTGGAGAGGGTGTTCTATTACACCTACGTTTTATTGTGGGAGGAGGGTATATTATCTTTGATTATGGGGAAATCGGTTATACCTAGTAAAGGAAGGTGTGATTAGAAATGATTCGTGCAGAAAAGTAAGAACTGTTTTACCTAAAGAAGGAACTTCACTGTGGGCCATAAAAAAAGCAGTAGGGTTTTGACTAGAAACACAAGAAGGGACAGTCTGTAGGGAAGACCATGCAGAAGCAGCAAGAAAAGGCAATGTTTTCCTTTCTCCTCCCAAACCTGAACATTACTGGTGGTACCTGCATTCACAGAAATTTGAAAGGCAGGCAATTCTCAAGGTTGCCAAAGGGAAGAGGCACCCTTGCAAATCAAACCTTGAATAAGCACTTGTAATGAAAAGACCATAAGACCAACTTCAATAGTCCATATATAGAAAATCTTGAGTTTCTGAATCCTCGTAACACACTCTCAGTGAGGAAATGTTATCGGGCTGAAAAAGTTCATTTACAGAGCAGAGAATAGGGATTTATGCAAAGCCAACAGAGACATGTGTAGTAGTTACAACAGATGCAGAAATTAAGAGGCAATAACTGCATACAGGGAACTTCAGTAGTAACAGTCAGTGTAAGGTCATTTGTGGACTTAGCCACAAAGTTTCCATTCTGCTGTAAATTCTTTAGTTTGGGAGTGCTGAGACATGGTCTCTTGTTGGGTCATCTAATTATACAATGAACAGCTGTGAAGTTTTTATTTGGATTAAAATTTCCCTGGAACTCAAGGTAATTTAGATCTGAGGTTTTGGCTCTGGTCCCTTCCCAGCTTGTACTCAATATAAATTACTGGCCTAGAACCATGACATGTTCAATTTATCCTACATTTTAGATGGTTGAAAAGTGCATGCATAATTCTGTGCATGCCGCACTTTCTGTAATCCACTGTGACAAATAGACCAAATGACTGGAACTGCTAGGTAAGACACTGTATTTTAGTCACAAACCCACCTTCAGTTTAAATACCAGGCAAAAATGACATTTGAATTATTTGATTTGAATCAATGCCAAATTCAATCTTGTGCAAACTTAGAAAGAGAGAGGGGAAAAAAAGAGTCTTGGAATAAACCCATTGATTTATGCGTGGGAACATAAGGCAATAACAAGCAGCAATTGATTCAATTGTAATGACAAGAGTGGGCCACCATGAAAAATATGACAACTTTTCACTGGAGCTACTGTGACTGAGGGATTGGGAACAGGGCAGTATTTTCACACACACATAATGACTACAAGAAAAGTAGACTTGGGGACCAGCATTCCCAATTACACCTTCTATCAAAAACATTGGTCAAGCTCTGTATGCAACGCTCCACTCACACTGCTGTGAAGTTCTCCATTGCTCAGTAAAATGGAGGATGACATATACTCCTGTTCTGAGAGAAATACGTGTATCTTCATGATCTAATTCCAAATAACTATGTTAAATTAAGAGCTGTATCCAGAAATGATGAACCTTGGTGTAGAGTTTTGATCTTCAGAGTCCATCTGGTGTGCCCGTTATTGTTGTAAGCTCAGGTGCAGGGAGGCAATGTCACCTGAGCACCCCCCATGGAGAAAGTAGGACTGCCTAGAATTTTGTCAGTCTTCACATCCAACAGGGATAATGCTTTCCAGGATTATTTTATACTCTGAAATATTACTGTTTTTCTTAGGGCTTTTTCTACTATGTATCAAGCCTTTTTAATAAGGCCATGTTTCATAACCAAATCTAGGGGTTCAGCTCAGGAAGTAGCCAAGACAACTTTTTAGCTATACCTACTATTTCCACTACTCAACTGAACAAAAGAAAAAAGACTTGCTTAGAGAGATTGTTACTGTGGTTCTCTTAGCCCATTGGTACTCAGAGAGCCTCTAAATGAACTTACTCTGAAGGTACACACAGAAAGGTCCAACTCTGTGTAGCAACGATTTTGTCCTCAGCCAGAGACCTATCCTCTAATTTGATGCTTCTCGGTGGAATTATTTTTCTCTGAATCATCATGCCAAACAGTTGTCTGCTTTGTTGTTTTTTTCATAGGAAGGCACCTGTTCAATTTTAGACACTGTTCAGCCTGTTCCACTCCAGTGGTCTGCACTGCTCCTCTGAGAGCCCTGAGCTTTTCACATATTTCAGGCTGCCAGCTCTCTTATGTGCTTTTCCCCAGCAGCCAATTTTGCTCTAAAGCTCTTGCCACTGAGCCAGTTTCCATTCCTTCATAAAGGGATACCCTCTTGTTATTGCAATTGAGGAGTTCCATAAGAGACTTTTAATGTCTCCGGAGTGCTGTTATGTACGATAAAATCTTGAATTAAGCTTTACCTAACACTTGTTCATGCAATACTCAATTACTGACAAATTGCATTTGTTTCTGCAGTTGACAAATACTTTTAGGTTTATTTCTAATACCGCAAGTACATGGCCAGATTTATACAGGACTGAATAAAATGTTACGTGCTCTCTTTGAGTAGCAGGAGCAGCTCAAAGCCTGAAATCACTACAGTATGTACACTGCCATCTTGTGTTCTGAAGTTCTAGATAATATAAAGATGCACACTGTACATATTGCTTTCCACAAAACAGGAGCTAGCTGTATGAGTGGAATATACGAGGTTATCAGAAGATGTTTACTGTCTTTTTCTTTTCTTTTCTTGTACAGTGTAAACCAGCCCTTAAACTAGCAAGTCTCACTGGTAACTCTGAATTCATCTGTTTTAATGATCCATTCCTTTTAATTAGTGATTTGTGGGTAACCCAGTAAGAAAAAAAGGCTACAGCCAAGCCATTCTCTTTTTCCAGCAATAAGGTCCAACACGGACTCCAAGGAATAGCTCTGTTGCAAGGCAGCCTCTGAGCTGGTGTGGAGTTGCCAGAGGAGCTGTACGCCAAATGTTTCTCTTCTGCAAAAAGGCAGTATGATATAAAAGAGGGAAGACTTGTACTTTTAGCTGCAATCTCTCTCCCTGTGGAACAAATGTAGTCTGAACATAACTAGCTCATCCCTGAGGCTGTTCCAGTATGCATCAGAGTACTAGTCACTTGGTTGAAAGAGGACCTACACTGACATTTACTTAGAAAATGAAGAAAGCAAATCTAACATCCCTGCCCCACAGTATTTATTCAAAACTGTATTCAAAACACAATACTAATGATGCATCTTGATGGATGAAATGCATACTACATGCTCTTCCCCTGAAAAGGATCATTCCTTCATAATGTGTTAATCAAAGACGTATTTTTCTACATGCATACTCCCAATTGCTTTCACTGCATAACAGTATTTAGGTCTGCCTTTTTATGACATCTTATATTAATTCCAGTTTCTTTCTATAGTTGTTTACCATTGCAAATGTGTAGGAGCATTCTTAACACAACTTTGAACAATGGCTCTATAAAACCCACAGGATTTATTCTATGCAGCTGCTGTTGGCATGAAACAAGCATAAGCAAGATAGGGAAAAGGGTGCCAAAAATCAGACACTAAGCTTAGAGACACCTGGGGTAGGGCAGGAAATAGTAAAAGCATATCAAGGTAACAGATGCCAAGGCAGAAGGGCAGGATGGCAGAGAACGTTAGCAGGGAAGAGAAGCACACTTACTTGCTCAGAAGTTCCCCTCAGGTTAGTTACTTTCCATGCCAGAAACCTTTCATTCCACCTGTTTGGCATTTTTTAGCCCATTTGCGCATACTTTTGCATGTGAACTTGCAGTATTATTTGTCACATCTGAAAGGCAAACATTTGTGGCATCCTTTATTGACTGGTGCAGGCAGTGCATCTCTCTCCAAGGCTGCTTTTTATGGCTTACATGTGTACTATACCATGGCACAGCCCTTAAACAACCTCTCTCCCTTGTAAAATGAGCAGTTAGAATGATTCGAAAGAGCTTTTGCTCCTGTAATGATACTTTTATAATACTTCAATGCTTTTTAAACTTGTCTTCAAAGGCAACGTGTGTATTGTGGTCTGGTTGCATAACCTCCTGATTCAGTAAGAGGAGAACATTAAAGCTGTTTGCACAACCCACTGCAGCCAGTGTTTAAGTAATGTAAAAAGCTTATTGAAAGGGACTTTGCAGTTTCAAAATCTGGAATGCTTTTCCATGATTGTTAATGCTATTTTATTTACTTTATCTGCCTGTAAGATTTCTGCCAGTTTTCTTAGCTTGCTAGCATAGCCATACTTTCTTAATTTATATAGTCATACTTTCTTAATTTATATCCTTTGCTGTGTTGCCATGCAAGAGATTTTCAGACAGAAAAAGCTAACTGACTACATACAAGAATAATAAAACACTAACTCAAATTGTGGTAGAAATGATATCGAATAAAGCAGGAAACTGTTTCCTATAATTTGTGTACCACAGAAATGTCTGTCGGGGTGTATGTATCCCTCCTTGGTGATTGAATACTTCTGCCTGTAACAGTTATGGGAAAAGCAGAAGAGGGGTCTGGGAGGAGAACTGGTGGCTGCTGTGTCCTCAGCTCCTGGAGATGTGGGCTGACAAAGCCTGTGACTGGTCAGTCTAAGCCCCTTAAGTACCTCATGCTCCGCCACTTGAGTACTTGCCAACAGTTGCGATTATGCGTTAGGCTGCACAATGTCCTAGCAATGGATGAAAGTTGTTTTTTCCATTCCTAGCTGTTTCCTATTAGCTAATTCATCTTGTCATTGTGAGACCTTTACTGATCCTAGAAGATGCCTGTTCATCAGCCAGCCCGTGCTGGTAACTACTGTCTAAAAGTTAATCATGGGAGACAAAACATTAGGGATAATTCTAAACATGTGAGTTGAACCTGTTCCCCCCAGTGTGAGTAACTGTGTGTTTCAGTACCTTGTCTGAGCTGCTGTGTTAATCCTGAATGTGAGATCTGGAAAAAATACTCAAGTTTAGACTTTCCTGTTCCCACCTAGGTGCACCCTCTGACCACCTACAGTCACAGGCACTAGGCAGAACTGCGACCACCAGCTGCAGCTGGATCCAGCTAAACCTGCGGTGCCCGTGGGAGCAGCAATGAACTTCCAGAGTAGGAACAAGATCAGGGAATGACAGAGCTTTGCTGAACAAAACTGTAAAGCATTTATTTATATTTTCTCCTGTAATTAATATTTCTAAGCTTTTCCAGGGATACAAAGTCTACCTACAGTAACAAAGGCTGTTACTGCAGCCTTTTGCACTCCTGGCAGAAACCACCACACATCCCTGGAGCACATGCTACATTTCCCAGAAGCCTGGCATGTATTTTATTCCTCGAGGACAGCTGTCTGAAGAAAAGGAAGATCCACCACAGAACACAAAAAAAATCAGGCCTTGAGTTTAAAGTTATCATAGGTTTTTATGTTTTAACAAAGCTGCCGTTCCTTTAAAGTGTTCATCTGCAGAGCTATAAATGCTAGCAAGAAAACCTCTGCTTGGGTTTATTTTCTCTTACTAAGAGCAGCTGGCCATCTGCTGGGTAAGAAGAAAGCTGTGCTTTGGTGCATTTGGAAGCAAAGGTCACAAATAGCAGGCTCCAGTCCTTTGCCAATGATGCGTTTAGGATGTGTCTGCTCAGAAGACACCCTGCTCAGCTTACCAGATCTCCTAAGATCAAAACTCAGTATTGTGCAACTTTAAATGGCTTTCACATGGAGATGCCATTTATGTATGACTCTTGCTGTTCCCAGATGCCGTAGGACAAATGAAAAGATGTCACCAGATTCTGGGGTACAGCTTCAGCCTCTGCATTCCAGCGCGTGAGGCAGGAATGTCTGCTCTGTCTGGCCTGTGCTGGGACTACCTGCAGAGATTTGCAGGGCTGAGGATGCTGCCTCAAAAGCTTGCTATAGAGACACTGATTCGAATCAGCTCATCACAGTTCAGCACTCTGGATGTCTGGAAGATGCTTGTGTGCAGGGGCTGCCAACTCCAGAGTCTTGCTCCACTATTTAGTACATTAAAGAGTCCTGGGAGAACTGTACAAGGTAAGATGGAGTGAAAAATGAAGGTGGGCAGGGGAAAAAAGTAACTGGAAAGCTTGTCTGTGCAATCCAGTCAAAGCATAACTAGCTGAAATCTCAGGTAACATTGACAAGGCAAAAGGGTCAAGCCTTCCTGATTTAACACAGCCAACAATGCCGTACAAGTCAAGTAAAAGCTACGGAAGGGAGGAATGCTTGGCAATTCTGGGAACCATGGTATCACCAGGAAAAGAAATCTGAGGCAAATAAATTTTCCTTTTTAATTGTTTAATGGTGTTTAGAAACTGGTTAGAAGCTACAATAAAATACATTTAGACACTCTAACAAAAGTGTTTAGAAAGTACTTTGCTGATAAACAAGTACACATTTCAGTTGACTACAAAATAATTGCTAAAAAGCTTTCTGTAGAAGGAATGTATTATGGCTCTGCATTTCTGCTCCAAGAGCAGAGAACTCTTTGCTGAAGACTCCAAAACAATGCTTTTTGCTCTGAGAGTTGGAGAGTTTGAATGAAGTACTGAGCAGTAAAGGAGGAATTTAAACATCTCATTGGTGAATAAGACAGAAATGATATCTAGCCATGTAAGGAAAAATTCAAACACAGAAGAACTCAAATTAGGGACTCAAGAACAGGCATTTCAGCTCTGTCTTGCTTTCCTATGCACCAGGAGTCTCAGCCTCTCGATTCCAGCTGAAATTTGGTATTTAAATGGGGGTAAGGCTCTTGGCCCAAGCTGCTTTTCACCAGGATGTTCAGGGTAAATACTGCTATCATCACAGCAAGATAATTGTCCTGATAAATGTCTCAATTTTCCAATTCTTCCTTTCCTGAATTTTATCATGGTTTTTATCATGGTTTTATTCTTCCTTCAGTCACAAGGTTGTACTATTTTCCTTAACTGCACTTTTAAAACTAATCCATACATTGGCTAAGAGGGAGTGCTCTAGCAGGGGAGCCAGCACTATTATCCTAGTCTTGCTGTTCCAGCAAGCTTGGGAATGATTGCCCTGAGGTTTCTCACCAAACTGCTTTCAGTTCACAACAGCATGAGGAATCATTCAGTAAGTACTTCTTTTTATGCCTAGTCATTAGGTATATTTACAGTAGTACTTTCTCCCTCAAAGTCTGGCACTGCTTTCTTTGCCCCCACTTTCTGTTTTACAGCTGTTCCTTTGCCCCTAAACTTTCAGTGCTGCAGCGCTGAGGAGCTGTGAACACAGGAAGAGTTTGTTTTTTCACTTCTCAACACACAAAGAATATTGTGTTAAAGAGAAAATAAATTCTGTTTTTCTCTCATTTGAAAATGCCTACCTTCCTCAGCAATATCATTGCATGTAATGGAGCAGTAAGCTGGTCCCCTATCAAACAAAGCAAGCAGTAGAGATTAATTATCTCACAAATATTTTGAAGAATCAAGCAGTTCACCCATTTGTGCTGCTCCATTTCCCATGTTTTCAGCTGAAAGAGCAGGCTGCTGTCTAAATTGATGGCATCCTTTTCAGCTGAGACCAGCTTAATCTATTTTGTGCTCTTCAAAAAAGGAGCTGCCTTTGTTATCCCTTGCATGCACCACATTTCTCCGTTGAAACAAAGCACTGGTGAACAGCATTGGCTTGACAGTGCCTGAGACTGGAGTCCTCAGGTCTGGCAAGGCAGCAGCTGTGGGAGCATTTAAGGTGTCCTGCTGGTGCAAATTCCGCAGGATGAGCTGAAGCTATTCTTTAATTTTACATACTTAATTAAACTCCTACAATACAATAATCAAATGTGCAGATGAATTGATAAATCATCACTGGGAAGGAAACAAAATTTTAAGAACTTAAAATCAAGAAATAACCAGTAATTCCAGAAATGAAAGGGAGAAAGATTGCCAGGCTCACGATTCAGCCTGCTCTAGCAGTGCTTGCTTACTTATAGGTAATGATGCTTTTCAATGGTTTCTACCCACGACTGTCCACTCTACCCTTCTCCAGGAAGCTCTCGCTCTCATCACAAAGACAGTTTAGCTGCCATTGCAGCAGCTGCTGAACTGCTCTGGTTTATAGCGTTGCAGATTCAGATAAATTGCCACTCATCCCTCTTAATATACTGTGCTGTAATTTGCAAAATCCTGAAAATCATCCCTTTTTTACTAGCATCTCTGATGTTAGAACTGCATTTTAAAAACTGCAACAGATTTGCATCTGAGCAGAAATGTTGCTTTTATTCATACAAATATTCTGTTCAGCTGCCTTTGATTCCACAGCATAAGTTATAGTTGAATCAACATTTGTTTTGTTTCACAGAATGACAGAATTAGCTACATTTGTTCAAACTTCCTTGATTTATTGCTTGATCTGATTATTATTGCTTCAGCCTGTCTCCTCCTTCTGTTTTTTGTTTCTAGACGAGGCAAAACTGAAGAGCCTGATCCAGGTCCAGGAAAAGGAGAATGAAAATGAGGTGTGGGAACTCCATGCTTCTGCCCCCTCTAAAATGCAAATGGTATAGTACGGGCATGATGATAATTTAGCTAAATGCAAACCAAGAAATCACTCCCTTTCTGCTGTGGTTAGCCATGAGTGCAATACCACATGGTGGATGGTACTCATCACCCCGTGGTTAAGTTCCTTGTTCACAGCTCTGTGCCTCTGATTCTTCTTTCACTGATTGCAATTCTTGCTTCCCATTTCTCCATTCCTTGAGGAACAGCAGAGGTACAGAAGTAACATGACACAAGGACACAAAAGATCTTGTATCCATGGCATTGGCAGTCTCCTGCTGGTGCTGGTCTCTATGTGGTGCAAGCACATAAAAAGCCATTGCCGGATATTCAGTTTGCCTCCATTATCTTGCCATGTAATTGCTCAGGGTGCTTGATCCCCTCTTGTCATCGCACCTGAAAAGACCATTAAATGCCTAATACCACCACCTGCTTCTGTCTACACTCTGCCTGACTCTTTCCTAATCTAGTCTCATCATCTTTGCATCAATAGTTGTCTTTCTAAACTTTGGATCCTAAAACATGTCTCTAAAAATGAAAGTGAATTGTGTTGGTCACCTGCATCTACTTAGTACATACAGTGAAAACATCTTTGATTTGTCAGAAGACACATCTAATTTGACAATGCAGAGGGAAGACGGGCCAGTTAGAAAGAACAATATAGTATTGCAGGAAACTGGGGGAACAGACTAGGAGAGAAGTGAGTATCTCCAAGGGCTGAACTAAGATACAAGTTCAGCAATGGGGAGAACAGTGGTTGTTTAGGTAAGAGTGGATGTAGCTTAGTCTGTAAACTATGAAATCTGTTGCAAGACATCAGGACACAGCTTAACCTCAGCAGACCTTAATGGCAAGGGTAGCATTCACTCTTAGCTGTGTGTTGAAAGACTATGGACCTGAATTATGACAGGATATGAGTGCCTGTGTATATCAGAACAAATGCACAGGCTTCACAGTAGTTGTATTCTGTCTACCATTTTCACAAAGCAGCTATCATGTTCTCAGAAATTCAGATGTTTAATACAATTCTCTCTTATTAGTTATAAAATTTTGACTTTCCATTAGCAGCTACCTTTACAGGACAATTGTACTATTGTGTGGGAGATAATTATGGAATAATATAACATTATATAAGGATAATATAAGTATTACTGAGACAGAGTTAACAGTTTTAATCTAAGATATAGATGTTTTATTACACTTTGACATCTAGTTCTCTCAAAACCATGGAAAAAATCCTCTCACTTTAACCAAAGGAAAAAAATTCAAATCAATTATTTTCATTTGGGAACAGTTTTTACATGGTCTATTCAAACACTCTGCCTTTACCAAATATGGTGTTTATGGAATTACATTGCTTAATCGTGTGTCTGATGTTACATAACTTTGGTATTTCCTAGAGCACACTCAGGTAATAGTCTTAAAATGTAATAGACACCAGAAGAAACTGTTCCTTCTCATTAAATTCTGAGGATCTGCAGTAGCTGATTTGTTTGTTTAGATGCCTTGCTATCTGCTCTAGCAAAAGGTTTTCCTGAATTAGCCGCAACAGTGAAGTCCTATGGCTTTGAAATATGTCAAACATTTCTCCTATGTTATCTGACAAATGTCCATTTTCCAGCATCAAAGAATTCTGTAATAAGATTCAGTCAAGAACTGCACAAACACACTAGGCTTTCCACCAGCACCTTTTCTGTATTTTAATGAAGCAAGAAAAATCCAACAGACTTAAACTGCATTCAGGCACCATCAGCCCTCTCCATACCCTTGTATTTCTCCTCCTCCTGAGATGCTTTTTCTCACCCAGAAAATGTAGAGCTCATCATGCCTACACTCTTCCCAAAAGGATATACAGGGATTGAGTTTCTAATTAAAACCCAAACAACATTCTCTTCCACAATACAGTCTATATGTTATATGCCCTTAGGAGTAAACCAACGGTTATTAGAACCAATAATATGTCTAGGGAGAAGAGCAAGGGAAATACAGAATTAAGCAAATGGCATTATTAGGTTATTTCTTCTTCCTCTTGTAAATTCTGAGAAATGGCAGCAGACTGGGTGAATTTAATGCAAGAATTTTAGTGCACCAAACTACATACTTAGAATGGATTATTTAACAAAATGCTGTAATACAATCTAGCTTCCAGTATCAACCTGGAAGATCAGATGTACATAGAGATCCTAGAAGTATCCCGAGTTGATCTCACACTACATACACATTAAAGTACAGGGGACAGGAGAGTGCCAGGCTATAGGATTATCAGGAAAAAGTGTTGAACTTGATTAGTGTTTACTACATCCAGCTTCTCCTGCCTCACTTCCCCATGGAATGTTTTTCTACTGCCTGCTGACTATCCAAGCAATACCTTTTGGAAAAATATAAAAGGGCATCTTTCCTTTCCGTACATGCACAACTATTCAAAATGAGAAGAGTATCATAATTATATGAATTAATGTCTCAACAGGAAACTACCAACTCTATTCAGAAGAAATTCATAAACTAGGCTAAGAAAGGCAATGCTCCTTCTCAAAAGGGGATTTTCAGAGTTGCAACACTTCCTGCCAGACTCTTCCACAGGAGGGCATAAAGCTGGAATAAAAAATAGATGTTCTGAAAGTAAAAAAGGAGAATGAAAATAGTTACGAGATGAAGTCACCAAGAAAAAAATGCAGGTTTACAGGAGCTGCAACAGCTGGGAAAGTGTAGAGGCAAACAGTTTCTACAGAGGCTCCCTTGGCATGTTGGGCAGTTACACTTCACTTTAATTGACAGCTCTCTTAAAAAAGGGGAAGGAGAGAAAGTCTCAGGGCAGTAAAAAATGGTGTGCAAACCACACTTGAGCTCCTTTGGCATACACACCTTGAAAGCTAACTGTAAATGTGAAATTCCGCTTACTTTCACTGACAAAGCTGCAGGAAGCCACACATGGTAACTATGTTTGGGTTTACTGAATTGCCTCAATAAATAAATATGGAAGCTTTTTCTCTTGACAGGTTTTTGACATAAGTTGTGGAAGAGCTGAAACTGGGCAGGGCTATAGATCTCTGAACAGACTTTTCTAGGAAGCTTGCCTTTCTTCCCTTCAGTTACTTGGAGGCAGCAGGACTGTCACTGCAGTAAAATGAAGAAGGTGAAACAAGTTCACTGGAAACCTGCGAAGCATGTACATCGATAAACACACCTGCCATTACTGCTGCTAGTGATAAGAGTTTAACTGGTTTTACTACCAGAAGCAAGCAGAAGAAACAGATATGCATCTTACTCAGTTTGCAAAGGCCAACCTTGAATTGCTGATGCACAGGCTCATCTGTGCGCACAGCTAACAATTTAGCAAGTATTTTTCTTTCATGCAAAGTATGGCAGACAGAAAAGTCAGATCTGTAGTTATTACAAGTACATAGATAATATATTACTGATAACTCTGCATTAGGGCACCAGTGGAAGGCACTTGATTCTCAGTGATCTTGGTCAGATACAGACTTCTAAGCTGTAGCATTTCTAATCAGTTCAGATCATGTGGTTTCTGAAAGCAGAAACAGCTGATTATCCGTGGTAGTTTTTGTCTTTACCTGAAGAGAGTTGACCACCATGTTCAAAAACATATGTATTTTTTGTATGCTTAAAGACAAAACATGCTGCCCACTAACCTTTTCAATATAAAATAGGGCAGCTTCTAGCTGGAGATCTCTATCTAGATAGGAGGTTTCATTCGTGGCCCATGCTCTGCAAGCTTTTATCACCTTTTTCCTGGTTTCCATTCCTTCTATCTCCGTGTAACTTTTTTGAAATCCATGCTGATCCTTGCCAACGGCTTGAGGTCCTGCAGGTTTCTCCCTCGCTGTAAGCTCTGACACCTGGGCCTTTCTTGTTCTGTGGCACTGAGGCCTGCAAGCTGCCTGGCTGGCTGGCTATGATGCCTTTCCCTAAGGGTCTCTGCTGACTCTATAAAAGTGGCACAAAGCCACTAGGTCTTAGACAAATTGGCTCCTTTTAGGAAAACTTCTTGGCCTGATCAAGTACCAACAAAACTACTCCCAGAGAATGAATTACTTAGTGTTGAATGACACATTCATGAATGGGTGTCAGCTTTCTTTTTCTTGTTTTCATCTGGTGAAAAAATAACTAATCCAAAGGTGATCTCAAGGGTTTATGCCCTTTTCCACCTCTTATTGCCTCATCAAATTCTTCTCAGCCCATGACTCAGATGTGGGTGTCCCACACCCACCCTATACCTAAAGCAGCCAAATCCCCACCTCTGCTGTAGGTGGTGGCTTTTTGTACAGGGATACAGAACAAAAAGGTGTTCTAATATCTCAGTGTCAATCACATCTGAATAGCAGTTGAACTGGAGAAAGCAAGAACATCTAAACCACACCTTATTCAAGTAGGTGTTTCCTTCTGTTTTAACCTTGCAAGTTGTGCCATGAAATGAAGAATCTTCAAAAAATCAGTTTCTAATTTTCCATCTTTCTAGAATGCAAAGGATTCTGAGTTCATTTTCTCATTGGCTACTATACTATTGTGATAATATTCTTCTTTGCCCTCAGAAGCAGTGAGGTGAATTAAGTATTATCTCATAACTCAAAGCCTACTGCTACTTTAAAAGTGAAAAACAAGTAAAAAATCCCACCGCCTTTATCTGCTATTTAGTCAGTAAAGGAACAGCAGAGGTGTGTACTACAGCACTGGCAATTCCTGCCAGTTTCAGCTAGGATCAGGAACTTTCTCAGGTTTCAAAATCCTTTTTACACTTTCAGTTGAATATATTACTCTACCTTGTCTTCTAGATGTGTGTACAGTTGCTATTTCAGCAGCCTGTAAGTTGCTGAAGCTTTTAAGGCTGGATGTGCCTTCATTTTCCACATCTGATACCTATGTCTCCTATGCTACATTAGGTGATTTTAAACAATCTGTTGAACCCTATTCAAGGCAATAAAATTTATCAGAAGCATCTTTTCTTTTCACAGCTGGTGTATGGGTTGCCCAAAAGTGTAGTGCTTATCCTAAGCAGCACATTCCCTCTGTGCTCTCCCATGGGACTACTACGTAACAGTAGTGTCCGAGTGTCCGAGACATCTTTTCATGAAGCCCTCTCTGAAAGTTCAAAATATTTTTGCTACTTTACTTTGTATTGCACTGTAAACTCTCTTTAAATCTACGTTCCTTGAAAATGCCAGTATGAAAATTCTGGAAATGCAGATCTTTGATGAAAAGACGAATGTCACATTGAGCTGGCATCTCATGCTTGCAGATGCACTCAGGTGTGTGGAAAGGACAGCTCATGGAACGGCAAACACTGCTGCTTTGGCTCAGCAGCCATTAGCATACTTCAAATTACCATGCTGTAGATCTGCTGGTATTTTTACTGAAATCAGTTCTCTTTGGTGCCACAACCGTATTACTTTGAAAATCATTGTGCCTCCTAAGGATTTCAGCACTTCTACCTTCTACTTATCACATAGACTTTATATGAATCAAGTAGACATATTTTTTGAAAATATGCCAGTACTTCACTTCAGGAAAAAGATGAGCAACAGCGACCTCATGATCCACCACTACATTATGTTACTGCTTCTTTTCATGGCATCCTCCCAAGGGAGCTGAGGATTGCGTGCAAAGCATAAACTCAGCATTCATACTGTAAGCAAAGACCTCTCTTGCACAAAACCAAGGTGTTTCTTAGGTATACCTTTGCTCTGCATAAGACAAGGGCTGTCACTGGTTTCCAAACCATACCACCATGCCTTCCCCCCTTCCTCCAATTAAGTCTCCAAACACATACATACACACTTGAAAAAAATTAAGTTCTGAGGTGGTGATGAATTCTGCTCAGCAGATACTAGTTGAATTCATTTTTTTTTTACTGGAAACCTCTATGATTAGGATCAAATAAATGAGCAATGGGCTCATTATTGTTCCTTTCAAGTGACTGCGATACAAAGAAACATCCTAGGAAAATATGAAGCCTACTACCATGAATCTAGTATCTCTTTGCCAGCATTCAGCAATGTGATTTAGATTCAGCAAAGATTTAGATAACTGACTTCAAGTCCCCTCAGTACTTCAGTAAACAACATGAATGGAAACTGAGTCGAGAGACTGTTTGCTCCCTACAGACTGTCTCCACAGTAGCAGTTAAATTTGGATATGCATGAGTTAATCCAAAACGTGGTACACAAATTTTTCACGGGGGGGGGAACTTAACTCCAGAATCAAACTATCAAACTGCTGGGACAGCTGTTTATGTTGCAGTAATACCAGAAACCTAACCTAAAGCTCAGACCCCACTGCAACTAGTGCGATTCCTGCCCCAGGAAAATTACAGCCTGTTTTCTAGTCAAAGTACACAAAGGACATAAAATCAATTAACAACAGTGAAAATAAAAGCAAAACAAATAGTAGTAATACCTGGGTGGCTTTTATGTGCTGCTCTTCATAAGTAGGTCTTATAGGTGTTGATCCTGTACTGTCACACAGTCCTTAGTGTATTATCTTCAAACTGGTCTCTCCAGGGAGATACTGTTATCTTTGGTTTATATATGTGGAGCTATGATTGAAAGAGGCACCAATATTGCACAGGAATTAGGGAGCTGAACCAGAGTCTCACTGCTCATGCACTACATACTGCTCCCTGGAGAACTTTTGGCTTGATGCTGCTCCCTGGAGAACTTTCTGCTATTTGCTTAGCTAATGGAAAGGTACCATGTTAAAATCTCATGGGAGAAACAGGTCACTGGAAAAGATTCGAAATGGTAAGGTAAGAGTTTTATGAATTTGCATGTGATTTTAGTTCATATGCATGATACAGCAAGCATAGGGTGTATGAGGAAGGAATTGCCTAATAAGTCAACGACAGGCAAAATGTCTTCACAAAAATATTAGTAATTGCTTAGATATTAGCATTCTGCTTCAAGACTACCAAAAAGCTGACTGGTGCCATCCAGCTGCAAATGCTGATCATGAAATTAGGTCATGTGTGACAGCTGAGTAGGCTTCAACGGTTTGAGGTATTTCATGTCACAGGAAAAAAGTTGGAATTAATCTGAGTAGGTCATCTATCCCATCACAATGCTCTGAGCAGAACTACTGATAACGATATCATCTCTGATAGACTATTGCTATTCTAATGTTGGTGACAGGTGATAGACTATTGCTATTCTAATGTTGGTGACAGGTGATAGACTATTGCTGTTCTAATGAAGGTGACTTCATTCTCCGGCTAGTAGTCTAATGCTAATACTGAAGTTACATCTTGCAGTTTGAGCTCATTACTTCTCACGAACACAGCCAGACCATGCAGGGCTGACTGCTCACAGCTGTTTTCATAGGCATCTTTTACAGATTTGTAGACTGATAACCTATCTTCCTTAGCCTCCTTTAAGGGACTCAGTTTGTTCAGCCTCTTTTCATTCTCTGACAACAAAAAAACAAACCAAAACCTCTTCTCATATCTTCTCCTTTAAAATTTTTCCAGTTTCCACATCTTTTCCTGAGTGGAAATTCAAAGCTGACCAAAGCACTTTGGTGCATGAAAGTAAACTTCTAGCATCAGACAGCACCTGGGGTTGGCATCACATAGAATCACAGAATAGTTTAGAGTTGGAAAGGACCTTAAGATCACCTAGTTCCAACCCCCCTGCCATGGACAGGGACATCTCACACTAAACCATGTCACCCAAACCTCTGTCCAGCCTGGCCTTGAACATTGCCAGGGATGGAGCATTTACCACTTCCTTGGGCAACCCATTCCAGTGCCTTACTACCCTCACAGTAAAGAATTTCTTCCTTATATCCAATCTAAACTTCTCCTGTTTAAGTTTAAACCCATCACCCCTTGTCCTATCACTACAGTCCCTAATGAAGAGTCCCTCCCCAGCATCCTTGTAGGCCCCCTTCAGACACTGGAAGACTGCTATGAGGTCTCCATGCAGCCTTCTCTTCTCCAGGCTGAACAGCCCCAACTTTCTCAGACCGTCTTTATACGGGAGGTGCTCCAGTCGCCTGATCATCCTTGTGGCCCTCCTCTGTACTTGTTCCAACAGTTCCATGTCCTTTTTATGTTGAGGACACCAGAACATAAATCCCAATTCTTCTCCCTTTTCAAGGAGATGCTAGAGAGTGAATCCCAGCTGTCCCAATGGGGCTTGAACATGGTCAGGATTGACAGTTCTCTGTTCAGGGATGGTTGTGCTGGCTACAGAAGGGGATACAGTCCCACCAGTCAGCCAGTTAGCGTTCATTCTGTGGTGTAGGTTTATTGCAGGGAGCGGATCACCGGGAGCCTGGCGCCTCTCTCCTAGCAGTGCATGTTCATCGTGGGAAGTGCAGCTGGGTTACACAGGCAGAGGCGCCTGGCTCAGCAGCCATCACTCACCAGGCCATTGTGTCCCTGTCAACAATAATGATAAACCCTATAGGATCACCTGTCACCTCACCAACCTGTTTCTTAGGTAACCCGCCTATGCCATCACTGTTCATTAGCATTTCATCATTAACTTTGGCAATCCTCATCTTTACAGAACACCCAGCATTGTGTTCTCTAAGGGATCTAACGGAGCTACACTCACAGCACAGGACGTGTGCAATCCCTAATAAAGCCCCTTTTTCTCTCGTTTCACCACTGCCCTGCCGAGGCAGATGACCGTTCTGAAGGGCTGCGCATGGAAGCCGGGCTCCAGAGCTCTAACAACACCCACGTCCCCCACGGCCCCCTAAGGAACGCCTGCCCCAGCGGGGCTGCTCACGGCGCCGCGCTCACCACCACCCCCCAAAGGCTGGGCCGGGCTGGGTCCGGCCGAGGCGGGAAGCGCGAGGGCGGCGGTGCATGCCGGGACAGCCTATATGAGGGGAGCGCCGGGAGCTGCCTTCCGCTCGCCCGACCTCTCACCCGGCGGCGGTCGGCGGCACAACACGGAAGTGCGATGGCGGCCGCAGCGGAGGAGGCAGCGGGAACCGGCGGCGGCTCCCCGTCCTCCGCCCGGCGGAGGCTGCGAATCATCTCAGGGCACCTGCGGAGCTCGCCGCGGGCTCCGGAGCGGGAAGCGCTCTCCCTGAGTCCCTGCAAGGCGCAGGGGGGCTCCACCGGGCCGGCCTCCGGCTCCATCCCCAGGAAGCGGTGGGTGCGGGCGGGGGTCCCCGTAGGGCAGTGGGCCCCGTGCTGTGCCCGGGAGGGGAGGCTGTGCCGGGCTGGGCGGCCTCCCGGAGTGACAGGCTGCCGGTGCGGGTCGGTACTGCGGCAGCCTGTGCAGCAGAGAGAGATCTTAGTTCCGCCCGGGGACGGGCGTGGGTTAGCGGCTCGGGCGGAGGCCCCCGTGGGCTGTGCGGGGAGCTGCCGGTTAGCGGGGCTGGGACGAGTTGGGAAGGCAGCGGCGGGCGGGAGGATGGGGCTGAGACTGAGCCCAAAGGCGGCTGATGTGCTGGAGCGATTCACCACTGTGAGAGGAGATGAAACTGAAGGAAGGGGGTCTTCAGCCTCCTACTTGTTTCTGTAGTAGGTGGGATTGCATTAAAATGGAAAGTCGTTTATAGTGTCCTTAATAACTGAAGAAAAGATTTAGTGTTTGTAAAATGCTTTGAGGCTGCTATAGCAAAGAATGTGGCATGTGAAGAGAGAGGTTTGTGTATGGGCATTCAGTTCTCATGTGTTCACAGACATGTGAGACCTTTATATTTTGTGAATGCTGCCAAAGATGTGCTCATACATTAGACTCTAAGGTTTATTAGAAATGAATAGTCTTAAGCATATTAACTACTTCTTCTGTTTCCTGCTGTATTTAGTAATAAGGAATCTCAGGTCACATGAGACCAAGGGAAGGCAAATCGTCTAGTTCAACACGGCTTCACTGTCTCCTGGGTTTAATTTTCTATTAGATCCTTTTAAATGCTTCCGTTAAAACAACATGATACAGTTTCACGTAACTTACCATGAGGCCTACCTTTCTGCTGGGGTGGACTTGTGTTTCGCGATTTTTTTCCCTTTCTGGGATGTGGATTTTCTGTATACGTGTTGGCTTGCTATCCTGTAAGAGCATTGTAAGGTTCAGGTTACAGAAAACTTACTGTTCTCCATTGAGCTGTGTACAGGGACTATTACGTTAGTGTATGAGGACAGAAAAGAGGCAGATAAGGCAAGTAGTGCTGAGAGAGTTATTACTCCTTAGAGGAAATTCCATTCAGCCTATGGTTTGCTCTCAACTGCACAGTCTGAATTATTCTAATGCTCTGTTTGTGGCCCAGGGCCACAAGCTGAGCATGACTGCTCTAGGAGTACTGGGATGTCATGGGCATGTAGTCAAATGCTGACAACTTTGAAAGTCCTTAGTTCTCACTGAGGGGGTTTTGAAGCTCTAGCAGGAGGTGTGTCAAACAGTGCAGCTCACTAGAAGAAATGAATCATTCCAAAATTGTAGCCTTCCTTAGAGAGTTTTTCTTCGGTTTGGATTTAGGAAGAAGTCAGCATTTCTGGAAAAATATATCAGTTTAACTAGTTAGGGATTTCTTTTATATGAGTTATTGCGTAATTTTGACAGCCAGTTATTTTATCCTTGGAGGGCAGGAGAAAAGTTTTTGTGAAGATGTGTGTGACCTGAAGGGTAGGTTCTTTCTCTGGAAGCAAAGGCACAGTGAACTTCACACCTGTACTTCTACAAGTTATTGACATTGCTCTCCCATGTTGGGATTTGCTATAGGATTGTAATGGATTGCTGGTTTTACTCAAAATAACTTGTTCTGAATTAAGAATAAAAATTGTTGCTTCAAGAAGCTTATGATCAAAATGGTGCAACTGCTGGGTACTTTGCTGTGGGAGTGTAAGGAAGCTGTTGTAAAGCTTGGTCCACACGATAGGTACAACTGTGTTGATGTCATTACAGCCCAGACTTTTTGTACGTATGGAAACAAAAAATCCTTGAAGGGGACTATATCTCTGTCTTAAGTTTCCCTCTGAGCATCTGAGATGTGGTTGAAATATGTTTGAGATGTTGCATGTGAACGTTCTGGTACTTAAACATAGTTTGGATGTGAGGATGTAGGTAGAGTTTGTGTTTGAGGATAGTACCTAGGTTTTGAAGTGAGTGATGGGGGGCAAAAAAGACAATTGCTGCCTATGCAGATTTGGAGGTGGCAAGTGATGAAGCTCTAGTGACTTCTAGCTCATCTGGAAGATTGGTTGAAAGAAATCTGGTAAAAGTAACTGACTTATAGATGGGTACTGTGAGATACTGTGTGGCTTTTATCAGCAGCATTAGTACAATCCAAACACAGATCTTTTTTTCTTGCAGTTTTCTGTATGATGATTCAGCTTTTCTGCCTCTTGAGCTATTCCTTTCATTTTTCCTGGCAAAAGTACCTTAGGCAAAATTTTGGTTCATTATGCCTGTTGCATCTTTCCTGTGGTTTTTGGAATGGTATCAAAGCTACAGACACTATTGTAGATTTAGGTGCACTGCCATGTTGCATTTCTTCTGCAAAGTAGACTTCCTATGGTGAAAAACCCCCTTTGTAGTACTTCAGGTGTATGTCTTGATCAGAAAAATATTTCTTCTGGCCGCTTATCCAGTAGTCACTAGACAGTAACCTACAGAAACACTGCTTTCTTGTTGATTGTTCAAAGACCAGACTTTTAAGGATCTTATCCAGATGCTATTTATCATCAGCAAGGGGAGGAAGGAGAGTGTGTGAAGCTAACTGGGAGTCTGTGGGTGTTCCTGTTTCTAAAGAAGAATGCCTCAATGCTAAACAATGTGTTTGCAGATCAGTGTGTTTAAAGATTATAATATACTTCCTACTTTTTAAAATGTCAGTTATAAAGATGGGAGAAGTCATCTAAAAAGACAAGCAGCTCTGTTTTCTGAGTATCCACTTGGGGGAAATCCCAGGCACCAGAAGAGTGGAGAAATGTTATTTCTTGGTGGCAGTCCTGGCTTGTATTTCCTACTTTAATTCACTGTTGCAGTGGAAGATGGGGATCATTGTTATATAGTGTGTGTTGAGGCCTTAACAGGATGATAGTCACGCTGAAAAACTTATCAGACAAAACTGAGTTGGAAAACCAACTTTTTCTTGAAATTACTTTTTTTTCTGAACTTTTCTGTTATGCTGATAACTTTTGTTGACCAGATATTAATAAGTTCACTTTGCTGGTAAGACCTGAGTTAAAAATTTACATATGGTCATGTTGAAGAGTAATTGCATGAAGTGTTCAACTTGTACTGCTTTGAAAACAGTAAGGTGCTGCAACTCCCTAGAATGCAGTTATAGCAAAGTAACTGTTATGCATGCTAGAACGTAAGAGTGCCTCAGAGGTGGAGCATGCACTGATGTTAATCTTGCCATAGTAGCTTCTATTATAACTTACTCAGACTTTAAACAATTTGATCCTTATTAAAGGGGGAGTATTGGCTGAGTGTAACTAAATGTTGATTCGGTAGCTCATAGGCTCATTTTTTTTTTTTCTGCCCTGGAGCAAGAAAAAGCAGGGCAGGATTTCCCAATTCTTCTTTCTGTGGAGAAGCTTCTTTCCTGTGGGATGAGGAGAGGTTTGTGGCTTTCTTTTAATTATTATGGTCATGCTGTTATCCAGGGTAAACTGAGGAATGAGTATACAGTTAGCTGCCTGCTCTGTATGAAGTTCACACTCAAGTTGCTTAGGGTAATGTGCTAATAGCACCATACCAGTTCTTGCTGTAGTTGCTAGTAATGATTGACTCTATTAAGAAGCATCATGAATTAACTCCTAAAAAGCTGTTACTACTTGAATTTTAACAAGTATCATCAAAGAGGCTTCATATCTTGCCTCCAATACTTATACCAATCTTTAGTTTATTATAAACATTTAACTGTTTAGACAACAGTGTATAAGCAATACTTGACACTAAACTGAATCCTGGTATATCTGAAGGTCGTGGAAGCTTAATGCAAAGGAGGAGAGGGTTGGTGCCACTAGTCTCTTAAGAAATCGGAAGAGTAGGAGCCTGGTGCATTGAGGAAGGTGTGGCAGTTCACAGGCAGCTCTGTGATTGCATCAGAGTAGTTAATGGTTAGTCAAGGGTAATGCTTGAGAGATAAAGATGAGAGATAAAGATGGCAGATAAAGTAAGAGACTCTCATCGAATCATTAGTCTGATAAAAGGAAGTGTTATAATCTCAAGGCAAATGTGACTTCATATACAGCAGCGATTCCTGTGTAGCTCTAAGTAGTTGAATATAAAGCAGTTGAAATGTAAGAAATCTGTAATATTTAGGTAATATAATATCTATTGTTAGATCATTTGATACCAAATAAACCAAACTGGATATAGTTGTTAGTTTTGTTAGGAAAAAACCCAGATACAAGACAGAAGTGTAAAGTATGCTTAATATGTAAAGTACAATATGAATTTTATGAAGGCATGTAGCAGTTTACAGCAAAAATAGAAAAAAAATTGTAGATTGACTTTATCTACTGAGATTGGAACTGTTGTGTACAGGAAAAAGAATGTGTATATACCTATTTATTTAAACTTGACTTGCTTAACTAAACTGAATAGAATGATATTGCACTTGGACTTCATAAAAGTTGCTTTGAGCTGGATTAAAGTAAGGACACTTGTAGTGTAACAGGTTGCAGCCAACTAGACTTTCCTGAAATGTTATACCTCTTTGTAGAGAACAAGTATGTGAAGTAATAAAAATAAATTGTAGGCTGGATATGATGGACAAACATAATGCCTTTAGTGTTGTTATATCCAAAACTAGCCTGTTACGTGCAAGCCTTCAGGGTTGATGATATAAGCCAGAAAGTTTTCTTCAGCGGTTTTATGATGTATTTGCTACAGAGCATGGCAATTTTTGCCTGTGCAATAGGTAAAACAGTATTGTCCCGGAACTGAGCTTATTTTGCTTGAGAGAATAAGTGGCAGACAGTCGGCTCCTTCATTATCTCAATTTTTAAGATAGTGAAGCAAATGTCCTGGCTTTGCAAACTCAAAAGATTACTTCTCAAAGGACTGATCTCAAGCGTTTGGAAAATCTGCAAGTGCTTGTTTGCTTGCTGCCTGCAAGTAGCCATGTACGTGTATTTTGTAGCAAAGCAGCCTCTTCAAGGATAAAAACAAAATTGGTGCCAAGTGAAATAGTAGGTGGAATAGAGATAGCTTCTAGTAAAGTATTCTGTTGCATCGTTTGGCAAGTGTACACTGAGCAGCACAGTTATAATGTCTTGGCTTTCCTGAATTTTTAATTCACCGTAATTGACTTGTGCTTTCTATGAAAGAACACTAGAGAAATGCCAATTTTCTTGTTCCTCAGGGCTTTGTTTATTACAATGTGGTGAAATAAAGAGCAATGAAATAGCGGAGGCTAGGAACATGTATAAGGAGAGTTAACATTTCTTTTATCAGAACAGTTTAAAAAAAACCTCACTTGAGTACTTAAGCCCTTGAATTCGTATGCCTAAAATCTTGTCTGCATTTGCTGCTTTCTTTATATTTAAACTGTAAATATGAATGCAAGGTTTCAGTTGCCATATCAGCAAACAGAACAGGTGTATGTGCAGCTGCAGGGGTTTAACTGAAAGTGTGGGCTATAGAACATGAATGTGTCTAAGTTTATAAAACAGATGTTATTTGACTTCAGACTTGAGAGGGATTACATTTGATTTGCTGCAGGAAAGATCCTTCAAGATAGAAGAAGTCTAAAAATGACAAACACAGCAGATACTCAGTGCCTGCAGCATGGCGTTCTTCTTCAGATAAATGTTGCTTTCACAAATCGGTTCCTGAGGGATTCCTTGGGCTACGTTCCCTTTTGTTATTTCCAGGCACCTGATAACTAATTTACTGCTGGTTTATAAAGGGTTTTGGAGTGGCTTGCCCACTTGGTTGAGAAGTGTGACTTTCTAACCCAAACAGAGATACTGGTCCAGAGGGGAGGGAGAGTGACTTTCTGGTATCACCCATGGAAGAAGTTCTGAATTTCAAGCTGGTGGTTTGAGCTGGTAACCAAAAGTCCAGGTGAGGTGGGCTTTGAGGAGTTACTGTGTTTTGCAAGACCCCTACAACCTGCAAGACACTTCTGTATTGTTACATTTGGCAAATGCTGGTGCTTTAGCCCATGTGGTAGCCCTTAAAACTGCCACTTTAAACTAGTTTGCAAGAACATGCTGGTTCTTGGATCATGGAACAGGAGGAGTGTCTGAGTATTTTACGTATATGTTTTAATGCTAAGCATCAACTGGTGATCAAATTGAAAATGCTAGTGGTTATTGTGAGGAAGTTGAGTGAGCATCTTGGCTTTGCTCCACCTGAGGTACAGGAATTAGTTGGATGGAACTGCACTTTCATCTTGCTTCTCTGAAGAAAATACATGGAGCTGTCGCTTGGTCTTTGAGTAAGCTAGCCTGCTTGTCTCTTTTGTGTATAAAGTGTCAGATCTTCAGATTATTTTGGAGGAGGGGGAAGTTTTGTTGGTATTTATGCTTAGATGCTATGCCTATGTAATGAGGCAATTCCATTCTTTTGTGTTAAATTGCATGATGCTAGCGTTTGGAGTTCATTCATTTCTTGGTTCTGATATTTCATTGAACATAATCTCATAACTTCATGAATGAAAAGCTTTGTTTTTACTTCTGGTGTTACAACATCAATGTGCTTTAGACGCTGGAAAATAAAAGGCTCTGTAACTGTTGGTGATACTTCTGTAGCATAAAACTCTTTTTGACTGGCAGTTTTAAGTATTCTGTATGCAGATGTCTGGTATGTACCTGCCATGTGAATTTGAAACTATGAGAAAATTATATCCATGGTTTAATTTCCTCTTGAGTTGAATTTGGATGCTGAGCTTGGATACCTGTGGGAGACCCTGTGCTTGTTCTTCAGTCTAGGGAGAGACAATAACTTTTTCAGCCAGTCACTGTGCCTCTTGCTAAAACATAAGATGTGGGGAGTGCTGGAAGGTACAATCCTGTTGAAACAGGGTAGGTCTGGAGGTTTCTACCTGCCCAGCCGAGTGACTGGATGCCTTGGGAGCACTTACTCAGCCGGTAGGCTTGAGGCCACCCTCCCAGTCTAGACATGCTGTCACTTTGTGAGCTTCTGCCCAGTTTGTTAATGGTCATTTGAGGGCTTAATGCAGTGCCTTGGGCCGTGACCTGATCAGTGTCCTGCCCGGTGTCTCCTTGGTTATTCCATAGACAGTTTTCCAGAAAAATGCTGGACTTGTGGAACAAATATGTTGCTGTAAAAGTTTGTATTGCATAGAGTCACATTAGTATTGTAGTGTTGGGCATTGTAATGACAGTAAAATATTGAAATTCGCTTAACCTGGTCACACTGTTTCATTTCCTAGTGTCACTGTTTCCATGGTAACTTGTTTTCTTTCAGCTTTTTTTTCCCTTCAGGCAATATCATTTTGTGTGTGTATATATATATAAAAATATATATTCAAAAAAGTGAAGCATGCTCTGTAGTACTTCATGCTTTTCAGTAGTGAATTTCTGCCCTTTTGAGTTAGAAGGCAAGAAAGAACTGGTAATCTCCTACTATTTCTGGCTAAAATGTTTCATATTTCTGTCAAGAGATGAAACCAGTCAGTAAGCTTGATAATTTGTTGAAGCCAATGTACCGAATAGGAAACATGCTGTCTTTAAATGAGACAGTTCAGGTATGGTATAGAGTTGAGTAATACAGAGTTTAAAGCAAGAATAACACCAAATGTTGATGAGTCTGTCTTTACTATATGTATGTTCTTGGAAAGGAGGCTGGGAAGAAAAGTAGATGAGTGTGTAAATTATGTTTTGCTACACATAGAGCGTGTAGCAGGAACATGTCGGTTGACTAAGCCAAACTGAGCATATTTCTGTTTTCAGGTGGGGGCATGAAAGTCTTTAACATGCTTTGAGATATTCAGATGTTACTCAGATACTATACAGGGTATTTGGAGTTGTTGTTTTACCATTTAGCAATCCAATTATTGAATTTAAAAATGAGAATGGGAACCATTACTATCAAGGGAAATTTTGTTTCAGGTGTGTTAGAGGATACATAATTTGTAAAAAGTTTAGGTAGGTTTATTGGTGGTATGTATTAGTTGCACATCAGTGTGTTGTTTGAGTCCCTTTGTCTCGGAGCCAGGATTGAGTACTTGTACATGGAGGGAGTTTTCAGTTTGCACTTAGGTCTGCTGATGCTCCACAATTCTTTCTGCCCTTTTTACTCCTCTGGAATATGAGTTTAACACTGAGATTTTGGGGAATGAAAACCTTGGGAAATGTAGAAGGCTACATTGATTGCTCAGTCACAGTTTAAGATCATTCTTAAAGAGCCAAGGTAAAGGTGATGCAGGATACTGATCTGATAGGCAGCTCTAATTGCTGCACTAGGGCATTACAGGGTGCAGTGGGAGTGCTGCACTTAAGCTGGGGTCTGAAAAGCTTTTTCTAAGGAATGGTGACTGTATAAATAATGCTGCAAAAGGGCAGTATGAAAATGAAGAAGAGGGAGGAATGATATTAAAACAATTATGATTACAATCATAGAAAAGTTAGGGTTGGAAAGGACCTTAAGATCATCTAGTTCCAGCCCCCCTGCCATGGACAGGGACATCTCACACTAAACCATGCCACTCAAGGATCTGTCCAGCCTGGCCTTGAACACTGCCAGGGATGGAGCATTTACCACTTCCTTGGGCAACCCATTCCAGTGCCTCAACACCCTTACAGTAAAGAATTTCTTCCTTATATCCAATCTAAACTTCCCCTGTTTAAGTTTTAACCCGTTACTCCTTGTCCTATCACTACAGTCCCTAATGAAGAGTCCCTCCCCAGCATCCTTGTAGGCCCCCTTCAGATACTGGAAGGCTGCTATGAGGTCTCCACACAGCCTTCTCTTCTCCAGACTGAACAGCCCCAACTTTCTCAGACCGTCTTTATACGGGAGGTGCTCCAGTCCCCTGATCATCCTCGTGGCCCTCCTCTGGACTTGTTCCATATGCTTTTTATGTTGAGGACACCAGAACTGCACACAATACTCCAAGTGAGGTCTCACGAGAGCAGAGTAGAGGGGCAGGATCACCTCCTTCAACCTGCTGGTCATGCTCCGTTTGATGCAGCCTAGAATACGGTTGGCTTTCTGGGCTGCGAGCACACACTGCTGGCTCATTTTCATTTTCTCATTGACCAAAAGATAAAAAGATTAGAAAAATACTTTTTTCCTTTTTACCTTCTGTTTCTTGAGTTGAGGTTTACCAGCTCTTGTTCATGAAGAGCATACCTTTCAAATGGTATGTGGGAAGACCTAAACAGTTTGGTCTTCCTGCAGGCTCTGTCAGTTACAAATCAGAGCTGACTAATCAGTCTTGCATTTAAAATCTGGTCTTTTTAGGTGTTGTGGTTTAAATCCTTGAAACTAGGACATTAGGATTCTTTTTTAGGGAGCTGCGTGTAGTATGTCTGCTAAATTGGTCTTAGCACATAGGCATGAAGTGCTAGGGACTGCCATAACCAGCTTAAACTGGTAGTTACTGTGGTGTGGTGGAACAAAAGAAAGAATGAATGTAAGATGACTGTCTCCAGACAGAAACCTCAGACTTGCTCAGTAGTTTTGAATATAAAAGTTAAATGCTTAACTTTCTGTGGTGGTCTTTACCTGTGTCCTGGGTTCAGCAGTAGCAGTCATTTTTCTCCTTCTTAGTAGCTGGAGCAGTGCTGTGTTTTTGACTTTCAGCCTGGGAACAGCGCTGATAACACCAATGTTTTTGGTTGTTGCTCAGTAATGTTTATTCTAACCAAGGACTTTGTGAGTCTCATGCTCTGCCAGGGAGGGGAGAGGAAGCCGGGAGGAAGCAGAGATAGGACACCTGATCCAAACTAGCCAAAGAGGTATTCCATACCACAGCACATCATGCCCAGTATATAAACTGGGGGCAGTTACCTGGAAGGGTTAGATCACTGCTTGGGTTAGGCTGGGTATCGGTCGGCGGGTGGTGAGCAGTTGTATTCTCTTCCCTTGTTATTTCCCTTACCATTATTATTATTGGTGGTAGCAGCAGTGGTTTGTGTTATACCTTAGTTACTGGACTGTTCTTATCTCAACCCATGGGAGTTACATTCTTTCAATTCTCCTCCCCATCCCTCTGGGAGTGGGGGTAGGAGAGGGAGGGAGTGAGCAAGCTGCTGCATGGTTCTGGGTTGCTGGCTGGACTTAAACCACAACAACCTGTCACAACATATAATACTGCCCGTTATGCATGGCGGGGGGGGAATCTCCTGACTGTGTGTTATAAGGTAGTGGAGATGTTTTAGAAGCAGCTGTTGTTCTAAAAATGTGCAAATTGTTAGATTATTCTCATCATGCTAATAGCAAGAGCTATGTTGTTGGGCAGTGTAAACCTTTGTGTACTTATTTTATTCAGGAGTAGCTCAACCTGAAGCTACTGGAGTAACTTTCTGGAGTTAAAACTCTTTAACATCTGTTCTGTATTTTAATGCCTGATGGAAGCACCACGTAGGAAAGCAGGCCTTTAGAAAAGCAGTCAGCTTAGCAGAAAGACCCTCTATCTGGGTCTCTGTTCAGTACTTTAATTAATAGTATCTCCCTGGATTTTGTGGGAAGTATCTATCTGTACCAGTATCAGGACTAATGGTAGTTTCAAAGCTGTGGTTTATCAGTTTTGCCTCACCTCAAAAGGTTCTTTGGCGCCTGGTCTTCCGTGTCTTGGTCTGTCTGATTGTCTCCAGCTTAGTAGCTAGTTTTTCTAGCCTGTTTCATGTGTCATAGTTGGCATACTTATTTCAGCACTGCCTTGTGAGAGGACTTACCTGTCTAAACTGGGGGGGAAGCTGCTTGAGCCTTCCTCAAATTTCACTTCTTAATATGTCTGTGCTGACTTCACAGGATGTAACAAACTACAGAGATTGGGTGTATAGAAATACTACATTTAGTCAGCAGAGGGAGAAATCCTGCCTTGAGGAGGACTGCAGTGGTGAGACATTTAGTTTAAAAGAATAAAAGAATAAAATAAATGCTTCTGAGTTGGCCTATTCTGTGTCAGCTTTTTCTCAGCTGGGAACAATTCAGCATCTTCCTGGAGTTTCCTATAAATGTATATAATATTGATAAATATACATATACAGAATATATATATATAGAATATGTAAAAAAAGGCAAGCCTGCATAATGTCCATTAAGAACACTTTTTCATAATCTTTCATGTTGGTACGATAGCACAGTGCAGTCCTGTGCTATCAAACATGAGTAGACCTATGTCCTTTTCTGTGTGGCCACTACATGTGTAAAGATCAAGTCTATTGAGAGAGAAGGCAGCCAAATAGAGGGGCTTCTGTATCTGGACAATTGTCTGCTCAAACAGTTTAATTTTGGCTGAAATTTTAGAATCAGTTCCTCAGTGTGAAAGAACAATATAGATTGGCTATTTCACAAAGCTGTATAGAGCTCTTTCAATACCCAGTAAACTGCTAAAGCTTGCTTGAAGTGCCAGATTTGTCAGAGGCTTGTTGAAATGTCCAATTCAAACATTGTAATGAAATACATGTTCATGTCTTTTTTTCCATTTGATTAATTAAAACCTTGTGTGCAGGCAGTTTGAAGAAAATGAATTTTAATTAAGCCAAGTATATTTATGACACAGTAGCAATCTATGTTAATATTATCTTTATAAAAAAGACCTTTGGTAATCAGTCGTCACCCAGTTATCTTGGGTATAATGCTTGAGTTACAACTGACTTGAGGCAGTGCTTTCTCTGAATCCTGAGGTCTTTGTGAAATGGTCACCCCTGGTTATGTTATACAGTCAAAGCATAAGATCTACATTCTGTATAGCAGAGTGGGGTAAATCATATGCTTTCAGACTTCTTCAGTATGCCTTTTTATAACTGATACTCATGGTTTAGGTCGGTACTTAATTTCTAACGTAAATAATTTGCAAACTTTTTAAGCAAAGTTAGAGTAATGTATAATTATTCTTTGTATATCCCTAAGTCTTAAATAGGTTTACATTGATACACTTCTCAAAACTTCATCCTAATTAAGAGATCGTCTTGTTTTGGTATGTTTGTCCTTAAGGCATTTCAGTTTTGCGGTTGTATTTTAGCAGTTGTGGGTTTGGGTTTTTTAATGTTTCCTATCTTACGGTGGTACATTCTGGTTGTATTTGGTATGTTATTCCTGCAGTTCTTAAGGTTTGTTTTTGTTGGGTTGGTTTTAGTTTTGGCTGTGTTTTTTACTTTCCGTAATGTATTTTCAATCAAATGTCTGAGAGTTCCTTATCAAGTGAATGCTATTAAGAGTGCAGTGGGATTTTAGTAGTAACATTAAAACCCTGAAATTTAAAATTATTTTCTTGACAGAGAATAATAATGCTAAATGCCTTTTTCATTCTGAAAATATTTATCTGTTACCTATTTGTGTGTTAGTATTTATGTATAGATTTAAACATAGGCGTCTTTCAGCTATTACTCTTCTTGATTTGAGACTATCACCATACCATATGCATTGACTCCAAGCTGGTGGTTGTTTTTATAAAGCATCCTGTCTTTCAAGTCTTAGGATGCAATCTGAAAAAGTAATGGTTGTGGCTGCAGAATTACTTTTAGCTCTATTAAGCTATGCACTTTTGGATATGTACTTGATTTCTTCAACTGCTATCTGATAAAACTGTTTCCAAAGGCATGTAACTGCCTTTGGCCTTACAATATGCTAACAGTCTTACTTACATATATTTCTCCCTTTAAGGCAAGAACTTCTGAAATGGAATGGATGGGGTTATAATGACTCCAAATTCATCTTCAACAAGAAGGGTCAAGCAGAATTCACAGGAAAAAGGCAAGTTGAAAATTTATATAAAGGAAATATCTTATTTAGTTACTCTTTGAAAAGAGTTTAAAACATTCACTGTTCAGTTGATCCAAAGAAGGCAAAAAACCTTGCTTTATCTCATAGAATAGGTCATTAGTTGCTCTGCACTTAACAGGTTTACTGGATTCTATACACAGTAGCCTACTGTGTCGTGAAATAGGTGGGGTGGCTTATTGAAAGGTTTATTAAAAGTATGATAAAGATAAATTAATGGAGTGTTCTCTAACTTGATATACTCTGTGCATTAAATTTGCCTTGGAGAATGGATTCAAACTAAGAATGTGCACCATGTTATAAAGCCTTAGTGACATGCAGCAGGTCTGTGCAGTTTTGAGGATCTCTCAAACATCAAGTTGCTTTATTAAACTTTCCAGTTTGCGTTTAACTGTTGTGCACAGAGCTACTTTATCCCCTGAGGTTTTTATTTTTAAAATAAAAATTGCTTATCAGTTGTATGTTCTTTAGTGGCAACACTTCTGATTTAGTACGTACTAGCACCTTGCATAGCAAGCTTGTTTTTCTGAGAAATCTGGGTGTTTTTTTTTTTTGAGGAAATGATATTAAAATTAAGTCTACTTGGGGATCTTTCTTTCAGGAGGTTTAGGCCTGGCGCTTGACATCTTACTTTCTCTGTCATTGGAAATTAGTCTTGCTATGTCTTCCCTGGTTTAAAAAATACATGAAAAGAAATAAGTCTGAAATAAGTACTGTACTTCAGAAAATTTCCTTCCTGGTCTTTGAGTTTGTGAACTAGCATTGAGCTAGTTTGAGTCAAAGCTGAAAAAACCTAATTGGCATGTTGAGCACTTCAGTCTTAGAATCATAGAATGGTTTGGGTTGGAAGGGAGCTTATGCAAAGTCTTGTCTTAGGTGCTTCAATTTGCTGTATAATATTTAGGGAGATATTGGTGATCTCTCTCCTTTTGCCAGGATCCTCACTCTTACCACTTTGTCACTCATTCTTTCATCTGATGTTTTTAGTTTATGTGGGATAGGTTATGCTGCACAGAAAATCCAGGCAGTGTGAAGATAAAAACAGTAAAGGGCTAGACTTGGATTGTTTTATTTTTCAGCAGGAAGCATTGAGGCTGCTGTTTGACTGATAAGTACCTACCAGTCACTATTCTAAAATGGGAGGAGAATGGCAGTTTTTTCTCCCCATCTGCATTCTGCCTCTCTGCTAGATAATATTAGAAATGCCCTGTTGGGCCACATCATTGTAGTTTCTATGGAAAAGTTTGTCACAGTGGCAAAAGGAGAGTGTTTGGAGTGGAAACAGGAGAATAGGCATCTGCAGTGATGTTGAAGATGCGGCATCCTTTTAGTGTCTACTTATAGATCTGTTGTCCATAAATTTGTCTAACAGCTTTCAAGTCTGCTGATAACTGTCTGCCTCTACAGCATCCCATGGCAGCAAGTTCCATGTTGCTGTTGTGTAAAGTACTTGTTTTAAACCAAATATCCTTTACTGTGTTGCAGGATTAGGTGAGTGGTAGTTCTTTGGCCTATCTGCTGCTTTATTGATTATGAGTTGTGTCCTCAAATAATCTGCTCTCTGTCGATGCTGAGGAATCTTGGACCCTTTAGTCTCTGCTTGTGAGGTCCCTTGGCCTCTACAGTTGTTCTCTGAACCCTCTCTAGCTTCACTACATTCTGCTGAATGTGCAAGTAATGCCTTTTTTGGGGGGTGGGTGCATGGCTTTGCAATTGTCTATCTATTATTTTCCATCTTCATTTGTTCTCTCAGGTTTTTTAAAGTCCCGAGTTCCTATCTGTGTAGTATCTGTCTCCACAAAGTTGCTTAATATTCATCTAGTTGAATATTCCACTAATGAATCCAGATCACTGGTGAAGACTTTATATATAACTGGTCCTAGTACCAGTGTGTGGCAAACTGCACTCCTGATCTGTCCTGGACAGTGATCAAACCCTGCCCTTTACTTCTTATTCTGCGTTCTGATTATGAGGGAAGAACCTTTAACACTGCTTGTCATGACAATACGTAAGGTCTCTGAGACTGCTGTTCACATGGTAGTGTGTCCATAAACACGTCCTCTACCTATAACTGGCATGTAAACTGTGATACTGCTTTCCACACTACTGAAAGGAAGAGACCTTTCTTAAAAGTGAAGAGGGGGTGGAAGGAAGTTTGGGACATCTCAGAAGCCATATTCTATGATTCCCAAAGATCATGCAGAAAAGTAATACTTAAGATGATGGTGATTTGATTTTGCATGGAGTACAGAACAGTTAAATACAATGAAATGTGCAGTTACATGAAAACTGAATGGTTAGAAGGTCTGCAGGCTTGTAGGTAAAGAATTGGAAATAACTTTTGTGCATACACAGAATCAAAAGAAGTGTATCTGACATGCAGTCGTTTAATCTAAAATGACCCTGTGTAATATTGACTTTTCAGGTACAGATTAGGTGGTATGGTATTACCAACTTTTAAGGAATGGATGGAAAAAACCTTTGGAGCCAGTCTGGATCACAAAACTACCTCTAGAGTAAGTAAATAGCTGAACCAGTTCCTTTGAACACTTGTCTTGGTGATAGTCAAGACCACACTGTTAAAGGTAATTCGGCTGTTGTCCTGTAGGTCATGTTGCACATAATTGATTTAAATATAGTGTATTGGTACCTCAGGGTTTTTTTTGGGGAAAAAAGAGAAAAATTGATGTAGAACTACTATGTGAAACCTTTAGTGACTTCGCATAATTTGTGGTTCCACTTTAACTCGTGATACTTTTATTGGAATGAAAGTTTCCAACTCAGAGGTTTTTGTCCTTGTGTGCAGGTTGCTCTTCAAGGTAGTGGAAACTGTTAGCCTAGGGAGAATTGTTTATACAACTTCAGTGGTGTTCATGATAGTGTATTTCATAATCAAAGTTCTTATTTGACAGTAAATTTTTTTTAATGTCTGGGCACTGAAAAGTGGCTGCCAGAATACTCAAAATTGAGCTGAATATTTTCAGAAAAAAACCCACATTTGGAATGTTCTGGGTTTTGTGAAGCACCCATATTTTGCTTTTTAAAAAGATTAACTTGTGTTAGTTGGGAGAGCTGACTCCCTGCTAACATTAATTCCTTTGAGGCTGCAGTTTCCTGACTAGATAGATGCTTAAACAGTGTTGGAAGCAGGCTGTGCTTGCACAGTGACTTTAGCAACCCTGCTTTGGGTAAGTTTTCCCCATTTCTTGAGTGAGTTCAAGATTGCATTTTCTCTGAAGTAGGTAGTCTCATAGGGCCTAAAAACCTGAATGTTTCTTCAGTCTTCTCTTGTTAATAAAGATGTTTTTTCATCTGCCAGTGTAATTTGAAAAAAATCATCTTGATATGTTTTCCTTAACCAGGACTGGTCTTGGTCTTAACTGGCAAATGCATTAACTTGCTGTGACCAGAGGTCTTGAGAGCTATTGTTCTCTTTCTACATGTGAAGGACATATAGAATGAAGTAGAAGTGGAGGATAAGGAAGGATTCTTGATTAGTGTCTTGATCCCACAGCATGTCTTGCAAACCAGTTCTTAAGGAGATCTTCCAGCAACGTTGAATGCTTTCCTGTTAACATCGTGCTGCTCTGGTTCTGATGTTCTTGGTGCAATCTGAAACAGGCTGGCTGCCTTGACACAGAATAGGACACTGGAGTCTCCAGTATATATCTGGACTTCTTATAGCTATTCTCAGCTACTTCTTCAGGTCCCTCATTTTCAGTGTGTCATAGTTCCTAGTTTATACTTTAATTTGTCATGCTGTATTGTGTTTTTACCTTCTACTGTCATCAGAGCATAACGAAACTTGTTTACAGGAACAGTAGTAGGGAAGGGATCTCTTGGTCCATTTGTCTTTCTAGCTCATCTCTTCCTGTCTGTGTTGTGTGAGACTGGAGGGTTCCTGTTGCATGCAACTTTTCTGCTGTAATTGACAACCGTTAAGGTACCTGCTTCTGTCGTGATCAAGGCTTGATAATGTTTTTTATTTCAGACTTGGACAGCAGTTTAGACCAAGTTCACACAGGCTTCCTGTCTAGCCTTTCAGTGCACAAATCTTAAAATATGTCAGTCCGATAAGAATAAAGGTGTATTTTAGTTTGGCTTTGTGCAGAAGGTTTTTATAGATGAATATGACCATTTGAATCTTGAAGACAAACTAACATTAAAATACTTGTCACAGGGAGATAAAAATCAGGATACTTAAAACCATATGCGAGTAATTAATTGTTACAACTTTTAAGTAGTTTATGTTTCTCTTAGTGAACAAAGATCTTTCAGCACTTGGTGTTCAACTTGAAATAATATGAAATAGTTTTGTCTGTGGAAACCCATGAAGAAACAGAAGTTTAAAATAGAAAATATAAGCAAAGCTAGCAAGGTTTTTTTAAAAGTAGGTTAAAGATCTGTATTTGGTACCTATTTGCTTGTTTATGTTTCTCAAGTTTGTCAGAGCTCTGTTTTTGGGTTAGCAAACAGCACTGTGATTCTGCATTGATAGCAGAATAGCAAGAGTTTAGAGCAGTAATCCAAGACCTGACTGCCCCCTAAAATCATGATCTATCAGTATTGTTGTGCCTCTCACCTGAACAACATTTAATTTCAATTTCCTTGTTTGTAGGTGACAAAGTGACTAAGTTGGAGGGAAAAACTTTTTTCTCGGATGTCTGACACCTTTTTTCAAGTATAATATTATCCTTAAAGCAAGCCAGAACAGCGCATATCCTCTTCCTGAAGACAAATTGTTAAAACTGTATTTTTATTAGGTCATGTGTCCCATATGAAAACTCTGAAACAAACACTTAGCATTTTGAACCTCTATAAATGTTAACGATCAGTCGTAGATGTAGCTCATGTAGATACTATGTCTGAATTATCCCTGTAAATATTCCTAATCTCTATGTAATCTTCCATAGTTTCTTGTATGGTGGACGCTAGTAGGCCAATTCCATCACTGTGAATCTCTGAACTACCCAAAAACTTGCCTGTTCAAGTTTGAATCTTCCCTTCTTCAGCTCTCATGACTTCGAGACTTAAGCCATTCAGAAGAGTGCTGCTGTGGTGGCAGATGGGAGGCAATGTCTATTTTTCTTGCTGTTAGCTTGGTAACTGGTGCTATCCTCTAAGCTTTTACCTTAAAATAAAATACACTTTTTGGCAAAAAGTGTCAACTATTCTGGAGGTTATATAGAGCAAAAGTAGGGAAAACTCCATTTCGGGAGAAAAAACTTGAATGGGTGAATATCCCCTCTTTTTTGTAGAAGGAAACTGAAACTTCAGAAGGTGAGAGAAGTGAATTCGGTTTTCTTTGTAGTTGTGAAGAAGCATAGGTTAGGCTCGTTCAAAAAAAGGTCCAAGTTTCTTTGACTATGTGGAACACTTAGTACAAAATGCGTTTTGGTGGTATGTTTGTAAGAAAGCTCTCTCATGTGTTATTAGCAGCCCATAGTCTTCTCTGATAGCTTTATACCAAAATTGTAAACATACTCTTCTCTTTGAGTTGAAAGTGATGTTGGTTAATTTGCCAGCAAGGTTTTCATGACAGAACTTTGAGCACACTGCACTATGCTTTAACTGATTTTTCTGCAACTCCCGATTTTAGTGTATTTAAAATAATAGGTGCAGTAGTAAAAAAACTTTCAGTTCTTCTCAGACTTGAGGGACTCTTAATGAACTTATTTTCTTGTAGGCAACCTTAAATGTTAATGATGTACCTCCATCCATTGTAAAAGAAGAATTTCTTCAGGATCTTAGAGCCACTAAAATCTCATACTCACAGGATGCAGAAGATAGGGTATTCAGAGCTCATGGTAAGAGAACTTAATTTATATAATTGTGTTGCTTTTGATGCGTCCCTGTTTGAACTTGTTAACTTATTGTTTGTGTTTCAGGTCACTGCCTACATGAGATATTTATACTCAGGGAAGGAATGTTTAAGCGAGTTCCTGATATAGTTGTATGGCCTGGTAAGCTCTGTTATATTCTGCCTTCTGATCTGGGAGGCTGTTGTTTACTGAACTCCTGTGCTTTCTTGTCATGGGCAAGTTCTTCGCTTGTCTTTACAGAAATTGGAGGAATTTTATCATGAATGGTAATTCATGATTGTTTAACATCTGGATTGCAGGTTGTGCCTGTGAAATCCTATCATTCTGTGGGGAAATCAAATTTATTAAATATAGCTGAAGTTTCTGTTGACAGTTAAATTAATGACTTGGGTAACCACAGTGTAATTTGAACTTATATGTTCACCAAGAATAGTTGTCTAAATGGCAGTCTGAACCTTGTTGGCTTTTTTAAAGGAGTACATGATGATAGAGGGTTAGTGAAATGTTTGTATTTAAAGAGCTTTGTTTTATGACACACTGTACTTCAGCAAAAAAAAGCATAACACCTGTAACTCCTATCAGAACACTTCACAAAGGATTATTGACTTGAAGAAAGAGCAGTGCAAGCTGAGTACAGGCTAGGCCCACTTTAAAAAGAGTTATAACTAAAGCTGTTGTAGATAATATGTAGCAGAAAATATGCTTGCTTCTATCTAGTAGAATACAAATACTTAAACTGATATGACTGTTTGCACACTTGTGTGACTTTTCTACTTGAGATGTGTTTCTCATCACTGGGAATTACTTTCCATGTAGCTAACAAAAAACTCATTAGATCTAAGTACCTGTCAACATCTGTTCAGCATGAATCCAACTCCTTGCTGTTTGTAACTCTTCTAATACTTTGATAGCTGTGCTGCGTTAGAAACCCTAAAATTTCTGAGAAGAGCTTAGTCTTAGCTCAATTTTGCTTCCTTTATTTAGGGGAAAAAAAATCACATACGGGAAGCTTAAAAAGAGGCACTATAAGATACAGCTGATTACTTGAGGACAGGTATTGATATGACAGCACTGGTGACTATGAACTGCACTTGCCGCAGCTTTATTTTGTGCAGCTCCAAAAGCAACTGAAATGAAATGATTGACTACCTTTGTTGAAAGCCGCTCTGTATGGCAAGAGCGAAGTAGCAGGGGTTCGTACACCTATTTATTGAGTCCTGCTCATTCTCTGCTGTTTGCACGAACTCATGTATGCACTGTATTTGAGGTTGTTTTTTTTGATCCTTTTTTCTTGCCTGTGCACAAGCATTTCTGCTTCCTTCTCTGACCAGATACAGAAAGCATTCTGAAAAAGTAAATTTCACCAGCAACTCTACTTTCAAAACTGAATGTCAGTGAGGAAGAAAAAGATGTGTTATTCAGGGCTCAGAAGAGACTTACTTTTGCTTAAAATAAATTGGACAGCCAATTTTCAATAAAAGCTTTAAGTTTGGTATGTTCTCCAAGGTACCTAGAGTAATTGTTAACAGTTTGATAGCCCTCAGAATTTTGCAGAAGGTGTCAGTCCATGAGCAGAGCAGGAGACTAAGGTTTGTACTCAGTTCTTCAAGTGTAGAATTGTTTCAGGTCTAAACTTTAGGCTGATACTTCTAAGCCTAGCTTGTATTTAGTGCCTGATGCTTTGAAATGTCTTCTTTGCTGGTGTTAGAAATAGAGCTGCTGCTTATTCAGACTGCAATATTTAGTACTAAGCATATAAAACAGTACTAAGCACAAATCCTGTTTTTTAACTGTTTGGACTTTTTTAGTTTGCCATGAAGATGTAGTTAAAATTGTGGAATTAGCCTGCAAACACAATCTCTGCATAATACCATTTGGCGGTAAGTGTTGGAAATCTCAACTCTGTTTAACTCTACTAGTGAAAATGTATTCTACTTGAATTCAATTTAAATATGTGATCTTGGTAATGTATTGTAACAATAATTCCATAGTTGGGGCTCTTCTGCTAGTATGTTATGTGTGGTCTTTTTTTTATGATCCTGCAGCATTAAAAGCTGCTATATACAATTTAGTGGAAGTCGTTAAAGGTATGTCAACATCTTGAATATTGAAATGTGCAAGAGGAGTGACTGCATGAAGCTGAAGTCTACCCCTGTCTTGGAAGCCTTCTAGGAAATAAGAGATTAAAATGTCAGAGTTAGAGGTGTCATGCTTTTTGATGTGTTATTTGTGCTCTGTTAACAAAGCCCACGTATAAAAAAGTTTTTTTTCGTAGTACTGTTGAAGCTCATAGGTCCAGGGAGAATTGTGAGACCATATTGCAAAATTATTAACCATAATTCTAATTGCCTTTTAGACATTGTTCAGTCCGAAAGTTAGAGTAGAGACTCCTGTGATGAGTTTTTTGGGAAATGTTCCAGGTACAGAGTACAGGTAAAGGCCTCTGTAATCTGTGTCCTTAGCCTATAGAGTTTCTGAAGGACATCAGGTTCTTACTTGTGGATGCTTTATCCTCTAAGCTTGCTGAGGTAGAGTGGTGAGTTACTGTGTTTTCAGAGAGCATGGGGTGTTGTCTTTTATGAGCTTATTCTGTGAGAAGGTTTTTGTCAAGAACTCTTAATTCTATGAGAAATCTGTGTGTTGCTTGGTACTTGCTTATGCTGAAAGAGTGTAGCCCCTGTAGGAAGGACGTTTACTGTTTGAGAAGATGAGCATGTCACTGAAACCAGCTCTATTATTTTGGTATTGTCTTTTCCCTAAAACCCTCTCAACCTTTCTAGCTGTATCTGGAGAGCTGCAACACTCTCTGTAACAAGTCGGTTTTGGTACTAGTAAATTGGTATTGCAGAAGGTAGTAATATTGACTATCTTTTCTTTGCTGACCAGGATAGAGAAAGATTTAGTTTGCTTTCCAAGTATGCTTATACTAAACTATGGTCAGCTTCTGGAGTTATTACTATAGGGTTTGGTATTGAAGGAAAATGCCACCTCTCCTACCACTGGAAATGAAGGTTATGGGCTTTACTGCTCTTGGAGAGTGTTTTATTAGTTGGTGCTGTGTCTGTACTTGCCATTGGCTGTTCTCTTGTAGCTTCCTGTGGATCTCTTTAGTATCCTTTGTAGTCTTTGAGAAGCCAGAGGCTTCTTGGAGGGTGTTCTGTGACATCCTGTAAAGATACATCAGAAACCTTGGGTGAAGTTGGACATTTGGCTTTATCCTTTTTTGTTGTTTTTTTTTATGAGTTGTATCCTTTCTGTTTCTTGCTTTCAGAGAAGTATCAAATACCTGTATTAGGTGGACCTCTTAAGCAAACTTTTTAGGTAGAAGTATAGTGCCTTCCGTAGTGATCTCAAAAGACTATCTATAAGCCCATAGCTGTCTCTGTTTCTTTAATGGCCTTTATTTCTCATCTTCCCTTGTTTTAAGAATCTATTCTGGACTTAACAGAAGCAGCTGAGATGGTCACAGAATTTTATGGTTTGTTATCAAGTGTGGTTAAATCATTGTCATCTTGAGTGCTGCCTTGATTTTGTGAAACTCCATTTGGAAGAAGAGGCAACCCTAAAAGGCTAATCACTAGCCTCAAACAGTTAACTTCAGTAGTCTTACTTTATTAAGTTCAATAACAGAAAGGAGGGAAAGGAGGATGTTACATGAAGAAAAGCTACCAGAGGATTTTATGATCAGTGTCACTCTCATATTTGCAGGAGGGACGAGTGTATCTAGTGCCCTTGAATGTCCTGAAGAAGAAAAAAGAACAATTGTCTCGCTGGATACATCACAAATGGTACATGTCTCAATTTTTTAATGTTTGTTTGGGGGTGTTTTTTTTAATTATCCTATGGTTACTTCGAATGGTGATCACTAGAGAATGACCTTTCTTTGTAAGAATAAAATAGGGATGGAAGTACTACTTTGTAACATACATGATTAAATTGTTACTCCTTCTGTTTAAGTGTTGTTTTTTGTGGTTTTTTTTTTTACTGATGTTAGCCCTGTACTACTTCGTATGACCTGTAGGTATTTAATAAGTAAAAAACCACTGTTAAGCCTTCTTATAGCAGCTTTAAGCGTAAATGAGAAGAAGCTACTGTTCTTTTCTGTTGGAACTTGTATGTGAAGTTAAATAACAAATAACTTCCTCCTAGCCTTTTATTGCAAATTTTACCTTTTTGCAGACTTAAAAATACTTAAAGGTTGGTAAGGTGATGTAGTATCTATAAATCAACTTGAAGGATCAACTTTAAAGAAAAGAACACCTAGATTTTTGTATAGCTACCATCTTGAGAATGTGAATTTTATAGTTTTACGGCAGTCCAAAAATAAAGTTCTTTAAAATTTAGTGCGGTTTTCATCTTCCCATTATGAAAGAGCTTTACACTTTTTAAATAGTAGTTTTATGGTTACACTGTAATAAGATGCTTCAGAAACAGCTCCATGTCTTTGATGTAAGGCTCTATTGCCCCTGAGCACTGGCTGAGCTAATTAATTCCTTTAGCCTTGAAGGTAAGACCTGGGTTTTGGCTTCATTTTCTCTGCTTGCTCAGTGGTGCTTCTGTTACACTGAGAAATGACAAGCTTATCTGATTACAAAGTGATCTTGTTCTACAAAGGTGGCAGAACACATGCTTTTGTCAGCTAGGTATTAAAGTGTGCACCAGGTCAGAAAGTGGACTGCTTACGTCTGTATTCTGCCAGCCAGTTCTTGTAATTTTTAATGAGGAGGGAAAATAAGGAAATTAAATTGAAAAGAAGCATTGTCAGAGTTAAAATCTGTGTGTCTCAGAGCAGTTAAGATGATTGGCTAAGCTTTACTATTTTAATAGGCAGCTAATAGGTATTTTTGTCTTGTAGGTAGGGTCTACATTACATAAAAATACAAACATCTTAAATTATTTAAACAGTTTATGCTGAAGCTGAGTGTCTGAAAGGAGCTGAAATAGCTGGCTTTGAATAATTAGCCCAGAATAATTTTGAATATAGCTTTGAATAAATTTGAAATAGCTGGCTTTGAATAATTAGCTCCTGTTGCGAGGGGAGACAGCTGCTTTAAAGCAGGGTTTAACTTGGACTAGAAGATGTCCATGTTTCTGTCAGTTGAAAAATTAAGGGAAGCTGGAGTTATTCTCCTTTTTAACAATATTAATGCGCAAATTATAAAGTATGCCAGAAGTGTACCTAGTAAGAATGAGGAGCAGAAGATGAAGCTTCTGTAGTGTCTTTACTATAAACAAAACTAAAACTATATGTTTATTATTTTTGTTTCCAAGTTTCTCCTTCACATGGATTGTCCTCATTGACAATCATGCTTAGTGCACTGTGTAACTTACAGCATTTACTACTTTTCCTGTTTAGTAGAATATACTGATGGGACAGTGAGTGTCTCATCAGGCAAAATGATACAATCCTTCCAAGTATCTTAAATTTCTAAAGCATGTACCTACTCTGTCATCCTGTAGTATATCTTGCTTCTAGCGTACTGTATCAAAATCCAAGAGCTGACCTGGAATAACTGAATGTGATCTTTTTAACCCATGAAGTATGTTTAAGAATACTTTTCTTGGTGTATACTTAATGTTCAGATAGATTCAGGCACCTTCAATCACTAACTTTGAAAAATCACTGTATTGCTTAACTTCTGTAAGAGTTTCAATTTAATGCTTTCTGGCTTTTCTATATTATTTCTGTAAGCATTCTTAGCATAAATTGACTAATAGGTATGTGGTGATTTCATAAAGTGTAACCTGTTGTGCAGCTGTTTGACAGAGTGAGGAGGCTCAGCTTCCACTGCTGTAATAACTGAAATTGTATTAATAGTAAAGGGAAGGAAATAGAAATCTTTAACACTGATTCTTAGTTTTGATTGGCTTTTCAACAGAATCGGATTCTCTGGATAGATGAGAAAAACTTAACAGCTTGTGTGGAAGCTGGCATTGTTGGTCAAGATCTGGAAAACCAGGTATTTTTAATTAGTTAAGCATTTAGTATTTCTCAATTATTAGCTGTTCCTCATGTCTTCTCTAAATCATTGAATTCTAGCTTGATTCTTGATTGTTTTCATGCAGACTGGTATGGTAAGCATTACATGCAATAGATGTAAACCATATTTTTAATATACGGAGTGACTCTGAGTACATAAGGATTTCTATGCAATTCCTTCAACCTGTGAAGAATACAATAAAATCAGCTCATCTACCTGAAGTGTATATTAATTTTAAAAACTTATTATATCTACTAGAATTCTGGTATTACTGGCAAATCAGATGTGATTAAAACTAGGAGTCCAAATTGTGCTTGTTTTGTGTAGTACAAGCTGAGCATAAGTATGTTTTAATATTACAGTTAATGCCAATGCAGACTTCCACAGAAGTGCAGATAGATATACATTTGGACTGTACAAAGAGAAAACGGAAAGGTTTGTTTGGTTTGCAGCTTGCCAGTATTAAGTAGGCTTTGGATTGGAGGCTAACTTCTGTTGCTGTAAGAGGCTTTGCCAGCATTATCTAGGTATTACCTTGCAGAGAAGAGATTGGTGCCTCTTAATGTGTTCCTCACTCTGTGGGTGTTGAAGTTACTTAAGCTATCTCATTTACAGGTATCATGAACCTTAGTAACTAAAAATTAAGAGCCAATTCTAAGCAAGTAATGGGTTTGGAAAACCTGGTATTTGACAAAAGTTAGGCTGTACATGTTATAATGAGGCATTCAAAAGCAATGTACATGTCACATTTTTGTCTCTCAGCTAGTGACTCTAGTGTAATTAAGATACTTTTCTGCTGGATGAAAACTCCAGATATTAGTGGGCTCTATAGAAAAGTGTTTATACAACCTGTGGAAATTGGCAAGTTGTAACTGAAGCAAATTTCTTGTCAACTTGGAGACTGAGGAGGGTGCAAGTTTAAACTCTTTCTTAATATATGACCAGTAAGCATATAAAGCCACAAGATCTCTCTGGTGTGAGAGAGGACCATGAGCTAGATGAATCACCACAGACATTACATAGAAGTGGCTTTCAATCATTTAAGTTGGAGCTGCTTTGTACGACAGAACATAGTTAATGATCCACATTGTGTGGTATATTTAAATACCGATGTCCAACACAATTATTATCAGTTGGTCAGTGCAAATTGATGGTCTCAAATGCACTAACACAGTTATCACTTAATGTGAGACTACTGGGTCTTTAATTCTTCCCGCCCAGCAGTTTTGCTGTTGCAATTCCGAGGGCATCAAATGAACCTCAGGTGCTGTACAGATGGCAAAGCCAAGTTAATACAGAAAAATGAGAAACAAGTGACTACTTAGTGTACAGGAATGTGTGATCTGCATCACAAATAGTTGACCGCGTTGCATACAGGAAGCCCAACCAGATGGCTGTATATTAAAACACATCACTTCTTGAGAGAATTAAGTACAGGCAATTTGCTCACATTTTCTGCAGACCTGCTGTATATCACATTAGGATAGAAAGAACAAGAGATTAAGTACCTTATTTATTGGCAGCATTTGTGCAAAGTTGGCAGTTAGTTGTAGGGTTTTTTCTGTGTATAATTGAATTTGTACCTTCTTATGAACTATAGCAGTCTTAGTTTTAAAACATCGGGGGAGTATTGTATTTCAATACATAGCACAATGTATGCACAGTTGAAACAGAATTAATTTGCATTTCATTTGCATGTCAAAGACAAAACTTGTGTTAGGATATATGGGGATGTGGTCAGGATGCTTTAAAAAAAAAGCCCAAAACCCCACAGACACACCCACCCCAAAACCAACCTCAAAACCTAGCATATTGAGATTTGGAGTACTAAGCAAATGCTAGTACTCCATCTGTAGAATACTTTTTTTCCTTTCTTTAGCTTGCTGAAAGTGGCTTCTGTACAGGCCATGAACCAGACTCCATGGAGTTCAGCTCACTAGGAGGATGGGTAGCAACACGAGCATCAGGCATGAAAAAAACCATCTATGGAAACATTGAAGATATGGTAAATAATTCTGATACTTTTTTCTAATTATTCTGTTTGGAAGTTTAACCCTTATAGTGACTCACAATGAGGAAAAAGGGGTAATAAACTGTGGTTCTCTTAAATAATACGGTTTTGGCATCAAATCTTAACTGAAATGGTTGTTTTCTTGCCTTTGGTATTAGATGAGTGATAAGGATTATTAGTACTAAAAGCCAATTTCATTTTGGTATTCACTGGCTAGCTTAAGGAATTGTTACCCTCTCCTGGCTCTGGTGCCTTCTTCCACTATTTTGTGCTCTCTATTAATCCAATGTAATAAACTTGTTTAAACATTCCAGGTAATTGCGAAAGACCCATGTTCTCTCCTACACATTGTGTATTCCTGAAGTAGTCTAGTTGGATCATCTAACTGATATCAAACTAGCTCTTTCTCTTTTCCTACCTCCCCTGGGCTAGTAGTTTTTCATATCAGTAGGCTGATCTAATTGACCATGTGGAAGTACAATAGTGAAATCTAATGTCACCACATGGTCTGTAGGAACACTGAGGAAGGAAGCATTGGCAGCATTCTACTCCTGAACCCATTTTAAGCATAAAAATAGATCATCTTTAACCCAGGTAATTTGTTTTTTAAAGTGTATACTTTGATTTAAAAATCAGCCTTCTCTGTTATAACAGATATATTGAACATACTGAACTTAAAATCATCGCTGTTCAGACTTTGCCTTTTTGCTTCAGACTTCCAGCTTTCTCTTGTAGTTCGTACTTGTGCCCTTGCACACGTGGGTTTTTCCCTTCTTTCTTGCAGCACACTCTAGGTAATGTATCCCCATAATCTCAGGCTTTTTCATTAGCTCATAGCACAGACATATTTGTTCCAGGCACAGGCATGACACTTTACTATCAGTAACTGAGCTTGGCAGGAGCTACACTGATTTTATTCAGTAGGCCTGGCTAAACTAAAACTACTAGCACTTACAAACTGTCTGTCATCTGTCGCCTACTGCTTGTAGTGTTTGAATGGTATAGTTTTGCTTGTACTGATAGATGTGAAGCAGAAGGCTTTTCTGTGATGGAAACATATCTTTAGGCTACGGCAGCTCCTGAAATTTTCATTAGGAGGAAATAGGATTGAAAATTGATTCAGAACAGTTCATGAGTTTCTAAATGGCACAGTGAGAAGCTTTCAGGGAAGTGTTTACTTTCTGAGGAAAGTTTATATCTAGAAACGGTGTGTTGCGTAAGCGGCCCAAAATCCACTTTACTGCAGAATCAACAGTTCATAAACAGCATGTAATTAAATTCTTGAATAACTCTAAGCAGGATGAAAATTACTTGGCTACCTGTGCTTAAAAGTTTTAAAGCTATTAATTGAAATTCAGTTATTTTGGCTCCACTTAAAGGCTTCACTTAAAAACCCAACCCCCCACTTCTTTCATATAAAATAGAATAAAGGATTAAAAAAAACATATCTAGGCTCTGTATTGCATGTGCATGGATAAAGCTGGATATAATAACATTTGAAAAACATTTCAAAATATACAACTTTCTAGCCTTACATATGTATGCCTTATTGCTGATTTAATGTTGATAATCTATTTCATTAAGCTTTTTGTCTTTCCTACTAATAGAAATATTTGTGTAGCAAACAATAAATTATATTAGCTTTATCAAGCAGCAGTTCTAAAGCAAAAGTTAAGCAGAATTTAAACCCTCACTTTTCTTCCTCTGTATGTTCTGGAATAAAATCCTAATATTCATAAAGTACTACCCGCACTGAGAAACGAAACAGTTTTAACTTGTATTGTCAGCATGTAGCCAACAGCTGATTTGATTTGTTACAGAACTGGAAGCAGTCTGTTGTGTGGGCAAACTGTGTTGTGTTATTGTAATTGCAATAGTCTTTGCATTATCCCAAAAGTTCTTTGGGCTGCCTACAGGATGTTTGAAGTCTACAAAGCTGTACTGTATGATATTTTGTAGAAAATAAATACTGTACAAAAACCCATTGTGTTTAATGCTAATATTGATTGTTGTTGCATATTGTTTGAACAGGTGATTCACATAAAAATGGTAACTCCTAGAGGAATAGTAGAGAAAAACTGCCAAGTACCTCGCATGTCAACAGGACCTGATATCCATCACTTCATTATGGGATCTGAAGGTATAGACATAACAATTTAATGTAACCACATCTTTATTCAGCTTCTGTAATGGCCTGATGATTTGACCATCTTTATGCTGTGGCTTCTACTGTGTCTATGGGTAGCATTATGCAGGCATGAATTTCTTCTGTTAAGGTAATAAATTAAGACCTTAAGACTATGAAGTTAAGCAACTCTGAACAGTGCTTAAAACAGATCTGTGTAGTTAGCCTACAAGTCTACTAACAAACATAGTGATTTAGAGGGTCTGTGAGAGTTTACCATGTAAATAGTCAAGAATACATCACCTACTACTGAACTCTTGGGATTTCTGGTTTATGTTAACTTAAGACATCCTGGTAAACATTTAAGTTGGGTAACTTGCAAGAAGTACATCTTGCAATACTTTACTGAGTTCTTCTTTCTTCCTGAAGGGACTCTTGGAGTGGTTACTGAAGTTACGATAAAGATTCGCCCAGTCCCTGAATACCAGAAGTATGGCTCTGTGGTCTTCCCTAACTTTGAACGAGGGGTGGCCTGCTTAAGGGAAGTGGCAAAGCAGGTAAAGAAAAGCTGGATGTTGACTTCAGTCAAGGGCACAGATTCTAGCACTAGTGATGTGCTGATGCTGTAGTATTTCTGGCAACTGATAACCAAGGATTTGAGATATGAACCCCATGAAGTGTATACGGTCCATGAGGCTTTTGGAAATTATGCAGTTGAGGCTTGAGTGTGTTCTGAATTTGCTTGATATACTGAGCCAAACATGGCTGTGCCTTTTGATATCTTTTTTTCAATGAGAGTTATTTCCATATCTTGGCACAGAAAATTTGGCTTTGCATCTCCTTCAACGGAGAGCTTTATCCTCAGATTAATTCAGGACTATGTAAAAGGAACCAGTATTTAAAGGAATTAAGTTGCAGCTTGCAAGTAAAAGGCAGTTGAATGTATGGTTCTGAAGTGACAAAGGACCTGAAGTTATGCAGTTGAAGGATATGGCCTATGTTTAGAAAATACTTCTTAAAGCATAGTGACATTTTCAGGTGAGCTGGATATTTTGAGGTGGAATTGTGCTTACAGTGTAGTATTTAAGTGGATCCTTCTGCATAGTGTGATCAGATAGTTTTCAGGTAGCAAAACCCAGACATGCATATCCAAATTGCATAATAACTTTTCCTCATAGCTATGCTTCAAAGCAAATCTTACACTAGCCTCTTTCTTTGCTATCTTAGACTAATTTCTCTTTGCTCTGTGCAGAACATATCAAATAATTTCTGTGAATGGTGGAATATACCCTGAGTTGGGGAAGTAATTTCAGAAATGTTTTAATTAATGCCAAACTAAACACAGCTTTACATTTTTTCCAGTGATTGGTCTAAATTAATGACTTAATGTTCCAAGCCAGATGTTCAAACTGGTATGTGAATGACATGTATATGCTAGTCAGCAGCACTTGCCAGTTCTTCTTTCATGCTTCTACTGCTAGTGCTTGTTCTTCCTGTTAAAGGTATCTAAGCAGACTGTTTGGGAATGCCTAATCATGTGGCTGAATAACATTTTAAGTCAGTGAAGTAACTAGTATCCTTTTCCTAGCTGTGGGCTTAGGTAGAAAAGGAGGAAAAAAAGGCACTATTAGCCACTTAACATTGCTCCATTTTTAAGCTTCTGTTGCTACTGCTGCTGTTTCACTGCTTACTTTAGCCTGAAGTACTTACTCCTCTTCTGTTGCCCTTTGCATCAATCTTGGTAGTAATTACAACGATTGTTATCTGAAAAGCTGTTTCTTATCTGTGTTGATCTACTTTTAATGTAAGAATAACCAACCTGCAGGATATGGGTGGTTTGGTTCTCATTTAAAACCACTCATCTAGCTGTCTTCTGTCAGCCTGCCTGGTGAGCTATCTTGGTTCTTCATGTTCTTTTTTCCTATTGTGTGATAAGGTATAGAGTACTGATATTATGGAGGGTGAGCATATCAGTGGTAGAGACATACTTCCATAATTATGTGATTAGATGAGAATAGCCTAAAATTCAGGCTTCGTCATGTTCCTCTGGCCATACATGTCAGTATGACTGGCCATAGCTATCACAGGTACATGATGTGGGCATATGCGTGATGAGAAGCTTGCCTAATTGAGGGCAATCTGTTTTTTCAGATTTCTGTACAGTGCAGAATGTAGGTTGGACCCAGATAGGGATTTTAATTGCAGTCTGATGGCAGAGCATTAATGTACTGGGTCTGATTGCGATGGAGTTAATTTTCTTCATAACAGCCCAAGTGGTGATGCATTTTGTACTTATGACCAAAACAGTGTTAACACACCAGTGTTTTGGCTGAAAAGCATGTACACACTGTAAAGACTTTCTCTTATTTTTCATGCTTTTCCCCACCAGCCAGTAGGTTGGAAGCAGACAAGAGGCTGGGAGGGAATGCAGTTGGGACAGCTGACCCAAATTGACCAAAGGGATATTCCATATCACAGTAACATAGAAACATAGAACATTTTGGGTTAGAAGGGACCTTAAGTGTCACCTAGTTCCAACCGCCCCTGCCATAGGCAGGGACACCCTCTCCTCCACTAGACCAGGTTGCTCAAAGCCCTATCCAGTCTGGCTGTGAATGCTGCCAGGGATGGGGCATAGTATCAGATTAATCTGTGTAACATCATGGTTAGAAGTAAAACTGTAGAGAATTAGACTTTTTCAATGAATTCGTAATGTATTTCTTTGATTACATACTAATATAAGCTTGGTATTCTAATCAAGTATGGCATCTTTAGTGCATATGGCAATTTAGAAAACTACTCAATACTTGAAGGCCAAAGGTCTTTGGACTACACTTTTGTTGGCTTGATGCTAAACCTAAAATTCTCAATGCGTTATATCTAGACATACCTAATAAATGTTGCTATTCAAGTGAAAACAAGCTTATAGTCACTGCTTTTCAATTATGATGATGACCATAGGTCTCTGGTATCCAAGTGCTTTCTTGTATTGTATTCTTAAATAAAAACTGAATTGTAGTGAATGTTAGCAAAACTATGTACATAATCTTTTTTTTTTTTCTTCCTCCCTCTTGTTCCCCTAACTTGGCCCTCAAGAGATGTGCTCCTGCATCAATTCGCCTTGTTGACAATGCACAATTTCAGTTTGGTAAGTATGTAGACATTCTCAGATAAATATCTCTTTCCAGGGGTTTTGCTTTTTAGTTACTTACGTCTGTTTTAGGTAGTTCTGTTCCTCAAAACTAGGACAATGAGCCCGAAGTTCAAATGCCAGATAATGCCACAGTGTGTACTTTCAGGAACAAAAGCCTGGTTTTGTCCCTGGGAAAACAGTATCAACTACAACAGTCAGTTAAGAGCCATGCTCTGCATATAAATACGTGAGAATTTTTTTTGCTACTTTTCTATTCTTAGCATATAGTCTACTGCAGAGTTTGAAATTGTGGAGGTGCTTCCTCTGTTTTACCATAAGGAGCAGAGATTATAGTTTTGTGTTATAGTGTGCAATATATGAAACATTTTCTTTCTAAGTGTACTAATGAGAAGTTGGATATGATGAAAAAAATTATCAGAATGCGGGCACCTTATTTTGAAGGTAAGTTGATTGTCATGTTTCTGTGAAATACAAAGGAACCAAATGGTAAACAGACTCCTTAGAAGTAGCAGAATTAGAATTATAATTCTGATAATTATCAGAAAATAATCTGATGTGACAATGATTGTTTTGATGGGAGAGAGGTGATGACAGACTTGTCCAAACTGAGTTGTCTCTTTTTTAAGAGAAGCTTAGACATAGTAAATGCCATAAGTGTATGCAAATAGAACTAAGCTGAAGGCTTTAAGTATAGAAAGTCAGTGAAGCTACTAGAAGATTACTAAACACAAAGATTTTGTGAAATTTCAACTAGTTAAAATACCTAAATAGGACAATATCAGACATGCAGAGCAATCGTTTTTGAGCAGTTCTTAAGGAAAGCTGTCACTTCTAACTGTAGGAAGAGCACAGATATGTTTTGGGTCAAGGTATTCTTGAGGAGAACCTGAAGTTCCGCTACCTAAAAGCTAACAGTTAACAGAACTTGAAGGTCTTGCATAGACCATGCTATTTCAATTGTACTTGGAAGATGAAAATGTGAAGTGTGGCTGACCTTGAAAACCTCCTAATTTACTACCACTTGAGTAAGTCAGAATTTCTGAAACTTCCTTTGGGTAGAAACCTCAGTGATGAATCTTGACTTTCAGCAAGCCTTGCTGCTTGCTTATGTCACTCTTTTTTTGCTACACATGTTCTCTCAGATATGTTCAGTGGAAGACGTACATTTTACTTTTTTAATTGGGAAGAAGCTTGGCTAATTACAGGCTTTAAACCAAACACCGAATAAATAAATCTCCTTTGATTTGAGGTTGTAGCTTATACATTCACCTGCAAAGTATAATTTCCGGTGTGTTAATATAGAATTTTCTTGTAGCCATTATTAGGTAAGCTTAAATCCAATAGTTTTTACAGTTTGTGGCTTAATAAATTCATGTCCTTTTGTTATATGGTGCTTTTTTGTTATGCTTACTTAAGTGTGCTTGGAGGTGTACTCCTGGGGGTTTGTTTTATCTGCAGGGAGAGTGCCAAAGAGGGAAGGAGAGTAATCATTTGCTTAAGTTCGTGCTTTATTCAGGAGGAAATACTTTGTGAAGTATTTTAGAAGGAAGTATCATGTAAATGGTGCATAACTTTTTTATGAATTGGGCTCACAGCGTGTAGGCCAGATGTGAGACGGCTATAGTGAAGCAGTAATGGGAGTTCAGAAGTTGCTTGTGACTGAAAACAATGGAGCAAACAGTAAAAGACTTTAATCTCAATTAAACCCAGTCCTGAGGCAGAGATGTTAATTTAACAGACTCCAAGACACCATTTATATATCCTGGTAATTTTAGTTCCCTGTATCTGATTAAGGAAGCAATTACTAGCTTTATGTAGGAAATTTTGCACAAGTGACATAACCGTTAAGAAAAAAATTGCTTAACTCCCAACTTGCACCATTTTTGGCTACTGGTTTCAGTGGTTTTGGCATAACTTTAAAAAAGGTCACTGATTTTGCTTAGTTTTGTAGTGTAAAAACTAATGAGGTACTCTTTTAAAATTTTCCATGTGCCATATATTTGTAAAGATCTAAACTAGGGCAGCCTTAATTGAAGTGCTAAATGGAATATTTGTGCACAGTTGTATGTATGCCTTTTAAAGAAAAAATAATAAAAACATGTTCCTAAATCATCTTCTAAATGAGTGAAGTCTCTTCAATTATGATAATTAAAGCTCTCCAAGTGATTCTTGCAACTCTGACTACTAAGCTGTGCTTTATTTGCACATTGAAGTAGGAATTTTAAGAGCACTGTTGCCTTAACACACCTTTTTCCACTTTTTACCAAAGGTCATGCTCTTAAACCACAAGTTGCTTCCATTTTTACATCATTTTTGGATGGACTGAAAAAATTCTACATCACAAAGGTAACTTCGGGGGTTTAATACTGTTTGGAACTTTACATGTTATTCATACAGTCAAAGAACTCATTGGTAGACTGTCTCTAATGTAGATGAGTTTGAGTGTAACATATCCCACATTGTTGTATCAGATAACTCAAGATTCTCAAGGTGGTTTAATCAAAAAAGAGATTATATGTTTGAGGAGTCGTTCCACAAGAGCTTTTCTCACTGGTCATATGTGTAGATGAGATTAATATGCCTTGTCTAATAATGAGCTACTGATTGAAACCAGTTTATCTAGCTTGAAGACCGCTGTTAATCAGTTAATACTGATGGAGCAGGGCTAACATTTTATCTTTTCCTCTTCCCAGATTTTATCACAGCATGATATACCTTGTTATTACAGTGAACTAGAATTTTAGAAGGACATCAAAATGCTTGTCTTGAATTGCCTGTGTAAAGTGTTCTTACAGTCTTTCTGGAATAACTCTTTATAATAATTCTTTAATTCAGAATTATCTGGTGCTAAAATTATTTCACCTAGGTTTTTGTATTAAATAATTTGTTTTGTTACTGTGGGGTTTTTCCTCCAAATTAGCTAACTAGGGAGTTCCTGGGTATTCAAATTACAGCAAATAAACAGCATTATCCTGCTTTTAGATAACTGTTAGGAAGACAAACATTCCATTCTGATCTTATGAGTGTCTTCAAGGAGTAGGCTTATTTGAGACAGTGGCTAATACCGATTATGTTGCTTTTTCTTGAGCTACTGAAATTGAAAATACCATGTGTTTTGGGGCTTACTTTGTTAGGGAATACCTATTAATTCTAGAGATAGCCCAAAACTCTTGCCTGCCTTCCCAGATCTGCTGCAGTAAAGATTTTGGTAACAAGACAGCTGTTGGTTTGAAACAATCCTTGTTAGGAATACCTCCTTCTTCTGTATCTGGCAACAAGCATCACCTCTTCCACTTGAGATACTGTGTCACCAGGGGATGTTGTATGGCAATTCAAATTCTTCCAGCTCTGCAGGAGGAAAACCATGGAGAAATAAGAACAATGCTATGTTATACTGATCCAGGCAGTTTAGGTTGGTGACCAGTCTGAAGCTCTTACGTCAGGGCACAGTCCCTTGAGGCTGATACAGCAAGTGTTTCTGGGACCAAGATGCTCAAATGTGTTTTATGCTTCATCTGTGAATTGCTCCCTGGGGAAGGGAGTAAACATCAGATTAACACTTCATTCTTTTATTGAAAAGTGTAGTTGTTCAACAGATGCCACTTAATAGGGATGAAGTCTTTCTCTCCCATGTTTACTCTTCCATGTAGTTTGGGACTGTTCACTGATAGATGAATATTCTAGGCATTGTTTGTCTACTAGTTCACACTGTAGCTAGTTCCTCCGGTGCCTCTTAAAGACAGCCATAAATTGTTACCTGAGTATCACAGCCAAAAGATGGCAGAATAGACTGAAAGGATTCATGCTAGATGAAATACAAGTGGTTCTAGAACAAGGGACTGTAAACAGCATCCTTTATTCCTATCCCTGTAGTTTATCACTGTAGTAACAATAGTTTTCTAGTTGTTAGCTATGCTGTTTTTGTAGGACTAATGAAAAATATCTTTTTCCTTCCAAGGTATATTCTGTTTCACAGTGGTTTTCATGATGCTATTCTGGTTTATTTTGGGGGTGGTAGGATACAGTATCCATTTCAGAAATTTGGATGTCTATAACTGGGTCTTAACAAGCAGATTTGGCTGGAGGACTTAGCCACCCTGATACTTTGCCTCCATGCTGGTTTTTTGAACCCTTCTGGTACCTTCAGTTAACTTCCAGTACAGTATATCTATTCCATTAAGGGACTAATAAAAGGAATAGCAAGTACCTGGGATTTTTCTCTGCATAGCTGTTGTGCATAAAGGATGAATTTGATTCTCTTGATTATTTATGTCACTAAATACAACTTTGATGCTTAAGTAACAAGTTACCACAAGCATAGTAGGCTGGAAAAGATGAATGCCACTGGGAAGGGAAAGGCTTTAAAAAAATAATTGTTGGTCAATATGCATATTAAGAATAGTTGTAAAAATTTAATTATTTAGGATACTTAAAAAGGGTAAAGAGTATTAAGATTTATTGCAACTTTATATTCCTCTTCATTCTATCTGAAACCTGCTTATTAGTGGTAGTTCACAGGAGCTAATTAATAACAGGAAAAAAAAGGTATGTAGAAAATAAGTAAGGTGCTTTTTGGACCAGTTGCAGAGAGATGAATCTTGATTGTTACTCCTGAAACAAAGCCATACATACAGCCTCATTGCATTACTGTTAAACCTTTAATAGTTTTCTCCTCATTTTCACTGGGATATGTTCCCTCCCACAAGTTTAGAAGTTATTTTCCTTCCATAGTGCTTTTCCCAGCATAGGGATTCTCTGGTACAACTATTTTGAGAACAGTGATATATGGTCATCACAGTCATCTTCCTGCTTTAACACAAGAATAGTTGGTAGAATACAAGTGTCTCCTGAATGCTAAAGCAGTTAAGACCTGTTGTTTCTTCAGCACCTGTAGGCAGTTTTTACGTCTGTCTGGCTTTTTAACAGGAGAAAAAAAGGTGACAGAGATAATAACTGTTACTTCAGTGGGCTTGTGAATGCTGGTCCTGTCAAGGACAAACTTGAGATTGTTTTGGGAGTGAATTTTTGAAAGATATGTTTTTTGCTAATCTTTCCCTCTTACTTGCAACACCACTTATTAACCAGAGCACATGCTATGTATTTGAAAAGTCAGAACTTGTATTCCACCATATAACGTGAAGCTTTCTGTCTTTGCAGTTTAAAGGATTTGATCCCAACATACTGTGTGTAGCTACCTTACTCTTTGAAGGTGACAGAGAGAAAGTTCTTCAGCATGAAAAGCAAGTCTATGATATTGCCACCAAGTTTGGGTATGCTTGTCAAAAAACTTTTTCATATGAAACTGAAAGTTAACTGTTCAGGAAAAAAAAACAGGATTGCCATGTTTTAGTGATTACTGTATGGTATGTTCTCAATTTATTAGTTTGAAGTTGCAATAATCAAATAGCTACTGAATGTTCAATATATATGGCTTGTGCTAACCCTTAATGGGTAACTTTACTGGAAAACTTCAGCTCTGTATTGCAGAAAAGTAAGTATTTGACTAAACGTAGAATTAATGTTATTAAAATGGAAACTAGCCATTATAATAGCTTCTAGGAATGGAAATGCTTTGCAGTACTAGACTGTATTTTAACTGCAGAAGGGGAAGACAAAAATCATATGGGTAATATTAAATCCTTGCAGAATTTATGTGAACATATAAGAAGCTTGTTCAAGAGGGTTTTGTATTTAGTTAAAGGAATGCAGTGAATTTCTGTCCCACAGTCTGTTTTCTGTTGTTATAAAGGAACAGAAAACATTCATTGGAAATTGGCTGAATAGTGAGCAGGTAGCTTCTGTCCTTCTGCTTCGATTAAGCATGACTGAAAACCATTAAGTGGGATTTATGAAGAGTATACTTGTTTCTTTTAAGAAAGTTATTGCTAGTGTTATTAACTATTCAAATATATATAAGTATTGTTTTATGCATTTCAAGGCTATCCTTTCTGAAATTTGTTTTCATTGTGCTTTCATTCTACCACTTAAAAATACCTTATAAAAGTGGGATTTCACATGAGCAGTTTGCTCATATGAGAATAATGTTGCTATTATCTTAAAGAGCACTTTATTTATTGTAATGTCGTATGCAAGAAAAGGCTTCAACTGTAAATCCTTTGTATTTTGTGGTATTTCAAGGTGATGAGTTGATATGGGGGGATGAAACTTGTCTGTGTGAAGCCTGTTAGACAGTGCTCTGTGCTGCTCAGTTAAGGCTTAGTTAACTATTAAGTGTTTAATATCTTAATTTCCTTTTTTTTTTTTAGTTCTGTCTTTTTTCTTTTTTTTTCTCTATTCACATCACTTACACTTTTGGGATCTCAAGTCAGTAGTCTTGCTCTCAGTGACCTGTAAGCATACAAATGAACAGATCCAACGCGCTTAGAAATGTTGTTACATGTATTCCTGTAAATGAACATGAACGATATATTATGTCTAGTTTCTTTTCCCCTCTCTCTTTTGATGTTTGAAGACTTAAAGATCACATTAAATATTTTGTTAGTGTTCATCTCTTCAGACTATGGTATAAAAAGAGATGCAAAGAGTTATAGGTCTGGTCTGAAGTGACTTCTTATGTCTATTGAAGATGACCCTAATACTTGCAACTATTGTAATGCAGTTTAGACACATCTAAACTTACACATGTTTGATATCAAAGTATTATTTTCTAAACACTTTTGGAAACAAGTGACTGCTTTGCTGGAAAATTAATTAAATTCTTGTTAATTGCAGTGGCTTGGCAGCAGGAGAAGATAATGGACAGAGAGGATATATGCTGACATTTGTCATCGCTTACCTTCGGGTAGGTCACATTTTGTCTGCTTGCTGAAACTTTTGTTGGTTGATACAACAAAACAGCTTTTCTTTTGAAGATGCTTTCTCTGAAATCTAAATGCAGGTTGCTTTGGTTGATATCTCAGTTCTCCCAGAGGTTGTATCTCTTCCATTTCTGAGTAGTGTTTGCTCATGGAACTTCATCTCAAAACACCATAAAAACATAAATTTATGTGCTCATTAAAAAAATGGCCCCTAATAAGGGTAGAGAAAATTAGATTGAAGCTTCCATTGGTTTATTTAGCAGTTGCTAAATAAACAGATCAGACTTACAAATCTACAGGTTGAATGTAGTCGAAGGCTGGGAGAGTACCTGAAATACTCATGTGCTCACTCAGCTCTTACTTGTCTTTAGATATCTGTTCTTGGCTGTGGTTTGAATCGGAATTCCAGGAGAAACTGACCTTTAGTCTGAATTGCTGCAGCTGTTCTTACGAATTTCAGTCCTGCTGTTTGAGAGCTCTTTTTTTGAGAATAGCATGCACATCCTAAGTTATAGATTTTAAGTGGATTTTATAGTCGGGGAAAAATCACTGAGTTTCCCGTTATTTCATCAGGCTGCATGTAAAATGTGCAAAATGCTTGTATTTATTCTACCTAGGTAAGAATTGCATTCCAAATAATTATTTCTATTAGGTGTCATATTGGTTAGGACAACAGACTTCTTGGCTTGATGCTCCATTGATACAAATATTTGATTAATGTAGGCTTACTGACAGTCTGACAATTTGTCTCACTGTAGCCATGACATCAAAATGTTTGTCATCTTTCTTTGAAGAGCTACCCTATTTCCATAATTACAGACTAATGTCACTGGGACATGGCTATTTTTGCTAAACAGACTTTCTGTTTTTCTCGTAAGAACTAACTGAAGTTCCTCAACTGTTAGCTGTGTAGCATAAATGAGATTCCCAGATGTTGATGCTGAATGTTACTGATAATTTCCTTTTTCTATTTATTAGGACCTTGGCCTGGATTACTATGTAATAGGAGAATCATTTGAGACATCTGTTCCTTGGGACAGGTAAACTGTGATTATTCTTCAGAATTGCTTAGAACTTGTACTTGATTTCATTCAAATTATTCCTAACTAATGTTTGCTCATGGGGAAACTTTATTTAATTTAGGCCTTATGTGTGTTGGAGGCACCCTGATGTGCCTCAAGTTTTGCACCTGTGTGTTCTTGCTAAAGTTGTTAATAAATTACATGTCAGGATTGTGTAAATCCAATATATGCAAGCATTCTGTGATATTTCAACTCAGGCTAGCTTACTGTAACAAATATGGGACTTGAAATTGCCCAGTTTAGGAAGCTGGACAACAGTCAAAATAACTGTATTGTGTGATGAGCAGCCACATATGTGGGATCAGCAGTGTATTTGAAACAGACAAGTTCATAGTGAAGGTTAAAAAAATTGTTTAAGTATATTTAAGTTTTTTCTTTCCTGAGCAATGCAGGGAAATGAAAACTGAAAATATAACTTTCTGTCCAAGATTAAGGTCTTTTACCTAATTGGTTGTCTTAGAAGGGACCTTAAGAGCATCTAGTTCCAATCCCACTGCCATGGACAGGGACATCTTCCACTAGACCAGGTTGCTCAAAGCCTCATCCAACCTGGCCTTGAACATTGCCAGGGATGGGGCAGCCACAGCTTCTCTGGGCAGCCTGTGCCTCACCACCCTCACAGGAAATAAATTCTTCCCAATATCTAATCTAAATCCTTAAACTCTTTGCAGTTTAAAGTTATCCCTTGCCCTGTTGCTGTGTGCCTTTGTAGGAAGTCCCTGTCCAGATTTCTTGTAGAGGCCCCCTTTAGGGACTGGAAGACTGTTGTAAGGTCTCCCTGAGCCTTCTCTTCTGAAGGCTGAACAACCCCAGCTCTCTCAGCCTGTCTTCATAGGAGAGGTGCTCCAGCCCTCTGATCATCTTCATGGCCTCCTCTGGACTCCAACAGCTCCACGTCCTTATGTTGTGGGCACCAGAGCTGGAAGCAGTATTCCAGGTGGGGTCTCAAGAATGCAGAGTGAAGGGCTGTATCCCTTCCCTCCACCTGCTGGTTATGCTGCTTTTAATGCAGCCCCGGATACAGTTGACTTTCTGGGCTGCAAGCACATGTTACCATGTTAGAAATAATTAAAGCAAAACAGGTATGGCTTATGACCAGGTTTAATAGCTCATTGCCATATGAGAACTATAACATGTCAAGCTGGCAAACTAGTGATTCCTATCCCTTGAGAAAAAGAGCTTTCATTACCTATTTTACCTCAGCAAACTTACAGGAGAAGTACAGAAAAAGCAATACTAGTGAAGTCTTGATGAGGACTATTCTTGGAACAAAATCTAAGCCAGGTAAAACAGACAATTGCCTGCTAGAACCTGTTTTTATTAGATTATACTTTTCTGAAAAAATTGTTGAAGTTGTGTTTTTAGGAAATTGCATAAGAAGATACAGTAGGTTTTATATTTAATGTGTTTTGTTGTAGGGTTTTGGACCTTTGTAGGAATGTAAAAGAAAGGATAGTAAGAGAATGCAAAGAAAAGGGCGTTCAGTTTGCTCCTCTTTCCACCTGCAGGTAAGCCTTGCAACAACCTAAATAATTTTTTGAATCTTTGATTAGTAAGAGAACTAAGGCAGAGGTCATCAAACTTGCTAGCTAATAGGTAAAGTGCATCTATTAATGGTATTACAAACACTAGTAATCTTGATCTTTTTAACCTGGAAGTGGATTACATGGACAAGTGGATAATTCAAGAGATTAGTAGCGCTTGATTAGTCTTGATACTTACTCTTGTTGATATTAATGAGACTTGAGTATAATGACTTATGACTGAGAGTTGAAGCTCTTGGCCTTTAATCATTTGTGAAGTCTGGTCAAAAAGAGTACAAAACTAAAAAAAGTCCACCCTTTTAAATAAGCCAAGTAACTTTCTGAATTGTGTAATGTATGTCATACAGTGGCTGGCTTAATACCATAAAGCTTTGTTTGTAATGCAGTTCTCTTTGACAGGGTGACACAGACTTACGATGCAGGTGCATGTGTCTACTTCTACTTTGCCTTTAACTACAGAGGAATTAGTGATCCTATTCATGTCTATGAACAAATTGAGGTAATGTATGTAAGAGTGATAGTTAAGGGGGCAGGAAAGAAACTGATGTCCTATAATATATGCTGAACACATTGGCCAAGCTAACTGATTTTTTCAGGAAGGATCCTCGAAGTCTGTTTGTAAAGGTTTTATCACTAGCAGCTAGGGAAAGAGGTGCACTCTAATAGTGCACCAAGTAGAGAAAAGACTACCAGGTGAGTATGTTAGACATCAGCTTATGAGTGAAGTGTAGGAAAGCTTGAACTGGAGTTTGTTCTTGGATGGCAAAAACTATCAACCATAAAACCCAAATCCATGAGAAACAAGACTTTCTTAGTTTCACTATTTATGAAGCTACTTCTTTCATGTAATACTCAATTAGTCTTTAAAATACATGGTAAAACTATCAAGATATCAAGATCTTTTATTAACAGTATAGAGAATAATAAATGTGAGGGTCTTTCTTGTGCTATTTTAGAGAATTAACTGCTGTGGTTATTTCTGTTTAGGCCTAGGTAAACACTGATCTAAGTCTGCTATGTTAGATTTGTTGTAACAGATGCCATTTGAAATGTGTTGGCTTTCATAATGTTTATTTGGAAAATCCCCACTTAAATTTATCTGCACACTTGAATTAAAATGCTTACCTGGGTTGCATGCCCTTGATAACTTCTGAAACCTCATACACCTGTGTAAATTAGTACCATAGCAACCATTTGACTAACAACAAAAATCTTGTGCTTTTGCTGTTGAATAAGTATCTTCTCTTTCCAATTTAGAGGGCTGCTAGAGAAGAAATACTTGCCAATGGGGGTAGTCTGTCACATCACCATGGAGGTAATGTTCTCAGTCTAATATTAGTGTCTTCAATATTGCTAAATATTCATGACTACATAGAATAGTTTGTAATTGAACTTTGAAAAATATTTTACAGGCATTAACTGAAACTACTGGGGGAGAAAAGGGGAAGGGCATCTCCTGGCATTCTTCCTAGGAATTTCTTGTGCCTTTGCCAGATTTCCATGGCATATGTCCCTAGACCTTATTTGCTTGATGTCAAATCACACAGTGTGGTGTATTTATGAGCACCAGCCTCAAATCTTTTATAAGAAGTCTATTGGCTTTGCGAGAACCTGAAAAAGTAGTTGGTCAGTCTGTCTTAAGCAGCTTCTTCTGACCCTTGTGCATAGATGTATTCAGTTATGAAGACCTCAACTTCACAGTTTTAAGACAGCTTAGGCTGCTATGGCTAGGTAAAAGCCATTAGCCTTAAGTTCAGAGCATTTAGTGAAAGTATCTGCATAAAAGAGCTACTGACCTGAAATGGGGTATGTTGCAACCTACCATTTATTGTGTAATTGTTAGGGAAGTATTGATATTATCGGTGTGTTATGATTATTCAATTTCTTTTCTTGGAGTTTGGAAATTACTTGTCATGAGTTATTAGCCTCTTTGCAAGCTATTTTGTGCTTTTAATATTAAGAACCTATGGCATGTGTAAGGGATGCTTTGTATACCTTATGTATGCTTTTCCCACATATTCAGGTAGCCTAATTTGATTACATGTGTCCTATACAATGCTGCATACTCGGATGCATGCAAGACTTGTGAAGTCAATTTGACTTGTGCAGTGAACTTAAGTGCGGCTTACTGGTTAAGTTAATGTATTTCTTATCTCTCCTCTCTTGGGGTGTTTGGTCACAGAAATAAAAGCAAAGAAATAGTCTAATGGTATGAAACTAGATAAAAAATTTTGTGATTCTAATAAGGCTCTGTGTGTGTGAAAACTGAAAGGTGGAAGCTGTGCCTTAAAACATAATGGCAACTTCCTGGACTTGAAACCTTCAGCTGGGGCTGTTTTCAGACATCTAGCTTTGTGACAGAAACTGAAATTGACTCTGGTTTAGCAGTGTCAGGATATTGAAAGATGTGTAGATGATGATAACATGAGTGAAAACGGCTTCAGGATTTTTTAATACGCTCTTATTTTCCTCTGATTAAATCTTTAATATGGTGGTACATTGGACCAGTCGGCTCTCACATATGAGATGTGGAATTACCTCCTTGATGTACTGTTGTGCTCTCCCCTGCTGTGGCAGCTGTATTTTACTGTGCCTAGCATTTTATCCATTAACTTGCATGCAGCTGGAGCTTGTCATGTGTTTGGAGGTAGTTGCCCTCACCATATGAAACCTTGCTTACTGCGTATGTTGAACAAGAAAAAAAGCTATATAGCATTCTAAAACCCCTGCACATTTGAGCTTTCTGACTCCACAGATATGGAAAACTTGGTTTTTGTTAGACTTCTGCTGCTGTTGTATGCATGACTGCCTCTTATAAATATTTTCAGGTCTGAGTGGTTTTGTCTGGCAGTTCATTGTGTATGATATTCAAGATTCATTTTTTCTAGTTCTTAGCAAAAGTGCTGCTGAGAATTACTCTAACAGTATTAGTTTTATTTAATGACCTTAAGGCCCTGTCATTCTTGGCACTGCTAAGACTAGTCTATTGTGTGGGGTAAAAGAAAATACTGGTGCAATTTCTTGTATTTGTCTTGTAATTGTGATTAATAACAGTTGTTTTCACTATCTGGAAGCAGTCAGGCTAGTTTGTCTGCCTACAATCACCCTGTGATAAATGGAGCTATTTTAACTCTGGTTTTGTGTATCAAAGAAAACAGATGTAGTCTGGGACTCGAGGCTATAGGAAATACAAAGCCTGCTTAAGTCAATCTTCATACACTCCTTGAGTGAAGAAGTGGTCATATATGACAGTTTGAGATGGTTAAAGCTCTAAATTACATCTGGGAAGTACTAACTGTAGGTAGATGCATAACTACAATTACGGTTAGAACTGAAATCATAATACTTTTAACCTTGTGAAGAGTCATTTCAGAAAGACTTTAGTTTGGATTCTGTTTTAATCTCAGTGTCTCTTCTCCACTTCATCCAGGCTAATGAAAAATATTGTAACTTTTAGGCAAGACTCTCTAAAGGTAGCAATACTGTGAGAAGGTTTACATGTGTGTCCTTCCTTAGCCCCCCGATGAGTTTTGAGACTTAAAATTTGTAAGAAGCATAACATTTTTTGTTAATGGATTACATTAATGATCACACCTTACAATATGTAAGAACAACACATCGCCACAGAGAAAGTGCAGAAGTGTATCAGTATCAGCCTTGTACAGAAAGCATCTCATGGACACAAGAAGCTGTAGTGAAGACAGATACATCTGTGTAACAAATTTATCCTTTCAGTGTAACAATTACTTATTTTGAGGTAGAATATGCAGATTATATTTTTTATAAATCTGCGTAGAATTTCTATGATATTGCAACTTAAATTACTTTAATCAAATTGTCCTTTTTGAAGTCCTTCTCACTTTCAGCTTTCAAATATTTAAATCTAATTGGTAAGTGTCATGGCAGGAGTGGCTTTCCTACTTTTAATGTTAGCATTTAACACTTGATAAGGTTTTGGTTTATATAATGAACTAGAACTTGCATTTAGGAAGAATCAGGCATATTTGTTGCTATAAAAATACACCCAAAATGCATAGCTGATCAGATAGGCACTTCTTACGCAGGGAGAATTCAGCCATTCTCTGGTATGTCAGAAATAGAGCCATATAGAGGAGGTACCAGACATTTTTGATCCTGACAGTCTTGTTTAAATGTAGTAGGTCTGTTGTTAAATTTGTTGTGAACAAACTGCTGAAAGGTTTAATGGTTTTAAAGTAATGTTTAATGTGTGACTTTGAAGTAGTTTCTTCTGCCTCCTTTTTCCATTTTACCTAAATGATGTGTCATAACATGTGACTTCGTAGACATTTTTGAAATGCACTTCAAAATCAGATGTTCTAGTTGCAGCATTCCCCTTGTCTCCATTTCCTACAGGAGATTTTTACAGTCTTCACCTTGCCTTGACTATGTCCTACACTTAGGAAAGGGATAGTGCATACCTCTGAACACAGTTTGATCCATCAGCTTTTCTGGCAATTGAGTATCTTCAGATTTGAGTCATGTAAGTAAGGGTTGCTAGAGCCAGTTAGCTTATAGTAACTTAGCATTTAAAAAGCAACATTAGGAATGCCAATTTCTTGTATGTGTAAGATTTAAGTTTAGATAAATGATTCTCTAATCATTAGGACAAGCCTTAAAACCACCCATATGATGTGTCACACCTTGCATTCTTAATTCCTGTTTTATAAAATACATGCTTTTTTTGTATACATAATTTGATGAGCAAGTATCAGTAGATATGGTTCCTATATAAATACAATTATAACCCCTTAAGAGTACAGCATCAGAAGGGAGCTGGCTGGACTTGAGCCTGATTTCCTCTGTATTACCAAGCTAAGCACCCATGTAAAACTAAGGAAGAGTATAAAAAATTCATGATAGATTGTTTCCCTTGCAGGGAATGTTTTAACTAAAACTAGTTACTTACGGAAGCAATTACCAGCTTATGAGTTTGAGGAAAATACCCCCATTTAGCCACTTAAAGTAATAGAACTCATTTTCATCCACTTTCTAGACAAATTGACTAGAGTAAAGGTTAACCAGGTAGACCCTGTTCCATATGTTTAGGTATAGTATCAATTTCCTGCCAGTTTATGTAGAAAAACTAAAGAGAAAAAGTAAAAAAACAACCAAACCAAAAAAAAACCAAACCAACCAAACAAAAAAACACAAAAAAAACCCAGCCAACCAAAACAAACCACAAACCCCAAAAACCCAAATCAAACAAAAACCCCAAAACAAGCAAACAAAAAACCCAACACACCCCCCCGCCCCCCACCTTATCTGCATTCAGTTGCATGTTTGACATTGCAATTCCTTGGCATCATTAAGAGACTGTGGCTTAACTATACACTGAAGTAATTAACCCACAAACTACAAAATCTGGAATTATAAAATTCTCTTATGGGGAAAGTTGAACACATTTTCTCCTCTATGCAGGAACATTATTTTCTTACTTGGAGACTGATTTTAAAACTAGATACTTTGATTTTAAAACCAGAGCTTGCTGTACAGATTAGTTTAAATTGTGACATTTGTGAGGCATAGAAGGTAACCTTATGTGATAAGGCAGTTGTATTTTTCTACTTAGTCAGTTGAAAGTCTTAATAAAATAGGCATCTTCAGTGCCTTTTTCACCAAAGAAATGCAAACAATTTTGATTAATCAACATCTTAGTTGTTTAGATATCAAGTGAAAATGTGGAAGATGTTACAGTGATTGTAATTGTTAATTAATTACATAGTAGATGTCAGGTATGCTGGTCCAATCTATTCCAGCACTACCAGAGTATTAGATCAATGCACTGACCTTTCTCAGTATTGCAGCTTTCTCTGGAAGTGTAATAACCTCTTCAGCAGTTTCTAAGAGCAGAGAGATGCTTTCAGTCAGCTTCAGTAAGAGCCCCATCCTTCTTATGACCTCTTTTTGCTTCTTCTTTTCCAAAGCAGTTGTTCTGCAGTAACTGTCTCTGAGTTGAAAGGGCTGGAGCAGAGAAAGTCCAGAGCCATGTGCAGTGCCACTATGGCCTGTTTCCACTGAGACCAGACACTGCTACACATCTGTTCTGCATGGGTGTAGAATCTATCCTGGGTTCCATTAGTTACATTAAAACTTTCCTTACAGGGACTGTTCATATGTGTCCAAATACTTTACATTCCAGAGTGACAAAAGCAATTGCGGCCTGCTGTTTGCTAGGTCCATCCTTGGCAGCAGGGCATTTTGCAGCTATCCAAAAGCATTTTCAAGGATGAACAAGTGTAACTTTTATGACCCAGGAGAGCTATACTCCAGTTTTACCATCTTTGTGGCCAGCAGGTATGTGCTGACTTGACAAGTAGTTACTTGTTAAACTACTACAATTTGATTGTACAACATTATGCTGATTTGAGAACCTTAATAATATTATGATGTATCAGATAGAATCAGGTGAATTTGGTCTCACTCTTTAATTGGGAAAAGTATACAAGGCTGATAGTCTGTAAGTGGTAGATGCTTGGATAAAACCTGGTTCTGTGCATTGTTGTATGTCAGTTCTAGATAAATGGCATCATCTAGGCCTAAAACTAAAATGTCTACTTTCTGTAGGCTAGAAATAGAAAGGCGGTTTTCTCTAGTCTGTGGTAAGATCAGGCTTAACAGATCTTTTATTACTGGGGAAGCTCATGCTTCCTTATGAGCTGTTCTTTGGCTAGGGTTAGAGTGGAGTTCAGCTGCTTTACCACTTAGAGTTATTCCTATGTTCATGGTAACATCATTTACTATTAGGGCATTTTCTTCTTCCTTTTCCCTTCTCATCCTTGAAGCTAATCGGATCATCCTATGGAGAAGGAGGAGAATACTTACAGGGCAGCAGTAACCCAAAGTGAAATAAATATAAACATTGGTTTTCTAAGTGGTGCTCTCAGGTGCACAAAGCCTTTCCTTCACTTGGTCTATTTTTCCATTTAATCAGATGGACCAGTGTAGAATTCAAAGAGTGAGATTGCTTCAGTGCTTTTTAACTCTAATTAATATGAAAACTTGAGTAGCTGAGAAATCCATGTATATCTTATTGACGTGAACAGTAGAAGCAGAGGCTCAACCCACTGCTATCAAGGGGTTAAAATCTTTTCAGTGAAAATGTTTGTGAAGGACTGCTGGTAACTGTAGTACAGCTTTTTTTCTTTCCAGTTCACTAATCAAATGTATGTTAGATTTATTATTGCAAAAGTATAAACCATAGAAAATTTGACAAGATAGATGTGTAAATTATCACTTTGACAGAACTAATGATGCACTCCAAACACCTTCTGTTTTCCAGCACTTGGTGAGCGACTTCATTAAATATGCAACGACTGGTGCTGCTCAGACAGTAGCTCAGTTCCTTGTGGAATTGCATTATTACTGGAGGTGTAAAAGAGGCAGGCATGCTAGCTGTTGGGCATCCTGCTGTGATTCTAATGTGCTCCATCTTGTTGGAGCAGTTGTTTGCAGTCTTTTCAGGACAATTACATCCATAACCACAGGACACATTCACTGAAACTATATTACAGATAACAGTTGAGAATGGTAATGACTGTTCTTCAGCTGCTTGTATAAGAGCCAGTGTGAGTGACCTGAGGTAATGGTCAAGCCACGTCCGTGATTCTTTTCTTGTAGCTGTCGTATTAAATTTCCCCAGATAAAATTTCACTACATCAGCGTGCTCAGACAGTCACGTTGTAGTGATGGTGTATTTACAGATGGGTTTTTGGTTTTTGTTTTGTTTTTTCTTGAGCTGGGATGCAAAATACAACCAGAGTTCCTACCACATGACAGATTATTTTGTCCTTCAGTTATGATCTTCACTCTTGACACACATGCTGCTAATAGTAGTTTTCTAGCAAACTGCAAATTTCATTCTTTCTCACATTGTTTTCTTTTCAGTTGGCATGTGACTAGCTCATATTCCTTAAGGTATAAACAAATATACCCTGTTCTCCAGAGGTGTCCCTGTAATTTATTATTCTGATGACAGTTTGATGGTTACACTGAGAACAGGGCACAAAAGATGGCTTGAATTTAGCTTCAGATACTCTTAAAGCATCTGTCTCTCAAACCTTTACTATATTGCTTCATACTGACAAATGGATTTCAGGCTGACAAGTTAAATGCTAGAGTGTGCTTAATGAAAAAAATGTCCTTTATTTTGAATGATCTGTTAAATCAGAGTTGATTAACTTGGTTAATTAGTAAGTGAACACTTGGCCATTTAACAGGACTATTGTGAGACTTAGTGAAATGAGTTTTTAAATCGCTGGTGTTTCAGCCTTCCTTTGTATTTGGTATATGTTGTGACTATCTGTTTTTAGATGGAAAAATAATCTCTTATGTAATTAATGATTTGAGCAATTTCCAGCCTGTGTAAAAGTTTTTGAATACAATAAGATATTTTTTTTTTTTTAAGTAAGTGTTTGCTAAGCAGAAAGCTTAACTTTTTTTTTACTATTGAAACCAATACTGGTTTAAGTTAGATTATTGAGTTATGTTTTCACTTTAAAGTAATCAAGGGGTTCTTCTTTTTAGTAATCCCCTGTACAGTTTCCTACTTAAAATTAGTTTGGTGGCTTTTTAAAACGTATTATCGATTCCCTATTTTAATAAAGATTTCAGCCTAAACTTCCTCTGAATTTCATAGTTTCTAAAGAAAGTAGTGTGGAACACAGTCTTCCTCTGGGAGTATGCTGAGCTTAATGAGCTTGATAGTCTGGTGGGCTCAATAAATCAAATAAAGCAAAACATTTCTCATTTTTGAATAAAAGCATTTATCACACAGTGTTTATTCATTCATGGTCACAAGATTGATTTGGCTCCTACAATCCTGTCATATATTGAAACACTTTGTTTTTGTTTTTCCAGTAGGCAAATTGCGGAAGCGCTGGATGAAGGAGAGCATCTCTGATGTTGGCCTGGGAATGCTGAGATCTGTTAAAGAATATGTGGACCCCAATAACATCTTTGGAAACAAAAATCTTTTATAAAGCCCTGCACAACATGATGTACTAAAACTTCTTCGAAATTACTGTTGAAAATCCTCCACTTTCATTGTACTGATATCCCAGTAATCAAATATAACATAGACTAAACTTTAAAAACTAGTGACTTTGATATTTTATTTTTTTTTGCTACCTTATTCCCCTCCCCCCAATAAAGTGTAATCATCACTGTTAATGTTTACGGATTTTTACTTACCGTGCTCTTACACTTTGTGCCCAGTGGGTTGTTTAAGAGTTATTACCAAGCAGGAAATGCAAACTTGGTTTTCCAAGTTTGGTTAGGCAACACAGTTGACAGTAGTTTCAATGCTGGATACTGCCAGATGTTTCTTACTAAAGCCTCCCCTGCAAGGAGAACAAAGACTGACAACAGTATTTTCTACAAAAGCAGCTGCTCAGCCCAGCCTCTTGCTAAAGGAAAGCTGCTAAAGAGACAGATGAGAAAACACCAAGGAGTACTTCACTGTACTGGAGGATTAAATGTGTGACAGGCTTGTAACCACCCAACACTTTAAGTACAAATGTAGGCTTTGATAAAAAAAAGACTATGTAAGTCAAAATATGTCTAAAAACTCAGTCTCTCACTGTAGTCCTATTGGGAAATCTTACACAATTGAGCTGTTCTGAGTTGTATTTGCATTGCTGGGATAATCTTAAATTAATTGTAGGTCAGTCACTAAGTTTTGTACAATGGACGTTTCTCACTGTATGTTGAAAACAGGTCTGTAACAAAACTTTGTGTTCATCTGTACTTCAGTCCTAGTGTGTATGGGGTTTGCTCCTGTTTATTTTGCAGAAATGCAAAATAATCTTTTTCAGTTAAAAATAATGTTTTGGCTATTCAAATGAAACTGCCCAGCACTGTCTTTTGAAACAGTCTTAAGAGTTTAATAAAACATTTAAGTGGACAATATACTGTCACCCTGGAAGTGAGATTTCCCTTTTTAGTTTTGTACACTTTCGTATGGCCTTTATGAATCGTTCACTTCACAAGTAGCCACAATTTTAATTGTCCATTAAACTTTAAGAAAACGAAAATTTTTTGAGCAGTATTGTGTAAGAGTATGCATTTTTACACTGAAACTTGAATGTTAATCAGTAAAACTAAAAGTATTTATCAATACTCATGATCCATTTTTAAGGTGGGTTCTTTTCTTAAATTATCCAACTTTTTGATAATTAATGTATATGACTGCAGAGGATGGAAAAAATACAGACTACCCTCTCTGTAGGCAACTGCTTCACAGGTATAGTGTCAGTTTGGACACCTTTTGTATTGGTAGTGCCCTTAATGAGGAGAAGAAATGAAATTGCATTTTGTTTTTAAACTCTTTTAGAATACTGTCTAATTAGTTTTGGTAATATACTAAAAAGAGTATAAAATGCTTGAAAAATACTGCATATCAGACAACTTTGCACTTGTTTAAAACCAATTTCAATGCTACAATTTAAATTATCAAAAAATGTGAACACTCAAAACCACTTTAAAATGGATGCTCTCAAGGTACACAAGGGAAAAGTTTATGATCCAGAAGTCACGAAACAGAATATTAATGTTATATTTGCAGTGCAGCTGGATTTATTTCCAATGGGTTTTGCTTCACAACATTTCAACATAAAAATCTATTATTTTCTATTTTTGCTTCTGGCCCCCAGAGTTCATATTTTGGCAGCAACAAGAACAATACAGGAGTAGTCTGGTTTAGGAAGCTGAGTCTTTGCACTGTGGTTAAGTGTTCCTTACGTACACAACGGTGTCTCAGCAAAGTTTATGCAAGGGACTTCTTTATTTTGCATGCTGCATTATGGTGACTACATGGCCACAGCTGGTGTCTTGCTGATGACTTGAATTGCTCTGACACAAGAGACCTTTCTAGCAGTTGGTAAATATAAAAGGTATTTATGTGCCTCAGTGAAAGTATATGTCTATGATGAAGAATCAATTTTGACAGAAAGTGTGTGAAGCCTTTTTGCAGAATGACAGCACAAACAGAACTAAACCAAGTAGTCGCAGCTCAGTAATACCAGTCTCTTATGATTTTGACATAAGTACAACACAACTCAATTTTCTAACTATGGTTTCCTTACTCCTTTTCTGTATGTAAAGATACATGGGCAAAACCGCTTATACTCTCTATTTCTAATCTTTAAGTAGCTACTGGCTTCTGGAGTGATTTAAAATGCAGTAAAGATTTTTACTATGTCAGTTGTCCTATGGGAAGGTGAAATATCAGGCTGTAAGGGTCCCAAAGCAATGTCACTGGATAGCTCTGAGGAAAAGATTAACTACAACTGTAATGGCTATTTTCTTTTTTTTTTTTTCTAATGGCCACTCTACTGTTGTCTTGCTGAATATTTTTCTATCTTACACACCGGTCAGAGCTTGTTGAAATGCATGTATTGTTGACTTGTCTTTAACTTCACATTTAAATTTATAATCAAAGTAGAGGAAAGCGTCAAGTTTAGGAGACCTGGAAACGCATCATTACTAGTCTTCCACTACTCTTCCTTGTGTATTCTCTATCTCTTTCTAAAGATTTCACTTCCCTTAGCTGCAGCCTGTTCAGAGGTGGAGTTTGATCCATGCAGATCAGAAGCGTATCTTGGCATAACACATCACTTTTTCATTCATTCGACTGTTTTGGCTGTATGTGAGTTGCAAGCAGTTTTAATTAGTCTTCTCATGACTTCCAATTACTCATTTACTCATGAATTCCAATTCTGCTTTCTTTGAAGAGGGAAAGGTGCAGAGTGAGTATGCTTTGACTGGGCAATGTATTTAAGTTGGAGAGACCTTTATAATTTTGAGGGGGAAGAAGAAAATCTGTTAGAAATTGGTCCAGGGTCTAAATCTTACAGTCAAAGAAAAACATGACTCTTCTTGCATAACTTACAGTATATTTCTGAGTTAGAGATGTCATCTTTGCCTTACAGCTGTGAACAAAGGCCAGGCGAAATAGTTCTTCCATAGCAATGTTAATTAAGTGAAACAAATTTCAAAGGCAGCGATACATTAGCACTGAAATCCAGAAAACACAATTTGCTTCTCAATCCTGGAAATGTTTGTTTACCAAGGTAACTTAACTTTCTGCAAATAAAGCCAAACTTTGTCATTTTAGTGTGAGATTAACTGTAAAACATCAATTGTAATGTTAAGAAAATATAGAACCTTATATTATTAATAAAAAAATGGGCCTAAACAATTACGTGGTTCTGTGCTGAAACTAAACAAATATATTCTACTAACTTGTCGTATTTGGTTCACTTTACCATGATGATGAGCTCTTACCTAAGGAAGACTATTAGGAAGGTTTTGACACTTGCAGAGAGAAATGAGATTGAATTTGTAAATGTATGGCAATAGAAGCTTTGCTTTTGTGTCCCATGTAAAGCAAAATGAGAGAATTTCAGTGAAGGAAAGGCAGATGACCAAACAAACACCAGTCTACTCAGCTGAAAAATTTTACTTCCTCAGTATTCACTGTTTGGGCAGCAAAGGGACCGCATTCAACTTCTCTAGGAAAGTTCTCCTAATATAATACAGGGACATACCTTGTCTGATTTAGCTTTCCCATATTTCAAAGACCCATTGTATTATGCTGTTGCAAAGAGGTGTGCAGTCTCCTGCTGTTGATCTCATTTAAGACCTCCTTGTTACACGTCCTGGAATTTACTTAGAAGTTCAATGTGCACGAATGCATCATGTGTGAGCAGAAGAGTTGTTTCTCAGTTATCTGCTTCATTGCTATAAAGCCTTTATGCTCTTTGAGCTAAAATGGCTGAAATCATGTCTTGCTTGAAGAGCTATTAAATTGTCTTAGTTAACGCAGTTTCTTCAGTGCACATTGTTAAAAACCCACAAAAGTCACAGCATGCAGGTGACAGGCGAACTAATGACATGGTTCCGTTTGTATAACAATTTCTCAATATGATCCAAATTTCTTTTGTGTGCTTTTTCACAGGAAAGCAAAAACTACCTGACATCAAGCATTTTATTTGTGTTTCCCTTTTACTAACAGCATAAAAATGCACGGTTTTTTACTTGGATCTAGATAGTCTCAATTTGAAGGAGACTTTAGATGATGATATACTTGTCTCAGGATGACAGCCAGATTCCATCAATGTTCTCTTTGTTTAAAAGAAGTAAGTTTTATAAAAACTTAGACCTGAACTCACAGCTGTGTAAATACTACGGCTCACTGTTCATGGTTTTGTAGTCCCAACACAGATTCTGAATTCCACATTACCTTTAACATAAATTGATGTCTTTCCCTAGCCGCTTTATGGAGACCAGAATTGGCAGGTAGTTGCTTTGTTTGGGTTCAGCCTCAAGGTCTGTTGCGGTGGTCAAGAGCAGAGGTGATCAAAGATACTTTTCAAAAATGTTTGCCATAATGTCTTTGAAAAAGACTAGTGCTGTCCTTTTGAAATTAAAAATTCAGTTTCAGAAATGTGGGTTATAATATTTAAAATTGTATTGTTACTTGCAATAGTCATCAATACAAGCTGCAATAACATGTACCTCTACTGAAATGCTGTGAAATGTCTCATTTATGAATTTGGTTTTGCACTTTGGAAAAACGAAGCATTGAACTTTTTATGGGAACTTTATGAATGTTTCATTTTAATTCAGAATAAAGCTAAATTTGTTTCAATTGACTGTTCAGCAATTCCAGTATGACATTCCTATTTGGGTAGTATTCAGCCTATTTCTACCTTCATGGTAGTATGTAGTAGCATGTCTCCCCACACACATATGGGGACATAGCAGCTTTTAAATTAATGCATTTATTGTAGTACTATAAAGTATCATAGCAACCTTCTTAAAGGATAAAGCATACTGATCTCTGCAATGAAGTTGTGTGTATGCAAAAAGATGATGGACAAAACCTGATGGTGTGACTGTAATGCAAAATTTAAACTGATGCTTTTAGAGCTTCAGATTAAATTAGGAAATAAGTGAAAAATGGTTTTGTTTAAAAAATCACATTTTAAAATTAAACTATTTTCTAATGATGAAGAATGTCAAGTGATCATCACAACTTTGCAGTTCAGTATCATCTGACTTGTCCTGGTGCAGCTGACCTCCTGAAGCAAATTCTAAAGGGGATGGTCTCAAGACGGGGTTTTGATAAAGCTGCTCCAATTTCAGGCTGCTGGAAGAGGTTGGCTCTATGCCCATGACACTGAAACTGTGGATTACTGGTGTTGCTATTGCTAGCTTCAGCAACGTAATATTCAAAGCCATTTGAAGACAATGAATGGCATTGATGTTACATATTAAATGAAGTTCAGCAAATACTCAAAGCATAAAGGGCTATCTGCTAAGTTCAGTTATGCATAAATTGGATATTGATAGTGGCATTGATAAATGCAATCTTGACTAGATGCAAGCCTGAGGATGTGGGAGTAATGAGAAGGTACAAACACAGCCGTTGACCTTTCTCCCTCCCAGCCCCTGGCAGCAGCCAGCAGTGTTTCCTGTCTCACTTAGTTCCTGCTGCTGCAGAGCAGGAAATCCTGGCTGCCCAGAGGCAAGGGTTAAAAGCCCTTCTGAAACATGAAGTGACACACATGCTCACCTAGCAAATACATAGCAGCTGGGTAAATACATACAGAGATGAGGCTGTAAACGCTGGTCATTAAGGAAAGTAAATCTGGCTAATGCTAGAAAGCAAATGTAACAAAGATGTGGATGAGCTGAATGGTGCATGAAAATCTCAGGTTTAGAATGACACTTGTTGACAAGATGTTGGTATGATACAGACCACACTATGGGCTTAGGGCGTAGCCCTGGGTATATCTGAAGTTTGTTCCTTGACTTGCTTAGGACAGAATCCTGGTTTTAGCCTAATATACTGGGAAAACAAAGCAAATAAGTTTCTCTGCTGTGTAGTTTGGTCCTCGTTCCTCTCCTTTTTTCTCCCCTGCAATGCTTTTGATCTTCATGAACAGCTTCAGACAAACTCAAATAAGATTCAAGTCTAAGTGTATTAAATTCTTGCAGTTTTTTGTGGAAAATAGCAACCCTAATTTGGGCTGGTAAGGAAGATGAAAGCTGAAATGTCAGCTCAACCGTTTTAATACCAGATAATCCACATGGTAAAATCCCAAATGTTAGTTGGTGCGCATCCACTGCAGATGGTCAGTGTGCTCTGCCTTGCAGTGCTTGGACCCTTAAAGTGCCTTGATGAGTGCGGTCAGCCACAAGGCAAACTGGCCTTTTTAGTACTCCTGCTCCTGAAGGTACAGGGCAATGCTGTTCTTCCAGTCAGGTTTTGTTTGTTTGTTGATTTTTTTTTGTTTGGTTTTTTTTGTTTGGTTTTGTTTTTATTTTGTTTTTTGTTTGTTTGTTTTGTTTTTGTGGGTTTTTTTTTTTCCTTTTTTTTTCTTTTTTCTTTGCTTGGGATTATTTTGTTTGGGTTTGTTTGTTTTTTAACTAATATTTTCTTGATAAATGAAGATTCTGTCTCATAACTGTTGTGCCAAGTTTTCAGCTCTGCTCAGCTTTACAGGTTAGCATGTTCTAGCATAAGAACATGAAGAACAGAGGCTTCTGGGTTCCTTGAGATAGTATTGGAGCTCAGTTTAAACATGCAGAAGTGTCTCCAATGGGTGGATTATAGTAGCCATCTCCTTAAGAGGTGAGATTCCTTTAAAGCATTATAAACAGTCTGCAGGGAACAAGAAGCAGCTGTGAAAAGGAGTTGGGGAGAGGGAAGGGGAAAGAGAAAAGCTATTGTAAGATGACGGAAATAAGCTGAGTCTGTTATGTGTGTTAACAAAGTCCTGATGGTTGTCCTGATGGTTCTCCTGATGAAGAGTTGCCCTACCTTTACAAGCAGAGAGTCCTTCCAGGTTGCTAACCAATGAGCGGTTGAGGAAGCAGGGTTTACTGTATAAGATGGAGGAGATGAGTGACTGCTGCCCAAGGGGCAGTGGAGAAAAGCTTTTGAGAAGGCTTGTACTCCCTGCAAAGCTTCATCAGGCAGCACAGCCCATCAGCATGCTCAATAAAAACCTCTTTGTACAACCTCACCTGTCTGTTGCATGAGTTATTGCTGATGAAATAGTGACCAGGAAGCAAAGAGAATTGTTAACGGGGAAAACAGAGCAAGGGCAGTGCAAGCCAGTGTCTTGCATGCATGGCTAAATTACACTGAAATGAACATCTGGCAACAACAGCCAGGCAGAAGGGAGCTGGTTGCTATAGAAAAGCAATAAATTTGGGATGGTAAGAAATCTGCTGCCTTGGTTACAATTTAGTACTTTTTTTAAGGCCGATGAGAGGAAATCACTGTCTCTTCATTTGTAGAGCTATGTGCTGCTCTGTGGACATGAATAAAACACAACACTATTTCCTGTTCTTTTCAGTAGCTCATGTAAGACTTCTCTACATTTCTGGACTTGAGTAGTCACTGTTCAGGTGCTTACAGCTGAGCATTTGTGGGCTGGCCTGCTCAGCCATGCTATAGTGCTTTGGGTCCTTCCACCAACCTCTGTTGCAGCAGGGTTTACATTATTAAAACCAAAATTCTCCTGTCACAGAAAGGATAGGCTGATTATTACATGCTCCTTTGACAAAAATGGTACAAAAGTGTTACTTTAGTTTTCTTTGGTTTGTTTTGAAACCACATGCTGATATAGCACAGCTGCAGCCCAGCCAGCACACAGCAAACTTAAAACAGCTGTGAGTGGTAGGGCAGGGAACCTGGTGATGAATGATGCATTTGTAATGAGTTACACTTACAGAGACACTATAGCAATCAGCAGGGCCTTCAGCAGCCAGAGCACAAGTGCTTACCACTGAGGTTAAAGGCAAATTCCCTTAAGGGGAAGCTGAGCAGGTTTATAAACACAGGGACTAGTGTCTAGGAGGATTGTGCTCGCATCCACGAGCCTTTGCATGCAGAGCCATGTGTTTGCTGCTGGCACTTGGCATCTTGCATTGTAACTGTGACGTTACACTTATACTGTGAGTCTGAACAACAGGATTTGTGAATTGGCTCTTCGGGAACAAAATGGTTGTGTATGCCTTGGCTTCCCAGGAACCTGGCTGGGGAGCCAAGACAGCAGAGGTTTGCAGATCTCACCCCGCCAGGCTGGACCACATGGGTGTTGTAGCACACAGAGAGCCTAGCTACCTCACAAGGGCTGTTTGCACTCTCTGTGTCTGCAAATGCCTGCCATTTTACACCAAACAGACTTTTCTGCTCTGGCTGTGTATATTCCGGCCCTGAGAGAGCCAGCTTTATCCTTCACATGGCTTCCAGCCCTGCCCAAGCAAATCTTACACGCCTTCATTTGGAAAACAATGGCGGGCCCTTTCTCTGCTGCTGCCTGTTCCCCCCCTCAGCAGTGATAATGATGGACCTCAGCTGTGCTCTGTGCCAGGTGAGGAGCACATCGGTGCATCGGGTGGGAGGCAGGGATCAGCCCTCACTTGGCCCCTTCCTGCCCCAGATGCATCAGGTTTACCTGAGGGGGCTGTCCCTGTTCTGGGTGTGGGGCGATGTGGGGCTGCAGCCCCGGAGGAGGTGCTCTCCACAGTGCAGTGCAGCCCACTGGAGTGGGGAGAGGCTGTCAGGATGCTCCCCACTGAGGTAAGAGGATGAGTCTGTGAGGATATGGGTGATTTTTATTGCGTCCCTGGCTGCTTGCTAATAGGAACGTCAGGGCCAGGATGGGGTTGGAGGGTGAAATCTGCAGTGGGATGGCCTTGGCAGGACAGGGTGTCCTGAGAACGCCCTGTGGTCAAAGGGGCTGATAGTGGAGCAGCAAGCTCTCTTCTCCCTGGGCCAAAATTAAGGTGCATAAGGTGTCCCCTCAGTCAGGTCCTTGGCGAGGTGCTGGGGGAACCAGGCCTGCCCAAGAGAAATGGGGAGCTCAGGATAAAACCTGAGTGTTGCTGTTCAGAGCCTGGCTTCCCTCAGGGCATATCTGTGTGCCCACGGGTGCCTCTTAGCTTTTGTGTGTGTTTCGGACACGTTGAGGCAGGGTTTCAATGTGAGACGTGCGAGTCCCAAGTGACTTTAAAAGACTGTTAAATTTCTGTGCAATTATATTGGTCATTTGTGGTAACAAAATCACGTTCTGCCCTTGTTTATAAGCAGCCAATATGTGTGTGTCCAACCTGGCTTTGCTAATGGATCCATTTTGTGTGTTGAATGAGCTGGAGGGTCACAACTGCTCAGCTGCGGAGCAAGGGCAGTAACTGTTATCTGCATTTGCACTCTGAAAGCACTTGGAGATTTTTAGAAGTAGGAAGAGGTCTAATCCAAACTGGGCTTGGTATGCTGAGGTTCTGAAAGCAGGAGGCTTCTGTGGTGCCGCTGCAGGTCATTGTGTATTACATATTCTGGGTTTGCCCTTTAGAACATCCCTTTTTTGCATGGAGTTTCTGTCAACTTTCGAACATAGGCCTGTGAAATGTGAACATACGTGTTTGTGGATGTGGAGAACAGCTCTGTTTGAACCTGTGCTGCTTTTCAAAATAATACATATGGAAAAAAGAAATCTCGCATTCCTGTGCAGTCAGAGCCACAACTGAATTTGCTCTTAACCACTGTACTACAGTGATTTGGGTGTAACCTGCCTGTAAAACTCCACAGCTGCTCTAGCTCTTTTCCTGTCAGAAGGCTGGCCATAGAACAAATTAAGAGTACAGAACTGAAACCAAGATGTGAAATTAAACTTTTATTAAAGTAAATCAGGCCCTGGATTTATTTTAAGGAGCGAGGCAATAAAAACGAACATATAAAAAAAAATTGCAATTGAAAATAACGTACATTCTTTTTATGTCATTTCTCTGTTTTCAATTTTATTGGTACAATCAAGTTATTTTTACTTAAGCCGCATACCTATGTTTCCCCAACCGTGACAGTGGCTTGTGTGTTTGATGACCTTTTCTTTCACAATGCCATGGAGGAAGAAGGGGCAGTTTAGTGGAAAGAGGGAACCGCAGGGAGCTTGTTACAGCTCCTGGGTTCATTGCCATCTGGTACCAGCACAATGTAGGGGTGCCCAGAGGTCTCCTTATTGCACCACAGAGGAAGGAGCCCTGGGACCCTGCCCTACCATGAGGTGTCCTGCAGCTCCCAGGGCTCCTCAGCCTTCATGAGGAGGAAGAGGCAGCTGCAGAGCCTCCACCACTGCCCTACGGATTGGTGAAGACCTGACCCCCTCCATGCACCCTGCAAGAAGGAGAAGGGATGACCATTGGGCAAGGATGCTGTCTGTGGGCATCAGGGCTGTTTAATAATTAGCTATTATTGTTTAACTAGTGAGGCTCGGTGTCCAGAGCATCATTTATCTGTAGTTCAACAGCAATGGTAGCAGGAGTGAAACATTTGAATTGCATTACCTGTTGATATCATAAATGTTTATTGCTTGACTTCACTGAAGGTAAAATAGAGGGTCTTCCCGCTTGTGTCAGGACCTGCTGGAGTATGAAGGGAGAACTCTTGTTTCCTCTCTGGATGCTTCTGAATTAATTATCCTCGCATTAAAGAAACCAAAAGGGATCATGGGCTGGTGCAGTGAAGCTCGGGAACAGAGCTGATAACAAGGATGTTTTGGATTGGCCAAGGACTTTGTGAGCCTCACTCTGTAATTCCTGTAAAAGGGTATTTGCCAGTGTGGTCTGTGAGGAAGACTAAAGGACAGGGAGGAACAGGCATCTAAGTGGTGCATCTTGTATCCAAAAGGGATGCTGTGTTTGCCATGGACTGAAAAGGAAGAATCATCTGTGTTGGAACAGAAAAATGTCTTTAGAAAAAGTACTTAGCTCTGCTTGTGTTATTTGCTCATTCTTCCTCTCTCTCCATCCCACTTGTTTGCAGAACTGTAGTCTCAGTCCTGCAGTTACCAAGCCCCTTCACTTACCACTGTATTTGAAGACACATTAATTGTAATGGATCAAGCCCACATCTTGCAATCAGTCCAAAACACTTCTCTGCATCAATAGTGGTGCTATCCACAGGTGGCTGGCAAGGTTAGTCACCTCTTTCATAGGTACTATAGTTGCTTTCAAGCACAAAAATCAGTTTTTGACCTGCTTGCAAGTGAGAATTGCCCTATTTCTATTAAGTGTTAGCCAGCAAAGACTGCAAGGACAATGTATTTTTAAGGGATCGGGACAGGTTTGCCAAATGTGGATACACTACTACATTCTTCTGAGTTTCTTGTGCAGGTTACAGCAACAGAAACAATTTATTTGCTTCTGGTGGTGGCTTTCTTTTTGGATGATAAGGGTATTAACTGGGTCTACACTGGCAAAGTTGTGCAGATGTTTTCATGCAGGACAAGATTTTCCCCTATTGCTGGTTCTCCTGGCATTTGCTAAATTCAAAGAAAACAATTTTTCAGTTTTGTCCAGTTTATAAAGCTGGAGGGAAATGGCTTAGGTAACTTCAGCTGGACAGAAGGTGAGATTTATAATCAAGTGTCCTGAGTCAGAGCTGTCCACTCTGGTGCACTCAAGGTTAATCAGCAGGAAAATGAACCTACTGCAGGTTTGTACTTGTGTTTCCAGGTGCTCCCAGTGTAGACCCCTTTCTCTTCAAACCTGGAGTAAGCCGCATACTTAGCGGTGAGCTTAATTCCTATCATGGTACTCTACATGCAGAATTAATACAGATTAGCTTCAGTAATGCAACCACTGTGCTGCTAATTCATTCTCTAATTCACTGGACACAGTTAATGTTTCCATGTGGATAAAATGCTAAATTATCTACCTGGGAGCGGTTATTTCTCCAGAACTTTCACAGTCGAGCACTACCCTCCAAAGCTGATGTTGCCTTCCCTGAACATTTGGAAATTGGCAAGGTTGTTATTTTGACAACAGGAATCCATTCTTGCCTGCCCCACTGCTGTTGCCCTCTGGCCTTCCACTATGGGATGGGAGAGACACAAAGGAAGCCTCTGCTGCAATGCTGGAGCAGAACAGAGAGAGCTGAAGCTTTTGTGGTTTCTCTGCTGTTACCAGCATCCTGCCATCTGGAAATCACTGAGGGAGCCTGTTAATTCAATTTTATTACTGTATATTTTAAAGACTGTCAGAGAAGCCTGGGGCCTTGGGACAGGTCTTCATTTTAAGTTTGGTCTACATCAAAATAAATAATAAAATCCTCATGAAGATGTACAGGCACTGTGAGATGCTTACCCAACTTGACACGATGAAAGAATAACCTAATGATGTTTTACAGGCTCATGAAAAGATATTTACTTATATGACTATGCTAATAAAGTTTTAAACAGATTAAAAGCAAAGACAGATGCTAATGCTCATACCAATCACTTTGCATAGGAAAAAAACAAAGAAGGAAACACAATTATGCTAAATTTAAGTATGCCAAATCTGATTTAAGTGCATTAATGTCTAGTGCAACACGTACTTCTTTCTCTTCTGAAAACAAGGAAGTTCTGCTATAGATTTGGCAAACCCCTTGAGATAGTTAAAGAAAAATGGTACAAATGTGTACATTGGGTAAGATTTCAGGTCAGAATATGCAGTTTAGGAATGCCACTAAGCTTGAAATTAGGTTATTTCCATCTGCGCAGTTATGTTTTTAAAGATGTGTCTAATATACTGGTAGCTGTTAGAGTAAGGTTTGTTCACCAGAAAAACAGGGCACTTGCAAAGCAAGCATGTGAACCCACCTGAATGGAGCAGAGTGCTACGGTGAGTACAGGTACATTAAAGTGTTCAAATGTTTTAAGTGTTTGCTCTGTAAGTATAAATACCTAGGAAAATTGGGGGACATGAGCAAATCTGCTACCTAGCACAGTATTCACAAAGTCCATGATGCATGCCAGAAACAACTAGTTTTGGTTGTATATGTGTTTCTTAAATGGCAATTACTTTTGGCACCAAACTGCAGTTCTGATGTGATTGCATGCCCTATTAAAAATAAAGGTGCCAGATTGGTACTTTTTGGGAGCATTTGGTAGATGCTACTGAGAAGGGGAAGTTTTGGGTTGAGGCTGAAGCAGTTCACAAAAAAGGCGAAGATATCTAATAATGACCAATTCAATACATTTGTGGTACTGACTCCCATACAAGCATACATCTTGCCTCACAGTGTATTGGCACTATTGGCCTTTTCCCCATAGACTACACCAAATAAATAATAAATTCCCATATGGCAGCAGTTCTCAGTGGCTCCGAGAAAGGACACCTTGCATTCCACCACATCCTTGCTGAGGACTTGCAAAGTCCTGCAGTCATGTAGCAATGGCCTTCCTCTGTTTTTTCTGGATGACAAACTGATGGTGCCTTAAGAGGCTGTTTAAAAAAATCTTTATTTTTTTCCCTTGACCTTGGTCTCCTGAAGAAGTGAATATATGATGTGCAAATAGCTATAATGCACAAATCAAAAATGGGAGAGAATGTGGTCTGGGCATCATGAATGAGCCCAAACAAGTGCCTTGGGAGGGGCTGGGAGTCACACTAAGACACTGGTGATGTTAACACCGCTGAGAAACATGTGACATTGCTGACCTGGAGCTGAACTTGAACTTTGAATGAGCTAAGATTCTCTTAGCAGTGTATTAGTGAGCAAGCATGTCTCACTCAGCTCTCCAGATCTCTGAATCTTAGTTCTGGATGGGGAAAAAACCCTATATCTGACTTATATTTATATCATTTATATTCATATAATTTGGGAGGAGTTTTTCCTAAGTCAGTGCACTTCTGAGGATAATTTTTCCCCCGTAACTTGTTTATTTTAATTCAGACCTGCAAACTATCTTGTTAAACAATGTGCAGGAATTGCCTAACATATTCTTGCCCATGGGAGATCTGTAGTTGGCTTTTATTTTCTTTAAGCTTGATTTGAAAATACCTGAGCAGCCATGAGTGTGATCAAGATGAACTGCTATGTAAAGTGACTGCTTTTGGAGAAGAGTGCTGACCAGAGCTCAGCAAGAATAAAAGATGTGAGCTCTGTTGGGTGATACAAATCTCTTGTGAAAAGACTGGCAGCGCTTATATTCTTACCTCTATTTCTTTTCTTACCTCTTTCCTTCCCTTAAAATTAAACAAACAAAGGATGCAAGTCAGAAGCCCAGTAAGATACATCAGCGTATGCCAGAGCAATGCAGTAAGCAGTGACTGGAGCTGAGGCCTGCCTGTTGGACTCTGGGTCAGGCCCGTAAATCAATACAATGAATGTTCGGGGTGGCATATGAGCCTCTTGGTCCCTTCCCTCCTTCACATCCATGTATCATTATTTTCTAATTTGCCACCCTGCGCTAAAGTGGATGCTTCTGGCCCCTTTTCCAGGCATGTCCATTACTGTAAGTGCTGTGTGAGTGTGCACTTTGGTCTGCTTCCTTCCTGAGCCACTTCCAGAAAGATGCCAACCTTTTTATCATTGGGAGCTATAGTAAAAGCTGTCTACACAGTTGCTCTCTGTCTACTCACTGACAGAGCAACCAATCTCATTTCCTGGCATGTGACCTAAGCACTCACTGACCCGTAAAGCTGCTGCTGTCTTTTACCAGCCATGCTGGAATGAGGTACTGGACAAGAGAGTCTCTGTCTTCTCTAGCACTGGCCAAAAGCAGTCACCACTGTCCTGGGTTTAGCAACAACTAAAAACATTGATGTTATCAGCTCTATTCCCAGGCTGAAAGTCAAAACACAATGCTGCACCAGCTACTAAGAAGGAGAAAAAAATTGACTGCTACTGCTAAACCCAGGACACACCATAATGCAAAAATCTTCATTTAACTCTAGATCAAAGATCACCTTATAACTGCAATGAAAGTTAACTCTTACGTTAAGCCAGGTGGTGCAGGTCTGAATGCTAAGAGGAAATAAGTTGGAAAACAAATGTTGGGTGGAGTATTTACTTAGAGCTGCTGGACTTCTCTGTTCTTAAAAAGCATTTGCTATTGCCAGCATGCAGCAGCCAAAGATCAGTCTGATGTTATTACTTCAGTTTTCTGAAATGTGTTTAAAGATCAATACAAAAGTTTAATTGCAATTAGCAAGCTACGTTTTTCTTTTCCTTTCCAAGTCCTTGTCTTCACTTTCCCATTGCTTACATACTATACAGCAATCATAACATCTCATAGGAATCACTAAGCAACCTGTTCACTACTTATGTCAGTGTACCCTAGAAAAATACCAGCTGGGGTTTGGCAAGCTTCTTCCATCAGTTCTTTTACAGTGTCCATCATGATCTGGAGGATCCTTGGACAGGGAAGAAGGAGCAACATTCTCAGTTTGTTTAACCTTCGGGCTTTCTGGAGGCATAAAACCAGGAGTATTTATTACTGCTGTTCACTTTTAATGGCCTTACTAAAGGCCAGCAACTCCTCAAATGTTTGGCGGGCCCCTAGCCCATCCATGAGTAATTAACTGCCTGTGACAAACTGATGTGAATTCAGCCCATACAGGGCAGTTCACTATAAACACAAATTCACTGGCTTCCCTTTGGACAGTTATCTTTACCTCTGTCACAGATTGAGCCAAATGATATGCTCCAAAGATCCCAAACTCTAAGACATTCAAAATCTTCATGCAAATACTTCAGTTCAGGGTCATCACTTAATCACTGCCGGCCTAGGCGTGGATTAGGGGTGCAGCCACAAGATACAAGGCTGCAACATCAGAAAAGATGATGATAGAAAACACCTCAGGAAAAGCTTCAGTTGAAAAGAAGAATGAGCCTGTTGGGTTGCCCCACTCTCCTTGTTCCAGGTGACAGAGGATGTCACCTCTATTGATGAGTTCTTCGGTTTCACCATAGTTGCTTCTCGGTTCCTCCTACCTGGTCTCTCCCCATAGTGCAGTCTCACTGCTAACAAGGCATGCAGGCCCCAAGAGGAGATCTTCTGTCATGGGAAATTGCCCTTTCCATAGAAAAGCACAGGTCCAAGTCAAGCAGCTAGGCTAATAATTGGTTCTGAAACAAGGACTGTCCATCAGTTTTTCCAGACTGACCCAAAGTTTTGGAGTGCCTTCCTTGCTTCATGTTACATACACACCCCATTATTTTTTTGTTTTCAAAATAATTGAGTCTGACTTCTATTAACTGCTCTGATTTACTTTTGGGTGGTTTGTTGAGCTTTGCCTGGTATTCATGTTGTTTTATATGAAAGATAATTCTTTCTTTGGGTGCTGAGTTACAGTTATGAGGTGTTAATGGGCCCTGGCAGAGCAATCATGTATCTTGGAGCATGTTAGGGTTTGATCTGTGCCCTTACTTCATTCTCTGTATGCTACAGGTTAAGTACATCTTCATTTGCTGTTTAGCTTTACTTCTGCCCCATCAGTTTCGCTGACTTTTGTTTCTATTCTGCCAGGCTAAGCAGTTTAGTAGGATTTCTGCTGTGCAGAAACACGGCTTTGTGGAGTCCTGAAGCAGCATTGCTGGTAGCTTGCTGATAAACCTTGTGTTTCACCAGGGAAAAGGCAGAATCACTCTCTAATTTTGGTTCTAATTTTGTTGTATATTTGAATTTGTTAACACCAGTAGATTTTACTCTTTCTCTGCTCCTTCTCGGGCTTTTGGCTTTGTTAATTGTAAGGATGTGCTCAAAAATGAACATGCTTGGGCTGTGCATACATTTGCACTTTGTTCTGATCTGTATTGTAACTTTCTGTGATCTATGGCACCAGACACAAGGAACTGGCAAGGAAGTGCTTAAAATTGTGGTTTGGCTTACAGATACCTGGTTTAGAGTCCTGTCCCTCTATTAATCTGAATTACAGACAATGGGCCAGATTGGTGCAACTCCACCAGACTTTGAGTCGGTGACCCGGAATTTATACCAGCTGAGAATCTGGCCCAATGTCTTATTTGTAACTGAGAGAAAATCTGCCGAGAGAGGTAATATGTTTTATTAGATTCCTTTGATTTATTTGAGGGGGAGGAAAACAGAAGTTTTGGTGCATGCAAGTCCCTTTTCAGGAAGAAGGATCTTTTTAAGGGTGCCACAGAAATTGTTATTACAGTTTATTTGCAACAAAAGGACTTTCAGAAAGGATATGCCTGATAAAAGTGTTAATAATAGTGAAACACTGAGCTTTCTCTCCTGGGTCCTGTTCTCTTCCCCACACTGAGCCCTCCCCTTTTGTCTTAGCTGTCTTACCTGGGGAAAAGAAGACTTGCGGTCACCTCTTCCCAGGTCTGTCAGTCTCCCGTGCATCTGGCCCTATTTCTTCCTAAAACTGATCTGTTTGTTAGGGTTGGTGTGGGACCTGTCTGCATCTCCCTGGGAATGCTTCCTCTCTCTTCCCTTGAATGAAAGGAGAACACAAAACCATTGGTGTGGGTTTATGTAAGTGGGTGGGGACCTGTGACTTCGCCCTCTCCACCAGGTCCTAGGGCAAGTCTTGATTTGTTGTGCCGTCACACGTTCAGCACTGCTCTTCACATCTCACAAGTAATGGGATGCAATTGTAAAATGGGAGTTTGGATGTACTCTCAGGGCTATTAAGTTATGGCTTCCTCAAATGAGACTCAAGAAGATCACCAGGACTGTTTGAGTGAATGGACAGTGCTGCCATAGGCCTGTGTTAAGTACTGGTGGTATCACGAAGCTTTTCCTTCTGATACAGTGAGGTGAGGGCTGCTGGCTGTTTCATCCAGACAGAACTGCCAGGTCAGCATGTGTGAACACCAGATGTAGGTGTGATTTTGGCTGCAAGTACAATGCATGACAGACCCCCAGGAAGCAGCGATGGCAACATCACCCTTCAGTTCTTGCATGTACCAGGTGCTCAGAGTCCTGTGTATAAAGCAGGACTTCTGTAAATGTCCTTGAGCAAGGAAACCATTTCCTTGGTTCCCCTAAGAGCAAGCGAAACCAATGCCTTGCCCAGGATCCTCATTGGTGGCTGCAAGCAGGTGTCCCAGCCACTCCTGGGTCAGGGCCCAGCTCTATTAAAGATTTACAACTCAGTCTGTCAGCATGAACATGTCCCACCTTCTTCATGCTTTTTGAAGGGGTTTGCTGCAGATACCACACTTAGATGTCTTCTCCAAATTGGCTGAGAGTACAATAGATGAAATGATGTAGGGAGATCAGGCTTAGACACAGGGGGTTCAGGGTATAATAGAAGGAATAAATCTCTGTCCCCCCTTCCTGGCCAGATGCACCATAAGCCTGACAGACTTACGATTTTTTACAGAGAGCAACATATGCTACAGTTTTTATTTCTCTAACCATTAATCAAAAGGTATTTTGTATAAACAGTGTAATTGCCAGCCCTCACCAGTGTGGGTGGGCTGACAGGAAGGCTTTGCAGTTCTCTGCAGCACAGATAACCTTTGCCAGACACCAGCCCTGGTAGCCAGCAGCAGCTGTAAGGAGTACACGCCAGCACGAGTGGTGTGTAGGGCCGCACACCGAACTCCAGCCTCAATGTTGGCAGGGACAGGCAAGCTAGATCAGGGTAATGCTGCTAAGGGCTAAGAATATTACTGCTTCAGCAGAGACAAACCCTTGTGCACCTGTCTGAGCCTTTTGTCTTTTCATGGGTTATAGCATGGATTATATCTGCTCATTCTGTTGTGATACCAACCTGTGATTTTTCTTTTCTTAGTTGTGCCAAAGAATGTTGAACTGTGGGCAAGACAACTTAGTGCATGTTAGCAGGCAACGTCTTGCCCACAGACCAAAATATGGCAGAAGTGCTAAGAAGACTCTCCCTGGGTGCAGGAGGATGAGGGTTGATGGGAGCCAAGCACTGGGTGTGGAGGTGGGTACAATATTCAGGCAGTGGGGTGCCTGCTGGCAGTGAGCAGGAGGAAAGGCGCTGGGCTGGAAGCTTTTGCATGGGTCTTTTAAACACGAAGCCACAGATCCTTTCCACCTCATGTGAGTCTGTGGGAGAGGAATGGTTGCATGGGGCCATGCCACTGCATGGATATTTGAGCACCTTCCTCTGGAGGGCAGAGAGCTTTAAGCTCTGCAAGGGTGCCTGCTGTGAGTAGACATTGCACAGACAGCTTCAGGGGAGCCGTCAGGAGAGGACAGCAAAGCGTCACAGCATCAGAGTTATTTCTTCAAAGAAAAACATTTTACTGTTCACTTTTATGCTGCTATTTGGCACCATGGTCATTTATCTCAAAGGAATGTTTCCAGGCTGCTGGTGCCAGGTGATGAGAAGCTGCAGCCAGGCCAGGACTCTGGTGCCAAGGTGATTTTGAATAGCAGCCAATGTGAGCAAGAAGTGCCAGGGTGATAATAAAACCCTAGTCCTGAAGGCACTTCCAGGAATCAGCCATCTATTTTAATTTTAAGAAAACTGACAGTTCTGTAAGGTAATTTCTAGATGCTGGGATAGATCTACCAAAGAGCAAATGCCCTGATTCTCTTCTCCTAGAAATATTCTTCGAGGAATTTAAAATACCAGACTTAGGGTAGAATTAATGCACAGATGGTACCAGGAACTAACATCCATATTTACAGCATGCATCTTTGTTATTGATATCTTCATCTATTGGGAAGGATTCCACCAACTACAGATTATCTCTCAACTCCTGTAGTTACCAAAAGCCCATCAGTGGCAGACACGGCTAATGTGAGATGTGAAATACACCACTAGGTCAGCAGTCCTCTCCCTGCCTAATTCCAGCCATTATGCAGTGTTAGCCTGGTTTAGAAATGGTGCTTCTGTTGCATTTAATTTCCCTAGAAATCATCATAACAGCAGGGCTCAAAGGGAAATTAATTCAGCCATACAAAGTGCTCCAACACAGTTGTCCTTGCATGTTTTCTGCTCAACTTTGGCAGCTTTAAAGGATTACAAAAAAACCCAAGATTATACTGAGATTGGCCCCAAATTGGTAGCAAATCTCGGAGCTGAATCTCGATGCCCCAGACCTTGAGGAGATGTTTAGATCTGGAGTTTTGATTTAGCCAGTTCTAGAACTAGATTCCTTTCTTTAAAACTTGTGTAGGAGCCAGACTTGCTTTCCTCACCACCTCAGAATTTAGTGCTGGCTACACTGTGGTGAAAGAGATTTATATTTTGCTGGTATTGAAGTGACTGATTTGCTGAGCATTAGGTGATAGAATTTGCTATAACAAATTGCTGGATCAATGATCTAACACACAAGTATGCTGTTACTGACAACATGTGATGATTCAGAGGCAACAAACATGTCTTGCTGTGCCATCTCTTAGGGGAATAATTTCTTCCTGACACTTCTAGTGGTCATCTTATACCATGGAGCATGAGATTTGATTACCAATACTTTAGCATGCATAACTACCAAGGTTGTTATTTTTAATGGAGTGGACAGCATGTCTCATGAGAGTTATAAACACAGTGTGTGCATTTGAAATGCAGTTGCTGGATTTGGCCTATTCTAACACAGAAGGCTTTGCACAATTAGATTAGCTGGTGAAAACAGAGCATTACTCAACAGATCAGCAGGATTCACAGTCAACATTTTTCATGAAGTCTCTATGTAAGCCAGTTATTTTCCGCTTCGGTAATATGCCTATCTTGATTAGCAGCAATTTCTGCTGAGAATGCCAAGGTTGGGAACAGCAGCACGGAGTTGGATGTACGAGAAACGTCAGGTTTGTGTGTCTTGAAGTGAAAATTACAGCAACAGGGTACTATGAAGTAGAGTGACCCATTAATTAAATAATGAATTCTCCATCACTTTTTTGCCCCTCTCTACCCTGGTGGTAGGTATGCCCAACTACCATGAAAATCAGAAGGATGAGTCTTCCATTAGTATCTTCTCATGCTATTTATCACCATTCCTTCAAAAGCCAGTATGAGGAGACTTCCGTCTTTGATGTGTAGGTGTTTCAGAAGTAGCAACGTGCTAAAATCCCACATACTGCCTCAGGAATTTTCAGTTTGTGTGTATATATTGTACAAATGCTCTGACTCAGGTTTAACAACCACACTTATTCTGAACTCAAAGGGTGCACATCAAGTAACCTGGTTGTTTTTAATTTGATTTTGAAGTCTCATACGAAACAGAAAAGCTAAAATAACTTCAGAATGGGCTATTAGCACAAGGTAAATCTATTTTTCTTATATTTTTTATGAATGATTTCGGAGTGCAGACTGCGTGGGATTTGCTGCAGAACTGTAATCTCTACACAGGGTGACAGTAAAGGTGAGGACTTTCGGCATCCTTGGTCCCATAGCTGGTTCTACAGTTTGAATCTCCAGAGCAATCAATTCAAAGCTATTTACAACCTGAGTGCTGGATTTATACACTGTTTAGTGTGCACTGCACATAAAGCATGTATGCTGCATCAGAACGAGCTTTTGTGATTAGACTTTGCTTTTCACCATGGATTGTTTCTCTGAAGCTTCTGGATGGATGTCTTTTCCTCTTGCATGATAACCATATTGATAACTCATGGGGCTATACATAAATATAATGTGTGTGTATATATATATGTATATATATAACTGCTTTATAGGGTATACAGTGTCTGTATAGGGCTATGCTTTGACAGATATATAATTAAATTCTGCCCTCCCCTTATTTCAAGGTAAAAGCAACTTTTAAGTGATGCCAAACATTTGATTTATTCCATATAAGCTAATGAATGTGTTATCACAGAAAACAAGAGAACTAAGTTCTTGTTAACACCGACGCCTCAAAAACTGGGCGGGCTTATTCTTGGTAATGCTCTCTGTTTAAAATGAGCTTTTGAGTTTCTAAGTGTCACTTTAAGCTAACAGACAAGTCCAAAGAATACGGGGAGACCTCCACTACTAAAAAATTCCTCCTGCTAAAGATAATGTTCTCATCATCTTCAACATAAGGTAAAATCCTTTAGTGTTTGGGTTAGTTCCAAGCCCAGAGGGATGCATTTCTCTTTTGGCTCTTCTCACACAAATGATCTAAACAGGAAAATCATTCATAGTCCTCTCTTGTCCTCTCTGATTTCAGCCATGACCTTAAAGCCAGCCACGGTTACTATGACTCAAAGCACCCTTCCCTTGCCCCCCCTTACCCTGAGCCCATCCTCAAAACAAGTGAATAGATTAAGCTATTTTAAAAATATATATTAAAAAAAAATGACCTTTTGCTTGATCTTATCACTAGACTATGTAGCAAGTGAGGAAGCTGTTGGCTTACAGCTGAACCTTCTTCAGCTCCTTTTCAGTGTTGAATGTGTGTGAGTCTGACTGTGCTCTTCACTCAGAGATTTTTGGATCTTCCATTTCAGAGAAACTAATAGAAGGTACAACCTGTCTACTCTTAAGTATTCATGTAGTTTTATCAGGCAGCTTTATCTCTTTCTTACTCCCCCCCCCCCCCCCCCCCCCTTTTTTGTTGGATTTCTTGTTCAGTGCTTTCTGAATCCAGTCCCCCATTTGTAGATCCCAGGGGAATATTTTACCCATGTTTGCCTACCCACCCCACCTTTTGATTTTTATGGAGACCTGTAGCAGTGACTGCATTTACAGTGTGGCAAAATGGAATTTAAAACCAAATTGAATCACACCTTGTGGCCACCACAACTCAATCCAAATGCTGCAACTATGAGGACTTCAAGTTATTATGCAGAAACCCTTATTTTCTTCAAATATGCAGACCAAATGTTCTGCGTCTGTTTCACCTTTTCTTCATTTCACCTTATTTGAAATCAGGGTGACAACGGATTTAAAGCATGCCTGTCTGCCTACGTCTGGCAGGATTTTCTTCATCTATGAATTCATATTGCTTTTTTAATATTGTTGATAAGTGATAGCTTTATTTCTAGACCATCTAGGAGGCATAGAAGATGCATTATGCAGCCTTATGCAGTATAATCAATGCAGTGGTCAAGCTCACATTCACATGAATTTACCAATAAACTAATGTTGCCAGATGTATGCAGAGAATTTTAAGATGTCTCATAACCAGGTTTCATTTCCAGACTGGATATTGAGGTCAGGTACTTGTTACCTAAAGCAGGCAAGAAGTAAGTGTTAAGACACACTATTTACATTGCCATTCTGGACACTTTTTTAGTATGGATTGCCCATTGAAGGATCCTGTGCTTTATTCTTGAAGGGAGACTTGTGTGCTTCTGGACCACCAAAGCAATATTGGATGGCAATTATTCTCTCCTGGATAGAATTGCTATTGAGAGAGTGCTAATATGAATCATCTTGCCCTGTGTTATCACTCAAACCTTTCCAGTTCACACCAATAAACATGCTCATACTTCCTATGGCAACACTAACAACCACAGGGGGAAAACCCAGCCTTTTGTGCTGGATGATGGCTTTATAAGCAATGGGCCTCTCTGCTTGCACCCCGGGTGGTTTGGGTGGTTTAGTGTTTCGGGCTGCTTCATTAACACTCTTTTGACAGCTTCTCTGCGTTAAGAATGGGTAAGGCTGCATTGCAGTAGGTGTCTCTTAAATTCTCCCTGACGAAATCACACAGCTCTTCTGCTGTCTCCTCCTAATCCTCACTAAACCAGGTGATTTGCTAAAAGAATTTCTAGTTATTTATTTTTATGTCTTTCATTATTGGCTGTTCTTAATCACTCTCAGCCTTCCTGACTTTCATGCCCTGGCATTTTATTTGTTCTAGTTCATACTCCCTTTCTATTCGCTTCAGTTGGGCTGGGGTTTCATGGTTTTGAAAGGCACCTGTTTGGCTTGAACAATAACTTCCCATTTAACCATTTTATTGCTTTCTCCCACACTTTCCTGCCTCACCCCTCCTCCATGCACACCTTTTTTTTTCCTTTTTTTGTGCTCTTCATGATTGCATTCAAGTTTCTTGAATAGCTTCCATGCTGAGTCTAAAGATTTTAATTTCCTTACTTTTAAGTCTTTTTAATATTTACTGTACTAAAGTTTTCCTTCCATGGTGCCTGCTGATGTGATGAACTCCTCCCCAGGATGCCAAGTTACACTGTGACCTCAGCTGCAAGGGCCAGGTCCTCCCTGACCACCTCCTGGTCACCTCTGTCGCCTCTCTCCTCTGCTCCAGCCTGGCCCAGTGCTTGGATTAATGAACCTGATGGAAAACCAGAAAAAACAAAATGGGGGAGGGAACAAGGAGGGAAGAGGCTTTCTGCTGGTGTCTGTGGAAGGCATAGACAGTTCTGCACCACACCTGGTACAGGACTTGAAGTAGCTCAGTGTGTCTTGCCTGATTCCTCTGACAGGAGTGGGCTTGGTTTCAGGTCCTGCCTGTACCTGCATGGTACTAGAAGACAGGTGAAAAGGTGTTCGATCATCCTATGTACTTGGGAGCAGAATGAAACCTGTTTACCCAAAATCTTTATTCCTCTGTAAGAGCTGCAGTTTGACAGTGGGTTTGAGGAGAACTGGAGGGTCTTGGCATATGAAATTCTGCGAGAAACTCTTGAGCTGACAGGGACAACTTCAAGCCTGTCTGCAGGGGTCCTTCTGCTAATTACTTGCACTGTACCGAGACCATAATGTGCTTTTATGGGGGCACAGCAACACAGTTGTGAGGATGCTCTGACTAATAAAATCGTAAGAGCTCTCTATAGATTTGCAGGCAGACTAACTGGGATCAGAAGATCTGGAAACAACAGAAATCAGTGGTGTGCACTGACTTTTTGTTTTTACTTTCCTTTTCCATCAGTGTGTTCTAATTTTTCTTACTACTGGACTGTAAGTGATCACTCTCCAGGGAAAAGCCAAGGGTGTATTTTAAACCTCCTTTTGTATTACCCTTACATCCCAACTTGTTTTTTCTCTGGATCAGGATTATACTTCCATTAGGCTGAAATAAACTACCTCAAAATCAAAGTAACTGGGTGCCTGGCAGGCTGCACCAATAACCTCCTGAAACCTTATTTTACAGTTTGTTTATACCATACAAATGTGCCATACTAGCACCATACTAAGCCTGTACTGACCCTGTATGCCCATTGGGCAGCTGCCCAGCTGCAGGTTGCCCATGGTACATAGGCTGTTGAGAGCAAGAGACACGTTTTCTCAGCAGATGCCTTATGCACTGTCCTTTCTCCCATCATGTGCATCCCTTGGGTGCAACAGAGGCTGTTTCCAATCATGTAACTAGACTCACTGGTTGATGATGCAAACAGGGGAACCTGCCTTATTGCTTTGGAGTAGGTATTTCTGTTTTGTCACCAGGCTTCTTGGTGACTACAGCTTACCCCAACTCAGGAATCAAGTGTGAGTGGTGATACCCAAGAGTGGGAAACTAGTGGGTAACTACTCTGTAGGGAAAAGCTGTGGGTGGGTTTTGTAGTTGTCCAAGATAAACTCGCTCATAGGGGTGGGTAAGTAAGAAGTTGGGTGGGGTCGCCTAGGTCTGTTGTGGTGGTGGTGTGCTGCAGGCTTTGGCTGATCTTCACTGATGACAAAGAAGTAAGTGGGGTCTATCAGATGGTGAAAAGCCACTTTGGAGTATGCGTGTCTGTATGGAAGAGTTTTAAGCTGCTCCTTTCAAGCTAGGATGCCTTCATTTTGCACGTTGCTGGTGTTAAGTAAATTGTAAGAGCTGATACTTGGAGGTAGAACATGTGAATGCAACATGGTGGAAGGCAAGTGCTGGCTTCTCCTACGCAAAACACCCAGAGACTTTCAGCAAAAGGGACAAGTCTTTAATTTTATTAGCATAGCTCCAGGAAATTGGGGAAACATGGAGCATGCTGGTAAAATCTAAATGAAGATTTCAAGGAACAAATTCCTTGGGTTGTAAGGCAGCTGCAGCTCCAGCTCAATTCTATTTTCCTTAGCTCTGCATTGCTACCTGAAACTCTCAAGCTCTGTTTTCAGTTATTATTTTTTGCCATTCTCTAGTGCCAGAGCACAAAGTTTCAGCCTCAACGAAATTTTTTGAATCAGGTTCCAAACCCCTTAAGCAAGTTATTTTATTGAAAGTACTGTTAGGCCTTTAACTGGGGCTGTTCTATGAAGGGCTGCAATAATACATAATGGCACTATGAGTGCTGTGGCTGCTCTCTATTACTACCCAAAGGACAATCCAGAATGTAAGAAGAGAACTTTAGCAACTGAAAATTTCCCCATGGCCAATGGGATTGTGCTTGCTAGAAGGGTCTCTTGACTGTTCTTACAAGATAAAACATGGAAAATTATAGTTATCCGTAAAGACTCTTTATCATTGCAGCAAAGGTATGGCCAGCCAGGACTGGTAATAAGTTTAGGTGACTCCCTAGTTTTGTTACAAGCCTGTGCCTGGAGAGTGTATTTAATTGAACTGCTGTGTTTTTATTGCCAGACTTTCCAGGCTTCAACATAATACAGGGCAGTGCATGGGCAGAGGTGTGCTCGGAGAGCACAAAACAGCTATAATTGTTTCAGGTTCCCAAACGCTGTCCCTCCTCCTCCACCACTGCTGTCTCTCCAGAGGTGCCTCTGGGTTGAAGTTGAATTGAAAAGTCATTTAACATAAATACTTTAACATGCCTTGGTCCCACAGGCAGTGGGGAAGGTAACAAAGTTCCCAGCACGTTAGGAGCAGCCTGAGGATGGCATGCCATAGCCAACATCACTGCTGGCCACAGTCACGGCTTGCACGCTTTTCTTCAGCAACGCTGTAATTCCTGGTATACTTTAAACAAGAACAGACGCTGTCCTCTAGGTTTCTCTCCATAAACATGCACAAACCGGGCCAAACTCTTTCCTCAGTCACGCTGAAGTAAATCAGAAGTAATCCCACTGACAGCCATGAACGTCACAGTGAAGTTACACCAGCTGAGGACAGAAGTTGGACTGCTCTATGTGAAAGCTGCCACTGCCAGCCAAGCTGAAATGCTCATTTACTACAGCACATGGATAGCATTATTGTTGCTTCAGACTATGTTTGGGTGGAAGTCAGTGGTTAAACACCTGAAATCTCAGTAGACAAAGAGAAGACTATAAATTTTTATGACGGTAGAGTAGGAGATTGCAACATGTAGGTTCCATTAAAAAAAAACAAACCAGAAACTATGTTATATTACATACTTTAGAGGTTTTGTCACTGAGTTGATTAGTATGACTTAGTTATGAGCTGTTACTAGAAGCTTTCCACTGAGAAATGGAATTAGAAATACCAGTTGCTGTATTTTTATTCACAATCTTGTCGAATTCATCTCAGTCTCACAGATGCACATAGAATGACTCCTAAGGCTGGTTTATATGTTTAGGCATTTGCCTATTTCTTTGTTGGGGAAAAAAATCTGCAATCTGCAGAAAGGAAAACGACTGTTTTGTAACAGCAGGGCTTCAGCTGCACAGGGCAGCTCTGCTCTGGCAGCAGAAAGGGATGAGGGCTGTCAGCCACATTTATACTTGGGCAGTTGTAATTCTGATGACTGGGGTATTTATTTTCCCAGGCCAGCAATAGTACCCTAGTTTCTAACTCTCCAGCACCCCCTGACCTTCTCCTATCCTTCATTTTCCCTCATTTTTCTGCCAACCTTACAATTCTCCTTCACTTTGCATCCCCTGTCCAAGCATTGTGGTAGCCACATTCACAGCTAGACAAAGGCATGGGATTCAGTAAGAAAACGTGGACTCTCCCTTATCTCACCTGCTGAAGAACTCACAGGTAGATGAGATGTTAGAGCTCATCAAACACATTATTTTTTTTCTGCCTGGCAGATAGATCATATACTTCTTAAAAAGAGTTCTCTTTCTTTCCAATCTGAGTGGATTGGACAATGCCAGCACATACATGAAAGTATTTTAAGTTGGTGGGAGGAGGTGTTGATATGATGTGTACCTGTGGACTTGACTGTGAAATGCAATTTCTAGATGTCTTTCAGACAACTAAACTCACTAGTCATCAGGGTCTAAAACCAGAACAGAAAAGAGCCTTCAGCATGACTGTAGTCCATTCATTAGAAATACAAAATAATGCTTTCAGACAATCATTTGTAGTATCTGTCCAGCCCTATTCCTGTAGAAAGACCCCTGCTGCTTCTTCTTCTTCCTGCTTCAGTTCCAATTTCACAGCTTAGCTGCGTATCTCTAGCCAATACAATCAGTGAGATCCAGCTTCAATCTGAATCAGGTGCCATTATGCAAGATCACTGGGCAACAGCATTTAAAGGCAGGCAAAGCTTGCATTTAAGCACAGTGATTTCAGAAGGCAAGGTAGGAATTAAGATGAGCTTTTGAAAGTGTGGCACACCTCAAATCAGCCCACTGCAGTGCTGGTCGCAGTAAGCATGTCTTGATGTTTCTCCAGCCTTTCTTAAAGCAAGCAGCTAAAGCTAATGCGCCAGCTGCAGTGCCTCCTCCTCAGCTAAGGTTACAGGATACTTCCAAGTCTTGCCTTTTGACCTGATCATGAAAGATCTTGATTAGAGCATAAAACACTGATAATATGAAACTTTCAATTGCTTTCACATTTGCAGTTGAGCTTCATGTGCCCATGGGAGACTGTGGGTGTTCAGGAGTTCACTGGTAATCTTATTTTACCCAGTTTTATCACCAATTGAAAAGTGCAGGGTTTAGGGGATTTTTTTTTTTTTTTTTCTTGTAATGCTTTTTCTGGTGGAGAAAGAAGAAAACCAATTCCTTTTGGCATGGGAAGTGATGTTATATCTTATTTAATAAAGAGTAAATTTTATTGTACACCAAGCCAAGTTATAAACCTGATCTCTGTAAATTGCACTTTTAATTACAAGGGGAAAAGTGGAATTAGTTCATTATTGCTGTAAAAAGGAGCAGTGACCTACCTGCCAAATGGCAAGGTGGAAATAATTCATCTGGTCAATTAAAAGGAAACCAATAAATTAAAATGGAAAGCCTTCCAAGTGATGCCTTAAATTAGGGAGCCATGACTTCCAAAACACATGTTTACTGTCAGACTTGATCCTTCCTTTTCTTGCTTGACTTGATTTCGTGTTTGGCAAGTCCTGTTAGCGGGTTGTGTGGTGTTCAGGGCTAACAGACAAATTCATACGCCCAGGCACATTTTGCAAAAGAGAGCTTGCAAGATTAAGCCCTTTATGAAATCCACCTGATGAAATGCACGTGTTTGTTTCTTATTATCATATTACGAACCACCTTCTTCCCCTTGCTTTGCTTTGCTTTCTTTCCCACCATTAAATGCCACTTGCCCTTCCCCTGAGTCGCTAGGGTCATCTAAATCAATTTATGACCTTAAAAATGTGATCCACACAGAAACTACTGAGCTGCTGGAGCTGAACCCTAAAGTATACAGCGTATTTGCTTTACAGAACTGGAAACAGTAAACCAGTTTCTTTTACATAAATACCAGTAACTCCTTTTGACATTTACAAGTACATAGTATTTTTTTATACACTGCACGATCTCAGAAGTGCTTAACAGATCAGTGAACTGTGTATCTGCTCAGCATGGGTAACTACAAAGCCATAATATGCCCTGTACCATCCCTCACAAAAGCTTAGGACATTTACATTAGCTCCTGTCCACCTCAAGGCCATAAATTGCAATAAGAAATACGGGCTACTTACTCAATGGTTGACCAGTGCTCTGGTGCAGCCTACAGGAAAACATGAATGTTATTGTTTACTTTAACTAGGGCATATATCATACAGAGCCAAGGTCTTACCATTTGTTAAGATGAGGGTTGCTCTCATCAGAAAAACTTTGGGGCACATCCTGTTGCTAGGGGGGAAATCTAATTGAAAAGCAAAAGCTAGGCAGAGGATAGTCGCAAAGTTTTACATCTGAGGCATTAGAATTGGCAAGCACTAAAAATACAGCGAGAGCCAAGTCAGATGTTTCTGTGATGTGGTAAAAACAAGCAGTGCATGCTGTAGCCCCTTCAGAAGGTGTGGGTTTGCCTTGTGAGGGGGAAGAGTAAGAGATGGAATAAACAGCTGCAGCCAGAAATCAAATTCCTGGCATTCAGCAGCTCTGGTCCTCCTCCTCCAAACCTACAAATCACCAGAGGGATTCCCCTCACCCCGACTCCCTGCAGCAGCTCTGCACATTCACCAGGCAGCCCCCACAACACGATTTTAACTCCTCAATGCTCATGTGTTGATAGATTTCCTTGCTAAATCCTTAGGATGTCAGGATTCAGAGCTGAATTATATACACTTGCACCCGGTTTTCCCATTTAAACCAGCAAATCATTGCCCATATCCAGCTGGGAATTTCCTCCTGGAGAGGAGCTCCTATCAGTGCCTAAATACAGGGGGGGCAGCTTCAAAGGGAACAACACAGGAAAGGGACAGGCAAGGGAAAACAAATTTGTTTGCTGCAAATGAGCACAGAATATATAAAACCTGCCTTGGGGTATGAAACTTGCAAAACTCTGTTAAAATAATCAGGTTTCCCAACACCTCTGTCAGCTTCTGCTGTAACACCCCTATAAAAACTGAGGTGGGTGTCACTGCTCTGTGATGAAAGCTATCCCAATTAGAGAGATAAGCCCTCCAAAAGCAGCAAAAGGGTTGTTGAGACCAGATATATAGGGAAGCTGCCCTGACATGGCAAGTTGTAAAAACATTGCCAAAGTCAAGGGAAGTCCCAGCACTCTGGTGTCCACCAGGAACAGCTGTACTGTGCTCCAGACTTGGTCCTGCTGGCTTGTGAGGTTTGCTCTAATATCATCCTTCTATCCCACTGGCCTGCATCCAGTGGGTGTTGACTCTCATGTACAGCCCCATCTCAGACCCGAATGTCCATCCAAGCTGTGTGATGAGACCTTCTTATTCTTCCTGAGCACGTAATGAAGTGGTCTCTTTGTGTACTATAAGCTTGGGCTCTGTAATGGAAATGCCATCTCCCTTCCTTGTCCCCGTGTGTTTTACCTCAGTGCTTTGCTGTCACAATTGACGGTGGATTTGGTGAGATCAGCCCTACCGTTGCATGTAACAGCAGAACTGTTGTAGGAATAAACAAACCCCAATTTGTGTTTCATGATAGCAATAGTTTTCAAACCAACAGCCAAAGGGCAGAAGAGAGGGTTTAAGATGGACAATAAACCCAACTATTTAAAATGTGTTGCCAGCAGCCCACTGAGCTCAGCAGCCTATTTCCAAGGCCCAAAGCAGGAGGTAAAGGTCTGCCTCCTTGGCAAGGGTCGGGATGCTGCTGTTTGGTCCTTGAAACTGTAGCCTGGCCAGCTCCTTGCTCTCTGTAGGGGCAAGCAACCTTGTAATAGCAGTGGTATACCCCCAGTGCATGTGCGTGCTTTCATGTGGTGTCCCAGCATGCCATATCCTAAGGCAGAGATTCCCAAAGATATTTGGAAACCTCTTGCTGAAATGGCAAGGCTCAGGTGCTTACATGCCACCCAGATCTCAGCCTGAGGGTTCCATTGCTTCATTTGTGGTTGCTTCACCCCAGTCCTTGGGCCAGAGAGGGTAATGGCACAGGGGGCATAAAGATAACTATAAGCTGCTTCCACACTCACAACCTGCCCTTAATGCTTGCATACTTCAGGTTCTACATCCCTCTCCCTGGGGGTGACAGAAGAGTTGCTGCCCACCCCACTGGGCATTGTCTCCCAGCTCAGGGAATCCCTTTGCGTGTCCCCAGCCACAGACAAGCCCTGTCTGGGGCCAAAGGAGCAGAGTGGAGTGTGGTGCACATCAGTGGCCTGATCTGCATTTGGCCTTCCCTGCTCAGGAAGTCTGTATTTTTCCATCAGGCTCTGCCTTCTTCTGCTATAGTTTCATCTTCCTCCCTTGCTCTTTCTGTCCCCATCACACCCACGCTGTACTTGTCTTCGTTTTGAAACTTAAACATGAGCCTCTGAGCAAGCTTCTAGGCTGTGGCATGTTTTATGAGCTCCACACCAGTGCTGGAGTGAGATTACATGATATCTGCTTTCCTTGCAGTCAAACTTAATATCCTGAGAAATGGGAAATTTTACTGAAATCCTGCAGTGCTGGCCAGGGCGTGGGAGGCTCCTCACTGCTGTTTCCATCGTGGCTCTGTGGTTGTGATGGATGTGAAGAATTATCTGACCTGAATAGAGTAATTTTTGGTGTTTTTTTTTTTATTTATCAGGCTGGCACAAATGCACTTAAGGTAATTTTGCCACTGCCCAGTTTAAACTTGTGAGAGGTCATGATGGGAACTCACGACGTGTAAAGATGAACAAACCCATAGGGAAAAATGTATGGTGAGAACTGACTGTGTTGCATGAAAAAGACACTCAGCCCACTGAGTGCTGTGGGAAAACAAACAAATATCTGTGAGAAATAATCAGGAGGATATGAAATGCATGCTGGTTCTTAGCTACTATAAATATTCATTGCTTCAGGGGAAGCGAGGCAAGTCAGCATCAGCTGAGGATATTAGCTACATGTCATGGACTGAAATATTTCTTAGTGTGTGAAGAAGAAAGGACGTGGCTGTTACAACTGCGTTTGCAGGCAGAGTGGAGGCCAGGTCCCTTGGAGGCAAAGGAGCACATCCTGGCTCCTCCATAGCCCTCCCCAGGCTCCAGCCTGATTCTTCTGTGGCATCCGCCTTGCGGAGTCCAGGCTTCCTGCAGTGCCTCTTGTGGGTGTCCTATCCTGAGTCAATTCAGCCAGTCAGAGCCTTTATCACACACCAATGCCCTTGGTGCTGCCGGTGCTCCCGCTTGGCTGCTCCCAGGCTGAGTTTCGTTTCAGATGGGAGAAACGGGACAGTGTTTCTCCCTGGGGAGCTCTGCACGGGGCTCTGCTGTATCAGCAGGATGCTCGGAGAGGGAAGGTGCTGCAGGGTCTGTACCAGAAGCACTAAGCTGGTCCTGAGGGCTGCACAACCACACGGCATTATCCAGCTGCAGAGTTACTGATACATGATGGCAGGCTGGAAATGACCCACCGGTGAGATCCCCACCTCTGCTTTCTAATGAGTACAGGAGGGCTCTGCGGGAGAAAAGACAAGAGCAAGGAGCTCTTGGGAGGCAGTGCCACCAGGCTTGCTCCTCAGGTTGAAAGCAGAAACTGCCACTAATCCTCATTAAATGGAGATATGGTTATTGTTAGTGCTACAGTAGTGACCAGGAAGGCTCCTCCAGGACCGCATCAGATGGCAGGGATTCAAATGCAGGAGGCAAACTGGCAGTCAGGAAAACGTGTAAATGAATCTGTCTTTGTTTGGTGTCAGGAAATTAATGCCAGCTTCTTAAGGCATGGGAAATGACATTGGCTGCCAAATACAAAGTGCTCTGGATTTTATGGGAATGATTATGACAGTGAAATATTTTCTTAACTTGACCTTGGACCACAGACTAAATGGAAAGAAGTAAATTTGGCACTGCAATGCAAACTGAGCCACAGTAACTTATACCCATGGAGGATCTGCCCCTGCAGGCCTGCTCCATAGGACCAAATCCTGCTGTGTAAAGAAGGTGTAAATTTACACTGGTTAAATTGGACTGTGTTTTCCTGAACTGGATGGAAGTACTGGGGCTTGCATTGGGTAAGTGTGAGCATAATTTAGTGCCTGGTGAGCACTGCTGCCTTGCAGAGGTCAGTGATATCCTGGCTGAGCAAATCACTAGCTTGTGTGGTGCTCTCACCATAAAACAGAGTAGTAGTGGTGAGGCATAAAGTTATCCCTGTTTTCCCCCAGGAACACAGGATGGGGCTTGATAGAAGTGTGGCCTGAGGTGACAACTGGGCACTCTTAACCAGATCACATCACTGGACCACCTACTGGAGATTAATTCCCAGAGGTGCCAGGCATTAACCAACAACTAAATTAAAATCTCAGTTTTTGTAGCTCTGATTTGTACTTCTGGATGCTTCTAATGTGTTGATTACCAGTCTAGTCATGCTTATTTGCCTCCTGCCTCTGATGCCTCCTTAAGTTCAAATGAAGAAATAGTAATTAGTATTATTACGTGTTTCTTTGAATGAGTTCTCACCCCAGATTAATACTCAATGGTTCTAGGTTCAAACAGCAAACAAAATAGTGCCAGGAAATGAGATGAGAATCTGTTCTGCATTGTCATTCTGGGCTCATTTTCCCCAGTTTAATTCAAGAATACCTTTAGAAGAATAAAAAGAAGTGGTACCACTCTATCAGTACAACACAATAAGCAAAACTGGACACATTGTATTTTCATCAAATAAAGGAGGAACATATCAGACAGGCAAAAATATCTTAGGAGGGGAAGTCAAACATCACAGCCTACTTTTGATTTACTTCTCTGGAGTAGCTACGTGGCAGAAATGTTGTTCCAGAGGTTGCTTTTCTCACCATCCTGGAGACAAAGATGATTATTTGGGTTAAGCTCAGAATGAAAGCATTAGTTGTTTAGGCTTCTTCTGTAAATATAGATCTATCTGGCAAATGGAAATCTGAGAAATAAATTGGTGCAGTCTTAAATGATGGGAGTTTAATACACATCCCCACTGTTTTCAAATGCAAAAGATAAGCGGTATCTATTTAACATGTCTCCTTAGGGAGGAATTATCTGATTTCTAACATAAGAATACACTGAAGTGAAGGCAGAGAGGCCTGTTGTTACTCCATCCAGGAAAAATATGTTCCTTTGAAATTTCATCAGCTGCGAAATCAATGAGCAGGGCTTCAGATTTCATAGAGGAATTTTACTGGGTTGTGGGTTTTTTTAGGTCCAAATGATAAAAATGCTATAAATTCTATCTCAGGCTCTGCAAGTGAAAGGTTTAAGAGATTATGTGAGTAAATCATTCATCCCTTATGAATATCCTGCTGATAAAAGGGATCCCCTGATGTGATATATACGGCCAGGTTTGAATTTGAAGCAGCGATTTTCTTTCAAGTTCCCTTTAGGGAATCTGTACATTTTACACTGAGTATTAGGATCACCTCTCTAGGCATGGAAAGGAAGTGAGAATGAGACCCTAAAGCCATACAGAATTATCACAAGGAGATAAACTAGTTTCTTTTTTTATTAAATTCTCTCATAACCAGCTTTATAACCTAGCAAGTCACAAGAATTTCACAGTACATTACACATGCTCACTTGCAGGCATTTCACAAGATCAGGGAGGCATCTCTGTTTTCTGCCCTGGACTGAACACAGAAGCAGAGGGCTGGGCTCCCACACCTCCCTTCCCAGAAACTCCATCCTGCTCTAACAGCTTTATATTTTGTTGACTGCTTCATTGCCATTAACTCTTGTTACTGGCATTTCATGTCTGCCAAATCTCTGATTTGATTGTTGGGCAGGAGCAGGCAAAGGCCAAAAGGCATCTAAAAGTGTCAAAAAAGAAGGTTCCGCTGGCTATATTGAGAAAAGCTGTGGCTGCTCCCCATATTTGCAGGGAAGGGTGATTCCCATCTTGGACACCACTGTAAGGGTTCAGTAGAGAGAGCTGGGGAGGTGCGCTCATGCATGTAAACGCTCCCTGTGGTAAAAGTAGTACAGATTTAGAGGAGCTCCAGTCAAGTCAGAGTTGTCCTCTGGACTGTACAGGTATGTCTAGGTCAGCCCTTACGGGCAAGTTCTTCTCCAAGGCAAAACCCATGTAAGGGTGCAAGAGGTGTGCAAGGTGTGTGAGAGGCTGCACTGATGCACAGCAGTGCCTGTATCACTGGGGTGAAGACACTGGTACCCAGAACTGCTCCCCGTCCCTTCCTTCCCCTGATGGGTGGTGTAAAAGCCTTGTTGCCGGCCTATGCATGACCTTGCCCCTCTCAAAATACAGGTAAAACAGCAGCAGAGAGCTCCTGGGGAGCCCAAGACAGACCAACACTGGACCTGAGGGTGCAGTGATCTCTTCAGGGCAGAAGCGGCCCTGGACTGCTGCTTTTTACCACTCGTTTTTTGTTTCCCTTTTTATCTTCCTTCTCCACCCAGAAGGAGCAGCGAACTCTAGCGTGGGCTAGGGAGAAAATAGGGACTATTCTGTTACGCTTTCTGTCTGCACTGATTGTCAGCTGCCAACATTCGCACAGCCTCTTTCCCAGCGCCCTGGTTGACCCGAGCCCATGCCAGGGACTAGAGAAAGCGATGCGGATCCCGAGAAGGCGGCCGGGGCCGTCCCCGCCTCCCCGGGAACGCCCCTCCAGGCCAAACCTGGCGTAGCAGCACCCTCTGTAGCACGGCCGAAGCACGGCAGCAGCCTCCCGGCCCCTCCCTGAAGGTTACCCAAAGGCATGTGCTGCCAGGGAAAGAGTAATGCCCCTTTGATAAATCAGGCGGTGATTCCTAACGGAGCTGTCTCTTCACCTGCCTCGTACCCGCGAACAGCCGCCCGGGTTCCGTTCGGCAGAGGGGCGGCTATCTGCGATCACGATGGCTGAAGGAGCAGTCGGGTGACAGCCATCGGAAGACGTGGTCCTTTTTTGTTTTATAAATGCAACGTGCGTTGACCCGCTCTGCAGGGGAAGACCGAAGGATTTATGTGCGCTCTGAACCTCCCGTCCCTCAGCTCTGATGGAGAAGCAGACCCTCCTGCTCCGCATGGGAGCTGCAGTGATAAATACCATTGACAGCACAAGAAAATCAGATACGCCATGTCAGAGCTCCTGCGTTTCTGTGTGCCGGCTGCTTGAGCGGCCGTGAATCAGTGCAGGAGGACACAAAGATCTCTGTGAGGCACCAGAGAAATGCAGTTAAGAAAAATCCGAGCTGTGTTCATCATTTTCATTTGGAAGGCGGCTGTTAGAAAACAGTTCAACCCAACAGGATCTGAGCATTAGCCAACTCCTTCTGCCCTCTCCCACGGGAAAGAGGGCTATAAAATAAAACTGACTCATAAAAAGCTGTTAGTCAACCTGTTCCCTGCTTGTGACACAGGATGGCAAGGGTCCTAGATGCAGAGTTGGGGGGGGGGGGGGGGGGGGGGGGAGGAGAAGGTAAGCAGCAGGAAAGGCTGGAATTCAAAGAGGATGCTTGTGTGCAGCAGAGGACAAAGCTCAGATTGCTCAGAGCCAGTGTGTAAATTCATCCCAGAAAGTTTAAAAGTTTGTGGTGCTGAGTGGATTCCTATGTTCCAGAAGAAAACCTGGTCCTCATGTTTCCCAGTGGGGTGGCTGTTGGGATGTGAGTGTCTCTCAGGGTTGGAGCTGCACTGCAGTGGTGATCCTGTGCTACATGGATAGGAGGCTGTGTGGGCTGCTGCTGAGGGCCTTGCTTGGCTGCGTTCAGGTTTGGGATCAGGATCCCCTGCCGACTTCTACCTCTAACTGTGCAACAGCAACGTTTTCTTAATGTGCAGAGGGGTTGCACCATGGGAAAACCAGGGGGTTAGCTGTTTATGCAGCATTTCAAGTGGATGGAAACAAGGGGTTTTGTCACTGAATTTGACTGGGGCTATAGCATTCCAGTACCTTCAAGAAGCTGCTCTTGGACAGCTTGAAATAGCAGCCTGTGAAAATGGGTGTTTTCTAAGGTGCCAAATTAAAGCTCATTGAAGTCAATGGGAACTTTTTAATTGGCTTCTTTGGGCTCCAGTTTGGGCTATAAACTAAACTGAATTTAGGGGAAGAACCCCCAAAATAGAAACATTCTGGACTGAATTGTTGGATTTGGCAAGGTCTGCTGTATGACTGGGCTTCATTAGTTTAAATTCAGGCAAGGTCTAGGAAAATTATGCTAATCAAAAGGTTCTTTGGAAAAGGAGTCCAAGTGTCTCCATTTTTCTACTTTATGGAAAAGCATCAGCCAAAAAAAGAGTTGTTTTGCTGAAAGTAAAGCCTAAAGGTTTGTCAGGACTGAAAGCCTCTCTTGCATTATTTAGGAATGGCTTCTCTGGGAGTGATAAGTAGGTTGCATTGTCCAAATGAGGCGCAGAGGACCGCAGAACAGCTGTGTGTTGTATCAGTTACACCTCAGTGTTTCTCTCCCTGTTTCCCATACTGTGTGCACACACTTGGATATCCTTATCTTACTGATTACAGTCTAATTGATTGGAGCTGGGAGGATTTTAACACTAACTTGATTTTCACCATTTCCACACTTGCATAATCCTCCCCTAGGACACCAGCCAGGTTAATTTCTGCTGCTGGCTTTCATTGTCCATGTCCCCCCACCAGCACAGAGTGACAGAGCCATGTGTGCCTGCTCAGAAAGGCCAGCCTGCGGTTCATGAGGCCTGACATGGCATCTTGTGCAGGCACTGACAAAGATGGGCACATGTGAACATCAGCATTGTGTGCCCTGGCTCAGTGCATTAGAGCTTCAGCAGGCATGCGCTGCACCTTGCTGAAGCTTCCTCTACCTGTGGCTGCCATTAAATGTGGTGGATATGCAGGGAAAGCCTAGAGATGCCCCCTGCTGTGCTTGTGAAAGAATGTGGAGGCTAAAGCCAGTATGGATGTGTGGAAGTTTTGAACTTGGGCATCTAAACTAGGATGTTGTAAGTAAGTTGTCAAGTCAGCTTTTATTCTTGTATGTAACTTTGCCTTTTTTGGAGAAATATCATTCGTCTCCTTGTCCATCTTCTAATGGGGCTTGTGTACCCTGTAGAAACACCCCTGACTTCTCCAGGGAAGACTCTAATGATGCTCCTCCCAGAACTATACAGAAGACTCTTTTGTCTCATCTTTTATATCTGTCTTACTGTAAAGTCAGCTGCCCTTCGATTACTGAATCTTTTCTATTAGCTCTGACTTTGGAGCAGATCACAAGTGTCCCTGGCACCCATTACCTCTGCTCTGCTGGTGGTGGCAGCAGACATTTGATTAACTACAGGGATGTGAGCACCAAGGGGGTTCAAGGTGGGGCATGAAGTAAATCACATCTCAGGCCCTTTGTGCCTCCCCTGTTCACCCGCCAGTGCAGGTGGGCTGCTGGCAGAGTAGTTTGAGGCCTTTGCTTGTGCAATGTGTGCTGTAAGTACTGCAAGGTTAACTGGAAAAAAACAGGTGATCTGCCCACTGCAGTACAATACAGCCAGTCATCTGCAACACAGGGCAAGCCCTTGTAAGGTCTGAGGGCAAGAACATTTCACAAGATGCACTGCAAGGACAAGGTGCAAGAGAGGATGCTTGGTCAAATAAAAAACTGGAGACTGCCCTCAGTACAGTGATGATGTGTGTCTGGGAGGCATCTCGCGCTGCTCATCTTATGGATACTGATGCTGTAACAGAGGGCTGAGGCCAGCTTTCTCCTTGCTCATGCCAAAAAGATCAGAGGCTCTTGCTTAGGAAGCTGTGTGTATCTGCAGTAGTTTGCCCTCCGCAGCTCCCTGGGAATATGGTCAGATGTTTATGGGTAATGTTTTCTGTTTGCATACTTTTAAATGAAAACAGTGTTTTTTGGTTGTGGACAAAAGAAGTGTGCTGGCTTAGGGTGCTAATTTACGTGGATTTTATTGCATTTCCAAGGAGCATAAACCACTACTTGGTGTCCTCCCTTTTCTCTAAATAAAAATGTATGTGCTTTCCTTTAAAAATGTATTTTGTGTGTAAGTCACATATGATAACATTAAATGCAGCATAAAGGTGGTAATAAAACTGGTTGTAACATTTATGTATTTTTCATGACCAGAGTGCTTTGCAGTTGGAGATGCTATAAATGCACACTTGCCTCTGGAAGAAGAGACAGACACTGCAAAAGATGATAGCTGCATGACTCCCAGGACACAGATCTTCTGGGCACAGGGCAGGCAGGCCGCCTTCTAGTGCAAAATAGGGGCTGGGGTGCCTGCCTCAGCATGCTGTGGCCATGGGAGGTAGGCTTTTACTGAGGAAGAGGCTGTGGTGAACATGGTGGAAAATACTGCTGTGATGGGAGTAGACCCCATGCAGAAGCACCCATTGATGCAGCAGACGAGGAAGTGCCTGTCCCAGGTATCCTCCTGTTCTGTCTCAGCTCTGCTGCTTCTCCCTCTCCTTTCATCAACAGAGGCCATTCCACATTGGAATTATGGTGTTCAGCATTACCCGAGCTGCTCAGAAACCTTGGGTTGTCTGGGGTGCAGTGTACTCAGGGAGGAAAAGCAGGTAAAAGCAGAAAGAAAAGGAAAATGCTGCTATTGATATTTTCCCCAGGGTTTTCTGGTGTCTCTTTTGGTACCTCTGATCTGTTCCACCAGGCTGAAGCAAATTCCAGACATGTTGACTGCCCTCTAGCCGTGTCTTCTAAAACAGCCACGTCTTGCACAACACATCCTTTATGGGGACATTTTATCCACGGGGAGCACGGCTGTTTTCCCTTCCCACCCTGCAGCAGAGGGCCCTGTGCCTGCCCTGGAGGCAGGCAGGATTGGGGTGCTTGTGCCAGGGCCAGCCAACCCTGTCACCTCTGTTTCTTTGTAGTGGACCCCTGCATGACCATGGAAAGTGACAAAGAGATGAAGTGCTTTGTGTAGTTAATCCCGGTGGCAGCGCCCGAGTGAAAGCCATGCACTGGTTGTACGGGAGCTTCTAGAGCATCTGAACATCACCAAACAGCCACGGAAACATCTCTAAATTGCTCTCCATTAGAGGGCATTCAGCACTTGGGCAGGCACTGCCCACTGACTTTTACAGAATACACTCAATGAATATTAAAACCAGGGCTGATGTTCCCAAAGTCATTGTCCATTACTGCTCTTTAGGCACCATTATGTGGCATGACTTTAAAAACTTCTTTTTTTTAAAGGTCATGCTGTTTATGCTGCATAATACAGAATGCAATTCCACTGTAAATTAGAAATGTGCTTTACAGCCTGCTGCTGTGCTTCATGGAGAGAAACAGAACTCGAAGTCACAGGTCTGCTCCTCGTGGGGAAGCAGTTGTGGGAAATGTTTAATATCACCATAATAGGGGGCTTTATGAACTAGTACTGAGCTCTGCAGGCCTCTCTAGACACCTTGCTACATCTCCTGCCTGCTCTCTTGCTTCCCTAGAATATTTTACCATTCTTGACGCTGTTAAATGTGATTTTACTTTACTGTTATAGGAAGCTTAGGGTAAACTGTAACATTACCTAACCCACAGTCACTTCCTTTAGCTACAGACAATATGCTCAGCTCTGAGAGGTTTCTCTCCCAGGGGATAGTTAGAGTTGATTTTCTGTATGTTGAAATGGTTGCAGGCCTGTTCAGTCCCCATGTAATCCTCTAGAAGGATTAAGTTTTCCATTGCTTTATAATAGAGCAACTTTTAAACGCTGTCCTCTCTCTTTCCAGGTAAACCACAGCACAGAAACTGGATTTTGAGGGACATATAGTCTGATTCCAGAATTCCCCCATGACAGCTCTTCAGGGAGGCAGTATCAAAGGTAAGCAAATGAGTTAAAGCCATGGGTAGCTGATCCTTACTGAAAAAACTTCAGGTCACGCATTGCTTCAGGAGGCAGAATACATGAACAGGAGAGCAGCCACAGGGCACAGAACCACACTGTGTAAAAGAGCTGAAAGGTGTTTTTGTCTCGCTTCACTGTGGAACACGTAATATGGTGGAAAAATTACAGGGACACTGTTGAGAAAATACACTCATGCCAAGGTGATGGAGATGCCAAGTAAAGAAATTAAGCAAATAAACAAGGGTTGTGATAGGTGTCATGAGATGTAGGAATAGCAACACAAGGAGGAAACTGAAAAGAAGATTTCTTCCATCTAAGGGTGTAAGTCATAAACCATGCATGAAATGGAAGTTACATGTTTATTTGAGGAAAATAATTTCACATTCACAGTCTCTTACAAGAAACTGCTGTATTTTAGGAATGGTATTTGGATCGAAGGGACAGGCCAGGCTGCAAACAGGACTGTTACTAAGTAAGCACTTGCTACCAAACAGGTCTGCAGAGCAACAGCTGCCACTGGGACGGTGCAGGGATGGGCACCTGGGGGTGCAGAGGCCAAGAGGCAGCACTGAGCTGTGCCTCTGAAGCCAGTTAGGTCCAGTCATAAAAAAACTTTACTGCAAGGGAAGGCCTACACTGAGGTAGCCTCCTAATATACATGGAACATATACATGGTCCCTGTATTAGGTATACAATCTGCCAGAATACTCGTGCATTATTACCAAATTAGCAAAAGGCGATGTTAATCTTTGTAGGACTGATTTTTATTATAAAGCCATTTTTTGCGCTTAAATATACTATAAACATGGTCTGTAACACATTAAAAATACTGTGGAAAAAGCAGAAGAAAAACATTTCCTACAGAGGCACAAATTAGAGAATTGAAACAACTGCTTCTTCAATTTTTGTGCTGAAAGAGGTGGGTAACAAATTCTTTTCAACTGTCAACCAATGAAAAGAATCTTGATCAAAATACATATAAAATATGTATTTTATATATATAATATTTTATAAAACTATGATATTTCTGTACTGAAGTTCTTGGTCAACACATCTTAAGGTGTATTTAACATGCCAGATTACTGAGAATGCCCCTCCTTATTTGGTGCAGGTTACTTTTGTGCAAATGTTCTATTTTCCATTGGATGTTCAAATACCAGACAAAATCCTTAAAGATAAGCGATCAAGAGAAACCCACCCTGCTATGGACTACCAGGGTGAGCACCACCTTATAAGCATCAGAAAAGAACAGACACAAAGTTCTCATTTCAGCTATAGGGGATCACCATTTAGGGAGTCCACCCAGTGATCTTGTACATCAGTGCCCTCAAAAGCCTGGCCTCATAGGTAACTGTGTTTTTTCCACTGTGCAACCTCTTCTCTTCAAGGGGCTGCTCAATGACAGCTGGAATGTTTCTTCCATACAGCTCACATTGCTTCAGAAACTGAATGCACTCTTCAATAACACTGTCACATAGCATGATCATGTGCTTGGACATGTTCTCCAGCAAGGACAGGAAACACCGTTTGGCGTAATACCATGTATCAGTGCTCAGTTTTTTGTTATACGGCTCCAGGCTTTTAATGACCCTTGTTATGCCAAAGTCATAGTTTCCCTTCACACAGTAGAGGGTCCCGATGACTAGATTGATAATGCAAAAATGGTAGATATTTTTATCAGGATTATTATAAGACATCTGCTCTTCTCCCTGCTCGATCTTTTTCATCAGTTCCTCTGCATCTTCATTCTGGCTTGTCAGGATGTAGGAGACACAGAGGTTAGCTAACACAATGGCACTAACATCAAGAATGTTGTCATAGTGCTTTTTAACTACTGGCTCATAGAAACTAATAGCCTCTTTATACTTGTTGTCTTGCATGAAGAGCACATGAGCCACATTGAGCTTCCACACCTCATGTTCGTTACAGAACTCCACTGATTTGCGGAAAATCTTTTCTACCATTGCATAGTTCTTCATGTCCCAGTAGATCTTTGCCTGGGCCATCAAGACTGCTACATATTTATCCAGAGTCTCATCATACTCATTAACTGCCCTTTTTATAGCTTCATCATCCCAGTTTTGCCTAGCTTCCTGTACTTGCTTCATGAGTTTTCTCAGCTGCTCAGTCATCATCCCTGCTGAATCATCTAACTTGTAGAAAGCCTCCTCAGGGGAAGTTTGACAAGTAATAATGGCATCCAAGAAGTTGTACAAGTAAGGTGTGAGCAGTTTGTAGGTCAGATGGGCATTCTCTGCTAGCACATCAGCTGCCAGGTCATAGTACTGATGCTTGCAGTAGAGTAGCAGCAAGTTTCCGAAAGTTTCTGGTGGACAGGGGTTCTGCAGCAGAAGAAACTGCAGCTTCTCAAACCCTTCAGTGGGTTGGCTGTCCATGTTCATTAATGCTTGGTTGTGCAGCGTGACTGGATCCAACTCCTCTTCAGCCCTTGGCGGCATATCTGTGAGGGCCTCCTGGGCTGCTTTCAGGTTGTGCAGTTGGTACTCAATGGCCGCCTTGAGGTTGAAGGCCTCTACCAGGGCCGTGCGGTGCAGGAGCATAGTGTTGCCTACGCTGCGGACATCGATGCCCTCGGTGGTCATGCCTACGCTGAGCTCTGGGTGCTGGTTGATGCCACGCTCTATGATATCGGAGATGTGTTTGAGGGCAGGGGCGTACTGCTTGGCTGCATAGCAGCAGAGCGCCATGTTGTAGGACAGCTCAGGGCTGTATCCCAACACTTGCATGGCACCAGCAAACTTGCTGCTAGCCTCTTCGTGCCGCCCCTGCTGGTACAGCAGGCACCCCAGGTTGATCTCGGCGTCAGCACGCTCCGAGGGATTTTCGGCGGCTCCGGGGCCGCCGTCCGCAGCGGCAGCTAGCGCCTCCTCCACCAGGCTTTTGGCCGCCGGGAGGTCTCCCTGGGCATAGTGGATGGCCGCCTGCAGACGCAGGGCACGGCCCTGGTAGGCGGGGAGGTCCAGCAGCGGGCTGACTGCCCGCAGGGCCTCGGTATAGAACCCGGCCTTGTAAAGGGCCTGCGCCAGGTAGAGCCGGTACGCCTCCAGCTCGGGGTGCAGCGCCACCAGCTGCTCGTAGCATTCGGCCGCCGCCGCGAAGTCCTGCAGCTGGTAGTGGCAGTAGCCCAGCAGGGACAGGCCGCCACGGGAGCGGCAGCTCCTCTGCAGCTCGCGGCTCAGCAGCGACACGGCCTCCGCGCACCTCCCGCCTACAATGAGCCCGTAGACGACGGCCGTGTACTGCCCGTCCGGCAACGGTGCGGCCTCCATCGCCACTGTTACGGAAACAGCCACGCTGGCGCGGAAGCCCGAGCTGCTGCCGTGGTAACGGCGCCGCCAGAGCGGAAGCGCTCCCCTGGACGCCGCCGGTGCGAGCGCGGGTACGTACGGGTGGTGCGCCGCCGGCTCGCCGCGGGGCACGCTGGGAGCTGTAGTGCCTGCGGCGGAGGACACGGTGCGAGGGGTCACGTCGGGTCCCTATGAGGGCGAGAGTGGGCCTGGGCCGGGCTCCCTGTGCTGCGCTCTTTACTTCCCTCCCTTCTGACAGCTCCCCCTCCGGCCCTCTGCTGCGGATGGCGCGGACGGTGCGTGCCAGGGAGTGCCGCCGCCGTGGTGTCTATAGGAGGTGGTGCCCGCGAAAGGAGCGGCGTACTGTTGTGTTTGACTGCCCTTTCGTGCTTTTGCCTCCTGAGCAGTGAAAGGGCTGTTCTGTGGAGATTCGAGATTGTCTCAGAGTTCACTCCTCCTGACTGCGCTGCCAGCTGGAAGGGATAAAATCAGAACCAGCTCCGCTAGTTTACTCATAAATGTTGTGTGAAAGTTCTCTTCAGCAGCGAGTGGTAGCGTAAAAGCGGGACCTATGCTAAAAATGCAGTCCTGGAACACAGGCCACTTGGTATTTTACTTCTGTCTTGGGCTTTTTGGACAGGAAACATCCCCGTTACAGCCTAGTGAGATCCAAAGGTTAGGGCTGATGCAAGGAAGGATGTTTCTACCTTAGTGCAGTCTGTCGGTTCTCCTGCAGCTGTGAAAATGTAGAAGAAATAATTTCCAACTTTTCTGAAATTCTTTTCAACAATGTAATTGTTCTTGGGGGGATATTTCCCTTCTCCCCCTTCCCCCCCCCCCCCCCCCCGTATTTCTACTGACCAATGGTATATCCAGTATCACAGACTCTGCAACCTGAGCAATTTCTGTTCTTGTAAATAACTCTGTTGGAGTCACCAGCTGTATGTGGTTTTTGGTCATTCCAGGCTAATGCCAAATATCCAGCAAGGTTACATTTGCTCCCAGGAACAAGGGCTGCGAGGTCCTGTTTCAAAAATGCTATCTGGGTTGCTTAGTCTCATGTATTCTCATGCTCTTCTCTTTGCATGAGTCAGTAATATGGTTCCGTACATATATAAATATAAATATATATATACCTGCCTACAGATAGCTAGGTTGGACGGGGCTTTGAGCAACCTGCTCTAGTGGAAGGTGTCCCTGCCCATGGCAGGAGGGGTTGGAACTGGATGATCTTTAAGGTCCCTTTCAATCGAAACCATTCTATAATTGTATGATTCATCCCAGCAACACTATTTCAAAGTAAAATAGTAATAATAAAAATCACAGCAAACCATTAAAATGATTTATTATTCTTTTTTTAGAGAGACCAATAAAATTGAGTTGTTAATTTCAAAAACATGCTCTAAAAAGCTGAATCAGCATTGTTTGATCTACTAAAGCAAAACAGTGGTCTTAAAATGCAAAAAAGAAAAAGGATCCAGAAGTCTGAAGTTACACATTTGGAAAGTACATAGGGTTCACTTGCATTAGAACATACACACAGTATTTCTGTGTGTGTGTCAGTTGTTTCCCATAGGCAAAGGTTCAGAGCTTATATTCCCCGCACAAGTGACCAACATGCTTGTAAATGGGTAATTAAATAGAAAGTAATCCAAGAAAGAAAAGGTAATGAGCAGTATATGCGATGTATTCCAATCCTAGCACATTCAAGTGATGGAAGTCTCTGGAGTCTCATTTCAGCTGATTTATACCTCCCACTTCATTGTTATATTAGAAACCATTCACATGATTTTACTCTTAAAATCTTCTGTTTCTTTGTTAAAGCCAATAGAAATCTTCTCGCACTACATTTTCTTGCCCAGAACTCTAAGCATTGGAAGTGTCCGTTAGTATGTTTTACATAACCTTGAAATAAACCTGTTCTAAAATGTCACTCAATGCATAAATGTTCTACCAGTAACTAAAATCGTTTTAATTTTATGAAGGGAAAATAAGTATTTGGTGTGTCGGCTGAAACACGCCTATTTTCCCACCAGGTTTAATTCATCTAAATATTACAAGTTGCATTAGGCACTGCTGGTTGCAGTTTTCAAAAGTAGTTTGTGAGTACTAGTATTGGCTTTGATGATAACTACAGGCACGTTATGAGATTGCAGTGCACTATAAGAGGGGGCAGTTAGGAAGGTCACCAGTCCAGAAAAGTGCACCTGCTGTACCAAGGGCACCATCTGCAGGAATACCTGAGCTAAAATGAAACATACTCGTTTACTCTGTGGTTGTTTTCTGCAGGGCACAAACCATACTAACGACCTCCTCAGTGCAGTAGCGACTGGCACGACAGAGCTGTATGGGGAGTTCAGTGTCCAGTTGACACCTGAGGCATCCAGCTTAAACTTCTTTGTGCTGCTGCTGTCTGGCCATATAAGTGCGAGTCTGCTTTGGAGCAGGAGCCAGCCTGCCTCCTGACAGAAAGGAGCAAATGTCTCCATCTCGATCACATTATGAAGCTGTTCTGTTTTGCCTGTAGGTAGGGAAATTGTCTGATTTTACTACTCAAAAGTATGGCCAAGGATACCTCTTCCACTTCTTGTTCTTGGGAGGTAGGAAATCCTTCCATCTGAACCACAGTAGGAGAGCCTCTACCCCAGGGCTCCTTGCCTTGGACAGTGTTAGCTTTTCTGTTTTTCTGGTGGGGTCACAGTGTTGTGTTGCAGGGGAGCATTTCATTCCAGCAGGATGTACATACAAGCCCCTCCTGAGCTCTTCTACCAAAGTCTGTCAGATCTGTGCATCTCCCACGAGTGAAGCAGGAGCTTGGGCTGTACCCAGCAGGCATCCTGTCTCCTTGCTGGGCACATGTAAGGGGCTTATGGAGGAGGGCAGGAGACAAGCCCACCCTTGTGACTCCCCACAGATTGGTGGCGAATGTGCAGCTGCAGTTTGAAATCTCCTCCAGATTCAAGTAGGATTTGAATGTAAGGCTCCTTCCCAATTATCCTATGTAATGCTAGGGCACTTACACAGGAAAATAAAAGCTTTCCTTTTTTATGGAGAGGAAAATTTGATTTTGTTAAGCGGTCTCACAGGTGGGAATCCTGAGTGGAATTACTGTGTGACCTGAACTATCTTTGAGGATGGGGATGAAAACCCAGGTTTTCTCCTGAGCATGTTCTGCTGATAAAGTAAGGGCTGCTGGCTGGCCTCTGTGAGACTGCACAGCCTGTGATTCAGGAGACAAGAAACCTGACTGAATTCAGGCTGCTGTTAGCACTAGTCAGTAGAACACCTAGAAACATTGCTGTTGAACCAGCTCGAAGCAAAACTAGGGGGAATCAAGCCCCTATGACCCTACAGATGATCCACATGTTCACCACAGTTTAGCACTTTAATTGTAAACGCTAGAGCCCTCATTCAAGGCCAAATTTCCACTAACTGCTGGGGCAAAAAAGTGATGACTTGTTTTTTGCTGAGGCAGACCAGATGTGTTGGGCACCTCCAGGGAAAGGCCAAGCAACGTTAGCATTGTCCCGGGTAACAGTGGGTTCTCTGTCCTCTTCTGCTCATGCCCTCTAATTTGCCCTCGCCTCTGGTGGACCTGTGCTTTATATGCACTCCCAGAACTAAGCTGATCTCAATGGGTTTTGATCTCCCCTTGTGCAGTGGGCAGAGAAATGAGTAAAAGACAGATAATGCCTATTTAATAGCCTAGAGAGTCATCTCCTGTGCACATTCTGGAAGAGTTTGGCAGAACTGACTGGAGTACTGAGAAATGTTTCCCTATCAGAAATAATGAAAAGCAGGTATAATTTCTGTCTACGAAGCTTGTAAGCGCCAGCTAAAAAGTGGTTTTCACCATCTTAAAACATGAGAAACCTGGAATATGTTTCTTTACTATACTGCGTGCTTCCACAAAGAATCCTCTTTGTCTCACAAAAATGCAAGTCTGTTGCAAATTCCCTAACTAGGTGTTAAAGAAAAAAGTATAAGAGCTTTTTTTTGTTGTTGGTTATTTTTTTAAGATTGAGCTCTTTCACTTTCAGAGACCAAATGCTGTTCTGAGGTGCAGTACTGTGCCCCCTGGTTTCAGTAGGGTTGCTTCGGTTTGCCTGAGAACAATTTGATAAAGATCTAGCAGTGCTCTCTCATTTTCTTCCTTGTGATGGAGGAACAGAACCGTAACATTAGTCAGCAGTTTCTGAATTTTGACCCACAATAGCAAAGATACTGAAAGACAGGAGAAATAGATGGAGGCAATTACAAACAGTCACTTGATTGATGGTTGACATTGTTAGAGCTTCAGCTGTATGTCAGGTTGTGGCCCTGCTGCATCCCCATCCCTGCACCATGGGTGTTGCCAGGGGCAACAGTGCACTGAAGCCAATAAAAGGGAGAGGAAATGAGGGGAGCCTCAACCTTGGGGGAAGCTGGAGGGTACACACTATAAATTATGTTATACTTAGCAATATGCAATATCAAAATTCAGGAAAGGTGTGTGTACCTGCCAGAATTATGGCAATTCCTAGTCTCTGTTTTTCCTATAAAGTACGGGTGGTAAGTTTTGTATGGCTTGCTGCTTGCTATCTTATGTCTGTCTTTATTCAGGGAAGAAAGAAGTGGTAAAATAATAGCAGAAACATTTCCATTTGGTGCATGTATTCTCTGCTGTGGAGTCTGCATTTCTGCTCCTTCCCTGCTTCTTTTTGCTAGAGAAGGTGTTGTGATCCAATGGCATACTAACAGATTGGTTTGCAGTGGTACTGCAGTCTCCAGCTATTCTCTTATACACAAGATCCCTAGCACAGAGCGGGTTTGTTTTGCTGTGGTTTGTTTGCACAGAGCGGGTTTGTTTTGTGTGGTTTGTTTGCTGTTTCTGTTTGATTGTCAGACAAAAGTAGTCAGCTTTTCAAAGGTGCTAACGACTCACTTTCCTTAGGAAGGTGGAAAGCTCTTTTTAGCATCTAGTCAGCTGGGCCAGGCCCTCATTTCCATTAAGTTGGTGTCAGTTCAAAGTAATTCCATTGAAGTAAATGGAGTTTGGCACAGGTGTAAGACTTAGCTGAATTCAGCTTTAATTTCTGCTGCCAGACAACCCTATATTTAGAATCCCATTTTTCATGGAATACAAAGGCTTTTTTTCCTTATGAATGGGAACTCGTAAGCACTGTAGCATGACTCCTCTTGTGTCCAGTCATGCAGCAGAGAAAGCACCCTGAAATCATAGATCACAGTTTTGCTACACTAGTGATCTTTGCGCTAATGGAAAGAGACTGACTTTCAGGTAATACTAGCATCAACACACAGAACTAGACATAGTTGTTTTTGTGACCTGTCATGTTTGATTAGATTTTTCTGAACACCTCTACCACAGACATTTACATGTAAGCCTTGGCTGGTGCTGGGCTAGCTGTAATAGCATTTTAAATTGTACCGAAAGAGAAGCAAGAGGCAGTCACTCCAGTATGGTCATGTTGTTCCTCTCCACCATTTCAAAATAGAAATTTCAGTTGGAAATTATACTGGAAAGACTCATCCATGGTCTACTTTTCAATGTAATATAAACCTGAAGGACAAGGCAATAGACTTCCTTTTTTATTTGTACTGTATTTTCATTAAAGCCCATTAATCTTTTTTTTTTTTTTAAGTGAATGTGTTAAAAGAGTACTTTTTAAAAGAAAAAAAAAGAGGAATCTCTGCAGTATTTTGCCTTTACGCAAACTTCCCTTTGCTAAGAAATTTAATGCGTTAATATGCATTTCTCAGGGAAGCAGGGACAGGTTGGTGCTTTTAAAGATAATAAAGTTTGTTTTTTAAATGTAGCAAAGGTAGGCAATCCTAAAGGCCCTGATCAATCACTAAGAAGCTTTGTTGTAAAAAAATACTTCTTTAGAATACAAAGCAGGCTTTTCGGAACATTCAGGCATAAAAGAGGAGGGAAGAGAGAGAGGGACATCACAAAAGCAGGCATAATTGATTCATAACATGTACTGAAGAGATGCAAAACAACAATGTAATTACATACTATTCTGTTTTCCTGCAGCTCCTTGCATATGAATTGACCAGCTTGCCTCCCAGTTCTGCTCTGTTTTATTAATTTTATTAAGCTGTAAGTTCTTATATTTCAGTCTGTTGTCAGCTTTACAGATTTTTACAGCAGCAGTTGAAATGTAGTGGAGCTGAATGAATACTTCTTATGCTAAGTCTTCCATGTCGCTCCAGATACCAGCGCAGTCTCACCACAGGCCTTCCTTTCAGTCCCACTAAGCCCACTAAGTAAAAGCAAGCTATGCTGCTATCAAGATAATATCCAATCAATTAAGCATGCCTTTGAATGCATCTCTTAAAAAAAATCATGGGCCTAAGCTTACCAAAACCTTTCAGACAGCTCTTACCGTAAAGCAACACTGACATTTGCAGGCTTAATTTATGTCTTTGAGAGACACAGTAAAGCTAGAGGAAAGGGAGGACGAGGATGCCGCCTGAGAAGGAAGTCTTTTTTGGTGCAGCTCCTCCCATTTACCTCTGTTAACCACCATGGAGTCCAGCATAGGCTTTAGTTTCACATTCAGCTTCACCAGACTCTGGAAGAAGATTAAAGAGAAAAAAATATTGATAATATTTCCACTCCTTTGATGGACAGACCAGGGAGTAACAGGGTAAAAAGAGTTTAATCTGCACCATATGCCAGCCCTCCACACCCCCAGCTGTAAACTCCTGTGCAGATAGAGCTTATTGTGCCCATGGAGATCTCTTTATGTCACTTGTTTTACCTGAGGCTTTAAGCCACCAAAAATGTCAAAAAAAAGCAGCCCATAAGGTGGCAGAATGGCTGCTCGACTACTTTAGCTTTCTTGTAATCCTTAAAGACAGCCCTTCTGAAGCATCCTCCAAGCGCCTGAGACTATCTGGTTGCTGACATCTGTGAGCCAGAGGTCCAGTGTCCAGTTGGACAAAGCTGAAAGAACTTCCAGATTCTCACTGCTAGAGTCTTATTTCCTGTAGATGAGTAAGCCACAGCCGTGCTGTGCTTTCCAAAGCTGGCAAAAAATAAGTTAGTATGTGCTCAAAATAAAAAAAAAATTAGATAGATAAAGTTCTTTTTTTAGACTGCACTAAAATCACCTCTTTTCTACATACCCAGTCCAGTGTTCACAGGAGCCAGTAAGAACATTTTATCTGTTTTCAGCTGGCTGTGAATCAGCCCCTAAACTATGTAATTCCTGCACACCTTTGCTAGAAGTTTATTTTGCCTTCCCGTTTAGTGTCAAATTTCTATGTGGAAACCACAAGTGCTTCACTTAGTTTTGTTCCTACATTAAAGAGAGACAGAACCTCATTGACAGCAGCACCTGGATATGAAGAAAGGGTTAAGCAGTTACCTCCCAAGCGATCATGTAATGTGCCCTTTCAGGATAGAGGACTATTACTCTTTTGTGGCTTTTCTGATCAACAAGAAGTGGGTTTTGCTGTGAGCTGGGTATCATGTTTTCTCTGATAGCTTGGAAGCTATGTATTTGTCATTTGAAATAAAGGATTAGTGCAAGATAAAAAACAAAAGTAATGATGGAGAAGACAGCAAAAGTTATTTTTCCAGAAGGGAAGAAAATTATAAGGAGAAGAAGGAAAGGGGAAGCAGGTACCTTTACAGTTGATAATTTTCATTGTTTGTTTTAAATAGCAGGGTTAACAACAACCACTTTAAGTGGTCCCTGGAGCCCAGACACCACTGAAAACCTGTTTTTTTTATAGCTAGTCTGCAAGCCATGGGAGCTTGGTTAGCTGCTGAAGTAAGTCTTGCTAGATTTTTAATTGAGCTATTATATGATAATTAAGGGTTAATGGCCTGATTTTAAGATGTGCTGAAAACTTGCAGTTTCAGTTGACTTCAGTAGCAAATATGAATGCTCAGCACTTCTGAAAAATCATGCCATGGATACGAAGCTGATTTGTATGGAACTTGAAGCAAATCTGCTTGAAATTATTTCCTTGGAGTATGGCACAGAGTGGGCAGATAATTTTGCAACCTTGGGCCTGGAGTAGGAGGCAGAGTTTACTGCAGTCTCTGCCACATTATAGTATTGCTTGCTGGTGACAGTCATTTATTTGATAGAATGGATGTGAATTTGTAACATTGCCAACACCGTGGCTCGGGGCTCCCCATTTTTAGCTCTTTATTTCAGACCACTGTGTATTCCTCAAACCTGATTTGTTGTCCAAAACTGGGGGGTAGTAATACATTACAAAACCCTGAAAATACCTGAAAAACCTCATTGCTATTATCATTATCACAGGCATTACCACTGCTAACACAGTGTCTACAGGTCACACATTAGATACTCGGCTCTCAGAAGCAACATACTAGATCCTTTCTGTGCAAAGCCAGTATCCGTCCACTGGCAGTTAAGCTTGCTGGTATTTCTGAAATCTTGAAAAAGTTTTTGTGGGGTATTTTCCCAAGTATACATTTAAGATGATTAAAAAATAAATAAAAATTAAAAATCTATATTTAAATCAGTGTTTAAAAATCAGTGTATTTCAAATGTCTGTAAGCACAAAGAGGCCATTCTGTCTGCCACAGCATCTGTAAGCACAAAATGCAGTACAGGCTGTTCCTGTCATAAATGCTGTAACAGCAACCTGCTACAGAGAACATAGAGGAGAAGCAGCTCATTGGCACAGTGGCCTCTGTCTGTCTCAGCGTGGCCATGCTATGTCTGTGTCCTTTCTGTACCTTTTTTTTTTTGCCAAGACTGACCACAAGACCATGATGTTTTCAATCCTAGTGCCAGGGAGCAAATGCAGAGGTCTGGGCAGGACCTACTGCTGTGCTTGTCCCTCCAGGCCTAGGCATCTGCCACACTCTTACGGTAGGAGACAGCCTTCTCATGTACAATGCTGGGAGGACTGTGAGTGCTTGAGCTGTTTAGATCAATTAGCTTTGCATCCACTACAGCAGAGACCAGAAGCCCAAATAGATTGGGAATGGATCCAACAAGCTACCTCATAGTTCTACAGTAATCACTGTATGTTATGAGCTGTAAACACATTTTAAATCCAAAAGTAGATGCATGTATTTCTTAGAGATACATAGCAAAGTGGGTATTACAGAGTCTGATAACCCAAGTGCAGTAAATAACAGGAATGGCTAACTAATAACATTAACTTTGATTAAATAAAAAGAGTATTTAAGAAAGAATAAATCATCTCTTAGATATTCATTTTTAGCAGAGCACAAGCAATTAATTCTATGAAATACTTTCAAAATATATGGTAATTTAAAGAAACTTTATTTTGTTACACATTAATTTATATTAGGGATACTTGACACTGCAGATTTTGTACTTAGTCTATAAAATGTCTTTATTCAGTCATTGATTTGCTGTTTAAGCCACTACTTCTGTATTTAGTATCCTTTCACTCTGTGCCTCTTTAATTCTGATCAGATCTTTTAATTAAACCAACTACTATAATTCCTATGGAAATTAGCTTTTATTTTATTTTTCCAGCTACCAAAGCATTTCAGTAAGACTTTCCTGATACAAAGTACACAAATTGGATTTTATTTCTACTTGAGATGTAATTAAAACCTCATTTGACTACTATATATCTGGCCCTGTTTTAATTATTAAACTCCAGTAATCAATTTTCTTTTATGAAGCTTCTGGGAAATTATCTCAAAAGCAACACATTTTTCTCCCTTCTGGCAGGCTCTCGACCATTTACTGAATTACAGTCATAGCACCTGTTCCTGATCCAGATTAAACCACCAATTTATTCCCAAAGATGTTTAAGTTTGTTTGGCTGTAGCCTGGTCAGGGTTTTCTACCTCTTGGCTGCATTTTTTTACTTCCCATTTTATTGCATGAGAACCCCTTGATGTACAGCTCCTCCATGCCACTATATTTGATGTGTGCCTCTTAGGAACAGCTTTGCTAGTGATCTGTCTAATTTGGTATCCAGCTTCTTAACACCGGATTTATTACTTGCTTTACTAGGAAGAGGTCTTCAGCAGCTGTCTGACATGGCATACCACCACATAAACCTATAGCTCCAGAAGTGCCCTTCCTCATCCCCCCTTGATGCAGGGGGCAGGCTGTGAGCTGGCAGGCAGCAGCCATGCAGTGCAGGGGGGTGAGGGAACCCCTGCCTGAGGGGTTCCCCTCTCTCCACCTGTGACCTACATGCCCACTTGCAGTCCTTCCACTGTAACACAGCTGCTTTGCTAGGTACAAGATTGGTGACCTTTCCCATTTTATCCCCTCTACTGTAAAAGCTGTTCCTAATAGAGTGACAAAGTGTGCTGAAAGAGCAGTCATGCTGGCGTCTGTGCACTCCAGTGTTAGGAAAAGCCAGGTAGGTTTGCAGTTCCCTTCTGTGTCCATATATTACCTCAGATATGTGGCTAAGCTGTTTCTCAGAAAATTACTGTATAATGCTTTTTCTTCCCACCTTCAATTATTTATGTCTTTTCTGACTACATACTACTCTGCCTACAGCATACTTTCACAAGATATAGCAAAAGGTCCTTTTACATATAAGCTCCTCCAGCACAATGAAAGGTTAAAGGTACTTGAGCACTACATGGCATGCCCCTGGGAGAGGGGCAGGGTACCTGAAGGAAGAGCTCAAAAGGGTGGGAGAGCATGAGATATTCGGAGGGAGTTATTTATGGGGGAAGGTAAGAAGAGGAGAGAGTATGGGATACTCAGAGGAAACTGTGGGAGAAGGTAAGGAGGAGAGAGTGCTTTTTCTTGGGTATAGAGCTGTATTTTTTAGGTATATTTTGCTAGATAAAGCATAGAGAATGCAGAAGTAATATAAGTAGAAATAAACGCTTCAGGGAGAGGGTGATGGGTAACAGTAGAGGCATTTTGTTTGTAGAGCTGCACACTGGGTTAAAGGGTGGTAGTGGGGGAGAGGATTTCATCTGCTACATAATCTTCATCTCTGGAAAAAGATGTTAGCTGAAATAGCCAAGATGCAGCATAGATATGGCCAGAGCCTAAACTATTGCTAAGGCAAATACAAAACATTCTGTTGTATTCTAAGACTAATACAAAATCCTTTCAAAGAGGAGCCAGAGCTTACAAATGCAGCAGGAACTCCAGAGTATATACTTATCTCCCTCCCCCTGCCCTGGGGGCTCTCATCCAAATATTGACCAATTCTGACCTTGCTTAACTTATGAGCTTTGACAAGATTACAACTCACGGAAGTGTGGTTGTGGGTCTAATATTTGTAAAGTGAGTTCATGGAATAAGACCATATAAATTCATTTTTATGACTGAGCACATATAAGAAAGTTATAGGTCTCAATGTTCACTCTACTTTGGAACCCAGCGGTTTCTAATGAATCACTTTTATTATGTAGGCAGTTTCTGAGTTGGAAGGGAGGACCAGTGACCGAGAAACCATAGGGATAAATTCAGACCTTTTGTAAGCATATGAAGCATTGCTGAAGTCAAGAGAGTCATGACCAGTTACAGCAAAGCTGAATTGGACTCCTGAGTTTTGCTGAAGTGGCTTTCATGTGAGAATACATAGTCCAAAGGTGAGCCATCTATCTGAAAGTCCTTGAACTTCAGATTAGTTCAAATAGAAAGGAATCTGTACTGCAGTCATCCACAGATTTGATCTTCATAATACAAATGCTCGATGGAAGCTGTTTTGAAAGCTCAAAAATATTTCTTTATATACATCCATGTACAAAAAAATCAAAAAGACTGCTGCAATTCTACCTTTTATAGGTAGAATACAGAAGATAAAGTGATACAGAGAAAATATAAGGACTAACTTCTATGGTTGTAGGTGTACGTGAATTCATTATTTGCCCTACTACTTCAAGGCCATATTTAATCATTATATTCCAGAAAAAATACTTGGGAGCTGTTGAGTTAATGAATAAATGTAAATTACTGCACTCTCCTCATAGTTGAAGGAGACTTTGTTTATTCCTTCTGGAGCTTACTGAGGAGGGGTCCAGATCATTGAGTGCGTAATGCATCAGTGCATTACTCTTGCATTTCTGCCAGGGATTTTTTTCTGATGCCTAAATATGTAATTGGATGAAAGGGATATACCACTGAGTCCCCTTATAGAAAGCAGGAGTTTCTTTTAGCTTCTCTATAGAAATTGTTAGCAGTGTAGAAGTAAGTCAGTTGTGACTGGAAAGGGATCTGAGACATACACAAGTGTTCTGCTCTTCCTCTGTGAATTAGTGTTATGCTTCTTTCTGGTGATGCTACATTAGCAAGAATGATGTTGCACTCCTTTGTAAGTAAACATGCATACTATAAAGGAACGATTATAAAGTAGGATTCTCCACTGGTAAGATGTGCCAGGTACTTCAGGGAGGAAAGTGTACAGTGTTCCTGGTAGCCAAATGTTGTCAAATGGAAAGAGTAATACTGAAGTATTATTCCCTGGGTAACTACTGAAGTAGCTCAACTGATGTGTTGCTATAGTTGTAAATGATTCATCTGTTCATAATAATTTCATGAAACCAAGGGTTTGCTCAGAACAGGAAGAGTTATTATTTCATAAACAACTACTTATTTGTTTCTGCTGTTTATGGTTTTGATTCTGTGTCTAAAGCATGCAAGAGACAGAGTGTTTCTAACTCTTCCTTTCAACATCTTAACCAAGCAGCTGATCAATGTCTTATGCCTTGCTATTAAATGGATTTTGAAAAACTCTTCAAACTGTATCAGTCTCATATGCTTATTTAGTTCTTTGAATTTGCCCTCAGCTGGGAATTCTGTAGTGATTCTGTTGTGTTAAACACTTACTTGAAGCATTTCATCCATCATCATTTCTAGTCCTTTTCTGATGCAATGTAGTTTGTGCTTTGTCTTTCTTGAAAACTGAATGGCTGTTAAATTATCCATCTATCTTCTTTCAGATTTGCTGTATAATTTGAGTTCCCTCTATTGGCTGTCTCTTCTATGTTATCTGCCAACTTTTCAATCTACTTCCTCAGATCTTTATACACATTTCCATACATGACTGCATAACACATTGGGCAGATAATTCTAAATAAGACAGCAACAGAAATTGTAATATTGTGAGTTATTTTTCTTACAGATCAGGCTGAAAGCCTTTGGCAAATGTTTTTTTTTCTGTTTTCTCCTAAATACCTTTGTTGATGACCTGCCCTTTCAGTTGAGACTTCTTTGGCATCAGATGACTTTGAGAAATAAGTTGAAGTACTCTGGCTTGAAGGGAAAAAGTACTTGTTTCTGCCGTCTCCTCTAAGCAACTTGGAAAATCTTGTAAATTCCTAAATTTATTGAGAGTGATGCAATGTTTCATCAATAATCCTGCCAAATCACAAAAATCCTAGCAAAAATAATAATTCTGTTAATTTCCCAAAGCAAAATGAATCACTCCTTTGTGCCCATTGTAAAAAGATGTTCATGGTCTTCATAGACACAAAAATACTTGCTCTGAAGCCACCAAAACTATGCCTTTCCCTATTATACTATGAAACAGTGACTTAGAAGGGAATTGCAAAGAAAAGCATTTTTTCTTCTGTTCCTGGTTTTTCTTTCTTGTATATTAGCACTTCACCTTTGCTCTCTCTGAGTACAAAAGTAGCAGAAAACCACAGGCCCTTAAGTTAAAGGCATGAGGTAAGGAAAAACAGTTTGCTGATGTTTATTCTGTTACTGGAAGTTGTGATACAGTCATAATATCTGAGTATTTCTGAAAATACAAGAGAATTCATTCCAGGTGGCCTCATTTAGATTCATCATTAGTAGACAAGCAACAAGGCAACAGAAGTGCTGAACCTAGTTATGTTCCTCTTTCAAGGCTACAGAAAGATCCTTCTGCAGTGCCAGAAGCTCCTTTCTCTGGGACAAACTCTTATTCCTAACATAATCTTCAGCTACTGACTCCCCCCAGCACTGGCATTTGGCCTGATTAAGTTTCCTCTGAAGCAAATTTCTTACAAAGACAGCAGAATATGTTGCACCTGCTCTTCCTTGGATAATGTTACCCCCTGGATTTCAACAGAAAGTGAGACTAATTTGATCTGCCAATGTCTGTGCAGCCTCAGTCCATGGTGTATCGCATGCTGCATCCTGAGTCTATCTGCCTTACTAATCCTTGTCAGCCAGGCAGTCCCTGGAAGCATAGATGCATTCTCTCTCTGTGTCCAAATCAAATGTCAGAAATAAGCCCTGCCAGAAGTGTGCACCTTCATGGATTCTTTAGGATCTATTGAAAGTTATCTTTCTCTTCCCTCAACATGCTGTAAAGGAAAAAACCGATTTTGGCGAGAATCGCACACAGCTGATCAAATTGCTTCCTGTGAATGTATTTCTTTTGAATAGCTTAGTCCTGATTGCCTTTTCAACAACTTTGTGAACATGTGTCAGGGAATGTCTGAGTATTGCTCATGGTGAACAGCTCAGCACCTAGTGCTACCCCTGCCCCCTGACTAGTTGCAAACTTAAAATGGAACAGCTGAGCTCTGACTTCTGTACCAACAATCCCAGGTATGGGTGAATGGTGGGTACAGCAAGCCATTGCCAAAATGTTCATTTAGATAGACAAAAAATAATTTTACAAGTTTTTCAGTTCTGACTGTATAGAGAGGCAGAAACATCCGAAGGAAAATGTGATTGTGTTGGCTGCATCCAGTGCTTCCTGCTTGAGTAAGGACTTGGCCATTTCATACAGTCCATTGTGGACAAGCAGGACTTCTAGAGGAGTGGTTCAAACACTGAATTTCTTATACAATATTTCCTTATGTAAAATTGTAATTGAAGGAATGAGGGAAAGGGATAGCAGTTGTAACTGAGGAAGGGCTGCATTGGGACGTAGCTGTGCAAGCGTGATTCTTCTCTGCTATTGAAGATAATTGAAAGGTTAATCTCCCTCCTTATATTGTAACTAACTAGAGTATACACTTTTTTTTGGTGAAAAAAATCTCAGTCTGTGCACTTGCAATTCATGTGTCAAAGAAGTCAAAGTCAACTCAAACTGGAGAAGTTAAAGCATGGAGGTAGCCATGATTTTGGGGCATTTCTGTGTAATTTTTTCTTATGCTTTTCAAAGGCTCTAGCATTTATGATACCCTATGCATGTAATCTTAGAAGTAGAATAGATGCTTTTGCAGCTACACCATCATACTCTAATAATAGATTTAATTACAAGGCCAAATGTTATCTCCTGTAGGAAAACAGGCATATCGGAGCTCTTGAAGGTCTGATTAGATTTCTTTCTGAGTACAGGGAAACAGTGTGATAAAGAACTCTGTTCCTCTACATTCCATTCACAACATTTAAAGTACTTGCTAGGCTAAGCATAATTGTTTCTACTTTTCCCAGATTCCCCCTAGAATCCTGGATGGAGTAATGCAAATTCACTTCTGTAGATACTATTATATGTTTAAAGCTCTCAATACCCAAGAAAATCTTGAATAGCACTAAAAATAACACTAAAATGGAGTACCAGGGTAGAGGTGAGCAGGGCAATCTCAGGCACGCATAAGTTGTAAAAGCCGCGAGCTTCTTTATCTTCCACAAAGACATCTCCCTTAAATTTAAATAGCTGCTGTCATTGTCAGTGACTACCTGACTATGTATTTATCTGCCCAGAAGCAGAGTGCATGGCCTTTGGCCCTGCTATTCATGGTGTTACTGTCTCTGCCTAACAATGCTGTGAACAGAGCTGGGCTTCTGTTAGCGTCTTTTGTTTGATGTGAATCGCTGCAGCTTTGATGTTGTTTGTGAGAAAAATAATGATTAAAAAGAGTAAGATCTTCGGTCTCCCACTCTGTCTGCTCCCCATAAATAAATTAATCTGAGTTCAGTGAAAAAAAAATCTGTGCCAGATCCTGTTTTAGGTACACCCAAACCACAGAGCCCAGGAGAGAAATCTGTTAGTGCTGAAGCTCTTAGCATCTCTTTGCTGGAGGGACAGAGAGGTAATTTGTCTAATGATCAATATTTTATTTCCTGTTACACAAACATGTATGTCCAGATAAGTACGGAATATTTTTTCTGTGTAGTGAACACAGCTGTCAGTGTAGCTGTAGTGCTTTTATTTCCAGTGGGATGTCTTAGATTTTCTGCTATAGTTGTATGTGTTTCACCTTCACAGAATATTACAACAAAAAAAACCCTGGATGATTACTTCATCCTGAAGCTGCACTAGTAAATTTGAAATGCTCTACAGTGCAAAAAAAAAAAAAACAAAACCATGTTTTTCTTTAAATTATTATTCTAATAAGTTTGTTTCTCATCTCTACTGATGAATGCTTTTCTTGGTGACATTTTTGAATGAAGAGCAAATGTGACGCGTTAAAGCGTAACTAAAGGCCCTAAAAGCAGAGCTTCAGAGTAAATGGATGGCTGTTCTGCTACTCAAGGTAAAAACTCCACTGTCGTATAAAAATACTGTGAGCAGTGATCACTACAGTAACAAAAAAGTAAATTCAATAAAATTATAATGTCCCAAGAGTAATAAAAAGCAATGAACAAAAAATTGGGAAGCGCTTATCTTCAAATCTTTGATCCATACTGTGAAGGAAGCAGATTTGATTGCTAAGGTATCTTGAAATTGGAGGTGGCTTGATTCCCACACTGAGCTGTAGATGTGGGCGAGAGCAAGGGAGTAGAGCAAGCCATGGCTTACCTTGTGCCAAGAGCAGAGTCGGCTAACAGAGCAAACAAACACAAAAAGGTTTTGGATTTAGGCAGTTGGATATGAGAAATCGAGTTGTGTATAATTCTTGCTATTTTTATTTTTTAATATCCCCAGCTATCATTATATATCTACATTCAGCTTCAAGCTGCATGTTAACTTACGGTGTAGCATGTTTAGTGTATTCCTGACATTCCTTCTTCTGAGTTGGACAGGCATTCCAAGGGGCAGGTGGGATTGCTAATGGAAGTGGCACAGATCTTGATGTTTTGCTAGTCACTTGTAAGCCTTCTCACAGAAAGGGTCCAAACTTAGGAAACAGTTCTACCCAGGTAAGCAGAGGGATGCGATAAACATCTTCCAATAAAAGAGACTTCATTGTCCTTTCCTTGGGAGAAGAACTGCACCTCAAAATGGTCTGTCTTAATTACATTAAGGAAATGTAGAGAGCAGATGCATAAGGAGAGGAGGTAGAGCCAAATCTCCCACAGAGTGTTTGAGAATGGTGGAAAAAGAAATGAGGCTAGGAAGGCCATAATACTCTAAAATGCTCTGCAAATTTTAAGTATAAAACGTTCCTTGTGGCCATTCTGGTATGTAGCCTCACTCATAAGTATGCACTGTGGAGAAGATACAGGTCTGTTACAGTACTGTCAGTGGCATTAGGGCCAGTGGGGTGGTGTCAGACCACCCCTGGAATTTTGGGCTGTGGAGTTCCTTCTGCATTGCATACTTCAGACAAGTGCAGCTTCCAAGAGTAGCCTACTCCTAGGCAAAGAAAATTTCAGGGTGCTTTGCTGATCTCCTGTTTGACTTTAATGGGAGTTGCCAGCATTTGGGAGTTGGGAGTGTAATGGGAGTTGCTGGGACCATCTCTGCTGTGAGGGTGTCAAATAGCATTAGGTCCTGCTGTAGCAACTGTTTCGGAATGCATGCACATGTTCCCCACAGTGTTCCCTTCGGGGCTCTGGGTGCTAAGATATGGGCACATGGTTTTCAGGACTTTTAATCGCTAGGATGGAAAAAACTACTTGCAAAAGCCTTCATTTTGTTCTCTACGGTTTAATGCTGTAATTCTGGTATCAAAATGAGTGTCAAATGTTTATTTCAAACATACGGTTTTTATAAGCACTTTGCTAGTGAGCAATATAAGTACTGCTAAGATTTTACCAATTTGTCAGCTGCCACTCTGCCTCTTTATGTTGTATTTGTAATGGTGTAACTCATTCTCTCCCCACATGCAGTCCCTACGACATAGCACAATGGCTAGAATTTTAAAGATTGTATTTAGAAGGAAAAAAAAAATCTAGGACTTGTTCCTACTTGTAATGTTCAGCCAGCCCTAAATGGAGGATTTACAATGTCTGAATACATTGCTGATGTGATATGTGTATTGAGGTTTGATTAAGCTGGATATGAAAATTAAAACTTGGCTCCACATTGAAGAGAATCTCCCGCAGTGTGGTACTATGACATCAAGTTTTCTGTTTACCCCTAAGGCTGGTGCTGCAATGACTTCCAGGTTTGATGGTGTCTCTTTTTTAAGTTGTTGAGCAGCAGGCTAATAGCTGCACAGCATGATGCAGAGACAGCAGAAAGCAGGGAAATCAGATGCGAATATACTCCCCAGAGATCTCCTGCTAAGATGGAGCTAACTAACCAGAGCTTTAATGCTCTGATATAGTCTCCTCATGCAGAAGATGGGCTGATTATCAGTTCTTCCTGCTTTAACATACATTTTTGGATTACAGATGCTATTACAAATGTGAATTCTGGTACAATATGCATTCTAGTGTAATATGTACTATTATACTGTAAGGAACTTTCTTTTTAAGAGTTGTTGTCTAAGGTCAGTTGTCATCCCCCCACCTCCATTGCACAGAATGATCTTGGCATTTTAAAAAAATACCGATTTATATTCTTCTGTGCTTGCTCTGCTTTAATTATTTGAAGCTGTAGCTTTAATTTATTTCATCGTGACAAAGACTGTCCTGAGAAAGGGACAAGATCTGCTGCCAAGGCAGTAGCACGCCTTGCTGTTCACCCAAGTGCATGTTGTCCATGTCACACAACAGGAGTTGCCTTTGCTGGTGGGCAGTCATTTCATTGTCACAGTGTCAGCCTCAGGTGCTACAAGGTATAGAGAGCAAGGGAAGCACACTGTATGTTATTGGTGATGTGTCTGGCCTATAAAATGAAAAAGAACTGCCAATTCATTTTTTATTTGTGTGTAGAAAAGCTATATTCAGGCACAAATTCAGCAGTTTAGTGTTAACATGAGAGTTGGTACCTGCTTTCCACCTCTTGGCTTTGTATCATCACAGACCCATTCATTGCTTGGATATGTGAGGCAGTTTAGGGTACAGTGGTAACAGGGAGAATGTGTTTCAGTTCCCCAAAACTGCCTAGCGAGAACACCCCAATGTTCTCAGTGGTAAAATTGGTAGTCTTTAGTGGCATAAGGTGGTCTGTGCGGTTTCAGTGAGTAAGTGGAAGAGTGGCTGACGTGGTTATTGATAGTTGCATTTCTACAGTGTTATTTTGGATTTATCCTGCTTATGTAGCTCTGCTTTCTGTACAGGTAAGAGACAAAAAGTTAAAATTATGAAGCTTATATTATACAAGTCAGATTCTGAAGTTGGCTTAATCCGAAAAGAGAGAAGCATTATTTTGGTCGTCTACAGCATTAATAAAGTAGTACTTGAGCACTTATATCGAGCATCCACACAGTCCATGTGGAAGCATGACTGAAAGAGGAAACTCCAAGTTAAACAGCACATAGGTTAAACCACAAATCATTTGCCACTGACCTTAAAAGCTTGGCCTAGAGTGCCCCGTAACATGGAATGGAGTCAGAAGGGAGCGCAAAGGTTCAGCCTTGTGCTTCCCTTTGGGTAACACATATTTGGACAGATTGGACAGCAGCACATAACAAGGCTGTCCCACTCCACACCTTGCCATGATGAGAATTTGTTTGTCTCAAATGTAATAAACTAAAAGGTTGCCCTATCGGCTTTTATTATTTAGTGGGGAATTATGTTTATAGATGTTACCACCTTCAGGGACTCTGAAGATTTCTGCATGGAGTTCAGACTTTTGGTAAAGTCAGAGTTCAAATAGCCTTCAAGGCTGCATTGCAAGCTAACTCTTTTTCCCTAGAGAGGCAGGAACAATCTTCTCTGGACTCTACAAGAGCAGTAAGTAAAAATTACCTCATACAATGGCATGCAGATGCTATCAATCCACTCGAGCTGCAACCTGGGTAGTTCATCTTTCCTGTTCCGATCAAAAATGGCCTGAATTGAGAAGGGAACAAAACTGTCATGCTTTATTACACTGGAGTATTTTACAGACACATCATCCAGCACTTTGGAGCTATGATCGAATTCTCACAACCAGAACACTTTGTAAGCTGTAATCAATCTTTGCAGTAGTCTTCCTACTGCTTTGTCTGGCATGAAAAATACACTTTATTTTCAATTTTGTTTTGAAATTTGTAGGCTGAATATATTTGAATTTTGTAATTCTGTGGGGTAAAATAAATGCTCCACAAGTTGGAGTTGAGTTGGTAAGAAACCTCCTGTAGAAATATAAGTAGGTACTTTTGAGTAGAAATTTCCCTTTTCTCGCATAGGTTTCTCCAGCTCAGCAAAATGAACAGTGGTGGATCTGGGCTGGTTCCTTCCCTCCGTTACTCTAGGATATGCCAAGTTTTAAATGTTTCTGTCTTTTTCTTTGGAAAGTCTATTTTTATTCTGGGCCCATCTTCTCAATGTTGATGTTTCCTGTGGAAACTTACTTTCCATCTCTTCCTTCTCAAAACTCCAGACTATACAAATTACATTACATTAAATGTCTGATTGAATTCTTCTAGTAGTAGCCTGCTCTTTCTGACATACAGGTATCACTCAGTGTATCTAAATAAGAGCAGGAGGTAAGATTCAGGAACTCTGTGGTCTTAAATGAGAATCTTAGGTTTGATTTTTGGAAAATTCTGTTATGTATTATTCATGTAATTTTGAAAAATACTGTCATTTTCAGATTATTACGAGCACAATGCAAGAAAAAAATCCTTGAGGTATAAGAGAATATTGCATTATCTTGCTGATTACCAACTCTTTTGTCTGATTAGCAGTGATACCTATCTAGGTGGTTTGTCATAGCAATATGTCATGAAATAGATAAGCATTTGATCTTGTTTAAAAATTCTCATTACTGTGGTAAAACTCTACATGAGATCTATGATTTTGACCCTTGGCTATCAACTGTTTGAACTGATGAACTTGGATTATTTACTGGCCTTATTTCCCATCATAAAACACTTAATACATGAGTTAACTGGATTATTTTGAAATTCTGAAAGGCCAAGCAGAGAGGAAAATCTTCCTTCAAGCTGTATGGCTTCAAAGCTCGTGGCCCATAAATCACTACATACCTTGGTGAGAGAGTCCAAGAGTGAGAGGGCTCCTGTGATGGAGGCAATACTAAAAAGATTTATAGCAATACACTTCTTTCCCACCTGTCTGGGCTGTTAGATGCAGATTTTCAGAAGACAGAAGTCTAGAAGAAAGTTCTGGGCTTTTGTCTTTCTCTGCGCTTCTACCAAGTCTACAGTATGTCCAAAAGGTAGGTGTAATAACACACTTGAAAATGACTCTTAAGGTTGCTGGACCTGGGCTGTTTTCACTGGAATTGATTGATGCTTAAAGACAGTAACATTAATGGGTGTGTTAAAATAAAATTAACTTCCTATTTTGCTTCACTAGCATGAGAAACACACTTTGCAAATTTTATATACAAGGCAGGAAAGGCACTTCCATCCCTATTATATGGAATGTTACTTGCAGTTATTCAGGCCTAGAACTGGCCTCAGAATTCTGAATACCGTGGCTGACTGATTACTCTTCTACTGGACTATAGCTATCATTTTTTTCTGAGATGTACACACAAAACTCCTATAGGGAAGAAATTCAGTAATGTCGCAACCTCTGACAGTATAAAAAGTGAAAAGCCATTTACTGTATCTGAGTGTTATTGACCACATACTTTAACTTTTTTTACTTCATTATGTCACCACAGGCTCATATGTGAGTATTACTGAAGTGAGAATAAGTCAGAGCCATTGAAGTGGTCTTTTTATTTTAGGAAATATATTTGTCATGGCTTGCAAATTAAATTCCTTAGAATACTTTCTGCAATCCTTCTCCTGTTGCTTCCAGACAATGGCTTGGCAATGCTTAGAAATGTTGGATAAAGATAACCTGGATAAGTCTCTTTCTTCAAGTTGTTCACTGAAAACCTTTATGAAACTTTTTTCCTAGTTGTTTGACACTTTATACCTATCTGCCTGTATTCCACTTAATACCAATTTATCCTTTCAATCACAGTGTTATATTTAGTTGAATATCTATAGAAATGCTTTTCTGCATTTGACAAGTCAAATAACACAGCTGCATCGTAAACGAAACCTGACAATCTTGATTTCCATAGGCAGCCGGTGATTTTTACTTGAATACTGTGTATTAAAAACAATACCTATTGCTTAGAAAATTGACTGACAGAATAACCTTTGGAATAGGTACAGAAAATGGAGAAAAGGGCTTAATACAAAGTGACTGAGTTGACTGGAAAGCTTTTATTTATATAAAGGTCTAATATATGGCATGTCCTTATTAGACAGAGTATTTATTCCAAGATTTTTCTTTACATGCAAAATATAGTTATTTTTTCTGAATGTACCCAATGATATTTTCTTACCCTATGCAAGTTAGTAACTATTTCAGAAAGTATTAAAACTTACTGAAGGGGTGAGTTTCAGTTCAGATCTTTCTCTGTCTCCTTGTTCAAAGAACTCACTGGTTACCAGCTCAGCTGCCTAAAACATAAATCAAGATAAAGATTAGAGTTCTCACTACATAATTTTTAGGGTAATGAGTTCTTGCTCAGACTAGGGCTTCAGCCTGTGCTTAACCGTAAAGAAGTGAATAGCTTAACCTATGTGACTGGTGTCAGGCATGTGTTTGCATAGTTTTCAGGACTGGGCATACAGGGTGTATAAACAGCCATAATCACTGATAGGCACACATCACTTTGATAGGGAATTGACTGTTGGAATTACATTGCAATATTGAGGCAGCAGTCAATGCACTTATGCAATTTAATCAAGTATTAAGAACAGAATAGAAAATTATAGCTTCTTGTTGGCATCCACAATTATGTCTGTAAAAATGCTTTGTAAGATGTGCAAGAGCTCTCTGGTTATTTACAGCCTGTTGCCCTGTATAAACAACTTAGCTTATAAAAGAAAGTTAATTAAATAATAACATCTGTTGTCTTAATTTAATGTGAAATCATAAAGGTTTTTTTCCCCACTAGGCTTTACTTTGTTCCCATGACTGTAATACCTATCAGCTCTGCATATCTAAATATGAAGTTAGATTGTGATTATCATATTGAATCAAAATCAAGAACTAGTGGGTTGGAAGTTGAAATACATCTTTCTGGCTTTTGTGAATGAATATGTTCTATTCACAGATGAGGTTTGTGCTTCTCAGAAGAACACAAGATTTTAAAACAAAATTGATTATGGAAACATCAGGAATTTTAGGAGGTCAAACAGTGAATAATCCTGATAAAGTAGCCTTTATGTACTGTGCTTGTCATGTGTGGGGCTTTGAAGGTAGGTGTTTTTATGTGACATTTGAGATGCAAAAAAAGGAAACTAATCTACTGAAGATGGCATTTGGTTCCTAATGCTCCTGTCATGCCTCCTTATTGCTTTCAAGTAAATTCCAGCTAGGAAATGATTTTAGAATGTTGAAGCACAAGAGCGCATAACTAAGCAGAGAACTTACACTTCATAAAATCTCAAAAATTCTTGCTCTAGCAACTGCATTTTCCTAACATTCACAAATCCAAAGCTTTTTACAGTTGAAATAAGGAGTACTGAAATAAATTTGAAGTGGGTGAAGTGATGTTGTAAAGTACTCTTAAATCTTGAGCTAGGCTATCACATAGTTTGGAACTTTATAATGTATGTAATCCCAATGCACTAATAAAATCCTGGATCAATACTCCAGATAGAGGAATAATTTAACAATTTAGAGGCAATTAACAGTTTGCCAAGTGTATTGTATAAAAATGATAAAGATTTAGTCTCGCCCCTGTCTGTCACTGCTGTTTTGATCCTGTACTCCTTGTGTGCCTTTCCCTATCATCTCTTCCTGAATTTTTCTTTCTTACATATAGACTTTATTTCCTTTGATTCATGTATTTTAATCTTTATCCCTCACTTTTCATGTTGTGAATTATTGGGGGGGGGTGGAATTTGTGTTTTTCTTTTGGTACATTTGAGGTCCAACTATTTCTGTTTTCCCTCTATGGACTTATCAGCCTCTCTGCTGAACCAGGTAGTGTTTCAAATGGAACCTTTGATTTGGTTGCAGGTTTCAGGTTATGCATCAGGTTGCAGATGAATTTTCACTTGCAGACTTCAAAAGCGGTAAGAATAAAAAAAGGAACCAACAACTCCGAGCAACAGCTTGTCAGAGAATTCTGCACTAATTCAGCACCAGAGCACAGACTGACAACATGGAAAACAGACCCTACCTGACATTTTGGCTGTCAAAGAAAAGGGAGAAGCTAACTGGGTTAAAGAGGAAAATTGAGGAGGGAGTGCACACACTGCAGTTGTGGTTAGGTGACACTGAAAAATCTTGTGACTCATTTTCCCAGGATACAAGCAACTTCTATGATTTCCATGGGAGATGACCATATTAAAGTAGAGTAACAGCCTTATAGAAGGACTGTTGTCACGCTCTGTTTATAAAAGCAAGAAAATCTCTGACAAAGCTGCAAGCTGAGCTGAAGCCCTCACCACATAAGTGTGGTTTGGTTTTTGTTTTTACTGAGTTAATGTGCGTGTAACAGTTGTAGGTCCCTTTCAGCTCCTGTTACATCTTTGTCCTTCCCCAAGAAATCTATCTGCTCCTGCCTCACCATTTATCTGGTTTAGCTTCTTTTTTTCACATCTTTTTAACCATCACTTTGCTGTTAAGCCAATCAAGCTCCCTCCAGGTGCTTAGTGACACTCAGCTGCACTGGTATATATCATATTCTCTTCCTGATGCTGTATATTCTTTCAAAACCCTACACATCCTGCTTTATACTAGCTTGTTCTGGACCTCAGTAAAGGACAGAATTATTAGCATGGATACAGGAGATAATAAGGATGGATGCCGAGTACGGAAAGATGCCTAGACGAGGGAAAATCATGTGGTAAAGGACAAGACTTTTGGGACAGCTTGCTTTCTCACATTTGTAATTGTTTGCCAATGCTGGACCCAAGTTTCATGTGTATTTAGGAGTATTGTATATAAATGTATGTTTATGTATGTATGTATATATTTATGTATGTACAGATATGCATTATGTGTATTTCTAAGGAACCTACTCAGCAGAAGCGTGAATTTTTGTTTGTTTCCAAGTAGCGCATGCTAAAAAAGGTTCAATGCTACACTTGCACTTTTTTTTCCCCTTAGTGTTGAGAAAATGACCACGTCTCCTCTCATATATACCAAATATTTTATGTTAATCAGTGTTTGCAAATCATCTGCTAGAATTTTTGATTTAGAGAAGATTTTGCCACTGCCAAGGAGAACTTTGTGACAAAACCAAGTAAATGCATCTACATGTGGCTAATGCTTTTTTTGTTTAATCCTTTTTTTTTTTTTTAATATGGATTTAAAAGGTTCATAAGAGAAGAGGCTGTAAAGCCAGATCTCTTCAGGTACCTACATGCTGCTCACCAGCATGTGTACATGGAAAGATTATGCAATAAACCATTTCTTGCAGAAACCCCCTGCTGTTTTTTTATAGCATTAATACCGCTGTAAATTGATTCCAGTTTTGGTCCCCTGTAAGCCAGGGCCCTGGGAATATTGTCCTGCCAGTCCCGCCTCCTCCCAGCCCTGCTATTAATCATGACTTGCCTGTCTTGAAATCTCCCACGGTTTGGTCACAGCTCCAAGGTCACAGGCTGTCATTAGCATTGATCTGAAAAACAGAAATGAACAATACAAGCTGAATCAACCTTTGTTGTATTTCTAAACAACTCTGCTCTGAGTGCATAAATAAATAATACATATATAAAATGTCAGCCCTGGCACCATCTTTACCTCCAGAAAAGAATGACATGTTTGAAATCTCAGCCATCAGCATGGCTTTTGCATCACAATTGTGCCTAGGAAGCCTAATGTGTTGCAGGTCATCAGATGATGAATTTTGGTGTTGTGCTTTGCATGCTAGAAATGATATTGCGAGGGAGTTAACTGCTAATTTTGCAGTACTTCTAACACTGCTTACATTAATACCTGTAATATACTGGAAAGCATGTGCTTCACATGATGTAAGTTAAGGGTATTATTATATAATAACACCTGCAAACTGGATTAATTTATATGCCTATTTGTAAAAGTGACTGCTGTAGCAAGAGAACCTATAATCACAGGAGGCAACCCAGACACTGTTTAAGCAGTTTCTACTGCTCATCTACAATAAAAATTTAAGATTTACTATGAGCTATACTGTTCCACTGTAGTTTAATACCCAGCTACAGCCACGTTTTATATGCATTAGGAGAAAGAAACCATTCAGCTGTAGAAAGCGTTTATGTACAGTACATGATGCAGATAAAAGTCTAAGAAAGTTTAAATGAAGAACAAGGGCATTGAAAATGAAACATCAAATATATTGCCTGAATCTAAAATTAGGAATGGGTGAAATGATATGGAAAATAGAAAATGGCCAATGTTTTGGTCAAAAGACCAAGTGGAAACGGAATTCAAATGAAATTTCAGATAAAATGAGACATAATCAGGCATGCATATGCAAATGCACACATTTTATTGTCTCAAAAGCCTGGTATACTCAAACCACCCACAATGTCTGAGGTTTTCAATAGGATGCATGTTCAGATCATTTTTGAGGGCTAGAAGAGTACCGTGTATCTGCAAATTCCCAGGTACAGACTAGAAGAGCAGAGAGAAGCATGGCCAGTGAAAGAAAACAGCTGAGAGGAGGAGGGAACAGGGACAAGAAAGATCTTTGTGTCCTGAGGCAGAATACTGATGCTTTCTGGAGAAAGAGCAGAAGGGCTGAGCGGTAACTGGTGAGGCTGGGAGAAAGGGAAGAAAACATGACAGAGTGTCAAGGCAGAAACAGGAATGGAGAAGGTGAGGTCACACTGATTACATCCTTGCTGTTTGGTAATGTTTAGAAATCATACCATATATTTCTTATCATGAATCATATAGTTAAAACAAGCTATCTTATCTTGTTACTCTAAGTCTTCATGATATATGAAATTCCTTAAACAAATATGGCTTTACTTTGAAATAACCAGAAAGCAAGAAATAGTAGTGCTCACCGAAATATTTCTCGGTGGTTTTTTGTCTTCCAGTCATAACCACCCTTACTGACAAGTTCAAAAAACTCGGTCCTTCTCCTGCAACAAAACAGATTATCAGAGAAGGAAATGACACTTTCAGGGCAACACTGCAGTGGAAGTACAGTTCTCTGGATGACATGAAATCATTGCACCTCATGTGTTATTTTTAAAGTCATTATACTGACAGTCCATTTAAGCGAAACATACTAATATCTGAACATGTTCTATAAATGTCTGTTACCAATGTCAGAGTTGCCTAGTAAAAGCAATATTGTATTTATGGTCTCTGAAGATAAGGAAATAAATGGTACCAAAATGTTCAGTCATCCATGGAAGCATGAAATGTTCAGCTACAGCAGTGGACAGACAATAGAAACACCCCTGAAATATTTACACACTTCTCTTTACTTGTCTTTGCAAAATGGCTTTTACTTCTGTATCCCGGAGGGTTTGTCAGAGACGCACAATTCCTGTTATTTCCAGCACACAGAACAGAACAGTGAGACACAGGAGCTGCAGATGTTTCACGTTAGTAGTTCTTAATTGACTAGAAACTAGGTCTCCCTGCTTGGTTCCGTGCTTTGTCTTCTTGAATATCTTCCTTGCGTCCTCAAAGAGGGACAAAACGTGAGCCAGGGCATGTTAATGCTTGTTTGGTGCCTTTTAGTACCAAAATTCTGACTCACCATAGCCTGTAACTTTTTATGGCACTGAGACTCTGAGCAGCTCTTACTGCATGCAGCATGACTACAATATGAAACAGATCCTGACCCAGATATAGCAGAATTTGAGGTATAAAAATATGGAACAACTTGCCCACACAACGTATTAGCATCAAAGCTGGAAAGCAGATACTTGTGTTCTGAGTAACAGTCCAGTGCCCCATCTCATAGGAGATGCTTTGTTAACCGAAAATGTAGTTCGATTCCCCAAGAGTGAGTTTGCAGAGTCTTGTATTTATTTTCTACATTAACTTCATCATATTTTGAACAGTGATTATTGAAAATAGTCTGACAGCAGCCAGCACAGGTTTTATATCCGAGGAGATTCACACTGCCAGGAACATTGCCCTTGCTCAATGGACAGTATTTTATGTGGAATATGTTCCATTATTCTGGTTCCTGACTGTCATACATTGCATCACCACCAGTCGCTGCTAATGTAGGGCCTTTCTATAATGGATTTCGTAACAGCAGCTAGAGCAGAGAGATATAAGGATACATAATGGTATCTAATCCTTCATGAAATAAGATATAGGAGTTTCACATTACAAAATTTGCTGGGACAATGCAAAGCCACACATGCAGAAAACAACTCAGTTCTCTGACACAAAGTCATAGCATCATGGCTCCAGTGAAAATAACTACTGCAACGATGACAATCTTAATGGCCAAGAGTAGTTGGCACATAAAGCTAAAACCAGGCTAACCCTGACCAGATCATCAATAACTAGACACTCTAAGAGAACAAGCAGTGGATTTTTCCATCCTGTGTTTCAGTGCCCAATCTAACAATGCAAAATTTGGTAATGATTTATAGAATCATAGAATAGTTACGGTTAGAAAGGACCTTAAGATCATCTAGTTCCAACACCCCTGCCAGGGGCAGGGACACCTCACACTAAATCATATCACCCAAGGCCTCATCCAACCTGGTCTTGAACACCGGCAGGGGTGGAGCATTCACAGCTTCCCTGGGCAACCCATTCCAGTGCCTCACCACCCTAACAGGAAAGAACTTCCTCCTTATAGCCAACCTAAACTTCCCCTGTTTAAGTTTTAACCCGTTACCCCTTGTCCTGTCACTACAGTCCCTAATGAAGAGTCCCTCTCCAGCATCCCTATAGGCCCCCTTCAGATACTGGAAGGCTGCTATGAGGTCTCCATGCAGCCTTCTCTTCTCCAGGCTGAACAGCCCCAACTTCCTCAGCCTGTCTTCATACAGGAGGTGCTCCAGTCCCCTGATCATCCTTGTGGCCCTCCTCTGGGCTTGTTCCAACAGTTCCATGTCCTTTTTATGTTGAGGACACCAGAACTGCACACAATACTCCAAGTGGGGTCTCTCGAGAGCAGAGTAGAGGGGCAGGATCACCTCCTTCAACCTGCTGGTCACACTCCTTTTGATGCAGCCCAGGATACGGTTGGCTTTCTGGGCTGCAAGAGCACACTGAAGCCACCTCATGTTCATTTTCTCATCAACCAACACCCCCAAGTCCTTCTCCGCAGGGCTGCTCTGAATCTCTTCTCTGCCCAACCTGTAGCTGTATTTGAAGTATTAGATGTTCTGGGCAATTCATATATTAATGGACAAAAACCAGGTAAAAACGCTTAAAGCTGAAAGCTCAGGAAGGTGACATCTCAGAAACTTCAAACATTCACATTTGAAATAGAGCGATCCATAAACAGTAACTGAAAACGTGAGTCTCAAGGCCGTATGTTAGGCTAAAAACTTTAAAATAAGAATTTTCTTTTGAAATCCATTTAAATGAATGTAGGAGGAAGGAGGAGTAGTCCAGTTCCACAGAGAATTTCTTGTGTAGGAAGGAGTTAGCCTGAGGAAAGCATCCATGGTACAAGGAAAAATTTTGTGTTTCCTACTGGTTGCTTATTCATGGTATCCAAAATGAAGAGGTTTGCTATTATTAAGCAAACATAATACACCAGGATTTCAGAAATAAACAGAATTATAACAATTTTGTAATATCTTTGAGTAACATTAACTCTGGCTAGATTTTGCCTGGAAGGGAAAGTTGTCTTGCTATATATAGCAAATCCAGTTGCTCTACAGCCCAGTGGCTCAAGACATCATTTGGGTGAATTTCCATAAACTTCATTTTGGTTCCATACTTTTGCTTCTTGTACTATCTACAAGCATCATTATCTAGAATTATCTATTAAAAAGAAGTATATTTTCCATCTGGTATTTCACTGAAAACCATCTTTGTTTGTAGAAAAGTAGTGTCTTGAGAAGGTTCTAAAGCTTTGGTCTGCCTGGAGTTTTGTTCCTGTTTAGCAAGCTGGAGTTTGCTATCATTAGGTTTAGGCATTCTAAGAATACTGATACAAGAATTTCCTCCTCTACAAGAGTATTGAAGATGTAGCAAACTGAAGAAACAAGGTACTTGTGTGGAAACATCTGTTAACATAGAGAGGCATTAAGGATTGTAAATCATTGTTTCCAGGGAGTGATTTTTAGGCACTTTTGGAAGTAAAGTAGCATAACAACTACCAGATTAATGAATCATAATAACACTAGAGGAAAAGATAACTCATTTGCAGACTTCTGAGTAAAGAGGCCTCATTTGCTAAAAGTTTTCTGATCCATGTAGCACATAAAATCAATTATGCAAGCAAAGAAAAATAACCTTGAAATTCACCTGATGTTCCTTTTTTGGACATTATTTCCCTGATTTAAAACTAGAAAGACAACTTGGCCATGGAGTTTTTCAACCTAAGGCAGGCAGAGAAGAGAGTTCCGTCACATCAGGGTCTGGACTGGGTTTCCTCCCAGGACGCTGCCATGGGCCCTCTCTGGCTCTTTCAGGGGCTGCAGGATCTTGGGCAGGGGGAACATATGGGGCTGTGCCAGGGCAGTCGCCCTCTCAGCTCCTGCCACTCATCTCTTCCTTGACAACACAAAACATTTCTGCAGCACTTATTATTTGTGGTGAAACAGGAAAACCCATACTCATATATCCCTGTGGTCCTTTTATCTCACTTCAAGCTGTCAGCAAATTCCCATCATACCAGCCACCCAGGTAAAGAGCAATCCTAACAGACAGCTTCAAAAAGAATATGCTTAAAAGGGGTTATTAGTTTTACTCAGGATTTTCCTGTCAGCAAGAGAAATTTCTTCATAGACTATGTTCTAATGTTCTAATGTTTAGAAGTTATTTATAATAAAACTGTTCACTAAAAGCCTTTCTTAATACAACTTTTCTGACAACAGTTGCAGGAAACAAAAAATGTCATGCCTACTGCCAGTACTGTTTAGAAACAGCCCTTGGCACAGTAACCAAATACTGCGGAAAAAGAGACAAAGTAAACATTGCAGCATCTCAGTATTTTTACAATTAACAGTTAAAGACACAATGTTGATATAGATATTTGAACAATCTCAAGGTGTAGACTTTACTTGTTTTCTGGAAACTTGGTTTGGTATCAACCATGAGCACAATGGAGGGACCGAATCCAGGTATACCACCCAAAGGAAAACATTACTAAATGCTACCGGCACTATACAGGAGAGGACACTAATGGACATAAAAAAAATCCGAAGGATGAATTATTGTCAAGACTAGGAAAGTAGTATGCAGAAACTGTGCATCCAGCAGCACTTCTCCCTGTAAGTCAGACTGTCTGTGCCAGAGGGGGATGTCAAAAGCCCAGTGTGCTGGTGATACCATGATTCTTCTGATCACATGTACAGTCACACGCATACTTACTAGGGAGAACTTGGTAATAATTAGCAGTATTTGAAAAGCATAAAATACCACCAATTTGAAGTCTACTTTCAGATTTGATTTGTAAACAAGGAAAAGGAAGAAAACTGGATGAAAGAGAGTCTCTTGAGTTAAGCTTTTTAAGACCTATACTCATGTAATGCAAATTTACATAAATTGTCTTCAAAACAGCAATGTGTATGCTTTCATTACCTCTGCAGCTGGGTCTGTAACTAAATACAGTATTTCTTAGCACACGTTTAGAAACAGAAATGGTGGAAAAGAATTAAAATGTTATTTTTTTTTATAGATGCCTCAAGGAATTATCATAGAAGGGATAGAAAATTACAGCACTGAGCTGTAACTGGCTTAAAGTATAAGTCTAGAATTTCACTTGCTTTTTGTTGATGCAGTCATGTTACACATAAAAGCAAAGCTTACTTAGCCTAATACGAATATCTCAAGTGCACAAGATATACTAAGTATTAGACTAAATCTGTTCAACCACAGGTTGAAACACTAATTTCTCATATTATATACCCTTATTGGTATTTAATAGGTCATTAGAGTAAATTCTTTGAATTTTCATTTGTCAAATACGAGAAATGCCAATACTTACTCAAAATACAGAGTGAGGTCTGTTGCCAATATCGACTGCTTTAGAAGCTGCATAAGGTCACTGTAGTCCTTAGAGGACAAGTTAGCAAAGATGTTGTGACCCTATAATGAAAGAGATAAAAGAGGTAAAGTGCTAGCAATCAATAAATGTTTTTAAAAGGTTTTCTAACTCTTTAGTCTACTGTTTCCCTCTAACAGAGGCCTTTTCTGATTCATGGCAAAACTATGACAAAAAAAATAATGTTAATACTGCTGAGATTACATTGGGGTGGAAGAGTTGACAATTGTAATCAAGTGCCTGCACTGTTTTTCTAAACTCTGCTGAAATTATAGCCTCTTGAGGAAAGATTTACTCTTTGCTCTGACCCTGCATAGATTCAGTTTATGAGGAAAAACTATGGACACATCTCAATCTTTTCTCTTATAAAATGTTTTGGGTAGCAATGTCTTGCAGCTTTTGAGTTGTGCGCCTAATAGATTTATCTGTGCTGTTGCTTGCAGGCACACAAACTGCTATTAGAGCAGTCAAAGACATTAAATCAGTTTTTCGTTCAAAACAGTCCATGTGCTCACTCTGCCCATTACTGCGTTGTCTTACAGTGTATACAAGCATTGCCTATGCAGACTAAAAACCCACAACTTTATGCAGTTTAAATGCCCTTTGTAGGCCAGATAGGCTACTTTTTAAGGGATCGTGGATTAAGAATTTGAAAGGTGCTCTGTGGCCAGAATGAAACAAATTATTTAATATTGGTATTTGAGAGCAGGAAGGTCCATTTGTAACTGCATTTCTGAAAACTGAGAGGGACAGAGATCCTGTCATTTATGAAATCCTAGAGAAAATAGATAAACAATTTGAATGGAAAACTCTAAATGTAAGCTGAAGAAGGGATCTTTGTGACATTAGTCACAGGTAACTAAATTGACATAAATAAAAGCACTACCCTTTTCTTTCTCCCCCCCCCCCCCCCCCTAATCACCTGTAGAAACAATGAGGTTCTTGCTAAAGAGTTTTATTTTGGTGATATTTAGCCCTGTAATGCCCACATTCAGTATGCGCTGCCACCTACTGCCTAGGAAGATTAAAATGCCCTTAAACCCAAGAATTTTCCAGCAGGAGGATTGCTATGACTCTGGTGGTCTGAGGACATAGTCAAGGTAACGTCGAGGTAGAGATAGTATTTTTTAATAGATCAGGTAGTGTTTGGACTAAAAAAATATTTTGCCATTCATAAGAGATGATCTCTGCTGTGACAATGAAATGATTATTTCTTTTCACCTAAATATTGAGAAGGATTTAAGAATCTAAAGCTTATTTATTAACAAATAGGATATAAATTAATTTCAGTTTATTTAAGAGAGGAGACTGACTGCTCAGCTGGTGAATTTTTAAGTGAATCTTGGTGTATCTTTAAATAAATTGTAGGATCCAAAGTAAAAAGTGCAGTGTCCCATTAGCAAATACAATCTATTGAATTAAAAATCACGTAGGTTTATTTTTCTGGTCTAGAAATGAGGACCTGGTGAGGACTGAATGGTCAAAGGGGAGGACCTGTATTTAACTTGCATTTGTCTTCAGACTTGATCCTGTCTTCAGAGAAATATTCAGTTACAATGAAGATTTCAGGAACCAGAGAAATCACTGTTTCCCAGGAAGGCTTGTTCCAGGGACTGGACAATCTCATTGGTTTAGAAAAACAAAACAAAACTTCTTTTTTCCTATTCTAAACTGGTCTGTTTAACTTTCAAATGCTGTTTTTTCTTATGCCTTTCCCTGGTAGTGTAAGGAACCATTTAATTCCTGGGATCACCTTTTAGACAAGCTAGTCTAGGCTGAGCAGATTGAGCTATTTAGATCTCATACCAGTCCTCCGTCTGCTTTTTTAACATGACGTCTAGTAAAAGCCACAGTCCCATGACTAATCTCTGTGGCTCTGTACATAGAGGGAAGGCCATCACCCTGTCTCCACTTGTGACCATGGGACATTCCGAGATGCTCTTCAAAAATTACTGCAGATTAGCATATGGTCTCCAAGTGTGCTGTATGCATGACATTATTGTTTTTATATATACTGGATGCATTCTGTAACAAGCTAGCTGTGTAAAATCAGAAAACACATCCTTCTTTTCTCACTGTATCTCTGAGGTAGTGCATGCTGCATACTGTTACACATAAGATACTCTAGACAAGAAATATGTCTTTATATCTATCTGCAAAACAACTAGTGTACTTTAGACAGCATGATATTACTGATATTTTTTCATAAATAATTAAGAAAAATTATGTAAAACTATCATGAAAATACTGATTACAAAAAGACTGTCAAATAAAGTAAATTTGTCCACAAGGATGACTGTGATACTCTGAATACAAGACCTGTGTGGAAATGTAAGAGCTTGTTTCACCTATCTATAAACCATTGTGCAGGATATATGTAAAAAGGCTGAGAAAAGCTGACAATACGGTTAGGATTTGTTTGCCTTGCCCCTAGCTGATTGAGACAAATACAATCTCTGGGCTCTATGATAAGCATTTGTAGTTGTTTAATTTTATGCTAGTTGTGACCTTGTGGTAACCAATAAATAACTCTTCAAGGAGAGGGCATTAAAAAGGTACTGTGTGTGGTATTTCCTTTCTCCAGCTGAAACTTCCCAACACCTTACAGTGAGATTAATAGTAACGCTTTTGTACCTCACTTTGGAGAATCATGACAGCATGATTGAAGTGGTGGTGTTCCAAGGTAGCAGAGGTGCCGTAGAGCTGAGCTAAGGCTGATCCACTCCTGAAACAGAACATGGGGAGTCAACAAATACTGCACGTGTCTGTTTACAAAGCAGGTTTCAGAGATAGTTTAGTAACAAAAGCATGTAGCTATATGCTCCCTCTTCATTTCAACAACCACAGAGAGTTGACAAGATCAAAATACTAATTTAAAGACAAAGAATTTATGTTACAGACTTTGCTAAATATTATCCGCTGACTAAAGATTTTCCTGGAACTAATGAATGAAATTCTGTAATGTAACTTTCAAAGTGCCTTGCAGTGCAACAGCACAGGCACACCACTGCGCATTAAAGACAAACAGTAACATCCCTGAGCTAGGAGTGGCTGTTTTGCTACTGTTTTTAATTCTTAATAGATATAAACACAATGGCTTACAATAGGTGATTGCAAACTCATAAGAAAATCCAAAACACAGCAACAAAAAATCAACTGCAAATGCAGTGAGGTTCTGTCTGCATGTAAAATACTGCACTTATAAAAAAAAATACAAAGGTAAACAAAAACCCACAAGTGATAACAGTGAATATAAAAGTAAAGTTTAGCATCTTTTGGAATGTATTTTCTCAGCATGTTTATTGTCTAAACCAAAATTAGCTTCGGAATGCACAAAGCAGGTCAGTTTTCTAAGTCTGAAGAACAAAAAATCTATAGAATACAATTATAAAATTGTGAATCATTAGGAGATGCAGAGAATGGGATTGGATTGTCAGAATAGTTACCATTCACCATGACTTCACTTCTGGGATCTAAAGCAACAACATGGGTTTTCTTTCCAAAGAAATGAGAATAAGAGATTATTACACTAGAGACAAACAGAAAGAGGCTCCTAGGACCATATACTATAAAACTGCATCATATTGATATTTAATTATCAGAAGCGGCTATATTAGAAAGAAGGATGTCCAGGAAACATCATCCCTCGAGAATATGGTGTTGAGATATATAGCAGAGCCAATTCAGACAACTGCGGTACTGCCTCCATCATATACCTCTTGAACTTTCATCACACAGAACAGCAGTATTAAACACTGAAGATAAAATAAGAAAATGTGATGCTTAAATTTATGTCAGGTTAGAGGAATAAATCATAGCTGCTGTTATGAAAACTACAGCTTCTGTTTTCAGGGGTGTTTTATGCATGTGTGGTAATGTTTGTCTTTTGTTAAATGTCTTCGGCAATTTCTTGATGGAGTTGTAAAATGGCAGCCTCCTCTTCGTACTCTGCTGTCAAACAAGTGATAGCAGTCTAGTGCCGAAACCTCTGCCTTTAACTCAGCCACCCCTCTACACAAAAGTAGTGTTACAGTGGAGAAGTGGTTAACTTAATCAGAGCCTAAAACAGTCAGGATGTAAATCTTCGGTCTTGGGTTTTTTAAATTAGGAATGTAAACATCAATCAGCTGAGCTTCCTTCCTATTTGTCTCGTCTTTTTTGATTTTCTTCAAGACTCAGCTGCAAAAAGGCATCTAGCAGTGCTTGGTAACCTTTGCACCATAAGCTCTGTCTTTTGAGCACTGCAATTGATTTTCCTTGCTATGGTGATTGAAGATCCAGACAGTGTCATTGTTTCATTGAGACTGTACAGCAACACCAATAGCTCAGGAAATGGCAGCTTAGTGAGTATCAGAAACATCAGTTTGAGTGATGTTCACTGAGGCAGCTTGCCCTCAGAAATGCAGCAGCCCATGCATACACACAGTGCAGCAGAGTTTTTCTGCAAAAGGTACGAGAAAACAGGCTAATGCAACATCACCTTGCCCTTCAAGTATCTTTAGACAACCATTTGGTCGCTTCTCCTATCACACTAAGGGTTAGCAGTAATGCAAAACACACAAAGCTGAAAATACATGACGGGATCTGCAGGACAAGAGAGCCTAAAAGTCTTCTATTCTGGCTGTAGAAGACCTGGGAAGCCGAGAAAACAACACAGGATTTGGAGGAGTCACTTTGTCTGACAGATTTGTTTCACAGCTCGGCCAGGATGTTGTCAGGCAGTATTTTTTGTTGTCCCTCTCTGTTCTCAGGGAACATGGATTTTGGAAAGAAGTTGACCTCTGTTAAGGGAGTTCCCTCACCACCACAGTAAGAAGAACCCTCAAAACTTCCACAGCCTGCTTCTACCTCACTGTATCTGAGGGCAGCAGACTGGACAGCAAAAATATATTCAGGTCATGGCAGGTGAATCAGGTCATAGGCACTTTGAATAGAATAAAATTCATTTTTAGAATTGAAAACAGCCTGGAGAGTAAGATTTCACATAGGTAAGAATCTGCATTTGAGATCTAGCTTCATGTTCTGGTGCCCAGTCCCCCCACCCCCCCCACCCATTGCAGCATGTCTCTGAACAGGCTCTGTGTGCTTTGGTGTGTGGGACAGGGCAGGGAGGAGGCATTTCTACTGGCCAGGGACACTGCATGCTGCACAACTGATGAGTATGTGGTGAGACAACTGCTCCAGGCACCTGCTGTGGATGATATGTATCAGAACCAGGAATTTATGTCGGCTTGCCTACGCTGGTGTGAAAAGTTTTTTTTTTTGTGAAAGCATTATTTCATTTTTACATATTTTCTTCATAATAGTTGAACAGCTTTTGCTTAACATCAGGCATTCCAACAAGCAGGAGCAACCCAGACAGACACTTCCATTTTTTCCTGGGTTGAATACCAGAATCAATAATACCCAAGCCTGAAGAGAACATCAACTTTTGGCACCACATTTCAATACACAGCGTCAGTTCAACAGCCTAATACACATGACAAGCCAGCAATTATCCAAAAGAATAAAGAATGATAAAGATGGATAATCCCTCACTACATACAAGAATAAGAATAGCTGGCCTTGGCCCAGGAAACCTGAAATTAATCCCTCATTCTTTATCCTGGTCACTTTTTGCTCTTCTGTGGAAGAAAACCAAATTAAAGTAATAAGAATTAGAAAACTTACTTGGCTTGGAAGGCATTGTTGGTTCCCCTGTGGTCAAGGTCGTGACATAAGCATCCCACAATCAAAGCTAGAATTTCAGTTTCAGTTAGAATCTCCTGAAATCCTGCGGTCTGAGGGCAGAAAAAAAATAGCAGCTGTAACTATCAGTATCGAAAGCGATAAGTAATGTTAGACCATCGAGCAACAGTCAAGTTTGTTTTGATACCATGAATGTTTCAGTAAGGAGAAGATAAATGCTTTATTGTCATATTATATTCCCTGCTGTATGTTAGATGGTTAGCAGAACAGATAACGTCCTTGGAGTGATCTGTTACTATCTCTCTGTTGCATTTCCAGCGTGTCATTTCTCTACTTCCCAGAAGTCACTAAAGGCAAAAAGAGCTGAAGACAAACACCAATAACTGCACACTAAGACAGGAACTGGAATTTCATATCAGAGAAATAAAAAACAAAATTCATTTCATTTTGAAATTATTGTTCAGAGGAGTAGTTAGACAGATTTCTTCAATCATGAGGTGACCATCTTGGTCAATCCCTAGTGTCACAGATAGCCAAGATGTTAAATCAAAAGACCTATAAAGGAAGCCAGCTAAAATATGCTCTATGGAACTGTTATGAACTATTAAGAAATTTTTTATCTGGGACATACTAAATGAAGCAATATGATTCAAAGAGGAAATCTGGCATATTTCTGCTGCAGATACCTACTTGAATTCGGGAAAGAATTTTGAAAACTGATGTACTGAAATTTCCCATGAGCAGCTCAGACCAGATATGACCATGTGAAGGGGGAGGCTCATCCTACAAACATTTTTTGCCACTATACTTCTCCATGTGGATACTTGCCACAGCAGTTTTCCTGCCTGAACTGCCCCATCTCAGAAAATAAACACTACTGTTACTGCTAACCTCAAGCATCCTGAACAGATCTTGCCTGGAGGAGGTGCTGGAGCCTGAGTGGGACACCACCTCATTGGTGCTGCCCATCTAACCATCAAACCACCTGGTTCTTCACCTCTTCTGAAGCATAAGGACATATTGCCTGCAAAAATAACTGGCTGAGTTGGAAAATCATAACATTTGTCTTGTCACAGCGCCATTCTCTAATTACACTCCTCAACTAGCCACACAATCTAGTTAGTATGAAAGGAAATGGTATAAAACAAATATAAAATAGATTTATATTGGACCAAACCAAGGGTGAACACTAATGGTACTTAAGAAATCTTGAATTCCATTGATTTTTAATAGAGTATAATTCCACTCACTGGCAAGAAGAGGGTGATACAAAGATGGTGAAGATCAGTGGGACTTGATGTCCGTACTTGGCAGAACGTACAGCCCACTCGGAAATGCCAGTCAATTGCTGCAATACCATGTGAAAACTCTTCTGTTCACCTTGAAGACCACAAATTCCACTTAAATAAATGCACATTCAAATCCAAATAGCCTCTGTTTTCATAGTCTGAAATGTGGCCATAGTTAATATTTAGGCAGTACAGGGAGCCAAGCTCCCTCAGGTGCTCAGAAATGCATTTCAGCAGGAATTGAGAAGTGCAGGACTTGCTACAAAAGCTTCAGAGTTTTGCCGAAAGTTTACATATCGGAAAAGATGGTCAAATATAAGGAAAAATTATTTCTTTCATGTAAAATCCACTGGTATACAGAGTAACTTGAATGTTAAGAGATTCTCCTGATTCCTAGGGCATCACTTTTTTTAGTTTCAGTAGCAGCTACCCAGGCAGAGGAAATTGTCTAAAATGGAGAGTTTTCTCTTTTTACTTTTTAAACATTGCTCTTGTGTAACAATTAATAATCATGGTCTATTTTTTAAAAAGGAATTAACTGTAACTGACATCGTGCCATGTGTCAAGATTCAATCTAGAGAAAATGTTCACAGCTAAGTTAAAACAACTTAAAATAGAAATTTTATAACATGAAATTGATGGTGTAACAAGTAGTCTTTAGTATTCATTTAGCTTTGATTAAACTCAAGCATTCAACCTGTATTGCAAATACAGGAAAGCTGATTAAGAAATTTATTAACAGTAGCAATATCTCAAAAATAAAGGCAAGATTTTATTTAAGCAAAGGTCTTGTCATTGAATCTGTGAGAGAAATATGCATATTTCACTTAATAAAAAACATTTAATTTAAAACAGTGTTACGGTAAGGGGATATCTGCTTTGACCATAATGTAAGAAAATAGAGGATTATGTTTCCTCATGTTTTGAATTTACACAGGGAGAAAAAATACATGGCTATAGCTGATTGTGCAGTAAAATTCATTTTCACCAGAAAACGAATGACCCATAACTCATGAGTGGCAGAGTCTCCAGTGAGTTATAGAGGTCATTCTTTCATGTGAGGAAATGAATTGCATTCATTATACCTTGCCCCACATATATATGTTTTGTTATTAGCACAGCAGATGGGATTTTAATTTTGTATTGCTTACTTGTTCATTTTTACTTTATGAAACAAGTGTCAATGTGAGCTGCGTTAGGCAAAGGCATTCATAATGAAGCCTGGGATTAATCCTGCACTTTAATCTCATGTGACATCCTTAACTCGCAGGAGCAGTCTTCCTTCAGTCCTTGTCTTCAGAATATTTGTGTAAGTCTGAAATACGGAAGTACGGCTTGCAGGACTGGGCTTATAACTGCTCAGTCTCTAACCAGAGATAGAAAATACATACTTTGATAAACAAGAACATACCTTAGATATGCAGAAGGCTGATCCAGGGGTGAAACAACTGGTTTAAACTTTGTTTGCTTTCTGTTGTTTGGCTTTTCAACCCAGCTGAATTTTCCTTCTGCATTCAGTGAGAGCAGGTGGGGGCCATTAGAAGCTACTGTATTACAGATTAGACATTATTGTGCTATGGTAAAGCTACCTGGAAATGCCCTAAAATAGACCTATTGGCTTCTATTTGTGGTGCAGGCAATATGCTGACTGTTGTAGAGAAATCAGGAATAGGGTGCAATAACTGCGCAGAACACTGCCTTCTTGACCATCAGAGCCCCTCTACGACGGTCAAGGAGTTTTGCCTTTTTTGCAAGTGGATAAACAAGGTGCATACTAACTTGGATGGTTTCCCCAGGACAGCTGCAGTAAGAGCAAGCCTTGTGCTATTACTAATCTCTTGACTCTCTCTTTTGTGCCTGGCTTTTTTTTTTTGGCAAGATGAGTCTTCCTACCTCTGGAAGGGAGAAAAGCACAAGCAGGCCATACACTGAACTCACTCTGTTCTCAGCCAGAGCCACAGCAGAGTGGGGTGGGATACATGGTGAGACCAATGCCATGGGCACATGCAGCCAAGCCCTGCACATGGAATTGCTCATTCAGTTTACTACTGGAAGCGTGTGAAATAAAATGAGCTAGGCTTGAAAATGCTCCCACAGACAGTTGCATCCCTGTGCCAACTGCTAAAAGAAACCCAAAATTATGCTTTGAGAACTACAGTCAAAGCAGTTTATGGCTGAGACCTCGCAGGCTTTTACTGGTGGCTGCTGCAGCAACAGAGATGTGCTTTGTTGCAGGCAGTGTAGTCACAGCTATCTGAGATGGAGATGCCTAGTGGGAGAGCACGTTTCCCACCGAAGAACAGCCTGCCCAAAACGTGGCCTCGGAGCTCCACCTAGAGGTCCTCATGGGTGAGGCTTGAAGGCTCATGCGCTGGCAGCATTTGACAGAAACTAGTCTAATTCCCAGGTGAATGGTGCTGCCTGACTTTACACTTACTTGTCTGAGTAGAAAGCTTTTCATTTTTCCATAACTGAAAAGAAAAAAGCATGTCAAGTTTATAAAAAGTTAAAAACGGCAGACGATTTCATTAGAGACCATCAGAAAGTGTCTGCTGAAACAACATCAGTTCTGGTCAGCTGAGCAGCCTCACACCCAGAAGTTCAACCTTTCTCTCTTGAACACATCGATTTCCTTTGGCTCATGTTGTATGGTAAAACTTTGTTACGCCTCCGTAAATGCTCGCAGAAACAAACCCATATAGCTGGGATGGACCTAGCACTACACCACATCTACTTGCATCATACTCTTTATTTTTTTAACTTGCCTGACACAAAAAGTTCTGCCACAGAGATATGCCAAATGGAGGAGGACAGCTGGGAACCCATGCTCTGTGAGCAGGAAACAAGCCACAGGTTGTCTCAAGTCCCTGTAACACTGGCGCTGATGCATGCTGTGAATGGCACAGGCTGTGGGGTTTCCACTGCTGCAAACAGGGTCCAAATGCTAACCATGCCACAGAGACCAGCCATCAACAAGAACACAAGAATTAGGAAAGAAGCACACGATATTCCAGATAAATAAATACTTACACAAATGCTATTAACATGATCACTTTAAGGTTCACAATAGATGACTGGCCATTAAGACTGAACATGAAGAGAAAATGGAAAAACTTGAATTCTTATTTTTAACTGGAGATAAGGCAAACCCAAAACGCAAAGTACAGCAGTTAAGTGTTGTGAGCACATAGACATGTCGCTTCTCTTTTGCCATATTAACCAGAATATTAAACATCCAGGACCACCGAGGTTTATATCAACACATTTACAAGAATTAATTAGCCAAATGGGGGTTATTTATTGCAGCAAGGTTGCCGAGGGGTAGGGGAGAAAGAGCAAGTAAGAGTGGTGGTACTTGCATCAGAATTTACTGGTGTGTTGAAAGGAGTTAGAGGTACTGATGGAGATACATGTTAATCAAACTCAGAAATGTTACAGTGTCTGACAGAGATTCAAGATTCACTTAGATCATTCTGTTGGAAGATAATCTTAAAACGTTTTAAAGCAGTATGTTCTACAATTAGTTAGATGAAGCTGGATAGAAAAGTAGTAAATATAAGCATAGGAAACACTTCTGAGATTCTAATCTTCCTTGGTTTTGTACTTCCCAATTTAAAAGTCCGAAATAAATGTCAAATCAAAGACTTCCAAAAGTAAAACATTTTTGTAAGATCAAGATCTATAATAACAAGCTCACTCCAAGACTGCCATCTGTTTTCAGTCACTTTAATGTGCTTGTGATATCACTGTCACTAAAACACTGTGAGGTTTTGCCAAATATATGCTGCCTTAAGTTGAATAGCTTCCGCGTGCACTTCTATTGGAAATGAATGAGTATCATAATAACTAAAAAAGAAATCAAATGCTGGAAAATGTGTAGACAGGTAAAGCAATGTGGCAGTAAAAGCTCCTGTGGGATTGCGTCTGTAGCTGGATACTCACAGTTAACATGGCAAACATTAGCTGGCAGACGTTGAAGGCATGCCTCCAGTTGTGGTACAAAACCATTCGATAATTCTTCCTAACCGTCAAAAGCCACCTACACAGCGTCTGAAATGAAAAGTACAAATTGTATCAGGGTTACTAAACGTGTACAAATGGACAGAGCAGTGCCAAGACAAAAGCAGCAGATCTCTCTGCAGCGCAGATGGTTACCTCATAGTCAATTTTAAATTTCTGAACCATTCCAAGTTCCATGAACATCCGCAGGGCTGCCGTAATCATGGCATCCACATCCAGCGAGAAGTCATCAAAATGAATGTCATCAATGCCAAGCTCTGACACCAGAGGGATGTTTGCTGCCTGGAAAAGCCAAAAGGAGAGGGAAACTTCTGATTCAAAACTTGGAGTTGTTTTCTGTGTCACTCTTGCAACCATCCATACATCAGTTCTGACCTGCCAATACATCCCCTGCTTGATTTGAATGCTGAGCAATAAAAGTCTTCATCAGAGAAATATGAACACGTCAAGCTAATGAGCAGAGAAACAGAGGGAAGGAGAAGAACCTGGTGTGAGCAGGAAATATGCTCACCATTCCAACTTGAGCCCATATATAGCGTTTAGACTGTGAGAGCTGACCACTTTACAGCTACTGCAGTAATGCAATATATTCCAATGCAAATTACAATGCTGTAATGCAAGAAACATCTGGACAGCCAGCAGCTGGGAATTTTAATAGCTACCATTCAGAAATGCAAAGTAAATATACTGCTCTGCAGAATTTTTTCATCCAAATGTCTTTACATTCGTAAGCATAAAGTGCCCTTTGCTTTACACTGCTTACTACACATCTGTAGAACCAAAAAAAACAGAGTAATTACAAGAAATCTAGCAGAAATACTTTTCAAAGTAAAACAAAACTTATTTTCAATATGCTGATTATGTAGTAAGCCAACAAACAACAGCAAAAGCCTTACATTTTGCTTTGTCCATGTAACAGCAGACTTTTGTTCTGTTTGTAAGAGCTCTTCATGTACACAAAACCTCAGTTGAGTGTGCAGGACTGGCTAATGCATACAGTTGTGCACACAGATGCGTTGTGGCTGGCCCAGTGGCAGCACCTGCAGGAGCCAGGCGGCGGTGCTGACAACCCTCATGGGCTTGCCCTTCCATGCGCCCCTTCAGAGTTGCCACTTGTCTCCCTAGAGAGGGCAGGTGGAGGAGGCTGCATTTGTTGACAGAGCATCTGTTCCTTGTCTCCCGCAGTGAGAAGGTGATGCGTCAGGTAGAAACATCACAAAGAGGCTGTGTCCAGCCCACAGTCCATGAGCTGGACCATGCTGAACTCATTAAAATCACATGGACTCAGCTGGTGTGGCACATGCAGCTACTCACTTGTATAAAATACCAATTTGTTCATGCAACTGTAAGTTCACCTTCACAGTTGCAACTTCTATGTGACCACCTTATGTGGTTTTTCCTTTTTGAAAACCTGTGTTTTGAAATACTGCATCCTAACTCCAAGTTACCGATGCGTAAAATGCTTTTTCTGGCTAAAGGGAAAATGCCATCTCAATAATTACTTCATGCAGAGATTAAGCTGGTTTAACTATACTGATGTAAACCTGACATAAAACAGTATTAACACGGCAGTGTTATTTACTAGCTAGAATAAAAGCCTTTGCCGATCAGCACCTAGTAAGAGCATTCCAATACCACAAGAAGTTATGGTATTACACCAGTGAGACTAGTGGACATAGGAAATACATCAAATCATTAAGTCAAGTGTCATCCCAGGACACAGTTGAACCACCTCTGGAGCATGCAGGCAGAGGTGTAAGCTCTGTTAACTGCGTACTGACTTCGTCTGCAAGCGTACTTATCCAGGTTGAATCAATTCAGCATCTTTTTTGGTTTTTTTTTAATATATTTTGAAACATTTGAAATCCTAGATGATCCCAACAGGAGTTACACCTTAACACCCTGTAAGATGTGACTGAGAAGCTATGTGTTTACTTCTGAGGCAAAAAAAGAAAGAAAACATGGTTAGGTGTGAAGGAGGAACCTGGGCCCAGGGATTGTGTTGTCCAGACCTTTAGCGGTCTTACAGAAATTGTGACTTTTTTATCATTCAGTTATTCTTCAGAGCTTTGGGGGTACTTGAGATGCATGCTAATATTTAGTCTATGAATGCACTCTTTGCACAGTAAATGTGCTCTTCATAGAATGTCTCTGAGGGAAGAAACACGTTTGTCAATCTTGTTTGGTCCTTAGAAAGAAGTTTAAGTAACAGATGCTGAAAGAGAAGGACCTGATTGTAGGTAGACCTACTAGAACCTGTTTTATTGAAAGTAGCTTTGCACACTTACTGCTGCATTTTCATTCACTTTGAAGTGGGCTCTAATTAAATTTGTCACATTTTTTTGCCCTCTTAAAAGAAAACAGATATTTTCCTGGCTTTTTACTGGAAGCAAACACTTTTACCAGTCTGTTACAATTCAGGGAGAACACTTGAAGGAGTTGCTCAACTACAATTGTCTTTCCCTTTTTCAAACAGTGGAGAAATAACAGTATATCCCAAATCTATTATGAACTGAGCAACAGGATATTAACAAAGCAAGTCAAAAACAATTTCTTCCCATGTCAGTTAGAAACTTTTAAATATTTATGAGGTTTTACATTCCTAAATTTAACAGGAGTGCCATCATCCAAAATAACTGCTGAATTAATAGCCAGAAGATAACATTTGTATAAAAGAACCGTTTGCTTTACAACAGCAATAAAGGAAACAACAGAAATATGAGTGTTGAGACTAATTTGAATAATGTTAAAAAAATTATACGATGTGGGGCTGCAGCAATATTCTGGCTGCACCTGGCATTGTCTGTCCTCAGCTTCTTAAGCTAGAAATGCAGCAGCCCAGGGTTTATAGGAGAAGAGTCATTAAAACTTCATTTTTTTAATTGCAAAGATATAAAAAATATTCATAGTACAGAATATTAAAACATATCCATCCCTGAAATTTTGTTGCACTGCAGGACAAATTCCAGGGATATCTTAAAATAAACAGTAATAACAACGCTCTTTTCCAGGAAAACAGGCAGGATGAAAACACCATGACAGTAAGAGAAAGGAGCAGACAATTAAAATTCAAGTTACAGTGAAATTACTTTTTAAAGCCCCCCAGTGATTTGAAATCACTTAAAAGATTTGCTTCCTTTTGAACATTTTAAAGTTCAATTTCCCCTTTCTAGAAACAATTAAGAACATTATACTCTGAAGTCTTTTCTCCCTGTGGACTAAGCAATTTCAACACTTTATCCTTAAAAAAACTTCACATGACTGTTCTGTGCTTTTATGGTAAATTAAAGCCGGACATGCCTCCTCTTGTCATGTCTGCATACCCTCTGGTACTAAAGCAAAAATTTGTCTTGAAAGGAACCACAAACACCAGTTGGGCTTAATGCATGGAAGAGAACTGGTCTTGCCTAATGAAGAACAAACTCAGCAGTTACCAGACTGGGAAACTATCACCACTTGTAGAGAGCTTGAAAAAAAGGATGTCATGCCCTGAATGAGAGCATAAGAACAAGGTCTGTAGCTACCCCATATTCAGATGTGCATGGGGTGGGATGGATACAGGAGGTGGGGACAAGCACTTACATACTCAGTTCAGGGTTGGAGACAGATTCTCCTTTCCTCACCGCCCTTTGCTATCATGTAAATTGCTTCACAGCCTGCTTGGTATATGTGAACAGCTAGGAGATGAGTGACTGGTTGAGCCTTACTTTACATCTGCCACCCTGAAAGGGCCATATATCATTTATGACCATTTGGGCTGCTGTGGATGAACAAAGACTAGAGAAAACTTTAGGAAACTAGAGAGTCAAGGTTTTATGGAAACTTTGCAAGGCTAAATACTTGAAGTAAAAGCTACTATTTGATGCTTAGATCTTAGTGCTGCTGAACACAACTATTTCATGCTTTTAGAAACGTGTATAATACATATGTTGTATAAAATGGTTTCTTTATATCGTTAGCATGCAACTAGACAACAAAAAGGATAACCATTCTCATCTTTTCTTCTAGGAAGTATATGTTAATGGGTAAATGTATGCCAGAAAAATGCAGTATAATATGCACACACATATATACAGAGCAATCAAGAAGCAATTGCAATCAACACATTGAAAAGGGGAGACTTCTGCTCTTATGCAGCTTATGCTGCCAGCATAAAAAATGGTCAGAGAGAAATAACTCCTTATGTAGGAAAAAACTGTATCACGTCACCAAATATGAAATAGCAATTTGGATATTTAATAATCTGCTATAACAGAGTTTAGTTATGAGACAGTCTGGGTCAGTGTTGGAGAGAGAGAAATTTCAAGGTGGTGATTACATTTTGTCTCATCTTGCCGTAATCTTATTTCATCCTTATTTCCTACAAATTGGCACACACTGATAGGCAGCTCAAGGAGTTTCTTAAACAAAAGATACCTATAGCTCAAGGGTCTGATTGTAATAACAATTCAGCATTACATGATACATGAAAATATTTTTTGATCCCATTTGATACTAGGAACACAGGACAAAAATATCATTCCACAGATTGACTTAAGCTTAAGGGAAAGCTTAATAAATGATTTTGCACTAATACTTCTGATAGCATATTTTTCACTATTTTCTATATCCATATTTGATAACATGATAATGTTAACGTAATCAGATGCAAGGAAACTGGTGAGCTCTTCAAAAAGCATTCCTGGTAAAACATTGACTACAATGGAAGCAGTACAGCTAAACACAGAAAACTGAAATCCTACTTTGCTGTGTCAGGTTAAACTGTCTGTACTTCAGTTTTAAGACCTGTGTGGATAAGACATCAGTGCTTATTACGTGAGGAAAGCATTTTGAAACCTACTGATAAGTATATTAGTATGGCTTTGTTAAAAACAAACAAAAAAAAAAGAGCACATTTTGCCATTTGGTATGCACAGCTTCTTCCCCATGCACTATCAGGACTATTCTCTAACAATAACTTCCACTGCTGAACATAGACCACATTTATATAGCCCTATGGACAATGACACGTGGAGGGTTAGCAAGGTTTCCTAATCAGAAAATACTGAGAGACTGCTGGGAAAAAAAAAGTAACAAGAAACTCAAATATACAACACTACAAAGATATCCCATGAAATATATGTTCCGATGCAGCAGAAGACTGGCAAATCAATATGGTATGCCTCTTAACATCCAGGGGCACTGTCTAAGTCAGGAGTACACATACTATTTCTATAGCAGGTCAGGATCTGACCTCATTTGTACTCTATAGTGAAACAAGTTTCAGACAACATGACATACATAAAAAAAGTAAGAGCACCCTTCCAAGTATCTCTTCACTCACAGTCTCTCTCAGAAGATTAGGAACTGAAAAACCTTCCAGGTTGATCATCTAAAACTGCACAGAAAGCATCAAAATGGAGAATATTTAAATGTGATGACTTTTTTCTCTCTCACTTAATCTTCTATGAAACCACTTTGGAGACAGTATTTTCTGATGGCAAACATTTTTACTTTTAAAGGGTTCTTTTCCTGAATAAAGCCCCCTAAAATATTTGCTTATACTTGTAGCCGCAGGTGTAACCTTAAATCTTAAACTAACAATAGCGTGTGTGCCTTTAGCATAGTAGAATAAAGCAAACTGTTCTAACTTACTAACACAGAGAGAGAAAGGAATGATTGCCTGATGGGGGAAGGAACATCATGGGACTGTTAACTAAGGAGAGAGTAAATAAGACCAAGGATGCCAGCCTTCAAGATAGCAGAGCGGCACCCATCATGGAGTGAGACTGGAACAGAAGCAAGGACATACCAACTGCTAATTGCAAGTGTGTGCAAGCACTGAGGTCATTCAGTAAACACAGTGAGGAAGACTACTGATGATCACCAAAGAAGACCCCCACTCAGCAAGAAAGAGCATACATAATTAGAATGCAAATATTATAATAAGTTCCTGGAAAAGCTATGAATATGCATGAGCAGGCTAAATATATAGCTGCTGTCAGCAAGTATCGGGTACGCTCACCTTTGTGAAATGATTCTGTGCGTGCCCAGCACTGCCAATAAAGAATGCTGCTTTCTAAAACTCCAAATTGAGTCTTAGAGGGTTTCTCCAACTGACTTTTATAGTAACACAGGCATCTTTTAAAACGCATCTTTATAGTCAGTTATTAGCAGTAGTAGACAAATTTTGCACTTCATAGCCATGGAAAACCAAAGCCTGTTATGTTCCAGTTTGACACATTTCTTTCTCTAAAGTGGAAAGAATCAAAAGTTTCAGCTCAGAGATGTTTTAATGCTCAGAGTAGCCCTGCTCTTAAAGGCCTCCATCACTGAAGACTGTGGATGGCATCTCTCCGCCTTCACAATGCTGAGTTAGCGCCTCTTTTCCAATGACCAACTGCAGGATCATGCCATTTAAAGGGAATTTTAAAATATTTACAGTACAAGGGAATGGGTGTGGTGGAGACTTATCATGTGCACACATATTCTCATCTGGATTTTGATTCTAATGACTTTTTAATGTGACTATCACAGTAGCATTGCTGCTGCCTTCAGAAATTAAGTCACGAATCAGGGAATCATTTAGGTTGGAACAGAGCTCTTGAGACTAGCCAGTCCAATGCCCTCACTCAAGCAAGGCCAGAACTTCACCCTCAACTTTATTTGTACTTCCAACAACTTTCACCGATTCCAGTTCTCTGAATGAGGTCACTGTATGAAGGGATACTCTAACAACTACAACTGGAGACTGCAGTGAGAAAGGAGTGGGGCTGTGGACTCCTCTGAAAGCAGCTGGACAAAAACATGGCATAAGGATACCCCACACTGCCCCATGTAAACGCACTTTGCACTGTCAGATCTACCAGACTCCCTGGTTCTCTGTGCCAGCGTCTGTGAATGTTTTATCCACCAACTGTTCAGATGCAAAAAAACATCAACACTCCCTGGAACAGGATTCATATATTTTAAAAGTCTTCAGAGTAACCCAGCAGATAGGCAGAGAGCTGCAATTGTAAAACCCAATGCCTAAACTCTGCCCAAAGTCCCACAGTAGGTGCCTAAGCCTACTTTGCTGAAAAGGTCATTAATTTCTTTAGTTGAAGCTTTGCATCTCTAAAATGAGAATATTGCTGTTTTGCATCCACCTTCAAAATCTGCAGCTGAAGCACGTCCATGTGGTGTACACTGCTTCATCTGCAACCAGCAAATTAACAGTGTAACATGTAATTTAGACATGAAACGTGGAACAAAGAAAGCTGCATTGGGTCTTGTTTCAAAATGTTATATTTGGTTTGAACATTTACCAAACTTCTCTACTGCTTAGTATGAATACCAGTATTTGCTTTAATTAAAGGAGAAACTTCACGGCATTAGGAAAGCTATTTATTCTGCTTCTTCTATTAAAACAAGAAAAGTAGCCATTAAGCTATATATCATTATCAAATACAGCATTTAGGAATTTTTTTTATCATGCTTCGGACAAAAATATGGTATTTACTTTTTGCTTTTGGGATGAAGCTATATATGCCTGAGTAAAGGATTTTTCTTAGAATTTTATTTTTTAAAGGGTTAGGGAAGACATGTCATTACAGTATTACGCATGCTATTTCCAAAGATACGCCCAGAATTATAGCTAAAAAGATGGAAGTATTTTGAATGTTTCTGATCAGTCAATCAGCCCTGTGTGGACATGCCGCTTCCTGAAATTGGGACCCACCAAAAGGAATAATAAATGTCAGAGATAAAATTACTGCATTTAAAATTTTGTTGCAAACTGTAGTAGAAAGGACACAAAATACATTAATTATGTTGCTGAAAACCAATCCTTGATGTCAGACTTGTTCCCTAGTACACAGAAACAAAATATATGGCAGCCTATAAAAGGAACAAGAAATTTTGATTTTAAAAGAACAGAGACATAAAATAAAAGCAATTAATGGTCTGAGAATCTATTATTCTTAAGGCCAAAGTCCATAACCACAGAAGCCTAGGACTGGAGTTTTACAGGGCATGCACATTCGACACAATGATCCCCCGAGGCGTGCAGGGGAGTGTTCACGTCCTCTTGGCTTATGGTGATTAGGAAATAACCAGTGTGTCACATACTACAGGCTAGCAACTGTCGACTTTTTATGACCACTGGTACAGATGAGAAGCTCATACAAAAGGGTCTATTCAGTCTCTGTCCCAGAATTTTAAATAAACACAAGCAGCAAACCTAGGGCAAGCATTTCTCCGTGATACAAAAGTGTCAGGCATGCAGGCTGCCATTTCCCACAACAGCCTTACTTAGTTTTGGTAGGCAGAAAGTCAGATTTGTTGCTCCCATGAAGAGCAGAATGGGTAATGCAAACTGACCCCATCATACCTATAAATTTGGGAGGATGAGGGAAGAGGCGTACAAGGGAGCCTTTTCCTCAAGAAGACTGTCTGGGAAGGGGAGGGAAGACTAACTGCTTCCCTGAAGACTCAGAAGAGTAATAACCTGGTTAAGGGTGGAAGGCACAGAGTCAGGGTTCTCGCAGAGGATGTGAAGGCACAGGATAAAACTGGCTTTTTTGGTGGTAAACTGCCTAAGTTATGCCCAGTTTGACACATGGTGTGAAAGAGCATGAAAGAGAACAAAAAATGAAGGTGCTGCCAAGAACCTACAAAAAAAGTATAAAAGAACCAGTAAGCCCTCAAAGCCCCACCAGTGCCACAGTGGCACGTACAGTGCTATTACATCACTTTTTCCTATCCCAGTGTACGCCAGCAGCACTCACTGAACCCCAGCTCTGCAGGACCGTAGGGCATGTGCAGCCACACAGTGCACCGTGGCGGTGCTGCAGGAGTGCATAGACAGCAATGGTGATCCTGCTGGCCACCGAAACTTTCTTTCTGAGCACCTGCAACAAATCAGGCTGGCAGTACAGTGGTGAAAGTTATGCAAATATATGAGTGGGCTACTGCTCCACTGGGGGGAAAGTCCTATTTCAGATCTGTGAGAGTGACAGCTATAGCGCAGCACTGTCAGGGAGACAATATATAATATTAAAACCACCTTCAAACTTACAACATACATTTACAGATAAACTAGAGAACATTGCAGTGATTAGCCTTAAAACATGTTTTATCTTTGTCTTCTTTATTTTCATTAAGTTCTGATTGCAGGTTTAAAATAAATCCACTTTTCCTATTCTGAATTCATAAATCGCTCCCTAGGAGCAATCAGACTGCCCAAAAGTGCATTCTCCAAAAAAACAGAGCTTCATCTTGCTGCAATTTAAGAAGCCAAAAGGGTTATCCTGTGCAAGGCAGAGCAGACTGTGAACACACAGCCCAACACTTCTCCCCACTGCAGAATGTACACCCTCCACAGCACCTTTCATCCCCCTGAGCACCCAACCCACACAGCTGCACAACTCACAGCCTAATCACTTGTATTTTCTGACAAAAGATAAAATTTACAGATCCCCCTCTCTCAACAAAAACAAATGATAGGCACTTAAATCTTCTATTTATTTAGCTCTTTACTTACTACCTACATCTTACTAGCGTTATAATTTTTCTTTAAAAAATAGGTGCTTTCGTTTATTGTTATTTTGAAGTGAAAGGCTGCAACACAGCCATAAATACTTTTCTTGTCATTCATAAGCTTCTTAATAGCTTATAATACACATTAACTGGTCTCTATGAAAATACTCTTATGATGTTTGACTTACAACTGTGCCTTCTCCTGGATACCTTGCATCTGCCAAATCAATGTTTTGAATAGAACATCTTATCTTATGCTTAGACAGTGATGCAGACGGGCTGCAGCATCAGCTGAGGAAGTATGAATCTCAGTGGTCTCTCTGGTAACTCCATTTTAGGGACACTGAGGATTGTCCATGCCTGGCACAAAGCTGTGGGGTGCACAAATACCTCAGTCACCACAAATACCTCAGTCTGTCAATGTGCAGACAAGTGAGAAATGAACCAAGCAAGGAGGTGGATATGGGACACTGTTGGGACTGCATTACTGTGCCACACAGCACCTGGCTCACCAGTGTCTTCCCTGGGTCGCTACCATGCGACCTTTCCTTGCCAACACCCACAGCAACAGGCCTCCTTCAGAGAAAGTGCTGCTAACACAAGAAGATACCTGGAGTCAGTTTAACAGTAGAGTTTAGGAAGGCCATAAATAGAAACATCTTTTTGTTGTTTTGGGGTGGGGGTCTTTTTGTGTGCGCCTATAGGCCTGTGGTATGCCTGGAACAAAAAACACACTGTTGCATGGCAGCACAGAAAGCAAGTTCAGTTGAGTTACATTTAAGCGCACCAAACAGGATGCTGCATGAGCAGTGGGATCACAAAGGTGCTGGGAAACACTGAGCTCTGATGTTCTCAGCTTTTCTGAGTGTTCAGAGCTGGGTGTAGCTTGTTGCAAAGCACAAGCACACTTCACAGAAACGAACTCATAAAATATTCAGTTTCCTGGTTTTGCCTGGACTACAGGCTGCACATTTTTTATATCGTTGCAGCAAGAAAGAGAATTGATAAAGCCATTTCTTATACTTTTGAAGTGTTTACACTTTAAATTTGGAAGACTGAAAACGCAGAACTGGAGAACTACTCACAGGATTTATCTGTTAGAAATTACATCTACTCTGCCTGGGATTTTGCCTAGACTAAGAGAGACTTTTGAGACTGAAACAATAGATGAATCCCTCCCCCGGTCAGACAACAAATCAGTGTAATAAATAACCTGTAGAACATTGTAATCACAAATAATTTTTTATATATGCTGGATACAGTTTTGGTTGGATGCCACAGCCCACAGACCCCATATGTGAACTGATCTAGAAAACAAGTGTGCATCCATGTAGCTATCCCATAGCCTAAGTTAATAATGCACAGGAACATGGTCTGTCACACACTCCTGTGTGGGAACAGGTCTCTCAGCACAGCCCCATTCTTACCAGCTGATGGAAGAATGCAAAAAAGCCCCAAAACTAATGAGATTTGAGACTGTGGATGTAACATGGCTGAACTCATGAAGATATTTCTCCCAAGGCTCTTGGGTGACTCACGCAAACAGGACACATGCCTGTACTGCTAACATATTCTACTACATGCACACACACAAACGTTACGATGGTGTGAAATTGCACTATTTCAGGATTTTACAGTTTAGCAGAAATGCTGCTAGGCAATCAGCCTTAAAGTGGAGCAAGGATGGCACCCAGTGGCCAAACGGATTCATCTCAGAAAAATATTTCTCATCTATTTCCCATTCTTTAATTTTGGGAGTTTTAATTCTAAAAAGGTTCTAACTCTAATATTAAACTCCTTGGCAATGTCAAAAGCTTTTAAAGGACACTGCCTTCTTCCTGTGGGGGACATTTATGGTTCCTTTTGTAAATTATTTTGTAAAAAACACCCCACAAACCCACCTATAGAAACCCTGCTATTAATAATTTTCAATCAATACCAGTAAACATTTATGACAACCGTTTACAGCCAGAACACTGTATAGAGGCAGAAATAACCAAAGTATTTTTTTTCTTTTGTAGGGTATAAGGTAGGAAAAATCATATTTTCTTTCCCTGGTTTAAAAAAAAATCACTACAAATAAGAAGGAACTTATTTAATTTTAAAATTAAAATTGATATTAATGCCAATTATAGATAATTCGATAGAAAAATTCTATCCAAATATTGTTTTTCTTTAAAAAAAAAAAAAAAAAACCAAAACCTTGATATTTTTTAAGCAGAAAACTCCCAGTTACAGCTGTCAGCCTGTCAGCTACAAAAGGAATCCAAGCTCAGACAAAGAATAATATAAAAATGTGAAATAATATGCCATTCTTTTTTATTTATTTGAAGAATTCTTTCTTCCATGAGTTAAAACAAACAATACCGAGGTCTTACTGGGCCATGCAGGTCTCAGAAGAGTGAGCTGTCACATATAGGGCTAGTCCCAGGGAATTCCATCACCTGTATGGGGAATAATCTGCTCCTCACTAATGGCAAAAGAGCCATGATAAACCCACAGTGAAGAACTAGAGGACCATCATTCACTGAAGTAGCCCAATATTTTAAGTCATTCTGGTCAAATTTAAGCATACAAGTCTTTGCTAGATAGACTTTTCTTCCTCTTTGGAAACCTTTCCAAACATAAATTCCCATGTCTGTCACTGACTGAAACACACTACTTTATCATTTGACAAGTTTTGATTCTTTTTTTTATATCATTCATCAGATACTCCTCAGGCTTGCATGACATTTTAAATGTATTCTATGCCTTATCACTTTTTGCATGGTTATTGGCTAAATAGTGTAGCAATGTTGAACTGTATTTACTCCTCAGTGCTTTCCAGCTGACAAGAGATTCTTGTGGAGTACAGTGACTGATCAGATTGAAGGACAGACAACAGGTCTGTTGGATAATAAATCATACCTTCACTTGTGAGCAGTACTCTGTCCCCAACAATTTCTATTTCCAATTTCTTTTTCTAAGCATTCTCCCAAACTAATTGTGGTTTTGGACATAAGAACAGATGGACAAAATAGAAGACTTCCCATGTAAATAACAAAATCCACTATTTGAGAGGAGCCAAGAAGCAGCACGCTTTCTTTAAGTATGGGTAAATTAATAACCATAATTTTGTTCTTAATCCTCTGCTGAAAATTTCTGTTGTTGAAGTACCACTGTATTAGTGTGCATAATTACTAAGAAACTGAAAAACAGCCACTATTAAAAGCAATAACTCAGTAACATTTTAAGCTACTTAGACTGTTGTTTTGGTACTGAAGAAAAAATTAGAATATTTGAAAAATTCTTAAAAATTAAATCTATTTCAGCTTTACAGAAGAAGGTTTTTTTAAAAAAGTAATACAAACACCAGTTTTGACCATGCATAGAATTTTAATTTTCTGTTATTTTCAGTGCTTGAAGTTTATTACTTGTTAAGGTATTTAACAAGGAGATTTAAGCTCTGGTCTAGCGATGAAGTAGCTGATCTTAGTAATTTATTATTTAACATTTCTAGTTACTGCGTGTCTTTACTCTGCAGTCAGAATATCAATGTTGATTTTTACTTTTTTTTAAATCCTAACCCCCTTAAACTCCCTTCTTTATAGCTTAGAGTGTGAATGTACTCAGAAATTCTTCTGTTATAGCATAAACAAAAAATATTTTGCTTTTCCATATAAAAAAAATCCACAGGAAATTAGTTATTGACATACACATTATGCTCTTGCTCTGACGTAACCCACAGACCAGAATCTATTCCTTGCTAAATGAAGACTACTCCTTTAAAACATTAATTTATTGACCTGTGCTAAATTCATGAGTAAACAGAAAAAAAATGTCTGGCCATAGATATATGGTTAAACTGTGGGCTTTATCCAGCTTCCAGGCCATACCTTTCTTTCTTTTGCCTTAACTCTCTCAAATCACATATAGATCCTCAAGAGAAAGACTTTTTTGAAAAAAAGATTTACTTATCTCCTACACTACAAAATAAACTAGTTTCATGCAGCCTTTGCATCATACAAATCTTTTGGAGTCGGAAAGCAGAAGTATTGGAAGCTTTCATAGAGATGTTTTGATGTTTCTATCCCCTCTTTGTAGATGGGAAACCAAATCACAAAGAAGTGCCCTGCCCAGATGATATAACAAGACAAGGGCAAGGAACTTGCCTAGGTAGACTACAGTGGGCACATGAGGTGGATGTACTCCTCATGATTGCTATAGCCTTCCTTTACCCCACTGTAGCCAACAAAGAGAGCTAGCCTCTTCAGAGAGCATTTCAGTGCCTGAGCCTCACCAGATTAAATTGCTCCTTGTAAACTCTCCTTCCACCACATCCTGGAAGATTCATATTTCATCTTCCTGGAGGGAAGGGAACATTTTACTCTCAGAGCTCCACATTTTCACCTGGAAATAATAAATGTGGTCATTTTAGAAATACAGAAGGAATTCTTTCAGCAGCCTTTTGCAGCAATTTAATGTCGTCTTGATCAACTATGAAGCCAGTAATTTCAAATGCTGAAATTTAAACAAAAATGAATGTTTAAATTTTTTGAAAGCAAATTCAGAATTCCCATTAGCTTTTTCTATTAAATATCCCAAGAGGGTAGACACTATAATATGACACTAATCTAGTATGACAGCTACAGAAGTAATTCATGAACAGGTGCTTCTCATGCCTCTGACACGCTGAAGTCATCCCACTTTATTTATGACAAAATGCCTCATGGAAGAAATTAAAGCAAAAAACCCTCACTTCTTCCATGAACTTTCATATTGCTCTTTTATATGCCTTATTCTCAATAAAACCTATCACACTGGAACAGGTTTCATGACAGTAATAATATCTCTATGAGGAGGGCTATTGTAGTAGAAGTGCACCTGAGAATCACATCACAGGTCCCAGCACTGAGACAAGGAGCTGAAAAATAGCTTAGCAGGACAATACAGAAATGCTTCCAGGGGCAGCTGGTTGAGAAAGGAAAAGAAACAGCTCATAATAAAGCAAACAATTCAGCAAACTCAGGAGTTTTCTTCAAACCCTGCTATCTGCAATTTCTGAGATTTATGACAGCAATGATAAGTCACATTTTTCTTCATTTTAAACAGAAAAGGCATGGTTACTTTTCGGGATGATAAAAGTGATGCAAAGAATGTAGTTTCCTATTTTTTTTCCCAAGCAGTGCTGTTGGAAGGCACTAATTAATAAGGTAAGAATAGTTCTATTGTGCCAGACCAAAGGTCCTTCCAAGCCTTGTACCTTAGTTTTGAGAGCGACCAAGAGCAAGGAAGACTATTTGAATTGAGAAAACATACCTCCTTGGTGCACTCCTCTTTGGTACAGCAAGCTGCACTTCAGAGATTTCCTAAGGCAGAGATGACTGTCTTCATAGAACAGTCCTCATTTGCTTTTTCCTTGGTGTTAATTCACCATTTTAAACTCATTAAGATCTAAGATGGTAGGCCATATAGATTAACTACATGTTTACTGAAGATAAATTTTTAGTCAAATTTAAATATGTACTCTGCTAATTTCATTTGATGCCTCTAAACCTAAACACTGTATGAAAAAGACCATGAACAATCTTTCCCTACTCCTCTTCTTCATGCCGTTCCTTCTTCACTGAAATTAGAATAATATTTTAGTTTTATATATCTTTGAACTACAGAGCACTAGCCTGATGTCAACAGATGACAGCCTTGCACTTCAGAAACTAGCATAAACCCCACAGTATTTTATTTCTAATCATTATTTATTATTTTTAATAATTTCCAATGTGTATGCAGTGTGTTCCTGACTTCTTGTTTCCATGACAACTGAAGACATAGGCACATGTAAGTGTATGAAATAATGAAACACAATAAAGACCTCAGTTTCATGAATTATGAAACACCGCTTTAGGTCTTATGTGGACAGTGCACGTGGAAAAGCAGAGAAAATAAACTGTTTTGCATCTTGTGAACATGTGCATTCTCTAAAGGGAACACAGCTCAATATTAACACTTAAGCCCTGTTTACTCTCAAGGTTTCTCCTAATTTTCCCATTGTTGCTACTTTCAGTGGAACTTGAGCAGCTGGAATAGCACTGTGGAAAAGCTCAGTGCCAGCACAGACCCTCCTGTGACAGCCAAAGAGGTGTCCAGGAGTCTGTGACTCACCATGGAGGACAATCTGAAAAATCCTTAAGCACATGAATAACTTCATGCAGTTACATAGAACTGTAGATCTCTAAAGACCTGTACATGTTTCACCATATGCATGTCTGGGACCATGGCTTGTGATACTGACTGCAGTGTGATTAGGTGCCTTCCGTCCTTGGTAAACCCATGTTACCAAAGAGATCAAAACAGCAGTGTCATCAATGCATAAGAACGTCATCTTCTAGCTATATTTATTTAAATGGAAATATTCCATAAGTGGTCCAAATCAGCTTGCCTTTCTGAAATTTAATTACTGAGGAAGACTATAATGTAATTATTATAAACCACTACAAATTATTTGATTACCCGAATATAAAAGTAACAAAGATAGTTCTAAATTGAAAGAGGGCATCACAATTAAGGATGGCATAGCCTAGGAATGCTCTCCCATTCAATCCTTACAGAGACTGGAAATAAAATTAATATATAAAATGCAATTTTTCATTGTGTTACCCACCCTTATGCATTTAAAAGTGGGTATAAAATTGCAACAGCAGAAACATGAATAACAAATTCATTTTATATCATACATGTAACTCACTCCAAGTATCAAATTCACTTAGATCCACCATCTTTCAAGGATTCAGCGGTTTACACTGCCATATACAGCAGCAGTCCTAAAAGTTGTTTCCTTTTTTTGATTCAACTCTTTCCATCATTATTTATTATAAAAGCCTGAGTTTTTAAGAGACACACAAAAGCCTCCCTATATCAGGGTAGCTCTTAACTAGCCATACCTCAGGCTATGGAATTGAGAAATAGAGGAATTGTTATTCACACTGTATTTTTAATCAAAGATTCTGTGAAGTAGGTGATACATTATTATCTGTTGTGCGGCTCTCTCATGTGCTGTTTGACCTAAAAAAGGGAATCTCTCACAGGGCTATAAATAATGCATCATAGTCATTAAATATTGATCTGGCTTATACCATTCACAGCTGCACAATTACGTTAGCTTTTTAAAATAGCTTCTTGTGTATTACCCATAATAGGACAATGTTTACGTATTCTCATTGGAAATGATATTAGTTAAATTTAAAGGTGATTTGTTTGTGGGACAGCTTGCTAAGTCACAGGACTTGCTCATTACTGCCGCAAAAGTCTGTAACTCTCGCTATAAATATCCTGTCCTGGACACAATTCTGCATTCTTTACTCATGTATCTTGGCTTTCTATACTTGTCTAAAAGACGACTATTTTTAGGCTTGCAGAGCTTGCATTTCTATGAGAAGGAACACGGCACTACAGGACAATGTTATAGGATAGTATCAATTTTGGATTAATCAGTCTCGACTAGCTTTACATTTTTCTATTTCAGTAATCAAATGGTTATAGCTAAACACTTGTGCTAGTACACAATGGAGATAATGGAGTTGTCTTTTAAGTCTAAAATACAAGAGAGAACTGCATTGCCACAGTTTTTAAAATCATATTTATTTATAACTTAAAAAATCCTCCACAAGTGAATATTGATACATGTATGGTTCATTGTTGCATTACTTCAGCTTATCTTGCCAAAACTGAGTTTGAATTTAGTGTAGTTACATAGATGCAAGTGGGAAGGAAGCATTGTGATAAATCAGGCTTCAGGGAGACATTCTCAGGTAAGAAAGAAATATTTGCACTCAAGATGGAATTTTTTTTTTGTTTTACTTGCAAATGCACGTGGAAAGTAAAGTTTAATTTTTCTCTGTATATCTACAGCAACGGTATCAGAAATTCATCTATCACAGTAATGTAGCACATATCAGAAAACCTAAAAAATATAATGCAGCTTATATGAATTTAGCAGTATACCAGATATAAATTTTTCTAAGCCATCATAATCTAAATTTTAAAAAATAAAAGTTGAAAAATATTTAGCAGCAAATAAATGTAAAATCATCCAGCAACAGAGTCTAAGTGCAATATTTACTAGAGATCATATGGTTTTGTTTCAGTTGTTTTAATCCTATAAATCATCCACAAAACCCACATCTTTCCTAGAACCTGGAAGTACAGCTCATATCACAAATGCAGAAATAATGGTAGCCACCCCACAACTAATTCTGATTAATAATTAACTCCAATTCAATTGCCTGTTATTAAAACTCTACCAATTAAGCTTCTATGCTTTTCCACATTTTAAAACCTACCCATTTTCAGGAAAAAGGACTCATTTTACACTGTGTGAAAACTCAAGTTTTTATTTAACCTACATTTTTAAACTGGCATGAAGAGAGGACTGGATCTTAAATTTATACTTTTCCAGAGATGTTGCTCTATCAGAAAATACAATACTAAAGACTGACTGCCATGACTACATAGATGGAAGGTGGCAGAGGGATCATTACTATGCAATTTTACAAAATGCCAAAGCTAAAGAGAGCACCATCCTGATGAAATCAATGAAAAACTTCATATTACCCTCCTGGGGCCAGATCATCAGCTACAGAGACAAAGTTCTGAATCCAGATCTCTGCAGATCCCCTTGTGTCTAACCCAAGGGCTAAGCCCCCTCTCTGACCACTAAAACAAACTTACTGGGTTAAGGGCATGAATTTTCCATTCCCACTTCCCCTGAGCACAGGCAGTGAACCAAATGGGTGGCTCCAGCCAGATCAGCAGAGCAGCACCTGTGTCGGAGTCTCATGTTGTTTCCGCTGGCACCGGCTTCCTGATAAATGTGTGCCTGCTACCCTGTGTTAATGAATCCCAAAAGCTTTAATGCAAATAATGAAAAGGACTGGCGACATGAACTTTTACAGTAATTCACATAATTGGATTCTCTTCTGTGAAAAAAACTCCAATCATTCACTAATAGAGTAATTTCTAATCATACAAGTAGTTTTAAATTTGGCTTTCAGAGTTTTATTACTGGAAGCTATACCCTAGTACCACCAGAAGTGGGATCCCTTACAAAAATGTGCAAAACCACTGTTCAACTTGAATTTTTTATGTTGCTGCTTTGGTTTTAGACAGTTGTAGAAATCAGAGAGGGAATAGGCCAATTGCATGACATGGTTCATTATCATACACACATGTTTCACTGCTCCATACTGTGAACTTCCCTTTTTTTGAGCTCCACAACCACTGGTGCTCTGCACTTTCTCCCGTCCCAGCATCTGGAGAAAGGTATTAATTTCTTAAGGGTTTCTTCTTAAGGTGAGGGTTTTTATTTCAGACATTCTTAAGCAGAATTAATAAGAACATAAATATTATTGATTATCAGAGCTTTCCTCACAGTGATTATGGTTAATTCTTAAAAAGATACCAGGTATATTTTTGAGTTTGTGTTTTTGTGAACTCACTCAATAACAGTAGGAAATTACTGAGAAAATTTCAAGTAAAAAAAATCAACTTTAAATAGATATGCCATGCTTTCTGCAATGCAGTAAACCAATTTGCTGGTAAGAGCCAGAGGAAAAGTAAACTTCAAGTACACTTGCAATTTTTTACTTTGCATCAGGATACTCTTTATATCTTAGGAAAATAAAAAAGAATGGATAAGAAATATATTAATATTCTAAAGACATAATATGACAAAGAAGGAAATGACTTGGAAAAAAAAAAAAAGGAAGAATATGTGATTATTCCCATGCTGCTGGGGTCCAGTAACGCTATGTTTGGGGTAGTATGTTGAAAAGTTATCAACTCAAATGTATTGTCACTCCAAAGTCATTAACTACCATTAGGTCCTGTGTCAGTCAAGAGACAGTAGTGAGCTACTGGCATTACTCTCATTTAGATGTCTCTGTCATGTGAGTCTGTTACTATTCTGACTGAATCAGAACAACAGGTAAATTGTAACAGACATTTCCTCTGACATCTGCCAATAAATTACCAAAAGGAGAGGGGACAGGTTTAGCCACAAACACCCCCAGAGGGAGGAATTGTTTATTAGCCAGTCAAGTCTAGAAGATGACCCTAATATAACAAAGGGGTTATACGAATATATATACGAAATATAACAATATAACAAACAGAGAAAAGAGCCGTGATTTCAGGGTAGGATGCCCCAGGAGACCTCGGCAGGGAGACTGGCTGCCAGAGGGGTGAGACAGAAGCAATTTTATCACACAGATGGATGGCCCTCTCTGGGGATGAGCTCTCTGTCGAAGGCCCACAAGACACACTGGTCCTCCCTCTGGTTTTGTTGGGGTTTATTTTGTTTACAACCAGTTGTGCAAAGCACTAACACAGACTACCTGGCAGTCATTTTGTCAGGAACTGAAAGAGAGTCAACTGGATAATAAGGGGAAATTTTTCTTTAAAAAGTCTCTCAGCTTAGTTTAAGCACAGATTGGTTTTATTCCTCATTTTCTCATTTATCTTCTGTATAAAATTGTATCTATCAGGGATACTAATGAATAAACGCTTTTCATTTCCTTTTACCTTGTCATTAACCATTAAAGGGATAGTTACAAGCCTTCAGAATAACAAGAAGACATTCCCTACTTGGAGACCAACAAATCTATTAATGGAAACATCTGGGAAAACAAGTAGAATAGCTCCTCATCACACTAGTACCTAGGTCCAAAGAGTAACATAGCAGGCTCTTATTTCAACTCCACAGACCATGATGGAGAATTATCTTTCAATGATTGAAAGCAACCAAGAAGTATGGCCCTCTGGTATGTAGAAAAATATTGGTTGAATCCTGACAATCATAGAAGCTGTATTACAGGTGCTTATTCTAAGGTAAACTAAAAAAAACCCAAACAATCAAACCAGCAAACCAAACCAAGCAACAATAACACACCACCAAACCCACCCAGAAAATAGCAAACCCAACCCAAACCAAACCCCAACCTTAAAAAAAATTATATATGGCACTTTATCCTTTTCTTTCCCCCTTCTCTCACACAGTGTTCAGTGGTGTTTGCGCAACATAAAATATAACTTATTAAGCACACAGAAGTATTTTCTGCTGGCTACAGTGTTGGAATAATCTTCAAGGATGTATGATTGCAGCAGTAATTCAGGTACCTACTCTTCATCTTACAAAAGGGTGAGTAACTGCACCAACGACTACAATGGAGGGAGACAATATATTACACCCTTAGAACTCTGCATTGCTACCTGGTGATAGGCACAGCCAGTGTTTGGGCAATAACCTACCAACTAATAACTAACTAGTAACAGCTGCCCTTCCTTGGCTCACATAACTCAACAGTATCAGCTCTGCTAAGTCACCCAAGGCTTTCCCATTGGACCACAACCATCCGCATGGTGTGGAGATCAGGTTGCAGCTAGCCAGCCAAGTGTCAAAATAAACAAACAGCTATTTTTTAGCCGGATAGGTGACAAGGAGCCACAGCAGGGAATGCCAGCAGTGTGGGGTCACAACAGCCCTGATCTCCTTCCCAGTCTCTGAGGTACTTTGCATAAAAGAAACCAACCCTGATACCCACCACAAAAGCTTCTAAAACTGTTATGAGGAGCTCTCAACGCTTACTCCTCATAGCCAAGTAAAGCAACACCAAGTTTTCCTCAAGCAGAAAAGGACAAGCAAAGGCTGTGCTGGAATGCTGGCAGAGGTGAAAGGGCAAGGTCACTGCTCCTCCTACTCTCTGCCCCTTGGGAAGGCAGGATTCAGTGTGAACACATCATTATTGGTCCCCAGCAATGCTATATTATGCACACATCACTTTACAGTTCTGCCTGTGCTTACAGAAGTCAGAAGAGGATTTCTCACCATCACATTCAGCCTTCTAAGCCTATGCACAATCTTAATAGTGAATTCTCTGCTTTTTAAGTAAACACAGGACAGCTTCCACACTATAAGCATGTTCTTCTCATTTTCTCTAGTCTTTTCCTCACCGCCCACCATGACTTCCCTGTAGCAGGTCCTGCTGAGGAGGGCACCAAACCCACACTGATGTGCAGTTCCAGCAGCTGGTGCTGGAACAATGGTATTTTGCTGCTGTGCACCTATTACTGCAGCTCTTTATCATTTGAAAGACTTTTTCCACCTTCCCTGCCTAACAGCCTAATGTATAATACATCCTTTATAAATTAAAGTTAGTTATGATTCTCTGCTTTTGACAAAAACTTTTCTCTCAGATAATCTACATCCATTTTACTTTACCGTTTTATTTTCAGAAATAACTAAAAACTTAAATCCTTACCTTAAATTTGTCAACTTCTGCCTTTGAACATGTTGCATGATAAGATAACACCTGCCCCAGAGCAAAAGATAAAAACAAATTTTTATAAGCTTGATAAGTAGAAATAATAGGGCTCCATACTGCAGTCTAATCAAGGATATTTAAAACAAATTTAATTAATATTTGGGCATGGTAATTCAGTTCTGAATGTCAGCATATAATAACTAATTGCAGATTATCAGGTATACATTTGGCATTTATGTTGCAGGGAATTTTATAGGGAATCATGGACAGTAAACAATTTAATATTATAGGCATTCCTACATTGTTCTCCTGTTCCACAATAAAAAGAATTTGATGTAAAAATAATAGTAGATTTACAGACTTTAAATAATGCCTTTTTCAATACTGTAAAGCCTTATGCCTTTGCTAGTGACGCATCACTGCATGTAAATTAGCACCTTTATATTATGCCCGACATGCTTGTCAGTACCATTTTGGAGATGAAAGCATCAAATAAAATGCACAAAGTACTGTACACCTCCTCTGATTACCTGCATGTATGCATACATTTACATGGAATACATAATATCCCTATGTGGCAATAATAACATTGAACAACATCCCAAAAGGTGCAAGAGCCATCCTGTGAACTGGACCCACCAAGGTCTGACTGTGTGTGGGGGATGAGGCTCTTGTCCTTGAGGGAGCTCACAGAGCCAGAACACTCCTAGCAAGGACAGGTCCTCCTCACCGTACAAACATCCTATCTACTTAGTGCTAAAGCTTTGATATATATTTCTTATTTTGAAATTGTTTTCATCTGTGAATGTCTCTGTTACTCGTATAAATACCTAAGCCTATTTCAAATGCCCTTGGCTTTCCTTGTGGGAATAAGTCCCAAGATATATTTACTCATATCAATTTTAGAGGTGTCATCTTTTACAGTAACAGGAAATCATTCCTGCACTATGAAAGAATAAATAACAATAACAAACACCAATTCATGTTTTGTCCCTTGGTTTACTTTCTGTAACTCCACATCATGTCCTTCCTCTAACAGTATCTATTTTTCTGTCCAACCATATTGCAGCTTCTCTCAGAAATCTATAAGATTAGTTAAATTATGTTTTCTACTATGACAGATAACATTTTATACTAAAATTCTTGTGAAGATTCTCCTTTACCTGCATTCATTGTATCCCTCTAGATCTCTAGTCTTCCTTAATATTGACTATTGTAATCTTTTAAACATTGATTAATTTTGTCTCCTTAATATATAAAATACTATTCAGCCTAGCTTTGAGCCATCCTACTTCATGCCTACATGGCATCCTACTTTCAACCTTCCCTGATCATTTATTTCCATTTTGATCTTCTCTTTATTAGTCAACCTTCTGAGAATTCTCTGTGAAAAAGAGTACCTGTATATCTGGATAAGAATCTTATTACAGCATATATCAAGTTGATTTATTTTACATCCAATATGAATGTCATTTCAAATGCCACTCATTGCCATCCTACCTAAATACACAACTACTATTATTCTATTACTGAAAAATGGTTTTGCAGTACTTCAGCATACACCATTCTTTTGTTCAGTACTTTGCTCTGTCTTCAATCACTTTACACAAACATTATCACAAGTTGTTGCTCATTTATAGAAAGAATTACTCTTCACTGAAGCACAGTGACTATATCAAACCTGTAATCTACATTCAAGATATACGAGTCTTTTCTTGACCAAAGAAACAAGCTGTATTTTAAAACAAGAAAATCGTATTTCATTGATTTTAGTAGTAAATGACAAATTTCTGTGTTAACATTGATCACTATGTATCTGAGTGCGATATCTGGCATTGCCTGTTTTTTTGCCAGGAGGAATATTCATTCTAAGGTGTCATATTGCACAAATATCTGGTGCGTATGAGGGCTTCTAGTATTTCATTACTATGGTATGTAAAGAATAAGGAATCTTGCAGAAGTCCTAAAAAGGAAAGTTTTTAACATTTCTTCCTAAGTGAATACATATACATGGGTAATAAAAAAAAGTCAAGGATGTTTTCTAACACAAACAGTCCTATTGACTTCAAAAAGCCTTAACATGCCTATATGCTTTACAGAGTAGATCTCCAATACATAGATAAATATCTCCAACTCTAAAGCAAAATAAAACTATACAATTATAGCATCTTCACAGCAATCCAGTTTGGTTTGCTTTTTGTTTTAATAGCGAGAAATTCATATCTCAGTCAGGCCAATGCTGGCTTTGCGATTTTCATTGTAATGGTGGGTGCTGTGTAAATTCAAAGGAGTTACAGTTAAAGGGTGCAGCTGGATCATTTTCTTCTCTTATCACATATAAAATATAAAACAATACTGAAATCTTAGCAACATTACCCATTCATCAGAGGAATCATAGAATCATAGAACAGTTAGGGTTGGAAAGGACCTCAAGATCATCATGTTCCAACCCCCCCTGCCATGGGCAGGGACACCTCACACTAAACCATATCACCCAAAGCCTCGTCCAACCTGGTCTTGAATCTTTTAAGATTAATCAGTTTTGCATAATGCTTTTCTAAAAGATCTTAAATTTCATTCAAACCATTCTTAATTACTGTTTAAGCAGGACTAACGTAGATTTGTAAAGCTATCCTCAAAACTCCATGCTTTGTTCTCACCAAGATTATTTTTAATATGATTATGCTTAAAGCCTACAGAATATAGTAGATAAGAATAGTGTTTTATTGTTGAATCAGCTTATAGAAGATCAAATAATATTTCTTAAAAAATGTTCTGTATTTTAGTTTGTTCTATAGGAGCTGGCAGATTTCCATTTTTCATGAATGGTAGCAGGTGGCATAAACAGGAAAAGAAATTCATACCAAAGGCAACAGGTAAAAAAAAAAAAAGAGAAAGCTTCTCATCCATTTAGCTATTCTAGAAGTATTTTCCGGAAAGACGTGATGTGTTGGAAAATGCCAGGACTTTGCATTATGTATTAGCCCTGGCCAACCGCAGAGCTCTTGCTTAGCTTCCAGCCATCCTGTTTGGACTTTATTCTGGTCAGACATATATCCATATAAGGATTCAGTAGATGTTGCTTTTGATACTAAGAAACCCTATGACAATAGTCACTATTTTCAAATTTGTCCTTTCACAGAGTGTTTTACTTATACTTTACAGCATTAGAAAAACAACACTAAGCTACCTAAAATATCAAATTCGAAGGAATTTTCAGATACAGATGGACAAAAAAATACATGTAATGCTTGGATTCATTCCCACACTTACTCCTATAAGAAACTAGCTTCTCTATCATCACTGTCCCACCCTTGTAATGTAAAAATCAAATGAAATAATCCATGTTCAAAATTACTCAAGCTGTGCATGAGTTCCACAGCTAAGCATACTCTGAGAACATTTCCCTTCAGCATTACCTTAATAACACTCAGATGCAGAGATATATATATATAAAATGATGCTAACTACAATAAATTCAGAAGCAGTAGGTTCCTTTGCATGTGATGCTTATGAGCAAGAAAAGGTTTCAATAAGATGTGCACATACGTCAAGAGCCACAGACTGTTTTGCCCAGGATTTCTTCACTTGGTCATACATAATTGTGTTGTTGATGCCCAGGCCACAAAAAATAACAAAAGCCTAAAATTAGAAAGAGAAAAATAAAAGAAAGTCAATTATAACTCAATTATAATACAGACACAAAGATGAATGTTGGCTTAATAATGAAAAGGAATCATGTGGAAATACTAGGAATAATCATGGTTAGGTTATCTTGAAAATTCAGGTAAGTCACTGGCTTCAACAAGATGAGAAAGAACAGATGCAAGAAACTTGTTTTAATTAGGATGTAACCTTATTAAGTGAGGAGTTGTGAGAATTAATGTCAAACCACAAATGCAGACAACGTATTCTTTCCCCCCTCCCTAGAGTAGCCTGAAGTAGCATTACCTAGAAATACCAAATTCTGCTGAAAAGTAGTAGGTTATTGCAACAAAATTGAATGCCTCTTACTTCAAACAGTCGCTGGTCAGCATCGTCAAAGGGTTTCCCATCAAGCCTGTTCAACACTTGAGCTACCCCTTTAGAAAGAATGCATATGAATTATAATCTTCAATCATTAATTCACAATGCAGGATATTTTATTCATTGGTAACATTTAAAATGCATCTTTCAAACTGAAAAGCAACACTGCAAGTATTTATACTCAAAATCAATAAACAGACATAAACATGTCAAAGTCTGATTGTTTTGATACCAGGACTCAGTTTATTAAACTGTTATTCTTTACTGTCCAAGTATAATATTTCAAATTCAGAAGTTACAACACTTTTCACAAAATGTTGATGATCTCTTCGGGAAAGAACCTGAGCATGTTGCTAACAGCAATTATGTAAGCTGTCCTAGCAATTTCGAGTTTCTAATATAATTTGCTGAATCAATACTTTCATTCCTAAAATCTTAGTTGGTTTAGCATCACCTGTGTATTGAAGTCCTTTTTTAACACATACCTGGTCCATTAATTTACTGAAACAAAGAAAAAGAAATCCTTAAAACTTAGCATCCAAAGCTCTTGTCTCTAGCTGAACTAAAATTAAATTCCACATTTCTATTTCATTTAGTTATACTATGCCCTTAGAAAAATACTGCAAGATCTATCAGCAGTTAAGGGATCAGGTTTTTTCTACTTTTTTAAGGTAATACTTCACAGCAAACAATGAGTCATATTCTCAAAAGACTCAATTCCTACATCATCTTTGCTGAATAAGCTCAAAGATCCCGATCCTGCATGGCACTGAGTGCCTTCAGCAATGCACTACTGATATCAGCTCTTGCTGACAGCCACAATACACAGGGGTGTAAGTCTTGCCCTGACGGTTTGAATTGCTATTGCTCTGACTTGAATTCTACTGTGGAAAGTTAACTGAAGAATGTGGCACTGTTGTTTACAAATGGCGAACCTTCTTGTGCCAAAAGCAGGTAATAATGCAGGGAAAACTTCAGGTGTATCACAGCTGGGAAGCATCATACCAATAAAACTCTGTCATGTCCTGATCCAGCGTACACCACTGCCACAGGCAGCTCTGAGCTGCCACACTCTCTGGTAGGACTTCCCTTGACTGCCATTTATTTTTAAAGAGGGCAATGTCCACTTTACCTGACTGTAGGAACAGTTGTCTGAGTTGTGTACAAAAAAACGGAGACCCCAGAGAAATACCAAAGCATATAAAAAAGTTTTTCACTAATATTACAATTTCTGGTTTCATCTTATTAGTCTTCAAGTTTCAATACAATATATAACTGAGCAATGACACAGGGAGAAAGCTTAATAAGTCCATAGGGCATCCTAATCAAAACATCGCTTCCTGGATACTTAGCATGCATCCTAGGTACTGTAACTTCTTAACAATATTTGGGGGGGGGGGGGGGTTGGAAAGAAGAAGAAGAAAAAGGAACATAAAAGTAAAGGACAGAATTAAATGTACATCTGCACAAAAAACGATGTGCCGTGAGGAATGTCTTACCAATTATTTGGTGGCTGCTGTTCCATATAGGAACACACAGAACAGACCGTATATGAAACCCAGAAATCTGGTCAGCCTGAAACACAGAAACAAGAGCTCCCATTAGGGAAGGTATCATCTGCAGCCTTTTACATTCTAGTAGTAGAAAAGTCAAGGAGTAAGCTTACACTTACAAATATCCTTCCAATATGGATCAGCCTTCACCCAGAAAAAAATTCTGCTGAAACCTCATTCACATTTAGATTAACCAAGACACATAAGGATTATTCTAAAAGTTGCCAAAGAAAATACAAACATTGCCATCTTTGCCACAGAAATCTTACACTATTTGAATCTGATTTGGAATTAAAGACAAACTACAGTTGAGGCAATGTCCAGTCAATTTCTGGATTACTCACAGTGGTGAGTTGTGACAATCTCCATGGAATAACTGAGCTTTAGAAATACTCTTTCCAATCATCAAAATGAAATTGGATTTAGCTATAAGAAGCAGTTTACAAGAAATGCATTTTCAGAAGAAAAGCAAGAGTAAGTAGTGAATTGTGCAGTAGTGCAAGCTATGCAAGGATGGGGTCAAACCAAAGATTTGATATTTTCTATGTAAGTTTAATTGATCCTGTAGTTCTGAAAAGTATTTTCTGCCTCATTTGTTGTTTTCTACCTAATATAGTATAAAACTTAGAAATTTATTCCACGTGCCACAGATTTTTTTTCTACAGCTTTATTCTTTATAGTCATTGCTGCAAAATTTGAAGAATATAATGCATCTTTTTCAGAAGAGCTTAGAGAGTGGGAGGAGCCCATTCATAGGAAACCAGGATATGTTCTCATACTAAAACTGTCAGTGCTACAGGCAATCTATAATGGAAGAAAAGTACTAGACCAGCAATAATTCATATACTGGAGGCAGGATAGGATCACTGTGATCTCCCAGCTAGCAAAAAGATGTAACTCGGGTTTTAACTAGAGTGCTGCTTATTTGTACATACTCAGAACTCATTACTAAAATCAGCACGGAGTGCCGCCTAAAATCCATGGGTATGAGAGAAAAATTGCCTCAAATTTATATCTTCAGATATGAACTCAATGAAAATACTTCAGCATTGACTTATTGATGAATGAGTTGAAAACTGAGCATCAACATTTGAAAATGACAATTAGTGTTCTGGGGAAAAAAAGAGACTTTTTTATAGAAGCAGAGAACAGAATAAGAAAACAGTATGTTAGTAACTACAGATATGATCCTATTTAAGTCACAGGGGTTAATACGTTTCTCTTACTACACTTGGCTGTAGAAATAATTGCCACAACTGACTCTGAGAATTAAATTTTCATAGGAACCCACCAATAGAAAAGAATTACTGCCCTTTGTATTGTTTTCCTTTTTCTCTTTATAAATTGGGCAGTGCCTCTAACTCAGAAAGGACTGTGAAGCAAATAAGAGATGGCTGAATTAATTAGGATATGATATATTACAAATACAACCGCACATGTATCAGGAACAGATGTGTTTTACTTTAGCATATCTCTTTGGCAAGAAATAGACCCCAGGCATTAATTGTATTTTTTGAAATTCTAAGCAAATTAGTAGCAACACAGTTTTCTTGTACACTTTTACAGCAGGCCTCTGTTTTTCTTCTTTTGACAAATTCTGCTGGTTTGAGTGATAAACCCTTTAATGACACATGGAATGAAAGCGGACCCAAGCAAACTCTCAATATGAAACACATCCAAGCGCACTTATTGAGTAATATGATTTAGCAAACTTGCTGACCAAGGCTCTCCACTGATTAATGTGCTGCCCAATGGCTGGCCAAGTCCCCCATAGGAATACTATTTCACTGGATAGAATTCAGTGAAGATTTTGTCCTTCCATATGTCTCTGACATTCATTTAGGTGTTAAGTATACATATATCCTTTTAAATGTACCTACACCTTCCTAACTGAGGCTGGAATGAAAACCTTAGGATACAAACACAACTTTTATTAGGAGTGGTATGCATCTTGGAGAAATAACTAATCCAGAGTGCATATTTTATTTGTGCAAATTAAAAGGTTAGTTGGCCAAATTAAATCACAAACATTTGTTCCTCTAGATACCGTTTCTGTTTACTCTCTGTATGTGTACAGTTCCAGTCACCCCAACAACTAACAATGATGGTGCTGCTTATGCTGAACACCAGCAGCTGAATATTCAGCAATAAAAATCAGTTTGCATGAATATCAAATCATTTGTTAGAGGAAGGTATCATTTATAAATAGGGAAAGAAGTGAATCCTGGACAGATTAAGTAACTGCATAAAGTCATACACTAGTTCAGTGGCCTGTTTATAGCCATGTCAACATCAGCAGACCAGGAGGACATACTGGACAAATAATTCAAAATAAATATTCACACTTCACAGGCATTTGGCTATAACAGTAAAATGGTGTTATATTAGTTGCAATGCTAAAAATACGATGTATATTTGGATTTCTAAAAATCTCTTACTTCAGCATCAAAGCGAGGATCCTGATAGGCATCACTGATGTTCACAGGGAGACCTGTGGACGCTACGAGTTCAGCAATGCTATTATTTATTAGCCAGTCAGAATAAGACGATGATTTCTCCACGTTGTCCTTGAAACTATCAAAAGGCATGGCAAGGTAAGACAAGAATACAGTCAGTGTTGTTTGGAAGTCCAGCATGTCTTATAGGCATATTCATAGGAAGAACAGAACCATTCACAGTTATTAATGGTTAACAAACATTATCTGTGGAGCAATAATTTAGTATTTATTGAAATGGTACATCAAAAAATCTCAACACAATTCTTTATGGTTAAAATATCATTGGTCTCACAAATAAAGTAAATACAATCTTTAATGAAGAAATGCATTTACATGTGAATCAAAGAGTGGGATTATGTTCCAAGCTTCTGTGGGATACAGGCCTGCTCACAAAAAGCAACCAGTTCTAAATAATATTTTCTGTAGTGCTACCTGAAAGTATATAATCTTGGGAATTTATTTTTTCAAATTAGTCTAATAGTTTGTGGTACTTTTAATTCACACGTCCAATGGCTATCCTGTCAAGGGAAATGCTATTTTTTTAGATCATGGTCTGAAATGCCAGACCTGAATGGCTGAAGAAGGGATCATCGAATAAGTCTTAAAAATCAATAATGTAAGTGTGCTGCAGCAGGTGGATCCAAGTAGATACACAGTACATGACGTTTTTCTTTCTTTTTTTTCCCTGGCTGAGCTACTGACACATCTACCGAGGGGCTAGACAGATGTCAGTAAATGAGCATAAGACTCTAGAATTATGGGCTCAACTCACCACACTCCACTGCTGCTTCTGCAGGAAACCACACAGGCATTAAAGTCCTCACTTTAAGCCTCATCCAATCATCAAGGAAATTCTCACAGACTTATTGCAGACAGGTTTTTGACATTGTCTAGGTGTAGCTATTCATGCACGAATAAACGAATGCGTGTTGTCTTAGTTTAAGAAGAAATTTTCAACGTTGCTTAGAAAAAAAGTGAGTCTGAGCAGACATGAAGAAGACTAGAATAGTTTGAAGCTTCAAAGTAATGCCCATGAATGAAAGAAGGATGCATAGTACAATGCTTGAAAGGCTCAATCAAAGTGAAAGGATTGATTTTTACTGGCTGCACTGATTTTCTGGAGACTAATTCAACTAAGTTGCTCATTTGAAAGAAAACTCAAAAAGACTATAAATAAATATACTAATAATGATTTACACAAATAAATCTAAGTGTTAGCAACTTTCATTTGCGCTAAACATTTTGAGTGACTGCAATACATCTTATATGTATACTTTGACAAGAATCTTTACATAAATATACTGTTTTCTGAGCTAAGTAAAAAATTCAGTTTTATAATTTAAAATTTCTCAGGAGACCAATACTTGAGAAATAAAAAAAATCTTGACAGATAAGGATCTAATTTCAAATGCGCAGCTCCCAGTTCATACTTTAAAAATCTGGGGGATATTATTATTATATAAGACACTTTAAATTGGAACTGCATTATGGGTGCCAAGCACTTTATGCAGCAAATAAATTCAAGTAAAAGAAAGAAGACATCAGTCAGGAAGAAGTTTTGAAAGTGTGTTCTACTACGTTGTCTCCATTCCTAACAAGGGCTTTACAACTACACTCTGGAAGAGAGGCACTCAGCTTTCACTAGGAAGAAAAATCAATGATTAATTTTGATGCAAATCACAGCCAGCTGGTGCTCTCTCCATCCTTAGCAGCGCAGAACACACCAAAGCAACAATTTTCTCCAAACTGTGGAAAGCCGCGAATCCTGCTGGACTGATGCAGGCAGCTTCATGCCACCATCTCCCACACCCTAGCAGGAGCAACACATACCATGCAGGAGAGCGAACTCTGCTGCTCAAGGGCACTGCGCAGTGCTGCAGGGTCCTTTATACAGCTGCTTGCCTTGCTGTCTCCCCGAGTATCCCTGGCACAGATGGCAGAAAGTACAGTAGGGAAGTGGTACAGCCAAAGTCATGGGTACCTTCAATCCTCTCTAAGCAGTGACATGAACCTTTCCACCTCCTAGGACTAGAAGATCACAAAGGTGCCTTACAAAGCATAAAAATACTGCAGGAAATGGGGCAATACTGAGCATACATAATCCCAGAGTCTGGTGGTGAAACAGTAGTAGCAGAGATTTCAACACTTTCTCTGTCCTAAGCCAACTGACAGAGATATTTTCTCCCACACAACCCACATTCTGGCTCATGACCATAACCAGTGCTACCGAGGTTAGACAGCTGTAATCTCAGCTACATCAACTGCCAAAATGACTTCTGTGCAGGAAAGACATAGCCCACAGCACCCTCCCTTGAGTTCATACTCATCTAGAATACATCAGAACTGAACTCTCAAGGCTTCTAACGTTTGTATAATCTTAAAAGGGAAAGAAAATTTAGGAGACTTGGCAAACCTCTACTTCAAGAACTAAATGGCAAAAACAAGAGCATCAGTGTGCCATAATGGATGATAAACAAACTTGATCATGGTGTGTGCTGGAAAATTGCAAATTGAACAGATAAATGCCAATGTGGTTTTGCAAGGTATTTCTTTACAACCAACAGCAAAGAAAAAAAGATATGAGTATTCATTGTATTATTTAGGGACTAAACATTTGAGCTGCTATTAGCTAGATGGAGGAAGGGCAGAAGAAAAGCCTATTTCTTCTAAAACTGTATAAGAAAATATTTTGGGACATTAAAAGTTATATTGTCCTTGGACAATATCTCTTTCAGATAAAACTTGTAACTAGAACTATGCCTATAATCTCTTTAAATTTCCACTAAAATTTCAAAGAAATAATATTTATCTTCACTGGTGTAATGCTGAAAAAACTCATCTTGTTATTTTTTGCCACATGAAATGTCTCATGACTTTACATCATTTGTGGCTATAGAATGCAGAATGAAAAGGGCAAAACTCCCTAGAAAAGTGCTCAAATGTCAAGGGCTCGCGGCATTGTTCTATATCCTAAATAACCTTTATTTTCCCACTGTAGTGAAAATAACTCGATCTGTGCCTGTGCTAGATCCGAATGTGACATCATATCTGTCAGTCTAACCTTGGTCTTTGTAAAACCCACTTCATTCTTGACTGGATGAAAAATGAAAGAAAAAGCAATAAATATATTGAGAGGCACAGAAATATACGTTTATAAACCTTATGAAGACTAGCTACCAGATTACATGTATTTATTCATGTCTCAGAATAAAGTTAAAATAATCTTGACTACATGCAGAGCAGACTACTACAAATTGCTTTTTGGTAACATGCTAATATAACTATGGTAACAAGAAATGAGCCAGCTTGGTTATCTTGACACCACTCCACATTGTTTTGACTAATCTGGCTACAGATCAAGTTTCAGAAAAACAGGAACAGCCACCACATCCCTTGATTCATACTCCTGTCCCTGAACAAAAGGAATGTATTTTCACCCATTTAATTGACCTAGGAAAGACCAACTGCTACTCTGAAGTTCTTTGTCAAAAGCAGCAACTTGTTATTCCCAATATTATTTATTCATATTTAAACTTTCCTAATTTTTATCATTTGTTTTCCTTTTCCATTTTTCTCACCATTCCCATCTCTCAATTAATGCATAGGGCAGAGAAGAGACCTAGATTCTACCCATCTTTCTGTAGGGCCCTGAACACTGCTGTCAGCTTGCCCACCTTAAAAATCATGCCATCCATTTTTGTAGTGCTGCAAGATCAATCCATGAAAAGCATTAAGAATTATGACCAGTCAATGTGCACATTAACCTTAATGAAGTGGTAGCTTCTTATTACGCTGGACATGGAGAAATATAGCACAAAAGAAGGCAAATTACCCCAAATATTTTTAGAAGGTGCTTAAAGGGCTTAAATATGGCAAAGCACAAAATAATCTTCAAGTTTGCTATGATATAGATAGCAAGTTGAATGGAAGGCCAGGTTATTCATTATGGCAGCCTTTTGAAACAGAAAATTCTAATTCAGAATCAGTATTGATTTGCATAAAACATGCATGCTAATCACTGAGTTTGGGCCCCAAAAGATGGGAGGAACCTTCTCACAGTAGCACTGAATGTTCGTCCACTTGTTTAGTATGTTGGACATTTTATGTGAACTGCTACCAGTTGTATTACCTTGTAGGACTTAATACAGCAACCCCACATAAACAAAAAGTTCTTCCTACTACTACTTAGTATTATCCCTTTATCAATGTTTAAATACAGATATTACTAACAAAATATTTACTTCTATTTTGACTGGGCTCCCAAAGAAGATTTAGTCAGAACATCATAATTTCTGGGAAATACACATTCCCTGAGGTTTTTAGGATTTCCAACTTGACAGCAAGAGCAGAAATAAAATTTTACTTTAAACCTTTCAACACAACTGTAATGAGGCATTTTGTAAGAGACCAACAATCTAAAATAATTTTCCAATTTTTACTTCAGTATTAACTGTGCAAAACATAGTTAATATGTCCTCCATGAGTTCAAAAATTAAAAAAAAAAAAATCATTGGTAACTTACTGGTTTCCTCTTTGAGACCCTGATACAATGTTAGCACACTTCTATATACTCACATATATATGAAAATATAACCATGCATATTTATTCAAGTAAGTCTCTATTTGAAGCAACAGGAGTCTTATTTGAGTAAAAACTGTAGGCACTCCTTCTTTAATCAAATCTATCCAAAGTTCCATAAAAAAATAAAACTATGATCAAGCAAATTTAAAACTATGTGAAAAATAAAACAATCCATTACCATAGAAGACATGAGCACTAACCTGTTGTCAGCATCAGCATTGCATTTTGGAGATAACAACTCAAAGGATTTTGTAAATTTCACCACCTGTCACAAAAAAAGTAACTTAAAATTGTTATTAAGATTAATAAATATGTAAGAAAACAGTAATGCAAGGTTCTTATATTTAAACTGTATTTTTAGCCAGTAGTCTTAGAATAAAAATTCAATCTGCATTCTCCCAGTGGAGAATTCATGTTCAAAATACACACTGTGCACAGTTTGCTAACAGTATCTAATCAAGTAGTATATCTTTAGATTCCTTCATGAAACCATTTTTTGCAACAGTATAACGCTTCTCTTTAAAGGGCTTTGGAACATGAATTATGGAGCTTTGTTCAACCTTTACTTTCTTTAACATAGGAAAGTAAACAGAAACACTCACTTGGTCTACTAATTGCAACCAATTTTCCTTGAACTTATGTGCCAACAGAACATAAATGAAACATTTTAAGACAGGCTAATGTGACACAGAACATGTCATGGTTTTGGATGCGAGTGTGGGTCCGCTTTTTTCCACTTTGGTTCTGTATTACAAAAGCTTTCCATGTGATGTAAAAATTACAGTATTTTAGACATGGCTTAACATTGAGTTACTCTGTGGAGATCTATTTTGATATATAGGTTAACCCTCCAAAATTCAGGGAAATCGGGAAAATAACTGTTTTTCCACTTGTAAAAAATGACTGAGTGGGTGGCAAAATGCCATTCTCCTATTCCAAATCAACCTAAGGTTTATGAATGATTAGAAAAAGTTCAGGCTTATCTGAATACCCTGGCTATCCACATTTCAGAATTCAGTCTAGAGGAATGAGAACTCACTGGCTGTGGTTTGGTAAAAAACCCCCTCAGTGCCCAAAGGCAGCAACAGTACCAAGAGCAGAAAAATGAAGTGAACAATGCCACCCGCAGCCTGCTACTAACACAATGTACTTTTCTGTGAAAAATGAAAATCATTTTATACTGGCAAACTTAGTGGCATTTTGTAAGAATGTAGAAGAACTGTATATTGCAATTATAAAATGGGAAGGAGGGGGTGTAGGTCTAGAAAGAGAAAATAAGCTAGAAACATTACATTTCTCTGACAGAGAACATATAAATAAAATACTTCCCTTGATCTTGTTTTTATGAAAGCTAATGTAATTTAGGGTATACTCCACTGAAAGTACTTAATTTCTATTAGTTTAAATAAAATAAGAATCATGTCGTTCCTCCAGGAAAGAAAATGTTGTTGGGTTTTTTTTCTATCATGCACACAGACTCATGATCCTGCCTCTGCTAATCATTTAGACATGTCACAGCCCAGCAACAAATAATCAATTACAGAGTCAGTGAATCCAAAGGTACTTGAATAGAAAAAAGACTGATATTACAAGCGACATTTTTATCCTTCAACAACTTTTCAAATCAGTAGAAAGGAGGCTAGTTCATGTTGAATTGCCTGAAAACACTGAAGGGAACTACCAATATAAAGGCAGTCACTTCTTTTACTACTAATAACAATACTCAAAAAATGTTAAGCATTTATAAAGAGGCTCTTGTACCATACAAATGGCAGTATTACAAATTCCCAGTGAAAACCCATGTCAAAACGATGTGTGAAGCACAGCTCTTCATATATCCTACATAACATCTGTTCAACATAACAGAGCTCTTCAATAAAAGAATTTTTCCTTGGTTAAGTGGTCAGAGCAATTGCAAGAAAACCCTACCATACTTCAGTAATGCCAAAGGTTGTGCCTACTGGAGTTAAACCAAAACAGAGCTGCTGATAAAGATTCAACCTGTACTTACCTTACATTTAAGAATGATGTGCTAGAAGAATACTTGCCATTACTCTACATATGAAACAGCTTTATGACTTAGAAGCAGCTGATCCACCATTCATTGTGCCTTGCTGCACAATGTGTAGCCATACTTACTGGTGATTCGATATCTTCCAATAGCAATACTGAGCATCGTTCACACTTCAGAAGAGTCTGGGCCCGATGCATGATTTTCTTGACAATTTTCTCCAAGTCAGTCTGTTCCTCAAAGAGGTCATTCACGACTTCTAGTAAAGCCTGCATACAAAGACAGAAAAATCTTGTATTGGTCGTAGACTTAATAATACATGGAACATTGCAAAGGAAGCATAATCCCTGGGACTGATTTTAATATGAGCCATCAGAAACTTTATTCAAATAAAATTCTTCATTATTATGGCAACAGAATTAGGGTGGGGGTATCTGAAGAAAGAAGGAAGTGTTTCTTAGCCATAACTGGGTATAAATTAACTCCTAGCAAACAATGGGTATCTTTCAAACTATTTCACTGTAGTCCAAAAAATAATCAATGGCTGTAATCCAACTCTCCAAGTACACAGTATGGATTGAGTTACTTGATTTTCTGTGTTGAATTTGCTGATGCATTTAAACTAGATTTTATTAATTTATGGCCCATTTTGCATGCTCAAAGCTGGAAAGAAAGACATCAATACTTCCATATTCCAGTAGCACTCTGATCCAATCTTTACCACTAACAACGTCTGTAAAATATGTTTTAAAACAAAGGGCTTCCCCTCTCACTTAATCTGCTTTAAAAATAATAGGCCATGTTCTTTCTTACCATGGGTCCAGAGAAGTGTGCTTTATTCTTTATTCTGGTTTAAGAGGCCAACACTAAAGAACATCCATATAGGTAAGTATATAAACGTTAGTGGTCTTAGCTCTCCTAACACAATGGTTATCAACAAAATGTGGGTCACAGTCACTGGAAGTTGCCACCACCGGTATCCAGTTTGAAAGGGAAGGCAAATATGAGCTTGTCCATAGCATGTTACCTGCCAACTAATTTTATCAAAGCTAAAGACAACCAGCAGGTGAGAAATGCAATTAAGTACACGTTACCATGCAGTGGTCAAACACAAAGATATTTGTTATGCCTCACATGGCAGCAGCAACAAGAAACAAAGTTTATTCCTAATCCAATTTCCTGATGTGTCCAACCACCAGAATTTACCATTTTCGAATGAATAACGAGAATATCCCTAATACTATGGCCACTCTGAAGATTAAACGCTGACTCCTCAAAAAGTCTGTCATTGCTCCCTGCAGTCTGGGAATCTGCAGCAAATTTTAAGTCTCTATGTAGTCAAACAAGTATTTTGTTTGAACATCAAAGAAAAACGCCTTCAGAAGAAAATCTTTTCACCCCATTTCTCCTCCACATCTCCCTCCTAAAACATAGTGGTCTGCAGTCAGACCTAGATGGAAGACAAGCTCAGATACTCCATGACGCTTAAGTATATACACCATTAGAAAGGGCTATTGCTAGTTTTCAAAGTAGTGGAAAGCATTAGTTTCCATGCATGGAAAGCACCAATATCCTGACTATATAAATATCAATGTTCAATGTACAGACTCACCCTGCTGTAGTTTCCCCTGCTCACTGAAGCAAGAGTAGGTTCAACACTACTGGTGGTATTTCTACTGAAGCTTTGGAGCTGTGATCCATGATAGCAAAAGTACCATTTCCTGCCATTGCAGGAAAGGTGATTAAAAAAACAAGGGGCAAAAAGCCAACAACTATAAAAAAATCCCTCAAAATTACAGTTTTATTTCTAAAAAAAAAAAAAATAAAGACTTTTCTGAGAAGTAAATGACATGTGAGCTCAGCATTATTTTCACTCCTTCGGAGACTCCTATACCAACTCATGCATGGCATCAGCAATCATGAGTAATGTGAGTAATGTACCTAAGCAGACACACCCTGTCAAAACCCTTCACATACAGGGTTTTTTCTTGCTTACTTTTATAAAGATACAGTCACATTATTTGCACATGAATTGAATGTTACAAATTCAGGATGGCAAAGGTTTGATATTTCTGGAATTCTATGAGAGCTTGAATGTCTGCCAAAGCAGTGCTCTCTCCTGCACTGTCTGTATCACAAATGCAATTGTTTCAGCACTACAAAGCATGGATCTGACATCAAGAAACAACAGACACAACCATGAGCGTATTTCCCTCCCACACTCTGTGTTTGCTACCTCAGTGAAGACAGTGATCTGTTGAAAATCCTTTTTCTTTTAAATAAAACATAGTTAAAGTGTCTGCTTAGCAAACACCCAATGCATAGCTGGAATCTGAAGGAACAAAAGACAGGAGTTTGATACTGATCCATTATACATTTTTTACTTACCCTGCTTCTGTCATATTCCTTCCTTGATGCTGCAAATAGCTGGGCATTGGATATGGCAATCCCACAGAAAGGGAGATACATCTGCATCACCTGGTATCAAAAGAAACTCCCAGTCATTAAAAACAATTGAAATTAGACACTCATGTTACTAGCAAAGAGACCTAAACATAGGGGACATGTTCCATGAGGGTCTCAGCTTGCTCACTCTTCAACAGACCACTAAAAGCAAAACAAAAATTATCATGGACAAGGCACATGAAATGGGTGGAACAGAGATCAAAGAAGTAGGAAAGACCAAATGCATTTGAGTTCATAGGTCCAAGCAGTGAGGGTCCTCTGTAACTTGTTTGAGAAGCTGAAGATTCTCAAGTCTACAAAATGTCTGCTGAAGATACTACAGGTTCCCTAGAAATTTTTTTTTTTTTTCTGGGCTGCTTTTGTGTTCTAAGCTCAACAAGAAATATTGAGTCACATTCCTGATGATTTCTAGAAGATCTAGAAGATTTTGGAGAATGCCAGCACAGTGGAACACAGCACGCTGATCCTAAACTATTAGTGAGAAAGCTGATTTTCTTCCAAATAAAGGGGAAGGGGAGAGGTGGGAGGTTAATGAACATGCTTTGAGAAACACCCCTGATTCACCACTGTACATTAAGAAAGATTGGAGAAGAGTGACTGGGAAACTATTTTGAGGTGCACAAGATGACTTTAGGCTAGCTGTGTGGAATGAATAAATTAGGCTAGTCAAATACCTGTAGGACTGGCACTTTCACAAAGACGGCAATGGATCAAAGTCCAATAACAGTAGCCACAGAGTGATAACAAGACTGTAACATACTGCCACTGCTGAATGGTAGCTTAAATCTGAGACATCAAAGTAAATTTTATAGGTGCTGAAAAACCTTAACATTTGCAAAGCCAGTGAGAGTCAGGACACTCTGCTGTTTACCGAGCCAAAAGAGTGCTTACAGCAGCTAACCTTTCTCTCTGCTTTGTCAAGTGGGAGATCCAGGGTAAGCAATCCTTTCTGTGACAAGTTTTGGCATCAAGAAGGTGGCATTTGTCTTTGAAATTCCATTTAATTAGAAAATCACTGCTAATCCAGGGAAACAGGCTATTGAGACTGTTGGGGGGGGGGGGGGGGAAGAAAACTGTAATCATCCAGGAGAACCAGAACAGCAGCAATTGCTGTTGTACTTTATCATCCTTAAATACCCCATTGGCTATAAGTCTACTTCACCTGTGTTTGAATAATGATTTTTTGAAAAGGATCTTCGGATCCTGAATTTTCTGCCTTCTCAGCTGCCATTCTTTCATAATAACTGCAGAATTTAAGGGAGCACAAATACACCCATACTGCTAGTTTGCAAACACTTTCATCCTTTTCCCATCAAGGTTCTCTCTGAATGAAAATGACATACTTTAGACCCTATGAACACTCTTGGAAAGGCAGTAATTAAACTAGCAAACTATTGCACTTGATCTGCAGGAAAGAGTAGACAAAGTGAAAAATAAAGACAGACTATTAACAATCACTAGGAGGGGTTAACTTTTTAAATGGTAAGAACTGAAAAAATTCTGCATATTTCAGTTTTGATAATATAGATAGGGTTTTGTTCCATTTTTTCTTGTAATAGTACTAAATACAAGTAAGAGATACAGTGTAGAAAAACTTTAACCGAAGAAAAGTCTGATCTTTAATACATTTATGAATATTATAGTGAGACTGGATATATCTTTTACTAGATAAAAATAATTAAATACTAGTATTTATTGCCCTACATTGGAACCTCTATTCCCAAAAGTAATGTTAACCTGTGGCAATGGAAAGCATACAAGAAGTTTATGAACCTTCAGCCACCACAAAACCAGCAAATAAATAGCAAAGATGTCTTTTTCAGCAAGAAAAAAATACGACTGTGCAATGTTGAAAAACATTGCTCTCTGCAACCCAAGATTCCAAGGCACTGACTTTATATAGAGATTAACATTCATAAAACACTTGTTTATGAAATGTCAAGAGTTTGAAAAACTGCTGACTTACATAATTCTTTTCACCCCTCAAGCTAATTGTGTAAGGTGCCATGCAACTATGAAGAAGACACCAAGTTAAGATAGAAGAATTTAATAAATTTCTATACCTATGGATAAATAAATAAGTAAATGAAAAACCAACTGTCAGGTAGAAAGGAACAACCCTGTGACAACAGATAAATCTATTACCCCTGTTTGCCTAAGAATAATTGACAAAACAAAAGCCTCCTGTCATTCCTCTTTTGTACTTTCTGAACAGTGTGACTGCTGCCTAAACTGCTTTCAGCAAATTATAATGCAGTACCAAATAAATAAAAAATAGACACATTTCTAGTGATAACTGAATCTTAAATAAGATTTTTTAGCCAAAATTGCAGAACGGAGTAAAAAGCAATTATTACATTCTGAATTCAAATTAGAAATTTAAATCAGTAGGACTCAAGACTGCTTCACAACCACCTCCAAACTCTACACAAATATAGTGGAACATAATATTAAACACTTGCGTAAGCCACAGCACATACTGTGAGGAGCTGTTATTTTCAGTCACTTCAGGGATTTTTCCCTAAAAAAAAAAATTTGAGAAAATCGCACATACCACTATGTTGTGCTGTAAGCCCAAGCCAGCAACTCAGAATCATGCAGCTGCTTGCTCACTACCTCCCTTCTTCTCTCTGGTCCCAGCAGGATGAGGAGGAGAATCAAAAGAATGTAAACCCCACGGGTTAACATAAGAGCTGCCCAATAACTAAAGTATAATATAAAACTGCTGGTACTACTACCAATACTAATGATAAGGGAAATAACAAGGGCAGACAATATGAAACTAAAAAGGGAAGGGGGAAAAACAACCCAACAATAAATACAAGTGGCTCACAATACAATTGCTCACCGCCTGCTGACTGATACCCAACCCAACCTAAACTAATTAAGCAGTTATCTGGGCCTTCTGGGTAACTCCCCCCAGTCTATATACTGGGCATGATGTGCTGTGGTATGGAATACCCCTTTGGCTACTTTGGGTTAGGTGTCCTGTCTCTGCTTCCTCCCAGCTTCTCATGCTCCTCCCCACTGGCAGAACATGAGAGACTGAAAAGTCCTTGATCAGAGTAAACATTACTTAGCAACAACTAAAAACATCAGTGTATTATCAGCACTGTCCTCAGACAAAAGCCAAAACACAGCACTGCACCAGCTACTGAGAAGGAGAAAAATAACCATTACGACTGAACCAAGGACACCCTATAAGCTAGATACATCTTTTTTTCCTGCTTTTAAGTGGTAGGTATATAACTACTAATCCTCTGATGCTCCAAGGTAAAAAGCATATAAGCATATTACATCACTGAACCATAACACACTGTAATTCCATTTCCATTCCTTCCGATTACTACCATTGCTCCTTAAACAAAAGGATGTAACTTATAATGACTATAAATCACAGTCCATATTTTACTACCTTCATTCTCCAGCATGGGTATGCTTCAGTAATATAATACTGACTTTTGGTAACAGCAAATAAATTGCACAGAAGACTAAATTGTATTGTGAGGACAAGGTATTGAAAGGTTGGTCAAAGACACATTATTAAGTAGCACATAACAGAAAATGACACAGATAAATGACATGGTTATGTTAACTTGCCTTGCTGATACAAGATCTTGTAAGAAGGAGCAATTTTCTTTATCCCTGTCTGCTGCTCTTCCTGTGGCACTAAACAGGCCAGGACAGCTTGCTTCTACCAGCCAACATTTGTACAGGTTTTACCAAGCAGTTTTGTTAAATAGTGAAGCCAACCTGATGCTGGAACTTGAAAAGGAATCACTGACACTTGATCCAAAGGTTGAGTATATGACATGTTTCCATTGCACTAATGCATAAAGATTGGTGTGAAACTAATGAAAAAACACCTAACATACCCTTCTGAAAGACATAAAATAATTTTCCTTTGCTATACTGAAGTCCATTTAAATTTTCTTTCAGATATACTCCATTTTGAAACAATGGAGTATATCTGAAAGAAAATTTCCTTCCACATCTATTTTGAGCTAATTACGCAAAAAGAGCCTGCAGACTTATTAAACAAAACATTTTCCTAAGAAAGTAAATAGAATATAAAACCTTCAAAAATATAGCTTTAACAGATATACCTCATTAATTCATTTTGGCAAATAAGATTAGCTGAATTGATTCATCACGGTACTATTGCAGCGTATTAATGAACAAATCAGTAAATATGTAACAAAGTATTTTAGAAAAATTATGTTAAATCTGAATAATAAGCTAATCTAATGAACCTGCCAAGATGTTGGAAGAGACTTCTATTTTTTTCATGCCAACTATAAGGCATCAGATACAATAACTGCAGCTTAACAAGATTATACTGTGAATTACTTGAGCATTCAAGTTTCAGGTAACCTGACACAGTTTCTCACATCTAGCTCTCCAAGAAGTACGGCATCCTTGGGTAGCAACTCCACTCACTTCACAGATTCACAGCAGCATAAAAGAGCTAAAAAGCTGTGCTCACTTACAAACGGTTCAATATTTTATCAGAGCAGGAAACCTTATATGAAAAGACAATGAAGTAACAGGCACTGGTTCAATATCTCAACCTTCTCATTTGAAAATTATATTCGTTCGTTATGGGGCTATTTTATGTTAGGAGCATTAAAATACAACCACCAAGGGAATGAACAGGATAAGTACTGGAGGCTTTAACATTCAATTATGCAACCACATAAATTTTCAGCTAGGTCCTGAAGATGACGTATCCTTTCTGCAAAACTACAGTAAGATCAAATAACCACCCTGACCATAATTACTTTTTCCTTCCCACAGAAGGATATAGTCCCATTGCTTTAGCATCTCCACACATGTCCAGACTTGTATGCCCAAAGTTAGAGCTTTAAATCCACAATAAGACCTGCAGCAGTAGTCTGATATCTGGAAGTACAAAGCATTTCCAAATTCTGCATTACTAACTCTTAGGACAAGCAAGCTGCAACCTGTGCTTGTTTCACTGGGCTTTTTATGGCATCAGTTCTGAGATCCAGATGAAGCTGCCATGGTTTAAGCCCAGCCGGTAACAGAACCACACAGCTGCTTGTTCACTCCCCTACTTCTCCCCACTCCCAGTGGGATGAGAAGGAGAATCAAAAGAATGCAGACCCCATGGGTTAAGATAACAGTACAATAACTAAAGTATAATACAAAACTATTACTACTACCAAAAATAATAAGAAATAAAAACGGGAAAGAATATAAAACTAAAAGGAGACAGGGAAAAAAACCAACAATAAACACAAGTAATGCACGACACAATTGCTCACCACAATACAATTGCTCACCACCTGCCAACCGATACCCAGCCTGACACAAGCAGCGATCTGGGCCTTCTGGGTAACTCCCCCCAGTCTATATACTGGGCATGACGTGCTGTGGTGTGGAATACCCCTTTGGCTACTTTGGGTCAGGTGTCCTGTCTCTGCTTCCTCCCAGCTTCTCATGCCCCTACTCACTGGCAGAACATGAGAAACTGAAAAGTCCTTGATCAGAGAAAGCATTACTTAGCAACAACTTAGAACATCAGTGTGTTATCAGCACTGTCCTCGGACTAAAGCCAAAACACAGCACTGCACCAGCTACTAAGAAAGAGAAAAATAACTGTTACAGCTGAACCAAGGACAGAAGTGCACCAGTTCTCCCTCAGAATTTCAGAGCACAGTCTTCCATATGCTCCCTCTTCACAATCTGAATTCCACAGGCTAGAGGTTCCATACCTGGTGGCATAGTCATTTGAGCATACCAGCATCAGAATGTCCTGAGATGTAACACTCACTTTCCTTTCATCTGGCTTTTCATAGATGCTGAGGCATACTCAGAATACGTAAGTTAGTAACATGCTTATCAGTGTTCCTCTGAACTGCTAAACATAAGTTAAGGGTTTCTCTCATGATCTGGGCTTGGCTGTCACAATAACTTCATAGTGATATAAACTTTTTCACTGTCAGAAAGAGGCAGGAGAGACCACCCCTGGTCAAACTCTTTCTGATAACACCTTTCCCTGCATTGCACAGACTGGGGATGATGATCCTTGCAGAACCTAAAACTGCTTCCCTTGCTACCCAAGAAAAGGCCCTGCAGGCTCGTACTTTAAAACTTCGAAAGAAAGCTGTTTTCTATAACTGGGTGCCTCACAGGAAATAAGTTGGGAAATCTTCTCTTCACAAGAAAGTATAAAAATCCTTAATATATAAATAGTTTCCCATATAAATATATAAACAGTTTCCCAGCTGCAGTGTTGTTTTACCCTCACACAGAGCACAAACTCCATATCAACCACAGAACAGTACGAAATATTACTTTTCTTACTCCATTTAAGAATATAGGTGTTAATATCTGCAGGTCTCAACATATCTTTTGGCAGACCTACAATGCAGAAAGTTATTAGCTAATTGTGAAAACCAGCCAGTGCTGCAATGGCAGCATGCTGCAAAAATAAGGTGCAGCTTCACGCTTGCTGGCTGGAAAGAAGCCCTGAGTACAGCTTCAGCTAAATGCAATGACATTCACCCTGCCTCCCCCACATGCGGTTTCTCCTGCACTAAGCATCCTCAGAGAGCACCCAATGCCATAACTATCAGCTAGATATAGTCAGACTCATGACTTCTGCATTCTACAAGCATCCCCCTGTCTGTGGTCACAAACAAAAACAAGCTGATGTCTGGTGAAAGAAGCAGCTGCTCAGTAAGGTTTGTGTACCCAATCTGGCACAAACTCCAGGTTAAGCTCTCTGCAAATGCTTGTCTGGTTCAACTGTTTTCTTTAGTGTCCACAGGAGCCACTTCTCTTTACACAGCTTCTTTGGTAAGTAAGCCTGTGGGGAAAATGAGCTAGTAGAGGCTTCCTAGAAAGACAAAAAAAGTCCTTTAAAGTAAATGTTTTGCTACAGTTTCAAAAGTTTTGTGGACATGCTAAAAACCAAGTCAGGGAAGCCAGCTGCCCTTTGAAACACTTCCTAAAGTGTTAAAAATAGGTTCAGGTAATGAAATATTTTACTGAATTCTGAAAACCATAGACCAAAATCAATTGCAAAATGGTTAAGCACAAGCATTCATCCAGACTCCATTACTTTCTGTCAGCTGCACAGAGTCTAGCTATCCATGCCTCTGGTAAAATCTGATCGACACCTAGGCTTGCAATTCTCAGAAATATTTTCCAAAATTATTTTTCCATCCCAAGGATGGACAGCACAATTGCTTGGTAGAGACACTGTATGAATTATGGGCATACAAATAGAGCACATAGCACCCTCCTGTATCAGTGAACCTGCAGAGGCTCACAGGGCAATTTTCTATTGCTGACATTTTGTTTGAGGTTCTTTTTAGTTTCATTTGCATGTGATTGTTACTTATGCAGTACCATAAAAATGCCTTAATGCTCACAAAGAGCAGCATCTCTGTCCTATAAAGCTCACTAACAGGAAGCTTTTGGTGGCTGTAAACAGCCTGAAAAAGACTGTAAGAGCATTTCTTCAGCACTGTGACTCTGTGCTTGCCTGCCTCATAAAATTACTGGCACACATTCAAACCAGATAACTGCGTCACCAGACAGATTACAACAGTCATCTGCTGTAGGAGCAGACTGATTACAGTTTGAAAACCTGAATCTTATGTAGGTCGCTGTCCTCACAAGCCATGGGACTGGGAGACTCTCACATGCAGGAGCAAGGGACAGGAGTGTAGCTCAAACAAGTTCAGCCTCAGCCTCTGACCATTTTTTAGGCCCCCATCACTGACCTTCTTTTGCTACAGCACAAAACCCATCTTCTCTTTTTTTTCTACTATACACCTAAGATCTTTAAACAGGGAAAACAAACGAGCATATTGACTTCTGTTTACTTTAATGCAGTTGTAAAACTATTTCTACAGAGAGAACTATACACATCTACTACTCCTATTTCATTTTTCTGGCAGAAATTTGGAGGTTCCTTGCGCCGGTCACTTTGCAGCTAAACATTATTCATGTCTGCCCTCACTATCATAAGGTAAAGTTAAGAAAAAAGAAATATCTAAAACCACTGAATTATTTTGTCATACACAAAAACATTGGCACTGGCTATTAAACCTATTTTTAGCAATATTCTGTAAGACGTTTTTAAACATGTTAATGTTGCACTGAATTTAGCTCTTGGTATAAAGTGGGAAGGACAATAAATTGTACTGTAAATTTCCACAGAGCACCTCATTTTAAATGCTGTTGCTCCAAATAAATCTGAAATATGAAAACATTTCTACTGCAGACTAGAAAGTCAAAAATAATTTAGCTATATGCAAAATGGCTACTATTCTATGATCCAATCTTCTGATCTTATACATGCAAAAATCCAGCAATTTTCACTGGAAATTTTTCCTTCTCTTACACATACCCGAATAAGTGATGCCTAGTAATAAGCCCTGTCCCAGCAAACACTTCAAACTGCCACTCAGGTATTCAACATGATACAAAGCCAGCATTTACAGCATGAAAAACAGGATTAAGAAGAGGAGAAAAGTTACACAAGGCGTAGCAGTCAAAGACAAAAAAATAGTGACACAAGGAGCATCACCATGCTAGTGCAAGTACCTGTAAGCCAAATGCCTGGCATTCAGCACTTAGTCCTGGGAGCTCAGCAAAAAAGCACATGAAGCTTGAAATCAAGGAAAAGACACCTTACAGGCAGCCTGAGTGATATGCTTCTATATTATAAGCAAGTTGAAAGCCATGGAGATTCCTCAGTGCAAGGGCTCCTGAGGACTCTCAAATCTGAATGGTGGAGGTAATGCACCATGTCTGTGTAAGCACCTGCAGCTAGAAGGCCATTAAATCAACCTGACAATTACAGTTGATGTTTCTTTATCAAGTCCAGTGTTTCCATCCATTAGTTTTGAAAGTTGGCAGTGCACCATCCTTTGGAGAAAGTCTTATTGAGAAGTGCTAGGCATGTGTTATTAGTTTGTTTGAAATAACATGAATGAGCAGCACCATGAAAGGTCACAAATGTCCTCAAAACTGCAATTCCTACCCACCAATTAACTTTCTTTCCTTCAAAGGTTGAGCATCAGTCATCTTTGACACATCTGAATTATATTATCACCTTAATAAAAGTCATGCTGAGAGGGTTCGGAGAGAACATTTCACCTGTGTAACGTTTTCCACAGCGACTAAGAGTGGCTGTTACTGCCTGGCTCCTCTCTCCTGTTTGAAAATGAGGCACTAGAGGCCAGTGTCCAGACACGGGAGCCTGCAGCCATTGTGTAAGGCAGGCGGTTCTGCAATGCCTTAAATCTCAGTATATCAAAGCACTTTGGCAGACCAGACCATGAACAAAGTTTTACAGCAGCAGTATCATGTCATTTTTTTTTTCCTTTTCTAGAGACAGCAAAACGGAGCCAAAGAAAGATTAAGTGATTTATCTGAGGGGAAGAACAAGGTCAGGAAGAAATATTTTGTCAAAATTTTGGAAAACCTCCATTCCCACTATGCCTGAATCAGTGTACCCAGCCTGCCCGAAGACACTTATAAAAGCTTTGTAAATGTCACTGCATGAGATGGGAAGATCTTTGCATTGGCACTGCAGAGTGAAGAGCAGTGAAGACCAATACTATCAATGCTGAAAAGAAGAGCTGCAGATCAGAACTTTAAACTGGCATAGCAGAATTAGTAAGTATCACTGCTTCAAAATTGATTTTTCCTACAACACAATTGCAGACTTCAGTTTTAACCTTTCAAATTGCACCACGTGTGATCTCTGGCAGATACTACCTATAATAACCAACCATGCAAATTGTTATTGAAAGCAAGAATAAATTCCATATTCATCCATACATTGAGAATGTCATCTTCAAGTCACAATTCTACTTACAACTCAGTTGCCATCTCCCAGTTCTTGTCAATGATGAAAACTAGATTTATTCATATACTTCTTGCTGCTGAAAACTATTTCTCCTAATTCTTGCCTTAGTCATAACTGAAGTGTCTTTTACTTTTTGTACAAACTAAACGTTATCTTTAGAACCAGAGTGCAGGCATGGAATCAGAATCACAAACTGGTTGAGGTTGGCAGGGACCTCTGGAGGTCATCTGGTCCAACCCCCTGCTCAAGCAGGGCCACCTAGAGCTGGTTTCCCAGGACTTTGTCTTAGACAGCTTTTGAATATCTCCAAGGAAGGAGACTTCACAACATCTCTGGGCCACCTGTGCCATCACTCAGTAACTCTCACAGTTAAAAAGTGTTTACTGATGTTCAGGCAGTTTCCTGTGTTTAAGTTTATGGCCATTGTCTCTTGCTGTGAAGAGACCTTGAGAAGAGTCTGGCTACATCCTCTTTGCAACCTTCCATCACCTGTTTATACACACTGACGAGAAACCCCCATGAGACGTCTGTGCTAAACAGTCTCAGCTCCCTCAGCCTTTCCTCATTGCAAAGATGCTCCAGTCCCTCTAATAATTTTTGTGTGTATGTTCATTGGACTCTGTCAAGTTCATCCATGTATCTATTGCTCTTAGAAGCCAGAACTGGACATGTTGGTATGAGTCCTGAGTGAATCTCAATCCTGTTGCATAAATACTGCATGCAGTTTAACCAAAAAAAGAATTTATCATGTCTATATGTAACAGTCTGCACAGAGATCAGTGATATTACTAAGTTCCTACTCAGGTTCATTGTTTTTTGGTTTTTGTTTTTTTTTCCCCATGCTGAACTAACAGAAAGAGAATGTTTCTGGAAGAGTTTACTGCAGAGGCCTGATACCCTGCCATGCTGAGTTCCTCTTCAGCAAGGTGGGCATTCTTGACTGACTAAAGCCAATGCTGGTAAAAATCTTTCCTTTTAACTGAAACCCCAGCTGGAATACAAAAGCCTGAATCTAGCACATAAACCAGTCAGGTTTCCCAGGTTAAATTGTGCCTGGTATGAATAAGTTTAGCTCCTCTGATTGCCCACTGTTTGCAACACTAGTCCAAAGGAGATGGAAAGGGTTCCTTCTGCTCAACTAGAAAAAAAGGGGGAAGAAGGTGAGATCTAGAATTTGAGTGACAGCTTCAGCTTAAGCCAGGGACTCAGGACACTAGCTTTATTCCCTTTGCATTACTGCTTGTCAATCAGAGCATTTCTAGGGTTTCTTAAGATACTTTACTCCCAAATGAAAAAAAGTATCTTCAACAAGCAGAAATATCCCACAAAAGACAAATAACTAACCCTGCCTTTCACCACATTACTTTCTGTCTCTCTTCCAACCAGGATGCATCAGTACCTTGAACTCTTCTTCCACAATACATAAAAGCATCACAACACAACATAACACCACCATAGCTTTTACATAAATCCTTATGTTATTTTGTTGAGTTTCTCCCCAACATAGGGAAATTTGCCAGTGTTTTTTCTACATTTGCCTATTTGGACTTCACATATATATTTTGTGACTAGTATCATTGCTACTGAAAGTCATAGCTTTTTATGCTGGTGACACTTGTCTACACATACATTTCTCCTGAAAGGTCTTATTCTCCTTTCCAGTTTTTAAGGTGAAAAATAAGGAATACAGTGTATTCTCAATGTATCATTTTTACCCATATACTTTTTCTTAGAAATGCAATATTTCTGCAAAAGTGCAGAAACTTGTTCTAGCAGAATGGATTATGCAACTTGACACACTTGAAAACACTGTTATTTGAAACTGATTATGCCAATTAGGCAATCTGAATTAGCTTCTTTTATAGCATTTTGAGATTTGATTAAAAGCACTGCTAACTCAACATGCAATTTCTACCTATCACACTGTGTTAATGTTTCACATGAGGAAGTAGGAGAATAAAACCTACAAACCTTTGACAAAGAAAACAGTTCACAAACTATGTGTTGAGCTCATATAAGAAAAAAAGTGGTACACAGCAGCAATATCCTCTTTTGAACTGCTTCCATGCAAAATGACAGAATTTGCTAGAGGGAAAGTTATCTATAAACCTAGACAGTATCATTCTTAATGGTCTAAAAAAACCCAAAACTTAAGGTTAGTAACTACTAAACTAGAGACAGATGAAAACTAACGTAATACTAGAATAATTTTTTACACCACAAGAAGGAATAAAAATGCTAATTCTTATTAGATTCAAATGATAGGAGCTTTTGAAAGGCCATCATGAAGTACAAAAAAAAAAAAAAAAATCTTTAACTGTTTTCTTAATAAAACTGTTTACAGAAAAGTGTGTTGAGCAATTGCATTACCTCTCCTCTTCTTCATTATGAGCACAGTTTAAAGGAACAACAGCAGAAAAGTAGCTGCAGTAATATATCCAACATCTTAATTTGGATTTATGTGGTTGTAACTTACAGAATTTTGTCGTCTTTAAAAGTGTGAAAATGTGGTTGATGCCTCAAGGACATTTTCATCAGCTCTGGCTCTATCGGTTCCACTGATGGCAGACCGACGTCAAAGTTTCTTTTACCCTTTCCAAGCAGACGCCGGTCAGAAGCTGAGCATAAATATTTACAGAATTTCAGAATTATGAAACCTGAATCACATCATTGTAGCCATGTAATTTTTAATACAGCCTGATTGGTCTGACATTCCCTGCTTTCTCTGTATCGCTGTTCTGGGTCTACCAGGATGTCCAAGTCTCACATTTTACTATTTAATCCATGCACAAGAACATACCAATAGAAACAGAAAACAAGGTGACCATCTCTGTGCAGAACTTTGAATCCTATCCCTGATTTCAATGACAGCAAGTAAGAAAAATATGTAGTATAATAAGATCTAAAGCCATAATTTTAGAGAAAGTGATCTAAATTTGTGTTTCAATTTTCCATCTTCACTGCAAAAATAGGAAAAGAACACATATGGGGAAAAAAATATTGTCCAGCAAATAGTAAAATGAATCATTGTTTATCTTCATAAGTTACACAATCTGCAATATTGAAAATTCTAGAATGCAAAGTGGTGAAAAAGAATCCATTTATGTCTTTAATCTTTGTTTAAAAAAAAAACAACCAATATTGAAGCATTTTTAAATTTAATTATTTTGCCAGGGATCTTCAGTAGACATTAGTAAGAAAGAATCATTACATGGATGAGAGCCAGGTATTCCCTTTCACTTCAAGTTCAGGCTTGAAAGCATAAACTTTGCCAGACCAGTTAGTTACAAGGCAGGCATATTTCTGATATAAAAGCTCTTTTTTTTTTTTTCCCTTTCCCTGGAATTCTCTCCAAAAATATCCCCTTTTAAATGAGTGCTATTTTGGTAAATGCTGATTTCTTCCTTACAGCCTCCATTAACTCTGCAATCAGGGAGGTCAATTTCATTAACTTTTTCCAGTTTCAGTTCATGAAATTTTAAGAATAAGATCAAGTAATACTTTGGGTATTTCCCCGATTCCTTAGAACTTACAAGTACATGCTCTACAACAACAATTTACAGAATGTAGTTTTAACACACATTTTTTGGGTGTGCATGTGGGGCATTTCATTTGAAATTTTGGTAATTAACTCAGACACTAAATTAATGTCTTCCAAAACTGCCTTTTGAGCATGACTGATCCACAAAGCATCAGGATAAGCACTGTATTCCTGTCATGCTTTAAACCCAGCTGGTAACTCAGAATCACACAGGCACTCTCTCACTCCCTTCTTCTCCCCTACTCCTGGCTGGATGAGGAAAATTGAAAGAATGTAAAACACATGGGTTGAGTTAAGAACAGTCCAATAACTAAAGTATAATACAAAACTACTGCTACTAATAATAATGATGATAAGGGAAATAAAAATGGGAAAGAATTTAAAACTAAAAAAGGAAAGGAAAAAAAACAACAAACCAAAGTGATGCACAATACAATTGCTCACCACCCACTGACCGATACCCAGCTCAAACCGGGCAGAAATCTGGGCCTTCTGGGTAACTCCCCCCAGTTTATATACTGGGTATGATGTGCTCTAGTATGGAATACCCCTTTGGCTACTTTGGGTTAGGTGTCCTGTCTCTGCTTCCTCCAAGCTTCTCATGCCCTTACTCACTGGCAGAGCATGAGAGACTGGAAAGTCCTTGATCAAGGTAAGCATTACTTAGCAACAACTAAAACATCGGTATGTTATCAGCACTTCCTCAGACAAAAGCCAAAACACAGCACTGCACCAGCTACTGAGAAGGAGAAAAATAGCTGTCACAGCTGAACCCAGGGCAGTCCTGTATTACCGCAACTTTGAGTTTTAAGACAGGGTGGACTCAGCAGCCTGACTTAAAAAAATCTGATTTTTAATGTACTGCAGACTTCAAGGGGCTGATGAAAGTGTGTGGGCTGGCTTGGATGTGAGCCATGCTTTTTCCATACATCATTGTGTCTCCTGCACTAATGACTCACACCTGCACATGCTCTCCGATTTCTAGGCAAAGTTATTTATGAACTGGAACTGCAGTGCCTAACCTTGGTGGTATAACTATACAGATCATGATTTATGTAAAGCACTTGTCTCTGAAGCAGACAATTTGGGGACACTGAATTCACTCTCTTTTCAGATGCAATGAAAACTGGACTCAGCTTCTCCCCTGATAAAACCCACATAGTAATTTTATCTTGCAGACCACTATGGAACTGATGTGGTGAAGATAAGCACAATCATAGACCTCTGAGGGCCCCTCAACATAGAAAAACACCCTATCTTCTCTCATAGCAGGTATTTGCCACACAGGCTATTTATACCTGGAGACTTGCATGTTGCAGACCACTGCAGACAAAAAAAAAAAAAAGATATTTTATTAAAGCAAAAATACTGTTGCTCCAAGCTGATGATTACAGTCTTGCTTGAAGTGTCTCACTCCCTGGTCCAGAGAAGTATTCAAACCTTCACATTACAATCTCTGCTTTCAGACCCTCTTCCCCAGTGCTGAGTCTTTTGCTAGTTAAGACTGCAGGAGCATCAGCATTTGGTAGCAATTATGTATCTTTTTCTACTTCCTTTGCAAGTGGCCATGAAGTGTTTTTACTTCAGAGTCAGATGGGGCAATTTGTCTCACTTTCTTTCTGTGGGGTAATTTGGTGAAGGACACAGAAAAAACAGTTCAGAACAACCACCTGAATGACTTCTCTATGAGCATTAGAAACCATACAACATGTTACATCCTAAAAGATATAAAACAGTGATCTGCTGAAGTGTGAATTTTCAAAGATGTTAATCTTACACCTAGTAAGCACACAGCATCCTTAATGCTGAAAATCATATAGCGTTTTGGATGTTGGATTCAAGTGATTGTGTATCTAAACAAAGCTCTGTTTAAATGGAAGAAAACCAAGCCTTTATATATAAGCAAGCCTCTAACAGTTATTTATGTAGACATGCATTTTCCTTCCAGCAACACAAGGTTCTTCCAAACGTACACTTAGGTATACTTCACTGTGGGCCCCAAAAGAAAAACAGTAAGGTATTAATGTTAATATGGCTGTTGAACTGCAGACTGGAGGGCATTTGATTTCAGGTAGCTGAGTTGTGCTCAGAAATCAGTTTCAAACTGTATGGTGCAAATTTAATGATGTTAAGGGCTTACTTCTGCCTACGTTACCAACAGTTCAGTCTACGGCCAATTTATTTTAAATATTTACAGAGCACTTAGCAAAACAAGTCATCACTTCCAGTTGATACTACTTTAAGTAATATCATAGATCATTCAGCCTTAGTTTTATTCTGTAGTACCAAGGAGTGAAATATTTCACAAACTGAGTAAGTATATCTGGTCTTTAAGTTACAGAAATAATAGGAAAACTGTGTGTCCTTTCATCGTACAGGCTATTCTCCTCTCATAGATATTTAATTAGAAAAATGCTGAAAAGAACAGTGATTTTGACTTGATTAGGATTTGAGTAGGCTTGCTCTTATTTTGTTTCTGTAGTTTTGGACTGCAAAAGTTGCTATTAAACAAGCAAGGAATACTAACCAAAGCAAGGCTGATTGATCAGGAAAGTCCCCTGGGTCATACGCCCTTGGTTCTTACAGCTGAGTAGAACAACAAAAGAGATGCAAAGAGAAATTCAAATTCATCTCACTGTATATCTGCCCACAACTGCTTTCTTTCTGCTTTTATTCATTTCCCATATGAGTTTAAACATTTTCCCCTTGCCCAGTAATTTTATCTTAACTTTATGTGCTTAGGAAATAAACAGTCTTAGTTTAGATTATCTTTCAATAGGCATAAGGTCTTGTTGCAGTCCTTACACCCACTCAGTTTTCCATCTTTTCTACCTTCTTTTTTTAATATTGCTTTATTCTCTTCTCAAAATTCTTTTTTTTTTTTTTTTTTTCAAATCCATCTCCACTTACCAATCAATTTTAATTTAGCTATTGCTTCCTGGAAAAAAAAAACCTCTATCTTACTTTGTTTTAATTCATTTGAGGCTGTGATTTTTTTTTTTGTTTTTTTTTGTAGAAAGATGTCCACTAAAAATAAAAGTCCTCTATTCATGGAAATGGAACAGCCCAAGAAAGAATGTGCAAATTCTACATGCTAGCCTGTCAGTTGTCCTAAAATACAATATAGGCAGGTAACTTTTTTTTTGGTACTTTTTTCATGACAAAATTTTTACCAGTACCTATGTGACAGTGGATTTTTTGATGTTTCTGAGAAACTGAACCTAAAGCATAAATTGATTTCTCTGAAAAAGACCAATAGATGGTGCCAGTAGTATCAAAACCAAAGTACCAGAAAGCTCTATATCATTATACTAATTGCCTGGAGCATTTAAACAGAGAGCTTGCTGCAACTTTTTATGTGCAAATAGATTCTTGATTCTGAAGACAGTTCATTTTTAATTAGCAACTGTAAATCTGATTTCAGAGGCTGGGGAAAAAAAAACAAAACAAAAAAAAAAAAATTAAAAAACAAAACCCTCCACACCCCCCCCCCCCCCCCCCCCCCCCCCCCCCCCCCCTTTTTCAAGTTCCCATTTCTCACAGCTGCTGGTCTTAAGAGGAAACAATTAGCCAGTTTTTGCATTGGCATTGCTGCTCCCTCCTTCCCATCTATACATCTTTACCCCTTGCAGATTCATGGAAAGTCAAAACCAACATCCATACTGATAGGAGAAAAGAGGCTCCAGAGCACAAGGATATTTCTGACTTTATCTGCTTTCATCCACATGGCTAGCAGGCAATCTCTGCACCACCGAGCAGTCTCACACGGTCCCACTGGTAGACAGTTGTGCAGGCAGCACACAAGACCCCCCACGCGATACAGGCCATATTCTTGCTGGTATAATGCTCTCGAAGGTGCTACTTCCGGTTGGATACACATTTTGTATCAGTCTGGTTGTTCATATGTATGTAATCACAGGAGATGAAATGCTGACCTAAACCATAATTGTGCTAATATATGTATTTTGCTAAAACAAAAAAAAAACAATCACCCCAAAACAAATACACACACCAGCCCCAAAACAAACAAACAAAAAACCCCAACAAAAAAACATATACACAAAAAGATCCCAAAACACAACCAAACAACAAAACAAACAAACAAAAAGGGGTGGGGGGAAAAGGGGGCAACAAAGAAGACAAGCTTAGAATTAATAAAGCATCTGTCCCAGGTCCTCAAGAAATCAAAATTAGTACATGGCATTTCCCTCTCTTATTAATGGAAGATTAGTTCCAGTAGCCAAGACACAAAGAAGTGTCAGAGTTGTGTTTTCTTAGCTCTACCTCTGATCTGGACAGTTACTCCAAATCCATTGCTTCTGAGTGAGCATCACTAGAAGATTTCAAAGTACAGGGAAATTATCACAAGGTTACAGAGAAAAAAATGTTTTTATTTCCCACACAATCTTCATTAAAAATCAGTTTTTTTTCCCTCAGCTCCCATATGAATATGAAAGTTTTTCAGAGATAAAGTTGTCCATAAGAAAAATACATTTTTTTTTTTCCTGTTCCCCAACAGTTCACTCTTTGCTCCTACAGTTTGTTTCATTCTGAGAAACAGTCAAGGCATCAGACAAACATTGTTTTGTTTTCTGTTAGTTACCACTGTTGATCACAACCTCTGGCTTCAAAAGTGCCAGACCTTCTCTTTGTCCTGCAGCTGAGAATGAAAGTTAACATTTCCCTTCTCTGGGAGTCTGAGTAGCAGTGACACTGCTCTTAAGCCTCCTTGGCAGGACATGTCTGCATAAAGCCATCCTATGTTCAGATGATAATAGCTAGTAAATGAAGTGCCCTAAAATCAAAGGAAACAAACCATGGGTTTCCATACCAGAACTTCATGCACTACTGGACAAACATACTGAAAACTGAGACTTTCACATCTATCCTGCAAGCATGTGAATATTATGCTTCCTACTGTAACTAAACAGGCTTGACTCACTACCAACAGCTACACTAGATCTAGGAGACTAACCACAATAAATACACAAATAAATACCCACAAAGCTTCATTTTGAAGACAAAAATCAATTTCCTGCTGATGTGTTCAGCATCCATTTACATGGAAAAAAAAATCAAACTACACTTGAATTTATAAAAGATTCTTATTTATGAAAAAAATCTTTCCCTTCCCACACACTGTATGAAGGCAGACAATGGGAATGACGTTACATTAAAAATACCAGGAACAAACTGATACTTTGTGCTTATTTCATGTGTTCCAATAAGCGTAATAGAAATGTGAAAGGTAGCAGTCAGTCACCTTATGCTTTTTGGATTTCTGAAGGTAAAAGTCAGGTCATGAATGGCTACCACGAACACTCAATGCAATTTCTAGAAATGAGTGGGGAAACTCTTCAAACACAGGAGTTGGGAGAGGACTTGCTTCACTGAGAAGGCACATTTCTGATCACAAGAAAATTAAACACAGACAGGTACATATTTTGTATTTATATTTTGATAGAAATAGTGATGGCCCCTCTTTTTAGGCCCATTTAGCACAATTTTGACTGCAAGTTGATTTCATTAAAAGGGTGAACTAGATTAAGGAAGTAAATATTGCTTTGAAGCAATGTTATTTTATATAAGGAGTGCATTAAGTCTCATCACATTGAACCAAGCAAAAAATAAGCAGGGGAAGGATTTTCTGCTTTAAGTGTTAACCTTCTTTGAGTTATCTCTCAGGCAAAAACTTTCTTTCCATCTTACTCCCGGCTCTGCTAGTTCTCACTAGTATGTGCCCACAGACCTCCCTGTTATTTCTACTTACACAGGCATATACAAGGTAAGCATCTCTGTTGTGGGCTGTGACAAGTGCAGATCAGTTTGGGAACTGCTGACTCGACCCTTATGTTCCATAAAGGATCCTAATTGTTCCAAATGGCTGTCAACAAATGAAGGGCCCAGGGATAAAAGCTACTGACTTAAAAAAGGTTTAGCCCAACACTTGACAATACCAATATGCATTTATAGTGCACTTACTATTCCAATGAAAGGAAAAGCACTCTCCTTGGTTTAGATATGAAAGAGTGTTGTGATTGTCTTTCTTTGTGTTTTAGGGTGTAAGTCATCTTGCATAGAAAGTCCCTTGATTTCAACTGTACTGCAGAACACCATGTTTGTTTACTTCCAGCTCCTTGGAAGTCTATAATCTGAGTGTCTGAGAGCTCTTTGGGTGTGAACTGCTGCCCATTCATATAGTTGCTAATACAACTGGCTAATGGTGCTCAACCCAATTATTTGTGTTATCCTGTATAATGAAACAATACAACTGGAGTCCTAATTCAATAGCATTAAAAGACATACAGGGAATTAAAACCTCATGTGGAAAACTAATTGCATTTCTCACAAAGAATTTGCTCCCTGCAAATTAGAAGATGGATTTTTAGTTAAAGAGGACAAATTCTGACGTTAGCTTTCCAGTCCCAATTCAGGAGACCACTGACACCTTCTCTTATCCCTAAGTTATACAGGATGCATATAGGTGGAAAGCCGTCATACGTGGGTTAGAATTGTATGCATAAGTGGATAGGACAGTAGCACAGAGTACAAGATTGTGTTTGGAGCCCTTACAGACTGCAAAGACAGCCCAGAGAAGCTGCAATAAACTAAATCTGCTGAATTTAACTGTTCTACTGTCTAGTAAGCATTGCAGAGTACCAAATAACCTTGAAAATTTAAAACAACCCCTTGTTCCTCTACCTCCAGGCTGAGCTCTCCTTATAGCGCCTCTGCCAGGTACAACAGATTCTCAGCCAACAACTGCAGATTTGAACCAAATTATGTGCTTGGTATGCTCTCAAGTCAGCAGAGGTTACAATTAAATAGGCCATTTATAATAAAGTTTTACAACCACCTAAAAAACCTTGTTCCTCACCAGTCTGGTCTGCTATATAACACACAGTTGTACGATACCTTAAACATAATTGTATTTCTTATGGCTTTATTAGCAACCTGATAGACCTATATCTATTCCCGTCACTCATTTAAAAAATGTAAAAATCCGTCAAAACCCCACACAGTAAGGGAAAACAAATGACAGTGAAAGATGTGAATTAAAAGCTTCTTGAAATGATGTAAATGTATTTAACCCTGAGTTCCTATTATCATCAGCAGGGTGTATTGCTATGCCTGTGCAGCAATGAGTAATATTTTGTTACTACATTTTAATAAAACTGCTAACAGGACATAGTTTATCAATAATGTCTTTTTTTCCTTTTACAAAAGACCACAACTGTATTCATCCAGAGCCACTTGGGAGTGGAGCATCTCCCTTATGAGGAAAGACTGAGGGAGCTGGGTCTCTATAGTTTGGAGAAGAGGAGACTGAGGGGTGACCTTATTAGTGTCTATAAATATATAAAGGGGGAGTGTCACGAGGGTGGAGCCAGGCTCTACTCAGTGGCAAACAATGATAGGACAAGGGGTAATGGGTACAAACTGGAACACAAGAGGTTCCACTTAAACTTGAGAAGAAACTTCTCAGTGAGGGTGACAGAACACTGGAACAGGCTGCCCAGGGAGGTTGTGGAGTCTCCTTCTCTGGAGACATTCAAAACTCGTCTGGACACATTCCTGTGTAATGTTATCTAGGTGTTCCTGCTCCTGCAGGGGGATTGGACTAGATGATCTTTTGAGGTCCCTTCCAATCTCTAGCATACTGTGATACTGTGATACTGTGAAAATTTCCTGCATGAAAGAATCTACATGCTGCCACAAAAGGAAGGAAAATTTTGCTAGTGTGAATCTATGTTTGTGCTCTGGGACACAGTGCTTATGAGGAATAACTATATAGCATGTCAAAAAGAATGCAGAAAAGGAAGGTATGCTGAAGTATGTTGATCCAAAAAATATCAGCTGGGAACAAACCAGAACTGATGGAATCTGCTCTAGAAAAAAACAAAGTATTCAAAGGAGCTGGCTTTAAGAGCATTTCCTGAAAACTTTAGCCATGTTAACACATGCAAAATCAACACAGTTGGGGTTTTGGTTTGTTCTTTTGGTTTTGTTTTGGTGTAGGGTACTTTTTGGGTAAGGAGAACCCATAGCATGTTTTTGATAGACAGGAATCTTGAACACTGTACCAGGACTCTTTTACTGTATAGTAACAGCTAACATACAACTTACATTGCATTAATGAAAATTTGGCAGAGCTATCTACGTATCATTCTGTCCCCGAAAAGACTAGAACCAACTTTTGGCCTGATGCTGTCATCCTGGAATTACCAGAGCTAGCCTGATCTACAATCCTAGTGTAGTTCTTAAAGGTGAAGAATTTGCCTTTTCTGCAGTTTCTTCACTATGACTACTATCAAGTGATTTGTCTTCTTCCCTTGACATTCCTTTTTGTGGCCTACTTTCAGCTGAAAAATTTATAAAGCACAAAAATTAAATTCTCTCAAAGTGTCCAGAAGGGCTAGGGAAGCCTACCAGAAGGTCATCAGATATGTATTTACGACAACCCATCTGTCATTTCTGTAATACTTCCTACTGTCTCTGGAGAAGCTGCCTCCTGCTCACTGTCTTTACAGCACCTATTGTACTGGTGTATTGGGCTCATGAGTGAGGCTTCTAGGTTAAATAAATAAATAAATAATGTATGGACACGTGAAATAAAGGCACACTTTCAAAAGATAAAACCTATGACATATAATAAAGCCAAAGTTACATCATCTCTATAACACTTGTATTAAAAATTTTCTCATTAGATTTACTACTCCTGTTACTCTCTTAACAGAATGTAAGTAATTACCTAAGTCATTCAATACATTATATAGGATTTCCTAAAGAGAAATCACACCATGTAACAGAATTTAGTTTTTGACTACTCAAGAGCAGCACATTATAAATGATGATGCAAATGCACAGTATCTTTACTTACAGGTTTGGCTTGGAGCTTGCACACAATGAGCACCTGGGAGGGAGTTGCACTGCCCAGAAATGAAGCTTTGCCTCCCATGCCAGAACCCAGTGTGGGTGCTGCCATGGTTAAACCAACACCAAGGCTCGAAACCTGGATTCCACATTTTTAGCTGACTGGAGAATTTTATCTAAAGTATATTTTACCTGGAGCACTTTCTGGCATTCAACAGCTGGAAAAGAATCCTACATAGACATAATGATCACATCTAAACACAGAGCTAAGTTCAAGATCTCCCTGCAGCTGTCCTCTGCAGGAAAAGAGATTGTGGCTAATAACAATAGTTCAGAAAGCTGGGAGACAACACAGGGTAAAGTGGTTTCTCTACCCAAGAAATAAATGGCATTATTTCAATTTCTACCTGAAAACAAGTACAGTATCAGTAGTATTTACTAAGCACTTTAAACAAAAAAGACTGAAGGGTCTTAAAACCACATTAGCTTCCATATCAGAACTGTTAGGTTTTATTTTGCTCCTTTAAGCAGACATAATATCCTAGAGCACTCAGACAACCACAGTTAGCCAGACCAATCTGTCTGTTTTATGGATTGACTCTTTCTGGCTATTTAATCTCTTCCTCCTATGCTTTCCACCCTCCACTTTAACTTAACCTAGGGCAGGAGGTGTTCTCATCTTTACAACACACACACACACACACACACAAAAACCCCACAAAAAAACGAACAAACAAACAAAAAAAGAACCAAAAAACCCAACCAACCCAAATTTAGGGCTCTGGGAAAAGCATTAATGTTCTGATAATCAAAGCTGCCAGCTACATATAAAAAGCATGAAGAGCTAACTTAATGCAGAATGTCATAAGCTTTCATGAACCTTTGTTACCCTTGTCTGAAACTTGCTATCACACAGTTACTACTACAATGTTACTACTGCTACACCTAACCCTGGCTGAGGTGAAAAACCAGAGTATGTTAGTAGTAAGTTTGTTAAAATTTGAATTCAAAGAACTAACTACCCTGAATTTTTTTTTTATTTTTTTTTTTTTTGCATTTAGCATCCTGACAAATGTTTTCTGGAAGTATTAGTACTGACCAAAACATGACAACAAGAAAAATGTATTTGTATCCTAGCCTAATTTCCAAGAAGACTGAACTGAAGTTAGCACCAATTTTGCCTCTTAAAAGGGGGGTGTGAAAGCAACCACTATCTTACTAAAATTCCTGAAGCTTTGCCTACCAGTTCAAGACAATTTTCAACATTTAAAGCTACCCTATATACAAAGCTCAATCTGTATCAGGGTTAATTTGTTTGTCTCCTGGGATTTGTTGGGGTTTTTCCCCTTCCTTTTCTCCTTCTTTTCTCCACATTACATTCTTTCTCCTTGCATATTTAAGGGTATACAACCAGTCCCTCAGCTACACTATTATTTAGATGGGCAAGCAGAAGACAACCTACTGTCCTGCATTGTCTACCCGCACCACAGATGCAGTGAGGTATGCTCTCCACTACTGCCGTCATGACCAGGACTGTTTCTATTTGCAGCTGGTGAATTCTTTTCCTTTTTTTAGTTTCTGCTTTTGTTTAATAGATGAGCAGTCGTTCTGCTGATCTGTCTTACAAAGTGCTCCGATTTGTCTTGGCAAGGGATAATCACCACTCACACACTTCCCACATATTCTCAATTTTCCTTTTTATTTTTTAACTTTTTTTTATTTGATACTGTGCCTACAGTTTTGTTGTTGTTGTTTGTTTGCTTTTTAGTGCTGTATCTTTCATTTGCATTGCTACCTTTAGGTTCCTGCATGACAAGGATGAGTAAGGCAGGAAGCGAGGAGAAAATCCCTTTGCATTGCAGAAAAATAAAGTAGAAATAAAACAGAGGTACATGAATAAAAATTAAATTAGATTCAGAATAGCAAACCAAAAGAAAATTATAAACAGCACTATAGTAAAATTGTAAAAAGGCTTAATAAGTAAGAAAGTCTCAAAAGGAATGGACCTACTGCATTACACATCGTATAGATCAAGTAAACTTAGTTGTTCCTATCAGGCAAATAATTCAGTGGGGGCATAGGATATTCTACATCCTTCTATTCACTCCTAGTAATATCTAAAATTGGAGACATATGATGCTGTCTGAGAAACACTGCCAAACTGTGATACCCTCCAGTAGCAGCTTTCATTGGTATGAAATCTAGTAGTCCTTTGAACATGCAGAACTCTTGTAACACTGAAAGATTTTGTGGAATGACCTTCCCTCCCACCAACCTGTTCAGCATCTGAGTGAGAAGCGAAACATGCTGAGCTCCACCAAACAGCAGATCTATTGAGACTCTTAGCCCTTTCACAAATGCACCCATCTGCACAAAGCACAGGGGGAAAACAGAAATTAGCAAAAGGATAGCAGTGGGATAAGAAAAAAGGAACACACTGAGCAAAGACAGGCTTTGTGTTCAGCACTGGTGTACACTGCCTGTTACAGAAAAAAAAAGGATGATACAACTGTTGAAATGTAAGAAAAATGAGAGGTGTGTAATGAACTATAAACTAGAAAGCAGAACAACAAAGTTCTAGGTATGCAATAAAAAATAAATAATGGTGGAGTTTTCTTAAACCACATGGACTGCATTGGGCTCCTCACACTACCCATGACATGTATCCAGATGTGTACCCCAGCTCACTGCCAAATGCCAAGGCTTCCTTTTCAGAACTTTCATGTGTAGTAGCATTACAAACAAAATATTTTCAAAAATAGCTTAGGAGAAGCATATTTTGAGTAGATTAAAAGAAAAAGGGCAAATTTCAAAGGAGTTTCTGCTGTGGGGAGGGGGAGGGAGGAAGGAGGAGGGAAATTAGCACTGAAACATTCATCTTAAACATCTAATATGTGATAGGGCTGTAAGCAACTGAAAAATTATCCCATTGGAAGATGTTCAGCTACTTTCAGCATCTTACAAAAGAGAAGGTTGTTCAGTTTTTAATAATTGATGACACTGCCAGACTGAAGCATCGGTGTATGCAGACATACTGGATAGTTTGTGGATGAAGAGGGAGGTAGCTATTGAGTGCAAGGCATTTCTTGGATTAGGTAGCCATAAGACTCTCTTTGAGTGAAGATGCCCAAAGTACAGTTAAATTCCCAAGTGATCAGATCCAGAAATGGACTCAGGCATCTCCTCATCTTGTCATCTTCTGAAAAGTGGGAGGCAAATAAGTCTAAGGTTACACAACAAAGTCACAGGAAAAGTGTCGCATACTGCTCATAAAACAAACACAACCCATGGAAAGCTCTGACTGCAGTTATGATCATGACTTCAGTTTTGGCAGTTACTGATGTTTGAGTACTTCAGTCTACCTTAAATGAAATCTCAGTTATTCACATATGATATGGATATTGATGTCAAAATCAACCTCATACAAGTCTCTTGCAGACAAACTATGGAGTAAACAAAAAATAAAAAAAAATAAATCTTGATTTATCTTCCCATGGAAGCACATGGTTTGACAGAACTAGCTCTACCTCTTCCTTACTGCAGACAAAAAGGAGAGGCCTCTGAAACTGCTGTCAGAATCAGACATACAAGTAACAAGGCACATAAGATATTTATGTAATGCAAAGGGGATGAGCAACTCCTAACACAAAGCTGGTGCCGTAATGCCTCTTATCCACTTGATGGCAGTGTGAACAGACTACTGCTTAGGTAATGTGGCAAGACACTGCGCGGTTTCAATCCCCCCCTGGAAATGTAAAGCGCTGGTTTGACATGAGCTGCACACTTGTAGCATTCTTAGCTTAAAGCTGGGCTGCACTGATGTTGAGTAAACTCCTATCCGAAAACGTGGAAGAAGCATGAAGATGGATAACTTGATTTCTATTTAATTAACAATTACAAAACATACTGACATCTTTCCGTGCTAAAAAGGCACTAAAAATACCAGAAACGCTAAGCTGAAGGAGAGTCACAACTCTTCGGGAGGCACTACTCTACGTATACATGCTCGTTTAATTTGATATTGCTACCACCACCAAGTAGGAGCGCAAGCCACTAGAGGGGGTGAGACCCTTTTCCGGTGGCACAGGAGTGCCAGACTCAGTCGCAGGAGTGCGGGATGCTTTCCCCATCACTTGTTGCTGCGCCCGCAGCCCGGATTCTCCCCGGCTTTTTAATCCCTTTAGCCCAGCTCTTTCTCGATTCCACCTTTCCTCTCCCTGCTGCAAAAAACCCGTCTTAAAGAGACAACAGTTTCTGCATTCCTACATGTGCTTCTGAATGCTATTTTACAATCACCCATCCTCGGGGTTTTTGTGTGACAGTAACTGCAGATGAAAGTGATATGGTATCAGTATGCAGCTCTGGTTAATGCAACAGTACCAATCACAAGATCGAAAATCTGAGTATTAATCCAGCAGCCCCAATGACAGAAAGCGGGATGACAACCACACCATTAGGTATGGCAACAAATACTCCCAGCAGCAGCTGCTGCCAGTGAGGCAGAGACCTCTATACTCCAGGAAAAGCAAAAAGCATGTTTGCCTCAAAGACCTGAAATATTGATAACAAAAAGAAATGTCAAATAATTCCATAAAGAAAACCAACACAGTTCTGCTGCTGTAACTCTGCCATTGTAGAAGATGCATTCAGACGCACAATGTTCTGGTTACTGTTCCTGATACTCAGTTTCATACGGTTCATAATGACATTCACGTAAAGCCACACTGCCTGATTAACTTCACATCAGAATTACAGCAACTACCTCAGAAAAGTAGGTTCTGTTTAAAACAGTACCTCATAACAGATATTTCCAGCTTCAACATCATATTCTACTAAAAAAAAGTAAATTAATCTTTTTATATAAGAAAAAATAGATCTTAGTATCTGACTTGATGCATTTATTCTCATAAAGCCCACAAAACTGACAGCAGAATCAAAACAGAAGGCCATGCAAATTAGAACAAATTAATTTAGAATCAGTCCAGATTATTCATCTCTAGTTCAGCTTTCATTAAAAGAAAAAGTCTAAGTACCTGATAAAGCAATAATTGAAGTATTTTGTTTTAATGTTCAGGACAAACTAGTTAGTTTTACATCACTGAAGAAGATAATCACTTAGTAGTTAGTGGAAAAATTCAATTTATTAAAATACTATAAATCCTCCTTATACATAGAACAGAGGCTTATAAAATCATTTCTCACCATTCTTTTCCACCATTTCTACTATAAAAAAGGAACCTCATTTTTAGAGAATATATGAAAAGCTATAATAGGTTGAGAGAGAGAAAAAAAGGAAACCAAACACCTCTATACTCTTCAAAAAGTAAACATCAACGCAGCAACTTCAAACCTCGTAAGAGTGAAAGCTGAGCACATGAAATGTTCAAGCTCATTTCTACAGGCTCTTGCAGTGGCTTAAACCTTTCCATATCTCACTGGAATGGCCTCTGCTTCCTGTGAACAGTGATTTCCCAAAAACCCACTTCAGAAAAATAGAACACTTTCATTTGTATATGAGCTGCTTGGGCTGGCAGCAACTACTGAGTTTGTAACACAGAGCTCAGGCTTTTTCAGATGTTCATGAGATCACACAGAACCAGAGATAATCTCTGCACTTATAAGGAAAATTATAAGCTCTACGTTGCATTTTTTTCCAAGACTTCAATTAGATGCAGTATTTTGTTGCTCTAATTTATTAGTAAGTAGTTTCTTGCCAGTCTGCTGGTTTAACGCTTCTGCAGACAGACCAGCTTTTTTAAGTCATCCACATCCCTATTGCTCTGTCAAATTTTGCCAATTTCTTGAAGTTTAGAATTATTTTATATTCTTTATTAGTCTAGAGATCAGAGCTTAGCCTTGCCACAGCTGTATTACTGAGGTCACTGTTCAGCTGCTGTGCATGTCCAGTAGGATAGCAACAATCTTTGCCATCACTGAGAACTGAAATGTCTGGACATACAGGATTAAAACCTCATATATTTATAGACCTTGAGTTGAAGGAGAAACCCTGAAGCCCCAGGCTAGAGTAGATTACAAACCTTTGTGATTAAAGCACAGAAGCAAGTACATAGCCCCTGCTAACCACACTAAACATGTTTTCCACTGTGTGTGATAGAAAAGGGAAATTCAGGTTGTGTTTATGGTAACATGCTTTGGCAAGCTTCCTTTTCTCTTAAGCCTCCTCTCCTAAGCAGAACATAGTATCATATTCATATCTATTCTGCTCTGTAGGATAACTCTGTAGGGCTGTTCCAGCTCAGAACACAACAAGTGGCCCCACTCTCCTGCAAGACATCCCACTGACACCTCACCAGATGGCAGCTAAGACATCCTCAGCTCTTTGCAGCTCTCAGAACTTTGCAAGTCCATCACCTCTTGGCACTTGCTTCCCTGCACTTGGCACCCCATGACACAGCCCTACACTCTGAGGCCTGTCTACTACAACTCCAGGCCATTTCCACTCACCTCCCAGTTTAAAAGCATACTACAACACTGGAGAGCTATTATCACACCAGAGAGCTATTGTCATTGAATCTGACTTGTAACCATGACACTGGCATCACAAAATTCTAGTCTTTATACAGCAAAAGCCTTTAAAAAAAAGAAAAAGAAAAGAAAACCAATATTTGTTTTTATCTTTTCTACCAGATAGACAGCAAATTGCCAACTAATTAACATTAAGATTAAACTCATGTCAGGCTCAGTCCAAAGACTTCAGCCTTGATAACTGCCAGTCAAAATATATTTTTGTTCAGCTAAAAATTTATGTTAATAAATATCCTAAGCAAAAGGGTTTCTCATAGACTGAATTGACAATTAACATGCTTACTCACAGCTTTCACAAAGCACTGTTAAATGAAGTATTCTTTCTGATGCCCCTGCCTGTATCACTATGCTGTTCAGAGGAAATATTTTTCTGAACACAGTTCACTTACCCTCATAAGAGTTACCTGAAGCTCACTGCATAATTTCCTTCCTGAAATCTCTGACCACCATTCGTGATTATGAACAACGTAGCTTAATTATGTGACAGCTCCAACAATGTTCCAACTGAAAAAAATCATTATAATATTTATTGCTTTAACCCTATTTGAATGTTTGCCAGCTATGAAAGGATGTGAAATCATTACTGTTAGTTGGTTAAACTACTTTAGCTTTCATAATTCCAGTCAGCTCTACTCTGGAACACGCGATCGTGCTGCAAAGTAATTGTTACTCTTGTTCACTAACTTCCACTGGTGACCTGTTTTTCATGTTTTCAGTAATCAAAAACAACCTTACATGACACTTCCCAACATCCACAATGATTCAGGGAGTTCTGGGATCTTTCATAAGAGTGATAATTTTTGTTAAAATTTACAATTAGCAGAGGAGACTCGCTAAGTTAGGAGGTGAATTTTTGTGTGCATGGGTTCTGGTAACGCAGTGACATCAAGATGCAACGAAGATTTGCTCTTGCTTTCAAAAAACAGTTCTGGGCATACCTGACAGGCAGCTGTAAAACACTAATAAAAATGCAGCTCTCGGTCTTTCAGGCTAGAGTGTACAAAAAAAAACCCCAACAAACAAACAACCCAAACAATACCAGTTCAAACACCTTCTGCTTCTCCAGACATGGAATGTACTGACTATCACAGCAAACTGGAGGCACTGTCCAGGGCTCTGGGGAGCTCACACCCCTCCTGCTAAAGCAGAAGGCTGACTAGAGGAAAGACTGCTGCACCAAGTGGGAACTTCACATCTTTTAGAGTCTGAAGACTCTGAGAGCAAAACAATTAAAATGAAAATTAATAGGGAATGATATTTCATTGTGTTCACTAAAAGCAAAACAAGGCAGAACAACATGAAATTAGCAGAAGTCACGTGGCAGTTCTTCACACAGTGTGCAGGAAGTTGTGAAAGCCAAAAGTTTGTCTTGCTTCAAGAAATGCCTGAATAAATTCGTAAGTAAAAAATCCCTGGGGGGGTATTAAATACCATGCCTGTCCCTGAGCTCAAGTCACAGGAAGCTGGTGGAGTACATGAGAGAAATACCATCTCCTGCTTGCCTCATTCCAGGTATTTGTTTTCAGCAGCTGACAGAGAAAGGTCACTGGGTTACACAGACCTTTCATCTGAGGTAGGCAATCTTCTCTTATATTCCTGTGAGAAGACAGTAGTTTAATTCATTTGTAGCCACAGAATCAGCCAGTCACTTTCCCAGTTGTAAAGGAAACACACCTATAGGGCAATAAAGCTACAATCTTACATATGCCAGCTGCTGGGATGCAGACACGAATTTCTCAGGCTGGCACTTGCAAACATAGCATGGAGGAGGACTAAGTTCCTTCTGATGTACCTCAGGAATTTGCCAATTATAGACTAGTTAACACTTTTGCAAACCAATCAAGGACAGAAGGGTATCATAATTTTCATGAGAAAGATTGTATGTAAAGCTGGGACCACGGAACAAACAGCTGAAACTGACGTTTGTGAAATTGTTTTGGTGTTTTCTAACCAGATCCATTCAGATTACAGATGCTGCATGCAAAGAAAGCATTCAGCAAGACTTCAAAAGCTCAGGCTCAACAAGAGGGAAAACAACATCCTTTTTATAAAATAAGAATACCTAAAATGTAAATTCTGATAATACATACGGAATTACCTAAAGCCATTCTTAGAATTATGTTTCAAAGAGACCACTGTAAAGTGGATTTGCCCAAGGGCATACCTTGAGTCAGTACTAGAATAACAATACCATTTTAATTACAGCTTCTTACGAAGCCTGTAATAACACCTAGAAGGTCAGAGGTTGACTTAATTTTTTGCAAAATGATTTGCTCAGCAGTTTTCAATATCTCATCATATAACCTATAGCTACAGACAGGCTCAGCATCACTGTTCCAGTGGGAAACACTTTTGATGGCATGAACTGCTGTATGAACGTTTCATTCTGCTTCAGGAAAGAAGCAATTTGCAGATGGGAAATGCTGCAGTCTAAAAGTATATGAAGCCTTGAAGTTATTATGAAGAACAGCTAAGGAGAACTGAACAAACTGACAAAAGTTCAGAAAACAGGTCACTAGGGACAAAGTCCTTCCATCCAGCCCCCAGGGCACATCTCCAGCAATTGTCAGAAATGAAGGCTTCTCCTGCTGCTGACCACAAAGATTTCCTCTTACGTGCTTCCGGAACAAGGCCCCAGTGCAAGTTTCACTTGAAGCAAACAAGATTTTTCTAATGAGCCATTTGATCAAAACAATTTAGTTGGTTTAAGGTGTTTTGCCAAGAAAAGGAAGAGCTGAACGTAAAAGCCTTATTCCTTAGGTAATGTAACACAAATACACATCATAGCCCTCCAACTATTTTGTGGTGGGCTTGCTTTCTGTCAACAGGTGAACAAAACTAAATCATAAGACTCTGAGCCCTTCTGTTGCTGCTGTTTTGGCATTCAAATCATTTAAGTGAAAATTCTATTAATAGAGTATTACTAGAAAAGATAAAACCAACATTAACTTGTGGCCCCGGGTTCCTCCGGGGGACTACACCTGTCTGAGCTTTTTATTTATTCTTTTTAACCATGCCAAGTGCAAGGTCCTACACCTGGGTCAGAGCAATCCCAGGCACAGCTGCAGGTTGGGCAGAGAAGAGATTCAGAGCAGCCCTGAGGAGAAGGACTTGGGGGTGTTGGTTGATGAGAAAACAAACATGAGCCGGCAGTGTGCTCTCGCAGTCCAGAAAGCCAACCATATCCTGGGCTGCATCAAAAGGAGCGTGACCAGCAGGTCGAAGGAGGTGATCCTGCCCCGCTACTCTGCTCTTGTGAGACCTCACCTGGAGTATTGTGTGCAGTTCTGGCACCTTCAATATAAAAAGGACATGGAACTGTTGGAACAAGTCCAGAGAAGGGCCACGAGGATGATCAGGGGACTGGAGCACCTCCCCTATGAAGACAGGCTGAGGAAGTTGGAGCTGTTCAGCCTGGAGAAGAGAAGGCTACGTGGAGACCTCATAGCAGCCTTACAGTATCTGAAGGGGGGTTATAAGGGTGCTGGGAAGGGACTCTTTGTCAGGGACTGTAGTGATAGGACAAGGGGTAATGGGTTAAAACTTAAACAGGGGAAGTTTAGATTGGATATAAGGAAGAAGTTCTTTACTGTAAGGGTGGTGAGGTGGAATGGGTTGCCCAGGGAAGTTGTGAATGCTCCATCCCTGGTAGTGTTCAAGGCCAGATTGGACAGAGCCTGGTTTAGTGGGAGGTGTCCCTGCCCGTGGCAGGGGGGTTGGAACTAGATGATCTTAAGGTCCTTTCCACCCTAACTATTCTGTGATTCTATGATTAACATCACAGTTTCTACTGACTGAGGTGCCTGAAAATTACAATCTGAACTGCAGAATTGTTGGCTTCTGAGCTTTCTGTTGAAAACTTTATTTTGCTCCCATTGATGAACACAGTATGGCTGCACAAGGCATCCATAATCACAGCATTTTGTTGCATTACCAGTGAAGTCTGTTTACCAGCAAAGATCTGGACTCCTTTTTCCAGGCCTGCTGCAACCCCCTGTGAACAGTAACGAAACGGGAAAACAGAACAAGCTCCAGGAATATTTCTATGCTTCAGAATTTGCAGAAGGACCCAGAGGTCTTTTACTAAGACTCAAACCCAGCATACCACCGAATGCTTAATAATTAATGTCTCTAATGGATCACTTATGCTTGTAATGCATCTGGGGTTTTGTCAACCAGGGATGTAATTAATAAAAATCAATCATTACAAGTATAATTCTTGATAACAGGACTGAACTAAGCATGAAGAAAAGCAGCAGTGTGTGTTCTAAAATGCTCATTAAATACAAGTACCGAATGCCCTCATATCGAAAGAAAGTGGCTCCAAGTTCCCAGGAAATCAGTCACGCTGCTTCCACAAATTGCCAAACAGAGCAGTAAAAAAACCTTAATAACCCAGGCTGTAAAGCACTACTTATTACCATTAGCCTGTTGAAGGCTCAGGTCTCTGTGTGTCTGTACTTTAGCCAATGGAAACATTTTAAGTCCTTAATCAGTTGTGGAGGCTGCCTTACAATAACCAATACAATGCCATCTTGGTGATTCTCTAATCCACTTGAAATAGTTGATTCAAGAGACACAAGGGGAGATTTAGCTTGGATATTAGGAAAAAAAGTCTTCACTATGAGGTTGGCGAGATACTGAAACAGATTGCTCAGAGAAGTTGTGAAGTGTTTAAGGCCAGGTTGGGCAGGGCTTTGAGCAACCTGGTCTAGTGGAATGTGTCCTTGCCCATGGCAAGGGGACTGGAACTGGATGATATTTAAGGTCCCTTCTAACCCAAACCATTCTATGATAGCTTAAACCAGCAGCTCCCATACTGTGATTATATTCAACACGGTTCTTGTAGAGCTGAACAGAGATGAGGCCCAACAGAGAAGTATGCAGGGCTCTTTGTGGAAACAAGATTGTTTTGACCACAAGCATCCAACAAATACTATGAAAGTTTCATTCTGTCTCATGGCTCTTTGTATGGCTTTTTCCAGGACTGACTACCATTCCTAAATCTGATCACCTTTTTCAAGCTCAGAGGCAACTTCAGACTGACAAAATATCTCAAAAAAATAAAAAAATAAATTTAACTTGAGGGAAACTGACTTTTGTTGGGCCAGTGTCTGTGTGGTACAACCACCTCTCAAGTTTTCTGACTTTTCAATGTATGCTCACAAAGGCAATTTAGCCATCACCTTTTTTATGTCTAGGGACTCAACGTATCTCAGATGTATTTGATCAACAGCACAGTCTACCACAGAAACTGTGTTCAGTCTTTGGGAGCCTGTTTGCATTCAGTGGAAGGATACAGGAGCCAAAACTGATCCTTAACTGATTCCGTCAGTGCTCTGACAGAGATGAATTCAAGTTTCAGGGGTCTGCACTTAATGAAATGCTCCTATGATAGATATGGACAGAGGTTTGATGTTTAAAAGCCCATGAATTCCACAGATTTTTCCATTTAGTTTATTGAGCTTTGAGTGAAACACTACAAACATTAGCCAAATGACAGTCTAGCTCTTATTTGTTCAAGTCTCTCTGAATTAAGATACAACCACAGGAAATATGGGAAAAGCCAACAGGTTGAGATTCCTGCTGGCAATTCCAGGAAGAACCCAGATACCTTCATCAGTCTCACCATGACACAACACCAGAATGAAACCCCAGTCCTTCCCCCCCCCCCCCCCCAAAAAAAAAAAACAAAAAACAAAAAACAAACCCACAAGAAAAAAACAAGAATATCTTCACTGAACTCTTCTATTGAGAAACCCTTCCTGATGCCACATCTGATAATGTGTTTAATTGCTTTTTGATAGCACCCGGAGGCCTCAAACCAATATCAAGGATTTAGTGTAATACATACAACACACATAATACAATAATACATAATACACATAATACATAAAACACACAGCAAAGTAGCCCCTGAACCTAGGAAAATGCACATTTAATTAAAAAAAGTGCACTAAAATATCACTGCAAGACACATTAGACATGTTTCCATACCCCAGACATAAAGATGTCCAATTCAAATGTTAACTGCCAGAAGTACTGATAAAGGTATGTTTTTTGTTTCAAGCACATTTATAGTGTTCTGTAATTAAAAAGAAATCTAGACTTTCAGCTTAACCTGAAAGCATGACTGAACGCCTATGGCAGTGGGGATAGAACTAGATGATCTTAAAGTCCTGTCTAACCCAAACCATTCCATGATTCTATGCATACAAGATGAAGTCCATTCAAATATTTGTCACTGCAGTCATTTGGGGCTGCTGGTTGCAAACCGGTGGTATGAAGCTGCCTTGATAAAGCAAATATTCTAGTGACAAATTGTTCTAAACTCCCCCAGCAAGAGATCTCAGTTAATGTGATTTATTTTAATTTGTGTAGCAAGTACTTTTTGAGAACTGTGCCTAATAGACCATTAGAGTTTTCCCAGACAGTTGCAGCGCCTCAGTACCTTCATCCTTCAAATGTCTTTGCTATTTTCTGCCTTCTTTCAGTGAACTTGTCTCTTGTATTAGGGACATAAATGACATATGGACCACATGATACCTTTGAGGATTATGCCAACATTAAATAATGGCTTATAGAGTCTCACTGCCATGCAGATTTTCAGAGAACCAAGGTGGATGTTAGCAGGAAGCAATTACATACTGCTATATATGAAACATATTCTTTACCTAATCTTTTTTTTATGTTCCTTTCTAGTGTACTCAAAATAATTTTCAGGAGACTTCTTTTGTAAATTCCAGACATTCACAGAGCTGAAGGTCATCATTTCCACAACAGTTGGAGATGACTGCTTATTCTGGATTGCTCCCTTCCCTAGTAGTTTTATTTACAGTTGAATACTTCCATAAGATAAAGAAACCATCCTAACTGACTTTGAAATTGCTACCTGCCAGTGTAATTCTAAGGTCATCATGCAAAAATACACAAAAACCAAATTGGTAGGTATGACAAAATCCTTGCAAGTCATTCATCACTATGGTAGATCCTGTATAGAATATGTTTAAGCCTTAACAAGTGCGGACCAGGAAAAACACACTAAATTGGCAATTAAGAATCACAGAGTTGCTATTAGGAATATAAGAAATGGAAATGTTGAAGCATAAGAGAACTGTATCTTCAAGTCCCCACAAACCAAACATACACCAGCTGAATCCTGGAATCTGGATAGATAGATATATATATATATATATATATATATATATATATATATATATATATATATATATTTTGCAGTCAATTCACTTCTTTTGGGCTAGCAGGACATCAGAGCTAAAAAAACATTACGTCACTCTAAGCGATGGTGGATCTGCTTCTGCTGTTTGTTAAGCCTCTCTGATGGAGGATTAGATTTGTTTTGGTACTGCATCTCAGAAGACTCTAAAGGGCATACATAATCTAAACTACAGACTGTCAAGTTCATGTTGGGCTGAGTTTCTCACCAGTCATGGAACAAGCATGACTCACCAGCAAACAACATAAAGACTTAAATGAATCTTCAGGACAGTACTGGGAATGCATGCAGGCTGCACAGTTCTTTTTAAGGGTTTTGAGTTTTAATCTTTCTACGTCTGTGCAGATGAACTGGTGTTCTTATTTGAAAAATACATGTAGAAGTATATCACAAGCCTAGATTTTCCAAAAGGTCACCAATTACGAACATAATAGAATATCAATGGCTAGTATACAAAAGTAAGAAGGTATTCTACTATTGTTTGTGTCAAACTGTTAATGTCTGGAATCAGTCTGTTCAACTGAGCCACTGATGTTGTGGAGAGAAACACATTTTGAGACAGAACATTTTCTTTCATGCTGGTGGCATGCAGTTCTGCATTTAAATAATGAATTGGCTGAAACTTGCCTTACACCAAAAGGAGAAAAGAAATTTGGCATCGGGAAACAATCACTACATGTGGAAAATTCACTTAGACTAATTATTCATGCTGTGCAATTATCACCATGGTCAGAGATGTAAAAGAAAAACCTGAAAATTCGCAGTGAATAATCAAAACTAGAAAAACATTGAAATCTACTGCTCTGTTTTATATATTGCAAAATACAAACTTGGTTACAGCTTGGGAGCAATAAAGACTCCTCAAACCTTAAATATTTTATTTGCTTTTAACTTCCTGAATACAACTAAGAGTACATTAAAATGATACTAGCATCTACTTAATTCTAATTGAAAATGTAATTCTTGGTTTCCTATTGACTCAAGACAGTAGTGCCCCCAAGTGACATTTCATTATAGAATATAGTCTTGTAGCTTTGCAAAAAAAAAACCCAGCCCAACAGACCATTTTAACTGCTTCGCACAATACTAAGAGAGAACAGACACTTGTAAACACCAGTCAGACTTAAATGACACTGACATTTCTTTAAGAGGGCTTGTGAGGGAGAAAAAGGAGGAGTAATTCACATTTTTATTTTCTAACCACTCTGAAGCTGCTAATTGCTGGAAATTGTAACATCAACATAAAGCTGAATTTGCATCTTCTGCCAGCTATTCATCAGGCTTTTCTGCACAAACTACCATAATATCCTAGCAGACATTTTCTTAATTTGATCAGGATTTCCCGGGTTTTGCTTGCCCCCTTCCCTCACAACCACATTTGCTGATATTACTATTAAAAAAAAAAAACAAACAAAACTGAAACCAAACTTGTTCGCTAATCCTGCAAGGTGCTCTCCTGGAAGTGTGAGCTCTCTTGCTTCCCAGAGGTATATCATGCTTTGTAGGCTATCAGTGAGTGAAGAAACTTAAAAGCACAGTTTTGGAAATAATAGGACATGATATACCAGGCCTCATTAAAGCTAAAATCTATTACAGGTCATGATAATGGTTATGTTCTCATTAATTTTTCCATAAAGTCTACATGTCAGAACCCATTTAATATATTATAGAAGAGTCCTAACATACAGGCTTGTACCTAAAACAACAATGTAATGACTAGTAAAAATGATATAAAAACGGCAATTAAAGTACAGGCAACTTAGTGATTTGAGATATTTACCAGCCACCGAATGGAAGCAAATTGACATAGCCTCAGCACTGACAAATATTTACATTAATATGATTACATTAATAATATCAAATATTTACATTATGTTTACGACAAATGTACATGTAATACGCACATGTATAGAGTTGTTTTGCTAGTTGATAATCAAATGTATCTGTGATAAAGGCTCCATTTTAAATAAAGTTCCCTTTATGCAGACACAGAGAGTACTAGTAAAAAGCACAGAAAAAAAGCCTGTTCAGAGAAGGTCTAATTTTGTTTGGTTTGAATTCAAATACCCATTGAAGCATTCACTCCAGATTTGTACAGTATGCTAGTAAATCAATATTCAGCATCCAAGATTTTCAGGAATCAGACTTCATTCAGAAGCAAACCAATAGTTACAGGAGTTTTGATAACTTACCCAGAAACAATGTAAGAATTACTGGGTTACGTCAGATGTCTGAAAAAGTAGCATCTGAAAATTAAGGGTTATTTTAAAAATTATTTAAAGTAAATCACTCTGCAGAATGAGCTACACAGGCCTCTTACAGAAATAGAAATCAAAAGCTAATTATTTTTGTGGAAAAAAATTAAGCTTTTCACAGAAAAGTTGTCTTTAATGTGGTGCTAGAATAAGTAATCCTGCCAATCCTGCAAGGACTTCCTCCCTTGTTACTCAACACATGTAGAAGAAAAACATCTAATCAAAAGATGACGCCAAATATACATACACACAACGAGTATTGTTCTTGCAATTAATTTTTCAGTTTTATAAAATTAATAGAATTGGTCTGAAAAGTAACCACAGTTAGGTGGCATTTATAAAATTTTTTAAAAGTTCACTCTACAGTATTATGTATCACTGGGGAGCTGAGTCATCTGCATTTTTGGTCTGTTAAACTATAAGCCTGCTTTACTGTCAGCCTGCTTTATCCTCCAATTTTTATATTTGTTGAATGAATTTTAAAATATATTACAATCCAAACATGCCTATTCTTTTAACTTGCATCCAAAATGGCTAGGTCGTAATGAGAACCTGAAGTTTGAAACTGAACAAGAGGTTAACATCAGACAGAGTATAATATAGGAAAAGCACCAATATCAGAGAGTGACATGCAGCAAGCAAGGTGGCCCTTCATGTATAAGTAGGTGTTGCTAAGAATAACTGCTGCAAGAACTCCACTTGATAGGAAAGCTGTGATATGCTAAATAATCTAATCAAAATATAAAGAAATATTTATTCATAACTGTTTCTATTGGTAGACATACGATAATTAATACAAGGTCTAAAAATAATTGGTATACCTTTTTTACTGTCAACTTTTATGCAGCCACTTGTTAACACAGTTCACTTGTCAAAGATGCTCCTACCTGGACTGCAGAAGATTCCTTTACATACTGAAATTTAAAAAAAGCAATCAATTTTGAATCACTCCCACCGCACAGCAAACCAGGGTATAATTCAATTACCAGACATTATTCATATAAAGGTTCATATTCTTATTTTCACCAATTTTTTTCAAACTATGAAGTAGTTATATACAATGTTCTAAATGTATTGCTGTAAGTATATAACAAAAAAAATAATGTAACAGCAACTTCAAGAGGTACTCAAAAATACAACTACTATGGTTTCTATGGAAGAGGAGTTTGATCTATGCAATATTTCATATCATTTATAAACCACTGGTAGTTTAGCTTTATAATGCATTTTGTTCACTTCAAGCTATCTTTCTAAAAATTATCTCCATCTATTTAGATGAACCAATGTGACGAGATTTCCACCTTCCAGCAAGTATTACTTAATTTCTGGTTTTGTCATAGCACAGAAATGTCAACACACATGTAATACATCACCAGTGGCTCAGCAAAAAAATATTGACTGCCTTTGAATCAACACAAAGAGTTTTTGGGGGCTTCTAACTACACTTCCACAAAAAAAAAAAAAAAGATATGCAATATTATTTTAATACACAGAAGTGCATTTCCCTATTATATGCCTGAAGAAGACTCCCTTTCTCTCTACTGTGCAGACTGCACTGCTGTTCAGTTCCTCCCCATCCTACTGTTCTCTGCCATTCCCTTCCCCAGTCACCTTTTGGCTTTGTGCACATTTCCCCTCCACATTCAGGTGAAAACATCTGCCTTCAATAGCACCATTTCCTGTCTTTCCATTTCCACTTAATTCAAGTTCCTTCCTTCTGGCTCCCTCTACCCTCCTGCTTCTTGAGCTCACTTTACTCTCCAAATTCCACTTCATATACACATCTACTGTTCCCTTTCTGCCCTTTGTCCTTTGATGGGCATTTGCAAGTCTGCTATGTATTAGAATAGCATGAAGTTGCATATGGATCATTTCCTCTAAAATAAAATTTGTGTTGTATATACTATAGGCATTTTTCCCGATGGAGAGGACTAAAAAAATATGGTGATTTTTAAACTCGGCAAGCTCAGGAGTATCTCTGTGACAGTTTTCTTCTATGAACTTATTTTTACAGGTAAGTTTGCAAAAAATTAAAAGTCTTCCTATTAAGATCTACTGCATGGAAAACAAAAAAAAAAGCCCCCCAAAAAACTACATAAGATTGGGAGACCATTAAATTGAAGTATAAGCCACAAGATCAACAATAGAAATGTACATTTTATGTTAAGGACTTCTAAAAAAGCCATCATTAACACAAATGCTGCGCCATTTACTTATTTGGTTTAAGTAAGAAGAGTCTACTGAGTTACAAAAGAAACTTAAAGAAAAATACAAAAGATAACCTTACTTTTTCATCATCATCAGAAAAAGGGGCACCTCCAGGAGTCTTATTAATTGCTTGGGCAACACCAATAATCTCTCCATCACTGTTTCTTATGGGCATGCACAAAAGTGACTTTGTCTTGTATCCAGTCAGTTTGTCAATCTCGTCATTAAAGCGTCGATCCTTCAAGAGAAAATAAGGAAGCATTAACATGCATTTGTACATCTACATTTTCTTCAGGCAGCAAAGTAATTTATTTTTTCAACATTTTATACAGTATTTTCAGTAATGTTATGTGATTGCTTTGCTATTACCCCATTCTTCTTTAGCTGTTTTTCCTAAGATACTTAAAAAAAATAGTTTTCTCAAAGGATCAGTACCAGGTTTACCATCACATAATTGTATTCAGTAAAGTGCCACATTTATGTTCTCAATTAGAAGAATGTCCTGCCTAAAGCATCACTACCAAAGCAGCTAATAGGAGAACATGTTAAAAATTAAGACAAATTAAACATGAGGAAAATAAATACAAAAAGATAAAAAAAATGTGATAAAAACTGCACAACACACTTTGGGATCTCACAAACCACAAGCTCCTTACACCCATGGCTCAACACAACAACTGTGCTGCACAACATCCTTGTCTCCAAATTGGAGGCATAGATTTGACAGAGGGACCATGCTGTGGATAAGGAATCGGCTGGATGGTCACACACAAAGAGTTGCGATCAACAACTCAATGTCCAAGTGGAGATCAGTGACGAGTGGTATTCTCAGGGTTGGCATTGAGACTGGCACTGCTTAACATCATTGTCAGCAACATGGACAATGGGGCTGAGAGTACCCTCAGCAGGTTTGCTGATGACACCAAGCCATATGGTACGGTTGACACACTGGAGGGAAGGGATTCCATCCAGAGGGTCCTTGACAGGCTTGTGAGTTGGGCCAATGCCAACCTCATGAAGTTTAACAAGGCCAAGTGTAAGGACCTACACCTGGGCCAGGGCAAACCAAAGCACAGATGAAGGCTGGGAAAAGAATGGATTGAGAGCAGCCCCAAGAAGACTTACTTAGGGGTCTAGTGTATGTTGATGAGAAGCAAAACATGACCCAGCACTGTGCGCTCACAGCCCAGAAAGCCAACTGTATCCTGGGCTACATCAAAAGAAGTGTGACCAGCAGGTCAAGGGAGAGGATTCTCCCCCTCTACTCCATTCTTGTGAGATCCCACCTGGAGTACTAGCATCCAGCTCTGGGGTCCCCCAATATAAGAAAGACATGGACCTATTGGAGCAAGTCTATAGGAGGACCAGGGGTATGACCAAAGGGCTAGAAGAACTCTCCTAGGAAGAAAGCCTCAGAGAACTGGTGTTTTTCAGCCTGGAGAAGGCTCCAGAAGACCTTCTAACAGCCTTTCAGTACCTAAAGGGGGCCCAATAAATCCAGAGAGGGGCTTTTTTTTAAGGTATGTGGTGACAACAAAAAGGGGGACAGATTTAGATTAGATATTAGGAAGAAATTCTTCACTATTATGTTGGTGAGGCACTCAAACAGGTTGCCCAGAGAAGTTGTAGATGCCTCAGGATGCTCTGGAAGTGTTCAAGGCGAGGTTGGATGGGGCTTTGAGCAACCTGGTCTAATAGAAGGTGTCACTGACTATGGCAGGGGGTTGAAACTAGATTTAAGGTCCCTGCCAACCCTTATGATCCTACTGCTGCCAATAAACATTCCTACTAGCAAATCTGTGGGTAACAACACAGCCTTTGCAAGCACTGGTGAGAGCCTCAAGCTCCTGTGCACACACCATAGTTCCTACAAGGCACATACTAACAAAAGAGCTGTTCACAGTTCATGAAACATATCTTTTTGTAGTGTGTGGAGCATGCAGATGCTGGGATTTGTATGAAAGAATAATAAGCTGCAAGAAGTGCTGTGCTGAAAATGTATAGGCAAATATCTGGGTAGTCTGAAATTCCTAATCTAGAGTAATTTTTCATTAATTTGTACTGCTCTAAGGGGCAAATTTAATACTAACTCTCAGTGCTATTAGAACAGAACAACTGAATGCCCACAATAAATGTTTTCCCTTAAGCTTTACATGACAAGTAGCAATCATTTATTCAAGAATTTTGCAAGTATAATTTTTTGTAGCTTTGTTAATTTTCAAATTTTGCTGACCAACAATTGTGTCTAACATCAAGTGTTTCTATTGTTACATATAATTTCTTTTAGGCGCAATTATTTCATATGCTGTTGTATCCACTTTTATTTAGATTTTTTTTGAACAATGTTAATGCATCATTAACTATGAAGATTTTTATCTATTTTAATTAATGCTTATATAAAATCTCCAGATGACAATTAAATAAGCCTGCAGTGTAATCCTATTAATCATAAAGCATGCATTTCCTCAAAAAAAAAAACAACAAACAACCCAGAACACATACTGTGAGCATAAGACCCCTCTTAAAGCAGAATGACAGAAATCAATCTTACAGCCAAATAGTAAAAATGTTTATAAACACACATTGAAGAGTAGTACTTCAAAGAGCATCTTGGTATGAATAACACCAGCAAGTATTTTGTAAATTTTTTTATAAGGCAAAGAATGTGCTTAAGGCTGCATATAATTTCCTTATTGAGGGAAGTACATGAGAAATAAATGCTTTCATCACATTCACAGATTACTTCCCTTTTCAGCACAAAACACCCCAAATCTTTTATTAAATCTAGATTTTCTTCAGCTTTCTTGTCAGCCCTCTTCTGTGGTTCACAGCGCTGCACATAGAGTATATTTCTGTCCCAAGTTACCCAGGTACTAAAGTCTTAGTGCTAATCCCAAAAACATAAAGACACTGACTTAAAGCGCATTTAGACAGTTCTTACTTCAGACATGAAACATGGTTTAGGGGCAACTGACTAGCACATTTTGCACTAAAACACTAGAAATACTGTCTCCTGCTTTAATGAAAACCCAGGTGCCTTAATAATTGCAGGAACATCAGAATGCAATACATTGTAAAAGATTATAAACTACCGCCTTCAAAACCATAATTAGTAGTGCAAAAATTGTGTAGAGTGACAATATTATATCTTGAAATCAAATTGAATTTGATCACAGTTTAAAAAGGAGGCTGCAAAGTTCAGCAGTAGTAGTGCTAACAGCATCTTTGTTCATCTTGGAAAACAGTCTTCAACAGCTATCAGCCAGGAAGGGAATTACTGCTATTTACTGGCAGCAGCTCTGTTCCTCTGGGGTGAAGTTAGCATTTATGCTGCAGACAATAGTTACAGCCAGTTCTGACTCCCTTAATATGAGCAAGCTGAGCTGTTCTACAAAAACAAGTACAAGTTTTGTTTTCAAAAGTTTAGACAATATTGACTGTGAAATAATGTCCGTATTTGTCTCAGGTGATGAAAACAATCCATACAGTCTTTAAAAGAAAATTCGATTGTGATGAGAAAGATATAATTCATTAAATCTTTACTGACGCTCAATACTGACAGACTTTTTCCTGGCAATTTTACTTCCCTGTTGTAAATTGCAGATTCTATAGAAATAGACTGTTCTAGTCTCCTCAAGAGAGATGATTTATAAATGCTCCACACTCAGAGATTGACATATACATTTGGCTATTTTACTACTTGTTGCAATTTTTCACACTTTTCAACCACAAGGAATTAACACCAACTGTAGCATTAATACACAGTTTACAGTGCTCTTCTGCCACAGCATACCAAACTCTTGGTCTTTTTGTATTATACTTTTTTCTTTTGTTCTATTTTAATTATGTAAGTTTATTAGGAGTGGTTCTTCTTCCTTACACCTATTTCTGCCTCTGGAGTATAGTAAACAATCCTTGCTTCCATAAAGACTAGATTACTAATATGCAGTCTTTGATAAGGCTCTGATGAGATTTCCTTGAATTATGTGTGCCTAACAACTTCCTTAGGAGAACTAGAACCCTCATGATGAATATTTTTTAATGATGGCATCAAGAACCCAGATCTGCCTGATCTTGTGATCTTCCCACATGCTTCTAAACACTTTTATATCAACTTCAATTGAAGCTGATCTGTTCTTCACTGTAAAGAATCCTGCCTAGAAATAATGGTTCTTCTGTAACAGAATATGAAATGCAATGCAATTATCACACAATAGGCTTTGCCAATGAATAAATTAAACATCATTTCTTCAATCGCTTCTTGGTAATGTCTGAATTACTATTTGGAATTAGCTATTGTTGCCGAAATATTGGTAATACTCTTTGTGTTACTGGAGAGACAGTCTCTGCTCTACCAATTTTGTTCAAAGCGAAACAGTACATGGGAAAACACTAAAATGAAAACATGGCTTGACTAGTAATATTGGTTTTGATTTACATCTTGTGAGCCTTATAAAAAAAGTAAGTCTTCAAGGGGGAGTTTAATTGAAAAAGGACAGCTGTTGGGACAGATGAAATGAGTTGCAATTCATTTCTCTGAATACACAATTAAAAGAGATACATTGTTACAAGACAAAACAGAGGGCTGGGATAAAAATTAGGAAGATGTATTCATGTTGATCTGAAAGCTTCTTTTGTTTGGGTAACAAGGTTCACTGCAGTAGGTATTTTAATCCAATTGAAATTTACCTGCAATGAATGGTGGCACCCAAGACAGGGGACTTGTGAACCTGTCTGAACTGGATACATACAGTACAGCTGCCAGCGTTAGGAACAGCCACAGAAGGGATAAGCAATCTGGAAAGTGGTTTTTAGTTGCTACTACATTGCTTTTCTGACTTTCAAGTGGATTTTGGAAGTTTCCCCATTTGTGTCTCTTGCTGGGACCCGTGCACTAGGAGAAAGGAAGCCCAGGGATCCCAGAGCAGACAACCTCAGTCCCAGAAGCATGCCATTCAACAGAGATGCAATGACATGTTTTGGTGTTCCTGCCATCTGATATCATATTATCCACATACGCTACAGAACTGGACTACCTTTTGGAGAAGTGTATTACCTCTCTAAAGCAGAGTCTAAAGATATGGCAAGCACAGTATAAGGACATCACTGCATTTAATTAGGAAAGGAAGACTTTTTGAGGAAAACCTCAACAGCAACTTGGTAAAAACTGAAAATCATAAAGATGTGAAGTGAAACTCTACCCCTAAACTTTTGTAGAAAAGCAGGCAGGAATTTTATTTTGGTGACATTTAGGAAAGGGATAAGGAAAGCTATGTAAGTGAACAAAATAAAACACAGTTTCTGGCAACATTAATGTATATACTCCAAGGTTCAACAATATGAGAAAACTCAACAACTGGATGACCTGCATTATGTCCCAAACCACTTTGATGCTCACAGCCTCCTTCTTCCATCACGTATTGTCATAATAGAATGTATATGGCAGGATCCCACAGAGAGGTTTTACTGGGTTTAACAGCATCAATAAAACCCTCAATGCCCAAGTATGAACTGTGATGGCCGAGAAGCTTGCTCAAAATTAACATCTACCTCTCCTTACAGCATAGTAACCTTGAGCAAGGAGGCCTGTTCAGCAGCTGATAACAAAGCTGCAAAGTCAGACAGAAGCCCTCTGTCAGACTGCAAACATTTTGAGATACAAACTGCTAAAACAGTCTGCAGCACAAGAGGGTCCTCACCTGCACCAGGCTCCCACACAGTAAGGAGGTATACTGATAGAATGCAGCACTTACTTTTAAGTTTCTTTTTCAACCAAGACTTACATTCAGAAGTTATGGACAGACCAGATAAAATATACACTAGAGAGAGAGACTTCAGCATATTTTTGATTGTACTGGCAGTATTTTCACACAAAACCACTCAAGAATTACAAGTAAAGTCTTCCACTGACTTTAAAATATTATTAAACTATTTTAATACTTTATATTAGTATAAATATAAAATATTAATGTAAAAATATTACAATAGTGTTAAAATGAAACAGTTGCTTTTAGTACTTTGGTTCTATATAGAGATACTCAAAATGTGAAGACTGAGGCACTTTTAACTGGAATTTCAGAACTGCCAAACAGGAACAGTTATTCTGTAGGATAAACCTTATCCTTGTCTGAAGTTACTTATTGATTGTAAATTCTTCTTTGGGGAAGTATTACCCAGTAAAGTGTGACATTCAATCAAGTAAAGACACAGAAGTGAGCAGGTTTGATTTGTCAATGCAAGTACTGGTATTTCAGCTGCTTGCGCAGCGACACTGAAGTCCTGGTTCTTTTTGGACGTATTTTAAAACTGTCAATAGATGAGATGAGACAAACATCTTCATGCTTCCATTCTATACAATACCAAATTACGCACAGAGGATTTTTCCTAGGGTTCTGGAATCACGTGTTATCAGAATCTCAATTTCCATTTGAAACACATTAAATTTCTAGTTCCTGTAACTGTTTGGATAACATTGAAAGTGTGATCTGAAAGTTATCATGAACATAAGGATCAGAAATGCTAGAACCTGGCTGTGAGCAGCACGAATTCTTATCAGTAAGCTGGTATATTCAAATACACTTTTCTAGATCCCTTACCTTCAGCATATTGGATGAAGACTAAAAACACTAATGACGTTTACAAGCCCTGATCCCGTAAGATGCTCATTTATCTTGATGTACCTGAGGCTTCAGGCAATTTGAACGCAGACCTAACCAAATAATGCTTATCTCCTGTATGTCAAGTCCTCCAGATTGACCTCTGTATTCATAAAATTAGTCTGTAAATCTGACTATGAATTCAGCAAGGACTGAAAAGAGTCAAATCATCTGTATCATTGACAGAAGTAGCAAGCAAAAGAAAAATCCTTTAGGGCCTCGTCCTTTTTTCTTTGATATCAGTAGCATGGACCATGGACGAAGTCACCAAATAATAACTGATCATGAATAAACGTAAACAGCTACACTTAGAGGAAGCCTACAAAAATGAATGCATCCTGACCAGGAAGAAATGTTAAAGCCTTATCTACAGATTTTCAGTAAAAAAAAAAAAAAAAAGAAAAAGAAAAATAAGAAATAAAAAGATTTCTTCTCAAAAAATTCTAAGGACATGCAGTATTCCACAAGAGGCCATAGAGTGTCTCTAACTCCCATGAAACACTCAAAACAAGTATTTTGTTCTTACTTACATCTACATATCTTTTCTCAAGACATTTGAAGTAACAGAATTGGTTGACAGAAATTAGTTTTAACTTCTGAGCAAAGTTTTACCAACTGAATTTCAATGTTGATTTTCAGTTTAAGTAGGTGGTTCAAACATTGTTAGCAAGGGTAGTTTCTGTTGGTTTGTGTTTTTCTTTCAACATAGTATAACTCTTTGAACTTGGAAAGAAAACATGTCCTTCTATATACTTATCGAAGCTAGTACAATTAATGTATTATTAGCATGATTTAGAACAGAAAAAGTAGGATCCTAAACCAAGATAGCTAAGAGTCAAATAATGTAGTGGAGGATGAAGCCTGCCTGAATACATTTCCACAAATTAAGTCTTCATGACATTGTTTTCCTTCTCCAGTGTCTAAGGAGAAAGCAGTCAATCTAGTGAAATGGTATAAGTGACTCAGCCAAAGCTGACAGCTACAAGGAAAAGCCATTTCTGATTTTTTTAATGATTTAAAACTACTGCTTTTTAATCACACTGAACAGAAGAGCACAAAAGGTGCTCAATTAACAAGCCTGGCCTATTATATTTTATAGTTCATTGCACGTAATTGTTTCTTCCTTAGGAAGGGCTCACAAAAAAAAACAAAACAAGAAACTTGCAGCAAAATTTCATTGAATATACTGTATTTATTGAGTTACCCAAGTCGTATCAAAAATAGGCAACAGAAGTAGTATGTTTGAAAGCATTGTTAACCTAAGTATTTCTGTACTACCAAACTGTATGAGATAGACTGATTTAATGTGCCTCCAAGTGACTTTATAGGAAGCCGTCATGCAGGAGCCTTTACATTTACTGAAGATGCTGAAACTGGAAGAGACCTATTCAACTTCTTAATTATGCTTCCTTTGAGTATAGAATACGTAAGCTTTTATAGCAAACAAAAAGAGCAATCAAAAGACAGCAAGTTATCTAGACTCAAAGCACAACACTAACAAAGCTAAATACAAAAGAAAAATTGTCACCCAGTCTGTTCTAGATACTCTTCTCTAAAAATCACATATGGTATAAATTACATTGTGCATAAACAGGAAACACAAACCAAGTAATAAACCACTAGAGCAGATATGGGAAAAACCTTGTAGAGAAGAAAGTCACACACAAAACACAAGTAATAAAGCAATCTCTGAAGAGACTTCCATGTAAAGATTGCTGCAGCTATTCTTGTCATCTCCCCCAAAATTCCTAAAGCCCTGGAGACAAAAGCAGCAGAAGAACAAACTAGTACCATTCACCAGCATCAGAAACCCAATTCTCCCAAGTAAATAAGCACACAGTCCAGTTATATTGTGACTATTTATATAATGACAATATTTCTTGTAATACGAATTTAATAAAACAGATGAGGATGCACAAAACAGCTCAGTTAACTCTATTCCTACACTCCCAAAACAATTGTAAAGAAAAAAAAATAGGGAAAATTAACCCTGAAAAATTCCTAATTTCCAGATTTAAAAATAAGTCCATGTATAATTTGAATTAAAAAAACAAAAAAACAAAAAAACAACAAAACCAACAAACACAAATTTACTTTGAAAAAAACAAAATATTAACTTGCAATGATGCAACATGAAAGTTTTGCTGTGTTGGTTTGATTTTTCTTTAAAACGTATCAGCAGTTTGCGTTTGTTTGGGTTTTTTTTTTTAGTTTGGCTAAAGTGTCATATCCTTTATGTCCTTTTCTGACCACTGCTTCATTTATTAGTTAGGCCACAGACCTAAGTAATAATGTGTGTTGTCTACTTTTGACTGGCACAAAAATAGTAGGGAAAAATAATATAGGCAGTCTCACAGACAGGAGTAAATAACTTCATAAACACTATCAAGTTCGCAGACATGGCTGCCAAGTTAATAAGCATAATTAGATCTCATGCTTCATAGTTTGAGCTGATCTACAGCAGGGATCAGAAAGTATTCCTCTGTACGACAATCTCACCCAGATACATCAAAAAGTTCTTGTTTTCTTCCTTCAAAACAGACTCCTATTATATCACCCATAGCACAAAAGTAAATCAAGTTGTGGTCTTGGGTGTAGCAGTTTCTGTGCACTTCTGCTCTGCTTGTATCATCATTAAAAAGAAAGAAAACTGACAAAGAAAAATATTTTTCCTCTAATTTTAAATATTTAGAGATCATACCAACCACGGTTTGTCTCCACCATAGCTACTCTCTGTGCCCTTCTGGACCTAGCTAATGCCCTGCTGGGAACCAACCACAATCATGCCCATGCTCCCATCTCGTTTCAACCTCACTTTCAGACAGGTCTCAGTGCTGATCTCCTTAATGTTAATCATATAAAATATATATACACACAGGGTGGCTTTAAAAAGCCAATACTCCTCAGAGGAAAGAAATCAACAAAACTCCTGAGGGTTTCAACAGAAACCTGTGTATGGGTTTAAGCCTGTCACCTGCAAGTGATTACCCAGGTGAGCAATACATGGGCTCAAATGTTACAGAAGCAGAATAAAATTCTTGAATAATAAATCAAAGCTACCTTCTTGTGACAAAGCAGTAGTATTATTAACGAAGCCACACATTTTCATATGTATACTGTAGAGACATTAAACTCAGCACACAGTTGCTGTTATTCTGTTAACATGCAACTCTGCTGAGCCATTGGCTCAAGTTCTTTATATTTCATAATTTGTCAATACAATTGTTTTAGAAAAATAAGACAAATTAACTTGCATAATGACTGCATGCCTATCTATTGTGTTACTCTATAGAAAAACTACACACTAGCCTACAACTGTAAATAACCAAAATTAAATATCCATTTGCTTTGAAAATTGAAAACCAATCAGAACAGCAAAATCATTTACCAAACAAGATTACAGCTTTATTAGGGCTTTGATTGTAACAGGATTTCAGCTAAAACTTTAAGGGCCTAATCCTGCAGTTGTTTCATAGTCACCAACCTGCTCTATACAAACATATCTCTTTCTCACAAGGAAATTCCAGGCCACAGAGGCACCAGGTTTCACACCTGTTCCACAAAGAAGTTTTACAAGCATCTGAGGGAAAAAAAAAATTAAAATGTCTGTTTTCTTCAGACAGATGGACAAACTGAGCAATAAATCAGTTAGAAGTCTACCAGCTTAACAAAAGATGGTCTTACAGAGGGCAGGAAAACTACCCCAGCTCTCCAAAGGACCTTTCAAACTCAAGCTCTCCACAATCAACAGCGCAGGGAACTGCTGCAAAAGAGAGAGCTAAAAAAACCTATGAAAACAAAATAAAAGCCCCCAAAACACAAAATTACTAACCTGCTAATGCTCTCAGGTCCTCCATGCTTCTATTCACCCAGGAGCCCCCACCAGCACTGAAACAAGACAACCCTCTATCTTACAGCACTGATTGTCAGTGTGCAAGCCCCCCAAAATGGCAAATAATTATCCAGCAGCTGCAGTGGGAAGCAGAGAGAACTCATTACACATGAGTATGGACTGACCCTTCCCCTCGGTCTTAGTGCAGGGACTTGTGCTTGCCCAGCCACCACCAGCCCACCTGCTGCTCATTTCCAATGAAGGGGCAGCAAGCAGGTGAGGTGCATCCATGAGGTAATGGCTGGGCAACCTTGAAGGACAGGCCACTGAGTGATGAGGTAACCTCGCCTGCCCAACATAAGCATGGAGAGGAAGCTGTGTTCCCTTCATGATACCTAAGGGCTGTCATCAGTGGGGTATGCTGAACTGTGCAGACCTGCCTGTCCTGGTGATCCACCTGAGCAGTAGCATGGAGACGTGAAAGTGGGCCCTCAGGTGGCTTTGGGTGTATGTCCTTCTACACAGGAGCTCCTGCCCCTGGCAAACATCTCCAAGGTGAGAGCTGTGGTGCCGTGACCCAGGAAGGCCTCATGACGTGTTACAAGTTCATCACAAACTGTTCCTTTAGAAGAAGATGTGAGGAGTGAGGGAGGTGACAGAAGGTGAGGAGACCTCAGTTGCTGCCCCAAGGGCTCTCTACTGTGGAGGGGCAGGAAGGTGCTGCGGAGAGATCCCTCTCTCCTAGGCCAATGCTGCTGTGACACACAGGACATGTTTGTCTCCTCTGACTTGGGATAATCACAACATCCCTTCACCAATTTACTGACTTGTACAGTTTCAAGCTTTCCTAAATTTTAGCTGATGGGCTGGAGTGTCCTTTTGTGGAAAGCATATCAGAGCAATGTAGTTCTTTAGAGTTGCAATTATCTCCTGCCTTCCCCATGGCACTTTTCTAGTGAATAACGCTCAGCAAAAATTGTTTTAACTCTTTTTTTCTATTTTATATGCAATTTTAAAAAATTATTATTTATTCTACTTACCAGTTTTCATGCTTTCTGAAGAGCAACCCCTGTCCTTGTTAAAGAGTTAGCATTGAAATGAATACTGCCATTGTTGGTGCCTGCTGCTCAAGTGCTGCTGAATAAAACAGTGCCTAAGTGCTTCCCATTTGCAGAACTGAACCTCCCACCACCCAGGGTTTTAATGCTTTAACTGCTCTTTAAAATTGAAAGAGATGCACTGTTACTATTGATGGTAACAAACAGCTACCCTGTGTAACAAAATGTGGCTCTCACCTGCTCCTGAACTATGCCAGCAGCCCGCCCCAGGCTGAAAGGTTTGCACCTATGAGCAGTAATGTTGTAATGCTGTCCTGACACAGCAGGAGACCCTGCATGCTCAGAGCTCTCCCAGTCATCCTGAAGAAGACAACACTGATGCCTGTATCTAAGGTGATAAAGGATGCTTAAATCGTACTGTAAAAGGCTGTGTGCATTAGTTGTATGCTGCTTGGCATAAGCTTGAAAGAGGTCACAGGACAGTGCAGAGCAGAGCTTGACTTGTCTTGTTTTACTTGATTTTAGCTCCAGTAATATGGTTACATTTTGGTTTTAAAGACTTGAGCTACACAGAAAAATAATTTCTGACCTCTTTTATGGCACTTTCTCCAACTTACAAAACCCAGTGTCTTTGCTTTACTCCATTTAATATTTTTCCTCACTTTGCTACCCACTTTATTAAAACATTTATCTGATAAGCCATTGTTTTCTTCTGTCTTTAAAAGCTACTTTTTAAATTCTTGGTTTCACGTAAGATGTACAGAAACTTTATTCAGCTGACACTGGCAAATGGCAGAACATACTTTTCACCACTTTTCAATGTACGCTTACTATTCTAAAGAGTCATAGGGTTTTTTTCACTAGTTAGAAGGACTTGGGATGCTATTAAATTATCTCCCAATGTTTGCACAGCTAAAGGTATAACGATAACCAAAAATTACTTGTGATTTAAAGATTTTATTTAAATACTGCTCTAAAAGGTAGAACAAAATTAAAATGATCAGTAGTTTCAGCTAAACATCATAGAAGAAATGTGAGAAGAAGGGATGACATAAAAAAAACTATAGCTTTAGATAGGAAAAAACTTACATTTTTAAACAACTCAGAAGAATTGTAGGTAAGGTTTAATAGCCTCTCTTCCTCTGTACTTATGATATGCTTAATAGTCTTCATACATGACTTCAAAAGCTACATTTATGCTCTATTAAAAGGAGTCTCAATGTACATTTAGGACCCAAATTTTCTTGCCAGTATAACTGGATTCTTCAACATATGTGCTCAAACTGCAGTGCATTATTCACATAAGAATAAAGAGTCAGAAATGCTTCCTAAAATTAACATGGGGAAGACCCAAGGCCTTATTTTCAAACTTAAACCGACTAGGAGTTCAACTTGCAAGTCAGCTGGATTACTTGCAGGAGAAAGAGTTTAAGACTGGCTCCAAAATGCAAAGAATGTATCTAATTCCTTTTCTGTTCTCAAATCCTCTGTAGTGCTAACTCTTACAGATTAGATCATATACTTTGCAAAGTGTTATAAACTCGCTTTCATCACTTGATTTTGCAATGCAATAAATAAAGCTCTTTTAATGCCATGAATGAAATTGTGCAATTTTTGAATCAGTCATTATCAAAAGAAACCTTTCTATTAACTAAGTATGTGTCAAATTCTCTGATGCTGTGAAACTCCAAAGAGTTTGTTCAGTCACTGCTGAACTTCCTAAATCAAAGTGCCATGAGATATTATATAGTTTTTGTTTAGTATTAAAAGAATTTATTATTATACAGACCTCAATACATAATGCTAGTTCCAAACCTTTTATCTAAGTATGCTTATTGAACTATGGAAAATTGTTTCCATGAGCAGGTTTTGAAAGTCTGACTCAACAACAGTAATAATCACCTGGATTGTGGAAAAGCCCCAGCCTATTGTTTGTTTTCATTTTTTAGTACTTTTTCTCTTTAGAAAAATAAATGTGTAATTGAAAACTTAACACAATCTCTGAAAATTACACTGCCAGCCACTTACAAAGATTTCCTAAACCAGTCTGTGTATGAGCACAGGGGACTGCCTGTGTGAAGCACATTACAAGATGTGGCAGGATTTACATGTAATGTGGATTGCACTGAAGTCCTATTAATGTCAGTAGTAGCTGATGATAGAAGCAGGCAACCCAATTTGTATTCAATGGTGGAATTCCAATTGGTATTAGAGCAGGCTCTGAGAAAATAAAGATGGTTGGATGATAATAAAACAAATTTCCCAACACTGTAAATTAGCCAAGTGATTATACAGTAGTATCTTTACCTTTTTAAACAAGTTTGCTATTTAAAGAAAAAAAAAAAACAAAACAAGAAGAAAGCAACAAAAAAAGTAAAAGTTTAATCTAGAGGTGTTCTTCTGTCCTATCATAAGGCCTTTTCTTACCAAGTGGGTAGTATTGATGCAGACACTCTCTTCAGTCAACAAAATGGTGCTGTGCTGTCACCCCTTTATCTTCAACTCCACCTGTCAGCCTGACAAAGTTTCCTGGTGGTACTTTCTTTTACCTGACAGTTGTTTAAACACTCCCAGCACCAGTGGCAATGCTGGCAAAAAAAATCATACAATCATATTTATTAATTTTTAAAGTGCTGTATTGTGAGCACTACAATGATCTGAAATGGAACAGCTGTCGCTTCTTTACACAGATGTACCTGGGCTTCCATAGGGCTCTCTATACTATTAAATTATAAAGGTCTCCTTTTAATGATGCGCAATGGATATATATTTGTCAGGTAAAAGAAGATAAACTAATTCAGAAACATAATAGAAAGTAGATCCCCATTTTATTATCAAGCAAAACTTTCATTAAGGTTGCAAGGTTTCTTTTGCACAAGAGTTGCACAACCAGAAGTAACACCACTGAAAGCAGGGAAGTTGCAATTGATAAAATTACAGGATGAACTTGGCTTAGAACTTTCCCTTCTACTGCAACTAATGTACTTGTGGCTTAAATAGACAGTGAATTGTATTATTTATAATTTTTATATTTTTATATTATTATTTATAATATTTTCATCAATTTTGGATAGGAGCCAAACAAAAGCATAATATAAATAATATCAGGAATGGCAACTGGATGGATTGTTTTTCACTTTTCTCAGCGAATTAAACAGACAAGAAACTGTTTAAAGTAGTGGGGCTTTTTCATAAGGGAAGGGAACACAAAATAAACAAACACTGAAGAAAAAATAATTCAGTCCCCTGGGACTACAAAGCACCCTTTCCACTGGCATTCTCAAAACAAGTTGGCTGGAGCTATCCAGAGTTAAAAGGAGAAATCAAGCCCTTTCACAGCCAAACTCAGATATCCTTTCTATCTGTTTAGCCACTTGAGACTACTGAAAGCATCTACTTAACCCCCAACAGAAGATATTTGGGAAAAGTACAGTTTGAGAAGTAATAATCATTAAAAAAAAAATAATCAGATGGTGTATAATGGTGAAAAGGAAAAATAAAGGAAGAAAACAGATTTTTTTCAAAGGCGATCCAACACTCAGTCATTTTAGTCTGAATAATGCAGCTTTTTTCACCAGCTCTGTTCATTCCCTTTGAACTCTGTAGGTTGGGAACCTCTGTCTGTCTAGATCTGTGAGTTCCCTGGTATTCTTCACTGCTTGACGAATAAATAAGTATTCGGCCCAAAATACATTTACCTTGGCTCTTCTGCATTTCAAACAAAAATAATTCAATTTTATTTTTCAAGTTTCTTCCTTGTATGTTTGCTATAAAGCATCAACAGGATTTTTTTAATGTTTATTAAAACATTAATAATGTTTTAGCAAAATTAGGCATTGGGCAATGATTATCACTAAAATCCTTAAAGACATGCATCTCCCACCTTTCTGAAGCTTTCCAAGATCCTAATTGAGTTTCTCAATCTGTCTGTGGTTCTTAATTTTCTCGGGAGCCTCAAACTGCTGACAGTGTCTCACACAAATAAACAGTAGAAATAGCCCCTAGGACTGAGAGGTACGTTTCAAGCCAGTAAACTGAATGCACCGGTTTGCATTTACACAGGTAGGCGAAGACACATCGGTCCCTGCTGAAGTCAATGGGAATTTTTGCCTTGAAGCCAGGACTACTTTTTCACAATTCATACTGAAGCCTCTATAAAAGGGAAAGGTGGCAAAAACCCTTGTAGGAGAACAAGACTGATTATCACTCCTAGGAATATGATTGAAAATACATGCCATGGGGGCTCAGTGGGCATAGGCAAAGTTGAAAATATATGCTCCTCTGAAAGCAGTGAAATTACTTTAGCAGAGGGTAGACAGAAAACATTAACGAGACAGAGATTTAAGGATGTTATCATCGGGACTGTCACGGGCATTTTTTTAAACTTTTCTTCAACCGATTCCAAAACACGTTTTGAAAACACATGAAGGGAAGTAACACTCCTGCGAAATCCAGCAGCACTGCTGGACCGATCTGATGGCCACTCTGGCCCCGCCGGCCACCGGGAGAGGCTTTCCGCTTTCCTCCCCCCTTCATGGGAGTCCCCTCCCGCCCCGTCAACAGTTGATCCGAGCGTACCCGCGCCCGCTACGCGTAACCCCCGGCAGGGACGGCCCGGGGAGAAGCCGGGCGGCGGGGAGGGACGCCCCAGAAGGGAGGAAGGGCAGGACGGCGGCGAGGCTTCCCGGCAGGCGCATCCACCGCCCAGGTCCGGGGGGGAGCTGGGGACGGTGGAGCCCTGGGAGCCTGCCCGGCTCCTACCTGGTAGGCGTCGGGGATGTTGACGGTCTCTCCGTGCTCCGCCACGTAGCCGATGATGCCCTTACCCCAGGGCACCTGCACCTCGTTGCTGTTCTCGGTGGAGCCGCAGGGCAGCAGCGGGGTGCCGGCGTGCACGTCGAAGAACTTGGAGACTAAACTCTTCTTGCCGGCGGCGGCCCCCTCCACGAGGAAGAGGGAGCCCCGGTCGGCGTCTACCATGAGGCAGACGAAGATGAGGATCTTGTAGCTGAGGCTAGTGAGGTCCAGGTCGTTGGAGATGTCCTTGACCAGCTCCAGGAAGAACTGGCGCTCGTTATGCTCCTTGAGGTAGCGCTTGTAGTCCAGGGCAGTGGGGGGGTACTGGGGCAGGCTGATGCGGGACTCCAGCAGGGCGCTGAGGATGTGCGCGGTGGTGGGGGGCAAGGAACTGGCCTTCCGCAGCAGCGCCCGCCGCCGTACGCTGCTCAGCGGCTCCTGCGCCCGGGCGTGCACATGCTCGTCGTAGGTAAGGTTGACATGGATGGCCTTGGAGCGGGCGAAGCTCTTCCGCAGCTCCATCTGAGAGGCTCGGCGCTGGAGGACGCCGGGGCCGCCTGCACTGCCCCAGCCGCCGCTGGGGCCGCAGCTGCTTCGGCGCTCCTCCGACGGGCTGGCGGCGGGCACCGAGGGCGCTTTAGGGAGCGAGTTCTTCCTCTTCAGCCACTTCTCCACCAGCTCCGGGTGCCTCTCTAGGAAACTTTCCACCGCCGCCACGTCGAGGCCAGTGTCGGCGGCGGCCGCCATGGTGCCGGCAGTGGGGGTGGTTCAGGCCGCAGGAGCCCCCGCGGAGGCCATGCCCCGCCGCTTCCACGTGCTGCTGCCGCCCCGACGGCCGCCCCGGGGCACGGGGTGTGCCGGTAGCCCCAGTGAGGAGCCGGTCCTGCCCCTTGCCCGGGCCCGTCCTCGGGGGCGCGCCTTCTTCTCTCCCTCTGCTTCCCCCCGAGACCTCCTTTTCCTGCCCACACTCTTTATTATTATTAGCAGTAGTATTAGTATTATTCTAGGTATTTGCCTGGTCCTTGACTCTCAGCCCTTCTCTGGTCGTGGCCCCGGCGCCCGGTTTTGGGCCGGCTACCCCAGTGAACCGGGCAGGCGCTGCCGCCGCGCCTCTGGAGATGCTCCGGGAGCGCTCGGGCAAACCGCTTCTGCCAGGCGCTGTCAGTGCTGGCGGCGGCTGCTGCGTAACCCAGCCGGCGGACCGCTGAGGAGGGAGGGAGGGAGGGAGGGGCGGGTGGGGGGAGGACGCGGGAGCCGAGCGAGGGGGCAGGCGGGGAGGAGGGCGGGCTGGCGAGCCCCGCTGCGGGGGGGGGGGGGGGGGGGGCACCGCCGCAAGCCTGGCGACAGCCGCCTCACAAGCGTCCCCGGGGAAAGCTGGGGGAGAAGGGTAAAAACGCGCAGGGTGCCCGGCAGGAGGACCGCGAGCAGGGGGTGCTGCGCTAAGGAGCTTCGCAGCAGTGGGCGCCTCATTCAGGATCATCGGTGGGCGTGTGCGGGGGGAGAGGGAGGGTCCTTTTGTCTGTCATGCGTGTGCAAGGGAAGGGGCAAGCCCGGTCTGCGGGCGGGGCGGGGGGAGTTAAGGCGAGCGCTCACGTTAAAGAGGTTTGATTTATAGCATTATTTGCGCCGCTTCAGTACTTCAGCACTTCAGCAGACAGGCAGAAACGCGGAGTCCCTCCAGGAAGACCAAGAGAATTCCGTTTGTTGAATCCCCGCGTTGAGAAGCCCGCATCTCTCCCGCGGGTGGACCGGCTCTGCCCGGCTTTCCGCGTTGGGCGCCGTGCAGCGGGGCAGGGAGCCGGCTCTGCCCGCGGGGCCGCCCAGAGCCTTGTACCCACGAACCGCTTCCCCGGCGGGCGCTCGGCGGTAGCGGGCTTGCCGAGGAGCTCCTGGGCGCCCGCTCCTGCAGCACCGGCTGCCAGGGGGAAGCTGACTGTATCCACCGGGCGGACGGACCGGGATTATTTTTATGCGCACGTGGAACACGTTTCATTGCAAAATCGATGCTTACGCGTAAGCGACTGAAAAAAAAAACAAACCCCACAAAACGGAGTCATGGATCTTAACACGTGAAAAATGTCTTTCATGCGCTCACCAAAGACTGAATGGAGGCAGCTTCAGAAATTCATGAATGGGAGTTTGGGTGGCTGGGAAAACACACGGGCAAACCTTCAATAAAACGAGATTCCGACCTGCCGGGGACCCTGCTCCTGCAGCAGCCCATCCCGGCTCGGGGATGCAGGCAGTGCTTGCAAGGAGAGGGAACGATTTCGGGACAGATGTGGATAGTGAAGGTGGGTTTTGGGGGAGGGAGGGCTGCGTGTGTGCCCGAGGGGCTGCCGTGTCTCCCGCAGCAGTCGGGGGTTGCGAGAGGCTCCCTGAAGGTGCTGTGGCTCCCGGAGACTGCTTGAGAAGCGACAGACAAAGGGTATCTGCCCCCGGTCTCGGTGCCTGCGATGTTGCAGGCGGAGTAGCAGCTCCCTCACTGCTGCCGTCCCCGGGCTGCCGTGGTGCCAGGGCTCCGGGCTTACCCCTCGGTCAGCGGCACGGCTTCTTTCTGCTCTCCTGGCAGGGGGCTGCCGTGGCGCGGGGAAGGGGCTGCTCCCTGCCGCCGCAGCGTGCCTTAGCTGCAGCTGAGTTGCCGGGGGGCTCCCGGCTGCCGCACCCGCGGCGAGAGGACTGGGCGAGGGGCGGGAAGAGGGGACGTCGCAAGACACGCTTACGGGTTCGCCCCGGAGCTGCTCGCACCTCTAAAGAAGCTGAGCTTGTTCATACAGGTATCGTGGACATGAAATTGCGGGTGCGTCTCGGTGAGGGCAAGGGCGACTGAAACATTCAATGTTTTACGCATTTCTGTCGGCGCGCTGCTGACACGCTGCCGGGGCTGTGAAGTGAAGGGACTTCACACGCGGCAGCAGGCACAGCGCCACGTCGGCGGCGGAGGCCCCGCTGTTGGCGCACATCTGTACACTGCTGCTTGTGTTGCCACTGAAGTGGCCCCAGCTGCTGGCACTGCGTCAGCGTCAGCCTTGCAGGGCGCCCGCTTTCCCGAAGCTGCTAATCGCTATTTGGCCTTTCCAGTAGCATTCGTGGTTTTGCAACGCTGGCACAAACACTTCACTTGCACAAAGATACCGCGTAAGCTGCTGAAGGCCTGGCAGGCACTTTGAGCTCTCCAGCAAGGACCCTGGGGATCTGCATACAAGTGAAAGAACTGTACGTAAATATTTTGTGCCATCTCACTATGGTAAGGTTTGGTCTGGGCACTCACACCAATGTTTACTACATAACGGTTACTGTGTAGCAGTTCTGTATGTAAAAGCTTAAAGCAATTTAGTGTTTCCAGATACAATGTGACAAATTATCACATTTGATGAATTGTCTTTTCTGTAACTCGCACAGGTTTTGTAAAACCTGATTCACAAAGCTGGCCAGGTGCATCACTGAGTGTTAGGAGAAAACTTGGGTCTGTGTTCTGCACACATCAGGCTTTACCTCTGTTTGCAGGGTTAGTAAATCAAGCACACAGTATACTGGGCTGCAGCTCTGTGTGTGAGCCTGAGACAGATTAGTTGAGGCATTTCATGGGAGGGCTAAAGAGGCAAATGGATTTTGTCAGTGTCATAGGATTGTGCTGCCTTCGTAACTCTACAGCTATGCTGCAGTGAGGCACAGACAGCTTTTATCTGCTGCATCTGATGTATGATGCACCCTTTATTTGTGTGGATGCACAAAGACAATTCAGACAGCAAAGCAGAATTTAGCCAGTCCCACCTGGTCTCCTCGGGTACAAGCATGCAAAGGTGCCCTAAAAGAATCAAGAGGAGAAACTAGAGTTTATTTCTCAGCAGAGCGTGTTTCTCTATTCAGAAAGTGGCAAATGCACTCTTAAAACTCTTCGAAGTGCAATTGAGAAAAGCACTCCAGAAAATTTTTGTCATTGAGGCAGATGCTTTAATTGTCTAAACAGTCAACAGAACAGGTCCCAGCTGTCAAACTGAAAGGGGGAACTATCTTACAGGTACAGTACAAAAGAAAAAGGAAGCTGGTTGTGTCACAGAACTTTTCAGCCCACTCTTGCTTATTCCCTTACTTAAAAACAGCAGTTGAGCTCCTTGGAGCATGGCAAGACAACTGGTTAAAGCTCCTGGTGGGTAAGCATCAGAACAATACTGATAAAGTGAGGACCTGGGAATAGATACTGTAGTAAATTAGTTTATATTAATGTTCCCTTCTGCAAAGACATAAGGAAACCTTAATTGAGTGAAGTATGTTTTAATGTATTACATTTGTGTAAACTGAGAATTAAATTGTAAATCTCAATTCAAGTGGTAGAAGATTCATGAGGAGGTTTTAGGAGGACTTTAATCGCCTTCATCAATCCTCTGCTGTTGGTGAAAATATCTCCTACTATCATTTGCTTGACCTAGTTATCCCTCATTCACTCTAGATGTTAGAGGTTAAAGATACCTTAGTGTATTAGCCTCAAATGGAGACAAAGAACCCACAACTCTGAAAACAGATCGGTAGAGAATTATTATTATTTTTTTTAATACACAAAGGAACAGTAACAGAGGAACAGACTAACCCCCCACTAAACAGAGTAGGGCAGTGTTTTTAAACCAAAGAGATCATGGTGTTCAGGTATCTCCTCAAGATTCAGGTCAGCATCACTATTGAAAGGTTACTTGTTCTCTGAAAATATCCGATATTCTTGGTTTTCCACCTCCCCCACTTTTATGTAGTGTTCTTTAAATGTAAGGTTATGTTTTGTTACCTACTGTAGATGGTACTTTCCTTCACAGGTGATAATGCTGAGGATTGTTTTTCCGGAATAAAAACTTCATGTAGTTGTCAGTCCTACTGTTTACAGGCACTTTCTTATTTACGTAGCCACAATTAGATAATAGTTTTGCTGAGTGTTCTAATAATTAGTTGCAGATTGGGCTCTCAGATCTCCTTATAGAAAGGAACAGCATTTCTATAGCACACTTCACAAAGGTCTATGAAATATATAACACAATATAAATTATTCTCACCTTCCAATGTTTTTAATTAGAACATAGCATCTTCAGACATATCCTTGTTTGATTTTACTAATGCCAGTCCCTAAGGAATAATTAGATTAAAAATATTAAAACTTGACATAGCAGCTAATCAAAATCCAAAACATTTTTCACTAACCTTACAACTGTGGCAGCAGTGCTTCAAGAAGTTGCTTTTTTCAAGTATGCAACAAGATCAGCTCTTTCATTTTTCTTTTTAATTCCAGCAAAATAATTTTTGTACCAGGAATGTATTTCTTAGGGTTTTCCAAATACTCCATCATTGTACTCTCACTCCAGACAATTCCTGAAAAAAAAAAAAAATTATAAAATATAAGGCTGGCCCAACAGCATGTATGTATGATATGAAAATGTGAACCATCTCAAATAAAAGGTGTGATGCTCCTGAACATAATGTGTCTAGAATCCAAGAGGAATGTGAGCATAAATAATACATGATGTAAAATGCACAAGGTATATGTTGTCTTTGTGTCACTTTAACAAGTCAAATGTAAATCCTTTTTGCATCGTAGAGACTTGCAGTTCTTTGCACAATTTCACATAAAACTACTTAATACTTTTATGCTATGTTATACCTTTGTAATTCCAGAATGCAGAAGATCCAACTTTTAATTTCATACAGGTGTTGAAAATAAGATCTACAGATTAGCATGAAATTCATCAAGGCTGTGCTCCACTGAAGGGCATTAGAAAAGCGGTTGTCAGCGGCCAGATCCTGGAATCTCCTGACATAAGCTGAAATACTATTCGTGTTTCCTCCCAACCCTGATAAAACCTGTCTCTGTCAACAGAAGCAGCCTACTGTTGTACTCAAGACTATACAAATACCTCTAACTACATGTTCAAGTTTCTCTTCTGCCCTCCAGAGTTGACTCTTCCCATGGTCTAAGGTGGATTTCGATGTCACTTAGTTGGCTTTCTTTTAAAAACTTGTACTAACACCTGTATGATTTGTTCACTAAATTGTTAATGAGAAAAAATACTTAACATATGCTGACATTTTTTTTTTTGTGTGAAGGAAGTCCTAGTATAAAGTGAATGTCACAAAATATTTCCTAGAAATCACAGAATAACAAAGAAGTCAGCCAGTTCTAAAGTACCTTAGCAACCAGGAAAAAAACCAAACAAATGAAACCAAAACCAAACAGGACTGTAATTGTAATTAATAGATTGATTCAAATAATATAATTTATATTCAAATAATATAAAATAAAAATAATGAAACAGACACAGAATTACTCTCCACTTTATATATTCCACTGCTTTTCAAGACTGTCTGCATGAAAAACACAAGAAAAGGCACAGCTTACTAGTAGGTGATGGTATTTAGCCAAGTGCTCTGAGCAGAAAAACCGCAGCACACCACGGTGCCAGTAGAGGGTAGTGACCAGCAGACAGAATCTGAAAGCACTCTCAAGAAATAGAAATGGAAATTTGCCCATTGATATTACAAAATTCTGGGAAAGCTATATACCTTCTGACCTGGTGTGCTGAATAATGGTAAAATTTCTTTTCAACATAGGGACCTAGGATTTTTGTTTCTGAAATTATAGCTCAGATTCATCTGCAGTAATATAAAGCAGGCAGTTTTAATTCCTTGTGAGGCTTTCTATTGTACTTCTAAAGAAAGCCTTTTTCGTATATGTCCCCTCCATCACTGCACCTTATCCATGTCACCTATTTTACGTTTTGTCTTGTTCGCTTCTGAATAAGAAAATCCTTCAGCTTGTCCTGTTTGGTGGCCAAATACACCGCAGTGGTTTGGTCCCTTCTTGTGCTTTCCACCTTTTTCAACTGTGTGGCACTGAGAACATTTCTGCATAAAGATCTTTTTGCCTTTTTCAACATCACCCATTTTGACCTATACAGAATATTTTAAATAAATAAAAATTTGAACAAATAAGTTCACTGGTTTTGGTCACATTTATCATCTTCTTCTATGGTTTTATAAACTATTTCTGTTTTGCATGACAATCAAAATGTGTCTCAAAGACTGTTAAGCTGCATGATTTCTTAACATGATCTGGTTATTAACAGTCATGAATTAATTTCTTTTTAAGTTATCCAATTTACCATTAGGAAAAAGCACCATGGGGTTTTTGCTGCACCTCAGAATTTGTTACAGACTTTGTTCTTATCTTTGGAAGTTGATGTAGGTTTAAGTTCCCCAATTGCTCTTCTAGACCTACTTCTATGGTAAATGTAAAGGTCAATGTACTTTTGTCTAGAAGAGTGATATAAAAGACAGCAACCTCTCAGGATTTCCCTGTGCTACCTGGAACGTCTCCACAACTTTAGAATTCAACTCCTCCACCGCCTGACAGGACACGTTGGCGATAATGGGAATTTCCAGTAGCAACGGCCCCAGCAACGGGAGAAGGTGACTGCGAGGCTGCCCTCGGGCCCGCGTCTGCCAGGGAACGAAGGAGAGCCGAGCACCTTTCGGCCTTCGGAGGGCAGGAAATGCCAGCCCGCGCCACGCCAGACCAGGCCAGCCCGCGCCTCCGCTGCTTCGGAACACCGGCCACCCCTCCTAAGCCTGCGGGCTCCCCGGCACACAGCAAGTGTCATCAGAGCGACACCCAATCGCAGAGAGGGCAACTCAGCAGATTCTCTCCTGATTGGTGCGTTGCAGGCCCAAGGGGCGGGACTAAGCATCCCGCCCTTCCGTCGTGCGGCGACGGGAGGCGTGGGGTGTCGCTGTGCTAACGGCCCTAGTGGGCGCGGGCGGCAGCATAGTGTTATGGCGCCTCAGGCAATGCCGCCTTCTGTGCGCAGGCTCTCGCCACGCCGAAAAGCTCGCTTTTCAATCTGAGAAGGACTATGGCCCGTCATGCCTCCACTCTTAAGTGCAAGGGAAAAATGGTGTCAGAAGATGGGGAAAAACGAGTGCGAAGTTTGGTGTTGGAACAGACATGGCCTTCCAGCCCTAAAACAGTGCTCTGGCTGTGCTGGGTTGTGAGACAAGGAGGCACAAAACCACAAAATGTAATCAGTTCTAAGTAACGTTAAGTTTGGCTTTGTAATGGAAAATAACTGAGGTGCTTGAAGGTCATTGACACAGTTTCAGATCCTTAGGACCTTAGTACAAAAAGTGTAAGAAAAACAGAATAGAAAAACGGGACCTAGGGATGGGGAATATCTGGGACTAGCAGATGTCCAGGATGGAAGTAGTTAGACTGGTAAGTAGAAGGACAGGATTATTGCTGTGTCTGTAATGTAATTAAGTTGGTGCTTCAAAGACTGCCAGAAGTTACGAAGATTGTTGGAAGAAGTAGATGACTCTCAAAGACCACCACCACATTTTTATATGCATGCGGGAAACTTTCTGGAAAATGATGTAATCCATACGCAGCCTCGTGAATATGTACGTATGCCCAGTGACTACATAAGGATGGCCTGTATAGCAATACAGTGATACACATTAGGAGGAGCTATCCCCTGTGTCTCCTGGTGCTACAATAAAGAATGCCTGCTTGTCAACTTGAAAACTTTATTGGCAAGTTTGTTCCAGGGGTTTTCTTCAAATCAGTTGTAATCTTGCTTTGCTCAAAAGGCTTCCCAATGGTGTGCAAAGAAAGAGATTTTCTGAAATACTCCTTTACATGGAACCAAACTCAACCACTATATCCAAAGTATGTTCATCTAAAATACTCATCGACCTTCTATGCTACACTCCCAAACAGGACACCATTTAACCCCCACAAAAATGCCACTTCCAAGTCTACTGCAAGGACTGTGCTGTGCTCAGAGAACTGCCTCATCCAGGTCATCAGATTGCTAGAGCCTGCCTCCGTGAAACTTCACTGATACGAACTTGACAACTACATCTGTGTGAAGTAGAGCAGGGACTTACGCATATTTAATTTGCTTGTGGAAAATAACAGCAAGAACGTGCACACCTCAATTCTCTGATTTTTTCACTTAACCCCATTGTGCAACAGGAGGTGTTGGTCCGTTATGATCCCAGTAAGAACTGCACTTAGACTCAGTGAAGTATCTACAATGCTATTTTTTTATGTTATAGGAAGAGAATAGTATAATCTCACACCCTTTTAGATGGTGGAAGTCCCCAGTGGCATAGCACTGAGGGAGCCTCCAGTTCACACACAGCACGCTGTGCAGACCACTTCCATAGTAGATATTCTCCCTTTCTGGCCTTTCAAGCTTTGTACGATTTCCTTACATGGAAAAAACTCTAACATTTCTACAGCCCCCAAAAAAATGATGCTCTCATGAGACCTTCTTGCCGTGCTGTTAGAGGAAAGGCTGAGCAGGATGTGCAGTGGCCAGTACCAAGCCAGGACTGCCTGCAGGCTCCTCTGTAATGATGAGCCAGCTGAGTTTCTCTGGGGGCTGAGGGATGCATGCAGCATGGCACAGCCTATAGCTGCAGCACAGCCGAGCAATGCCTCAGCCTGCGCCTGCCCAGGGTAACTTCGCTGTGGATCTCTTGATGCACAGTGGCCAGGGTCACTACAACCCTAGGGCACTGGCAGCTCCTGTGTTCAGCTGAAGAATTACTTATTTTTGAATCTGGCTATCAAAGAAGGGATGAAATTTATAATAATATTTCATTCTTCACATTTATTAGGTGTGGTTTTATTTTCCTACAGATAGCTATTTTTTCCTGGGTATTTTTTTGTTTTGTTTCCTATGAAATACATCAAATTCCCTGGGGTTCTGTAACTTGAGATCCCCTCTCAGGTGCCCCCTGAAATACCTCTGTACCCCAAGGTCCATGTTAAGCCATGCTGTTGTCCATAGAAGCAAAATGGTTTATTCAAAGAGGAACTCTATGACATTAGTGCTGTTTCAGAGGAGGTTGGTCACCGTGTAGTGTAGTGAATTACTGGTTGAAGAAGGCCCTTTAAAAATAAATAAATTATTGCAACAGAAGTACATTAGGAAAATATTGATACATAGAATACAAAACTGGGAGGAGTGGTCAATACATTAAACAGTCATGCTGCCATCGAGATGGACGCCACAGGCTGGAAGAACAGTCTGACAGGAGCATCAAGAAGGAAGTCCAGGAGTCTGCGCTTGGGGAGGAACAACACCATGCACCACTATATGCTGGGAGGTGATCTGCTGAAAGCAGCTTTGCAAAAAAGGACTTGGGCATTGTGGTGGACGCTAAGGTGAATGTGAACCAGCAATGCGCCCTTGTGGCAAATAAGGCCACTGGTATCCTGAGCTGTGTGAGGAACAGTGTCATCAGCAGGGCAAGGAAGGTGACCCTTTCCTTCTCAGAACTGGTGAGGCCACATTTGGAGTACTGTGTCCAGCTGTGGGCTTCCTAATACAAGAGAGGCATGGATGTATGGACATACTGGGGAGAGTCCTGTGAAGGGCTGCAAAGGTGATTAAGGGACTGGAGCATTTCTCATGTGAAGAAAGGCAGAGAGTGGAACTGTTTAGCCCAATATATATAAATAGCTAAAGGGAGAGAACAAAGAAGATGGATCCAGACAGCTCTCAGATGTGCCCAGTAACAGCACCAGAGGCAATGGGCACACACTGAAACGCAGGAGGTTCCATCTGAACGTCAAGAAAAACCTTACAGAGTGAGGGTGACTGAGCACTGGCACGGGTGGCCCACAAACGTTGTGAAGTCTCCCTCCTTGGAGACATTCGAAAGCAGCCCGGACATGGCCCAGGGCAGCCCCTCCGAGCAGGGGGCTGGCCCCCTTATCTCCACCCCGTTCGGTGGCTCTGCGACACCGTCGCGGCTGGGCGCTGCCGAGGGAGAGGGGAAAGGCCGTGAGTGCCTGTCCTCGGCACCAACCCTCGATTTGCTTCTGCTTAGTCCTTCACACCCGCCCGCTGCCCCTCCCGGGAGCAGCTGCCTAGCTCCTCCAGGCAGGACACGCCGATGTCCCAGGAAGGCGCCTGAGAAACCCCACCCGCCGCAGGCGAGGCCACCTCCCTCAACTAGGCCTTGGAGGCGGGAGAGGCGCGGCTAGAGACGAGAAGGAGGAGGAAGCGGAAGAAGTTGTTTCCCCGGCGGAAAAGCGTTGCGGCCGTCCCCCGCCGGCCTCTGGGAAAAGCTGGCAGCCCCCAGCAGCCCCGCTATGGAGGAGAGCAGCGGTTGCCGCCTGTCCGCTGAGTGCCTCGACGAGCCGCCCAACAGCCGCGTGTTTGTGGTGCTGAGCAAGGACACCGGGGAGGCGCTGATTCGGGAGCGCTTCGCCCCCTTTGGGGACATCCAGAACATCTGGCTTCTGCGGGACAAGCGCACCAATGAGTCCCGCGGCATCGCCTTCATCAAGTACGCCCGCAGCTCGCAGGCCTGCCGGGCTATGGAGGAGATGCACGGCCGTAGTCTGGCCCCCGACACCAAGCCCATCAAGGTACCGCGCCGCCCGAATCCTGCTGGGGAGAGGGACTGGGGGTGAGCGACCGGGGCCTGGCAGGGCGCCCCCTTCCCAGGGTGGCGGCCTCGGAGGGCCGCAGGACTCTGCCGCTCTGCCCAAGCTTGTTGCTGGAATGTAGTGTTGGCCTACATGGGGAAATGGGAACCCCGTCGGCCAGGAGCGGGCTGCGGGGACAGCGGTGGTGGATGCCTGGCTGAAGCTATTCTCCTTGTTGGGAACAGGCAGCGAACCGCCACCGAGCACGGCAGACCCGCTTCTGTGGTCTGCTCTCCGCGTGTAATGCTGGTGCGGTGCCGTCGTCCTTCTGGGTCAGGTGCGGGGCGGGTTCGGGGGTTGCGGCCTTGGCGGTGCTCTTCAGGAGCTGCGGTGCGTTTCACCCTCGAATGCCGTTCCCACGCGGGGCGTAACCTGCCACAGGCCTGGAGAAAAGACAGCACCCGGAAACTGTTTTGTTTGGTTGATTTACCCTTGAGAAAGTCTCTCAAATACACCGGTGTATTTGAAGTGTTGCAAGCAAGATCGGTGTGGGTGGATAAATACAACTGCCTTTACAAGGATATTTTATGTTGGTCTTGTAGCTTCTCTACAGTTTTTTCAAAGCAATTATAGTGTGTTTGTTTTTTTTTTAATGGAACTCTGCCTCTTTGAATTGTTTTCATATGCCCCAAGATATGAATAACTTTGAACAGTGGAAGAAGATCCCACATATTTCATTTGAAAATGCAGTCGAGTCAGTAAAATCTTTTCTGAAGAACTTGCTATTAGAAGCCAAAAAATCGGAGTTGTATTCCTTCCTCCCCTGTGTGGCTATTAGAAAAGTAATTTGAGAGCTGTGTGAAACCAGTTGCTGCTTTTGCATAAGAGGCTTGCTTTGAATGTTGCTTGTATTTTCCTTATTCAGTTATTTTGTGGTTTTTTTTTTCTGTTGTTTGATTGGGTGGTTTTCTTTTTTTTTTTTCTTTTTATTTTGTTGTTGTTTGGTTGGTTGTTTTTTTTTCCTGGTTGTCTTCAGCTGTGCACATCTGAGGTGAAATTTGTTTCAGTAATTAAAAAGTATTTTTAACAGTTACAGATGTGAGAAGTTATGATCCTTCATAGAGCACTAGACCCTCAGACTTCAGCCCAGTTGAGCAGTGAACTGCAGTGGCAAGGTTGTAATAAGTTGCTAGGCTTTTTTGTTTGTTTGCTTATTTTCTTAGGACTGCTGTACTAGGCCTGCTGCAGTAATACATTTTTTATTACCTCACATGTGACTGGTGATATTGACAGTGCTGCTGAATCAGGCTTTGGTATTGATAATTCTGCATGATTCCCAGTGAGAAATCCTGCTGGCCTTTGTGCTGTTCAGGAAACCATTTGGGGTGTATTATATATGCTGATCTTTTGTCACAGATGCATCTATGATCGGAGATAATCTCTTTTTTCCATGTTGGGAAAGCTAGCTTTTGTGTAAGATGCAAAGTCTTATTTAAACAATTTTTCTTGCTTGCTGATATGTAATTATGTCTATGTAATTATTTCATTAGGTATTTATTGCGCAGTCAAGAGCTTCTGGAAGCCACCGAGATGTTGAAGATGAGGAGCTTACACGAATCTTTGTTATGATACCTAAATCCTACACAGAGGAAGATCTGCGAGAGAAGTTTAAGGTACTACTTTGCTATTTGTTAATTGCTTCTCTAAATTGCCTTTGTCTTAATTTATCAGAAGGGCTTAACAGATGGAGCTTAATGCATTTTCAAATGTTGTAAATTAATACACTTTTTAATTGTTCTAGATGTATGGCGACATTGAGTATTGCAGCATTATTAAAAACAAGACTACTGGAGAAAGTAAAGGTTTGGGCTATGTGAGGTATTTAAAACCGTCGCAAGCTGCTCTAGCAATTGAAGAGTGTGATCGAAGTAAGAATCTGAATTCTTTCAAGTTTTTCACAAGAAGCGTGTATTGTCATTAATGTACATTTCATTTTTAGTTTTGTTTGTAGGTAAATTATTTGTTGTAAACCCATCTTGACACAGTTATATTGCAAATAAAAAGTAGTATTGGTTGAGAACAGCCACTTGGTTACATTCTTGCAAGACCAAACTGTAAGAGGGATCAGTGAAAGGAGTTTGGAAAATGGATACAGAGTTTTCTTTCATGCGTTATTATAATGTAGGCTTCATACACGGGACAGCCTCATTTTAATGTGTCCCTGGGAGTATGCATTTTAATCAAATGTATTTGATAAAAAATGAATTTGCATATAAAATGTAGTCTATAATCCGTGGACATCTTGTTGTGATTCCATTTATTTAAGAACAAATTCATCCTAATTGGAGTTTTTGTTTTTTTTTTAATTTAATATCATGATTAATCTGTTACAGAATGAAAGACTTTGTATGCTTTATAACCAGCCATCTGTCATTTATGCTTTAGCACCAAAAAGGTGTTAATGAATTTTAGTGATTTTTGGTGAAAGGCCACCAAGGTGGTAAGGGGCTGAAGCACATGGATTATGAGGAGAGACGGGGGAACTTATCCAGGAGAAACAAGGCTTTGGGGGAAACCTAACTGCAGCCTTCCAGATCAACCTCCTGTTCAGTGTTTTCTTAATCAAAATATGCAGTGACTTGGCATGTGCATGTGCATATGTTTGCTCTCTCCTTTCCCCCCAAATATACATGGTTCCACATCATATATATCATAAGTGGTTCTACAAAGATTGTATTTGTGGCAATTCTCATGTGGGACTATGAGTCTGAGATTACTTAGCAGTTAAATTCTATTTCCTTTTTTGCTGTGACATTAAAATTGATTTGGTTGATAGCCTGAGAGTAATACCTGTTTATTTTGTAAAAACAAACATAGATCAGTGCATATATACATAGACTGCTGTTACAGTACCTAAGTTCAGGTGACTGCCTTTGGAGCATCTCTGAATCCTGACAGGCATCACAGAAGCTGAAGTTGGACTTTGGAGGTCACCTTGCCTAATCCCTGTGCTCAGGCAGGGCCACTTGGACACCATGGTTGCCCAAGACCATGTCCAGACACCTTTTGAATATCTCCAAGGATGGAGGTTCCTCATCTCTGAGCACCCTGTGACAGTGCTCAGTCACACCAAGTAGGCTCTGTTGTACTTAACTTAGAATTAATCTAGTTACATGCGGAAGTTGTTAACTTTGGCACAATTATCATGGCAGATTTTGAGTTACAGATTAGTTATTTTCCTAAAGCCAGCACTTACTGGGATTTCTGAATAATGTGTTTCTAAGTATATGGTACTTGGAGAATGTGGATCTGGTCAGGTAATTCAGATGTGCTAAAGTGTTGCTATATGTGTGGTTGTTCCTTTCAGGCTACAGGGCCATTTTGGCTGAACCTAAAAATAAGTCGTCCGAGTCTCTTGAACACGATTATTATAGTAATAATACAAGGCAAGAGCCAAGAGGAAATACACTTTCATTTTGTAAGTCACAATTTTTACACTAAAAATGATTTGTGGTCTTGAGTGTGGTCACAAAATGAGAATGCATTTTGCAATAAGGGAAGGTTGTGTCAGCATTTATATAGTAAATCGGATGTTGGGTTTAGAAACGAGCCAGACATTTCGTTTTCTATGTTTTTATGGTTTGCTCTAGTTGGTCACTTATTTTGTGACCTGTGGTGGATAAATAAACATATTACCTTTAGTATATAATTGGCTATGAAATGAAGGCATGCTAGTGTGATGACTCAAATTATTCATTTTTTGTTTATTTATTAAATGTTGATTCTTGAGGTGGGCACCCAGAGTTTTGTTGCTTTGAAAAAGAGTGCAGAATTCAAGAGTCAGTCTCCAAACGTCTGTCAGTGGTATCACGGCTTCCCTTTATCCAAGAGCAGCTGTTTGCCCTCTTTGATCTAGTTCCAGGACTGGAATATTGTGATGTTCAGAGAGATCCTCATACCAACAGTGGTAAGTAAAAGTCCAAAAATGTCTTTTTCTTTCTGTTAAGGGAATTGCTTTTAGTTGTACTTCAGTTCATTTGTATTGCAAGATACAGTACAGTTGTTGGAAAGAATGTTTTATGTATCAGTGGTTGCTGCTATTGCTGATGCATAATCCCAGAAATACAGTTTTGTTTGAACCCCTGTTTACAGAAAGCCTTCAATACCTTTGTTTTTGGATGATAGAATCTCAAGAAGGACAGAATCAAACCCATGTGAAGTGTTTTGTGGTTACATTAAGTTAATAGTTTGAGGCCAAATAAATGGAGAAAATGTTTCAAAATATTAGATGTATAGTTTAAATGTTTTTCTAAACAGATCATTTGAGTTTTCCTCTTGAGAGAGGTGTGTGTCTGTGTAGAAGCTGACATGAATAACCTGGTTTAAAATAAATCCAAAACAAATCATGTTTTGTCGTGGAAGGATTGTTTTTGTTTCGGTCTTATTGTTTTGCTGTTGCTGAGAAGAATGTGGAAGATATCTCTTTGCAAGACACTTGAAATTAAATTGATTCACAGAATTAAAATGTAAAATTAAAAATTGTTGATAGGATAATTGCATTTTAAAATGAAACTCTATATGCCTTTGTCCCTAACTTGGGGGTAGGGAAGAAGATAAGTTTTTGCTTGTGTTGCTTTATTACCAGCTTTCCAAGTTAGCATAATTATTGCTGCTTTGTCACTGAAGTTTTCTTTATGAATACTACTGATTAATGTAGTGTGTGGTAAAAGACTTAAGAATTTTGTATCTTCCATGGCTAATGTGCAGTTTAATCATATTGCGTTGTATGAGTGTAGTTTGTCCTTAAGATTTACAAATATCATACTGGAACTGTGTACACTGTATTTTAGGGTACGCTGTGATTCAGTACAGTACCGCTGCATCAGCTATATATGCCAAGTATAAATTGCATGGGTTTGAGTATCCTCCTGGAAATCGATTAACTGTCCTTTTCCTAGAAGATGGGAGTGATAGCTCAGAGTAAGTACCAATACATAGAGATACAAAGTTGTAAGTTGTGTTCTGGAGAGCAAAATTTAAAATAAACACACAATTTTTTAATTTAAGAACCAACAGCAGTGTTTCATACTTATAGGTAGTATTTTCTGAAATATAGGTGGTTTTGTTTTGTTTCTTTGGTTTTGTCTTCTAATGATGTAGAATAAGCCTTTGAAACGTACCAGTTTTTGATAAAGAAAGGATTAAACTATGTATTTTTAAGATAGATTGTAAAACGTATTTTGCAAGAATTTTTATAAATGTCTGTAATATGTAACAAGGCTGGAATGTGTTTTTTGATGAGGCTTTTGTGTTAAAAACGAGATTCATGTGCTTGATCTCTTGTTCATGCTTGCAGTACTGGAAACAGTAGCCTTGTGAAGCACATATGTAGAGTAGAACTGTTGGGTGCTGAGGATCTATCAGAGCCAACTGTGTGGGCATAGTCATGTTTTACTTTGACTGTCTCTAATCTGTTCCTGTGATTTATATGCCCTTTAAAAGTAGGTACACTGCTGCAGTGAATGTTTTGTCCAAGTTTCATCCTAAAGGAATCTAGTTTGTCAAACTTACTCTGCGATATGAATGAGGACAGTAAGGAGGGACAAAGGGGAGATTCACTTTAGAAGTACATGTCTAATCTAAACAAAAATAAATATTTATTGCAGCCTTCATTCTTCAGTAATTACTACTGTTTCATGGCCCTACAACATAGGCTGTGAACCTATGCAAAAAGGGCGATCTTCCTTATTCCGTGTCAGAGGAAAGAAAAATCACTGGAAAATGAGTGCTGGAAGTAAACTTCCTGTGATAATATTCTGACTTACGAATTGAATCTCTGTACTTTTTATGGAAACAGGTGAAACTTTCCTGTCCCTTCTGCCTTTTAGGTTCCTTTCACAAAATGTAGTGGGCTCTGGAGAGTGTGTTTTGTTTTTTTTTTTTCCTTTTGTTTCCCTCCCTTCTTCTCACCCAGGCATTTAAAAAAGCAAGGAAGAGTTTTGTATCACTTTACGTAGAAGTGTGTGTTTTCAGTGAGTTGCAGGTAGTGTGTATGCTTTCAAGTCATGTCTAGAGTGTCATGAAAGCCTGGTTTGACTTTTTTTCTCTATCTGCATGATTTTATAGATTTCCAGAAATACTTCTGGATGCCCATTAAAACTTGTTTTCTCTTGCTGAATTGAAGAGTACTGTAATTTAGCTCACTCTTTAAATAGTTTATTATCACTTCTGCTTGCAGCCTCATCAGAAAAATGGCAACACAGCTGGTAACAGCACATGTGTCATCAGTGTTGCGGAATAACAATGCAGTTGTTCAGCAATATAGGACACCTCCTGTAAGTTAATATAATGGATACTGTTCATATTCTTCTGAATTGCTGTAAGAAACTTCAGCGGTGTCAGTACAGATCACTGCTCACAGTCTTCTGTAACTGTTTTAGATGCTACCTTTAAGATGTACCTTTAGATGCTGCTGTTTAAGATGTACCTTTTATTCCCTGTAAAGGTGTCTGACATCACTTGGATTTATTGAGCAATATAATGAAATAACCAAAGTAAAGAAATTGAGATCAGAACTGGTAGAGCCCGCTTGTGTCCTGTGATTTGGAGAAAAAAAAGATTGTAATAGGGCAAAATAACTTCCCTGCTCCTCTCTGCCCCCCTCCCCCATCAGTTAATTTATACTTGCATTTTTTCTACCTTTTTCAGCAGGCATTTGGGGGAACTTGTGGCTCACAGTTACTTCAGCCCCAAACAGATGCCATACTTCCACCACCCAAAAAAAAAGTTCCACCTGACACTTCTGTGAAGGAAAGGCTTTTCATACTTTTTCATCCCCATCCTTTACCTATAAATGTATTGGAGGATGTGTTCTGGTAAGAATCCATTTACAAATAAGTGTTCTCTAATAAAAAAAAACAAACATGAAAGTAAGTGTTGAAAGTAAAAAAGCTTTTCACCATGAAAACTTCCAGAAAAGAGTGCACAGTGGTCAGTAACTAATAAATGATCGATAGGTAACAGTTGCTTTTTGAAACAGATGTGTAATGGAATTCACTGTGAAGCATAGATGCAATATTATCAGTACAGTAGCTTTATCATTGGTTAATAATATTAATTAATAATCTGAAGTAAATTGTCTCTATTTTTTTTTTTTACTAAAAAATGTAGTACTTTCCTTTCTCACAGCCTAACTTATTTGGCCTTTTCTTGTACGTATTTCTCTAAGGAATTTAAGTATTTTGATAGATTTCCATAGTAACTTAGTCGAGTAAGTATGGGGAGGTATTTTTTCTGATCTATCCTGAGACATTTTAATGGTTTGCATCTTGACACTGTTACAACTGTCCTTCTGTGCTACCTCCCTATGAGGACCAAAGACTTCAGAGACAACTTTTGCCATCTTTAAAACAGATCCATAGTTTAACTGTTCACCAGTATTTTGTATGATTTATTTTTAGTATGCTGTTGAAAAAAAAAGACATTTCCTTCTTCTAATAGCTGGCATTTTCAATAACTCTTGGAAAGCAAAAATATTTTTGAAGCACCAGGGGAGGAAAAGAAAGAGGAAATTCCTGTCCCGGAATCTCCTGAGGACTCGGAAATCTGGGTTTTTCCATAACGCTTTGGCGCTTGCTTTCCGAGTCATTTCACTGAGACTTTTTCTAAGATTAATAACAACTGAGCAAGTTCATTTAAATGAGAAACAAGTTCAGCCTTTAAATTATCTTCTACTTTGTGTATGTGTGTTCTTGTTGTCTTGGTTTTGTGGGATTTTTTGAGTGCCATTTAGTCTTTGGGGAGTATGGTATTGATTAGCTTTACGTATTCTTTTAAATAAGTGAGAAATCACTGGTGCTTGTGGTTCTATTGTAATATTCCATAGAAAACACTGCCTATGAAATTTAGGTTTTATTTCTATTCCTGGCTGTAATTCTAGGAAAAGGAATATGAAAACTGGGAGGATTGGAAGAAGGCAGCACAAGAAAATATGAAAATACAGTTTTTGCAGCCACGAAATCATACATACTTCGGATTGGTTAATAGGTATTTATGTTGCAGGAAAACCTGGAAAACCTGTAAATTATCTTTTTCTTTCATTTTTCTTTTCCCCACCCAGTCGTTTTGGACAGTTGATAAAAGTTTACCTTGTGGCTGGAAAAAATGTGGCCTATGCAAAATTTGCAGACAGAGCAAGTGCCAGTGATGCCATAACTGCATTGCATGGGAAGATTGTGAATGGTGTCAGGCTTAAAGTAAGGTTGGCAGACTCGCCTTCAGAAGAATCTAACAAACGTCAGAGAACTTACTGAGAGGTGAGTAACCAGTCTGAGCTGTTAATTAAACTGAAGTTCAATTATTTGAAATAGTGATAGGTAAAGTATTCTGAAGCTAGATATGAACTTGTAATGATAAACTTTATTTTTAGCTAACAGCTTGAAATTTAATTTGTGATATGTATGAATACATATATGTATATATGGAGGTGTGTATGCTTACATATGCACATGTACATTTTAGTAGAAGTCTATTTTTATAATTTTTAAACAAATATGAACCAGTGGATTAACATCAATCTGGATGTTCATAGAAATACTTTCTGTACATAAGAGTATCAGTTAACATTGGGAAAAAAAAATAAACAATAGAACTGAGCACAGCTTGTGTGTGTCTTTCTTTCATTAAAGAAATGCTCTTACACTGGTGTTGGATAAAGATGCAGAATTCAGCCCTTGAAGGGCAGAGTAGGAAAGGGGTAGATAAAAAAAGGACATGGGAAGGTTGCCAGGTGAAAATGAAGGTTTTGGATATTTGAGGCATCTGGATTCTCAGAAATCAGGTGTAGCTAGAATATGTGATAGTGAAGAAAATACTGCCGAGCTTCTTGTGGAGGGATTGAGGTTATGTTTAAAATAATTAGTTTGAGAATTTACTAATTGATGCTTATGGCATGTGAAAGCTGGCTGAGCACCTACAGAGGTTTTATAGACTTCAGGGACCAAAATTCATGTGTTCTTTAAAACTTTGGTTTGATTCAAATAATGTTTAAAAAATAATAATAATTAAAAAAAATTAGAACTATTACCAAAAGAGAACTATAGTTGGGGGAGGAAAGGCTGAGCCCTGTTTTCTACAAAATAACTCCTGTTATATTACTGTACCTCCCAAATAATTTCATTAGCCATATTATCTTTTCAGGCGATGTGCAGTTTTTGTTTAACTCACTCCAAAAACATCACATGAAATCCTTACTCTTCTGGCATCAATATTTTTCCTTCTAAGCTTTATTCCTTGTATCTTTCTCTGTGTAGAGACTCCTTATGATCCAGGACTTGCAAAGATCTGCAAAGATTTTGCCCAGAGTGTGTTTTTCATGTTGTTCATTTGATAAGCAGCAGTTACTAAAGCTGTCCTTAGTCTTACATACAACTTGCTTTTAAAAAGAATGGTTTTCTATAATTCTTTTTCTGAACTGAATTGTAGCTAAAACTAATCTGAAACTTTTTTTTTCCCGTCATTAGCTCTGGTAAATGCAATTTTAAGTAACTTGTACACATGCTCTTACCTTTGTGCAGAGCTTTTGTTTGTTTTTAATGTGACTTACTTCCAGTAATAAAAGGCCAGCTTCTTTGTCACTACCAGGGAAAACTGATGTAAAGTGTAATGTAATGTCAGGTCTGTCTTGACCACTTGTTACTAGAAAAGCGTAGATGCAATATGCATCCAAAACTAGAAAGGTAATTTATCCTCACTTATTCTTTTTTTGGTTTTAAGAAAGATAAGAGTGAGAAGACTGGGAGGTTCTCTTCTGATTGTCAGCGTAAACGATGTTTTATTTTTCATTTTTCAATTCACACGTGTGTGTACACACATACACAAGAACCCATTTTTCTAGTGTGTTTGTTTGTTTTTTTTTTTTTTTGGAGAAGATTCTTCGGAGTCTGCAGGTGACAAAAGGTGCAGTTGGTCCAAAATTGCGTTTTCAAAAGGCTAAAACTCACATATGTTTCAAATAATGTATATACCTATTATTGACTATTTAGAAATATGAACTCCCTTATAAGGTAAGGGTAAGATGTACCTGTTTGCTCTTGTGCCATTTTACCTAATTAGAGAACTGGAGAAATAAGGTTGTATTTCACGAATAATCTGCAAAACTACAACAGAGCACTTTGTCCTTTCCTAGGTTGTTGCATTTCTGTAAACTTAAATTATAAGGAGTACTATTTTTAGTTTGTTCAAAAGCAGATGTCCCAAATCTCTTTTGGACAGATTACTTGTAATTCTCGTACAAATGACTGCTGAATTCTGGTACAAATGACTGCTGAATATTTCCCTTCTGATTAGCCTTTCATCTGCTGTCTCTGTGCAATAACACAGGTAGAAGAGCTTTCTAAATTTACTGTGTTCTATCTTGTTACATCCTGTACATAAAGTTCCCAATTCTGGGTCTCTAGCAGGTTGTCTTAGGATCTATTTCTTCTTAGAACAGAAAGACAAAATTACTTGCTGTCTTACAGTCTTTTAGCCAGTTTCAGAAATTAAGATGAAATGGTCCTTAAAAAGAAAGATTCCATCGTGCTCCTTTTCAAAGGGCTTGTGTGGCTCTGCATTGGACCGGCAGACCTTCCAGTTTTGATGTAGTTTAGAGGCTTACGTTTTGCTTTCAATTAAAAGCTTTAAATTGTGTATGTGAAGGGGGATGGAATTCCCTCTACCTTCGAAATAGTACCAGTGAGTTTTCACTGAAGGAAGTCATTGTCTCTTAAAAAACAGGAAAATCCTTTCTTAAGTCCTATAGTATTGCTTGCTATCTCTAACAAGGTGACTGGATTTCTGCAGTAGTCCTTTCTGTAGAAGGTTCTCTGATTAAAATCCATGCTAAGGTCTGTGAAAGCAGTAAAATCTATGTGAGAATAAATTTAATTCAATTGACTAATTTTTAATTGAAATATTTATAATTTCAGTGCAGCTTTTATCTGAATTTTTTATTTCCCCCGTATTTTCTCTTATGTAAATCATCTTAATGTAATTTACATAATTGTTTCTTAAGTATTTTATGAATAATACCGATAATACTCTTGTAATGTAAACTTCTGATCATAACAACAGTCTCATCTTACAATAACCTGATTATCAGGAGAATTTTAATACATGTTTGTTAATTCTAATTTTAAACTAATCTGTCTAATAAATTTTGCATGCTCTGGCTCTTCTGCAAGTCAATGAAACTTCAGTTGTTTATATGAGTAGTTAAAAGTAGCAGAGAAATGATGTAAATACAGACCAATAGCAAACATTCTTTTAACTACTTTTAAGTTCTAATGTAAATTTTTTTGAGGAACGAGGTTCTCCGCTCATGCTAAGTAAGTATTTGTGGTTGAAATAAGAATTCTAAATAATCTTGTTTGAGTTAGTATAGGCTTGAGAAGACAGCTACATTGTTTATTTCTAGGCGGTTGCTAAAAGCAGAAGCTATCTTAATGTTCTTGGTGTTGACCAGCTTGTGCTTTCTACTCAGGTTTTTGCATTGCTTTGAGTATTTAGTGAGAACCTCACTGCAGTTGTCTGGTGCCTGTTGTGTAAATTACATCACTCAAATAGAAGAGGAAGGAAAAAAATTGGTATCTGTCAGAAGAATATATTGTGGAATTCTGATTTACTTCTATTGCAACCTAATAGTTCTATTTAAATACCCCTCCCCTCCAAAAAGCAAACAAAACAATAACAACAAAAAAGCAAACACCCCAAAGCTTTCAAGTAGTCCTTGGAAAGTAGAGCTTCTAATTTAGCACTACATTAGAAATGCAAAACACAGATTGTCTAGGGCAGGATTCTGTGGCTGTCTATAGTCATTGCTAATTTACTTTAACACACAGCAGATGGATTCATTGCCTTTTTCCCCTTCTGATAATGTTTGGTACTGAAAATTTTATTCTGTCATGAAATACTTTTTTGGTGTCTTTTATTATCCCTGCCCTGAAAAAGTCCTGTATCACTGATCTGATTTGCATTCTTTTTTTTTGTTTGTTTTTTTAGCTAAAACTTTATTGAAATTCTGAAGTTTAACATGTATACCTATAGTGATTTACTTATGTCCAAAACTGTTTCAAAAAGTAATTCTGTCATAGTTGAAATATACTCCAGAATTAAAAGATACATTTTTATAAATATAAAAATATATTTAAATATTATATTTGTTATAGTAATTTTTACATATGTATTATATATTTGTTATATATTGTTATATATATTTTATATAATTTGTTATTATAATTGTTAATTCAAAATAATTTTGAATTAACAGCATACTGCAGGAAAGTAGCTGGCTTTCACATACTGCTAAGCAAAGGAGGTACTTGTTTAAAAGCTAGAGAAGTGTATATAAAATGTTCATATTCTTCTAAAGATATTAAAAGTCTTATATGCTGTAACATTTATGTTTTATAGTGATGTATTTTAAAATAAAAACAGGTATGTTGCTTTTTGATACTATTTTTGTACTTGTGTTTTTTCTGCAGAAACTAAATAATGACATGACCCCCAGCTAGCTGACTGACTGACTGGAAACGTGACTAGACATGGTTCCTGTGGACAGTTGGACAGTGACAGCTTTTTTGTTTTGTTTCTTAGTTGATTTCTCTCTATATATACGTTGTACTTCCTGATATTGATTATGAAAACATGCAGTTCTGAAAACTATCTAGGCTTTAAAAATTGTAAGCTGGTTGTTGTTCTTGTAGTAGCCTATAATCTTGTATTACAGAAATATCTTTCTTTTGTTTATAACTAAATTTCTCCTCTAAGATGGAAATTACAATGAATGGAGTCAGCATTTTTTGGCTTGACTGGTTAGTGATTCAGATAACTGTTAGAAGACATTTTAACAGCCTCAAGCTGCACGAGCGGAGGTTTAGATTGGGTATTAGGAAAAATTTCTTCACAGAGAGGGTAATCAGACATTGGAACAGGCTGCCCAGGGCAGTGATGGAATCACTGTCCCTGGAAGTGTTCAAAGACCGTGCAAATGAGGTCCTCAGTGATACGGGTTAATGATGGTCTTGTCAGTCCTGGAGTAAAGGTTGGACTTGATGATCTTGGAGGTCTTTTCCAGCCTACTCGATTCTATGAAAACATTCCTCATGACTCAAATTGCATCAAAAACTGAAGTACAGCAGTAAATTCAAAGAAAATGAAATAACTGTTTCAAAAAACCTGAAACCTGCTAGTGAACCTGACAGCATTAAGCTAAATTTAAGAAAATAGCTGTAATCAAGGAAAAGATTCAAGTATACTTAAATATTTTGTTGATTTGGGCCAAAAGTATTTATTATGCATTGCATGCTGTTAATGAAGAGGACATTTGAGTGTGGGTCAGACTTCCAGAACTGCTTACATTTATTCTTTATTATTCTGAGGTCTTCTGATTACACCTGTACAGAAAGTACAGAGTCTAGGGGTGTGTTTTTGTTTTGAGGGGTTGGGTTTGGTTTTCTTTGTCACCAGCTTTTTACTTTTCTTTTTTTAAGAAACTTTCAGTACATACGCTGTTTATGTAAGGATTGGACCATTCAGTATTTCGGCAGGATGAAGAGGATTTCAGCATTGATGAAGTGTAAATGAAGGTTGCTCGAATAAGTATTTGCACAGATAACTTTCAAATGCCAAACACTTTTCTCTGTATTCCTGAATACTACTTGTTGAATTAAAAATATCCTGATTATTAAAATAATTTATATGGATAAAATTGATAAATTCTAGTTGAATGCATACTAGCGGATAAGCATGCTCTTGGGTGCATCCTGCTTCCTACCATCTCCTGTCCTGGTTCTTTGATCACTGGTGTGGGAAGAGTGGAGCATCCTGCAACTTCCTCTGGCTCTGAGTACCTCCAGAAGGACTTCCTTCCAAGAAATCCCCAGCTGGCAGGAAGACAGGGTTTGTCAGCATTGTTAGGTTCATTTGGCCTCAGATTCCCTTGCCAGGAGGGAGATTGCTGCTGTCAGGAGGGTTGGGGAGAAAGTTTTTCATGTGTACTGTGCAGCTGCTCAGTCAGCAGTCCTTGCAGCCTCCTTTCTGGTAGCTGACTTTCCCAGTCTCAGTAGTGAATGTGAGGGAGCACAGCACTTTGTAATTAGTGGGTTTTGTCTTATGTCTCTTTATTCATCTAAGCTATGTTTTTTACCTACAACAGATGGCTTCCTTTTCTTGATTTATTTTTCAAAGAGAAGGATGAAATGAGAAGGTATTAGGAAATACCTCCAGCCCTAAGTAGCTGAAAGCTGCGGTTGAAACTTTAATTTTCTCCATTATTTTCCAGCAGGAAAAGACATGTACCCTTTAAAGCAACACCCCTCATTGGAGTTTGGGGGATGGAAAAAAGGAGCAGAGAGGCTGATGCAATCTTTTACAGGGGAAGATACAGTTACTTAAAAATTTACAAATTTAACATTCAGTGATTTATATCTGCTAGGTTACAAACCCAAATTAGCCATCTAGTAATGTCATGTGACTTTACCTACTATGAAATTAATGCAGTTAGGATAATAGTTACATGCAGCAACATAATGTTTCTTATGGAGCAAATACTTTACAGCATTTGATAAATTGGTCTCTAAGGTACAGCCACGTTCAACTAGTTTTTCTTTATTTCCTTCTCGTTATGAAAAGTATCGGTAAAAATATTTGCATTAGAGAGGGTATATAAAATAAGCACCATCACTATAATTGGTTCAGAAGTTTAAAATGACAGAAACTGTATATTAAAAAAAACCCCAGCTTTTGTTAAAAAAATACTAGAACTCAAATGCTCAAATGTGAGGAAGTTGCAGAATAAAGGTTGCCTAAGAAACCTTTTGTTTCTCTCCATTCCCCTAATATGTGCTATGATGCAGTCTTTGATGACTCACCAGCAGCTTTTTTCCCCTAGAGCAGTTGTTTCATTCAGCACAAAGAATGAAATTGAATCAGGGCTGCATGGTTAAAGCAGCTTAATTTGCTATCGATGTTAGAAATTACATAATGAACAAAACAGGTTTAGGGTTGAACCTGAAGAGTTGGATTTTGTCTCCAAAGATCATTCGTGAGGAGGGATTGCCATTTCTCTGGGATTCTCTGGGATTCCCTGGGAAAAGTGCTGTGTTTCTGTGAGGGTTTGGGTGGTGCTTTTTTTTTTTTTTTTGTTGGTGTTTTCCTCCCCCACCCCTCCTTGTTCTCATTATATATTTTGAGTAGAATTTGGAGCTTTCCTATATTTGCTCAGAGGAAGTAATTCTGACCAGATTGCCATAGATGCAGCACCTCTGTAGTGTTAACTGTCCAGTGTCCATGTGCAGTGAATCCAGTATTTTTAGAAAGCATTGGTCCTACTCTGCAAACATGAGAGACACTATGCTTGTATAGTGGGTCTGACACATACAGCTGAATGTGTATGGTGCAGTGTGCCTGCATGTTAGGAGTAAGCTAAAACACAGCCTGCAAAGGGTGAGGATCTGTGCCAGCACAAGCATCTTGTCAGTGTATGTGCAGTACAGGTAGTGCTTTAAAGTATAGGATAATGGTGGGCATGTTATTCGGGTACCAGTTGAAATGCCAAGAATCTCTGTATGGTCATTTGAAAAAAGAAAAACTTCTAATTGACGTGTTTGAATGGGCCTTTTTGAGTATCTGCCATGTCAAGATCCCCAGTCTAATACGGCACTGAAGGTGAATACCTGTGTGTTCTAGGTGGCACTCAAAAATGAAGTGACTGATGTCAGAGCTTGGCCATCCAAGATGGGAAAGAAGAATCATGCAAGAATGACCCTAACAGCTCCTTGAAGGAGCACTCAACACACACTGTATGTTAAAAGATACCCTTTACAACTTGTAGTGATGTTACCAAGTAGACAGAACAGTGCCATGTGCTAATTGTTCTCAACCCTGTTTTTATTACTGTGTGTCTGAAACAGTGGGCCACTGCACTCCCCTGGGCATGGAAGATAAGTGCTCTGCGTGTAGTCCTGCTTTGAGCTACATAGCTCTCTTTGCTTGATCAGAGGAGAATCAGGCTAGAAAAGTAATTTTCCCATTTTCAGTACTAGGACTTCAAAATACCCTTAGAAGCAACTCTGCAAGCAGTCAGTATTTTTCCCTTTTAGTTGTTGAATCAGTCTGTTGGTGACTCACAGAGAGTCATTTGTGCTGTTCTTTTTTTTCAGAAGATCTTTAGAAGCAAATTCATTATTGCTTTCCTTAGAGTTCAGTGTATTTCCCCAAAGCATTGATATGCAAGTCTTCTTTAGCTAAACACCAGTTTGTGTAAATACAAATATTTTAGATAATAAATTTAGATATTTTAAAGTCCTCCAGCATTTTTGTTTGGATATGATATTCATTACTCCCTGTTTAAATTGTTATACAGCATTACTAGTAAGTGGCATGGTGCTTTCCTAGGTCATTTCAATCCGAAGTAAAAACTGTCTTCTGTGAGGATGAGCATTAGGTTCCTGTACTGGAAAAAAACCTGTCACTTATATTCCTTTTGCTGGTTGTTAGTGAATTGTCCAAAACTATAGGGTTATTTATGTGTTGTTCTACTGTGTTAGCGCTTTAATGGTGGTAAGTAGAATTTAGTATGCTTAAGTGACTTGGATTTCAGCTGTGTTCATCAGCCACAGTTTCTCTTGGCATTGAATGGGGCTTTTGTACCTTTTGGAAATGAGATTTCATAAATTATGCTAATTGATGTCCAGTAGGAATTATTTTATCCATTTATTGAGTCATAACTGCTTGGTCAGCAGAGGAAGCTTTGGTTTGTGTAGCTAGAGAAAGATACTAATTTGCTTATGTTGATCAGAAGTACCTTAAGGTAGACATTCAGGCATTAAGTGATAAATGGCATTCTCAAGAGGTCTGTGCATTCTGAATGTGGACTGTGAGTTGGTGATTTCAGTAAACTCCCCTCACTGGGTCTTGGGCCTGCTACGTGAGACCTTTCTCTTTGGTGATATAAACCACTACTGGAGTACTTTACATGGGAGCAGAGCCAGGTATGCAGTGCACAGTGGAATTTGATTTTGCATCCTTCCTCCTTTCTTCCTGTTAATCGTCTATTTTCTGACCCAGGGTACTCTGTCATGCTATCTTTGGAGACAGAGCAGAAATGACATCTAATGTCTGCAATGTCAGGCACCTCCACTCTTTCAATTACTGTAGAAGTAAGTGAGAGAAGGAGGAATAATCATATGAATGAGGAATCTGAAAACAGCATATAATTATGTTCACAGCTTCAGTTCAGGAAAACTACTCATTTCATACTGTCTCCACACCATTTTTCTAAGTGATTTTCAAAACTTCCTCTGTTTACTTGTTAAATATTGACTTAAAACTTTGTCAAAGATTGTGCTCAAGTGTTTCACAGAATTTCATATTTGAACTGTGCTTGTACTGGTGAATTTCCTCCAAAACAAACCAGAGAGGGAGAAAAAGGAGGGTTAGTGATTTATCATTATAGCAAAGGGCGATACCGGCGCCTGGAGCGTTGTGAGGCAATTCCCTGTGTTCCAGCAGAGGTCACTGGTCTACTGGATGTGCAGATGGGTGCTGCAGCTGCAAGTTAATGCTTTTGAAAATCTTAACCCACTCCTAAGGTAATCAACCTGTATATAGCATTGCTTAACCGAAAAGTTGTGGGCTTGGGTTTTTTGTTTGTTTTATTTCCCACAGGTAGAGAATTATCTCAAGTTATATCAATATCAAACACATTCAAAATATTTTTATTATTTCATAATGAAAATAATGAAAAGTCATTGAGAGAAGAAAGAATCCTAGTTTGACTTGCTTTTTTTTCTCTGATTTTTTTTTAAACTGTTAATTTTTTCATAGCCACGTAGTTTTGAAATGCAAATCATCTATTTTTGCTTGCGCAAGTCTCACATGTCTACTTATGATTTTTTTCCCTTCCCGTGCCTGAGGCTTTTCATAGTTTTTGCAAATGCAGGATTAAGCAAATAGTATTAAAATTATTGTGCCCAGTATGAAAATGTCATGTTACACCTGAAAGCACCGCACACAACAGTATACTGTTTCTTGGTATTTTTGCAATTCTCTGTAAAAGATGAATAGTGAGATAATGAGTGGGAATTGGGAAGAGAACCTGAGAAAATAGGTACAAAGCAAAGGAAAAATAAGGAAGATGACATAAAAGGAGTTCTAACTTTGAGACAGTAGAATAAGAAACAGTCTAAAAGGAGGTAAAGGTTGGGGGGGGGGGGGGGGTGTTTCAGAGGAAAAGCCAATTCAGATATTGGGAAAAGCAGGATAATCCAAATGACTCATGTCAGAAATGAGGGCACTGTTGTGTTCTAGAAGCCAAATGCTTTAAGATGAGGTTGGGTGTAGGGATTTGGAGTCTTTTGGATAACCTATCACAATGTCTATCACAAATGAACCACAGATGTCCTTACATCAATCTGTAGTAACATGGCTCTTTTGTGTCTTATTTCTCCTTTGTTTTGAAATACACTATTTCATATGCACATAATGAATATTATGGCACCAGGATTACTTTTAAAGCAGTATCTGTTTTTCAGAACTGTGTGCTTTCTGTTGAGCTCCTTATCTTATTGGGCAGTTTCTCCTTTATCCCTCTGCTGCATGGTGGTTCCGTTCCTCCTTGCACTGACTGCCCACTCTTAACTGCAGCTGTCTTGTTCACTGAACAGCTTGATGCACAAATTCACATCAGGTTGCTGATGCACACCGTTTGCTTTTGGCAGGGACAAGCACAGCAGCAGAAGCTTGCGTGACAGGGAGGATCAGGCCTCCTGCAGCCAGCCTGTTGCTGTGTTTTACTCAAAAACTCCAGGTGGTTCCAGATGCTTCAGACAGCTCTGGTAGCTGAAGCTCTGGAGGCAAAAGGGGGCAGCTCTGCATCAGGTGACTGCTGGATACAACAGCAAAGAGAAGTGTGCAGCTGAACATCACACAAAACACATTTCAGCTGCTTGCTCTGCTTGTTTATAAATGCTTTAAAGAAGCTTTAAAGAGGAGCTGCTCAGAGGAACAATGGCCTTTACAGCCTTGGTGCTTTGTAAGCATCATAAATCACAGCTTGAAAATAACACTCCAGTACTGTACAACCCACATCACATAATTGGTGGGGCTGTTGTTTTGAACTACACATGGCACTGTCGGATTAATTGAATATCGATACAAGACTTTTGTCTACTTTAGCAGTATGCATCGGCCTGCTCCTAAATCTTAACTCTTTTACTATGAGTCTGCAAACTCTGTGGAGCTCGGGAAGGTGAGGCTTCACCCAGTGTGAAGTGTGACGGGTTCAGATGTAATGTTAACACCAGATATGTGTAGGAACTTACTAATACTGAAGAATTAACTGACCAGACCCTACTCTATTTAGAGAAAGTGTTTACAAATCCTGAATGTGGGATACCCTGGGAATTCTTCCAACTCTTCTGACTGAGTTCTATCTTTAGAAAGTGCAAACTTCAGATGTCATGTTAAGAAATACAGGACAACGATAACAGAGTATTCAGGTATGTGGACATCAAAACTGTACTGGAAATACAAATATATTATGGAAGTATTTTCTAAAATTGAGATTATAGGCAGCTTCACAAACAACATTGTAACATTGCTGAAAGTTATTTTAGGTATCAGAATTTTGATTCTCCTCATCCTGGGCACACTAAATCCCTCTCCTAATTGTGTCTGTTACATCTAAGGATAGCAGGAGTGAAGTTATATTTAATCAGCCAAAAAAAAAAATTCAAAGGCAATGGCATGTGAAAGCACGCAGTGTATGTCGTGGACCACTGACGTCTTTAACTTTTAATCAAGTCCAAAAGATTCACTTGTATTCAAAGTTCACCTCTGTTATACTAGTGCTGGGGGACATTAAAATTTGCTGCCTTTCTTCTCCATGGCAACATACCAGCTTAGCTACTTAAAATTACTGACAGGAATTTGGACACAGGTTATCCATACACAGTATCACAGTAGCCTTTTCCTTTGTTTAAAGGGCAAGGATACAAAGATGGCTTCAATGCCCGTATGTAACAACGTTTTTGGAATTTTATCCTGGAGGCCATCTGAAACTGGATAATCTCTGTTTTGCTTTGGAAAAACAAGTTAGTTAGTTCTCAGAGTGCAGAGGAAATTGTACCACTGTGACCCTTTATAAAGCTATTTTAGGGGAGGTATTGAGAGAAAAGTCTTTTCCATACTGAAGTTTGAACAGTCTGCAATAGAAACTAGAAGGCTTGAAATAGCCAGCAGGGTCTCTTCCAACTAGAGATTTCTTCCTTTTTGATGGTGGTGTTTCAAATGCATCGCTTAAAGTGTTTATAGTACTTTGGTTTTGTAGTCTATACAGTAAGGAAATACTGTGTGTTCTGCTGAAGATGAGGCTTTGAGACTACTATCCATTGCTGAAATCAAACATGAAATAAACTCTTTTCCTTATCTTTGAGTGGCGATAGCTAGCTATATAGAATAACAACCATACAGGTATTGTTTATGTGAGATTGAACCACTCTAGCTGATTTATCATGTGTTTGTCTTCAGGAATTCTTGGATTTCTGATAAACTGAATTTCAGATTTGCTTTTCTCGTATTTATTTGGTATACTCTTAGATAACCACAACTTAAGAATTCCGCTATGTAAGGTGTTTAACTCTCATTAGAGTTTTAAAGCATCTGTGTTTTAAAGCATCTAGGTGTGTCTAATTCCCTTTCCAGTTTGTTCAGCGAGAAGAAATCATTATCCCTTTCTCTTCCAGGATGTCTGAGAATGGCTTAGATTTTATTCCTGTGATGATCTATGAATATGGAAGGTATTTTTGTCATATTCTGTGCATATCATATATTGTTATACTTCAGGATTTCTCTTGCTATGTATTGCCCAATGAATGAAACTGAAGAGCAAAATGTTGAGAAGATGAAAAAAAACCTGTTTTTTCCAAATTCTCTTCAGGGGAATGGAAAAACACCCAAATGAGAAAATCAAGAACTAAGTTTGGTTTTACTCCCAGGGAAGATGGGGAAAAGCAGGAGTATGCTTTCGTAGCTTGAGGTGATGCTTGTCCTTGGTTTCTCACACCTACCGGAGCAGAAAGAAAAGAATAAATCATCTGTATGGCTTTATGGGACCAGCATAAACGTCCGTTTAGTCTGGTGTCCCTCTCTCCACAGTGGCTGGAAACTGATGTTCAGGGAGAGCTTTGAAACAGGGCAGATGAAGACTGTCCTTTCTTGGGCAACTTTCAGCAGGCAATGGGCAGGCCCCTTTTAAGCAGGCACTGGAAAGGAAATGATTTGCTTTATAACTACAGCTGTCCTTCATTCATTTGTATAACCCCTGCTTAAAAACATCTGTCCCTTCAGCTCTGTAGTGCTGTATAGCAGCAACCCATCCAATTTAATAACACTTTGTATGGAAAAGTTCTTCCTAGTCACTGTTCTAAGCCTGCTGCCTGATCATTTACTGAGTTTCCCTTTAGTCTTGTGTGATGGAAAAACGGTGTGTGATCATTTCCTGTTGGCTGCCTACTTGTCATTCTGGATTTTGTAGATAGGAAGATAATCCTTTTTCAGTTTCTCTCCAGCCAGAAATCATCTCCTCACACAGATGTATTCCCATACCTGCATATATTCTTTTAGCTGCGTACATGAATTTTCTAGTTTCATATTTTCACATGAAGGAACCAGAACTGTACACAGCACTCAAGTGCAAAAGATATTTATATAGGGATGTAATGAGCTCTTCTGCTTTGTTCTTGGCTGCTTTTGGAGTAATTTCTAATATTATTTGCCTTTTGGACAACTGCTGAGTAGCAAGCTAATTTTTGCAGAAAACTACTCACAATGACTACTCGCAATGACTCCAAATGATAAAGGCTAATTTAGAGCCCATTATTATGTATGTTCAGTTAGGGTTATTTTCATTACTGTTTACATTGCTTCGCAATTACTGACATAGACTTTCAGCTGCTGCCTCAGTGCCCTATCACTCACTGCTGTCAGATTCTTCTACAACTGCTCAGAGTCAGCTTTCATTTGGCTTACCATGAGTTATCTTGCATCATCAGGAAACAGGGAAGATTGTTGGTCCTCACTGTTGTGGTTTAACCCCAGACAGCAACTAAGCCCCACACAACTGCTCACTCACTTCTTCCTGGGGGACAGACCAGAAAACGTAAAAGTGAGGAAACTCGTGGGTTGAAGTGAAGACAGTTTAATGGGTAAAGCAAAAGCTGTGTGTGGAGGCAAAGCAAAACAAGGTATTCATTCACCATTTCCCACTGGCAGGCAGGTGTCTAGCCATCTACAGGAAGGCAGAGCTCCATCACACTTCACTGTTACTTGGGAAGACAAAAGCTTGTTATCACTCTGAACATCCCTCCCTTTCTCCTTCTTCCCCTGGCTTTATATGCTGGGCATAACACCATATAGTAAGGGGTATCCCTTGGGTCAGTTGGGGACAGCTGTCCTGGCTGTGTCCCCTCCCAACTCCTTGTGCACCTGTGAAAGAAAGAGGGTGTTGATCTGGTTTCCTCCTCAGAATGGAGTTACCTGATGTTGGTCCTGATGAGAGCTGTGCTTTCTGATTCCTGGAGATGGGTCTTCAGTCTTCTGCCATTTCCATATTCTAGGGCACATCCAGTTTCCCTCTTGCTGGTACTTGTCATTTGCTGCCTTCACAGCATGCACCTGCTATGAGCCTCCTACAGCCTCCTCAATTCACCCTCTGCCATAATTTATTATCAGACACTCTTTAATGCTTTTTGGTGCTCTACTTTATGCTTGTTCTTCAAAGCATTTCCAGTTCACTGCTTACTGCTGCGATATTCTCATGGTTTTGCATAATTTGAATTAATTTGCCAAAAAGACAAGGTGTAGTTTGCAAAAATTTTTAATAAAAATATGTGTCTGCTGCCTCTGCCTTGTCTAAGGGTACCGGTTTGCCAAACATCCACAAACTCTAACAATAAATGACACCAAAGAAACAACAATATTGCTACTGCAGGAGAAAATGAAAATGTTTTCTTAAGATTCTGTTAGTAAATATTTTCAGTGCCCACAGTTCTGTTTAGCTTCAGTGTATGGATGGTAAGCAAACATTTCCTATTATATTTAGTAAACTTCCTGCTGCCTGAATTAAAGAATGGGACATGTTCAAGGCATTTATGCCTTGCCAAGAATTGTGGAAAGAATTCCATGGTTTAACTTGGGGAGGTTTTATCTTTGCATGGAGAACTCAAAAACATTTTACATCTTTCTTTTTGAGAACGTCCCTCCCAATTGTTAATGAAACTAAATGTGAGAAAAACAGGTCAAGGTCTTGGATGGACAGAATAGAATATAGCTCCTCTCCTGTGTTTATGTTCTTACCTCAACATTTCATCAGGATGTTCAAATCTTTGCTCCTGGTGGTGTAGATTATGAGTAAAAACCAGTGAAAAGAATTCTCATATCACTGGGTAGCAACCATGCTGATGTTCAAGAAGTTTATGTAAGATTACATAGGATTGGCTTCTATCAAGATTTTTTTTTGCCACTGTTCCTGAAGTAATACAGTTATAATCTTCTACAGTCATACAAGAAATGTCTGTATGAATCCATCCAAATAATGGCTTATTTCAGGACTAAAGTTTTCTGTAGATGGACCCTGAGAAGGTGAGGATGGTATCTGTGTACATTCACTTGACTAGCATTTATCTATGTAACACAATTGTATTGTTTGAACAAAATATTTAAAATATTTAAACTGCCTTTCTATGTGTTTGCTTCTCTTTGGTTTAAGCATAGGGAGATTAGTAAGAAAAAGAAAATAGCTCTATAAAATAGCCACTTAAGAATTTGGTATTGAGAACATTAGAGAATGAGTTATTCAGGATCAAGCCAGCTAATGAACAACCCAGTTTTCTGTAATTTCTTTCTATCCATGTTTTGCATTTTCAGGTCACAGTTGTTGAGTGGCCTCTTGACTGAAATGAATAATGGTGGTGGTGAATGGTGTCCTTAATGCACCTTCATTTCTCTTAGGAGAAAAATAAGTGACTACGTTCCTGATAATGTCAAACTTTTATGTAATATATGTGGCTTGTTACTTAATCTTTTTATGGATTTTATATGAAAACTTGTTCTGACACCTCTCAAAATCCAGCTCAATATTTTTCCTGCTTCAACTCCTGGAAACTGAACACACACACACACACACACACACACACACGTTACTTAATAAATTCCCTAATTTTACTCGACCACATTCAGAATGAGATGGGAAAGCTCAGCTGAGAGAATAAAGCATTTTGTTTCTGAGCAGCATATCCCAGAAGTTACATTAAAAATACTCTGTCAAGGGAACCTTCTCTGGAGGTCTGTGCTTCAAGAGAAAAACAGGCATGTTTTTTTTTGTTTGCCAGGGTCCTTTGCTCTACAACATTGCCAAGTCTGGAATTGCCAGTTTGAGCAATGGGGAAAATATAAACCAGCGTCACACAGCCTGTTTGTCTTTGCTTAATGAATAGTGTGGGCTCAATAATTAGATTTCTAGAATCCTGTAAATTTTTCTACTTTTTCCAAGGAATTTGCCATTTTCCCTCCTCCTCCTCTTATTGAATTTTGCTGGCAGTGGCATCTAGTTCTCCAAGGATTTCAGTTGATTTTCTTGGATGACAAAATATATTTCCCATTTTGTTACCATAAACTAGACAGCAGGGCTGGTACAGAGGATTTAAATAGGACAACCAGGAGGAGTTGAGTTTGCTAAGAGAGGCCTCAGAGCCACCCCTGGAGAAGAGCACAGTGCCCCATCCATGGGGACATGGAGTAACCAGGTTCTAGCAGAAGAACCAGAGTGCCAGAGGTGGATCGTTTGCCTTTCTCCCCAACAGCAGGGTGACCCATGCCACACGGTAGCTTCTCTGCACAGGACAATCCCGCTTCCCATTTCCAGGTGTGCCTAAACTATCAAGGATGTCATGAAAGCTGTGATGGAGGATCTACAGTAAAAAAAACCAAGAAAGCTAATGTAGATCAAACTAAGGGAATGACGTCTCTGGCACTTGTCACGAGTATGTAATGTGTTTTTTCTTTAACAACCTCCCTTGATCGGACGACAAAGAGCCGCTAATGCACCGAAAGCTGCAGGGAGGGTGACTGCAGTGCTGGGTATCTGCTTGATGTTACCAAGTCGGTGGATGGAAAGGTCCTTACCCGGGTGCTAGCAGCCCCTCTCTGTGCTTGCTCCCGAGGCTTCCAGCGGCATCCCTTTGTCTGACAGCACCCTCCCCCCGGTGGCACGGAGGTTCCTCCTCCCGGAGCACACCTCCGTTGCTGCCCTCGTGCTTTCCAGTTCAATTTCAGAACTGGTCTCATGACCAAAGCCCGTTACTCGCTCCCCGCCGCTACCCGTTTCTCTGAAAACGCCCACACCAACTTAACTCCGGCCTATTACTTCGCGTACCGAGACCGGCTGCGGTGCCGTGCCCCGGCGCCGCCCCGCCGCTGCGCGCAGAGGGCCGCAGCCGCGCTCGGCCGGAGCATCCCAGCGCTGTCCGCTCCATTCTGCCCAGTCTCGCGGTACCTGCCACCAGGTACGGCGCGATGCGAGAGGGGCTGCTCCGCCGGCACAGAGCGCCCGCCCGCCGCAGGTGGGTGCCGGCGGGCGCGGAGGGCACCTTGGCCGGCGGGCGGGAGCGAGGGGCGGCGCGGCGGGGCTGCGGCGGCGCGGCTGCCCGCCCCCTGCCTCCCTCCATCCCTCCTTCCTTCCCTCCGTCAGACGGGCGGGGAGCTGCGGCGGGCGGGCGTGCTGGGGCGCAGTCTCCCGGGCCGCAGCGGGGATGCACCGCGGATCCCGGCGAGGAGGTGGGCGCTGAGCGGCGGCGCTGGGGGCGCGCACGGGAGCTGGCGGCCGGGAGCCGGGCCCAGAGCAGGAGCCGCCGGACAGGCCGTGCTGGGGAGCAGCGGGTCGGGCCGTGTTGCGCCGCGGAGCCGGGGCTCGGCCGGGTGCCGGTGTGGGCGGCGGGTCTCGGCGGTGGCGGGAGCTGGCCGGGGCGCGGAGCCGGCGGGCCCGGAGCGGGGTCTATGGCCTGGTCCGGCGGTGGCTGCTGCGGCCAAGCCCGGGGCGAAGCCGAAGCATCCGGACCTGGGTGGGGGGGACGAGGTTACGTAACTGGATCCGCGGCGCGGGGTGCGGGATGCGCCGGTGTCAGCCCGGCCTGGCAGCGTAATCGGCGGTTTTATCCCCCTTCCCTGCAGAGCAATTGAAAATGCCCCAGTAAGCTGCCTGGTCCGTGATAGTGAATTGCAGATCAGATGTTACTGAGTTGATAAGATCTAAGCACACCTTTTTGTTTTCATTCTGCCTTTCTCTCAAAAAAAAGAGGCAGGAACGGCCTGTAATCCCAGTTTTATAGCGCTGCTGCAAAACCTTTGGAAGTACTTGCAGTATGTATGGATTCATTAAAACAGCTGTTTGAACATCATCTGTTTGCCAGAACTGCTGATGCTTAAAACGACCGTCTGACGTGGGGTTTGCCATAGGCCAGTCATTTCATTTTATTTTATAGCTGCTTTAGCGTGTGCTGCACAGCTACGTTGTTGATAGTCTTTGCCAAAGCTTCAGCAGTGCAGATACTATGGACTAATAGTAACTGAAACAAAAGACCTTGCTGTACTTCCCAGAGTGAATTAGGAATCCAAGGTCGAACAGCAAACTGCAGCGCAACTTGCGTGGGTAACATAACTGAACATAACTGTTCACAGATCTTATTAGAGACTTTAAGTGAAAAGTGTTCCTTAAATAGGCTTTTACTAAGCAGATGAAAAAAAAAAATTGCTCAGTGAAGGTGTGAGGAAATAGCTATTTTAGGAGTACAATTAACTATATCAGCTCAATTTTAATGGAACTAGTACATTTAATTGCATTCCTAGCAGATTTTCTGTTCTCCAGATGATTAACTTGCAGAATGATACCAGCTCAAAGATTAAAATCTCATCACACATCTAACAGTTTCTGTATAATGTAATTGTGTTTGGTTTATAATAGTGCTTTGCTAATAACCAGCCTTTGCCCATATTGCTTTAGGTATTCTAATTAGAATTTTTTTATCTTGGTGATATGACATGACCTTGACCTTTAGAGGTTAAGCAGATGTGGTTTTTACAGATCACAGTATCTCATTCATTTAGTGAAATATTTATGTTTATATATATAATAAATAGGAGTTTCTTTTATTTTTGTTTGAAAACTACACAAGAGGAAGACTACTTTCTTTTTTCTCTCCATTTGAGATACATTTTCAGAGATGTGTGCAACAGTTATTATTGAAAATACCCTAAAGAGTTTTATATTTACCTTTTCTGTACAAGTAAATGGCAGGATGTACATCTGGAAAAACAAAATATTGCAGGATTTGTGACTGAAGACCCCCTAAACATTTTCTCTTGATAGTAGGGGCTGGAAAAGGTACCTTTTGTTGGGCTGTGGTTCTTCGAGCTGCTTCTTCCACTTTGCTTAAGTTTGCTATTACACTACCAGATCCTCCTTAATGTGAGCCATACTATTAAGGATCTCAGTAGCAGTCTTTCCTATTACTGGTCCTATTTTGTTCTTGGCCCATTCTGAGACCTTATTGATAAATCTGTGTGATGCTCCAAGTTTCTGTTGTGGCTCTTCTAGTCTTTAGTTTGCTCCAGTTCCACCCAGAAGTTACAAAATACTGGTTCACGTAACTGTAAGAACAAGTGTGGGTGTTTTTGCCAAGTGCTGGTGTTGAAGGGCTGTACTCTCTCTCTCTCTATTTATATGCTTGGATGTTTTTTTTATACAACCATCAAAATGATAACTTTGCTTACAGGTGTTAAGAGTTACTGTGCAGCTGAGCAGTCATTCAGACCTTACACCCAAAGCCACCATGGCTGTGGAAAGATAAACTTGTGACTTCTTAAGTGGGGGCATCCCCTACATACTGCACTATTGCAAGTACTGCTGGAGATGAGAGCTGCTTTCCTTTGCCACTTCAATCCATGCTGGAGATGAAGGCAGAGGGTGTTCATAGCACTGCTTTATTTTCCCTTGAGTCCTTTGGCACGTGTGTGTGTGTGTGGGGATATGCATGTGTGTCTATCCCCTGGTGCTTCTCATTTCTTCTGAGGTATGGTCTGCCACTGAATTTCTCAGTGTGACAGAAGGGAATGGTTTTGCTCTTGTTTTGCCAAATACATGCAAATACATGAGATGTCAGCATGGGTTTTCTCTGGGGATGTTTTTCATGTTATTTATGTATTTATTTTATATAATCCTTTAGATTCCTGAGAACTTATGCTTCTATACTGTCATGGTTTAAGCCCAGCTGGTAAACTAGAACCACACAGATGTTCACTCACCCCCTCCCAGCTGCCTCTCCCTCCCCCCACCCCCGGCAGGATGGGGAGGAGAATCGAAAGAATGTAAACCACATGGGTTGAGATAAGAACAGTCCAGTAGCTAAAGTATAACACAAAACTACTACTACTACTACTAATGATAATGATAAGAGAAATAACAAGGGGAGAGAATATAAAACTAGAAGGGAAAAGGAAAAAAACCCAGTAAACACAAGTGGTGCACAATACAATTGTTCACCACCCACCGACTGATACCCAGCCCGATCTGAGCAGTGATCTGCCTTTCTGGATGACTCCCTCCAGTTTATATACTGGGCATGATGTGCTGTGGTATGGAATACCCCTTTGGCTAGTTTGGGTCAGGTATTCTCTCTCTGCTTCCTCCCTGCTCCTCACTGGCATGAGAGACTGGAAAGTCCTTGATCAGAGTAAGCATTACTTAACACACAGTATTTTAGTTGTTGCTGTCAGCATTGTTCCCAGACTAAAGCTGAAACACAACACTGCACCAGCTACTAGGAAGGAGAAACAAATAACTGTTATAGCTGAAACCAGGACATATACCATGCAGCTTTCTGTCTGGAGGGCTGCATTTCTTGAGTGACATTAGTCCTCTAGGTCAGCTCTTCTGTGCCACACTGGATAACCTGTTGTCACTGATGTTGGTATTGTAGTGGGAGGTGGGAACTGCCAGTGTTTCACTGCTGAAGAGTGTATGTGTGTGTGTCTGTATTTTTAATATGTGTGTATGTATACACTGACCCTGTCCCAGTGGCTTAATTGACCCTTATGCCTCACATGCAGTGTAGAAAATAATTATCCATTACCCCTGTCTTTTCTAATAGCTTTTAAAAATACTGAGCAATTCAAGCAGTTCCCAGGGATTTCTGGTGTACATGATGATTATAAACTGGGAAGCTTTATTTTCGTATCTGTTTTTGGTAACTAAATGCTTGCTGGTTTGAAGCTTTTGACTATACTGGCATGGGAAAAGGCAGCAGTTTCTGTAGATAATTTTCATGGGAAATGTTACTCTGGGCAATTGTGCTTCTAAAAGAAATTTCTTCAAGAATTTCCTTCAGGCCTGTGTTTCTTTCCTAAGGCGAGTTTAATGAGATGGAAAAAAAATCCTTCCCAGTGGAATACTAAAGTAAATACTTACTTTTTTTTTTCTCTGTATGTGTGTTGAATTTGCCATATCGAGGTTCTAGATGTCGAAGGAAGCAGCAACAGGTACTACACACAAGTGAAAGTAAACCTGTTTAGGCCATGTGAGGGATGCTGGATTCAAATCATGGCTTTGGTGATAGATAGGGAAACTCTCCATCTGTGAGGAGTCTAATGATGAGAAAGTTTCATAATGAGGTAACATGAACTGAATTTTGTTTTAATATTATGAAATAGTAAGGAATACAAAGTTATAGAATCATAGAATAGTTTGAGTTGCAATGGACCTTTAAAGGCCATCTAGTCCCCTGCAATAGGCATAGCCCTCTTTCTGGGTAGTTCCTTTCAGAAGAGCTGAAAACCAATGGAAGGATCATTTGATGATGATAGCTGATAAGCCAGTGAAAATGAGGACAGCTGAGTCTGTAATGTGGAAGATAGGAGAAGGCCATGGGAGTTATCTTGCATAGACAGTCAAACTCTTGTCTTTTAGGGAAACTTCTGGGCTGAATAGACTTATTAAGATACTAAGGTAGGAAAAAAGTGAACAATACTGAAGTACTACAGACAGTTGTTGGGAGAAAAAGCAGAATTGAAGAGTTGTTTTTTTTTTGTGTTTGTCCTTTTTTGAGGGGGGTTGGACTGAGTGATGTTCAGAGGTTCCTTGCAACCTAAATTGCTCTGTAACTGTTTTGGCATTAAAGTCCAACCCAGGCAGTTCTGTTTTCTATTTACAGTGAGAAATAGATGGTGCTTAGAAACTCTGAATTATTTCTATCTGGAGATTGTGTATTAGTCCTGCAGAATTTCCAGGCAGGTTAGTAGGTGGTTCCAAAGTAACATGTGTCAGTATGTCATAGGGCTATATGTAGTTACGGGTAGTAGCAGCAGCGAGTGAGCTGCTGAATTTTGAAGCTTGTCTTTCAGAGAAAACTGCAGACTGGTTGTTTAAATGGTTTTGATGTGAACCCTTCCATCACCAACCTAGAAACAAAAAAAGATCGTGTCTCATTACTTGTTATTTATAACTTTAAAAAGAGAAGCTTTGAAGGAGAAGGAGGGGGAAATTGGAGACAGAAGAATAAGAGGTTAGTTCTGCAGTTATTATGCCAGCTGTAATGTTCCACATCGTAGGAAAGCTTTATAATGTTTCTTAGAAACACCTCACTGTAGCAGAGAGAACAGCTGCATTTTGAAATGGAATGAAAGAATTTTCTTATTGGTTTTGGTTGTGTTTTTTTTTTTTTTTTTTTTGTTGTTGTTGTTGTTGTTTTGTTTTTTTTTTTTTTTGTTTTGTTCCTTAAAGGTGAATATATTTTAGTACTACTAGAGAGCACTTTTCTTAAAGGAAGGAGTGGATACATTAACCAGAGGTATAAAGAAAAGAAACCTCTATTTGATTGTGAGCTTAATGTAGAGTTGCAAGAACTTCAAGTAGCAGGTGTCATGTTGCGTTAGATTCAAAGATTAAGTTTTCTACCAAAAAAATAAATATTTCCTTCTGGGAAACTTTGCTTTCTTGCTGTCTTCTTGCTGGGGGAAGCAATAAATAACTAAAGTAGTAGCCCCAGTTGCAGGAGATGAGGGAGCATACCTCTGACACTTGGAAGGCTGGGCCAGAGGGACACAGGTTGGTGTGAGGTCCAGGCCACTGGCCAGGACTTGGACACGCAGAGCAGCTGGGTGAACATTCTGTTCCTGAAGGTTTCTGGTGGCATTGTCACCTGGACCTTGATTTGTGTGTGTTATAGAATAGGCCAGCAGGAACAGAAATGCTGCACCCATCCTTTATAAGACAGGACTAAATTATGTGACAGGGACAGCTGTCTTTCGCTTCTTGTAGCCACCTCACCCTGCTCCCCAGTGACAAACCCAGTGTGGATAAGGTGACGTTAAACAGGATTTGAATCAAGAAAAGTTTCTGTGAGCATCTTACAGGAATGGTTCCCAGCTGGTGATTCTCCTTCCTGTTTCCCCTCTGCCTTCACCATCTCTCTCCCAAGTGTGGTCAACCTGCTTCTGCAGGTTCTGGCACTGCAGGTAGGCTTTTGTCCTCATTTGCACACTTACGAGTGTTTTTGTGCCTGACGTATGCAGGGTTGCCTGACACCCGTGTGATCTTGTTCAGGAAAACAACTTTTAACTGTTTCTTTCCTCATGTTTTTGAAAATAGAATTCGGTCTTGTGTGATTGTCCTGATAAGGAGTGATCTTCAGGGGAAACTGGAAAGGCAAAACCACTGATGGAGAGCAACAGAAATGGCAACAAATGTACCAGATAAAGGGACTTTTGGCATGTAAATAGGAAGCTGGCAGTTCATTTAGTGGCAAATGTTTATTGCAGAGTGGAGTGGGTCAGCTGGGTGAGAAGGTGGTGGCTGATGCTGGAAATACTTGGTTAAAAGGAAGAAGCTTCAAAATAAAAAACAGCTTGTGGAAGTCTGAAACCGGCAGTTGGTGTTGAGTCATGTTGGTGTCCTTCTGACTCCAGTGTGAGCATGACATACGCATTCCTCTGGGAAGTAATTACGTCTCTTTCCTGTTTAAAGCCTGTGTTTCTTGGTTTCAGTTTGTTTTCAGAAAACAGGCTTTCTTCAGAAAATGTTTGCAGAAAACAGAAGGGTGGGAATGGTATGAAATTTCAGCTATAGAGTACTCAGAGGATGAGTCTAGGTGTAAAGTATCTGTGTGCCCCTGGTGCTAGAAGGTTAGCTCTGTAGCCATACAAATTCCGTCTTTTATTGTAACGGTTGTTGATGCGTAAAATCCATCTTCTTTTTTCCCCTCTTCCTGTCAGCTAAATGCAGGTTGTCCTTCCATGTTCACTTGCACTTGACAACTGTGCTTTTTTGTGCATGTAACGTCTAGTAACTGGTCAGGTCAGAGTTGCTCCCTGGTTTGATGTTCTTGGATGACATAATCATGGGCAAAAATAACCCATTCTCTGAGTGGGAAAAAACCCCACCCAACCCAGTTCTGTAACTCTCCTGAAGCGTGACCTCTATTTGTGTGAGTGTGCAAATATGCTATGTGTTGTCAGGATACTGTGGAACGCTAAATGAAAAATATGTGGTGATCCACGGAGCAGGCTCCTCTCAGTCCCTCCTATGACTGGTAGTGTAGCCTACAAATAAACCCCATGGTCAGTTTGCAGTATATGATTCAGAGTGATACGCAATGCAAAATAATCTTTAAAAAGACCTGTGATTTTCTTTGGTAGTTGCCAACTCTGTCCACTGCACAGTTGCCATAAATACTGTTGGGTGACCGAGCTTACAACTAATATTTAGAATGGCTTCTGCTTCTAATACAATAATGGTTGTTTTTTCTTCTGAAATGTGAGTTGAGGATTAGCGGGTTAGACCCCAAACCAGGTCAGAGCATGGGGATTAGAATTAGCCAAAACGACCAGCTCTCAGACCCTTAGGGGACTCTTCAGTAGCTCCATCTGGTTATGCAGTATCTGTGAGGAGCAGTTTCAAAAGTAATCTATGATATGCTTTTTAAGTTCCATTTCTGGCTATGCAAAGGTTACTGGATCTGCAAAATCGTTGGCTGCTCTTCAGTGTGATGGTGAACATGGCAGCTTGGGTTCATAATGGTTACCTTTTCCATAACAGCTGCTGTGTGGCCATCTGGATGAAGAAGAGAGAATGTGCTACAGATTTATGTAAAGTGTTGTGAGCTACACTAACAAGATGAGAGTGAGTGGCAGATTCTTTACCTTTAAAAACTACTGATTCCAGTTCATAATTTTCTTTCGTTTTTCATCATACTTTGGCCAAATCAATGCAATATGAGGTTATGAACAGTAAGTTCGGATAGAGGAGTTGGTAAAGCAGCCGTGTTGTAATCACCTGGCCTTTCCTAAAGCTGTGGTATTTTTCGTATTACCTTTAGATCCTAGGTTCTCCACTTGAAATGCCCAGAACAGTTCCCCAGAGGCCATCTCCTGACATTTATGCACCTTCTTGATTGCTTAATTTTTCCTCTAACTACCACCTTTATAGATCCAAAGATATACTTGTCCTCTATGTGTGCACTTTCTAATAGTTGAAATGTTATTCAAACTGTTAATGTGTTGTACCAGGGCTGAGCACAGGGCTGGGGGGGGGGGAGGATCATCCCCTTCAGCTCTGATAGATGACAGTTGTCCAGTCCAGAGATGTGCTGGCCCTTGTCTAACAGCTCATGGTGCAAATACACTGTGGTATTATTAGACCCTGCCACTACTTTACACTATTTATGGTATAATTACTTTCTGATATATTCATTGTTAGATTCCCCCACAATGTGCTTTAGAATTTTGAGAGATTTATTCAGTATTTGCAAATTGTTATGCTTTCATCTTAACTTCGTGAGCATGTTAATCATTTTGCATAAAGCTATCAAATAATGTCAGTCATAAACCTGTGCTGTATCTCTTTACTATTCTATGTACTATTCACTATTTGAATTATTTTTAAGTTGCACAGCAGTCTTTTGTAAAGGTTAAATATATTGACTTTGGCATTTTATACTTTTTTTGTTAAACAAAGAAGTTTTATTTCTTGATGCTGCTCCATGTGTTCAATGGTAAGCTCTCTTTTTTTTTTCTTCTGTTCTCCTGCTTTGTTTGGTTGTGGACAGTGTGGTCAGTGTAGAGAAACGCAGAACATGCTTGTGGAGGGCATGTACCTTTATTAATTTCATATTTTAACATCTCTGGCAACATTCCTACATTGAAAGCTGATGGAAACAAACTGCTCTTTGGGCCACAGATATGTTGAGGAACGTGTAGTTCTATTTTCTTGGCTAGTTCTAGGATAATTTGCCATGAAAAATGTGTCATAGCTGTGTGATACAGCACTGAAACCCACCAATGTTAGATGAGTCTGTATATAGATGATATTTACTTTCTTACAAAGAAATGCAATGAGTGCAGACTACTTTTGAAACTTATTTTTTAAAGACGTGTACCAGGGTTGTGTTCATTACTTTTCTGGGTTTCCAGCATTAAGATGTATTTTCTCAGTTTTTGCCCTCTGTCATTCTGCCTTTCTTCTGCAGGTCACTCCCTACCCTTTAATACACTCTGAATTTTGGTGCTGAGCCCAGGCTCAGCAATTCCCTCTGGGGACACAGGAATGTCTCCTTGCCCAGGCTGCCAGTGCTCCATGCCTCTCCCCTCCAGCTGTCCCTCTTGTTCTGGTGGATGCAGTCTTCCGTGCTCCTTCTGATGGTCCTTTGCTATCTCAGGAGTTGCTTGGTGGAGGCTGTCAAGGTCTGGGGAGTATGAAAAGAGAAAAAACCTTGGTAAACAAACTGCTTGGAAATTCACAGTGTAAGAATACCAAGGAAAATAAATTACTTTCCTAATTGGCCTTATCTCTAATAGCAGTCTAAGGTGCTATTTGTTAATGTGAGTTTTGCATTTAGAAGGACAAGTCTGAACAAAAATAAATATGTATGTGCATTATGAGATCCAGGAGGTAATCCAAACAGATCCCTCTGAAGTTTTTCTTTTTAAACAATCTCAGTATGTTGCAAAAGTTACTTTCAATTCTTTAGGTTTCCACAGGTTGCAGCACAGAAAATCAATACTTTTTCAGCTAATGTCAGTTTTTTTTAGTTAAAGGATAAATGAGGAAGTATGAGGCTCCCAGTCTTCTCTGACTTGTGTGTGCTTCCCAGACAACTAAACATTACTTATCTTTTGTGTAATGCATACTTAGTGCTTGTCATTTTATTCTCATTGCTAACTGTTCCTTGTGTTTATGAGTTAAATGCTCAAATAATGATGGCATAGAGGTGTTTTTTTAAGGTCTTTATTCAAGTACCTCAGGTTAAGAAGGTGAATGTTTTATTAAAAATTAAACTTTTTAAGGAGCTGAAAATGATTCCTGTCATGTGTTAGTTTTCTGCTCATTCAGTAATGTGGTGGCTTGTGTCATCTTTGTAGTCACGGAAATTTGTCAGTGTTTAAGTATTGGTACTGGAGGTGGGTTTGTTCTTCAGTTTAATTTCTATAAACTTGCAATGTTATAATTTATATATCCCTGGACAAACATTTCCTACTAATATATTGGCACCAGCCAAATGTATTTAATTTTTTAATTTTGTTTGTTGCTTTAATGATCTTCTAGATATCCCTATACTCATCTTTTGAAAATACTGTAGATTGGAATTAGGGAAAATATTTTTTTATTACCTGAAGCAAATATGCACTTTGCATTTCTATTTCCATAGGTTTACGGAGGGTAGCAAAAGAGTGGCATGATCAAAGGCAACACAATGGGTCAAAAGTAGAAGGCAGAAAATGTCAAAGTTTAAGTTTTGGTCATTGTTTCTGTTTTGCTAATACGGGTGTGTGTACATATGAGCAGCATGTAGGAGGCAACAGCATTTGCTCCACCAGATGAGAAGTAGAGAAATAAAGTCCTTTAGGTCAATGGTGTGCCATTCTAGGAGGAGGTGGATCTTGCCAATAATGACACTAAACTTTTGCTCAAGTTTCTCTCATGATGTTTGCTTTACTATTGCTGCAAGGTTTGCCCAAACATAAGAGCAGTGTCTCTTGTTAGCAGTGGCTGACAGGGGCTGTGTGGTGCGAAGTTTCACTTGACCTATGAAAATAAAAATGGGGAATGTGTATCTCAGAAAAAGGGCATCAGGAGAACACAATTTAGCAAACAGGCTTGGTTGTTCAACATGCAGGTGCAGAAACTTTAAGCAGAGATGGAATATTTCCCCATTTGGGTTATGCCTGATGGCAGATTGCAACAAACAGTTCTGAATGAGCATCTAAACCTGTGTGCCTTGTTCAGACACAGTGTGAGCATGTGCTGGACAGCCAGGCATTAGTTGGTTTGGGCAATCTCTGTAATCAACTACTTTGATTAGCAGCCCTGCAGCGACCTGAGCAATGTATTTCAGTATTTTTTGTCGTAATTAACATTTTACATGCCTCAGTACATTTAGTACTATGTTCTAGTTCTTTCTGCACATAAACCCGTATTTTTCTATTTTTGTTATTGGGCTATCTAGCTATAATAGGCAGTGTCAGTATTAAAGAGAATGCATAAAGGAAAGTCCAGTGCTATTACTAGATTTAAAAGAGAATATGACATTTACAAGTAGTTTCGAAGACTAAACCGTAAATATTTTAAAGGAATGGATAGTAGACTTCCATCTCGTAGCAGTCATTTGTCACAGCTGCTTGTTGTCTTGCTGAGTATCTGACTGGAGTGGTGTAGAACTCGAGAGCAGTGCCTTGCACAGCTTCAGAGAGGTGTATTTGAAAAGAAAAGAAATAAAAGTGAGCAAGGTGAATGTCCTGACTTTCCCAAATGCATGGTGAAACCCGGCTTGGCAGATCAGATGCTGAGGATGAACCTGAGGTTTTCATTCCAGAACACTGCAATTTCCAACTGAATATCTAAGTGCTTTTCCCTGGTTCCTCCTTCCTCCCTCCCTGTCCCCCACATCAAACTGCCTTTTAGATTTTTTATAGTTGGGAAGCTGTCCCAAAACAGGTATTTGTTAGGTGTCACTATGCAGCATTAATGCAATTAACCTTACAAGCCCTCTTTTCTTCCTTAGTGTATTTGCTTGGTAGTCTTTCAAGAATCATTTTACTGCTATTTTCTATTGTTGATTAATTTTGGAACAGGTACTGCATACATCAGGGGAGTTTCTCTTCTGTGTAAATGGCTATGGGCATCTTGGCTGAGGTTGCTGACACATATTTGGCTACACATTGACTTACAAGCTATTGTCAAGGACTAAGTAATGTTGCAAAACCAAATGAGTTACTTAAGAAAATTACTGTTGTCCTTACAGTTGGAGTGATCTCTCCTCCAAAGGAAGAAGAAAAATTGTAACAGAACGTGAAAGTTGATGTTGAGATAAAATAAATGTAAGGTTAACAAATATTTTATGATGTTGGGGTATGAAATTGTCCTAAAGTGCCCTGAAAAAAAAAAAAAAGTGGCTGAGTATGCTTGCTCCTTCAGTGGCAATATACACATTAATCAAAAATCTCAGTTGAAAAAGGTTGACTAGGTCTCACTTTTGAGTAGAACTTTGGTAATTCTGTGTAATTCAGTCTTCTGATGTAGCTTTCTGGGGGTATATTTATTTGTAAAAATGTCAGTATTATGACTGGTATTACATAATATTTTTTGAGATAACATTTCTGTATAAATAAAATATATCACAATATTTTCACTTTCTAGATGATGGATGACTTGGAGTCAATGCAGTCCAACAGTTATGTTAGTACATTTACAAATACTGACTTGTCCTGCATAATAACCCGAGTTTGTAATTTGTGAATGGTAATAAGGAGCTGAGGGAGAAATTTTTTTCTGTATTTCTACTTCTGTTGTATCTTTTATAATTTTTAATATAGTAGCATTTTATCATTTATACTTTTGGCATTACTCTTGCATGCATTATAAATATACTTTTGAGGACTGTTCTTGTGCCTAGAGATTGCTGTCAGATAACATTAGGAGATTTCTCAGTAGCTATGAAATCAGTAAATAACAGCAAGAGAAGCTTAAAAAAGAGATTCCGAACTTCAGAAAAAAATGATGACTTGAGTTGCAATTTCTGACACAAACTGTTTAGGTGTTCATGACCAGCAAAACATGAAGTAAATACTTCTATCGCCTTTTCTGCATCAGCAGTGGTACATAACTGTTCTGTTTCATAAACGTGTGATTCCCCTGAAGAGGGAAGGGGATGCATGTATTTTTTGTATTTGGATCACCAGTTTTATTCATACAAATTCATAATTAAAATGCTGTCCATGTTTTGTTGAATCTTGCTCTGGAGAAAGCAGATTTGTCAGCATCTCACATGAGAGTAAGAATCTCTCAGAGTAGAAACAGTGGTCCCTGATTTGTCAATGTCAGTGAGCAGAGAGAGGAGGGATATGTAACGAACCCTCTTTGATCAGAGTCTGTGATACCTAGCACAGATTCTTGGCTCTGGTGAAGACCACAGATTAAATCTTACCATGGTTGTTAACAGCCAGGGTGGAGGTGCAGATAGGATCTTGGCAACTGGGAGGTTTAGTGATACAAGAATGAAGTCTGCTGTCATGAAAGAAAATTTTTAGTGTCCTGTCTTGAGCATGAGTCTATACCGAATGCTGATAAAAGCTTCCTTTTCAGGTTCAGAATCAGTCCTAATAGAATTGCAGGAGAATGTTGTGCTGCTTCTTCCTGAGAAATCATGACAACAGTAATTGAAACAAGCAGATTTATGTTCAGCTGCTTACTGCTGGAAGTGTTTTTGTTATCTTTATCCCAGCGTTAATTTAGGTCACCCTTTAATCTAAGTAAAACAGACCATGTAGCTTTCTCTCTTGACTCTATGCCAGTACCAAATGTCCAGAGAATGCTGTTAATTTTGGTGCTAGTGTACTGTATGAAATTTCAGCTTTTAATGTTGATGTCATTAATTAATTGATAGTTTATGCTGTGTTTATCTATTATTTTATTTATCTTTATTTATATTGGGTATCCTCTTGTCTTCCTACTTCTAAGTATGGTTCCAAGTCTTTAAAGAATGGTTCATTGAAGATGAGTGTAGGTATGCAAGTGCAGCAAGAGTCTGTGAGTCTGTAATACCTATGCCCTGTGAATTGAAGCACTCAAGCAGTGTCCTCCTGGAGCACCACTGAAACAGATGAAGGGCTATGTGTGCTGTGAACTCCAAGGCCTATATATGAAAAAGTGTCTTCCAAAAGTTAGGTAAGAATTAGGTAAAAATTGAAACCAGAATGCAAATACATAAACCACTATTAAGTTGTGGGTTTTTTGTCATTGGTTGTTTTTTGTTTTGTTTTGTTTCTTCTTCATAACACCAGATAGTGCAAGGAATGTTTGAACTCATAATTTACTCACATAGCTCCTCAGAAAATGAACACACTGTCAGTAGTAGTAGTTGTAAGGACAAGTCTTAGTTTAATTTTCCTTTTATTTATCTCCTGAATACAATCCACCGCTGTCACTTGTTTTATTAACATTTCAGAATGCATAATAATTTATAATAGAGAAATATGACTCCTGTTGTCTCCTCCTCCGGGCTTAATAAGAATAATGTGTTTTCATAGCTATTTGTATTATGTATGTTAAAGCAGCATTATGAAATTGAAAATGCTTCTGAGTGTTTTATGAAAGTTGAAAGCCCCTGAGTGGTAATAGCAGGGTTTTCACTGACATTGTCGATGTATTAAGTGCTAGTGGTAGTGTTTCAGGATGCAGAACGTGTTGATAGTCAATTATCTGTGATCTTGGCCTCTCCGATTGTCTTGTTCAAGTGTTCTCAGTGGTAAAATCTGCTTTCTTATGTCAGAGAACTGAAGTGCTTTTCTTGGACAGGAAAAAATGTCTGCTAATGTAAAACACTTGTGAGAAAGAACCACCCTTTTTGGAAGAAAGTTCTTTGTCCAAAAATAGTTGCAACTGCCTGAAAATCTAGCTAAACAAACACTATAATGGAGCCTTCTCATCAGCTGTGGCTAAATGTGTTCTCCAGAAATTGCTAAAGTTGTATCTCGTACTCTTGTTTAGTGTGAGCTATTCTCAGTCTTTGGGAAGTAGAATGATCCGTGAGACAAAAATGATTGTAGTTAACCTTAGAACCTTAGATTGTAGCAACCTTAGAAAAGTACTGCTAATGGCTTTGGAAATATTTTTTGTTCCCTTTTTTCCTTTCCTCCCCATGAAAGATGAGCATAGCCTGGCTGTGGCACATTAGGTCAGCTGAGCCCTGTGTCCAGCCTCTGGCAGTAATTCAGAGCAGGGAGCACAACATGCTGCTCTTACCTGCCCTTCCCCGCCCTTCCCCAGGCACTGTCAGAGTGGGAAGTGTCTCACTCAGGTAGCTCCAGATACATCTTTCCTAGATACATCACTTCCTAGACCTTAAATCTAGTATGTGTATGTTATAGGACACTACAGTGTGTGTAACTCTGTAGAAACTCGGGGAAGATAGCTAGTGCATCCAGTAGTGTGGGCTGGTTTAGCGTAGGCTGGAGAAACCTTTAGGACAGGGTTACTTTTACTTTCACTCAAGAGAAAATAGAGTAAACACAATTAACATATTTTCCATCTTTCTGGTGGGGTCTTAAAGGATCCTCTGTAAGTTTCTGCGTGACATCTGCCACATGGCTCTCTGTGGTGATGAACACTGGAGACGTTCTCCAGTGTACCCTCTATGGGCCAGGCAGAAAATAGAGAGGCAGTACTTGGATCCACAGAAGAGGATTTTTGATTCTGTTAGATCAGGAAGTGCAGTATAGTGGTTCACTGTACTCTGAAATAAGTTGCAGTTTTGTACCTTTGTTAGTGACCTTGGATTAAAATTAGCAAATATTTTCCGTAAAAAGAAAAATGGAGACAGATTTGAGAAGCTGAAATTTAATTTGAATACGTTTGCAATGAAATGATCATTTTGGTGTGTCTTAATGTTGAAATGGACTTTTTGCCTGAAGTTACCTGAAATTTCTCCTTTCTTCCCCCTTTGGGTCTCTAACTAAAAAAAATGCAGTATTGATACAGCCAAAGTAGGTTATTTTTTTTTCACTTAAGGATTTGAGGTTTATGAAACATGTCAATAAACATGTCCAATGCAAAACTTGTCTCTTCCAAAAATATGAGACAGACTTTTCTAGTTAAGAAAAGCCACCCCAGCATATGGTGTGTTTCTTTTAAGACACAAAATATTCATATACTGAGATGAACCTTCTGGGAGAGCTTTGAGGCAATAGCTCCTGCTCTTAAAGCTTCTGCCTTTATTTGTTTCAGCAGAGATTTACTTTCTAAAAATTTTTCTTCCCAGTCTCTAGAAGATGTTAATAGTGCCCTGCCAAACTGTTGTTGACAATCTATGTCTTGTAGGATGGTGTTATATATAGATACCTCTTTTTTGTATACTTTTCAAGCCAGGAGAAACACTCGGAGATGCTTTCAGCATGAGTCTAGAATAACATTAATGGCTCTGGCAGAGTGGTTGTTGTAGTCTTGTATGACAGCTGTTGTACACATTATCTTACATGACTGTAGTTGTGGAATAGACTGGATTTTATATGTGATTGACATGGTATTGCATACAGGGCTGCCTCATCTGTTTCTTTTCAGTGCCTCGCTTGCTGTAGCAGTAAACCTGTGTTCACTTGCCACTGTGCTAGTGTGACCCTCATAGAGACCAGCAAAAAACCCATTTTGTTTGCTCAGCATCCCAAGAGACAATTAGGAATGGTTGCCCAAGCAACATAACATGCTTGTCAAATACCACAGGGATTGCTGTGATGCCAGTTGGACCATTGCATCAGAAGTGGCATGCTTCCATGCATGTTAAAACAGTGGAGTAGCAAAGGAATGTTGTTGCTTCCCATTTTCTTTTTATCTTTGTTTGGACTCTTTTCTGCTGAGGTGGTAGAAAATAAGCAAAGGCATGGAGTACAGAGAAGTAGGAATAAAAAAATGAAAGGAAACATGAACAAGGGAAAGAATCCTGTGGGAAGGAGAGGTAGGGGGGATACTCTGCATTTTGGATGCAGGAACAAAGCGATGGAGAAAAATAAAGAGTGTCAATGCGGAAGAAACATTTAAACGGAATAAAGCCATTTAGAAAGGATAAAGGAGGGATATGTCGGATATGTTGAAGGACTGGTATAGAAGGGTAAAAATGGGAATCACCCATTTTTAAGCATGTAGTAATTTATGTTAAAATGTATTTCTTCATGAGTGGTACAGTTTTTGTCTTTGCTAAAAAAATCTGTGTCTTTTGGGATTTATTTTTTGGTTTTGTTTTTAAATACGTTAAAATGAAATCAACAGACTTATTGATGCTTTGATACTTGGGTTTGTTTCCCTAATTCAACACCTGCCAAAGATCCCTTCTGGGTGCAGGTGGCTTATTGGTCTTGTGTGGTTAAAGCACACTTGTATTTTGCAGCCAACAGCACGCAAGGGAGCAATATGGCTGGTAGCACATCTGTCAGCCTTTTTTTCTTCTCAGCTTGAATGAAGAGCTACCTATTTACAGCTAAGATAACTGCAGGGAGGCTTGGCACACGTCCAGACAAAGGGCTCACACTCTACATCCATAGTGGGATGTTGCAGCTACTTTACTGCTGTTAACCCACCTAATTTTCCTTGTTTTATAGACATATAATCTTTGAATTCTTGAATAGCTTATGTACTGTACAAAGTATTTGTTCCATCTGTTCTGAGCATTCGAGCATTCTAATAAGTTCAGAGCAATTCAGAGGTTTAGATCTTGACTAGACTTTTAATCTAATAAAAATAATAATAATTTCTTTAGCCTGTAAAGAATTATAAGACATGGAAGTCTTTTGAAATAAAAGTGAAGCTATGAGAAGAAAACAACAACAAGCTAAACAGGAAATAAAAAATACTCTCTTTCAGTGATTTTCCTGAGAGATGTACATGTGATTGTTGCCTGAGGTCTCATTAAAAGTCACTTCTGCAACTTAAGTGCTATTTTTCTTCAATTAGTACAAAAATTAGTACATTTTAAAGTTTAGTTGCAAATAAAATTCTTCCTATCATTGTATGCGAGTTATAAATAATAAGCAGCAAGACCTAGCTTAATTTCCCTAACATTTAGGGAATTACTTTTACCCTTCTACCTTGGAGTCAAAAACATTTATGATATGTGTGTATAAAGAGGCATAGTTTTTGTCTATTGACTAAAAAAATAAAAAATAAAAAAGTCACTTTGTACTTTGCAAAGCTGTATACTTCATAGGCTCAGTAAATTCTATCTGATGTACCTAGAATTTCTTGCATTTTAGATAATACATTCATGATAGTAAAGTGTTTCTAATCATCATAATCTCCTTTAAAAAGAGAAAATGCTCATTCTATAATTGTAAACTTTTTTCCTCTTTCATTTATCTCCTTTACCTGCAACCTCTGTAATCTTCGTTCTTCTGATCCCATATTTCCCATGAGATCTGTGTGTATTACTATTTTTATTACATTAAGATGGAATTCCTATAACATTTTCTGTATGTCTGCTCTTAATGTGATTGGGAAGGGACTCTCTGGGCTCTTTTATTTATTTATTTGCTTGTTTTCATATGTTGGAGTGCCTTGTCATAAATACTTATGCAAGTAAAGTGGATTGGTGAGTAACTGTGATGTTAAAGTCAGATTACAGTCATTCCTTCCTCCTCCATTTTACTCAGCTCTTCAGAGGTATATGGTCATCTGCAATGAATCATCTCTCTTGACCTCACTGATACATTTCTCTTATTTCGTAATACTTTGTTACTGTGGCAGATGTAGTACAGACACAAAACAAAATAAGATAGAAGATTTGCTAGTATGCATGTCGTAACTGAAAGTCACTAGCTGAACTCCAGTTACAGAGTTTTTCTGTGCAGCATGGTTCAAGACACATTTCTAGCACTGATAGGTTTGGAATTTTTTTAATAACTACATAATGAATTTTTATATTTGAAACCAATCAGATAACAAACATTTTTTTTACAGGGAGCTTTCAGAACACTAAATTCTACTAAAACACTTCTACGTGCATTAGGGAATTTTAAGAGTATAGGAAGAGATCAAGGTTGTCTTGCTTGGCCTCCTATATAACACAAGAGAAAAACCTCCACTTCTAATTCCTGCAGCAATCCAATTGATCTGTACTATATATTTCTTTTTTTAGCAATAATTCTACTCTTTGCTTATATCAACCCCTTTCAGAAACATAACAGTACAGAAGCAGAACAAACCACCTGAATTGTTGAATCCAGCCTACAGCATCACATGCAGTTGTGCAGTGGACAGTAAGTCCAGAAGGTCTGTAAAAGCACCTGCTGTGGGCAGAAGTCAGAAATATGCCTAGCGTCATAAATCCTATTGTATCAAAATCCCAGAGATAAAACCATGAATTGCCCTACCATGAGAGCAAGACTATTTCATTGTCATGAGGTACTTGGGAGCATTATGTCCCCAGCAAAGCGCTCATACTCATGTCACATGCCATGCTCCTTTCTTTCTTGCAGTCTCTCCGTAAGCCCTGGAAGCCTGAGCTAGAGACAACACTTGTTCTGATCCTAGGTCTGGTAATCAGATTAACTCTAGAAGTATGCAAGTTCTTGAGAAGCTACTTATTGCCATTAGAATCATCAGTGTTTCTTGTTTGGTACCAGACATGCCTCCCAGAAATCTCTGATGGTTCAAGATCTCCCTGGAAATATGATGGTGAAGGAACAGGGCACTTGCAGGTATGGGCAGACTGCTAGCACCAACAGCGGAATGTGATCTGACTCAGTTAAGAAAAAAGAAACAGCAGACCCAGTGTTGGTCAATATACCTTCCAGCAACGTCTGTTGTCTTCCCGTTTCAGCAACACCTGACAAACTTGAACGCAAGTTGTTCCAGTAGTCCTGCTTGAAAACGTGTGCTTTATTTTTAATATAAATATGTTAGCTTAAACTTGAGAACAGTGCTGTGTTTCTCTCTCCAAATACCTGAATTTAGAGCCAGCTGAAATCTAAGACTTTGTAAATCACAGTTAAGTATGAACAGTGATGACTGGGATAAACCTGTGTTGTTTGTTAAATATGTACAATGAGGAGGGGAAACAACAGCACATTTAAAAAGCTGTAACTGCAATAATAGTCCTGCTGGCTGGGTCATTCCAAGGCAAAAAGAGGTCACAAATGATTTTACTATGTGAACTTCTATTAAATGTGATGTTTGTGAGTTGTGGTTTTTATTTACATTGTTTAATAAGTGTAGAAATGTTTTTCTTCACATTTTTGAGGCTGGAGAAGTAAAAGGTTGTAAAACCCACTGAGAAGATGGGCTTGGTGAGATGGTGGCAAGAGAGAGAAAAGGAAAAGCAGCCAGTTGATTTATGAATTTCCGCTGATAGCACTCACTAAACTGTGATGGCCAGAATGGTGATGCAGAAACTCAGTGTGCTGTGACCAGTGGCAAACCTTACATGCATCTTACATGGGTTTCTTTGCTTAAATAGTAGTCAGTTTTCAAGATACAACATGCTGTTAATTGTTGTAGCATTAATTTATGATACACTGGATTAAAGAATAGATTTTGTCATAATTTCAGCTGATCGTATTTTCTAGGATAACAGCTTTCCTGAAAAAGTGACAATACAGCTAACAGTGGGCTCAAAATGTTGATTTTGTTTTTCTTTCATAATTTTATTTGTGTGGCAAGTTTGGGGGTGCTCTTTAAGTGATTTGTATTTTGCCTTAGTCTGGAACTGCTGCACCCTTATCTCTCAAGTGGCTTCAAAGACTTGCTTCATAGCATTGCAGGTATAAAGATGATGTATTTGGACATTGTGTGCTCTGTTTGTCCTGGCTCTTGCCTTCTGGTTCAAGAAAGGCAAGGCAAGCAGCATCTACGACTTTGCAGCACCGTCAATCTTCCAAAGTATGTCAGCTTCTTCCAGTGAACAAGTACTTAATGGCCCTATTTTCTCCTTTGGTGGGTTGGCTTTGTATGAGGTAACGTTCCTTAGGAACAGACCTGTTCCTTTTGTATAATAGATCACAGTAAGAAAAGGATTTGTGTCTTTTCCATGTATCCCTTTGAGTAAGAAATGAGACTTGGTAAATGACAGTGTTGATTTCAGTGACCCTTTTTTGATGACAAATACATGCATGTGTAGTATCTTTGAGCTGGCTATACTAATGCATAGTTTTTCGTTCTTACTTATTTCATTTTTTTTTTAAAGTTTTACAAGGTGGTCTTGTACACCAAGATATACTAGAGTTGTCTTTCTCTGAAGAATGCAAAGCACCCAGGATTTCTCTCAGCTTCTTTTTCTCATGTGTGAAATATACTTACTATTCTAAAGTTCTGTGATGACAGAAATGGTATTTATGTAGTAATGGTCAGGTAACCCTTGCAGGTTTTCAGGAGTGCTGGAATTTCTGATGTTGCTAGTTTATTCCTGGAGAGCAACGCTGTTCCAATAGCTCCATGCATACTGCAACTTTTGGTTATAGTTCAGAAAGACAGTCTGTCAGTGTATGTGTGTGGTGGAGTTTTTCCCTTTATTTAAAGTTTTGTCAACACATCTGTTTTAAAGCATTTATTAAATCATTTCAATAAGGATGCAGGTTTTTATATTACAGAATTAAAGTCTCAAGTATTTTGTTGTGGTATATTAGAGCAGAAGTATTTCTGTAAAAGATGGCTGGTGTAGCCTTCAGCCCATCAGATAAACAGTCAAAGTCTAAAACATTCTTATTTCAGGATAAATAAATATTTCAAATTAGAATAGTTAGTGTCACTGTGACTAAAAATCCTGATTTTTCTGCTTGACTCTAGGACACTGCAGAATATTTCTGGTATCTGCAGTGTGGAGGTTAGGCAGTGAGTCATGAATGCTCTTCTGTCTTGACTGGTTTCAGGAGAGAGGATAATGCAAACTTTGCGTTCCTTAGGTCTGGCTTCTCTCCAGGGTCTTTCATGCAAGACAGAGTGCCAGTAGTCCTAGTAGCTTTTGTGATAAGAAAGCTCTTACTGATTGCAATGGTAACACCCATGCCTTTTTGGGTATAGCAGACCACTAACTGGTGTTAGTGAAGAGTGAAATTTAGTTGCTGTCAGTCTGCTTTTAAAATGTGACCCAGTGGGCTCTGACTGTTCTTGAGTTTTGGATTGCAGCTCTGGTGTTTGACATGGGTGTGCCATCTTAGCTGGATGGGAAATTACTAAGATTCCTTTAACAAATGGAATGATGAATCTTGCATTTGTTTGGGAAGCACACTCAAACATACAAATATAGGAACTTCTATAAAACATCCCACATTGTTCTGATTTTCTAATTTCTGCTTTTATTTCACTTTTCTTTAGAAACATATAAAAATATCAAAAAGGGTGTGTGTATATATATATATATATATATACACATACATTTTTATTTTTTTTTTTTTTTTTTTCCTCTGGCATGGCAATATACCATTTTCCTTAAGCGCCAGGTAAGTGCTGTTTGGATATTTGCAGATCCACAAAACACTACCCCTGTTATGGTGAAACAACAGTTCAAAGAGAGCTAACTCACCATTTTTCCACTCTTAAAATACAATTAGATACAGGTCTGTAGGGAAAATACTGCAAATTGTAGTTAGTATTTGTTTCTGTCCTGTTTGTAAACTATAGAGTGTCACTTTGATTTTACATTTTAATAGCTTCCCATGTTTAGTAATTATATCAACAGAGAGAAATGTAATTGCATTGCATTTTTTGTTTCTCTGAAGATGAGTCCTGGCCTGCTGACTACCTTCCTCTGTCCTTTACTTTCTAGCATGCTGCTTTGAGCTCCTGATTTCATGAAACCCATTCCAACTGGAAGTGGCAGTTGCACTTCACAGTTTCCAGGCACTTGGAAAACAGGGAGACTAGTCTCACTGATGGTCACTAACAGGCATTTTAAGTATCACTTATGTTGTCAGCTTGTTCAAGCAGGTCTTTATGATGGCTAAATCTACTGTTAAGGATTATGAATATGTTGTACAACATACACAATTGTTAGATTAAAAAAAGGGTTGAAGTGATGAATAGGTGGAAAATTCCATTTATAACTGACCTTCTTCATGTAAAAGAATAATAGATTTGGTTTAAAAATTGTGAATCATGTTTATCAGGGTGCACTGTGTTCAGAACAACGTAAGGAACTGGAGCTTTATTGCAGTCATTCTTGTCTTCCATTATTTTCAGTTTCAGAACTGTAGAGAGGTATCTAGGTAACTGATTTTATATTGGAGCTTCTTTTTGTGTCAGACTTTTACAAGACATTAGTTGAGGTGATGTTTTCCTTTTGATTTCTAAGTAAAAATCTTTTCCCAACATTATGTAGCAAAAAGTAAAAGCTGATGGGGTGGGATTAGAACATCCAATGTAGGCAGTCTGGTTTTCACCCCTTCCTTTATTTTATGTAGTAGGGTCATGATCAGAGGCTTTACAGGAAAGAGTAGTAGTTTCAATTTATGCCTATCATCTGGAACAGATAGTGTATTTATAGTTGGAAGATGCTTCAAGGCAAGGGTACCTCAAGACTTTGGTTCTATTCCAATTGACGAATGTACCATTGTTGGAACATTTCATCATAAGTTAGGTGATGAGTCATTTCTGACTCAGGCAAAGAAAAAAAAAAAATCTACACAGAAAGCAGGCTTTGAAATGAGAGTGACAGCCAGGACAGAATAAAAATACAGAATGCTGAAAATCTGGCTATGAAATTCTCTGGCACCTCCATTTTGTATGCTTTTACTTGTCCAGTGGATGAAATTATGAAGAAAACCTTGCTTGAAAAGCTATTTTCAAATAATGGAAGCTACTGTCAACCTAGTAATAGAATAAATGATTTAATTAAATATTATTGAAATAGTTCTTCTTGCATAACCAGCAGTAGTTGACTTAATGAAGTGTAATACATGACAGTTTTTTCTTGTGCTAAATTCTTTGAAATGTTAACTTGTGTATTTCAATCAGGATAATGAGGTGATGATTGCCATGCAAGTATTTAAAGGTGGTGGTAGGGGAAGAGGAAGGCAACAGAAATGTGGGTAACAACCCTTTTGCTTGAATGCATAGAGCATACAAAAGTGAAGTCCTTTTGGTCTTTTTGATGCAGTAGTGGCAGAACAAGGCCTTGTTCCTTGTTTGTTATCCTGTCCAGAGGCTTTATAGAAAAACCTGAACATCAGTTCCACTGTTGAGTCCCTTGTGTTCTAGGTAGTTATGTTCTATGTTCGTTGTTAACTTGGTCTTGCAAGTAGTCACAAGCCATTCACAAACTAGTGCTTTTCCTCTTTGAAAAAGGGATGTACTGAAGTGCCAGCTCTAGTTTTTTTGAAGCCCTTGATCAATAGGAGCAACAGGAGGCAGATTTGGAGAGAGGAAATATGTGTATGTGATGGACAAACAAATAATTTCATAGGGGGTTGAGAAAACATGCAAATATTTTACTAAAATGAAGCAATATTGCGCTTCTACATTGTATACTGGCTATTTGGTTTTGCTTAATAAAGTCAAGGGAAATTGCTGAATAATTGCTAGATATACATAGTAAAAAGTTAACTTGGAGTATTTTACTTGATGTTTCTCTCACTTGTGCTTTCTTGCGCAACTTCCCCATTTAAATGATAGGCTGGGTTAGTCATTGCATTTGGCTGAACCAAATTTTAAAGACAATGCAAGGGTAGCTTATAATGCATCCTTCTCTTACTATCTTCTATGCCAAATCATCCTGCTGTTGCGAATATTGCAATCTTAATCTTATTACAGTTGCTGGAAAATGCTTTTATTGTTTGGAATTTTGTCCTCTGTCAAGCTGAAGGCATCATTATCCTATCTTAGAAGGACAAAAAAAAATCATATTCTAAGGAGCAGAGCCCGATTAATTCTAGGAGCTTTTATTTCTGCTTGCTGCTGCTCTATGTTTTATTTGCTTCCCCCTCGATGTGGAAAGGAGCCAGCTGTGTTAGAACTAGTATCTCAAGAACACGATCTGCCATTCACTTTTGCTATGCTGAGGCTGTAAAGGAGGCCTCAGCACAGTGTGGATCCTATGGGTATTGCTGGCTTTGATCATGAATTACCTTTGCTTATGTGTTCACCGTCCTTCATGGTACTAGATTCAAAGTTCTGCATATGCTGGAAATTTCACTGACCCAAAATGTTCCTGATCACTGAAAACTTCCCTCAGATCCCTTTTTGTGCATCAATTCATTATTGTCCACATGCTCTTGAGTAGTTGCTGCACCTCTCTAAATCCTTGCTGTTCCATTTCTTTGTGCATTAGGTTCTCTCTAAATCTAATGGATGTGATTGAAGAAGCTGACACCATTAGCAGGCAAAATGGATATTGCTGTGGTCTCTGAAACATCTTTAGCCTTTGATATTTTTGGCATGTGGATTAACACAGTGTATGGCAAATATTGTGGTATTGACACTTGGCTGCCACAGTTTAAACCCAGTCAGACAACTCGTTCACTCACTCCCCCGCTTCTTTCCCTCCCCCTACTCCCGGAGGGACGTAGAGGAGAATCGAAAAGAATGCAACTCCCACGGGTTGAGATAAGAACAGTTTAGTAACTAAGGTATAACACAAATCACTACTGCTACCACCAATAATAATAATGATAAAGGAAATAACAAGGGAAGAGAATACATAACCTCAGCACCAGCCAACCGATAACACGCCCCCCACCCCCAGCCCAACCAAGCACTGACCGATAACCTCCTCCAACCCTGCAGTCTGCCAGCCCTTCCAGCTAACTCCCCGTTACATCCTGGGCATGACGTGCTTTGGTATGGAGTACCTCTTTGGCTAGCTTGGGTCAGGTGTCCTGTCTCTGCTTCCTCCTGGCTTCCTCTCCTCCCTGGCAGAGCATGAGGCTCACAAAGTCCTTGGCCAAACCAAAACATCGCTATCAGCTCTGTTCCCAGGCCGAAAGTCAAAACACTGCACTGCACCAGCTACCAAGAAGGAGAAAAATGCCTACTACTGCTGAACCCAGGACACACAGGTTCCTCAGGGTTACCACTGTAGACTGAAATAGCTTGTTTAAGCAAATAAGCACAACATATAATTACTTTGTTAATTAATATAAAAGCTCTTTGGTTTTGTATAGCTTCCTTTTTGGATTCATTATAATGATTTAGAAAAAATCATTATAAATGATTTAGAAAAAATCATTATAAATAATGAGACAGGATTTTTATTTAAACCGCTTTTTGAAAGCATGGTCTGGGAGGCTTGTCCTCTTTTTAAAAACGGGTTTGGGAGCTAGCTTCTGCTGAGCCGTTCTCTGGAGGTGTGGGGGCAGAACTCAGCTTAACACCTTGTGCCAAGAACAGCATTTCTAACAGGGCAGCTTTTTATTGTGGAGTGTGAGAAAAACATTTTTTACAGATTATGTTGACAAATGCAATCTGTTAATGGTTTGTTAGTGTAAAGCATAACACTTAAAATGAGACAAAACTAGTTTTAAAAATACCTTTTTAGGCCATGGCAAAGCCTAATATCCAGCTATGATTTCCCAGACACTTGACAAAATCTTTTTTAATTCAGCATTGCCTTGTGGAGATAGCTCTGATGTACACTCGGTTTTTACATCCCTGTGCTGCATCTGGCAGACTGTATTTAGGAATGGTCAATTAGCACTATCACCTCTAATTTATAGATATGGTATGTCAGAGAAATACCCATCTGAAATGTGACACAATTATTTAAAAGACCGTGACAGACTTAACGGATCTATCTACAGTTTACATTCCACAAATCTCACTACTGCTTGAAGTAAAACACATTGGGACTGTGCTTATGAAAACCTGTAGATACCAGTTTTGAGTTAGAAAGTTCCTACAGAGGGCTGGCCAGTTAAGAATGAATAATCTCTGAGATGTTTGGAGTCACCAGTCACTTTTATTTTTGGAACATACTAGTTGAGCAGATTCTTAACCTTTGGTTGGTCATACTTAAAGAGCCTTTTTTTTTCTGGTTGAGGCCTGTGATATATATTAATATAACCGTTGCAATATAAGTAGTAATGCCTGTAGCACAACATATATATATATATATGTATGTTGGTTCAGCTGTCGTATATGTATCCTTTCAGCAGAGACTACCTATATACTGGATGGAAATGAAACAACCAAAGACCAGGGCATACTCCAGAAAACTAAGGATGGATTTGGAGTGCAATGCTCTTGCGCTATCAGTTGTGAAACTTTATGGGGTGATTGTGGCAGAGGTACCAGAAGAAGAACAAGCAGAGGAAACTGGAGGGAGAATAAAAAGTGTTTTGTTGGTAATGAAGATGGAGGACTCAAATTATAGATACGTGTGATACAGAGCCTCTTTTTGTACTTGAGAAGATAGCTAGTGGGATTTATTCAGGCAGTGGAAGTACACATACCAGTGACGTAACTGGTCATTTTGAAAGCTGGTGTGTATCAGCACTGGTTAAACACAGGGGAAGGGCATACACAGATTGAAAATGCTTCACATTTTTGCTAGGAATTTGTGGACTTGAGTGCAATGCTGCTGACTTATATTGTCCTGTTAACACTTTGGACTGTAAAAGCTTCTTATGGATTGCAACCTGTTTGGTGCTTGAGTGCTGCTGAGAGCGCATGGCACTTTTAGAGCCACATCTTTGAGTACCGTTGCACAAACTGACCTGTGTATATAGTGCAGCAACCATTTCATTTACATGACTTGAGAGTAGGTATTCGGTGATTATCTTCAGTGCTTTTTCCAGTGCTTAAAAGCTTTATACCTGTGAAATACTTCACAGTGTATCTCTTCATTACAATCCCATCACAAAAGAAACAACCATTCTGTTCTTGAGTGTATTGCCCCTAATCACAGGAATTATTAAGGAAGGTTAAAATACTGCAAAGTCATACTGACTATGTTGGATCTGCACATAGAGCTTGGTTTGCAGATGCTCACTGTTCTTAACGCAGAGGTCTAATTTATGGTTATTTGCTGCTTACTAAATTTAGATTGGATAGTTTTGCTTCCCTGATTTTGAAACAAAGGTGAGATATCTTAGTTGGCTATGGATTTGAAACTCAGTTTTTGTGAATGACTTACTAAGTTAAATTTTAAAGACAAGCTCTTCTGATTTACATCTTGGAAGTGAACTTCCTTTCATTTACATGGCATGTTTGTGGGCCAAGTTCAGAAGGCTACTCATATAGAAAAGTTATGTTGCTAATCTGATTCTTTAGTGTTGACAAAGTATAATTAATAAGAGTTAAAAAGTCCTAATCACCCCTTAGAATTACTGTCCTGTTAAGACAGGGGGATGCATCATATGAACCCTCATTCTAACTTGTCTGATGCCGTGAAGAAAACACAGGTGCAGCACAGCCATCAGAGGCAGGGAGAACCTAAACAAGTGACCATCCTTATTAATATCTGATACTGATATTTAATCCTGCAGTCTGTTGGGATTTGGAGACTCCACCCTCAGGTGGAGTGAACTGGAAGAGACTTGGGACAGCTCCCTGTTTGGTTTTTGTCCTACTTATGCATAGATGGAGAACAGTCAATATTTTAATTAGATTTCATTGAATTCAAAGAAATTGTTTTGCTATGTTGATTTCTATTTCAACTATGATAAAATAATTTAGTAATGAAAAGGTTGGTAGAAAATTGTGTTATGGGCCAAATATAGCAAAAGGACATATGGGAATTTACACACAGAGCTGAAACAGTGCCAGTACTTGCATCCTATCAGGGAGTGATGATGTCAGCCAGAATGTGGGAGTGGAAGAGTCCCTCTTTTATTCTGTTCAAGGCAGTGTGATTGTCTGAGGAAAGCATTTTCACTAAAATGCTGGTTTCCTTGCGTGGTCTTCTGGATAGTTCCTGTACAGATGAGGAGACCGTAAGTTAATAATTAATCAGTCAAACAAATGAAGAGCAGTAAATAAACAAATATTTAATTTCAGCTTTTAATGTCAATGAAATATTCCAAGATTTTGAAAGTATTTTTAGTGCCTTTTTTTTTCCCTCTAAGGTGTATATGTAAAAACTTTTATCATGAGAAATTAGCCATAATCCTTTCAGTGACAATTTCTATAATTTGTAATGTGTAATTATAACTAACATTCCAGTGCTATGCCCATTTTTTTTTTTTAATAAGAGATTATAGGACTTCCATTGCAACAGTCCAGAAAACCATCTTTTTTTATTACTGTGGTAGCACAAAGAGCACCTCCTGTATGAAGATAGTCTGAGAAAGGTGGGCCTGTTCAACCTGGAGAAGAGAAGGCTGTGTGGAGACCTCATAGAGGTCTTCCAGTATCTAAAGGGGGACTATAGGGATGCTGGGGAGGGACTGTTCATTAGGGACTGTAGTGACAGGACAAGGGGTTATGGGTTAAAACTTAAACAGGGGAAGTTTAGATTGGATGTAAGGAAGAAGATTTTTACTGTGAGGGTGGTGAGGCACTGGAAAGGGTTGCCCAGGGAGGTTGTGAATGCTCCATCCCTGGCAGTGTTCAAGACCAGGTTGGAGGAAGCCTTGGGTGGTGTGGTTTAGTGTGAGGTGTCCCTGCCCACAGCAGGGGTGTTGGAACTAGATGATCTTAAGGTCCTTTCCAACCCTAACTATTCTATGATTCTAACAATTAAAACTCACTTTTGTTTTCTTTTTCAAGCTTGTTACTGCACTGTTGATCTTTCCATGAGCTGAAGTGGCAACAGATTTAGGCATGCACTGTAGTTTAGTTACTCTTGGTCAGTCTTGTGTTACCTCACATGCATGAAAGATTACATTTTCTGAGTTAGTAACAAAACTCATGTAGTTCACTGGCATATTGCGTGGCTTTTTAGACCTGCCCATGCATATGATATAACATTAACTGTCTTCTAAAACAGGAAATACAGAAGATGCTGAACAGTCAAGGCTTGCTGATGTTTCATAGACGTTCATAAGCACCAGAGGGCAAGATGTTATTTTAGATGACCTGATGTTTTTGATCATTATCAAGTCTAAATTAATCCTTAACTGATGTTACTTTTAACTGAATGTGTTGGAGAAAGAAATTGTGCATTTCCTTTATGCATTAAGCAAGGTCACTATTCATGAAAAGCCATCACTTGATGTTTATGAATCATAGAATCAACTAGGTTGGAGAAGACCTCCAAGATCATTGAGTCGAACCATAACCCCAGGACTGCCAAGCCCACCACTAAACCATGTCAATAAGGGCAAACTGGTCTCCCCTCATGGCTGCCCCTCATGAACTCCACTCACAGTCCCCCCTCATCTACCCCCCACAGTGTCCTACTCTGTATTAGCTGCCACCCCTGCTGCTCACAGCTACCCCTCATCTCCCCTCAAGGTCACCCCTCGTGGCCCACAGCTGCCGCTGCTCTCCCCTCATGATCTCCCCTCAATCTTCATGGCCATCCCTCCTCTCTCCTCACAACTGCCCCCACGAGTGCCTCTCACGAGCTCCCCTCTTGACTGCTACTCACGTGTGCCCCTCATGAGCTCCCCTTATGAGTTCCCCTCATGACTGTCCCGCACAAACTCCCCTCACACCTGCCTCTCACAAGTGCCCCTCATGAGATCCCCTCATGACTGCTCCTCACAACCGCCCCTCACCAGCTACCTTCACACCTGCTCCTCATGAGCACCCCTCACGAACTCCCTTAATGACTGCCCCTCACAAACTCCACTCACAAGTTCCCCTCATGACTCCCCATCATAACTGCACCTCACGGGCCTTCATGCCTGCCCCTCATGGGCTCCCCTCATGACTGCCCCTCACGAGCACCCCTCATGATTGCCCCACACGAGTACCCTTCATGACTGCCTCTTATGAGCTCCCCTCACACCTGACCCTCACGAGCTCCTGTCATCACTGCCCCTCACAAGCCCCCTTCACGCCTGCCCCTCACAAGCACCCCTCATGACTGCCCCTCATGAGCACCCTTCATGACTGCCCCTCACAATCCCCCCCTCACGCCTGGCCCTCACGAGCTCCCCTCACACCTGCCCCTCACAAGCAACTCTCATGATTGCCCCTCACGAGCTCCCTTAAGGACTGCCCCTCACAACTCCCCTCATGACTGCCCCTCTTGACTGCCCCTCACACCTCATGGCCACCACTCCTTTCCCCTCATGATCTTCCTTATCCAGTAGTCAAAACATTACTTACCTATGTAGAATGAAAGACTGAGTGGCCCACAGTTAAGCCATTCCACTTGATGCCTACTCATCCAAGCTGATGATTCATCCTGTCCAACTGACCAGCAAGGAAATGGTCAAGACTGCGGAAGAGCCCTCTTTCAGCTGTATTTGTTAACGTCATCAGTTTTCAGCACTAGAGTAGCAATTCTGTCAACTGCAGGATTTGCATCCATCTGGTAATCTGTGCTGTCACCATAGCACAGGCCAGATCCTGGATTCGCCTTTTAACTGTTCTTTTCAGTTGTGCCATTTGCAATTTGCTTTGACATTAACGCATATTGGACAGCAAAATGCTTAAGTGTTGCTTTCACAACTGAACCTCATGTTTGGCTGCTCATACTTGGCTAGCATCTAAGCAACTTGGGGCACTTATGCTTGCTTGGGAAAAGAAGGAGACAGGTTTCCCCCCCTTATAATAGCCGTTTGCCTTTTCTTCCATCTTACTTTAAAATAAACTTCCATTTTTCACCTTCCACGTTCTGTGACACGTGACAAAGCTTGCTGCAGGTGTTGTATTTAGTCTACCTATTACTCTGAGAAAGTGCCTGTCTAATGATGTCTACTTTACAAATGTAAAATGTGAAACTACAGCATTCACAGAAGAGCAATAGATCATTATATATGATGTAATGTATATCATATATTGAGATATATATTGCCTATTATTTAAATGTATGAATTTATATATATAAATAAATAATAAATATTACCATATTATTTGTATGTATATGTGTACCTATTCTAAAAAAGTTTTAAATTCACCTTAAATAATCAGAGAGCTTTTAACTTTTTTTTTTGCCTTGTTCTCATGAATGTATTTATGATGAAAAATACTTAAGCACCTTGTAAATATAGCATGATTTGGAAAGTTTGATTTTGTGTATAATCCATTGAGTTTTTGAAATTATAATGTTTCCTTAAAAAAAGGAAGGATTTTATTTTTTTTTATTGGGTTAATAGACTGCTAAATCAAAGTTTCAGTCTTCACTGTGTAAGTGCTGATGTTGCTGCTGGCATACCTTTAACCCTTCATTACAAATAGTTTTGTAAAGAAAGTTACAGATAGTTTGTGATAAAATGAGAGGGTACCACAGGTATTGTTTAAATAAGACCTCTTTTGTTTGTTGTGCCATTCAGGTTTTGTACAGATCAAGCTGAAGAAAAACTTTCTCGTATCTCAGCCCTAGAGAGAGAAAGGCCTATGTATTGCCAAGTGGCAGGTGCAGATGTTCAGATCTTTCAATTCTAATTGTAGGTTCTCCTCTTTTGTTTATTTTTTTCTTATAACTGGAATTTGCAACCATGGCTTCTCCCATAAAGTCCAGTTTTTTGCAAATACGGAATATGTTTTAAATAGTTCTTAAATAATTTGTTGCTGTGAGCTGGCCGCCTAGGCTGTGCTGTGTAACAAAGTGGGGCACATACAGAACTTGGGTGACAGAAGGGAAGATGTATTCAAAGGATCATGATTGTGTGCTGTTTATGAAAGGAGCATGAACAAAGGAAGGGGAAAAGGGGAATTGGCACAGTCATGAAATATAATGGAGCAACTTGGTCTGTAGGGAGGTAGCGTGAACTTTGTGCTTGCAGGGTGAGGGAGAGGAGGAATGAAATGTAACAGTGGGGGCAGAGAGGTTTAGCTTCGACAGGGATAACTCTGCAGGGGACAGAGTAATTGTGGGAAGCTGAGGTGATGCAAGATCACAAACAGTAGGGAAAAATGAATTTGTAGTAAAAATTTAAGATGTTAATAATATACAGTGGCATGTTAGGGATTTGTGTTTCTGTTGCTCTGTTATCCCTACTGGTCTTCTCAGCTGGTTATCACAGGTTATTCATAGGCACTTGGAGGATGGAGATATTATTAAGGATCAAATAGCTAGCAAGCACCTAGTGAGTTTGGTAGGTGTGAATGTTGTTTACTAGCACAGTACAGTCCTCTGGCCTGTGTAAAATTAACACATTTTTCAGTTGATTGAGCTCGATACATCCTATTTCCAGATTGCATAGCTCCATCTGAGTCTCTCAGTCTTACTCTTTGCTGGAATACATTGTGTACACGTGGTTTATTGTGTGTCAAGTAGAGAAAACTAATCTCATGTCTTGCAAGTGGTGCTAATCACACAATAATGATCATCACTCATTAAAGTGTTAAAAGGCTAGTCACTTCTAGATGAAACAGGATTCTCAGTTGGGCGTTACTAACCTTGATATTTTCTATAAGACACCAAAAGATACTAAACATAAGTGTCCTGCCCCTAATTATGGGGAAGTGTAAACAGAATTTCTTTATATTATGTTCAAAGAGAATAGCAGTGTTTCATGTTAGGAAGGGAAGGCTGGTTGTTTCTCAGCGCACAAAGAAATTGTGGAGAGTGCTGCTTGCCAGCTGGCATGTTTACTGAATTGCTAAGTTACAGATATAAAACTGTTAATTGTGACCAAAGACTTTTGTACTTTTTTTTTTTAATATATATGTAATTTGATCTCTCATTCATCCCTCAGGTTTTTCATTTTAATTTGTGAATCTGACATAGCCTTGGAAGGAGCATATCTTTTGGGAACTAGTGTCATGCAAAGTTTACACCAGTTTTGCATAAACCCAGTGGAAGAATGCAGTGTGGGTTATATAAGCCACTGAAATTCACCTGCTACTGGAATAATTAATTGCTCAAGCATACCTCTACCACTATACCATTGAAGCACGTCATGTCTCCTACTGTGTGCAATGTGATTAAGCAGCATGCTGGAGTCTAGAAGTACAAACAAGTGCATTGCTGAGGGAACTAGGGAAGATACCTTATGATTCTGTTGCAGCAGCCTTTTACCCCTCTTCTTTATTACCTAAATACAGACCTTTCTGTGCATCTGACTAGAAAATATTTGACAATTATGTAATTATTCAAATTCTTCCCTAAACTTTAATCAAACTTACAAAAATCTTTAAGAAAGCTGTGAAAACTGACATTAGATGCCTAAAGTCTTGAATGAATGCTAAATGCAGTTATTTGTGCCCCAGCGAATTTTGCATTAGAAGAATGCTCTTCCATGTGGTAGGTAAAGTTTTAACAAGGGCACTTGACTAAGATTTAAGTTTAGATGCATTTAAAGGAGAAATAGCATGCACAGTCTTAATCACAGAATCATAGAATCAGGTAGTTTGAAAAAGACCATTAGGATCATCGAGTCCAACCATTACCCCAGGCCTTCCAAGTCCACCACTAAACCATATCACTGAGGGCCTCATCTACATGGTGGAAAATTAATTTTTGCAAGAACTTTCTAGAATTTGTGGTCACTTCACACCGCTGGATGCTTTGCATTGGTGTTGGATGATTTACATGATTTATTTCAAACAGGAGCTAAGCTGGAAAATTCCCTTGGTCCTTTCTATGTTAGATGATCACAGTGATCTCTTCTGGTTTAATCTGTTTATGTATAAAAGTCAATACATATTAGGAGTTGTTTTCTGTCTGTAATATGTTTTGGAAATCAATGATGGACGGAGAACATATGGCTTTTCAATGATGAGAATATTCTAGGACTACTCTGGTATTTTTTCTCTGCAAAGTGCTTGAAGGCATTTCTGTTCTTGTATTAGATCATGTTTTGTGCACAAGCAGAGGAAATTTAATGTAGTGTAATTTCAGCTGAAATGATTTGTAGTTTTAGAAACTGAGAGTTCTTTCTATGGCAAATGAATGTTACTTTTGAGTGTTTTTGCACTGTGTTTTTTTTGTCAATGCAGCTGAATGTTGATTCATTAGTATTTCAAAAATAGGAAGAACCAAGAGTATCCGTGTGCAGGACTTAGTGTTTAGTGTGATGTTAGAAAATAGTATGCATTGCCCTCATGGAAGAGAGTCTAGAGGTAACCAGGTGTGCATTAAGAGAGAAGGGATTTTTTTTTTTTTTTTGGCCGTTTTGTTTTTGTCACTGATTTCCTCTGTCAGGAAACTACTTTTGAGAAACTCTCCCATTCTTGTGCTCAATTTCATTCCTGTCAATGTATCTCAGAATTTGAAGGAATTTCAAAAGTGATTATTCCATCTCATGGTCTTTTCAGCTATGCCTTTGATTCCTAATGTTCTTACGAAGTGCTCAAGACATTTTTGGTACTACCAGTACCATTACTACCAGTAATAATCTATTTTTCTTTTCTATCTTTCTGATGAATCCATCACTTAGTGATGCGTGAAGAAATTTGGGTAGTAATGAGAAAAAAATAATGACTATATGATGTGCTCCTGTTCTTCCATGGAAACTTATGTATTAAACATATATGTCAGATTCATTTAGAGCAGTAAGAAAAACCAAATATTAGCAGTAATCAGAATATATATTTCTCTAGACTGGAAGAAAATTGAAAGTTGTTCCATACAAAAGATAAGACTTAATAAATGTCTAGTGATGTATGAAGATAAAATTGGAGAACCTTAAGAGGAGAGATTAATGGGGTGCATTGAAGATCACGATTAGGAAAAAAGAATTTTAACTTTTCCCTCTTTTTTCTGGGTTGATTTGTTGGTTTTTTTTTGGTTGGTTGGTTTCTATTGTGGGAAGGGAGAGGCTTCATAATGATCTAGCCTGAGCTGTTACCGTAAAATAGGCTATTAGACTGGAGTGAATAGATTCCTGCTTCCAAGTCATCAGTGATGTCTGAGCTTTTGAATATGTATGAAAAAAATAAAAATTCCAGTCTTAATTTGAAAATATCTTCTCGTGCCCCTACAAACACGCACTGTGATCCCGGGTAATAATGCACTGTAAGTATATTTTATCAGTGTTCAAGTATCAGTGCCTTATTTCTAACCTGCATATATTTATTTTTTCTTTTTGTCCTGTTAGATTTTGTTACACCTTTGAGAAGAATTCTAATAATAAATTCCTTCCCCCCCCCATGTAGCGGGCAATAGGTTGTCATTCAGTGACAATCTTCTCTTTGACAAACTAAATAGATTGACCTCTATAAATCTTTTATTACTAGTGATGTTTTTTAGTCTTGTTGTCATGCTCATGGTTCTCTCTTGAACCCATTTGTGAATGTCTTTGAAATGTTGGCAGCAGAACTGGACACAGTGATTTAATAGCAGTCACAGAGGTAATACAGCCTCCCTATTCCTTCTTGATATTTCCCAGATTATATATAAGCCATTAACTATATTATCCTGTGCAGCTTTGATCCACTATGACACTTACTGTTTGTCAAGCTAATTGCTTCCAAGAATAAAATTCCATCCTGTTTTTTGTTCCTGGATGTAACTATCTATTTAGCACCCCAAAAATAGGACCAGTGGAAGCTCTGATTAATTCATCAGTTTTGTCTCCCCCTCCCCTCTCCGTGTACCTGAGCAAAATCCATCGCATGCACTCTTGTATTTGCACCCATAAATACATTGTATTTATATTAAAACAGCACTGATATATTTATTTATTTATTTATTTTTTGATGGGACCCTCCCTACAAGCATTTGATGATAATGCCTCTCAAAATTCAAAATCAATAAACCAGGCAGTTTGAAACATGTAGCAAAATAAAATGTTTTTGTGGTAGTGGAAATGAAATATGCAGAGAAACCAGACATACCTTAATAAAAGAAGGGTGATAAAAAACAGCCAGATATGGATTTCAAGGGCCACAAGAGTCTTCTAGGCTTCTGTGCTCTGGAAGATTAGTACTATTTTTCTGAAAATATTTTGTAGTCCTTTTATAAGGGAAATTATTTTCTTTCCTTAAAATCACTGCCCAGTGGAGACTAATTAAGAAGCAATCTAAAAGTCTTTAGGCTTTTCCTTTGTCCAAGTTGGAAATAAGGAGGGGGAAAAAAAAAGAAGCTTTTTTTTTTTTTTTAAGAGCTTGTTGAATATTGTGAGGGGTTTTCCCACAAAAAAAACCAAAACAGGATACATAAAAATATTTTTATTCTTTAAAGCATTTTCAATCTTCTTATGGCTTTTTTTTTTCTCAAGAGTTAAAAAATATGATTTAAAAAAAAAATGTAGATGGAAACAAAGATCCCCAGCAATGTTTTCAGCTTTAAAAAGGGGTGAAGGGATGGAATAGTATTTATTGTTTTTTTTTTTTATTTATTTTTTTAAAGGTGTACTAGAATTATGTTAGTCTAGAAAGGATGATAAATAATGCTAATGTTATTTTTTCCTGCTTAATTTTTAACTGGTATATATTGCGTATTTCTTTTTACATAATTGTAAATACGTATACATGCTTAACCTTCTGCTCACAGCAGTCTGTTAGAAATGCATACAACGCAGGTTAGTATGCTGCTTTTGTAGTATGCAAAAAATTTCCATGCCATGCAAATCAATAGTATTTGTTACTGTGGTAGCCTGAGGAGCACAGAACAACAAAGACATCCTAATGAAAATCCTAGGGTAGCTTCAGCTATTGAAACAATCCTCAGAGACTGCAAATGAGTTGAGGGTTTATTTTGAAATTATCATCTAAACTGGAGGCTTGGACATACTGGGACTCCCCTAATTATCATGTATGCTTTGGGGCTTCTGGAAGGGTGGAAAGCTCTGCCTAATCATGTAGGCAAGCAGAAAATAGGAAAGGCAGATGTTGTACTGAGCTCTTCTTGTCTGAATCTGATTAACTGTTCTTTGACCTCATTCATCTATTTGATGAAGTCTGTCACAACTGTGTATTTTAAGGAGATATATGCCACACAAGTGAGTTTTTAAATATTATTTTTACTTTTTATATTATTGATACATTCTTGGACTAGCCACTCAGAAAAGCACCTCAGTGTTAAAGAAATAATACAATGTGTAAAGTGTTGGGGACATTATGTTCTGTTAAGGACGACATGAAAATTAGAGTGTCTCAGTGATATTTGCTGACACAGCAGTTTCCTGTGGAATATACTGCTAAAGTTATAGAAACTATGTACGGAAGTAGATCTTCATAAAAACAAAAAGCCCGTAAGATCCCCTATTCTATTCCTGTATCGTCCCCCCCCCCCCCCCCCCCCCGAAAAACCCAAACCAAACCAATACACGAACAAACAACTGTGAAAGCAAAGCTTAAGGACTTTAGAATAACGCTGCATTTAATAAAGTTAGTTGCTGTTTTGGAAAATGACATTTTCATTTCTTTGATAATTCTTCCAGCAAACGCTTGTTATGGGAGGTTGTCAAATGTAGGGCTGTGATACATGTCCTATATGAAATATGTTGTTTTTTTTTTTCCCGTTACTTTTGCATCATTGTTGAATATCAGTCAAGGAGAAGTGGGAGCCTAATTAAGAATAGTGATGCAGGTTTAGACTTTGCTTTCATTGACATAAACATTGTGTCTTAGCCAATTAATTATCTAATCTTTAAAGAATTTACTGGAAAATGCATGTGTAAAATGAATAAGTACTGCTTTTGTCTACCATAATATGAAATAAGACATAAAATAGCAAGGCATTAGGTTTTCTTTATCAGTTGAGATTAATGGTTTCATTGCTGCAATGTACATCTAGTCATATGCATCTAGCAAAATTAGCAAATAAAGTAATCAGTGAGGTGGAGGAGCTGAGTGCCCACATCTGACCAGGCATTAAGCCTTGTAAGCGAACACTATGTCTCAGTGTTTTGCTGAAGCCCAGCAACAGAGTGGTTGTAGGAGGGAGGCTGAATGCGTGCCCTGATCCCCCTGCAGCAGAGGCTGGTGGTTGACTCTATGATCTTGGGTGGGTCATCATCACTGCTGCATCTGGTCAGCGCAATTTGCACAATCATAGAATCATTTAGGTTGGAAAAGACCTTTAAGATCAAGTCCCACCATTAACACTGCCAAATCCATCACAAAGCCACATCCCTAAGTGCTACATCTATGTGCCTTTAAATACCTCCAGAGATGGTGGCTCAACCACTTCCCTGGGCAGCCTCTTTCAATGCTTGATAAACCTTTCAGTGAAGAAATCTTCCTCATATCCCATCTGAACTTCCCCTGGCACAACTCCAGGCTGTTTTCTCTCATCCTATTGCTTGTTACTTGGAGACAGACCTTCTTTCAGGCAGTTGTAGGGAGCAACAAGATTGCTCCTCAGTCTCCTCCAGGCTAAACAGCCCCAGTTCCCCCAGCCACTTCTCATAGGACTTGTTCTATAGACTCTTTGCCAGCTGTGTTGCCCTTTTCTGGACCCACTCCAGCACCTCAGTATCTCTCTTGTAGTGAGGGGCCCAGAACTGAACACAGGATTCCAGGTGCTGAATATAGCAGGATTATTAGTTCTGTGGCCCTGCTGGTCACATTGTTTCTGATACAAGCCAGGATGCTGTTGGTCTTCTTGTCTGCCTGGGCACACTGCTGGTTCGTACTCAGCTGGCTGTTGACCAACCCCAGGTCCTTTTCTGACAGGTAGCTTTCCAACCACTCTTCCCCAAGCCTGTAGTATTGCATGGTGTTAAAGTTCTTTAAAGGTCTTTTCCAACCCAAATTATTCTATAAACATGGAAATTGCAAATTACTCTGACCAAGTGCAGCTGTTTGGTCTGTATCAGAGCTCCTCTTCAGGCTTAATGCTGAACTTGACATTTCCTACCTACAGCCAGGTTTAAATCCTCCTGAATGCAGGATAAAGAGTGTATTATGGCAGTATTTAGACAGTGTATGAATTGCTGTATATAGTATCAGATTGAGAATTTGTATATGCCAATGTGGTTGTGAATGCCTGCAGTTAGACATGTACATTTGTGATCCAAACACTGAATATGCAGCTTTTAAAATATTTCAAAGGAGCAGTGGTAACAGTCATATGAATTCTATTATCTTCCAGCATTTACCAGTGCTAGTAAGATTCCCTGGTTTTCCTGTAGCACCTCATTTATTCTTACTTATAAATATTGGACCTGAAAATCTTCACTGGTCCCCTTAGATCAACATTATTGTTTTGATATCTATCTAGGATTTAAAATTTACTGGTCAGAGGTCTGGGACATGTGATTTTTGATGACTATTCTAAATATTAGCCTTGAAAGTTATTGTGCTATTAAAACTGTGCTAGAAAAGTGTTGAAAATGGATTTTTCTGATGAGAATTACTGATTTTGAATCAAAAGATAAAAGATTGCTCAAATTTTTTTCTCTATTGTCAACATGTGAAATGTAATCGATAATTTTCCTGAATCTGGAGTTGACCCTTAATTATTTCTGACAGAACCTGCAAATATATCTTAAAATGAATTGATTAAAGCCTTTTCCTAAAAAATTGATGTTTTGGTAAAATGAGGTAACTTGATTCTGCAATAGTGTCTGTAAAAGGATTGGTTCACTTGTTTATTAAAAAAAAAAAGACAAATTGCTTATTTCATGTAAGTGGTCTATTAAATCACCACAGTATTGCTGCTGCACTGAGATTTTTATTTCCATTATATTCTTGTGTTTGCAATATTCATGTACTGTAACAAACTCATGGTTATGATTTTCCTGCATGGAAGGTCAGCAGTAAAAGGGGAACAGGCAGTTATATGTTCCTCGTGATACGAGAACAAAGATTAGCCTCCACTCAGTGCTCAAATATTGAATGGCTGTGTTACAGAGCCGCAGAGCATCACAGAAAACCTTTTCCCTCCTAAATGAAAAACAGCCCCATATTGATAGATCACTGTGAAGATGTTTTGCTTGAAGTAATGCCAGTGACAGTCACATATTTTTGGTTCATTTATGTCTAGAGACTCAGTTCTGCACCCTAAATTGTCTTCTCAAATTACTCCAATCCTGCACAAGTTATTATACAGTCTATAAAGCATTCTGAGCATTCTTGCAGAAAAGAGTCAATCAGTGAGAAACAACATAATGTTTATCACAGAATTCTGTTTTTTGAATCCAGACTTCAAGTTACCCATTGAGAACTTCCATTTATCTGTTATATGACATGCAGGTTTATTTATAACTCTGGACTTACGCAAGTCATATTTGTAGGTTTTCGTCATTTCTACTAATAGCTTTTTTACAAACCACACTGTAGCTGCTGCAGTTGGCCAGGCTTGGTGGAACATCTTCAGATTTTGGGAGAGGACAGATATTCCCTGAACAGTGTCAGTGGACTTGCCGTATGGGGAGGCTCATAAAGTGGGGTAGCTGCAATAGCCATACCTCTGATACTGCTAATATTATTTTCCAGATGCTGCTTCTCTCCTGTGTCACCCATTTATTTTATGCAGTTTATACATCCTGTGTTTCCCAAGGCTTTGTGCTCTTTGCTCCCTGGTGTATTGTCTCATTTAATTATGTGTGTATCTCACTTGGACATTTTAAACCTTCTACCTTTTTTATTCTTTTCAATAAAAATAGTCTTTCTCCATTCCATTCCTTTCCCTTCTTTCTTTCCCTTTTTTTTTTATTCTAGCTGGTAACACAAACCCCCTAAATTTTGAAATTTTTAAAAATTACTATCTGTGCAATGAATTACTATCTGTGCAATTACTATGTGTGAATTATTTTTTATATGGACATTCAGTGTCTTCTTCTTGTGGTTTAAGCACGGCTGGTAACTCAGCACCACACAGCTGTTCACTCAGCCTTTCCCTTCCCTTCCGTACTTCCCCCACTTCTCTGGGCAGGATGGGGAGGAGAATCAAAAGAATGTAAACCCTGTGGGTTGAGATAAGAACAGTCCAATAACTAAAGTATAATATAAAACTACTACTAGTAAGGGAAATAACAAGGGGAGAGAATATAAAACTAGAAGGGGAATGGAACAAAAAAACAACCAACAAGCACAAGTGATGCACAATACAATTGCTCACCACCCACTGACGGATACCAAGCCTGACCCAAGCAGTGGTCTCAGCCTTCCAGGTGGCTACCCCCAGTTTATATACTCTGCATGACATACTGTGGTATGGAATACCCCTTTGGCTACTTTGAGTTGGGTGTCCTGTCTCTGCTTCCTCGCAGTTTCTTGTGCCCCTCCTCACTGGCAGAACATGAGAGACTGAAAAGTCCTTGATCAGGGTAAGTGCTACTTAACAACTAAAACATTGGTGTGTTATCAACATTGTTCCCAGACTAAAGCCAAAACATAGCACTGCACCAGCTATTAGGAAGGAGAAAAATAACAGCTGAACCGAGGACACTTCAGTATTTTTATGCTATTGAAAAGTCCAGTCCACAGAATTCCCAGGGAATACTTTTAAGAGATGCTGAATCAAATGTATTATTGTAACCTGGGATAGAAGATGATGAAAAATCAGTAAGTAAAAGTAGCTGTCAGTGCTTTTTTGTCTTTCAAAACTAGTCAGTGTGGCATCAATATAAAAAATAATCATGTCTTGGTACTGGGTTGATTGGTCATTTATTTTGATGCATCTTAAATAATTTTTTTTTTATATGGTAGAAACCATCATTTTTTTCCAGTATTTCTTAGGACAGAAAGACATTGAATCCCCTTGTGGATTGAAAGAAAATGAAGAATAGCTTTGTTTTTAAGACCTATCTAATACTCGATTTCAGAAACCGGGGGAAAAAACCCAAACCACAAAGCTAACAAACTGAGAATAAAACAGGGAAAAATAATTGTGCAGTAAAATATGTTAAACTCTGAGACTGAAACAGTGAAAGAATGGGGGCTGGGGAGTCCCTAGGTTTCCACTTCTCTCTCTTATTTTGTCTTATTATAAAATAAGAAATCAATACCAGATATTTAATAAAGAATAAACGATTTCTTACCTACTCAGTGAAGAATCTTTGGTGTATTTCTTAAGTAATTTCATATTTAGTTTCTGTACAGTAATTTTGTATTCCTTTATGAAATGGATTAGATACAGATATTTTGAGATGTTTTGCCTCATCTGGAGTATGTTACAATCATGGCACATGTTTTTCTCCTTATGCATCAGGGACCTTGCTGCATGGTCTGCTTGCAGGACTTGCTCTTTCCTTGAATTTGGGCAGAACTTTTTACCTTTCTATATGCGTTACATAAAAAATAAATAAAGAACTTAGAAGAGAATGTACTGAAGACCAAGTAAATAATGTTTATGATTACTGAATTACAAGTCATGTTTTAAATCCAAAATAGTTGAGATACCAGTGAAAAAAGTTGACCAGCCACCCCAAACCCAACATCATAGTTTTTTGAGTTTGTTTTTTAGATTTTGTATTATTTTCTAGAAATATTCTACTATGGTATGTGGCTTGCTTCTCTTCCCGTTGAAGTCAGTAGCAAAATTGCCAGTGACTGATGGAAAAAGTCTGTGAAAAATCTCAAAAGCACTGGTTTCGTTTTGGTAAATTGAATTTGTTGGCCAAAAAATTAGATTTGTTATTGTTTACTTACAAGAGACTGGTGGCTCTTCACATCAATTTGTCTAAATTTATTCCTTCTAACATGGTCTAAAAAAGATGTATTACCTAAATTTTAAGCCAAAATTGGAAGATAAGCTCTTAGCAATACAGAGAAACAATCCAAATTCAGTGTGCAAGAACAATAAGCTCAATGCTAGCTCTTGCTAGTTTGCATTAGTACTTTTTATTGTGCTGATAGTGCTTGTTTTTACAAATATCCCACTTGTCTGGTTTTCACTTTTAACCCTGAATTGTTTCTTTATCAGAAATTTCTATGTATAAGTAATAGCAATTTTGCATTGAATTTATTGTTGCTGTTAAATAGAGCAAGGAAAAATGTTTGCTTCTTGTAGTATGAAGGGGGGGGGGCAGTTTAGTTTTATGTATCCTTTTTGGAAGACTGCTATTGATAAATTTTGAGCAAGTTGTTGGTTAGGGTCAGCTCTTAATGCTTGGGGAACACCACAGAACCACCACTGGAGTTTGACTTAGACGTAAACCACAATTTTTTAATTTTTCTTTTTTTTTTTTAAACACCTCTCAAAACAAAAAGCCCATACCTGGCAACTATTGACAGAACTGCTTTTCTTGTGTACCATCTGCTAGCACTGTGTTTGCTTCTTTCAACAGTACCTATGCTTTGCAGAAGCCTTAAAAACACATTTGAAGAGGCAGATTACTGTCCTGTGCCAATACTAAATATATTCTTTTCACATAAGCTAGCTGAGTGAAGATGAGATGTTTTAAAAGGGCTTTGATTTTCATTTGCCCGAAGGCTGCTCTGCTAAAAAATTTTCAGTGACCTCAGAGCTGAAAGTGACTGAAAATTTGTCAGTTTAACTATTAAATAACTCAACTGTTCTGCACAGCTTTTTGAGGAGGGATTGTAGTTTTTGTGTTCTAAATTTTGTAATTTGATTTCTGATTTATAAGAAAGTTGCATAGACCTTGGGTTATCACTGTTGATACATCTCTTCAGCTGCAATTTACCGGATGCATTTGTAGAATATGAAAATACTGTTAAAATAGCTCAGCAGTTGCTGGTATGCTAGGATAGAAGAAAAGCCTCTCTCAGGGTGCAACTTCATTTTGTTTTCTCTCTGAAGTTCTGAAACAAATGTGCTGTTCATCTTGTTTCTTTTTTTCCTTCAAACTCTGCTTAATGTAGCACAACCCATCTTTTTAGGTTTCTTCTAGCAGGAACTTCTAATCCTAAGAAGAAAAGATAATTTGTCAAGGTGTTCAGGTGATGTGGGCAGCTTTTGCTTGTGGAACAGCCATGTCCTTCTAGTCATACCAGTGGGCTGCTATGTGGGCTCTGTGGATATTATGTGGGATCAGTATATCTTTGGGAGACTCTTTGATAGAGGTGGAAGCTCATCTGTAAGATGGTGATATTCATACTTGGAAAAGTGCTGGTAACTAATGAAGTGGAATCATTCCACTTTCCATAGTACAACGATCAGAAAAGGTGTCTCTCACTTATAAGTCATCACAGGTCTCAGCTCCAGAAGAAGGGTGTTTGTCAGGGTGCAGTATTTGAAAGCTGGTGGCCGCAAGGCACAATGTAATTAATTATTTAGCTGAATCAGTGTGAGTTTGTGGGTTCAGGATGATATTCTTGTATGTGTTGTGACTGGAGAAGCTAGAGCTCTATTTTCAATATGTCATAATTTTTTGAGCCTGCAGTTAGGTTGGAGTGTTAATGTATTTTTGTCCTGATCTCATTTAACATGGTGCAGGACAGCACCTGTCTCCACACAGCTAAAGCTAGCTATGCTTGGCGTGCTGTCATCAAAATATATGTGGAAGGACACTATTTCAAAATTAAAGAGAGGGTGATGAGGAAGATAGATGTTAGCTTCAAGCAGACGACATCATTCATGAAATGATTTTATCCAAGGTTAATGGGAGATCAGACACAGTATCTATCAGCTGAAGCATGATAAAAGTAATCTGTTAAACACTGGGAACTGTAACTCCATTCCTTAACTGTCATAATGTACTTGCAACATTTTTGTAGTGTTTGACAGTTAATGTTTGATTATTTATTGACAAAAATATCCTTGGTGCTGCCCTAAGTATCTATTTTTTCTGTTCTTGGATGGATTAAAGGTTTGGGTGGACAGAAGTAAGTGAGAGAAAGCATTTAATACTTGCAAAGAGGTAATACATGTAGCAGTGGCTGAGTAAACAGTAGTAGTAAAACAGGCCCCTGTAGCTGCCTTGAGTTAGCCAGCCAGGGCCAAATGCCCACCCAGCCACTCACCCCTCTCACATCAGTGGCATGTGGGGAAAAAACAGGATGAGAAAGCTTATGGGTCTAGATAAAGACAAAGAGACTGCTTATCAGTTACTGTTGCAGACAAAATTCAGGAAAAATTAATTTATTGCCAATTAAAATAGATTTAGGTAATGAGAAATGAAAGACATTAAAATGACAACACCTCCTTCCCATTTTTCGCAGGTTCACCTTCAGTTCTTCATTCCTGACATCTCTAGTCTTCCCCTGCCCCAAGTGGCATGGTGGGGTGTGTGGTGGTGTTTGTGGTTGGTACATAGCAGTTTTTCCTTTCCACTCGTACCTCCTTGCACTTTTCGCCTGCTCTGACATGCATTCCTCAAGGGCTGCAGTCCTTCAGGGAAAAATCTGCACAGTGTAGGCTGCAGTTCCTTCAGGACTATCCATCTCCTTCATGGGCTGCAGGGGAGTGAAACTTGAGTTGTCCACCCCCTTCAGTGAGGCCACTGACTTTGAAAGATGGACCAGATTTTAATAAACAACTTTCAGAATCCTTAATCTAACTGCAGGATTTTGACGAAGTGCTGATATAATGGGGCATTCAGGGGTATTTGTGTTTAATGGGAAGTCCTAAGGAGTTACTTGATAATGTTATGATACTATGCAAGATGCAGTAAATGATCAAAGGTTTGTAAACTTTGCCTGAGAATTGGTGTCAATTCCTTAAGCCTTTCTGTAGGGTAGTTTGGAATAATGTAATACCGCTTTAATGTTCTGTGAGAATGCAGAACAATGTGTTTGTACTGTGTCGTTGTTAGGGAGGGACATAAAAAATGGGAATTCTGTTGGATTAAATAGTGGCTGTCAACAGATTGCTGCAGAGCTACTTTGGAGCACAGGTGTATTCATTCACTCTTTCTCTCACATTTTTCTTTATTAAGGTGCAGTTCAGCTGAGATTGAATTCCTTTTGGGCTGTCCATAAACTGTGAAACAGAAGGATGCAGAAGACTGTCCCTTGCCTTTTTGTACATGAGTGATAAGAGCACAAGATCATTAGTACAAGTTTGCTGCAAAGATGAGTTCAGAGGAGAAGAGTTTATCTCCAGCTCACAAAACATCCACTCCATCACATCGAAGTGCCTCCTCTTCATCATCATCTCAGAGGGACAGGAGGCAGGTAAGGGAAAGATCTGCATGTTTGTAGTTTGGGTGAAATGATTCATTTATTCCTTTAATGTGGCCATTAGCTCTTGCGAGCTCTAAACTCGCTTGGTTATAGCACTGAATAATATCACTATAGCCAAGAAGTGTTGATTTTCTAATTTTTTTCCCCACTTTCTAAAGTGTTTTGGAAAAGATTCGGAAGCAACATGTGCACTGTGTGTGGGGCTGGAGCAGGAATCGCGGACAAATAGGAAACGTGTTCTGAGGTCTTTTGGGATGTGAGTTCTTTGGCAGCATGAACCTACAATTGCTTCAGATTGTTTTGTCCTCTATCTCTTTCTGTAAATCTGACTACAGAGATGTATTATCTTTTTACAAGGTGATATTTTAATTCAATATAAATATCATATTGTTCATCCTTTATGGAAGCACTTAAAATTTTAAATATTTGATTTACAGCAAATTCACACTAATTGTGCCACATCATAGTACTAGTCCAGTTGTGTTCGACTTTCTTGTGGTTGTTTTGAGGGCTGGGTGTACAGTATGACCCCAGCATCAGTGGGAGCACTTCAGAAAATATCAGAGCTGCCCATTAGACTTCAGATAGTTTGTCACCTGTATATTTGCAAATCACAGAATCATAATATAGTTTGGATTGGAAGGGACCTTCAAAGGTTATCTAGTCTAACCACCCTGCCATGAGTGGGGATATTTTCAACTGGATCAGGTTGCCCAGAACCACATCCAGCCTGGCCTTAAATGTCTCTGGGGATGGCACATCCACCACCTCTCTAGGCAACCAAATACAAAGGCTGATGCTGGAAGTTTCTTTAGAATAAAAACATACTTCAAAATTTTTATTCACGGAAACCTTGAACACTGAATCATCTTCTGAGTTGGTTTGACATGATCATGCTTAAAAAAGAAATATACAAAATGTAAGAATATAACAATTTTTATAATTTAAATATTGTGAAGATATTTTCGTTAATGCAATACTGGCTTTCTTTCAGCTTGACCAGGAAGAGATCTTAAATGTTTGCTGTGGTATGCATTTACTTGAATAGCTGTAGTTTAAGAACATTTTCCCCAACTACTTGTATGCCAGCTGTGAGACTGTTCTCGCCTGCTGCTGAAGTAGTTTTTTCCTTTGCCTGACTTATGAAAATTTTGAAAACTGAGAATTTTGATGAAAACTGAAATGTTAATAGCTTTGAATGTAAATAATCTCACCATAAGGTATGTTAAACCAGGAGAAGAATTCTAATATGTGTTCAGTAACAGGCAGGAAATGTGTCTGGAATTTTCTTAATTGTTTCCATTGCTTTTCAGCGAATCCAAAAATGATGTTCTCACAGGTAGTAAATATTTTCCATTTCATATTGTACAGGATTTGGGATAGCTGTAGTCAGTTAAGTCCTGGTTAGCATATGATCTCCTCTTAAATTGTCATTAGTTTCATCTGGAAGCAAGAATTCTTACATCTTTTGATTAAAGCATCTGTATAGTTTATCTCCTACATTCACACCCAAAGAAGGTGAATGCAAGACTTGTAGGACCTGCTGATGTCAGCTACGAGCATATTCACTGAGTTCTCTTTGTAATTAGGTAGTTTGGTATGATCATGCAAGTGAGAATGAAAAAAAATTACCTTTTGGGAATACATTTTAACATAAATCTTACGGCTACTATATCTGTTACCATAGCAACAGGCTATAGCAAGGTATACCTGTCATCATAATGAAATGGATGCTTAACTTAAAGTCCATATTTGGTCACTGAAACGTGAAGCATGGTTTTAAAATAATGCTGAAGAGGTTGATGGTGTGATGCATCCAGAGCTCTCTTGAATCCAATAATGCTTGATGATGCTTAGCAAGTATATTTAAGTATGTAAATGTGGACTGGAAAGGCAACTGCTAGGCATTAATTTTTTTGCCTTAGTGCTTTCAGTGTTAAAGGTAGAGAAATATGCAAGAGAATGAATGGATGGGCAATTTCTTCTGCAGTGAAAAAGAGCTGCAGCATGCAACACAGCATGAGGTGCAATAGTACTATATCCAGGGAAATAAATGTATGAATGTTTCCTCTGTGCATTTAGATGCAATGAATCAGTCAGCTTCATTGTACCATCTACTGTAACAACTGTATATCTAATTTCTTTCCTTGCCTGTGGAATTATTTGTACATGTTTTTGTTTTCATAGGCTTTCCTCCAAACACAGCGCCCTTCCAGAAGGGGTAATATGTATTGATATGGAAAGTGATGTGAGTGGATGAAGTGTCAATGTAGCTTTCATTGTCATATGTGAGGATAATACTTGTTATTTCTAGATAGTTAATGACTGAAATCTTCTCATCATATAATTCTTGGCAAAGTCATACCAGCAATTATGGAACAGCTTCCCAATAAATTATGGTGAAGGAGGCTGAATGACTGTGAACGTGACTATGATAAATCATTTCAGGGAGAGTGGAAAATGTTGTGCTGTATGTAATGCCAGCATTTTAATGTAGCGTTCTTATTTGTGCAATATATATCACCTAGGAGAATTAGCAGTCAGCAAAAGCTTTGACATTGCCAATTTTCAGGATCCATGACTAAGTAATTGATAAATGAGCAGATTACTGGAGCCAGCAATCACCAAAAAAATGGGTTCAGAGTTTTGGGGGGGGGGGGCTTTAAGCGTTTCAGAGGAGATGAAAACCTAGTCATATGCTGTTGCACAACAAAAAAGAGGAAGACTAACTCTGTTTTTAGAAAGTACAGCTGAATATGATAAAATCATATGTTGTGTATTCAGCTCGATGGGTGCAAGTTCTTTATAAATATTCCATATTTTATTTATTGACCAAGTATGCAAGTCATACTGCAGACTGTAGTACATTATATGTTCTCTGCAGTGCATGGGTAGTAATATTGTGCTGAGAAGGCAGAAAGAAGTAGATACATTATAGGGTTAACACTGTGCAGTTTGCTAAATTGGGGCCTGACCCCAGGGTGTTAAACAGAGAGAGTGATGCAGAAGGAGAGTAACAATAATGAAACTGTGAACAAAGGAGAGATTTTGACTTTTCTGATCACCATCTATCCAAAGGCTAGCTGATACATGATGTGAAGTAGATTTAGTAATGTCTGCTATTTTAAATGCAAAGATTTATCTTCTAATATCTCAATTTCCTTTTTAGTCCTTATGGGGGAGAGATGATCAGCTATTACCTCTTTGCCTCTCTGTTGGATTGCTGTTTCAACAAAGCCTGGGTTTGTTTTGCACCCAGCAAACACAAAAGGAGAAAAGCTTTTAGTCCTATTTCATATAGCCTTGTGTGGTCACCTTTCTCCAAGGAAGCTTTCATATTTCAAATGACTGTTGCCTTTCTGCCATACATAAAGTGTGAAAGATAGGGGCTTTGAAGGAAAGAAAGAGGCAGCAATCATCTGCTTTTCATATTTCAATGTGGTGAGGTTTGTTTGGTTTGTTTGTTGTTTTTTTTTTTCTGTAAGAGCAGTATTGCCTAATAGCAGAAGTGTGTACTCAAGGGATGAAGAAGGTGCTGTTTGCACTGAAGATGCTTGCCTGGCCTTGAAATTCAGGAGCAGAGAATGATTCCAAAATCAAGGCTCTGGTCTTGTTAAGAGGTCTGTGCTGGAAAATGCGTAGTTAGCTTTTTATAACCACCATATTTTAATTGTCAAAGTAGTCTCCTGAAAGCAGTATTTTCCAAGGTGGGTATCACTATTTTGTAGATATAAAGGCTTTTATGGTGATGGAAGGATTGAATCATTTGTCTAGAGCAACCTTAACCAAATCTTAGCTTATAGAGTAACTTGAAGACTATAAAAAGGTACTGCAGTAGGTGAATCTGGGGGTGAAATGTAAGGTACTTGAAAAAAAGGACTAATAATCATTATTTGGATATAGGGATGCAATAGAAATCTAGGTCTCACAGTGCTATACACTGTATTAAGCACATAAGGCAGTTGCTGGCATAAAGTGCTAATTAGGTGAAACAGACTGAGACCAGAAAAGAGAGGTGACTTGTCTGTTTTCTCTTTCATCAAATACTGATAAAGCATAATGAGAAGGGATGTACATAATTGGGAAATATCATGGGTTCTATATTAATTCTAGAGTTTCATGCTTCCAGCTAACATTAAAAAGAGTAAAAGCAGAATTATGAAGGCTTTTCTTAGCTAAGAAAACCACCATCAAGTTTTTCCCAGGAGATAGTGATCTGCGAATTTTTCCTAGATGTACTGCAGGGACCATCAGCTTCTGTGAAGCAGAGTTCACATGGGCAATCTGCATGCCGCAGCAAGTGGGTGGTGCAGGAGGAAGAAGGAAGAAGTGTCAGAAGTGGAGTGCTCAGCTGAGCAGTGTAGAAAGCAAAAGGTGCTTGTTTTAGAGAGTGGGACTCTTGTTCAGGAAATGAGTAGGTGAAAGAAATGAGTAGAGGAGAGAGAACTGGTTGGGCCTAGGTCTTTGTGAGGTTGTAGACACAAAACTAAGAAGCAAGGAGTAGTTTGCAGGGAGAACAACAACTGGTTGAGAAATTAAGAAGAGAGTAAGAACAAGGAAAGCAAGGGGAGAGGGTTGTTTGGTTTGTTTTTTTGTTTATATTTTGTTTTGTTTGTTTGTTTGTTTTTTTATGGTCAGCCCCCCCCCCCCCCAATGTGACTAATCTGTTATTTTAACTGCTTAGTGTTTAAGAAGATCTTTTTGTGTGGTTATTCTAAGCAATAGCAGAGTCACTTTTTCTGTCCCATATAAAAGTATTCCAGTATTAGAGGGTGAAGCTACTAAATGCAAAATGCTGGGGCTTAAAATGAGACCTGCTGTTGCTATTGCTTTAGCTTGTATTGCTGCTAAACCTTTCCTGGCAGCTCAGTGGGAAGTCGCAGAGCAGTGGTAATGATAAGAATCATGGCAGGAGCAGCTGTGATGGCAGCAGCTGTGGGATTTCAGCCACTAGTGCTTTTCCTTTGGTAAGCTAGGTTGGCAGGGTAAGGTCCATCATATACACAGATCTATCTTATCTTGCCTGCTGGAAATTAAAGTCCTTTGGAAGAGTCTCTTTTCATTGTCCTAGTTCATTTAGCATTTTTGATACTTTTTCTGGGAGACTGAGAATGATTGGATGTGTGAGAGTTTGTGAAAGGATAGGAGGGATTGTTCATGTTCATGTAGTGTATATTTTTTGGTTTTAATATGTTGAGATACCTTATAATTCAACTTTCTCTTATTTTATGATGAGCTACAATCAGTGACACAATATCAAGGATGGTTTTGTGGCTTCATTATAGATTTTATCTTCATAAACAATGACAATAATAATCAGGTAGAATTTTTAGTGTCCAGTGTGTCTCAGATATTGTGCCTTTACAAGATTGCAATACAATATAATGTTAATATATCCCATGTAGAAGAGAAGTCTGAGTGCATTTATATCGCTTCTTTATTCTTAAATTGAATAGGAGCCTACATGCTCACTCACTGCTGTCAGCCTGATGTGACATTAGGAAAAAGTTCTTGGTGGTTTGAAAATTTCACTTGTTCCTGTCTCTCTGTGACTTTAAAAGCTGGCAAGGATGAACAGTTGCGTAGTAGGTATTGTTCGGACCTGAGAACATGGAGCATCTTTCCACTGTAGCAAAACATAGACTTTTAAGAGCACTTTTACTTCTCAGTAGTTTGTGAGAATTCAAACTTCAAAATGAAGTCAAACTTCAAACTGAAGATGCTACTAAATGCCAAGTACTGTTATTATAGTGATGTAATTCTCTTTTGCTCTCTTTCCTAATTAACTCTCTTTACATAATACAGTTGAAGCAGCATTAGAGCAGGAAGTGTTAAATAAGTACTTCAAAAGCAGCAACTCGTTGGAGCAAGCAAATATTCTGAGGGAGCCAAAGAAGTGGCAAAATTGTTAACAAAAGCATGCAATTATTTTTCACTTTGGTTAGCTGCTGCTACTTTACAACAAATTTTTTTCTGAGTCTTTTAATAAAGTTTGAAAATGTTCCTTAGGTTCAGGAGGTAGTAGGTCTCACTTAGGTATCTGAAAAAATTTCGGAAACAATGTAATTTATGAAGCCATGGAACACTTACGTGAATGTTACATTAAGCTGAATGCCACTGCACTTGTCTTAAATCATAAATCTCAGGTCTGCTAGACTCCTTTTTCATCACTCATATGGATAACAGTGAATATCTACATGTGACACAATCAGACCTTCAGAAGAAGGTAGGCTTTCAAAGTGAAGCTCTCTGTGCTACAGATTTGTCTGGGGACTGGGTAGGAGGACCCTGTGTAAGTGAGACTTGGAGGGAGCTGGTGCAGATTGACCCCAGGGGTGAGGCAGCCCCCCCACGTCCCAAGCAGCCAAGCTGATGAGTGCATTTAAGTATGAGACGTTCCTGCTCCAGCACTGGGAATCCTAGGGGGCAGGGCTACTGGCATACATTGGCAGCAACACATGCACAGGAGCCCAGTTCAGACTGGATGCATCGGGCTCGTTGTCTGTATATTGTGAAGCCAGCCTGCAGGCACGCAGCAGATGTCCCTCACCTTGTGCCTGTATTTCTGCCTAGAATTTTCATGGTGGATACATGCCAACCAGAAGAACTACATCTGTGTGCATGTGCACTGGATGTGCTCTCTCCAGTTACTAGATATTTGGATCACGAATGCCCCTCCCTTCATAATATCTATAGTGGTTCAGAGATAAGATCTCCCAGAGTACAAGAACAGAGATTAATAGAGGGAGATACTGCCTCTTTCTAAGAAAGACTTTGCTTTAAAGCACTTGAAGGAATAAAATGGGCTGGAGCAGTCAAGAAGAGACAGATAGCCTGGTCTATGAGGCAAGCCAGCACAATGCCTGAAAGACCTGTGAGGAAAAAAATGGCTTGCAAGAGACTTGGTTCGGTTCTTGTCAGTGATAGTGTGCATGCCAAGCTATCCCACAGAGTCATGTGTACATGTTCTCTGAGCTTCATAAACATTGCTGATTTATCTCTAGGAGTGCTTTACACATTGCATGGAGTTCAAATATGTGCAATGAGAAGAGATTTATTTTTTTATGTTGTGTCAGTTTGAGTAGAAATAGCCTTTGTAGCTATCTCCTATTACAAACCTCAGGAAATTACTCACATAAAACCTTAATTACCTATGCAAATTATGACAGATAATTTAAAGTGGTGTTTTCAGAGCATGGCCCCTCTTACATTCCTCGTCTCAATTTTTTTTTCCCTCTATCATGCATGGACATCCATTCCTATGTAAGCATGTCTCACTTTCCTTGGGAATATAAACTAAAAGGTCAGCTTGTGTGCATGTTTAAAAAAATGAATATTCATACAATTCAAGTGTCCACAAACATTGGTTGATACTATCTTAACATGAACTCATTTTCTAACTGCAACTGATCCAAAATGGGGTCAGTGAGGAATGTGTATGCACACATGAGTTCAGAGGGAAGGGGTGCAGCTTTTCTGAAGTGCCATTTAGGATTTCTGGAAGCAAATGGGGGAGAAGAAAGAGAAGCACGATTTTATTTTCATTTCCTCAGTGAAAGGACAATAGTGAAAAAAAGAGGGAGGGTGATGGCAGGTGTGATGTGAGGGCTTCTGTTTTCAAGACACTTATGCATGATTGGGATTATCCACATTCAGGACATACAAATGTATTGGGCAGAATACATGTGTGCATTAGTAACATCCAAACTTCTGCTCCCCCACCCCCTCAGTAGAATAAAATTTAATGTAAAAGAAAAAATGCTGATCAAAAATTTTTCAAACTTCTTTTATCCTAGCTCCTGTATTTCTGTGCTTCATATGTTAAAGTTTAAAGGATATTGAGAAAGTCTAAGTAGGTAACTTACAAAAGGATGTAAAGAAAGGGCTTTCTTCTTTTGAATGTCCTCACTTTTATAGGTGAGTGTCCAGCTTTCTGGCCTATGATTTGTGTTAAGTCAGACTCCCTTGCAGTCATTCATGAAAGTGAAGACTGCATATATTTCTGAGGAAGGCCATTCAAAATTTCTAGAATAATCTGAAGTTGAAAGGAGAAGATCGTTATTAAAGACTTAGGCCGTGACTTGGTAGTTGTTCCAAACCATTGCTCCAGGAAAAAGAAGATTGCTCCAGGAAAAAGAAGATTGCTGTTACAAGACAGCTGTTTTCTTCTTTATCAATTTATGCTAATACTTCCCTCCAAGCTCTTCATAGGAGCAAGAGCTTATTTCTCTTCAGAGTTTGTCAAAAAACCCCAATCTTGAAATGCAAAGGCTTCTTTGCTTCCTGAGTCTAAAGCATTGATGTGAAATGCTACGTGCAATACAAAGCTGACATAGAGCTAACAGAGCCTTGACATTTCTATAACACAGGAAGTGTTTATTTTGCGTGTCCCCGGAATGAAGTAGAGTCATATATACCTGTCTGTTATTAATATGCTACAGAGGGGCTGCTTAGATACACTTGCCTTTCAGTAAAAAGGTTACAAAGAGATGATGTTAATCTGAAGCACATTTCTGTACAAGATGAGTATGTGCTACAAGAATAAAAATAATCTTACGTGTGCTATTCATAATATATGGTTGAGTTCCTTTGTTGGTTGATAGCTGAGATTGTTGAAAACAGCTATAGAGCAGTGTCAGTAGGAGATAACTGAGGGTGAGAATAGGACCATGGTTGCTTTATGCAAATTAAAACCAAAAAGTGCTAGAAGAAAAAAAAGGAGAAATACACTGATGGAGACATGGCTGTTTTGCTTTGTACTCACCTTTCTATCACGATACTCAAAATTCTGTCTTTATTCCAACATTGACAGAAGGAAAACCAGAGCTGACTGAGGAGCAGCCTAATATAAAAGCAAGTTTCAAGGTTATTCCCTTTGCAAATAATATTTCATATTAACTCAGCATATATCACAGCTTTGTTTAAGAAGTGGTAAAACCTGATATGTCTGCAGTCAAATCTGTGTCTAACTTATTACTGCTGCTATATTTCAGATAACTGGAGAATACTATGTTTTTAGTTGAGAGGAAGTAATTAAGCATTGCACTTCATACTAAATGGAATTCTAGTAACAGCACAGGTCTGTGAAAGGGTACCTAGGACGTAAAAAGAATGCCAGTGAATAGCAGATAATAAAAGATGCACCAGTTTGTCCTTTGGACTGACACCCCCCCCAAAAAAAAAAACAACAACAACAAACAACAACAAACCAAACCACAAAAAACCCAGAGCGAAATGCTCCATTTTGAATTACAGTGTATGTCTAGGCCCTATAGTTATGGGTGTTGAAGACTGCGGAAATGCTGTGAACAAACAAAATGACCCACCAAATCTTTTTCATTAATTGTTAGCCGCACGTTGTGCATGTTTCTGGGCTAGAGCCTGTGTCCTATGTGAGTGATAAATTCCTCACCATTTTGTCATTTTCTTGGACATAAATAAATTATAAATTACAAATTAGAGAGAACTCATTGCTTTAAATATAACTCATTCTATTAAGCAATTAAGCAGCAAAGCAGAAAGGGGAGGCATGAGTGCCAGACTTGTCCTTCACTGGATTTCTTATCTCTTCTTGCCCAATATCTCTTTTTTTTTCCTTACCTTCCCTTTGAAAGCAGTTGAATGTCTCTTCTTTTAGTGGGAAATCAGATTCAGTTAAGAAAAGTTAGGGTCTTCAGCCTCTGGCCTGATGGAGAGCAGATACTCCATGCGTTAGTAGTTGTTACGGTGGATGAGGTGAATGGGTCATTGAACTCATCACTGAGAAACAAAGTTGGCAAGGTATGTAGAAAGATACCATAACATATGTTTTCTATTCTTGACCTCTAGAGAAGATAAGAGTATGAAACATCATAATATTATTATTCTCTCCGTCAGCATCCTTTTCCCTCACATGTCTTTGGGAAACAACTTGAACAAAATGCAGGGCAGAAGCAGCATTTGTGTTCCTTGTGTGTAGGCTTGTTAGGGGCATTTTTGGAGCAAATGTGTGCTCAACATACACAATGTATGTTGTGAATAATCTCAAAGCTGAAGGAATGATTGTAATTAGGAGTAAGATTTAGCAATGGATTTACAGAGCAATTTCAGTTAAACTTGTAATCTTACTGAATTAATGTCCAAGAGCACACAGAATTTGATGGGGCTGGTGTTTTTCTCCAGGACAAGCGAGCTATAACTGACAGGTGATCCTATGTGACATTAGAGAAGTCTGGAATGGAGCAATGCAGAGGTTGGTTTGTCTGCTTGTATTCTTGGGATAAGAGGAGTGAGAGTACCAGTTAATTGATAGGCCTAGATTAGTGGATTGCTCATTTTTCTGTTCATTTATAAACAAAACTCAGAAGCTGTATTGATCTGCCTCTTTCTTCCTTTTCTTCTCATTAGCTTCTTTTTAACTGCTTCTTTTACCAACACTAGTTTTCCTTGTTAAAACGAAACAAAATCCCTCAATAATAACTTCAAGATCTAAATAATTTTTGTTCCTGTGATGCTAACTAAACTCCTGCATAATTAAAAATAGCTGCTTCTCAAAATGTCTAATAATTGTGTGATTTCTAGCTATAATTTTGTAGAAAAATAACATGCATTAATGGAAAACATTTTGCATCAGTTAATGTCTTTTTATACTATGCTAGAGATCTCACAAATTTAAGACCTTTTTTTTGTCAGTGCAGTAGTGGTCAGAAAAGAATTGAAAAGCAGACATTTGCAGACAACACTTCCTGAAGGAGCAATTTTATTTTAAAAGTGTTCATTTTCTTATTTCCAAACAAATAATTGAGTAAGCCAGCATTCATTGAAGTGCTGTTAGCTAATAATGTGTTTCTCAACTGAAGTGGAGCTGAGGGCTGATTAAAAAAAAAAAACAAACCCAAAAAAGCACAAAACCCCACTGTGTTAAAACCATGCGATTGAAAATGTCACTGGAAATCTGGCAAGCTAAGGGCTGTTGGGTTACTCCACTCTAAATATTGTAAAAAATGAAATTGCAGTTATGTAACAACAAACTGCACCGGCTGCTACATATGGGACCTTCAGAACATGTGTGTTGGGCATTGCTCCATCTCAAGATGGAGGGATTCCTGCCTGCCAGACAAAACTGGCAAGAAAGTTGGGAATCGCCCTGATTATGCTAATGAAGCAGCATTTCAATCTTCCTTGAAGGATCAGATTTAGGCTTGCTTGTATATTGTTTAAACGTGATACTGTGTACATAAATAGCATGTCATCTATTCAGTGAGAAAACCTTATCTTAGTTCATTATTAGTGAGCTCAGTTGAAGCAAGCATATAAAATTATTTGACATGTACTATAGGAACTTGTGTTACATAAATACAAATGTTTTTCTCAGGTAACTATTTATAGACATTGGGCTAAGTTATAAGACTGGTCTTTCTTTGATAAAACAGAAGATTTCAAAGCACAGGTGACAAAGCTTTTCTGGTTGGCCCTGAGGACTGTGGCAGGTAATACTGCTGCTTTTCTACATCCGTCAGTGTAAAATTAAATTAAAACTGAAAATAAATACTGATTATTGTTGCATAGTGTCAAGGATGCTTATTAATCTCCACCGACAACAAAGAAATACCCCTGTTTTTCTGATCTCATTCACAGTTGCAAACTGAGAAAGAACGATGAAGGCCTCTGTGTTGTTCTGCAGCAAGATGTGGTCTGTGTTATATACACATTTATATGAATAGCTGTGTTTATTTTCATTGTTTTGTTTATGATCCTTCTGTACTTAGTTATCTGTATAAACAACAATATTTACTCTGCTGTTAGCATGTATTTTTCTATTCCCATATTGTTTCTGCTGTCACTCGTACCTGTGTAATCTCTTTTGCAACGAATGTAAAGAAGCTATATTGTGAACAAAATTTAATTGTTGTTTTCAATTGCGAAATGTTACCCTTCTCAGGGGATAATTTCAATTGCAAGTTTGACATTGTGCTAAATGTTCCGGAAATGAAATAGTTTTATTTCATGCTAAAGAGATACTAATAATATGTTGTAGTAGAATTCTTACCAAATAGTAATATGAAATGTAGCAAAATTTCACCAGAGAGCAAAATGCAGATCCAAGCAGGCAAAATGTGGTTATTTTCTCCTGTAGCAAGAAATGCTTCTTCTTTTGCAAAATATGCGTGAAACATTTCTGGAAATGGGGAGACATTTTTAGGTATCTTTCAAGAATAGCATTTTTTTTCAGAACTAGTTGTGACATCATGTATTTCACTTTTGTACCATGCGCTGAAGATATAAAATTTTATGGTTTTGTCATATGTAAACCCAGCTATGCTGGTTTGAGATTACTGTGTTCCATGAATGCTTCCTAGCAAGCCCATCAGCTGAGACCCTGTAACTGATACTGTGAACAACTTTCATCTATTAAAACACACTCATGTAATGAGTTACTTCATCTCAGTTGAGAAGCCAGAAACAAAATTCTAAGGTGTGATAATGAATATGTTAGAGGTAGTAATATCATATGTACAGTGGTTTGCTTCAGAAGTACTGACTGCACGGTATGTGTATTCAGTGTCTGCTATCTTAGCAGAAAATGTAACAGGTCTGGCTATGAGCACTTTGATTGTAAAAACTGCATTACTTTTCTTTCCTTTTTTTTTTTTTGTTTTTTAGTTCTCAGTCATTTCTGGGCTGAACAAAGTAATTAGTTTAAAAATCAGTAATAAGAAAAGAAAGAGAGGAAGGTCTGAGCAGTTTGTTGCCTCAGAAGACAAACTGTGCAGTTATGTTGTGGATGGCTAGTGCTTGGTATGTTTTGAGCCATGATGCTGATATTTTATATAAGGAGTGTAATAATTGGTCATTAATTAATACGTATTTTGAAAGGTAATGCTGAATGATAAGTTATCATCTTTAATTACCCCATGTCATTTATTTAAGTATTTATCTATCTATCTATTTATTTATAGAGCATTCATATTTTGGAGCGGAAAGCTTCTTCAGGAAGCACAGACCCTTCTTTAAGCAAGCAGTTCCTTGAAAGTGACCCTATCTCTCTATCCAAGGTAAGCAAATAAATGGGTAGTAGTTTAGGTGGTGAGTTTTCCTCTGTACTTTGACTAACAGCTTTTTTGTATGGTTCTACCATTAAGTATATTGTGAGCCTGTCCTGCAGCTTCCTGTTCCCCAGCTGAAGTGTCAGAGGTGTCAGCAATCTTTAGTAGATATTAAATTAACAAAATTAAGGATTTTGATGGTGGTGATGGTCTAGGGCTTTTTGCCCATGGCTGGCCCCCAGGGACAAGTTACAGTTTCAGAGTATGGGGCTAATAGGGACTTTGAGAAATGATCCAGTCTAATCCTCTTATTAAGGTAGACCAAACCATACCCAAGCCCCAAAGTGCTGCTAAGCAATAATGATACTAATTTTAAAAATATGTCTTAATGACATTCCTTTTAGGTAGTTTCTTAAAGTTTGAAATTTAAAATCTCTTGCTGAGACTTCTTTCCTGAGGAAGGGAAACAGAACTGTAGGGGTAAACCCAAGAATTCCTGAAAGTTGCAGCCTTGTGTATGGTGCTTTGCAGTCAGTTTCTTCCAGGATGAATTTGTCAGTTTTTAGAATAACTGATTCTAAATAAGTCTAATATCATATAAAGAAGGCTTCATTTTAAGATACTTCTTATGAAAGATTGTTGCTGAAAAGGCAAGGATGCTGTGATGGAAAATTTGATGGAAAAGAAAAATCTGAAATTAAATGTCTGTAGTCTCTGAAACAGAACTGGTAAACAAATTCAGAAGGAAACATTCTGTTCCTACCAGGGAAAATGAAATGGTTTGTTCTGTTTTATTTGGAAAAGAAATACTTTGCAGTCAAAAAGACGAGGTTCAGAAACCTGTTGGTAGGGGCTCCCTTACTCCCAAAAGCTGGGTTATATGCAGATCCATGTTGTGCTTAGGTTCCCCTGGCCCCTCTGCTTTGCACAGAGCTGTTTCTCATGTAAGACGTAGGGAATCGCAGAAGCCCTAAATTACTGATATTGTACTTGAGAATCAGCATTGGATGAGGACTCCTCAACCATACCACTTTCACTCTGTTTTTCTCCCATTTCTGGCTGTTCTTGCATAATGTCTTTTGTATTGGGCATATCTCATCACAGTAAACCTGTGGGATGAGGCAGAGTCAGGTATTGTTAGGGTGCTTTAAAGAACAGCTTGTAGCACTGGTGCAGCAGGAGACAGGTATCCACATTGCACTGAATAATTGCTCATTTTGTCCCTCTGTATCTGTCCTTTTGTTTAAATGAATAGCTATGTGAGACTGTGATTTCTAGTTGAGAAGTAATCAATACCGGTGTTATCTCGTAGATAAAAGACTTATGCCTGCAGCTGATCTTCTAAAGGAGAAATCAATATGCTGAAGAATCAGTTGGCAGAGTTGCAGAGAGAGATTCTCTGCTCACCCCAGGGGACTCATAGTTTAATTTGCACCCCTCAAGTGTCAAGTGCTTCTTTGTAGGGAAAAAATAATACATATATGCTTCCTTCTGTAGTAGTTGAAATAGAACATCCAAGCAAAACACGTTTTTTTTTGAGCATGGCATTTAAAGGCACTGTGACAGTTCCAGTTTATAGTATGCAGGGAAAGTGAAACTAAATAAATATTTCTATTAAAATCGACTGCAGTATGTATTATTTGGGATAGGGCTTTTCACCCTTCTCAAAATAACAAAATTGTAGGGCTGTGTAACTGAAGGGGTTATGAAAGACTGACAGTTTTGAACAGCCTTTTAAAAGGCTTTGAACAGTTCTGCGGGAAATGTAGGAGACAATTTTTTTGTTCCCTTTAAATGTTTGATTCTGTATGAACTTCCTTTCGTGGTAACATTTCATAGCATTGCTGGTAACATTTCATAGCATCGCTGGGAGTTGTGACAGACCATCTAGAAAATGCAAGTTTACAATTTGGTAGGATACAATTAGTAAAATAGAGTCTTAGAGAGCAGGCAGTAGGATATTTTTAAGTTGGTACAGAATTTTTTTAATTACAATAGTAGCAAAAGGATATAAATAAGGGCATGACTTTTTCTCTTTAAAAATACTGTTCTTTAGCTGTTCACTATGGTATAAGTCTAGTTTGAGTTGTACAAGTCATCATACATAAGAAGTGGCATGTACAAGAAGTATGCTTTAATTGGCTCCCTGAAAGGCATACAGCTGGATGTGTCTGAAATGATACAGTTCCTATTCTTTTCTCTAGAGAGAAAATTAGTTAGCTTTCCTGTAAATTTCTCTTAATACAGTGAAATGAATCTAGGGGGGACAAAAAAAAATCCTTCTGCAGATTTCTAAATGGGCAATTAGCCTGTGAAGCTTTGTCATGAAATGCTTTTGAAGACAAGACCTGGCTACATTCAAAACGAACAACAAATCAACCTCTTCTGCTTGTTTTTCTGTTTTTAAGGGAAAAATAGAGTATCCAGAATCAATGTAGCTTGTACTTTAAAGATTAGAAAATTTACAATTTGATATGATCAGGGAATAGCACAAAGCACACTGTTGATATGTATCTATATATTTAACAGTATGCTTTCGTCTTCATTCTATTTCCTGATCGCATCTTTTTGTAAGAGAAGAAATACTCTGACTAAAGGTACATTTTTAATATTTAGATTTTGCCCATACTCCACTTGCAAATCTGTTCCATCTCTTTTGTTCTTACAGTGCAGTACTAATTTGTGGGGTGCCTTCTAGGTAGACTTAACAGCTGGTCAGAGCCACCCTCACTTTCACACTGTTACCTCCAGTAGTAGGTCTGATCTTTCTTATATTTAGCTTAGCCACAATTTGGTCCTGTTTTCATGTATTTGGATGTATTTATTTAATTGCGATGCAGTCCTTGTTGTAAACACATATTCAGACCCACACTCAGATTGCTGTTCAGTTACAGTGTAAGACCTTTTTAAAAGCTTCAACTTCTTAGTTACCTGGTAAGGGTTAAACTTCCAAAAATGTTGTATTAAGTAACCTAAATGAAATACAGCTGGACATAATACAGTGGCCATGTATTTTGATATCTACATAGGCTGATTTCAAAGTCTAGCCCTCCTTTACTCTTTGTCTTGCTCTGGAGAACTTGTGCTAAATGTGAATGCAATTTTTCATCTCTGTGTGCACAGCTAATTAACCAATATGTCTTCATATTTTTTCACCAGGAACCTGACAGCTGGGAAATCATTGAGGGTCTGAAAATAGGTCAGACCAATGTCCAGAAGCCAGACAAACATGAAGGTTTCATGCTGAAAAAGAGAAAATGGCCTCTAAAAGGTTGGCACAAGGTAAATGTCTCATAGAAAAGTCAAAAGCTTATTACCTTATTTTATGAGTTGGGATCTTTTGTCTAGAGGAAATTAGCATGTCAAATAAATGCCCAGGGTTTTGGTGTGTGACCTTTTCTTCAAACTGTGTAAAGAATTAGTTTGCTTATGGCTTCCGAATTGGAGTGCCTGCTGCCTAGTGCTATATTCAAAATCCAGACAGAAGTTGTAAATAATGCAGAAGATGCCTTGTGATTTGAGAGGCTTAATCAATATCCATTTTGTTCTTTCCAATACTTTATAACAAAATGTAGCTGCGTACTGTAAGATTGCATTGAGTTTACATTAAAGTACACAGGACTTCATGATAGGAGAGCTAAGGGGCTTTTGCATGGACCCAAGGTGTTCATATGGGAGACATTCATTCCTCTTTAGGCATAATGACTGGGAAGGTTTGCTCAGCTTTCTCCCTGAAGTTTGTTTGTCTTCTTGATGGCAGTCTTCTCTGTGTGCATGCGGTGGAATTATGCAGTTTGCCATTAGATGTCTCAATTTAAAAAAACAAAACGAAACACCCAGAAACTCAAACCCAAATTTCCTGTTTATGTTTACTTAATTTGGAGACATTTCCCCATGCATAAGTTGACCTCTTGTTAGCCCTAAACGTAGTGTTATTAAACCCCTTTGACTATTTTATACCATAATAATTACATTTTCCCTCCTTTTTTTTTTACTTATCAACAAGATGTGCGGTATTGGCGCTCACCCATCTTTTTGTAGCTGAGGGTAATCGGAGCAGGAAAATCTCCTAGCACAGAATGCATTTTACTGCAAAGGATAGTGGAACCATTTGTTTTACATGTTGTTTTTTTTTCCTGGGAAAGCATTAACTTCGTTTTTTTGCTAAACACAGTAGGATTTACTCAGGTCCATACAGTCCAGACTCATATGAATTACACTTCTAATTTCTCTGTGAATGTAATGCTAATTTACGCATATGCCTGCCACCATTTTTGTGCATGCTTGCCTACCTACCTACCTTAGATTTTTTTTTTTTTGTTTTCCTTCGTTTAACTAAAGTTTATAGTTTCAGCAACCAAACATACCCAGTAGTTGAATTTAGCTTGTGGGGATTAAAAGACATCAAACTGACATACCTGGAACACTGAAAAAACAGAAAAGGAGAGCCTCTTAAAAAAAAACCCAACTAACCAACCAAACACCCCCCCAACAACAAAAAAAAAATGCTCCAAATGCACCAAATGCACCAAAATGCTCCAAAACAAAACAAAAATATCCCCACAAAACCAAACTCATAAACACATGCACCAAAACCCCTCCAAACAAACAAAACCCTAACAAACCATCCCCACCCCCAAACCCCCCCAAACAATTGATCACATGTATAATAATATATGGAATAACCTGCTGCTTCCATGCCTTTAGAATGCATTATGTTCGTAACATCATGGAATGGTTTGGGTTGGACGGGACCTTAAAGATGATCTAGTTCCACCTCCCCTACTGTGGGCAGGGATACCGACCAGTAGACCATCCAACCTGGCCTTGAACATTTCCAGGGATGGAGCAGCAACAGCTTCCCTGGTCAACTTGTTGCAGTGTCACACTACCCTGTTGATATGTTGTTTCTTGGATAAGTGTCTTTTTTGGTAAGGAACTTTATAGGAGAGCAAGGAGTGTCCAGTTTTAATAGTTCTATGAAGGAGATCGTTACTGATGATCTGTTTTTCATGCAGGCTTTTCAGTTAACCAGTGTAAATAATTTTTAATGTGATTAAGAGCTTCATAGTTTGGCATCCTGCTCTACTCTGCTTCACATTTCACCTAAGGATCTATGGAAGAAGATTGGTTAATAAGATTTTTTAATTATTATTATTTTTAAATTGCTGCCTCAGTATCCTGCAGCTTCCTTAACAATACTTCATGCTGTGAGGCCAATGAGGAGTTCCAGAGACAGTAATTGTAGCATGTGTTGTGTTAGGGTTCTGCTAGCAAAGCCATAGTATTCTTTGTCTATCGAACATTGTGTGTTATATTCTGGCAGTTCTGTATGTGCTTTAGCAGCATAGCTTTGGAACAAAATGTGAGGAAAGGTCATTTTGTGTGTGTGTGTGTAACTTAAGAGAAGCAGAGCAATATAAAATGATTATCATGTCATTATGAAGTCCATTCATAACCATACCTACTTAAAAAAAAACAAAACCTGAACCAAAATCCCTCCCATTGTTTTGACATCTTACTCAAGAAGCTCCAGGAAAGCACTGTTTTCTTGCCCTGCATGAGATATTGGTACCATCTGTTGTGCGACTGACATAATTTCCAGAACCATCTTCAGGAGATATTTTCCCATCTAACTGCTGACCCTGGTCATAGTGTTGGTTGAACAAGTTCACATTATCAAAGCATTTTCCTTCCTTCCACGTCAGACAGCTTAGAGAATATAGGATAATGACTTGCTGTGTTCTAGATCTTAGCATAGGTTAGTGCTTTAGGTTAAACTGTAAAAAAATGAATGAGTTTCTATTAATTAGCCTACAGTGTTTTTCTTAAGGGTTTTATTGAATTGGCTGGAAAACAGGAAAAAAATACCCTTCATTATCAAGGTTTGTTAAGTTAAACCTAGAACATAATGTTGTAAAAAGAGAATCTAGTTTTTCTTGCTTAGAAGATAATTGTTGTCAAAAAAAGCAAGAAAATTATTCAATAATATTTATCCTCCCTTTCCAACCCCAAAACATTCCTTAATTGCTACAGAGTAATATTTCTATTTTGCAGATGAATTTTTGTACACAGTTTATATTGCATCTGCTCATTAAGAAATAATTTGAGTGTTTTTTTTTTTTTCTTTCAGAGGTTTTTTGTCCTGGATAATGGAATGTTGAAATATTCAAAGTCACCAATTGATGTAAGTAGAATTGAGGACCATTTTTACATTTGTACTGGAATTCTGCATGCCTGAGTGATTAAATCTCATACTCACTCTAGGCATATTTATGACAGGACACTCATGAAAGTTGTTGATGGATTCAAAGAGATCTGTATATGGAAAGCATGTAAGGTTTTGATTGTGTTCTGTCCTCAAGAATTCTACCATTTCTTACTTATATGAAAATAATACTAATTTACTTATTTAATGAAAGTTCTTGTGAGATCAGCCTGATAATTCATTTTTCTTTTTCAATTTTTATGTCAGTCAGAGCTGATTATTATGATATATGAATAAGGCAAAGAATTGCTTGCAGTGTACTCAAAAGATATGAAAGGATAACATTAAATTAGTTAAATTGGATACCGATATCAAATGGTAGCAGCAGGGAGCTGAGTACTGTCTAATTTTCTCTGCTTCTCACCTACCTGTAGCCATGTACTGGTGTGAACCGACACACTTTAACTTTGGAATTGGCTCTGCACTGAGCACTTCTTGTGAGGTACTTTGTCTATAAATACAGTAAGTGGTTAGTTACTCTGACTACAGGTTTTATTTTTTAATATGGCTTTACCTTAAAATGTTCCTAAAACGGGACAACATTTCAGCAGCAGATATTTTTCTGTTAAATATAGTGAAGAAGTGCATAATACTACCAATTTCTTACATTGCTTTTTGGTTTTAGATACAGAAAGGCAAAGTCCATGGGAGCATTGATGTTGGTTTATCAGTTATGTCTATAAAGAAGAAGGCTCGTAGAATAGATCTTGACACAGAAGAACACATCTATCATCTGAAGGTAAAAAGTGGTGAAAATCCTTACTGTCTTTGCATGCACTGTGGAAAAAAATAAAGCTGGAAAGTACGTATAGAAAAGTAGTATTTTGAATGCTTTCTTAATAGTGATTCTATTTCCAGGTGAAGTCACAGGATTCGTTTGATGCATGGGTTTCAAAATTACGCCACCACCGGTTGTACCGTCAGAATGAGATTGTGAGATCTCCAAGAGATGCTAGCTTTCATATATTCCCTTCAGCTTCTACAACAGAGTCATCACCGGCTGCTAATGTGTCAGATGGAAAGGTATATAATGCTCTTTTGTTGAAAGCTCATGCCTACTGACCTTGCTCATGGACAATTTAAGGGGGCTCTGCTTGTAATGCCAATAGTGAGGAGTTTCTGCTGTGGGAACCAATGGCCAGTGAAAATCTGTGTGGGCAGCTGAAAAAATGATATGGTTTAGCCTTCATTAATGGGCTGCATGATCTTGCAAAGAATTTGCCATCCTAACAACAGTTGCACTTGCCTTTGTCTATCAGGGATAAATTTGCTTCTTTACTGTTTGATAGTGTTCTTCATCTTAAACAACAGCTTTTCTAGCTGGTGGTTAGCAAACACGGTTTGCTTATGAAGTTCTTGGTTTGGTTCTCCAGCATGCTGTTCAGAAAAATTTGCATCTTGAGGAATGATATAGTCCCATCACAGATGTTGCTGAAATCATAATGCATATTTTGTTTTCTTATTCTGAAGTAGGTGGTCATAACACTGACTGAACAATATAGCAACAGTAAATTTAAGCATTTTATTATGCCTTAGGTGCAGCAAAATAGCCTCCCCTGGCAGTCTCCTATACCTTGCAGTAACAGCCTTCCTGCTACCTGCACTACTGGTCAGAGTAAAGTAGCGGCCTGGTTGCAGGATTCTGAAGAGATGGACAGATGTGCAGAAGGTTAGTCTTTATCTTTTCATCCCTTGTTCTTTCAGCAAAACTTACTGTTGATATAAAATAAGAAACAGTGAGTAAAAAGTGGTTAAATGGCATCTTTACATGCACATGAAATAGCTTTTCAGGTAATTATGGCAATTATTTCAGGTAATTCAGATAGTTGTGGTGGGAACTTCCCTCTTTGCAAGTTTTAGGATATTGCTTTTAAAATTTATCTTAATCTGTATTATCTTAATGGATATCATTGTTAAAATATGATCAGCTTTTCAGGTCCACCCTTGTTGCTGATTCCCATAAAAATAACAAGTGCTCAACATTTCTTGTAAATAATAAATAAAACTTTTACTTAGATGCCTTACTACTAGGGATTTGGATGTTTAAGTTTTGTAATGAAATAAGGTGCCAATGATGGACATTATGACAAAACATAAAAAAGTGCAACTGAAGCACCTAATTTATTTTTGTATTATACCTATTTAGATCTTGCTCATTGTCAATCAAACCTTGTGGAACTCAGTAAACTTCTTCAAAATTTAGAAATATTACAGAGAACTCAGTCAGCACCTAATTTCACAGATATGCAGGTAAGTATGCTTGAACATAAATCATCACACTGAAACATTTGTTCTTTATGTTAAAGAAAACTTAAACATGTTGTATGTTAATTCAGAAAGATTTTCCAAAATTCTAGTAACTCCTGGATGAAAGGTTTACCTTACATTTGTACCTTAATCATGTATAACAATGTTTCATGTGTAAACAAAAAATTACAACTTAACTGAGTTAAATAGGAAGAATCAAATTATTAAGTCATCTGCAGAGCAAAGCTAAGAACTGTTAACAATAGAAGTACATGTATACACTGAAATGATATTTAAGGAATTTTTATTGTGCTGAGTAAGATATTTTAAGTTTTTAAGGAGTGGAGACCCAAAGACTCTCAGTTGCATGGTCTAGAAAATAGTACAAAGGTCCCAAGGTTTGCAGCATTCAAGTTCAGGGTGAGTTTTCCTCTTGGCCACAAGAAAGCAATAGCAGGTCCTAAATCCTAAATACTTTTTTTCCTTTTTCACTCAGTCCTCTTGAGTACACAAATCTGCCAGTGGTGTTGGTGCGTTGGGAAGTTTAGTTTCAATGAAGTAACCACAAGACTTACCACTGATTTCAGGAAGAAGTGAACTCTACATTTCTCTGAGTAGTACCAGAATAGAAATCCATGAGGATTTCAAGACATGGTCCTAAATATTGTGCACTCATGAGGAAGGTACATTAGTAGTTTTGCTAAATGAGATAAATATACCATGTATTCATAGAAGTGTATGTGGAGCTACAGCTGGTCACTGCTGAGGTTGTGGGTCCTGGCAGTGGCTTTCTTTTTCTTACTTTCTAATTTGTAGACGTCTAATGCTACATTTCTTTACTAACTTGCTGTACTGTCTGTGTTTCTTGTGTTAACTTAATAGTACTTTGTCGCTTCTAACTATTTGTGTAATGTAGGCTAACTGTGTAGATATTTCAAAGAAAGACAAGCGGGTCACAAGACGATGGAGAACAAAAAGTGTCAGCAAAGAGGCAAAAATTCAACTTCAGGTACTGAATGCACAATGTTTTACTTTTCATTGTACTTTCAGATTAACTTCTAAGCATGAAGTTTTATATTAGCTGAAAGTAGAAGGTCAGGGTACTGTCCTTTATGTTCCTGATGAAATAAATTAAATATCAGTTTGTTGTTTAAAACCTAGAGAAGATAATTAGGAAAGTATTGATTTTCCGTTCATTCATATGAAAACATTGCCATCTAGGGAAAGGAGTGGGATCTGAGTACAAGTCAATTAAAGTGCTAAAAAGGCAATATGCATGCAGCACACCGGGGTACTGCTGTTCTACCTCAAACTTCCAAGGAGGGTAACTGAACAGGTGACATGAAGCTAAAAGGAGAACACATGAATGAAATACTAAACACATCAGTTGCCTTTATAAAGATCTATACTAGGAATGTTACCAATGAGAAGTATTTTCAGAAGGTTTCTCTTACGGAAAAGGCTAGTATGGGAACAAACTGAATAAAAAGAGAATAAATTACACGAAGAAAGAATTTATTCTATTATGCCTAAGAGCTGAAAAGTAAAAGCACAGAAATAAACCTGATATGCTTGTGTCACTGCTAGATCCAGGGGGTCTTACTGTTTTTTCAGAAGCAGTTGTGTGTTTTGGGGCATAATCCAAAATATAATCTTTTTTATAATTAAGCAACTGATAATGAAGACTGTTCAACTGACTTCAGGAGCTAACAATCACCACTGTGCTGTCTGCTACAGAATGAATAAATGTCAGCAACTTTTGATCCATTTAAATTCCTTGGAATTCACACAAACTTTGAAAGCCTTTAATATGTCCCCTAGAGGCACAATAAGGAGTTTTCTGTGACTCATTTAAGATTAATAATCTTAAGAAGAAATTGTAGTTGCGTCAGCTTTCTCATAGGAGCTGTGGGTATTTTTTCTTTCTACCCGTTATACTAGATAAATCACAATAGGTTGAACAATGAAGCATCTATTAGGAATAAAAACATTTATTAACAAAGGAATTTTGGTGATTGATGTCATGTCCTATTACCTGCATTTGAAGGATCACTGCGTTTCACTGCTGCTGAATAACATAGGCAAATAAAAATATCAGGAAAATGGATGCAAGTACTTGGTGCCTATGAAGAGACAGAGTCAATACTGCATTTTATTCTTTCATGCCATAGTGGTCTCAGACAAATCCCTCTCCATGAAAATGATGAAAAAACAAATGATGAAAGCAGTCAATGTATGATGATCTAGGGTGGCTCATGAGGAATTGCAAGGTGTTCCTGTGTTGCCTGCACTTTGTCAAAGTCACACTGGTCTGGGCTTCCATCATTTTGGCAACAAGTCTCAAACTGCTGTTTGTGGCTTGGCAGGAGTTGTGCTTCAGCTCCTGAAATCCTCAAATATGGTTGGTTTGCAGGTTACCCTGAGAGAGTTTGTGTGCATAGCACTGCTCTACATGGGTCTGTGACTTCTGGGTCAATAATGAAGTCTGCCTAACCTGAGTCAGCATTAACTACTGGCAAGCCTAATGCAGAAAATATAAAGCTTATTTTGTTAGAGTAAAGCATTAAGTTATTGATGACTGGTTTATGCATTCATTTGCAGTGAAAGAGAAACAATAAAATTATTCTAAATTACATCAAAGATTCCTTTTTGGGTGCTCCATTATCTTGGCTAGTTTGATTGGATCAACATCTTTTTTATTCTTCCAAGAGCTGTCCTGTCTCATGAATGGTATAAAGCTGTGATTTGTGGAAGATGGCCTCACTCTAACTCATTGTGTTATTCCTAATTTGCTCATGTTGCCATTCCACAAAAATGTGCATTTCCCCTGATGCCTAAGTGCTTTTTAAGCTTACAGTCCCATTTTGTTCTTCAGTTAGCCATTCCTTCTTAGCTTCATTGGCCTTTCTTATAGGTCATCTTTTCAAGGCTATTCCAGTTCTTTATAAACTGTTTATTGGGGTATCCTCTACTGAAAATCACTTTGTATAATTTGTGATAGCTTTTTCATGGTTCCTACACATGGTTTGCTAAGTGGTTGATATTTTATACTAAGAAAACTTCTTCCTTTGTCTTTCCCCATATCTCCATACATCTCATTAGTTTTAGGGGATAATACTAATACTAACATAATAACTTTAAGCTAGTCACACTATTAGTTCCGTTTGAAGTACTTGCACCTATTTATTTTAGAATGAGCAGTCATCAACTACCATCCAAAGAGCCTCTGAAAGTATGATATTGAAAGCCATCCTTCTGGGGAACATAAAAATTAGGAAGCTCTATATATACTATCTTGTTCATGAGTAATGGGGAATGAGGATGTAGTTTTTGCTAGCTCAGCATGCACTGCACAAGACGCAAGGAGAGAATTCTCCCATCCAGATATTGTATTGTACTTATTACCATTTTTTTGTTCCTGCTCAGACATTCTTGAATATGAATGCTAGGTGTATAATGTGTTTGAAATAGGTTTTCTTGTAAGAAAAGCTGCTTGCTTTGTTTCCTAGAAATATATACTTTCCAATTAGGTATACCAGTTCTGTATGCAGTTAAAGTTGCTCACACAGTGACTAAAGTGGGGTTGCACCCTAAAGTAAAATTGAGCTTAGCATATGTATATATGTTGCAAGTTTGTGGGTTGAGTATTGCTAAGTTTTCTAGAATTACAGCTTAATTTACAGTCCTTTACTCAAGAGTGATACATGGACTATTTCTCTGAAGAAAGATTGCTTTTATGAAGGAGGTATATTTTGGTTTTAAAAGGCCTATTTAAAGTCTTATGAAAATGGCCTGCAACAACAGGTTAGTTGACCTGTATTCACTCATTTTACAAATAATGCTTTTGCACAAAATGTTGGGTTTGGATTTTTTTTTTTTTTTATGCCCCTTTAGGTAAAAGACTGATTTGTCATTCTCATGACCATCTGAAGGTCTTTAAAAGAAGAAAATATATTACTGAAAAGCAGTAAAACAAACCAATATTGATTTGATTTCCTTCAAAAGCTCAGAATTGTGAAGTTATGAGACTTTTTATTTTTTTCTTACATTTATTTTATTTCTTTGGAGAGTAATTTTTTGGAGAACTACATAATATAGAACAACCTGAAAAGTCATCTTGCTCTACTGAGGCTTTCAGCTCAGAAATGAAACCAGACCCAAAGACTGGCTTATTACCTTTTCCCTTAAATAAATGTCATTATATCGTAACTCAGATTATGACCTTACTTTCTATTGTGTTGAAGTGAGTGTGGGTTCTGCAGAGCTCATTGTTCCCATTTTAATAATGTATACCAACATTCATGATCTTGCATGTATATATATAATATATATTTGTACATGTCTCTCTCTTATATATGTCCCTTTTAGTTAAGAATATTTTTTCAGACTTACTTACTCACAGGATAGACAGACATCTGTAGAGCACAGTTTACATTGTGCATGTGGTGTGTTCTCTGCTTTAACAATGTTTGTTTTCCATATTTTTGAGATTATTTACATGTTTTTAATGCAAGAATTTTATGATATAGGGCAAAGCAAGGCTTCTCTCACCATGATCATTAGACAGCTTTTCCATTTTCAGTAGCACTGGCACTAATATTAGCCAGAGAACGAAGGGTATGGCCACTCTCAGATGCAGCAACCTTACCAGTGGGAATGTTACAGGAGCAAGACACTTCAGCTGACAATTGGACTACAGTATCCTGTTCTTCAGCATGATGTCCTGTATCCGGTCTATACCATTGTTATTTATATGGTGCCCAGGCTTCTTTCAGAAAAAGTAAAGATATGTATGGATTAAAAAATACTGAAGTGGCTAAAGGTGAAGATATAGGGGAATTAAAATATAAAGGTATTGAAACTTGTTTTCTAAAGCAGAAAGGTGGCTTTTCTGGTCTGCTAAAATCTTAAAATGGCTTCAAAATAATGACATTTTGGTTAGACATTAAATAGGGGGACTTTGATAAGTATGGAGCTCCTCTGTATTAGGCAATTACTTGCTTGACTTGACCGTACCATGGTGAATTTTCTTAAAAGTACAAAAGTATAAAAGTAAAATTGAGCAGGATGTGGCAACAAGTTAGGCATGCAGAGAAGGAAGCAGTTGTTGAAATGCTTAGTTTTCATTTGTGGTGCTTTATTTGAGTTTTTGCATCGCTTTGGAAGTCAAGACTTCAACAATGTACAGGAAAAGTAGTTGGAACTCAAAAAAGTGGTGTGTGGAGAAAAGGAACAAATAGACTCAAGGATGGACATGAAAATGCTACAGCTGTGCACAAGAATACATAAGCAAGCTCACTATAACACATTGAAAAGTTTTACCATTGAGATGCATGCATCTTGAATGAACACAGTTCATTCACTTCCACTAATGCAAAGTGATCTCTTTCAGAATTCATCTTCTACATGGTCAAGTGACCCCCACAGAAGGAGGTTTTTTTTTGTGTTTTTTGCCTTGCCATAGCATCCTTTTTGTTTTCTTATTCCATATTGCCTTATAACTCTGAATGGCAATGCTAATAGTTTTGGTTGTGTTTTTTTTTTTTTTTTGTAGTCTTAGTGAGTGCACTGCAGTCCAACTCATCTGGAGATAATTCTAGTGAAGTATCTAGCTTTTTTTGTGTCTTTGGCATACACAACTGAAAACATGTAATATGTTCCTCAGAATGTGTAGGCCATAAGAGTTAACAAAATTGAAAGCCACTTAAAGATTCTCCCTCTCCCTTTTCTGATCACCTTTCATCTTCCTGTGTCCCATCACCCCTTCCCTTCTCTGTTTCTACTTCCTCTCTTGCATTCACTGTCAGGAAGGGCCAGCACCGAAGGGGCAGTTCAGCACAACACGACGCCGACAGAGACTAGCAGCTGCAGTGGCTACAACAGTGAGTGGATTTAAAAATCAAGGAATAGCTCTAAAGATGGGAAGCTGTATAACTCGAATGTGTAATAGGCTTATGAAAATGTTTCTTGCACTTTTTGGAGGTGTCCAAAAAGTGCAAGAAACATGCTACCCACTTTCAGCTGAGTTTCTTAGAAGTGGTCTGGCCTGACACAAATCTGTTCCATAAGTGTGGGTCTGAGCTTGCGTGGTACGTGTCCTCCATCCCAGTGCAAATTAGACTTGGCCCCTGCACTAATTAAACACTCTTTGACATACTCTGCTGTAATCTATTCAAAATGAATAATGAATCTATACTTTTAAGTAGTTTAAAGTTAACCTTTTCATTTGAGACACTTTCTGAATACATTCCATAATCCCAAAAAGTCATATTACTACCTCTGGTGTCTGTATTTAGTTTTGCTAATTCTCTACAACTGGGACACAAAATCTGGAGCTGTGAAATCAGAGCAGGGGCTAGGAATTGGGAGGGGGAAGTGCTGTTTGTGAAATCAAAGTAGCATTGAAAGAGTATCTTCAGCTTTATCAGAACAGCACTTTTTAGGAATGCACAATATAGACATCAGTACTAATCAAGTGATGAGTACAGCAGCTAGATAGGGAAGACTGTGCAGCCAAAGACTGAATAGAGCTTTAAATGCATACCCTTATCTAGCCCAAGCAGTGAATGTCTTTATCAGGCTAAAGTGTTCCAGGTCTGCTGCTCTAGCCCATAGCTAAAATCAGTAGATCAGACAAAGCTTTTTCTTAAGCCTGAATACCTTGAGCTCCTGCTACAAAACTCAATTCCTGTTAAGCCCTCCTAAAAATCGTGGGAAATGTCTGTTTCTCCGGTTCCCAAATTAATTCATCTAAATTTAATCGCCTGTAATTAGCTGATGCTGAATGCTGTGCTCAGTAACTGATTAATATTCTGATGTTCATCATCCTGCCTGCCTGGCAGAGAAATCAGCCCACTTGTCAGTTTATGTGGCTGAGCAGTTTCAGTAGACGGTTCTAACCAGTAATTTCAGCAGTAGTTAAACACCACTGGAAAGAGATGTGCCGAGGAGTGCTTAAATAAAGCACATACAGCTGGACTAAGATCACAAGGCAGTAGGAGTCCTGGGAATTTCTGAGTTGTTCCCTATGGCTGAAGTGAGGACCTGTTGAGAGAGGTCTTGGCAGAGCTGGAAAAATCTCAGGAGGAAGGAAAACCAGAAGCACCAAAATGCTGCAGCTGTTGCAGTGGTTGTGGCAATTTCCCATTCTTCCTGGCTCATATAGCAAAGTGCTTGTCTATCCCAGGCAGTGAAGTTGTGTGTGTAGACAGAATTACATCAGTTAACTGCATGGCAGAAAGAGGAGGTTTTCCTTACAACCCACTCTACTGGGAACAGTCTGGTAGTAAAGTCAGAAGCAGGTAACCATAGATATAGATATAGATATAGATATAGATATAAAGCACAGCAGTGAAATGAAAAAAGGGGAAATGAAATATGTTGGCAGTGTTTCTGGGACTTCTGCCTATTCAAGAGAAGTAAAGAGTTTGTTCAATGTTGATTTTTTCATCTGTTTTGGAAAGTAGCTTGGAAACTTTTCTAAAAGATGCATATGAGGAGAGCTCATTGTTGGTCAACAGTTTGGTATTTTTGGTTCTTGTATTTAAAGCAGTCAGCAAAGCAGCTACTTGTCTCTGTCATGTGGATGTGTATTTTTTGCAAGCAGTGTGACAGTATTTGTAGAACATGTAAATGCTGTTTCTTGGTCATACTTTAAAAGGTTATTTTCCAATAGGTCTCACTATGGAAACATTGCTTTTCAGCCTGGCCGGCTGAGGTTTGAGGCCAAAATTATGAATCTAAAGAGAGCTGTCACCCTTGCTCCCCACCTTCCCATGTGTGAGCACCCTGCAGCTCTGCTAGTCTATGTGGGGCAGCTGCTGGGGCAACCTGCCCAGAGAAGCTGTGGCTGCCTCATCCCTGGAAGTGTTCAAGGACAGGCTGGATGGGGTTATGAGCAACTTGGTCTAGTGAAAGGTGTCCCTGCATGTGGCAGGGGGTTAGAACTAGAAGATCTTTAAGGTCATTTCAACCCAAACCTTTCTATGATTCTGTGATCACCATAGGCATGTGGGGCTGCAGGGACTCTCCCTCAAGCTTCTACATTATAGCTGGGATCGGCTTCTTTCCTGCTTTCTGGATTGGCTTCAGCATTGGGTAGGTGCTGCTCCTCCTCCCCCAGCTATCATGTAGCCATCTACTCTGCCCTCCTGGAGCCATTGAACCTTTTCAGTCCTTTCTGACTCCTTGTCAGAAAGTTCTGGGAACATGCCCTCCAACTTAAGAAGTGGGAAGTTTTGTAAAGGAGACTTGAAATGAACATAAATTTGTCACATTAGTTGATTAACCTAGTTTTGGGGGGCTGTTGAGAAGGGCAGTCTGGTACTTGCAAAGATTATGGGGTAAATATCTAGTATGAATGAAAGGAATTTGTTCTACATCTCCTACTAATGAAGTCTTTTTCATATGAGGCCAAAATAATGTCCAATAAAAAAAAAAAAGAATACTTTGTCGATATAGCTTGAACTCAGAATACGTGAGAGAAGAAAATAAAGTTTATACTGCATAGGTTCCACAGACCTGCAGTTTTATGTGCTAAATGTATCGGGAAATTGAGGAAGAACAGGATGGAAAATGGTATTTTGTGGAATATGTTCATAAGTGCAATGATAAGTGATGAATAGATACAACAGGATTTTGAGGTTTACACTGGGGAGTCAGAAATCTAAAATGTGTATTGATGAAAACTTTTACAGGAAGGGATTGATAAAGCCATTCACTGATCTAATCAAATAATAAGGTACCGATTTCAAATATTGTTGGTAGTATAGAACTTATCTATTGATAAAAATTCTTAGTAATATGACTTTTTATGTTATCTGCTGCTCTTTATCATGCCTTGGAAGACACATTTTATACTTTGGCCCCATTTTTCATATTGAAAAATTTCATTGGGCTGCAGTGTAGAGATTCTTGATTTATACATTTGATAAATATAATGAGATAACTTAATGTGTTCAATATGTTTAACAGTGCTTAATATTTAATTAATAAAGTGTAGTTCTACCTGCCTGTTCTTTGCATTCAAATTTGAAAATTGGGTTCTTGGCCTGATATTTATACAAATGTATGTAAATGGTAAAATTAAAATAGAATAAAATATACGCTTACATATACACATTACATATATACCAGTGGTAGCCATACACTGCATATGTAGCATATAAGTAAACTGTTCAGTATATATGATGCATGTATATAATTTATAAAGATTTGCATGTGCATTTTTATTACCTGAAAAGTATAGAAGGAGAAAGAAAGGTGGAAATGATAATGAAGTAAATTCTTTGTTGGATCTTACTAAACTGTTTGTCTTTACATTTATATGGTTCATGTACTTTAAATGAAAATCAGGTGGACTTTTTTATTTTTTTTTTGTTGGTTGTGGTTTGTTTTTTTTAACTATTTTCCCTCTTCATAGTTGCCAATACAGTTAGTTTCAACTCAGGATTTAGCAGTAGTTTTGAAATACTTCAGTGATAGATTTCATAATTGTATGGCTTATTTATAGATCTGTGGAGGAACTTGCGTACTTCAAATGTTGGTATTGTAACAACAGAGTCATACTGCATGTACTCTCAAATGTCCAAATATAAAGCAGCATGTGTTGTGGTTCTATTTTCCAATCATCTTTTAAGTATTAGGAAATGGTCCATTTTTGTAATGGAGTTGAGATGCTCCATTCCTAGCTGTTAGCTATGTATTTAGGCCTTCTTTTGTCTGTTTCACTGAAAATTTGCAAGAGATTCTGCATCAGCTGAGCTGAGATTTAGCACAGTAAAATGTTACCTGTTCACTCTTACCATGTTCTTCACATTATGAACTAAATCTTTTCAGAAGAAATTTGTATTCTGCTTCAACAGAGTCAAAAGGTTGATTGCACCTTATACAATATTTCTTCACTGTTTCTCACTGTAGGTTCCGTTCAGTGCTACAATGTCACCTGTTCGACTGCATTCATCCAATCCCAACCTTTGTGCAGACATTGAGTTTCAAACTCCCCCAAGCCATGTAACGGACCCTCTGGGGTGCTCTGCTGAGTACATGAAGCTTCAGGAAGAATTCTGCCTGATGGCACAAAAAGGTAACTGAAAATATTAAGCCTTTCTTTTATTGTGCTTCTCTGTTGTGTTTCTTTATTACTTTCATTTAGTTATGGCTAGGGCATTCATGTGCATTAGATGATACTGTGGAAGAATTTTTAGCTGGTCAGGTGGTTTACACACAGACAACATGAATTATCATTCTGTCCATGGGTGTCATGAATCTAGAGATAAATAAACTCAGTATGATAAGAGTCTTGTGAACTACTTTATGCATCTTGTAAATATATGACTGAATTTGCAAACATTTTCTCAATAAAATGCTTTATTTCTCCCTAGAGTTGAATCAGGATGTCACTGCTATATATAATGTTGTGTAGTTCATTTTTATGCAATGTTTTCTATGTCAGTGAAAGCAACAGAAGAGCATATTACTAGAATGTACTTTAGAAATGCCATTTTATTGCCAATACATGAATGGTCCTACAGACTGAAAAATACTATTTTTAAAAGGGTTTGTTATCAGTTTTCTATCTGTTATAGAACAAGTGCAGGAAAAAGCATGTGAGTGATATCTTTAAAAATGTCAATAACCTGTTTAAAGAAAGTAATCCTTTTTATTAATGCAATATTAAGTCTTAGCAAAACTGGGTTTTTTGGGATTTTTTTTTTGTTTGTTTGTTTTTCTGAAAAAACAAACAAACAACCAGAAAGAAAGAATCACACACTGGACACAGGCTTTCCACATATACACCTTTCCATATGTTCAGTACCAAGAGTGTGCTCAGATGATGTATGTGAATATACAGCATGCACATTACAAACTCAAGCTGTAAGTGATTATTTGGCATAGATTACTTGAAATGCAGTCCTAGTTTCAAATTTCTGCAATTGTGGGTTGGAAATCTCTGTATCTGTCTTTACTGCTGAAATATTGTAATAGATGTCATGTGCAGTTCTGTAGCTGAGAAAACATTTGTTTTCTTTTTTCTTAGTGCATTCTCTTTTGAAGTCTGCCTTTAACAGCATAGCTATAGAGAAGGAGAAGCTTAAGCAGATTGTTTCAGAGCAAGATCTTACAGGACACAATGCTCAAGTAGCACACCTCAGACAGTCCCTCTCTCAGGTATGTTCTTGATTTAATTTCAAGCATATCTAGGTTGACAGATGCACTATTTCTTTTGTACTTTGGGCATTTTCAGAGGTGAAAGGAGCACAGAAAAAGCCAGATTCTTGACTAGAACTTTGACCTGTGTTCTATTATGGCATAGGTCTAACCTCGGTGCATGTGGAGGTGAAGGATATCATTTGTTTGTGTAAGCGTGTGTCTGTTATGTCTTTTCAGAGTAAAGAGATAGGATCAAATTTTTTTATACAAATGCTAGATATCTCTCCTGGAGCTGTTTCCAGCACAGCCAAGGAGATACTCTATTTTCTTAATTTTTAAATTTTGACTGTATTCATCTTTGTTTTATATGTCTATGTCTCTAACTGAAAAAGGAATCTTGAGTAAATTGGGTTTTCAGGTACATACCTGTTACTGTCCAGCATCTCTCCCACTTAAGCCAGAGGAATTATTATTGACTTTAGTGGGGAAGAAGAGGTAAAGTGACAGTAAATCTTCAGGTTGCAAAATAATTTTTTTAATTCATTGTCAAGGGAAAAAAAAAGCCACTCAGAAGAATGGATTGGTGTGGAGTACTGCATCTGCAAGAAATGTGAGCAGAGGTTTAAAGGCAAACAGCTTCACTCAAATCTGTATACAATTTCATGCACTGTTATTGGGTTGGAGGTTTTTGCTATGAGATTAAAATTGATGCATAATGTTTCTGTAGGTAAAGATGCATATTATGTTACACAGATTGATTACTTTGTGTTGTAATAAAGAAAGGTTAAGGACAAGAGACAAGAGTAACCATTTATGGTTATTGATACTAATTTAACTAAGACTTGTAGAGACTTATTGCTAACTTGTTTGAAATAGGTGATCTTATTTTCCTCTTGTTCCTGGCCGTCAGTGTCAGTCTAAAAGTCACCGTCGCACATTATTTCATAGTCTCAGTGAGGAATAAGTGGAAATTTGACCTTGTTCCGATGGTTGGGTTTGACCAGTCTCATGAGCAGATTTGAGCAGTTAAGGAAGCTACTGCCAGGCTGCTGTTAATCATCATTTTCCCTTCCTGGTAGATGGCTACTATAAACATGCCCAAACTATTTCAGAACAAAGCAAAATGGGGTAATTTAAACTGTTTAGTGACAGTTTAAGCTAGCCTATTTTACTTTGGTCCTATTTTATTTCAGTACGTTCATGCAGTCTATTCCTGAGGCTGCCCTAGTGTGAGGCAGAAGAGTCTTGCTCTGTTACAACAGTCGCTTTCTACTAAAACTATATGTTTGTCTGTTGTTCATTTCTATAATCCGCAGTGTTGGGGATAAGGTTAAATCAGTTTATGTTCTAGGTATGTAACATATTATACTTCTTCTGGATTTCAGAATCTTGCACGTGAGTCTTTCTGGATTGTAGACAATATGCATATGTGCACCCAAATCTTTAATCTAGGTCAGGCTTTAAAAAAGGATCAGCAGATGCCAGATACCAGTTGATTCTGTTGGTATTTATGACACTAATAGATCAGTAATTTGAAATAAGTACACACATGCAAATATATAAAATTGATATGGATGTGTAAACACCCAGTGATACTGGTGAATTATGTTGGTTTTGCTGGAAACAAAGCAATTCCCTTGGCAGGCTTTAAGGACTGATAACCTTGTTTCAGAAAAAGCTGTATAGCTGTAAACCAAGAATTTGTAGACCAAACCAAACCAAATGCCTCTTTGGGCATTTTGCCGGTAGTTCCTGTTATTCTGCAGTTTCATTCTTTCTTACTGCATTTAGTCCCCATTTCCATAATGTACATAACCCACCAGTATACCTGCCAAAGAGCTACCTGATGCCATTACAACACTGTGGGAGAATGTCTGTCCCTCCTGCCTCCTAAAAATCACTGAAGGCAAACCAACCAAATGATTAAATCATGTTAGAGAGTATCTCTAAGTATCTCTCTAAATACGGAAGAAAAGAGAATCAGTGATTTCTTAGGAAATTGAGGGAAGAAGCTACTTTTTTTCTATTTTTTTTCCCTAACACTTTTTAATTTTAAATGAAATATGTAATTTTTATTTTAAGGCTCTCAACCAGAATGCTGAACTAAGGAGTCGCTTGAACAGAATACATTCAGAATCTGTTATTTGTGATCAGGTTGTCAGTGTAAATATTATCCCTAGTCCTGATGAGGTAAGATTTTGGCCTTTAATGGATTATAGTACGAGCAAACTTTGCTAATTCTCACTAATAGCTGAAACACACTTGGCAAATTACAGATTTTTTTCAGCTTGGCAAGTGTTTATTTAAAGAAAAAATTGGATTATATTTTCACTATATAAAATAAAACTTCTGTCCTACCTAATGAAAGAACTCAGTTTGGTCTCTGAGAAACAGGGAAGGACTCCATTTTTGGAATATTAATTGTTGGCTGTGTGAATTAGTGAGTTGTTATTTTATTTGAATGTGACACACATTCAAATGTAGCTATCCAATTCTGTGTCTTAGTTTCTTGCCAAATCAACAGAGCAATTTAGTACTTAACGGCCTGAGCTGGCAAGTGCTTAAAGGGCCTAATACTTAATATTTGGGGTGGCGCTGCTGAAATCAAAAGGCTCAGACTATGGGGGCCTATAGGGATGCTGGAGAGGGACTCTTCATTAGAGACTGTAGTGATAGGACAAGGGGTAACGGGTTAAAACTTAAACAGAGGAAGTTTAGATTGGATATAAGAAGGAAATTCTTTCCTGTTAGGGTGGTGAGGCACTGGAATAGGTTGCCCAGGGAGGTTGTGAATGCTCCATCCCTGGCAGTGTTCAAGACCAGGTTGGACGAGGCCTTGGGTGATATGATTTACCGTAATGTGTCCCTGCCCATGGCAGGGGTGTTGGAACTAGATGATCTTAAGGTCCTTTCCAACCCTAACTATTCTATGATTGTATGATTCTATGAACCAAGCACTATACTAATCTCATATGTGCAACACTTTCTCATTTTGCTTCCTTCAGTCAACAGATTACCAAACATTTCTATCAATAACAAGTCAGCTTCTTTCATGAGAAATTGAGTTTCTGAGCTGTAATATGTTACAATTAATGTGGTCACTTTGACAACCATTCTGCTTGCATTTTGCCAAAATATTTTTCATTTGTCATTTCCACTGATTCTTTTCTATGCATATGCCACTTCAGTTAACATACTCTTGTCTCCTAATTATCTCTTCCATCAAGAAAGGAAGGTGAAAATGCATTTCAAATTACTTTTGTTTGTTTGCTTTTTGAAAATATCCAACCAATTTTTCAAGAGTCCAGCATGTTGGAGGCTATCAACAGACAGAGGTGAAGCAGTGCCACAGCACAGACAGTGATCTGCAGTGAAGTTCTGAGCATCAATTCTATTTTTTTTCGTCAGCTGTTTCTTTTTCACATGTACATCTGTATCTTAGTGCAATATGTCTCACTGAAGGTGTTTCTCAAAGAAGTTCTCAGCTTTCTCATCCACTTCTTCTCTTGATTGCTTTTGTATATATATATAATCTTGCAGTGTGCAGATAATGCCTGTGTGAGCAACTTTTTCAGGTAGGGGCATATGTATTTTTCCAAGTCTCTCTAAAAACCTTAAAATTTTAATCACTTCCTGTAAAGATAACAGTGAAATGAGTTTCTATTTCTGTTATAATTCATAAAACAGCATAAACTGTCTCCAAGCCTATAAGACCCAGTGAAAATGGAATGGTTTTTGACCTCTTGGCTTGTTTATGAATTTTTTTATTATTATTTTTTTTTATTAGTGCATGGTGAGGCAACTTTGTAGAGCATAATTCTACAGGATTAAGATGTCAAGAAAACCATTTGCAGGACTTCTGTAGTAAGATTAATGGGGATTGGGTTGCAATCTGAAGTTAACTGTGTTTAGAAGGACTTCAGTAGTTTCATCTGTGTTATCCCCCAAAGCAACATGCTGTATAAATTGAGGGATTAAGACAAAAACCTGTTTCACTCCACAGCAGCAGTTCCTTTGGTGGAATGGTACAGGGAGAGAAACTTAATTTTTTCCCCCTTCCTTCTTAAAGCAATAGCCTGTAGGGTAACATAGAATCATAGAATCATAGAATAGTTAGGGTTGGAAAGGATCTTAAGATCGTCTAGTTCCAACCCACCTGCCATAGGCAGGGACACATCACACTAAACCATGTCACCCAAATCCTTGTCCAACCTGGTCTTGAACACTGCCAGGGATGGAGCATTCACAACCTCCCTGGGCAACCTATTCCAGTGCCTCACCACCCTAACAGGAAAGAATTTCCTCCTTATATCCAATCTAAACTTCCCCTGTTTAAGTTTTAACCCATTACCCCTTGTCCTATCACTACAGTCCCTAATGAAGAGTCCCTCCCCAGCATCCCTATAGGCCCCCTTCAGACACTGGAAGGCTGCTATGAGGTCTCCACGCAGCCTTCTCTTCTCCAGCCTGAACAGCCCCAACTTTCTCAGCCTATCTTCATATGGGAGGTTCTCCAGTCCCCTAATATCCTTGTGGCCCTCCTCTGGACTTGTTCCAACAGTTCCAGGTCCTTTTTATGTTGAGGACACCAGAACTTCACACAATACTCCAGGTGAGGTCTCATGAGAGCAGAGTAGAGGGGCAGGATCACCTCCTTTGACCTGCTGGTCACGCTCCTTTTGATGCAGCCCAGGATACGGTTGGCTTTCTGGGCTGCAAGCGCACACTGAAGCCGGCTCATGTTCATTTTCTCATCAACCAGCACCCCCAAGTCCTTCTCCACAGGGCTGCTCTGAATCTCTTCTTTGCCCAACCTGTAGCTGTGCCTGGGATTGCTCTGACCCAGGTGTAGGACCTTGCACTTGCATGGTTAAACTTCATGAGGTTGGCATCAGCCCACCTCACAAGCGTGTCAAGGTCCCTCTGGATGGCATTCCTTCCCTCCAGTGTATCAACCAAACCACACAGCTTGGTGTCATTGGCAAACTTGCTGAGGGTGCACTCAATCCCACTGTCCATGTCAGCGACGAAGATGTTGAAAGACCAGTCCCAACACCGATCCCTGAGGGACGCCACTCGTTACTGGTCTCTAGCCGGACATTGAGCCATTGACCACAACTCTTTGCATGCGGCCATCCAGCCAGTTCTTTATCCACCAAGTGGTCCATCCATCAAATTGATGTCTCTCCAATTTAGAGACAAGGATGTCACTGAAACCGGGTGTCCCTCCCATCAATAGCATGGAAAGGAAGATATGTTCCACTATTTAAATTATCTTGCCCTCAATTGGTATACACGACACAATTTTGAACCCTTATGTTGCTGTTAAATTCTCTTTATAATAAACCATAATTTAAAACCATAAAGATTTCATTCCCTTTAGTAGCATTGAATCCCCATTACTGGCATAATTCAAATGAGATTTGGAGTACAAACATGGAATAAAAGCACATAAATAAATATTATAGTAATTCTCCTGAATATTCAAACATTTCAAGCATTTGTTACTAAACTGGTTCACAAGTGCATTTATTTTGCAAGTAACTCCCTGACCTATACAGCTTTATATTTGAGTTTTGGTTGTATCAAAGCTAGCTCTGAGAGATGTAGTTTATTACAACCAGGTGTCTTTTCATCTGAATTTCATGGTTGAACTAGTCTATGGATGCAGAACTAGATCTGTGATTATTCATACTGCTACAACTTAGGAGTTGATGCTGAGCAGGCCTCAAATTAAAAGATGTATCTTGATGCTCAAAGTGCAGTTTATTTTGTAATTGTCAAAGTCTCATCTGTTAGGTACACACAAAGCCCTGCCAAAGTTCTCTCTTTACTATCCATGCTTATATTTGGCATAGAAAAATTGCTCAGATTATTTACCCCATCTTTGTATATTTCTTTTATTTTAGAAATAATACTTTTATTTTTCTATGCTTTATTTACAGACAGGTGAACAAATTCATGTCAGTTTGCCACTGTCTCAGCAAGTTTCTAATGAGAGCAGGCTCTCTATGTCTGAATCTGTTTCAGAGTTCTTTGATGCACAGGAAGTGCTTTTATCTGCCAGCTCATCAGAAAACGAGGTAGGCTATGGCAGCATGCTGCAGTTTTGCTGTTGGACAGATTTAGGTATTGCTACAACTCATGAATGATTTTTCTTTTCTCTTTAATAATGGACCTTAGAATAAAAAGGTATGTAAGGTGTAGATAAATGAACTTGAGACTCCTTTGTGATGGGGTGCAGAAGTTCCCTGAAGTGTAAAACTGAGTTGAAAGCTGCTTGTACCAATAGCTTATGTTCAGTACATGCCCTTGCTAGACTATGCCAATTTCAGATAAGGATGACATAAACAGGAGCAATTATATCTGACTACGGAGTCAACTAATTTAGATTTTAAAATATTTTTTAAAAAAAGGTCTTCTAGTAGACATATAAAGTTATTCTCTGTAGTCAGACAAATAGGCAAAAGCCTGAAAAATTCGCTCACTCATGCTCAAAGTTGAAGCAGTCAGATGCAGTTCAGGCTCCTGAATCGTGTTGCTGTCCACAGCTTTCCTGTGATAGCCTGAATAAATTCTTCAATATAAAAAATGTATTTAGTTTTTGAAAATACCTTTTATAAAGCCACAGTAGTGCTGTGGTCTGCCACGACTCTTCCTTAAAAGTAAGTAAGAATGTGCCACAATATTTTCTCGTTGACAAGGATTGCTCACCTGCCACGAGTTGGTACAACCATGAGTGGAATTGTTCATCTAGAGAATGGAATGTTTCCTTATCTTACTGCTTCTGGCAGCAATATTTCTGTCAAGTACCTTTTATCTCAATAGTCTGGATTGTTTATATCAGCATGGAAAATTGGTGTGCCTGTATAGTATAAATAAAATGGAAACTTTACAAAATCACTCCCAAATGGTATAGGCCTTATAATAAATACTCTGTGATGAGTAAATACCGTAAAATATTTTGAAAGTAATATTTTTTGGAAAAAGAAGAAAGAATCTTAAAAATAGTCATAACATTGATGTAGTTCTTAAAATGATGGGTCAATGTTTATATATATTTTTTGCTTAAACACAAGCTGTGTTTTGTTGTTAGACTCTTTATAAAGAGCACAAATCTGACTCCACTTCCCATCCCTAACACATTGCATTTTCAATCTTTTGTTCCTCTCTGATCTTGTTTGAAGTCACTGTTTTGTAAAGTTAGTGTCTGTATTTAGCTTCATAGTAAGGAATTCAGAAACAGCGAGAGCATAGCATTTGTTTTGATGCTTTTAGCACATTGTCAGTATGGGCCAATTGAAACTCCCAGTTGATTTCGTAAAAAGCTCTAATTGGGTAGAGATGATTTCTTTGAATATTTGTGTTTCAGTTAATTATTTTTGCCTACTTTGTCACTGTATTTTATATGTATTTGTCTGAATTGATGTTTTCCTTATGTTGTAGGCTTCTGATGATGAATCTTATATCAGTGATGTGAGTGATAATATATCTGAGGACAACACCAGTGTTGCAGACAACATTTCTCGGCAAAGTATATGTTATGTTTTAACCTTTGGGAATTATGTTGGTTATGTTCATATACCAGATTTACTGCATGTCAGTAGCAAGACCAACATAGCTGAAATCAGTGAAGCTGGGCATGCTTGTTCTGGCAGTGATTAGGTTCAGTGGCTAAGTTTGTTTTTCTTTATCTGATGCTTTTTAATATAGTGTGATAATAGTTTTTTTCCCTTCCCAGTTCTTAATGGTGAGTTGACAGGAGGTGCATTCAGGAACGGACGGAGAACTTGTCTCCCAGCTCCCAGCCCTGACACCAGTAACATCAATCTGTGGAATATTTTGAGAAATAACATTGGCAAAGATCTTTCCAAAGTATCTATGCCTGTTGAGCTAAATGAACCTCTGAATACCTTGCAACATCTTTGTGAAGAGCTGGAATACAGCGAACTTTTGGACAAGGCTGCTGAAACAGATGATCCTTATGAACGCATGGTAATAAATTTAGTTTGTCGCTTCTTATGTCTGTATTAAAATGGGAGCTGTTGAGTGGAGGTCTGTGCAGGGACCTCTCTTGCTTTTCCGTGTTGGGTCAGGCAAATGTTGTGAACAATTGCAGGTAGTAGGTTTGATCCGAGTAAGGCAGAGGGACTTTTCTTGTCTTCAGACCAAGTCCTGCAATTGTGACTCATTGATATGAAAACTGATCTCACTCTCTGGAATTGTGTATGTAGACACTGGCAGTTTTTAACCCTGCAGCATCCTTTCCTGGCTTTCAGTGATCAAGTCCAACAGCCTCCAAGAGCTAATCGAGTCTGTGGCTGGCTTATGATCAATGGTCAATCTTATTATCAATAAGATGTCATCATAGGCAATTTCTAATAGAGAAGTTTCAAAACACCAAAACAAAGTTTACCTCGGCAGCCTGACTTCAGCTCCCCTGTAAGTATGTCTTGGTTTTTTAACTGACAGTCCACATCTTATGTTCAGCTCTCAGGGTGTTTCGATCTGTCATTTCTCCTTTTGCTCAGAAGAAACAAGGAAAAGGCTGTTAGGGCAAGTTTGGTAGTGTTGGTGCTGAACTATTGTCCTCTAGTATGGGTTGGTAGCATTGTAGATAACTGGGAGAAGAGAGGTTGCCTTTGGCTGTCATCTCATCACACACTCAGGTCCATGAACTATATGTGGCCTGCAAGAGAGTGTGGGGTCCTAAACACTGGTATTTTTTCCTTGCCACTGGAGAAGTTGGAGATCAGTCTTATGATAGGGGGTTGAATTATTATCATCACATGCTGTTTTCCTATAAGATTTCTTATGTCCCTCACAAAAGGAAGATCCTGTAAGGACTGGGCAGAGTTATAATGAATAAAGCAGACTGCTTGTAGGACTCTGCCTCTGTTGAACAGCTTGGAAGGTGACTGTTGAAGAAGTCAGGAGAGTTCAGGAAGGAAAAAATACGGTGCAACTTAAATCTTCCTTGGAAATGTAGATTCATAGAATCATAGAATAGTTAGGGTTGGAAAGGGCCTTAAGTCCACTTCTCTGCTGCACATCTTTAGTGCAACACCTGGGATACAAGCCAAACTTGTAACAAGCACCTTAAAAATGCGAATTGCACAGAAATTTTTATCAGGCAGAAGTGCTGAATATCCAAAGCTTGGTAGCAATGCTGTGAATATGTACCTGCTTCTTCACTGTTCTCTGAAAAATCCAGACTTAGCTATCTTAAAGAAGCATACAAAAGCAGTGGAAACTTTTTTCTTCTCATTGCTCTACATATCCTAAGGATAGTAAAACCCCTCATTTCTCTGTTGTCTCTTATAGTTAAATTCATGAAAAAAAGGCTGGATGAATGAAAGTTTTACTGTTGAAGAAAAGAGTGTTAATTCTGTTGATATTTATGAATAATATGAAATGAATAGAAAATGGAACACCCATTATACAGTGGGAAGAAAGCAAAGCATGTAAAAACTCACATGAGTGTTACGTCCTTGGTAACATGAGGAGAGGGGGACTTGGTTAAGTTTCACCCAGCTGTTAGCAGATTATCCATAGCTGAGTGATTTTTATTCCTATATTGCTTTTCTGAAGTTTTGTTGAGACTTGTGAATGCCTATTGTGATAATTTTTTAAAAACTCTGCTAAAGGGAGCTGTAATCTAAATTACAGTGGCATGTCACTTAACTTATTACTCCCAGCTGGACCTGGTTTAGAGATTACTAAATTTTGGTTTTACATGTAGACAAAGGGGGCTGATGAGGCCGCCCATCTGAGATAACTCTGCATTAAGGGCATTCTAAGTGAGAACTATTTATGTTTGGCACTACATAAAATAGTTCCCATAGGAGAATGGTATGTGATCTTGTCATTAGAAGTCATTATATAGTCCTTACTCATGGGGAGCATAGACTAGAGCTGGGTTTGTAGTTTAGGTCATTGTCCATAAACCTGATCAAAGGCAGAAAAACAGTATCTTGTGCAGATTGTTATTTTAAGGGACTGTTGAAAGAGGCTGACTGAGGCCATGAAGAAAAAGCAAATTATATCAACAAAAGAAATGCAGTTTATACTAGTTCTGGCCGGGATGTATGGCTTTACTCTCAGGCATGCTTCATTAATCCAGATTTCACTCTGAGTGGAGTGAGTTGTGTGATTCCACATAGTGATGGCACAGACACAAGAATCTCTGTCTGTTTTCACCTTCTTTTCCGTATTTTCACAGGTTCTCATAGCTGCTTTTGCAGCATCAGGCTATGCCTCTACATACTTCAGAGCAGGAAGCAAGCCATTTAACCCAGTGCTTGGTGAAACTTACGAATGTATTAGAGAAGACAAAGGATTTCGATTTTTCTCAGAGCAGGTAAAGCTTGGTTTTAGATAGACCTGTTTAGATTTAGATTTTGGTTCTTTTTTTTTTTTTTCTTCTTTTCTTCTTTTTTTCATATAGTAACTTTCATTTTTTTTCTGTCCAATTAGAATGGTTTGCTTTCTTGGTAGCAAAGAAAGTTTATTATGATAGAAATTCTTTAAATACTAGGCAGTATAATTTTCTGTAGGAATCACAAGGAAGTGTTTTAAGTTCATAGTGTTTTAAGTACAAACTGAAGTTGCATCTATTTTCATAGCAACATATGCTAAGAAATGGTGTGGGATGTTTAGTATTGTCATATTACAGTTCAATTGCATTGTCTTAAAAATGAAAATTATTTTTTTTTAACTCAACCTAACTGTTTTCCAGGTCAGCCACCATCCTCCCATTTCAGCCTGTCACTGTGAATCGAAGAACTTTGTGTTTTGGCAAGGTATACTTTTTAATTTAAAAGCATAAACTCCTTTTTTATTAGCAAATAAAAACTTTGTCTGTAAAAGCTGAGTTTTGCATTTGGAACTTACTCAAAATTTCTATACTTATTTTTGTAGTAACATTTTGCAAACTGGTGCTCTGAATTATTTCACTTCAAATTCTTATTTTTAAGAGTGAGCAGACGTGCTACAACTTCCCTTGTCACTTGCAATCTGTTTATACTTCTCCATTTAAAAGCTTCTTACCAACAAAATTATTATTTCTTACAAACACAAGCAGTTCCTTTTACACAGTTGAACAAGCAGCTATTTCTTTCTTTGTATCTACTGGCATATGTCTTTAATTTGAATAGAATATTTTCATGAGAGAGTTGACAGTTGTGTAACACAGGCATGACTTCTAGAAGAAAATCAAACTTCTTTTTAGTTGTTCTGACCTAATGTCATTTTCTACTTTTTTTTTTTTTTTGTTGTTGTTCCTTCTGTGTTTTTGTGGCAATCTCATACTGTCATGTTTTAAACTGGGTGGTCTAGCACAGGTATCTCATGTGCCACTTGTGCAGATCACTGCAACGGGGAGGGTTTGATCTTTTCAGTTTTTGTAAATCTTTCTTTCACATTTGTAAATTACATTCAGATATCAGATGGAAAAACAAATTCTGGGGGAAATCAATGGAGATTCTGCCAGTTGGAACCTTGAATGTGACTCTTCCAAAGTAAGCTACTGTCCTGTTTCCTTTTGATTTCAGTCTTTGCTGCCTTGTGAATGGACTGGGGGAAGTGTACGCAGACATCAGTGAATTGTACTGGTGAAAGTCACTGGCTAGCTCAGATTTCTCCTTAGTGTACAGATGGGGATACACAAGTGTTTTTGAGCTTAAAGATCCATTTGATTTTTTTGAGGAAAAATATACAAACTCTCTCAAATGCAACAGAAAGGGGATGGAAATGTTTTAGGAGAGAGAACCCAAGTTTTACAAGTACGGTAATGATACAACTGTTCAGAACAAGGCTGCAATGTAGGATGTCAGCAACTGCTGCTGCTCTCAATACTGAGAAATGTTCACTCAGAACAACCAGTAGTAACAATGTAAGGCCAGTTTTCAAAATGCAGGTAAGCCCAAACAGATTCTTCAGATGTTGACAGAGTAGTTAGAGTTGTTTCACCACCAGTAAGACTAGTTGCAAGTTGTAAATCCTGAGTATATGCAAAAAGAGGATATTTTGAACATGTCTGCTGTTTTTGCAGTAGTATTCCTGCTCCTGTATGTAGCAGCCAGCCTTTCTTTCTGCTTCTACCAGTATGGAATCACTCCACTTTGCCTCTTTATTGATTTCATGAAATTGAAGTAAATGCACTCAGGAGCATCTTTGTCTTCTGTCTTCATGCTTGCCCCTCAGCTCTGAAGGAGGATGTACTTAGCAAATTCTCTCAGTTTATTCCTGTGTTTGACAAGAGAGATGCTCTGACTCTGTAGTTGTTACAGAAGGAAAGAAATGATGTTCTAGTGAGCTCCGGCTTCCTTCTTCCTTTCTGTTATCTCCTTTCCATATTATTTTGTTCTACTTGTAATTTAATTGCATTGTGTGCTTAATAGCTTCAATTCAGCCTTATGTTGACCTTTGAGCACTGTCCTGCCCCTGAAGGAATTATGGCCAAAGCACTTAATGCTCTGAGCACAGTGAATATTCCATGCAGGGGTTCAGTGGTTCATAATGTCTTGATTTGTGGCTCATAGCAGCATTCTTCAGTTCTCTGCTCTATAGCTTAAGTGACATTCTCTAAGGAGGATTAGTAATGTACTGAGAACCAGTGCTTTATTAAAGTAAGCTCTTGTTTCAAAAGTCTTTGAGGAACATGGTTTTGTATTTATGATAATGGAGTTATGTTTTACTTTTCTTGTGTGTCCATAATAATTACGATTAATGTATGTTATCAACTACTTGTTTATCTGTTCTTAGGTATGGAGACTACTATGTCTGGAACAAAGTCACTACTTGCATACATAATATTCTTAGTGGAAGGAGGTGGATAGAACACTATGGAGAGATAACTATCAGAAACACAAAAAGCAGCATTTGTATTTGTAAACTTACGTTTGTCAAGGTAACATATGTATTCTAATACATATCATATATTCATAAAACTACATAGTTCAAGCATTTATCAAGTTGTTTCTTCAGTATTCCTGAAATTCACATTCCACATTTTGTTTTATCAACATTTGTAAATATGTAAATTGCAAATGGGAGTGTTATGTCAAGTAGCCTAACTCTATTCCGTTGAACATTTGATACCATTTGATGTGAGTGTTGCATTGCTGTATAGCTGTGTGCTATACTGTTGTTGGTTTTACATTAAAAATCGAATGTCAAAGTTTCTTTTCTGTTACTGCAATGAAATGCAGTGTCACTGTAGACTTCTGTGCCGTTTTACTTCTGCCTTTACTAGAATTTGGAAGTCAATATTTTATCTCTTTACATTAAATAATGCTGCTTTGGTTCACAATATTTTAAGATCCGGGCAAGGACCATATATAAAACCAGACCGCTATATAGCTATGTCACTATCAAGTATTTTCTCTAAAAATAAGTTTGTCTTCATATTGCAATGAAATACATCAATACCATTGCAGTTACTGTGCATTACTGTAAATCTGAAATTCAAGTCTTGATGGATATTCTGAGAATGGGCAGCTGGCTCAGTAGGTGAAGGTGGAAGGAGTAAGTATGTCTTAAGAAAAGAGAAACAGAAGGCAACAAAGAACAAATAATACCAGCTGAACATGTTCCCTGCTTCACCCAGCAGTATGCAGCATCAATCAAAAGATTCCTTTACATGTACAGGTATATTCAGTATTTCTCTGTATAGAAAGAAGAGTGTTAGCTGGCTGTGATCTTGCACTTTCAAAGTGTCATTTTTGCTGAATTGCATGGGATTTGATTTGGGTTGATGAACAACAGTATAGTCCCCAAGTTATATGAAAGCCATATTTCAAATTATTCAGGGTTTCCCATACACTAGATCAGTTCATATTCAGATTATCTGAATTTTGAGTTCTGATATTCTTGCTTCCAGGTGAGCTGTTCCAGTACAGTAAGTGCCACACAATTAAGATTTGTGCAGTATCTGTACTGGTACAATGGGTAATGCAAAAACCAGTGTTAACTAGTGATTTATTCTTAAATTTGCAGGTGAACTACTGGAATTCAAATGTAAATGAGGTCCAGGGTGTTGTGATAGATCAAGAGGGGAAGGTGGTTCATCGCCTTTTTGGAAAGTGGCATGAAGGCCTTTATTGTGGGGTTGCACCTTCAGCCAAATGCATATGGAGGCCAGGTAATAACCTTGTAATAAACTCTGGCAGGCACTGTAGTGTAACTCTAAACTGTGTAAAGCTTGTTTAGCCATCATTTAAATACACAAAATACTACTGGGGAAATTAAATTTCTGGCTAGACAAATAAGTAAGTGTCCTGGGTTCAGCTGTGACAGTTATTTTCCTCCTTCCTAATAGCTGGTGCAGTGCTGTGTTTTGGGTTTAGTTTGGGAACAATGTTAATAACACACCAATGTTCTAGTTGTTGCTAAGTAATGCTTACTCTGATCAAGGACTTTGCAGCCTCTCTTGCTCAGCCAGTGAGAAGGGGCACAAGAAACTGGGAGGAAGCAGAGACAGGACACCTGACCCAAAGTAGCCAAAGGGGTATGCCATACCACAGAACATCCTGCCTAGTATATAAACTGAGAGGAGTCACCCCGAAGGCTCAGATTGCTGCTTGAGTCAGGCAGGGTATTGGTTGGCAGGTGGTGAGCAATTGTATTGTGTATCACTTGTGTTTATTAGTTTTGGTTTTTTTTCCTTTCCCTTTTTAGTTTTATATTCTCTCCCCTTGTTACTTCCTTTATAATTATTAGTAGTAGCTTTATATTATGCTTTAGTTATTGGACTGTTCTTATCTCAACCCATGTGGTTTACATTCTTTCGATTCTCCTTTCCAACCTGCCTGGAGCAGGGGGGGAAAGGTGGGGAGTGAGCGAGCAGCTGCGCAATTCTGAATTACTGGCTGGGCTTAAACCATGGCAATGACAATTTACATGAATTAAGGGTAATGGTAAAATTAAATGTTCTTATAGGGCATAATCTTCGTCAACTCAGTCTGACTCCTGGTCAAATATTTGGGGGTCTTGGGGTCAACATAAGAATAAAATTAAGAAAAGAGCTGTATGTTTGGCCTGCCTGCCTTCTCACAGATATCAGTGTAGCTTATTTGGGTGCAACAAATAAGAGATGCCAGTTTATTAAGTTTGTTATCTTTATGCTTTATTAGCCTAAAGAATAAGATTTTCAGAGATGGTGAGTTTGTGATTTCAGGAGCTGGTTTCAACTACCTTACTGTGTGCTTAGAGGCCCTGAGGTTGAATTAGTCATCCTTTGCACCTATGATATTTTTCATACATTAAGGATTATCCAGGAATTGTCATTATGTAATTTTGAACCTTACTCTGTATTGATAGTATTTTGAACCCTACTTTTCACCCTACTCTCTGCAATGTCTACTCTGACTGCTGTTTGTGCTGAAGGTTTTGGACAGTGCTGAAGCAGTCTGTGAGTGAGCCTTATGTTCAAAATTAACCCTAATATCAGTTAAGGTTAGCTTTTATACAGACATTTGATAAGCCCACTTTCTAGGGAACAGGAAACTATGTTTAAGTTGAAAATCTTAAAACCAGTATTTTTTTTTTATTTTAAAAGGAAGAAAGATCATAAAATTTTTGAATGTGAGCATGTAATTACAACCTCTGCAGAAAAAGCACTTGAAATTAATATTTAGTGACTTTCTTTCTACCTAGTGAATAGCTTTTTATGCTTTTAAATTGTATGTGAGAGTAAAATATATTCATATTTTTGCTTTTATAATTTAATAAAAAAATGAATCTCTTGCATATTTAGAATAATAGTTTCAAAAACTTTTTTCTTTCTCATACTTATTCACGCAGGCTCCATGCCAACTAATTATGAACGTTATTATGGCTTCACGAGATTTGCTATTGAGCTCAATGAATTAGATCCTTTACTGAAAGATCTTCTTCCTGTGACAGATGCACGATTCAGGCCAGATCAAAGGTAAGAATGCTCGTTTATACATATAATATTTGGTGGTTTTAATGCTGGGTTTGGCCGAGTACTGAATTTTATCTATGTCTTTACTAGAGTCTGAACTAAGATTTGGAGAATTCTGCTAGCAGAGAAGGTATTCAGTATTGGAATCAAATTTCTGCTTTACCTAGTTGAGGAAAAGTAGAAAGCATCCTGTTGGTACAGTAGTGCTGTACAGCAGTCTTTGGGCAGAGGTAGGATTCCTCATAACAAATGGCAAAGACAGGCTCTGAAATGTCATGTCCTCCTGCAATGAATGGAAGCAATGTTAATTTCCTCATTCTCAGTTCATAATACCTCAATGTTTGTGTATGCTGAAATTGCTAAAGTGTATACCTTAGGCTATAGATCAGGTACATGTAACTGGGGAGTCACATCTCGGTTATGCTTATTTTATGAGATTATGACTACATCTGAAAGTGGGTACAAGACAGACAACAGGTGTGGCTTCCACTTGTCTTTTATGATGATTGTTGCTAGAAAATCCCTTTTTCTAGACACTGTATAATTGCTGCAATACCTGTTATTATCCATGCAGGCTTCTGGAGGAAGGAAATATAGAAGCAGCAGCATCTGAGAAACAAAGAATAGAGGAACTCCAGAGAGGTCGGAGGCGATACATGGAGGAAAACAACATTGAATATAGACCCAAATTTTTTAAGTGAGTCTATTAATTTCAGGAGTAAGTCTCTGTTTTCTATAGTATGGCTGTACAAAGTACTGCAAGAATTACCACCAGTGTGGTCTGTTAATTGTGAAAGCCTGGAAAATGGCAATTTTAAGAAAAAATATCAGATAGATGAGTTCTACTTGAAACAGTTTTTACATATTTTAAAGCTTCATAATAGAAAGATTATTTTCTCACAAGGTGTAACAACTATGCAAGCCTACTGCACCCTTTGGCCAATGTTTTTTGAACTTTGAAGTGGAACAGAAGTACAATATTAGGATCTAAGATTCAACTATGTTACTGGTTTAAGTCTTTGCATAAACAAAGTAAGAAATAGTGACCTGTAAAACAACATCATACATATATTTATACATCTGTGAAATGCATATATAAATGTATGTGCATGTATACGTAAATTACAGTGTATTTATTTTTGAGTGAGGGGTGGTGGTGGCTTGGTTTTTGTTTTCAATTAAGCATTTTTCTGAATCAAGGGATAGTTAATACCAAATTGTCTGATGTTTAGCATGAGTAATCAAAAGGGAAAAGATTGGACATGCTCGATGCAGTTTTGTAGTAGAAGATGAACAAAATACAGAGGAGGCAAATAGCATAAAAGGTAAAAGTCTTGCATTCTGCAAGTTTAAACTCTTGCTTGATTCTGTGCACATAGTCAGAATCTGTAATGGCCAAAGAGGTCTTATGTGGTTCTAAGACCAGCTCACACCGATCAGGCAGCATACATGCAATTTTGGCTGTCTTCTAAACGTTCCACTTTTGACACAGGTAGAGAGGTTGATTTTTATTTTTAAATCCCTGAATGTTCTCATGTCTTTTACAAATATGAAATCACATTTAGTATTGGGTTAGGTCAGAGGGGTATGGAATTTGATTTCATATTGCATAAAGCAGAGCTCTCTGGTCAGAACTGTTTCTTCTTTTTTTTATCTTTCTACAGAAAAGTTATTGATGCTAATCAAAGAGAAGCCTGGGTTACCAATGATACCTACTGGGAACTGCGAAAGGATCCTGGCTTTAGCAAAGTAGAAATTCCCATACTCTGGTAAACTGAGAATGTAGATCTAGTAAACATATCACTCTGAAGAAAAAAATAACTATGCACAATATGTTTCTAATAGCTAAGTGTGGTTTGTGGGTCTGCGGAAAAACCTATCATTCACATTTATATTCATCTTTATAATGGACTTCTGAAAGTGCATTAGACCAGGCCCCTGACCACTTCTGGATCTTTTTAATTTTGCAGCAGCCATTAAAAAAAAAAAAAAAAAACAAAGAAAAAAAAGGGAAAAAATAATAAAAAAAAGAAACAGAAACCTTTTAAAGTTTCATACATTGAAAATTCAGAACAAAAGAAGCAGATGAGTTATCCAAAGTCACTTGGAAGAGGTGGTAAATGCAGAACTGCAACCGGTGCTTTAAACAGACATTAAGAGCAATGTAATTTAAATAAAAAAAAAAAAAGAAGAAAAAGAGAAAAAAAATTCCATTTTATTTCAACTATTTTTGTTAAAAACTCTTGGGTCACAGCATTGTCATTTCTGGCTTCAGGTTAGTCCTTTGGTGTGATGTGGTTGGACTGGCCTTTGTCAAAAAGATATGCTTTTCCGGAAGCTGTTCCCATTCATATGCCATTGTTCATGCCTTAAACAAAATATGAAGATGTACAGTAAGTAATTTTAAAATATGTATGCTTAGGCTTGTATGAAGGGCAGATTTTTAAAGCACTAGAATTTTATCCTGATATAAATATTGGAGAACCTGCATTATTTAAAATCAAAAAACAACCAAACATCTAACTGTATTTCAGAGGTATGAGATCTACTGTATATGCTTTAGCTTTGGGAAGCTGACTGTATACTCAGACTGAAAAGAAACTGCAAACTGCTTGAATTTGAGGCAGTTTTGAAAAACGCGTATGAATTGCTGGTCAGAAAATTATATTCGAAATGACTGATGTTGAGTTTCCCCGTAACTGTTTATACCATTAGAATTCCCTGAAGTTTTGCAACAGTGTTAAAAGCACAGGAAGATTTCATGGGAAGGACTCTGGCTTCTCTCTGGAAGCTGGATAGTACTATAAAAATGCAACTGTTTTCTGCCGCACATACTGCTTACTGGCTCTGATTTGTCCCCATCCACTTTTCTTACCTAAATTTATATTTGAGAGTATGGAAGAGGCTCCCATGTGTTGTAGCTAACAACTACTATTTGTGTTGCCAAAATAGCTTTTGTGCAAAATTATATTTTACAGTTTTTTGTAAAGTGATTCTATATTTTTTGATTAAGAACCAAGTCTCTTATGTGTTGCTAAGCCTCAGTTAATATATGTGGGAGAAGGCTTGGCACTTTCTATTTGAAAATCTCTGAAACATTAAACAGTAGGGCAGATTTTAATAAAAAGAAACAAAGTAATTTTATTAGGTAAAAACTGCATTCCATATAGTATGATCTAGTCTTCCATTTATGCACGTATTATACATCCAGGCACTGATGATAGGTTAGATTTCATGCATATACACTGTGTTTCTTTCTATTCATATGCAGCATACATAGTGCACTTGAATTTTTCTATTGAAGATTGATTCCAGTACCGAGACCTAAAAAAAAGCATTAGAGAAGTATGTGATCCTGCCAGCAGAGCTGCTTGGACAGTTCTCAGTAGATTACCACACATACCCAGCTCTCTACCTGCTTCTGTTTTTTTGCAGAGTCAGGTCCCTACAGAACTGAGATTACTTTGGTTATTTAATACACATTCAGTTCTTCCCCTTGTTTGTATGGCAAAGCCACTGGCAAAGCAACTAGCTACTAAAGAATTCCAATTTCTTCACATAGTTCTGTTATCAGGCAGAACTATGAAAACCTAAAGAAAATATAAAGTAGACTTTTTAAAGAGCTGTGAATGCTCATGTATTGCTTATGATATTTGTTTTAAAAAACCTGTGTGTGTATTAAACAGGATTTCTTCCAAAAAAATTTTTGAATCCTTCAAAGAACAATATCTTTTTTTTTTCCTAGTTGAAACTAGTCTGAATATTTATATATTTTTTTTAGTTCTGCAATTATTTTGAGAAAATGTAAATATATCAGAGTTTGGGGTTTTAATCATATTTGGTTAAATTCATCCTACTTGCTTCAATGACTACGAATTAAATTGGCACACTGTGTGCAAAACAGCAATTAATTATTCTGTGTCAGTTTCCTTAAAAACATTATTATACATTTGCTCCAGTCTTTGTGTGCAGTTCACTGTGATATTAAAAAGCATTATGTGTGTATGAGTACAAGTGCATTTGAGGGACAGTAACTGCATGTTCCCAGTTTTTTTGACAGTCATTTTTTAATTTAAATATAGAAATAAGGTCTTTAGGTTTAGTGTTCTGCTAGTGCTTTGTGAATGCCATTATTTGCAGTGCAAACTGAAACTTGGTGAATACTAGAGATGCTATCACTGATTTAATTAATTTTTACAATTGTTTATTTGACACTCATTGAGAGAAAAATAACATTAGCATTTTTAGAATAAAAAAAGTGATATGCTAAGTCTCTACTGAAGACACTTTTTAAGCCTACTGAATGTTAATTATTAAGTAGAGGAAATGCAAAACAATGCATCACAAACTATTTGCAGTCTTTATGAGAAATTGAAATGTGCTATCAGATGTACCATAGAACAATTTCTTATAATGCAGCATTCTCTCGATTCCGTGTGAAATCTTTTATTAATATTTTCCTGTAACCCTTGGCGATATTTTGACATATTTTGTGCTGTTTCTAAAGAGAATGGGTTAACAGAGGATACGTCTGGGGACTTCTATCCAAATTATAATGTGTAGACAACCTGTGAAATTTTACCAGCACTATCCCAGCGGGGGATAGTGGGATTTCCACATCCTCTGCCAGTGTGAGAACACACTGTTGGCTCCTTTGCAGCCTGGCACCTATTTTAAGTGCCTGCTGCTTTCGGCAGGGCTGCTGCTTGGCATGGGATTTTTCTGCCTCAGGTGCAGATCTTTGCACTTCTATTGAACTTCATGAAGTGTCTTCTGGCCCAGTCTCAAGCCAAGGAATGCTCTTCTGATTGAAGCTCTGCAATTTGGCATGCCATCTCATACTCCTAATTTAATGTCATCTTCAAACTTGTTAGCATGCAGTCTATGCCCTTGCCCGGGTCAGGGCAACTGGTAAGATGTTGATTCATATGGGCCACAAAATTGATCACTGCAGGGCTGTCCTCATTGCTGGCTGGTGGTGGGGAGTAAGCCATCGGTCAGTGTCCTTTCAAGCCTGGGGATTCGTGCAGGTTTCAGCCCACCTCACTCCATTCATCCAGGCATGAAAAATACCAACTTAGTAGATATATTGCTATCAGTTTGGTATGTTATGAAAATTAGTGCAAAGCATTTGACATTTAAAACCTTTTAAACTATTTAAGAAGCTCTTTCACTACAAAGACATATCCTTTGCTTTTTACTGTGTTTTTCTCAGAACACTTATTTCTGTATAAAATACACAACCCTATGCTTTAGTTTAAAAATAGTGAACTGTACTTTCAATTAATATTTTAGAAGTGTAACCTAATTTGTTCCCTGTTCTGATACTGCGGATATGATAGGATAAAAATAGCTATTTTCATCAAATGTAATGTCTTACAAAGACTTAAATAGCTTTGTTCCTGTTTTAGATCTGTATTAACAAGATGGTAGATTTTTTGGCATATTAGAAATTGTTATCTCACTGGGAGATACAATTTGAATATCAGTTGCTTATCGTACAGTATCACTGTGATTGAAAAGTCATCTAGACACCCATTCTAATTTTAGACAGATGTAAGTAGCATGAAATAAACTTTTTTTTTTTTTACCTGGCTTTAAAAGTGAGCTCCCACTATAATACTCTTTTCATCTTACATATAATTTTACCTTTTCTTTTTTTTTCTTCTCATTTTGAACTTCTGACTCTGAATGAGCTTGTGTGGCTTTTGTGGGTTTTATTTCAATAGCACGTGCTGGGCGTATGGTGAATATTGCAGTGCATACACATGACACAGTTTTGAAAGATACTGCCCTTAATTCCATACTGAACACTGTCAGAGCTTTATGGAAACAAATTACACAAACCGTAAGAGACCCTAGGAGCCGGTGCTGGATCTGCCCCATGTGTGCCTGGTGAGGAGCTTGCCTTTGGGCCATGCCCTCTTTCCTATGGATGTAACATAGGATTTTCTCACTCTTGAACCAGGCAGAGCAGTGCCCAGCACAATGCAGTCTTGCTTGTAGAGTTTCCTCAAAAAATCTGATTTTTTTAGAAATACCCTGGAAGGGAGGGGAGGTTCATTTGCGCTTGCACAATAACCAAGAAGGCTGAATATGCCTTCTCTGTGAGTTTTGCACAACTTATTTTCACTAGCAAAGCTGTGTTAGTATGCAGGTTTGTGAACTCTCCTTGTTTTACAGGATTTTGTCTGGTGCAGAGATTAGCTGTTTAACATGCTGTTGGCTGCATTTGTAGTCTGAGGAATTAACTCTATTTTAGATGTCATTACTAATACTGGAGCTGCATAATGAAAGTAAAAGAGAGTTTTCAGTTTAAATCCACCTGAAAGGAAAGGGTATTTGTTTCTCTAAGTTAAAATGACAGGAACGGTTAAGTAAGAGGGTGTGACCCAGCTGGAGGAAGAAGATTTGACGTGTGTGAGAAACACTGGAATGGCTTCACTGGCCATTAACAAAATTTATTATGTCATTACCACTTACCTTGAGAGCTACTGAAGCTGAAAATGCTACTTTGTGGGTTTTTTTTCTTGTTTGTCGTTAAGTAACAGTCATCAAAACTGCATAAAACTTGAATTTGCTCCTTAGAGTATATATTGAGAAAAGTTCAGGTAGGCAGGGAAACAGTGGCAACTAAGGTTTTTTGTTAATGTGCTCAAAATTGCAAAAGTATATTTAGTGTAAGAAGAAGTGTAATTTTCTACTTTATTATCCCTGGTCTACTTTATCATCTCTTGGTATCACTCAGAAGTAGGTTCATGGAGGAAGGTCTTTTTTACTTTTTTCTCTTTTTTTGGGGGGGGGGGGAGGGGGATGGACAAGTTCGGACTTGTTTTTTTTTTGTTTGTTTTTTGGGGGAGGGTTGTTTTTTGGTTGTGGGGTTTTTTTGTTTGTTTTTTTTTTTTTTTTTTTACAGAAGAATCTAGCCCAAGTGTAATTATTCCTGAGTAGGATATCTCCCTGAGCTCCATTAGAACATTCATTGGGTGAATGGCACCCAGCAAGAATGTTGCAAATCTTGGTAAGCACGTATCTTATTTACAGCAATTTATTTTACTTTTGCATTATATATTTGTCCTGGGTTCAGCAGTAGCAATCATTTTTTTCTCCTTCTTAGTAGCTGGTGCAGTGCTGTGGTTTTGACTTTCAGCCTGGGAACAGCCCTGATAACACCGATGTTTTTAGTTGCTGCTCAGTAACGTTTACTCTGACCAAGGACTTTCTGAGTCTCATGTTCTGCCAGGGAGGAGGGAAGCTGGGAGGAAGCAGAGACAGGACACCTGACCCAAACTAACCAAAGAGGTATTCCATACCACAGCCTGTCATATCATGCCCACTGTATAAACTGGGGGCAGTTAACCGGAAGGGTTAGATCACTGCTCGGTCAGGCTGGGTATTGGTCGGCGGGTGGTGAGCAGTTGTATTCTCTTCCCTTGTTATTTCCCTTATCATTATTACTATTGGTGGTAGCAGCAGTGGTTTGTGTTATACCTTAGTTACTGGACTGCTCTTATCTCAACCCGTGGGAGTTACGTTCGATTCTCCTCCCCATCCCTCTGGGAGTGGGGGGGAAGGAAGGAGGGGGAGTGAGAGAGATTGTGTGGCTGACTGAGTTTAAACCATGACAATATTGTAAGGAGTCTACTTACAAAAGCAAATACATAATTTGCTCTTTAAACTAGAAAATGTAAAACACCTTCATTAGCTTTATTGTAAGTTACATCTTTCTTCCACTGAACTGAAAAGCCTTTCTTACAAAAGGATTTTTATATGGTATCTTGCAGGTTTAGAAAGTGATAGCAATGTACTTGTAGGTGTCCCACCCCCTACTCTGACGAGTTTTTTGGTATTATAAACCCATCTTATCTTTATTTTTTCCCCATTCCTTGTGATCTTTGTCAAATCTCAGAAAAGTGAGTCAGAGACTATGGTGGAGAATCTTTCTAGGGAAGCTAGTCACAGCAGCTCTGTCAGCGGCACAGCTGTAACATAATAAGTTTTCTAAGTTTTATGAATTAAAATGTCAGTAAAGCTGCTGAATCTGTTTCAGGCAGGTTATCTTAATACCATTTTTATTTCCACTGGCCCATGACAGCATGAAAAAGGGAAGATGGGTGACATTTACTCAGTATTAATTCTAAAGGTGAAGGAAGTTTTTATTCCTTCTATAAATAAAAAATGCTGTAGCCAGCATTTGGGTGAAGGTGTATGGGTAATATGGACAAAAGGAGATACATATTTTATAAATAAGGACACGATAAAGTTGGAATATATAATCAGTAGTGTGTAATATAGAATGTCAATATTCATTGACGTATGGTAAAGCTACTTAGTAGTACTTCTGGAGCAGTGATCTAGATGTTGTCTCCTAGGAAACACTAAAATGTATTTCTGTATTAACTGCTACTGTTAATGGTCTGCCTTAAAGAAAAAGGTATGTCTTAATATGTGTTTGTTTATATATATATATATATACACACACACATATATGTATGTGTGTGTGTATTTTATACATATATATTTATAATGTTGCTGGCCCAGAATGTTAGGGATGCAAAAAGGGAAGAGGTGAGGAATTCCTTCAGAAAGTCAGAAGTGGGTAACTTATATACCTTGAGCATCAAAATGATCTAAGTGCTATATAAGAACAGCACACACGGTGATAAATATTCAACAAGAACTATTCTTCGTTATTGAGATACTTGCTCCTTGTGCCTGTCAGTGTAGACACACATACAACATCTTTTTCTGAAGTTGCATTGCTATTTATGATTGTGCCTGTGGCCCAGGTGTTGGTTTGTCAGGTCCACAGAGGGCAATCAGTGTTAAAGAGTCAGGACTGCAAACTCCAATTTGTTTTCTGTGCTGAATATACCCTCTCTTCCTTTGTTATATTGACCCAAATAAGGATTATTACAGTAAAATTAACAAAATTAATATTAGTTTAATCAGCACTATTTTTTCAGGCAAAGGAAATTCAGGAGAAATACAGACACTATCTTCAATTATGTTTGTATTTGCTTAATATCTTATGAAATATTTTGAGATTGGATCACCAGTAATAAAATTGTACATAAATATGCTAAACTTGCCTTGCCACCTATCTTGAAGTCAACACTGAAAATTGTTGTTCCAATTTGAGGTTAAAAATTACATCTTGAAATAAGTGTTACTGGTATTCTTTAGTGGTTGAAATATAGTACAACAAATTCAGATCACAGTAAATTTTGTTTTCATCAGTCTCAAACAAGACCTGACTATGAGCTGAGAAATAAATGCTTATGAATGTATTATGATATGTACGTATGCAGAGATGGCAACTGCTACCTTAGTCTTTCTCTCTTATTAGCAGAAGCACTACTCTTGTTCCTTTATAATTATTTCTAAACTAATTATTATTGAGCATTAATTCCTCACTAAGAATTAATTACATGTGACGTCTGAGTTTTAAAACTTAAACAATGTTTGGAACTCTGCAGACATGAAGAGTGGTGCTTCTGTCTTGCACCTAATTCTCAGATCTTTCTAATCTAGTTCTCAGAGTGGGCTGGACCTGTAGTGCTTACTCACTGAAATTTCATCCTTGGACCAAACAGAAATATCAGTATGCTTTCCCAGACAGGATTCTTCTTTGTATATTGATTTGTGTCTATGTTATTTACTATAAATTAAGTAAGAAATCAAGCTGCTAGTATCTGATGTCTAAAATCTTCTCCTTCACCAAAATGCATAGCAAACTTCTTGTTCTTTATCTGTAACTGCTAGTTTGTCTGAAGTGGATGCTTTATTTAGCACATAAAAAGCCATCATCAAATTAAACTTCTGTGGTATCCAGAGAGATTGTTATGATAGTTCTATGTTGGGATGTTACATATATTTTCTTTGTTATAAGTAAGCAAGACTCTTCTTTTGGTCTTTATCTGCATTGCTTTATTTAATTAACTGGTGAATTATGATATCTCAGTATTTTAAGAATTCTGTATTTTCTCTCACTTTTGCACAAAGTTAATATGAATTGGGAATAATTTCACATTATTTTGGTGAGATTAGATCCCATATGCACATGTATGAAATGTAGTAAGTTTTAGTTATACCTTACTCAGAAGCTGAAAATGCCATTAGAAAAGTAAGGTTTAGATAGTTGTCAATTTTACATTGCCTTACTGAGCAGCCTTTAATTTCAGATGTGAAACAGCCTTGCATCAATTCTTTCACAGGCCAAAATGCTAAACCCTAAATAGCTAAAAGAGCATTCTTTGCTGATTGCCCATACCCCTGTCCTCATCCTACAGCATCCCCCATCCTCCTCGCAATCTGGTGAATTCTTGTACACCTCTGTGTAGCATACTTGTAGAATGAGATCCTCAGAGTCTTCCCACTGGGATTATGCTATTATGTCAGCTAGAAAGGTATACAGAAACTCACTTTCCAGTGTTTAAGATGGATTTTAAAGGCAAATAGTTGCTTTCTAGAAACCTAGAAAATTGAGCTGCTTTTGAGTACTGGTTTAGAGGGAAAGAACAGACTGTGTTAGAAAGGGCTGGTGTTCTAGGTTCACCAGACATTTTTTTTCCTGTTGTTTGAAAGCAATAGAAAGCTATTACCTAGGGAAAGAAAGAAAGAAAGACGTATTTATGTACTCAGCTACCGAAATGTTGCAGAAGGTGTTATTTTTGAGCACTGTAATATTAAATCTCACCTGCAGCACCCTTAATTTTATGCCCAGAAGTTCACTGTGGACTTCCATAATGACATGAAGAAAAGGAAACTGGAAAAAAAAAGTCAATACGATAATTTCTAAACAACTCAATAGAAAACTGATTTGCAAATACTTGTTTTGAAAACTGTGTAAGGTACTTAGTGTCACAATTTTTTAAAGCACAAGTTTAGTCCTTCATAGGACATTCAGTAATTTAACATTAATAAAAATAAATCTGGATTGATCTTGATTGCTTTCCTGCAAATGCATTCCTTTGTGCTTGACAATTCATAAGTTTAGGATATCTTTCAGGATGATTCTTCTTTATGTTTTATTAATTCTGACTCCAAATGCTGTCTGTAATCATGCCTGTAAAAACAACTGTATTGCTTACAGTTAGTAAGCATCAACAGCTGAGGAATGACATGAGTAGGATGTAATTTGTACATTCCAAATCTATAGACTTTTATTACAGTTAATCAGCAATACACAACTCAGAATTTATTCTGTTTTTTTTCCTGCTTCATGTGCTTGGATGCTGATCTTACACTGGCATTGATGTGTTTAGTGTTAACAGTCTCATTGAATTCAGTTTAAAAGGTAAAGATAATAAAGTTCAAATAAAGAGAATCAATAGTGACATTCCTACGAAATCAAAACAATGTATCTGGTTACATCAGATGCTATAGGACTTGATTTTTAATTCATATATGCTTAAATGAATGAGCACCTATGCAGATGAGGCTGAGATGCTGTTGGTACAACTCAGTGAGCTTCCAGGTGAGTGGATGATCTGGGGGCCCGAATCTGTTTCAGCTGTGGGCCTGTCTTACAGCCAAGCCTAGATAGTCAACTAGTTACACTTCAGATTAATTTTGAATATGTACACTCTCTTGTGGAAGAGAAATGTATGAAATACAGCTGGTTTGACTGCTTGCCAATCAGAGCAATATATTTGACTTTATTTTGACTCTCTTGCATTTTGGGACCTTATTCTGAGATTTGTATTTTTTAAAAAGCAGTTAGCTTCATGTCTCTGCTAAGCTCAATTATGTATGACATTTGGAAGAAAGAACAGGAGATTAAATCAATGACAATTCATCATATTATGTCTCACTCTGACAAGCTTAATTTTAAGAATACTTTAATTTCCTATACCTGTTTCCCTGTACTTTACCCAGGATGGTGCCAGCCCAGAGTGGGGGTTGCTAATACTGTATGTCAGTCAAAAAGGGAGACTAATCTTTGTTATTTGCAAAGAAGGAGGTGGCTAACTAAGAGCATGCACCTAATCTCAGCCTAGAATAACATGAATGTGAGAAAGTGCCTCACCCTCTCTCCTTCTAGGCTTTAGCGCATGAATAGAATTGCTTTTTTTTTTTGATATATCAAGTTCTCTGGCTACTTCAGAGGTTGAAACTAGTCAGGAAGGAGCAGAATTAAAAACAGTTTTATGTTCCCACATAATGCAGCTACAACACTTATGCTGTGTCATTGCACTCGTGGATTGGTTTTGAACATACTGTTGTAGTAATCCAGAATGAGATGAGGCCTCACACTGACTACCTCTCATGCAATAACCCCAAGCTCATATAGTACTTAATATTGATTACAGTCGAGCATCTTTTGGCCACATGATTCAGGGAGGTGGTAGTGGGGGGAATAGTCATTTAATTATATTTAATTTAATAAAGACTTTATTCCAGTGATGTATGTGGTATACACAATATCCATAATACCAACTCCAACTGAGAGAGGTCCTGCAGCTTCTAGTAGGAAACAAAGGTGAACCTGGCTATGCTGTAGTTTATGTTGTGCTCTAAAATGTAACGAAAGATGTCATCTGTTTCCTTAAGGCTGATCTGGATTTACCAGGATGTTGTGTCCAAAGCACACACACACACACACACAATTCTAGGTACTGAGGAAACATGATGCATCTTTACCTATTGCAATGTAATTGGATAATGCATGTACAAATGACTTGTTTAGCCTGCCAATGAATGTTGCTAATGCCTTACCAAAAAAAAAAAAAAAGCATATTTTTTGTATTTTTTTCCTCAGAGGCAAATCCAAACAATGCTAGATTTGGGAAACTGTTTACTGAAAAGCATTTTCTAATAGATCTCTGAAGAAGTGCAATTGTATAATTATTATTGTTCAATGCATACAGTACATTGTCTCCATCACTCTGTACACTGCTGCTATTAGTGCTTGTTCTAATAAATCTCAATGTACACTGTTTAAACTCCTGTCATCTGTGTTCTGATTTATTAACATAAACACTTTAGAATTTGGTTCCTGAATGAACTATTTGTAACTAGTTAATTGATTATTAATTGTAAAATTCTTAATATGTATTGATTTTGGAAAGGTGGGTGATAGTGGCAGCAATAGCACTGAAACAGCGGCTTCTCACAAGCATCATCCTGTTCCTTTCTAACCTTTTTCTACTGCAGTATTATTTTTATAAAACTTCCCCCATGTGATTCTCTGTGCAGTTCCTTTAAATCTGGCAGGAGCTACCAACTGCAGTCTCAAAGAAGATAATTTTCTATTTGGCAGTTCCCAGTTTTATTCATGCTACAGCTGGTAAGAGCCTTTCTGTGCAGTATGTTCTCAAGTTTTGTGAGAGGGTGTAGAGAAAATGGCTCTTGTAGTCCTCTAATAGAATTGAATAAAGAGGTGTGGGGAAAAAAAGAAATTACTTGACACCCACCTCTTCTGGCATCTTGGAAAAATACCAGTATGTGGAATTTTCCCATTCTATGTTCTTGTCCTTATTCAGCCCTTAAATCGATTATGTTTTATTTTAAATGAAAGTATAATAAAAACCAAGAATTTGGCTGGGAGGAGAAATTAAGATTTTTATTGTTTCTTGGCTCTGTAAAAAGAACAAGTGTTCAAATAGTCTGGAAGGCTGCCTGAGTGGAAGCAACAGCAAAGGAAGGGAAATGAATTTTCATGAATGGCCATGCTTGCTTTCTTGTGTCAGAGTACACATCTGATCTCGTCCAGACCAGGTTTGTAGACTGGGAGCTTATTCCCTGCTAAACAATTCTATGAGCAAAATTCAGATCTGGTTTCACATTTATGTAGCTGGGATCTGTACTTCGCCTCTGAATGCTGTGCGAAACAAATCTAACACTTTTTGATGACTATTTCTCATCAAAATTCCTGTGCATAATTGAAGTGTGAAAAGTCATTCCTTAATTGATTGAAAAAAAGAATTATTTGGGAATAGATTAGAGTGCAAGAGGCCTATGAGGCAATCTGACATCTTACTTAGCATAAAAAGTATTTAAGTATGGTAATAATTTTTATATTTAAACTTAATCTAACCAAGGACCAGATGATACTTCTTCTTAATCACAAACATGTAGGCGCTCTGGTGTGGTGAAGTGAGGCAGTGTGGGATGCTATTGACAAGATTTTATACTGACTCAGCTAAAGGAGTTGCCCACAGAAAGCTGTTCCAAGTTTCACTGCCAGTACAAAAATCTGTTCTGATGTGATGACACATAGCATTATTGTTCAGCCAATGTATCAAGCAACAAGGTTCTCCAAGTCCTTATGGGCTTACTAAATATTTAGGTTGGTCTAAATGTTAAAAACCACAAGTATGCAATATTTACTGTTCCCACACCTGAATCTGAAAAATTACTTTTTTCCACTAAGTAGTCATTACTAAATCAGATTAAAAGAAACTAATCTGAAATACCATTCAAAATGAATGAGGTACTGTGGACTAGCTGAGGAGGTACTCTGTAGTTTATTTTGACTGAGTGGTGAGTCTAATTTTTCTCGGGGCCAGTAAATGAAATGTCTTATGTTTAGACTTTCCTTTTTATTTCTGACAGCAATGTCTAAGATGTAACTATTAGGCAGAGTAGCTAAGGGACAGGCTAGGTTGTATACCCCGTATCTACATCCCAAGTGTGTACTAATAATGGTAAAGCTAAAAAAGAATGCAAAGCAAGTTAACAAAGTATGCATAAATGCAAGCTACAGACATGAATCTGGTTTGAAGACTTTCTTTACCTCTGATTAGATTACATTTGTAATCACATGGGAAAGTTCCAAAGTAAAACCAAATATGTGGTTGCATTTCTCACTGATAACTGTTTGGCTGTATTTCCTTGAGCAAAGAAATGAAATGAATTAGCTCAAATTTCATGACTGTCCAAGGTTTCCTGAGCAGGTTTTTTGACAAGTCGGTGGAGGAAAAAGTATAAGGAAACATTTCCAAAAGGTTACAGTTGTTGGACTGCAAGTGGCTACACATTCTGGTAAGGACACCAAGTTGTTTTCTGTTTTTAAACTGATAAAATTTAAGGTGTAGTTTGCCTTATCCTCTTTAAGTAGGTTATTTTTGAGGGCCTGGTATTACAATAAGCAGTCAAAAGAAAATAAGGTGATATAGTGCAAGGGCACATCCATTCTTTAGTTCAAGAGCTGATTTCACTTAAATGCTGATCAGGTAACCTATTACAGCAGTATTAGTCAGGCTGCTCTTTTATGTTTGGTGACAAGAATTTTTATGTCAGCTGTCTCTTAAAATGTTTTGTATCTGGAAACTGCTCAAATATCTTCTTATTTCATTCCTACACATGTGAAAAAAAAGGAAAGAAAGAAAGAAAAAAATAAGAAACTAGATGGGGAAGTGTTCTCATAGCATGAAAGGAATGGCCTGAATAATAATAGAAGTGATTATAAAAGAGGATATTGAATTCTTGGATGCCCTACAAACACCTACTTCATTCTGTCTGTTTATAAATACTCTGTAACCAAAGATCTGAAAGTATTTTATACTACTAGTCAGTTCTTGCAGTATCCTGCTCAGGGAAGTGATATATTACCACAGCAACATGCAGTAGGTTTCATAGCCTGAGGTTAATTGCCCAGTATCACACAACAGCTAGTGGCAATGCTAAAAATAAATCCAGTTCAAGCCTGCTGTTCAGATTAAAACATAAGGAGAAGAAGCAAGGAACAGCATATGTCTACTACTTGAAGAAGTATTGCATAGAGATAACTGTACCAGTGCCCATCAGACAGACTAACATCGACAATGTGAATTATAACATGGTAGCAAATCCTTTGTTTTGTCCACTTTCTTCAGACATAGTGGTGCAGCGGCAGCTATGGTTCTGCATCCTCGTACAGGAGGATGCGCAAGCCCATGAAGCTGTCCTCTAACACAGACACACCCACTCAAAGATGCTGGAAAAAAGGATTTAGCCATTCAGGCAGCACCCTCCAAAGGAAAGGCAGCATTCAGCCTACTTTAGGTCACACTGGCTTGTATGTTTCCAGATTTGTCTTTACAAGCGAATAATGCTAGATAATGAAAGTAGCTTCATTGTATGCAGCAATGTTTATGTAACGAATGACCGGTTCTTTTTGAAGAAAGATGTGTCTGCTTCTCATATGTAGTAAGGTTAAATACAAAGACACTTTCTCAGCAAATCTCTCCCTGGAGTACTACTGTTGCGTTTCTTATTATTAAACGCTTCACAGCTAACACATCCATCTGCCCATTAAAAATGCTTCAATAATATTGGGACGATTAAAAGCAAGAAACGGCTGGGATATTTCATAATATTTCATATATGTCATATATGTCACTTTGGCCAGTGACAGTATTATAAAGATGGACGCATGAAACACAGATTAAGTAGTGTGCACATATGTGAACAGAGGTCTGAAAACTGAAAGGTAAGTCTGTGAAAGATCATATAAAGCTGTCATCAGAACATATGCTCCTTAAACCCTTTTGTGTTTCCTTTTCATTGTTAACATGGCTCTAGTGAGAAGGCAGCAAAATGGCACAAAGGAGCCAACTGTGCAAAACATCCCCTTTTCATCAAGTCAACAGATGTTGCTTGTAGAAAGGTGAAGGGGGGAATGATGTCAACCAAAAGGCATAGGGAAGCCAGTTGAGCTCCACATCTTGCCATCCTTCACTGATGTAACATTCACAGTACAGTACAGCTTTTAGGACTTTGATTGCTGGACAAGTGTCATGCTATAATATAGCACCTCCTGGCAGGAGCTCTCCCTTTTATGTATCCTGTGGCATGAACTATGAATATGTATTAGCACAATCTGTTATGTGGCAGGGAATAGAAGGAGGTTCCAACAGAGTTTACTTCAGCTGTAAACCTGAAAAGTAATATATAGGAAACATAGTGAGTGTGTGTATCTATCTTCCAAATGGGCTGTTAAAGGTGACCTTGAAAATAAATTGAAACAGCCCTAATGGTACATTTTAGATATCTGTATGGAAAACGACAACAGTTTACTTCACCTTTTTATTTTTTTTAAATCCATTCTAATTGGTGAAGAAACTGTTCACAGGCAAAAGTCCCAAATAAATAAAACATAAAAATCCATTTAAATACTGACTCCTAGAAGCTTCTTATTAAAATTTTCTCCTGATACTACAGATAGTAGTGAAATATTCAAAAGCGTCTGTCTCCACAAGAAGTAAAACATACTTTAAATGTGGGGAACTGAAAACATTTTAGGAATAGGCTTCTGATGGGTTGCCTCTCTGAATTTCTGAGTTCTCTAATTTTGATACGGTCCACTTACCCTGCTGCCCAGAGAGGTTTCCATAAGGAACAAATTAAGTTTCAGATGCACAAGAAGTGACAGCACTTTTTTGCTGCTTTACCAAATTGAGAGCTTAATAAAGTTTAAATATAAATATTTAAATTTTAAAAATTTAAATATTGCCATAGCTACTTATATTGTAGCCCTGTACTGCAAAATTAAAATAGTATTTGTGAGCTGATTTTAAATTTTCATTGCACTTGAACTGTGTAATAAGGATATCCAATGGAAGTATCTCTGCTGAAGCTAAGTCTGCTGAAAACTTTTACCTTGCTTTAACTTATCTTTCTTCCCACAGTGGTCTCTAAATGCCATAATGCTTTGTGAGCAGCAATCACTGTGAACAATATGCCAAGTGACCCCAGTACCCCAGCAGCCTGCTAGACCAGGAGTTCAGCATGGCAGTGTCACTGTCTTCAGGAGCCCTGAAGCAATGTAAGTCATGGTATTAAACTAACTTGTTTGGCTTATACAAACTCCACCTTGGGGAGGCAGGGGTGAGCCAAGTGCTGTTAAAACCACTTAGGTAGGGAAAAAATAAAGCATGTATTTAACAAGGACCATATTTGGTCCCTTTAAATTGTTACTTTTGTTATCTCCTGAAATGTAATGGGATCTATAGTGAACAGATTCTTGCTTTCTAGGGACATACTCATGCCATCTGCTGGAAAGTTATGGAATTTAGCAAGTATTTTTTTATTATTATTTTTTCAGTAGCATTTTATTTCCTGGTTTTTAGGTGTTAAATTCTTGTGCTTATTCTTTTTGTACAGATCTGTAGGTAGCTGTAATATAGTTCAAAAGCACTTAAGTCAGGTGGTCTGGCAACTTTTTGTACAATATGAAGATATTAAACAAACTGCCAGCATAATTTGTTACTGATCATGTGATCTTAACCCTTTCAAGTGAAACACCAAATCGGTTTATCTAGTCAATTAACATTCAAGTATTCTTTTCTCCTCTCGACTGACTGTTTAAGTATGTTAATGTTATTGTATGGTTGACAGTGACAACAAACAAAATTATATCAGTTCATGTGGAATACAGAAATATCAAAATAATTTGCAGATTATTCTAGATTGAAATTAGTGAGATAATTCCACATTTTCATTTCCTTGGATAAGCCTCCAGCTTGCACGCACCTCAGGTCAGCCTATAAATACATCTTTAAACACCTCATCATTGTACATATCCAACATTCCTGCAGGTATAATTATCTAATAATGCAACAAAAATAATTATGGAATTAATCAATAATCAATGAGGAAGCATTCTGCATCCTCAAAGGTTATGCAGAAAGCAGGACTGTCCTCTAGGTTTTACTATTAAATAATCTCCAGGTTCTTATCAATACAATGTAATGAAAAGATACAGTATTTAAGCATCAAAATTCTCTTCTATATATCGCTCTGTTACTATTCCATGGGTAAGACCAATTCTGAAAAAAGAGAACTCATCTTGCCTATGCAGCAGGCCAGGTTGGACAGAGCCTTGGGTGACATGGTTTAGTGTGAGGTCTCCCTGCCCATGGCAGGGGGGTTGGAACTAGATGATCTTATGGTCCTTTCCAACCCTAACTATTCTATGATTCTATGATTCTATGCAGTAAACTATTTTACTATTCACTCCTGGTGAAGATATAGCAAAGAAACTGCCGAGCACAGAGCTAAATAAACTACCTTGAAACTGCTGCCCATGTGGAGACTTGTGATATCCTTACACAAATTTACAAACACCTTCAGTCTGCTGGGGATGGACAACTTGGAAGAAGAGCAGAGCATGAGCATAGTAGGTAGGAGCAGAAGAGAGTTAAGATAGTTATAGGGACAGGAAAATCAATTAAAAAAAGCCCCAAACAATCAAACATGAAAGTAGAGCATTATATCTATACATTACTTCATGTTTTTTTCTTGCACGGAATTCCACCTTCCAGCTGTGGATGAATCTGCTGTACAGATGAATCAGCAACAGAGGCTTCTACCAGTAAGTCTTGATTTATTTATTTATTTACAAGGGTCAGAGGATATATAATTAGAGAGAGAAGGGGTAATACAGAGAAAGTGTGTTCTCTTGATCGAGAAGATGGGGAAACTGGAGGAATAATTTTGTCTCTGCGACCACCAAGTTTGTATATGGTTCAAGGGGCTCACTTAAGAACCTCGTAGATGGTTATTAGGCAATCTGGTGGGGGGGATTTTTATCATATTTTTCTGTTTGTTTTTTTAAAAGATGTCTGTGTTGTGGTGAGGGTTCAAGTCTGACCTTAATCCAGTAATGTATCAAGGTGGGCTAAGATCAGGACTATGGAGGATCCTGCATAGTGAAGGCAGATGGGATGCCTTGTTACTATTGTTCTATGGACCTGTGCTAAGGGGTATGGAAGGTTACAGTCCCTGGGATTCCCCTGAGGTAGCATGAACCACATAGGAGCAAAGATTTTCATCTGCAGAACTTGTAGAGGCAAGGCAAGATTTTCTTATGGAAGTTCTAACTTGGGCATAACATATGCATAGCATGTTTTTCATTTATTGGTTGCCCAAAGTCAGAGTACGCCAGGGCTGCAGAAATGCTCAAAGTTCATAAGGACACTTGTGTGCTAAGTACAGAAGTGCCTCATGCTGGAGGGGTGGGGGAAATATCAGTTTTTTTCACTTGGATGCACAAAATTTTAGTGAATGTTTTCCGAAAATGGCAATGTCAGCGTAATTGCACTCCTGTTTTCTGACCTGTGGCATGAGGATGATACAAAAGCTGCTGCAGCATTTATAGTGGATTATAGGGTGTTAGAGTAAACACGAGTACCATGTAAACGTATCAGATGAAACCATTTGTTATCAAAATTAGTGCTAGGATCAGACTGAGTCTGATCTATGACCACATACTAAGCAAGAGAAATACAAATACATGTTGAATAAACGGTGCCAGATAAGCTTGATAATGTGTAGAAAAAATAGTATTCTGTCAAACAGTTATAGGACATCTACAAGATAAATATAAATCAAGACTGCATGGGCAATTTTAATTTAAGAATTTCCTTAGCTTTTCCTTCCCTTTAAAACCTTTTAAGTTCTGTTAATGTGTTTTGATTGAGTAAATTTATACAGTTCTTTTTTTTTTTTTACTGCAGTGAAATATGAATTACAGTCAGACTGAATTGCATCATTTCACATCATTTCAGTTCAAAATCTATGTATGACCAGCTTTGAGTTTTCAACACCCCCTAGAGTAAGCAGAAAGCTCTGATGGGCTTTCTTTTCCTCTTAGGTCATAGAATAGTTAGGGTTGGAAAGCATCTTAGCTGAGGTAAAATGCTCCTTTTTTTGCCTTTTTATTTGACTTCCTGATACTCTGAACATTTAAAAATATTTATGGAAATATTGGAAAAAGCTAAAATGAAACATGTGAAAGTATTTAATAAGTGATCATATTATAAAAAAACTAATTAAAATCCTTTCACATGAAAACCCTACTTTAGGAAAAAAAGCCAACCAAACAAGTTTTTACCTGGCAGCTAGGAATAATAATATTAAAGTGTAGATTTACAAGCCTGTGGCTGATGTTTTACCTACTGTAACTGCAAAAGGAGTCTAGAAGATGTGCAATAAGATTTAGTAGTTGTATACTTACCATTCTTGCAAGAAAATCAAGTCATCGTTTACATGAGGATGGCTCAGCTGCTCCTGTTCCCTCACTGATCCTCCACCATGCTGTCTGGTGACTAAGTTTTTGCTTTACAATTTTATATCCTTTTACACTGGTGCTTTCCCTCATGGATCCTTGAGCTGCTCCTTAATCCTGTATCAAGAATCTCCCTTCTGTCTGCAATTGGCTTTTATTATTTTAGCATAATTTTAAAAATTCAGTGAATTTCTCAGTAGTCTGAGCCAAACGCATGCAGCTGTCCTGTCTCAAAACTATCTCACAGTCGGCTGAGTCCATAGGTGAAGAATAAAATATCATGAAAGTCCACTTCTGTTGTCCTCCTAACCCCAGTCATCTCTAATCATATGTTTTTGGCCCACCGCACCACTTACTCCCAGCTGAGCTTTCACAGGTAGGTCATGCAACCGCCGCTGAAAGGCAATACCATCTCAGCAGACCTACCAGCTTTCATGAATGTATAATTCAGGCAGTCTCCTGGACTGCATCTGGGCTGCTTTGTTAGTTATTGGTAAAACACTACAATTCAGATGAAGGAAGGACCCAAGAAACAGTAATACATCAATAACTCCTAACAAGGAGCTGAGGGTTGCACAAGTTACTGTCTGCTGTTTCTAACAATGTAAATTTTGTTTTTTAACAGTGACATTAACCTGCCAATAAAAAGGCAACTATTTCCCTATCAGTTTACACTGGTAATGCATTATTCATCATACAGAATTAGAGAGCTTAGCTGAAGGTCTTTGAGAGAAGTCTCGAGCAAAACACCACAGAAACTTGGTAGCTAAGATGCTGTTGATTCTTTCCAAGCAAAATAGAGCTCCATCTAAAAAAAACAGTTTGACAGCTTTCTTTTAAAAACCAGGTTAATTTGTTTGAAAGAACATTGCAAAAAGAACTGAACATGGGCCTGACGTCTGGAAGTTACACTTGATACAGAGCTTTTTATTATTATCATTATTAATGTCATAATATGTTTGCTGCTGCAACCAAAAACTTCGTTAAACAGGTTGGTGATGGAGGAAGACTAGTTCCAGTGCCCAGTCTCAGTGAGGCTGATAGATATCAACCTCTGAGCCTTGTGATTAAGAAAAGAACATGTTTGCTTTCAAAAAAATCTAAATTTGCTTCAACACCTTTCACATTAAAAGACATCCTGCAAGGGGAGAAAGAAATTTCTGCAGGTAAGGTTTCTATCTTTCTTCAAAGTGGAAAAATGAATGTTTTCTAGTAAATACAGAACAGCAGACATAGTTTAAACTGTGCAGGTAGTATGATGGGTGTTTAATAAATGGGTAATAAACTTATCTTGCTCAGTCTTGTAATAAATAAATGAAGCAATTATACTAAAAAGCCTTGATATTTTCTGAACTATTATGAATCAAATTCAGTTAAGCCTTGTGTTTGTTCACAAATGGCAACAAATTCCTGATGTGTTGATGTATGTTGATCGTTTTAAATGTTAATGTTTCTTTGTATACTCACTTCTAACCATGTAAGAATGGCCTCAGTTCTTCAGCTGTTCCATGCTAGTAGTTTCTGCTGATGGGCTGGGCTCTGCAGCAACAGAAGCATTTAACAACAGCTATCTGACTGAAGTAATTGGATTTCCATAAGATGTTTTTCCATTTGTAATCTTTTGTGTGTATTGTAAAAGCTTAACTGTGTGTAAATTACCTTTTCAATGCAATATCAGAAATCTTTGAGGTGATTCTAGAAGAATTAGGAGGTGCAAAATTGAACTATACTGCTGATACTTCCCTGTACCTTCCTTTGAAAAGTAATTTTTGTCTGTATGCTACGTTTTCTGAAAACAGTGGCATTACTTTATATTACTTACTTTATTTATTTTGAAAAAAGTCCATTTTGACAAAAGTGTTGGTTGCATTAACTAAAAACACTACTAAGGCAAACCAGTATGAGCAGAAGAAGACAGAAATACTGGTTGACCTCACAAAGGGGGGATTCCAGGATGCAAGCATAATGAAAAAAGTTGGAGAGAGAAAAATCTTATTAAAAAGTCTGCAAAAAAGGTTGTAAAATCTCATTACAAAGTCTCACAAAACCTTACTAGTCTTTTCTGTAAAGGTTAGATATCATGTGCAGAATGTATTGTCCTTTAATATAAGAACTTTGCAATTGAATTTCTTTTTTATGCGACAAATACAGGCAATTGCAATATTTTTAGAATTATGAAAAATACATGAAACTTTTTTTTTGTTAAAATTAAAGACAAACAGAATTTATAGTAGGTGACTTCATAATGCCAGTTTATCCTGAGTTTCAAAGGACTAAAAAAAAGAAGAGTAAACACCAGACTCTCAAATGAATTTGAATGCCTAATCCCTCTGTTCTACCTGCTCTATGAGTTTTAATTTGGCAACCAATGCATTCTAATATTCAGTGGTTTCAAGGTTATTAAAAAAGCATTATAGAAATGCTTTGGCACCTACCCTTTGATTGCACACTAAACTGATGCAAACTTTCAAGTAAGTCAGAATTAATCTGTTGCTTTCAAAATAAACTGGCATAGGCCCTGAAATCATCAGGCATACTTGGAGCATGCAGTAAGTCATTCTCATTGGGACATGTGAGGTAAAAGTCAAAGTTAATATTACTGGCACACCCCTGTCTCAATCAGGTAAATGTCATCAGTAGTAATACCGATGAGGAGCACAGAATTTCACATCAAAACGGTTAAGCAATGTAGGAACAGTACCTTTTATTCTCTTGTGTAAAAAATACCATTTTCAGACTTCTCATCACACAGTGGTATTCTTCTTTTACCCAGGTGTCTCGTCTTACCAATTGCTCAACTATGAAGACAAATCAGATGTTTCACTTAATGGTAGAAGAGGAAATCAGATAATGAATGATGTTGGTTTTGATGTTGCTGGATCAGATTCTGTTGCCTTTAAAGCTTCATTTGGCATTGTGAGCAAACATGAGGTTGAAGTACCAACGTTACTTAAAGAACTTACTACAAGGTTATATTATGTATTTTGTTTTCTGGTTCTGTAATTGTATTTCATACAATAAGGTTGAACCTCTAAAATGGTTAGGTTTTGATTATTTCTAGTCAGTCAATAGCAGTCACCATCTAATATATTTTGAAGAGCCTCTGGTTGGATCACTGGGATTAGACACACAGCCTGTACGATGCAGACTGCAAAATTTTTCTGAATTAGTTCTTGTCTGTATTACAGTGCATCTTCCAGGAAAAAATTAAATCCAGAGAGGAAGAGTCCATCCAAGGTCCTATCTATATTCTATACTATTGAAAATTTGAAATTTACTTTGAATAACATTACCCAAGTTAAGGTTTCAGAAATAAGATTTCTTTGCCTTTGTCTGATGAACTAGAGAGCTATATGCGTTATTGCCAATGGAGGTGCTTAAAGTTTTGTGAGGCTATTACACAGCCTTTTCTTTATCTACTTGAATTTTAAATAAGCTTTTGTTGCTGTTCTCTAAATGCAGTCTCCATTTTTCAAATATCCTTGTTGAGCTAAGGACACTGAAAATGAACTTGGTGTTACTGTAGCGCTAGTGCAAATGTCAAACACATAGAAATATGGTGTGACTAATTCTAGGAGTAGTTCTCTAGTTTGTATTTCAAAGATTATTCCTTGGCCATAATGTTACCCCAGTGAATCCCAGTGTTGCATCCCAGTAAATAATTTACTATGCGTGATGTGACATTTGGTATTTTCAAATTTTCCTGTAGTTATTTACCAAGCGTTGCATGTAATTTTGTATTCATTAACTCTTGTTCTGTACCTACCTTTACCATGTTTATTTGTAACCTCCAAATATTATGATTAATAATTGAGGATAGCAGAAGAGTCCTGGTCTTCTGATAAAAATATTCAGTGCTATAGGACTAAGAGCTCATGCGTGCAGGAATTCTCCTACAAACACTTGTTTCAAGATTGTTCCATGTTTATGAGTGATAGAGTGTTTTCAGCTATAGTTGACATGTATTGTTTAACCCAGTTTTTAATCCATTGATGCCAGCTTCTACAGGCATTATTTAGGCTTCTAATCAAAAAAGTAAGCCTTATAGAAGCCCAAAAGTAAAGTATTACAGCTGTTGATTTTACTATCTATTTTCTGTAAATTCTTTCTGACATTAATTATATCACTTTAAAAAAAATTATTAATTAGAGTCAATTGACAGTTCCTTCCTATCACTAAGAACAGTGTCACATGGACAGACCTAGAATTTTCCAGGATGTCCCACATATCCTCTCTAACATTTTTAAGTTACTGCCTTTCCTTGGATTTTTTACTGAAAACCAGTATTAAGTTTCCAGAGATGACCTCAGTCAGTTGTTTTACTGTTATGAGACAGAAGTTACGTTGATTTATTTACTGTTTTATAGTTACTAATTCTATTTTATTACTAATAATCTCTGAATTTCCTTCCTGCCTCCCTCTTGATTTTAGAAAAATAAACTTTGATCATTGTCTAGTCCATCAATCAAGGAAAAGTAGGATGGAAATTCTGTGCGTGGTCATGGAAAGTATTAGAACTACAAGGCAATGCTCATTAACTGTCCATACTGGAATGCGTGGAGAGACAATGAGGGTAAATATGTTTGACAAAATTCTGTAACTTAAATGATCAGACATATAAAGCTCATTTTTATAAATTATATGGTTGTGTTTTTACCAATATATGCTCAGAAAAAAACTGAACTAAATCAATATTATTGCACTGATGTAAACTGATTAAAAGTTGGTATTTTGTTTAGTATTGCTTATGTGACTCAGGGATGGGAAATGCATGAAAGGATGGCTAGACAATGAGCCATTGCTTTGGGTGAAGCCTCAGCAAAAAACTTAGTTTTTTTCAGCTTCTTAGTTTGAATCTCCAACAACTGTATAACCTATCTTTCATTTTTATATTTTGTCTTTTATAACACGTTAGAACTTCAGGTTGTTATTACTTCAAGGATTGGCATCTTACTCCCTGTTTTATGTCCTTCCTCCCTCTACCTCTCTTCACTGTGTTTCAGTAATTGAACCTACATATCTTCCGAGGTTTGCCCATTACTAGTATTTCTAAATAATTCATATAATTTTTAATGAGTGATGCAAGTTAAGCTTCTACCTCTGTATCTAACTTTATTAAAATGCAAAGTTGTTGATAGAAAATTCTTTAGTTGTGGAATTTGATGTTCAATTTCAAAGGTTACTCCTGGCATTATAATTCTTAATATATACAGTTAAGATACTATTTTGTGTTGTTTGTTTTTTTTTTTCACTTCAGTTTGTAACTTAATTTCTTTTGATGCTTTTCTAAATTATAGTTTCACTTTATTGAAGATCAGAATTGTAAAGGGCGGGACAAAGCCATTGTTTTTCCTGCACATACAACTATTGCTTTTAGTGTATTTGAACTTTATATTCATTTGGATGGTAATTTTGGTAAGTGATGTGAGTTACTGTCATTATTGCTATTATTTATAATGATCTGAGGTTTTAAAATAGTTGATATACATAAGCCCTGATCCCTTACAAAGGTATGTTTTAATTTTATGCACATAAGTAGTCTTTCTTTATAGGAAACAATTATTGAAAAGATAATCAAGGCAGGTGCATGGAAGCATTTTTTAAAAGTTAAGTATGATTTTGTTATTTCTTTGTGAATCTTGCAGCTGCATTGAACAAAAAATTTCTTCCTTATGTTTCTAGTCTGTAAGGAACAGGCTTATGAGGCCATCTGATCAGTTTTGCATAAAATAGTAAAGAAAAAAGACCCAATTAAAGAAGAAAATGTGGAGAACTTGAAAATTAAGCTAACAGTTTTTTCTGTTAGGGCTTTAATTTCAGTCTGATAAATCATTACTGCATATGGATATCCTGCATATGGATATCTGAAGATTTTTATAAATCACAGTTACTGGAAACTAATAAAAACATTGCATAGCTCCTGTAAGTTTTTCTCCTTTTGGGGAAAGGATAGTGCTTATGTATTTACATAATTTGCACTTATTAAAGTGTAATTTATACCATTATTGATATTACCAAAGTTGTTAGGAATAAACCAGAAAGTCAATTTAGGATTTCATCTAGTGCTTAATAATATCAAATGCAAAACTCCCCACTGAGCAGAGTGATGTTAAATGAAGTTTTAACCACCGCTTTCACATGTGTTTAAATACAGAAACCTCTGTAGATTCACTCAGTGGGAATTGTTTCAGGAATTGCTTAGCTATAACATTATGGCTTTCTGTAAATAGCAAGATAAGAGACCTGATTAGGGTATTAATCTCTGTCTCTGCAGATCTATATAGCACTATGTTCTAAAAGTTGAAAATAGCTCTGTACCATTTGGCATACACAGGATAAAACAGGTACTCTGCATTGCAAAGCACCCTTTTACTGAACTGTGAAATACCTTCCCTTCTGTGAAAAATTTAAATGTATTCCAAACCAGGCATAATTACTAGATTAAAAGTAAAGGAGATAATTTTGTATGGTGGTTCTTTATATTCATTTAAGTAGAATGCTTAACATTAATTTAAGGTTTGGAAGTGTTTTAATTTTATTTTACCTTTATGCAATAGCAGGTACATGCACAGTGGTTTTTTTTTTCCCTAAAATCATTATTAGTGAAATAGTCAATGAAATTGATATTTCTATTTGCAAATTGAAGAGAATTCTCAATTGATAATGTTTAAAACATGGTTTTTTTTTCAGTTACTTGTAACTGATTATTGTTATATTTTACTTTAAATGTTTTCTTTCAAGTTATGGATAGAAATGTAGGTGATACTTGTTTTTATTAAAAAAAATAAAGTTTTAATAGTTGATTCAGTGTTAGAAGAGATCACTAAAGAGCTCACAGCATTGCTTCTTATTTTTCATTATTAGTTTCAAATGAGATCATAGAAATGTTTCTCCTTCAGAAGCAGGGCTTCCAGTTACAAGATATTGACTTAGTCTCTTAACACGGCCTTAAATTGTGTATAAACCAACCAAACTCTGAGGATGTGTGCTGAAAGCCACCAATATTTTATCATTCCCACTGAATCTGTGTCACTTGATTTTATGGGGTATTACTGTGTGTAGACTTGTATTAAAAAGTGGTACTAGCCATTAAAAACAGTAGCAAAGCTGAATTTAATCACTGTTAGCTTTTTACATTAGAAAGCGTATTAAACTACTGTGCAATTACTGCTTTTGTATTTTGTTTTTATAAAAACAATTTTAATTTTTACAGAGCTCTGTGTGACTCCAATTTCAAAAGGAGGATTTGAAAAAGAGAAATCTGGATCATCTTCACTGACCAAATTAAGGAGGTTAAAGAGTAATCTGTTTCATAGAAGTATGACTTTTGATATTTATATCCAAATGTCTTAGCTAATGCATGAAGAGTGCATTTTTGTTTCTGTAATTTGTGTGCAAGATGAATGCTTAAAGAAGAAAACTTTGATGGAAAATGTACCTCAATTTCTCGGGTATTGAAATAATTGCAAAGTTTTTAAAATTTGTTTTTGAGAATCTGACTCACAAATAACAAATTTATGGTGTTGCTCTTCATTAAAACTCTAAAGATCCTAAAAATTTATGGCTGATGGTAAACTGGTGTGGAGTAATTATACAATTAACTACAGTTAACATTAAGCCTATTTCATATGCTTGCCATTTACAGCTAGTGTTATGCAATACAAGTTATAATCTATAAATAATATTTAAGGGCAAACTTCAAAAATCTTTAAAAGTTTAAAAATCAAACAATATTAATTTAAATTTTTGAACATACTCTTTAGGCTGTATGTTCACATGGCAAGGACATAGGCAAGATACCATCATAGTTGCTATTTCTCATTCTGATATGAGCACAACATCCAACAAAACTGTGTATACATATATTTTCTTCAGAACAAGATCATATACTTTTAACACTTTGTAGCCTAAGTATTTTGAAAATCTGCAAATCTGAGTGTGAAGATGAATGTTGAGTAGTAAACACGTTCTTCTAAAGGCTGGTCTGTCCTTGCTCCATTGTATCCTGGTTTTGATCAAAGGGCTTTTATGGACCGAGCCTCCAGTGCTGCTCCGGTTCATGCTAAGGGGATAAATCTTCAGTGAGTGTGTTACATCTCAGTAGCTGTAGCAGTCTAAAAGTTTGTCATTCAATAGAAACTAAGGAGTCCCTGAAGAAAGAGGGAAAAGGTAAGCTGTTCCAAACGTAATTTCTTCCTGGGGTGTTTGGATGCTCAGAAATCTGCTAGGAGGTCAACTTGGAGTCCTTCAAATTTTCTAAACCTGTTAAGTATTGTTTGGTTTTTTTTTTGTGTGTGTGTTTTGTTGTTTGTTTTTTTTTTTTTTTTATAAGTGCTAGGGGAAGAGAAAGGAATTTGCAGGTTTTAGAAAATAAAACTAGAAATGCAAAAATAAAAATGTTTAAACAGGGAAGTACGCAGCTGTGATTTGATTTGGCACCAAATTCTTCAAAAGCTCGCCTCATGCCTACCTTTTAGGTGTGTTTCTAAAAATATGTAGGGCACACAAAAATGTATGGCTTTTCTCAGTGTCTTTTGTGAAGTAAAAATTACAAAAAAATCATCACCCAGGGCTTCTGATGGGAAGTAATCTACAACACGGTGTGTTTAGAATAGTTTCATGAATCAGCTGTTATTTTCATAACTAGATTGACAGGTTGCTTTGTAAATGGTTCATAATGTAACAACAAATCACTGCTTTTTGTGTGTGTGTGTGTGTTCTTTTTCAGATAAAAGAGTAGTGGCTACCATTGCTAATTCTGAAGCTTACTTGGAGGACCTTTTTACAGATTATTATGAAAAAGCTGCAAGCATGACTGATCTCTCTACAAGCTATCTCAGAGAAGGGTCTCACATCCGAATTAATTTACTTAATAACAACATCCCAAAAGGTCCCTGTGTCCTTTGTGGAATGGGAAGTTCTAAAAGGGAGACAGTCTATGGGTGCCTTGAGTGTTCTTTTAATGGACAAAAGTATGTACGACTGCATGCTGTGCCCTGTTTTGACCTCTGGCATAAGAGAGTAAAGTAGCTGAACTAGGTAAGTGCCTTTTGTTACAGACATGGGCATAACTGTGCCACACACTTTTCAGAATTAGTAAATATGACTCAAATTTTTGAAATGCAAAATAGTGAAAGTGCAAAACATTTTATTACACTATTATCTTGAAATTTTTGCTTTCCAGTCCATGATCTTTTATTTGAAAATAATGCATTCCCTGACATAGCTTTTCTTTCTAGAACCTTCTCTTTTCATTACCATGATAATGAAAAATGCACTTTTAGATTGTATTTTCATAATGTCAAAATATATGCTAGAACTTTAAGTTGTTTACACAAACTTGTTGTTACACTCCAAAATCTTGCCTTTGTCTACCCTGGCATATAATGAAAGTATTTGTTAATAATTTAGTGTCCTCATGAATGTTTAACTGAGGTATCAGATTAAAAACATGCTAAAACTTAGCTCAGTCTAATGTTTCATTTGAAAAAGGGAACAACTAAAACTAGGGATAGGGGTTTGACATTAGGATGGCATTACCATATGTCAACAGTTTGTTTAGATTACGAAAAAATACCACATAGTCCACTGTCTGAATTTCTTTGGATTTTGGATCACAGCTGCTCTTGACTTTATTACGTGTTCAGAAAAAATTGCTCATCGATGTATTTTGGAAGCTTACAAAAATAACAGAACTACATCCTCCCAACAAAGCTTCAGGGTTAAGGTCTCAACCGGTAGATCTCAACCACAAAAAACTGTCTGTTGAGAATGTAAACACCAGAGGGCACTGCAGAATTGTGTCCAATGTTGAGGCTGGGAGTGCCGTTGGTTAAAAGCTCTCCCTGCGCTATTTTAAACTGGGAAAACAATTTCAGAAAAGCGTTTCTACCTTTTAGCATGACTTTAAGAATAACCCACGTATGGAAACTTTTGTTTGGAAACTTCACTGTGTGCATCTGATTATTACATGTTGAAAGGAATGCAGCTACTGCTTTTCATGTGAGAAGAGTGAAGTATGTTAGACAAGTATTATGATGACATCTGCATAAGGAGAACAGTGAATGAGCCTGAAGTACTGTCTATTAACTCTATTGCTACTTATTTACATTTTTCCTAAGTGAAGGTAACCAGAATGATGCCCAAATAATTACTTATGTTTCTATATAGTATCTCCCATCATCTTCAGGCTTGTGGAATAAACCACATACACACAAATATTTTTTAAAAAAAGGAATATACATATGACTTTAAATCTCAAAACAGAGCTCTAGCTGTCAAAAATATTTTTTTCTTTGTCACCACTTCATAATTCACATTTATTATTATTTCTGAACTATGAAGCAGTCACACTGGCCTATACATAATATGTTGGGCACTGTCTAGTAGCAGTGCAGTGCTGCATTTTGGCTTTAGTCTGAGAATAATTTTGATAACACATCAATGTTTTAGCTGTTGCTGAGTAGCACTTATACTAAGTCAAGGGCTTTTCAGTTTCCCATGCTCTGCCAGTAAGGAGGGGCACAAAAAGCTGGGAGGATACCTGACGAGGGTACCTGACCTGAACTAGTCAAAGGGATATTCTGTACCATAGGACATTATATACTTGAGCATAAACTGAGGGGGGTTACCTGGGAGGGACAGATTGCTGCTTGGGTCAGGCTGGGTATGCGTCAGCAGATGGTGAGCAACTGCATTGTGCAGCACTTGCTTTTTTGGAGGGCACTTGGGGTTTATTCCCTCTCCATTTCCTATTATTATTGTGTATTTTTATTTCAATTATTAAACTGTTCTTATCTCAACCCCTGGGCTTTTATCTTTTCCCTCCCAGTTCTCCTCCCCATCCCCCTGGAAGTGGGGGAAGTGAATGAGTGGCTACGTGGTACTTAGGTGCCTGCTGGGGTTAAACCATGGCACACCTCATCCAAGTAAATCATGATGGTGTAGATTTTTAAGCTGGTATTGCTGAATAAACTACCTAACTTCATAATTTTACGAAGCCAAAGTTAAAAACCCACTTAAAATACAAGCTGTTCATGAACCCCATTATTCTTGTTAATATTAAAGCAAAGAGGTTATTTTAAGTCTCTTTAAGAACAGTTGTGTTTCTATGTTGAAATTCAGTAGTGTTCAGTCTTCATTTCCCTTAAGGCCTTTCACAGCTAAATTTGCTGCAAACAGCAATTCCCCAAGAAGCTGGCCTAGGAGCCTGCAGAAGTTTAACAGATATGTCCCTTGGATTTTGTTTTCCCCTTTTATTTTATAGGGGATAGAGAACTAGTTATAACATAACCTGATGTCAACAGGTACTGGAACCACTGTTGTGTGCTTGATAGGACAGAAATATTTTCATCAGTATTTTACACAATGAGACAAACTACTGAGTAATACTGTAGATTAGGACATAACGCAGGAACCACAAATAACAGATCATAGTGTTTTCCAATTTTATTTCTTTCTTTTGAGATATCTAACATTGTATTAGTTGAACGGTAAAAATAAGATTTTTACAGTCATTTTAAGAGGTATAAAAAGATGCCACCATAAAAAAAAATACAAAAATTTCTGTGACAAAGTATTATTATTTAAAATTCAGTGTCCGGAAAATGGCCACAGATTTTTCTAAGTACTCAGAGTTCATCATGCTGGTAGACATTGTACTCCTTTGCTGATATGAAACCATCTCCATCATGGTCATTCTTCTTAAATATATCAGCTAAGATTTCATCATGGACTGAGGGATGACGTTTTTTGCCATCTCTCGCAAATTCTTCTTTCAAATACTGGCTTATCTAGAAGAAAAGAAAAAAGTCCAACCATTATGGTTTTTATGACAGCACTCAAAAGCTATCTTCAAGGACACCTAGGGTATATATATAAGTTATTGTGACTCCAGTGCAGACACATCTTAAGTTTGTTTCCCAGCAAGTCCAAGACGTACTAAGGTATTAATCAAAACAAATTTCAGAATTGCATGGTGTAGTTTATGTAAGCACACAGAAGCTTTACATGATCAACTGCAGCAGAGGCACCTCATGTAAAGATAATGCTATGCAACTATACCTATAGTTTTATACATTATTTATTCCAAATTAGTTACACCATATTACCTCAAGTTCAGAGAGTTTCTTGTCACCGTCCTTGTCGATTTGATTGAATGCTTCAACACTGCGAGGTCCCTTATTTACTGCATAAAGTTCAATCTCAAAGATCAGTGTTGCATTGGGTGGAATCTTGATCTGTGCTATGAATAAAAAAAGCATTTAAGAAATAAGACACTATGGTCAGAGATCACACACATGATGAATTCACACATAAAGACTCTTGGGGTTTTGTTACAAAAGACTGTTAATATTAAACTCTGAATTTAAATATATACAGCTAGACAGCAAGACTGTTCACATTCTGTTAGATAAATGATTTTGAGAGAGATTTGCAAATAATGAAATTCCCTGAAATGAAATTACATTGCTTATATCAATTCAGGTACTTTTAAAAATTAAAAAGGTTTGTGTTACCATGAAAAACAAGTTTTTCTGAAGTTCTCACTCTTTCACATACTATCAGATGATGGATTTTATTGAGAGAGTGGTTCTAAAGCATATGCCTTTATTAAGTATCTGCAGTCTGATTTGAAAGATTGTATGAATAGACCAATGCTCATATGTATTTTCCGTGTGAAGAAACAAGCAGGAAAAATCAAGTTTTACCAACTTACTATGAATTATACCTATGGTTAAAGGTCTTGATATAAAATAATGTTTAAAATATACATATCATTAGAAAGAAGCATCAGAATGTAAGTCCTCTGATTCACACACACATGAAAAAGCCCAAACAAACAAACAAACCCTAGCTCCCCCCAAAGAAAAACAACCACAAACTACTAGAATATTTTGTCTGGTCTCTGAAATAAAAAAATACATTAGACTTCATTATTCCTGTGTTAAAGCATTTTCTGGTATCTGATGTAAAAACACCACTGCCTATAAAACACAGGTCAGTGTATCATGCATCTGGCAAAAAGAAAAAAGGAACTGAAGAGTCAGTAACAAACTAATGAGATGTAAAATAGCACCAAAAAAGCATCAAGAAATCATGCAGCATAGAATTAAAATGTAAACATGCAAGTTGCTTCTATTCATAGCCAAAGCCACTAAGCATGACATTGTAACCTCAAAATTTTGACAGAATTTTGAGCTTGTGCTCATCCTTCTTAAAGAAAAATTAGAGAATCTACTTTGTTTGTAAATAGAAGGTAAACAAAACTATTATTCACACTATTCATCTAATATATCCAGAGTAAAAATGACAGGTTTTAGAGTTCAGAAGATTTTCCTCTTACAAACTTCAGAAATGTGGAAGCTTTAAATATGTGAATATAAATCATGGTTTAATCACTATTTACAAAAGAAAGATACAATACTAGAATTCAGTACCAGTAGTTTACAAGCATACATACCAACAAAGGAAAGATATGTAAAGATTTAGAAAGCCACATGCATCTTTTTTTAATCAAGATTAGGCGGACATCTTCCTCAGCATGCAGGAATACGCTGAGACATATGCAGAGGACAGGTATGCTGAAGAGAAATAACACTTTCTTGAAGTGCTACCTAGAACAAACAACACTAGTGTTAAAGATTTCTATCAGTGTTTTTCCTTGTTATGAGAGTTATGAGACATTATGCTCAAGGGGAAAATTTATTCCTAGTGAACTTCAATGGCTACAATGGAATTGTATGAAAGACAAATCTGGTGCATGGAATTCTGACATAGTATCACTACCAAGCCATTGCTGTAGTGCAGGAGTTACCTTTTCACAGAAACTACTACACTCTAGTTAAGAGCTGACTTTAAGTTATCTACAGTTAAGTGCCGAAACACTGCATAAAAACTCCTTTTTTTAACTAGACTGCACACTTAAGCATCTTCAAGTCAGATTTAATGCATTGTACTGTTGCAATTATGTAATGTGATATTGTCTGCTAACCATCCAGAATGTAAGTAGTATTTTAAACAACCTATTTATACTTAGATAATTCTGTGGCATGCACTGGATTACATTCCATTTTGCTCAGAAAATGCAGAATGTCACTGAAAGGGTAAGTGAGTAAGAGTCAAATAACAGAAACTAAACATGAGTAAAATATAACAGTTCAAGAAAAAAAATGCTGATATGAATAATGAAGATTTTCCTCTTGCTGTCAATTTTTCATATTATGGCAAGACATGGAAAAACACATTGGGTTCCATGTCCTGAATTCTACTGCAAACTGCAAAGCCTGGGTGCAGATCTATGAGGACTATTTAAACTGCATAGGTATGAACAGGATTAAGGTGCACAGCTGCAGTCATCACCTTCAGTGCCTCCACAAATAACAGCAGCAGTAATTCTGAAGAGTCATTTACAATAATGTGTTTGAAAGGGTGTAACAGAGAAAAGACAAAGTTTAGTATTGAAAGTTTTTTACCATATCCTTGCTGTCCATATGCAAGTGATGGAGGAATGATCACTTTCCGTTTTTCTCCAGGACACATATTCATCATAGCAATGTCTAACCCTTTTATGACTTGTCCAACACCCAGAACGAACCACTTTGGATGACCTTCATTTTGTGTCCGGCTATTAAAAGAGTTGTGAATGGATAACACTGTGTTTAGGTTTTTTTTTAATATATATATAAATAAATTAGTAGTCAGTAAAAGCATACATTAAATTATTATAACACAAGAATGCTTACAGTGCAATAATATATAACACTTTTTCTGCTACATTTATAATTAAGGTCAAATCTTGAGATGTGTAAGAGGCAATCTCTTTTAGAAATACAGTAAAAAACCCACTCTATGTGCCAAAAGCAGTTGCTTCAAGAGACAAAAAAACCCAAACAAGTAAAATGGCAAAAAATGCAAGTAAAAATTCAAGTAAAAAGTTAAATGTAGAATTATCCTATACTTTTTTTTTTTTTTCTTAAATGATACAAGTGGAGGGAATGAATAAAGATTTTAAACTAAGCTTTTGTTTTAAACTACGCTTTTGTCTGATCAGTCCAGTATGGGTAAGGACTGAGCCAGGTACCTGAAGGAAGGAAAAGATTCTCCTCCGTAGGTCTGCCCAGGTGAGTCCCAGCTCAGTAGGATGGATCACCCACCATTAAAAACAAGGCACTGTAAAAAAAAGCTTCCACACAATGGTTTCTGTGTAAGGCAAGCTAAACCAAGCTAAAACAGCCTGAAGAAGCTGAAACAGCCTGAAGATGGATGGCACAGAGTGAAAAAGTAAAAACCTAAAGGCTAACACTGGGACAAAGAGGATGGCAGCAAAATCAAGGAAGCAAGCAGTGATAGGACAGGGGCATAAATACTGCAAACCACTAGCGTAACTACAGGGTGCCCTGCGCAATGCCAACTATGTGGAAGTTGTCTAAAATAGCCTGCATCTCTGATAGAGCTCCTCCTCCAAACCCGAGTTTTTCTGTACAGATTACGGCACAGAACATTGCAAGTGATTATACAGTGTTTTTTTTTCACCCTGCTAAAGGGGTTCTCCATGTGACGTGCTATCAGGAAACTCCAAATTGGCTGTCAGTCTCAAGGGTTGGCTTTCGTTTACAGCTCATCTTAGTGCTGGTCCTTCTTGACCCTAGGTAAATCCTGCATCCTCTCGGCTGAACCAAAAAAGGCTGAGATGAGGGGAAACGACTAATGCTACCATCATTAGAGTGGACCCCAATCTATGCCCAAAATGGAGGTCCAGTGGGTCCTGCTTACTCAGCCAAAAGGGGTACTTTGGCTGGGTAAGTGGGACCCAGTGCTCCTGGGGATGAGACAGCTTTGCCACGTACACCACCCGGCCTGGGGCCCACCTTCCCTTCCCATCCAGTGCCCTGGAAGCCCACCTGCAGTAAAACTTGGATCCGTTGCTGGCCAAGAAACCATCATAGTGCGCGTTCAGCAGATCCCCCTTCTTGCTCTTGGGGCTGCAGACCTCGGGGAGGTGCAGCACCTCTATTTTAACCTCCTCCGTCGCCGCGCCGCCTTCAGCCTGCGCCTGGGCCGCCAGCAGGGCCAGCGGCAGGAGGAGTAGCGGCAGCCCGCAGCCCATGTCCCTTCGAGGAGGCCGCCGGCGTGGCACTGGACCCGCTGGGCGGAGGGGCGGGGGCTGAGTCGCGGCTATGGGCCCGCCCTAGGCCCAGGCAGCGGCAGCCCCGGGGCGGGCGGTTCTGCGAGCCGGTCCCCTCCACTCAGGAAGTGAAAGGGACGTCAGGAAACGACGGCGGCAGTCGGGGCCGAGGAGCGTGGCTGAGCGCGTATGGGAGATGTGGGGCTCCCCGAGGGCCGGGTGGCGCCGACGGGGCCGCCGCGGGCCTCCTCGCCTGAGCTGAGCGGCTCCGCCTCCGTGCGCGCAGGGAGCTGCAGCGGCGGGGACGGGAGGTGAGCGCCCATCCCTGCGGCGGCGGTCGCCGCCAGTTCACCGCGGTGGAGCAGGAGGATGCGGCCCAGCGTCGGTATCTGAGCGATGGAGGGCGTCCTGTACAAGTGGACCAACTACCTGGCGGGTAGGCGGCGGGAGCGGGGCCTTGGGGAGCGGTGGTGGTTGAGGCGGCTGGGGCCTGCAGCATAGGGGCGGTTGGCCTGACTCCGGCTTCCCGCGGACGGCTGGGAGCTGTGTTTAACGCGGTGGCTGAGAAAGGATTCGCTGTTCGTTTTCAGGGCCGAGCCGCTGCGTAGCGGCCAAGCGGCGCCCCGGAGACGGGCGGCCTAGAGCCGGAGTCAGCGCCGGGGGCCGTTCCGGGGGGGCGGCGCGGGAGGGGGCGGCAGGCCGCGGCCGAGCATGAGCCCTATGGGCACCAGAGCGGCCCCCAGAGCCTCCCGGCCCTAATGTGCCCTGCCCCACCGCCTGCCTTGCGAGCTGGATGGGCAGGTGCCTCTTGAGACCTGGATAGCGCCTCGCTGAGTTGGTCAGGGACTCTGAACAGGGCAGGCTGCAGGGAAGCGCCGCCCAAAGTGTTCAGTTCTAACGGCTCAGCGATGGGGTCTTCTCCTCCACCTCCGATTCCTCTCCGAGATGCTGCAGCATAAAAGCTTGGAAGGTTTCTTTGCTTGAAGTTGAGGAGTCATTCATAATAAGTCTTAAATAATTCTTCAGTAAGTCTTCAGTGCTAAATGTAGGAGTCTGAATTCTCTTTTAATTTACTTTGGGATGTTGTGTTGGTTTTTTTCTTTGTTTTTAAAGTCCAGTGCTCCTGTATCTTTACCTGCAAAACATATAAAAAAAACCCAGTTCTGGGCGAAGTCTCGTGAAATGTAGTTTTACATGTGCTTCAGGCAAAAATGCACCAAATGTGCCTACATTTGCCGTCAACCCTCTGGATTTGTTTGCCTCATCCTCTGTTATAACAGAGATATAATCTCCCTCTGGAGTTAGTGATGGATAGACGGTACTGTCAAGGTGAAACAGGTTTCTCTTCTGACACTGTAATAGGACTCTGTCCCTCCAGAGCAAATTACTCTTGGAGTCTTAATCAGGTCTTGTGTTTGACTGCTTTGGCAGTATCTTCTTTGGCCTCTTCTTTGGAACTTAACGTGTGCAGTTCTGTTTCAGCATATTCAGATTTTGAATGTGGAGTGGTGTGAAACTCAGTTCTGAAGGTTCATAAAATGTGGGCCACATTGCAAGGAATGTGCATGCTTGCTGTGAATTGAAGTGTACAGAGCATAATCTCGTGTTTTACTGGGCAAATATATGTCCGTATATACTGAATGAATTCTCCAATGAAAGAGAATAGTTGTACTGTAATTGAATAGCTATTTGGTAAGATATTTTTGTCATTTCTTCATTATAAATGTGGAGAAAATGCATATAGGAAAAATTGTGGTTATGAAAGAAATGGTTATGAGTGTAAGTTTCTTTTCAAAATAGAATGCAAAATGTCACTTTCACTTATCTGACCAAAAAAAGTTACTGTAGCAAAATGTAAAAGGTCACAGGTAATGAGCCCTTGAGGTATTTGGTATAAACTTCCCAGTTTAGTCTGTTATTTAATAAGTAAATATTCAACAGTAACTGTGATTGCTGTGCAGGCAATAGACTGTTACATCAACACAGCTAACTTGTGCTAAAAGTAGCCCTCTAAAACAGCAAACTGCAGAACCTTTCCTTTAGTGTGTGCTGGCAAGCTGATAGCATCTGCTCTTGCCTTTCAAAATTACAGGCTTCAGGAATTCCCTTAATTTCTGCAATGTAGGAGGGCAGCAAATTAAAAAGCAAAATCTAGTCAAGATTTTAGATTTTATTACCAACTTTCTTGGAACTCCGTGGAAACAGTGTTCTCACAGGAGAATGGATAATTGGTACATAAACTCTGAATAATCCTGAAAGATACAGCAAGGCCATGAGAGGCCCGAGGAAGCTTAAGCAAGCAAGATAAGAAGAAGCTGGAATTTACTGAGTTAATGAGAACTGTGGAGTGTTGGCAAGCTTTCGAGGTCAAGTTCTCACACCCGTGCTTAACCAATGATATGTTAGTCACTAAGGGTCTTCAAGACATGTATCCAATCATAATATGCCAAATCACTGTAAGTGCCTGTAAGAAATAGTATATAAGGAGTTAAGGCTTTGTAATAAATTTGGCAATCGCTTGATCACATCGATCATCTCTGTGTTGTCCGCAACTCCTGCGTCAACAAGTGGCGCCCAAACAGGGACCCTCCGATCAGTAACTCGATGAAGATGAGTTTGAAGGTCCGACAAAAAGGAGGGGGCGGAGAGCTGGCTGAAATTCAGCACTGCCCCAGCGCTGGGAATTCAGACGTCTGCAAAACTTTGGGAATCTCGCCCTGATCAGGTGAGTGGCTGGGGAGGAGATAGGGCACTCTCTTTCCAAAGAGGAGTAGGCAGTGATGGAGCTCCTCCAACACATTCTCTCTAAGAGAGGACTGCAATATGATAGTGCCGCCTTACAGAGGCTGTTAAAGTGTTCCCGTGATCGTGAGGTTAGTAAAGGGACCAAAGATGCACAGAAACACTCTACACTTTGGAGATTGATGTTCAAGACTTTGAAAGAGATGAAATCGGAAAGGGCGGCAGTAGCTTCTGTATTTGCCACCACAGCTCCAGAAGGGGCTGTTTCCCCTAACCCCCATCATAGTGCTGCGGCTATGACTTTTGCACCTCCTGTGGTACCTGGAACAGTGCCGAAAAAATCAACGTCCCGAGCCGATGAAAGCAAGAGCCAGGTCCGCAGATGGCCACATACCAAACGAGAGACACCTGACAAGAAAGACATAGCTGCGAACAATGGAGACCCTGAGTTCAACCCAGGATTGGACTCCAAGTCCCCTGAATCCGAGCCAGATTTATATCCTCCGCTTCCAGACTCCGACTCTTCGTCTCCTGAGTCGGTCTGCTCAGCTCATCAGCAACTACCCACTGGCCTTGGAGATGCTCAGCTGCAACAATTGATGAAAAAGCTTGGAGCCCTCGAGACTTGGATTGACACATCTCTATCAGTGCCACCACCTTATCCTCCGCAAAACCCCTTCCTTAAAGAAGGCAAATGGGGAGGGGGTGGGAGAGGTATCGGGGGGCACAAATCCTGCACACTGTTGGCACGGGTTAATCAAAGATGTGATTATTACTGGTGAATTTTCTGCAGTGGGCCTCTCTGCATATCCTGTGTTTACTATGCAGCAGGGGGGTAAAGAGTGGGAAGCTTTTGATCTCAAAATAGTTAAGGAGGCCTGACAAGCAGTGACCACATATGGGTTAAAATCCTCTTAAGCTGTATATGTTATGATTTTTTTTTGCGATTGACAGAAGACTTTAATGATCCCCCTGCTATAATACACGGTCAGGCATTAGGTTCAGGTTATATGACTAAAACTCTGGGTATTCTGGTCCAGTACAAGGATTTGGAAACCGGCATTTGGAAAGGTCCTGTGGAAGTAAAACTAACTGGTCAAGGTTATATGTGTATAAATTACAGATTCTGGTTTGCTGTGGGTGCCAGCTCAATGGGTGAAACCCTTTAAAGAGTCTGCATCACCCCAGGACACCCCCCTTGTCAGTGATTGAATGAATTGAAATTTGAGCTCAGGACATCCATTTCATGGATGTTTTCAGTCCTTCTTAAAGTGAAGAGAGCAACCTTTTTTACGTTAAGAAAAGAAAAAAGAAAACAAAAACCCCAAAACAAACAAACCCCAAAAAAACCCACCTCTCCCCCCCCCCCCCCCCCCCCCGAACCTCCAGGGAAGCGAGACCAGCGTGGGATACAGATGTATTGTGTGATTTTTCTGGTGGTGGCAAGGTCTCATATGCTGTTAACAGGGGTATTGGGCATACTGTGACGGACTGTGGACTTGGGAGGCCATATACAACTCATTTAATACAGTTTCTCTGTGATACTCGTGTACTAGAAGTTGGTAAATATAAGTATGTCCAGGTTTCTATCGACCTTTGGAGACCTTTATAGATATTGTTGGCCACTTCTTCCAACATAGGCTGGCCACCTGTGTTGGAATGAGCGTGCATTTTGGCCAGTATAAAAGCCCAAGCCTCATACGATGTCGGGGAGGCAGAGCCTCTGTGGGGACACCCGCTAAGGATGAGCCTGCTACCTCGCACTGCAGTGATGCTTCTCGGAGCTGGTTTCGTGTTAGTCTCCACGGGGTCCTTGTGCCATGTTCTGTATGTGGGACTGTAGTGGGAGTAATGATTGGATTTTGTGCTTCAAATATTGTACTTGTGTGGCGTGTGCTTGTGGGATCCCATACGTGTGTGCGTGTGTGTGTTGAGGGCAGACGGTGTTCTGTGTATTTTTTGTTGTTGGGTTCATGTAAAAGTTTTTAACCGGTAGCAGTTTAACATTTCGGGCAAGAAAGGGTTGATGCAAAAGTGCGGTTGCCGGCAGGTATTTATGGTTGCTGCTGCCGAGCAGGCTGGTGTTCGTAGCTGTGCAAAGCAGGGTGAGCGACTTTTGGAAAAAAAAAAAAGCAAAAAAAAAAGGCCAAAAAAAAAAAAAAAAGCTGACCTCCGATTCAGCTCCCAGTGCTCCACCGGTGGAACGGCCAGGATGGACGCCAGAGCCGAGGAGTGAAGAAAAAAAAACAACAAAACCAACCAACCAAAAACAACAACCCAACCTCTCAATCTGTTGAGGTATTGAGGCAGTTTGTAGAGACACCACAGACAAAGCCTAAAGAGAACCTGCAACACAGTGGTGCATGGTAGGAGCCTTGCTTAGTATGTTTAAAGTAACCTGGGGGTGAATCCAAGACTTGGAGGAATAGATAGATCGGTTGAAATAAGAACTGCTAACTGAAAAAGCAAGAGGGGTAGTGCAACCACAAGCTTTATGAGCTGTCACCTAAGCAGCATCAGGGTGGCAGAAAAAAAAAAAAAAAGAAAAAAAAAGAGGCAATGATGCAGCAAACTCCGTGACTGTTAACAATGTGCAGTTTAACCTGTCTGCTTCTCAAGAACTGATAACCTGGGGGAGGGCGTATATTTGTGTCCTCCTGCCTACAGGTCCATGGTGACTGCCTGCAAAGTTTGTCAAGCCTTGCCATGAGCTGGAGAGACGAATGGAAAAACCTGATGCCTCAGCTACAGGAGCTGATCGTGAATACCCCAAGTGGACTGATAGAGGAAGAGAAAAACGAATGACTGTAAAACAGCACTTGGGGGCAAATGAAAAGTAACAGCTTGAATATATGTGTGCTTGTAAAGTAGCTATTATTAGAGGCTGTGATTTTGTGTATAAAACTACCTGTATTTACTAGCCAGTAGCTAATAAGAAACTACACCTTGTATTATATAGATTTGCCACTTGTAAGAGATGTTAGAGTATGGAAATTTGCAGTAGCTGCTAGAAAATGCTAAGGCAAAAGCTGGGAAGATTCTAATACAATGGTAGTATTATGAAGCAGGTAATGGAACAAATTAAGAGGGTGAGAGAATTCCACTGGTAAGAAATTTCTTTGGCTAGTCCCTCGCTGCCATCAGCATCTTCAACATGGTGCTGCACCCTGTAATAGTTACTCTGCTAATGTAAATTTGTGTGTGCCTTGCTGTAGTAGCGACTTGTTACTGGATGAAGCAGGTGAAACTGCATTGACAACAAGGTGCAAGGACTGAGGCTGACCAAATGCCTGCTACCACAATCAAGGGCAAGACTGGGTTGGCCTCTGTGTTTACTGCCAAGAAGAGCTTTTAGCTCCACTGTTGGCTGCAACCCAGCAGGCGTGGAGCGGTGGGGACGCAAGCTATGCCAGACCTTGATGTGAGGGATGGCCTCCCCTATTGTCAGAGAGCCATACAGGAGAAAAAAGGGGCAAGCCCAGCAGCCTGTAGTTGGCATATGTTGGAGATATAATCTAGACCAAATCCCCTGCTCAAGTACGGTCACCCAAAACATATATGAAACAAAAAGGGGGAGATGTGGAGACAGTGTTCTCACAGGAGAATGGATAATTGGTACATAAACTCATAAACTGTGAATAATCCTGAAAGATACAGCAAGGCCATGAGAGGCCCAAGGAAGCTTAAGCAAGCAAGATAAGAAGAAGCTGGAATTCACTGAGTTAATGAGAACTGTGGAGTGTTGGCAAGCTTTCGAGGTCAAGTTCTCACACCTGTGCTTAACCAATGATATGTTAGTCACTAAGGGTCTTCAAGACATGTATCCAATCATAATATGCCAAATCACTGTAAGTGCCTGTAAGAAATAGTATATAAGGAGTTAAGGCTTTGTAATAAATTTGGCAATCGCTTGATCACATCGATCATCTCTGCGTTGTCCACAACTCCCGCGTCAACAGAACTCTCTGTGTCTGTAGCCAGAAATAGGCTGTAGGACTTGCTGTCTTGTCACTGATGGGAGAAGCCAGGCGGTAAAGGAGCTTGTTACTGTTGCTGAAGCATTGTAGAAAACATTTAATTTCTCTCCTTCATTAAAAGCAAATCAGAAATGCAGCTTTATTCCCCACCCCCCAAGTAATATGTGTGCATCTAAGAATTTGTGACATAAAGAATTGTTAAATATTTTGTCAAGCATAGGATGCTTTGTTTTCCCAGTTTGAAATCAGGAGAGGTGTTTTTGTTCTTTAGCTTGCTTCTGTGAGGCCCTTGGAGTCTTTTAAGTCCTTTGCTTCTGCTTTTTCCAATAGTGGCATAATAGGAGGTTGGAAAAGTCATACATGTAGGGTCCCTTGTTATCTGAATTGAGACAGGCTGACTTACCAGATGTGCGTGCTCTTAGGAGATAAGAACATCACAGAGTTAATGTTTTGTAACACAGTGTAGCAGGAAAAGAAACCACATTCGTGCATTTCTGAGCTGCATTTTACAGGACAGGGTCTTTAGTACCCTAACTGAGCAGGAAGTTCAAGTTTGGTGTTGAGTGTAAAATAATAGGATAATCTTCTTCTATTGAACAGCTGACCTAGATTGTAGTGGGCCAGTTTAATTGTAATGCTCTCCTGGAATATTTTAATTCTGTTTTATTTTTAGAAACAAAGGTGATTTACTAGGCAGAAGGGTTTGCATTTAGTTGTATTTTGTGTTAGACATTCGGGCAACTATTCCAGTGACTGATGTTCTATGAAGCTTTTCTAATCAGAAAAAGGGGAAAAAAGAAGGAAAGGAGAAAAGACTGCTAATATACTTTAATCCAAGAAGGCCCATGCCAGTAATTCAGTATGTGTTGTAATGCTGCATAGAGTTCTCATAGATCTTTGCACCTACGCGTAAACTGCTCTGTTTTGTAAAAGTAGTAAAGTCAGAGAATATTATAAAATTTTGCTAATGTGAAGTTGATAAAAACCTTAGAGGAGCTGGTGTATGCTGTCCTCACAGATGGACTGTAAGCCATGTCTGAGTTCTTCACATAATACCTGACATTAAATTGTTGTTGAACAATGGAGCTGGGCTTCTTTCAGAGAAATTTAGGGTGAAATACGAAGTTTTCGCTGGCACAGAGTAGGCAGAGGGAGAACCGTAGCAGCTGGTAACATCAGTCACTTACTTGTATCTTACAAGTAAGTTCCTACAATGTTCAGAAAGTCTACCTGAAAAATACACTTGAATGAGACCAGTTCTTTAGAGGTACGTAATTTATCAGCCTTCAAAATAGGCTTCCTTGGTGGCTAAATTGATATTTAAGTTTGCTTTAGAATGGAATATGGTGAAAACTGGAATACTGCTGATCTTGCATCGAAAAAGAATGGGAGTGAACATATCCATATAATACTAGTCTTATTATAGAGGGGCTGTGATCTTCAGCCGCTGCAGATTGTTTACTTCCTGGTATGTTAAAAGAATAGTTAAAAGAATGTTTGCATTTTTAATAAAAGTTTTAACAGTCAAAGAGCTGAGTTTGATTTGCAATTTAGTAATTAGACTAAACTTACTTTTCATTATTTGCTCTCACTAGGTTGGCAGCCTCGGTGGTTTGTTTTAGACAATGGGATATTGTCATACTATGATTCACAGGATGATGTTTGCAAAGGCAGCAAAGGAAGTATAAAGATGGCTGTGTGTGAAATTAAAGGTAAGAATTAATAGATTTATGCTTGATGAAATTTTAGCTGCCAGGGAAGTAGAAGATATCACTGTTGTGGTTTAGCCCCAGCGGGCAACTAAGTATCAGGCAGCTGCTTGCTCACTCCCCTGTGGGATGGGGAGGAGAATTGGAAAAAGGTAAAACCGCATGGATTAAGAACAGTTTGATAATTGAAATAAAGTAAAAATATAATACTAATAGGAAATTAAAAGAGATAAATAAAACCCAAGGAAGCCAAGTGATGCACAGTATAATTGTTCATCATCTGCTGACTGATGCCCAGCTCATTGGCAAGCTGTGATCGGCCCCTTCTGGCCAACTCCCCCCAGTTTACGTACTAAGCAAGACGTTCAGTGTGATTGAATATCCCTTTGGCTAGTTTGGGTCATCTGTCCTGGCTGTGCTCCCTCCCAGCTTCCTGTGCATCTCCTCACTGGCAGAGCATGGGAAACTGAAAGTCCTTGATTAGCGTAAGTGCTTCTTAACAACTAAACATCTGTGTGTTATCAACATTATTCTGAGACTAAAGCCAAAGCACTGCACTGAAAGCTACTAGAAAGAAAATAAACTTTGTCCCAGCTGAAACCAGGACAGGCACTGAATCATGAGTGCTAATTTTTCAGAAGAGCACCAGCAGTGACCTGAAAGGGGACATTATTATAAACCAGAGATGTTTAGTCTTTTGTTTTCCTGAGTAATTTTTACTTTAGTCACAGTTAGCAGCTGCCCATGTGCATAAGTGATGGATATAGTAGAGTTAGTAAGTGAACTGTTTGTGTCAGACTGTAAGTTTAGCATTTGGTGTATCCTAATCTGTAGGTCAACCTCCTTGGCTAGTAGCAAGGCATTATCTAACTCTTCAGTGCTTTCAGCTCTTCACCTCTTTCCAGATACCTGCACATGATTCAGCTTTTGAAGTGGATACTTTATGAAAAAGTGGGAGTTCTCTTATTTTACATGGGCCAATAAGTGTTTTTCATGTAGTAACTCCTTTTTGTTGCTGTTTCTTTAGTGTAGATGAAATCAGTGATGTGAAGTGGAAGATCCTATTTTTTGGCCATTCCAGTAGTTTCTTGCTTGTCATCTTGTTCTTTTGGTGAAGAAAAGATAATAGTTGAAGTCTGGATTTGGTGGAGTCTCCTGCATCCATGACTAGTGGGGTGTGAGTCTGAAGGAACTGTGGTTGATAACATGAAACTCAGCAGTATAGTCAGTTATGATGCAGTGTTGAGTATAATAGACTATAAACAAAAGTCCTCGTCAGGTCTTCGTTCTAGGTGTCTGCAACTTGAAGGCAGATTTCATCTAGAAGGGAGATTACTTCAGTTTTTAGTCTACTCCTCGTAAATACTTGTTCTTGGAACAAAGCTCTTCAGTTTGTCATGTTTAGACCAGGTTTGGAATACAACAGTTATTACAGATTCATATTCAGTATATTGTTAATGCAGAAAGGGAACCTCATTGTTCTTGAGTCTGGATACTGTTTGGTGTCTTGTGTTCCTTCTGACTTGAAGGCATGCTGGGGAGAAGGGTTGAGCAGCTTTGGGCTTTTTGATACTTAGTAGTGGTGCATTGTGATTTACTGTATTACTATGGGATTGTAATAAACACTTAAAAATACTTAAATAATTTGATCAGTTTTTAATAAATAATTGCTATTAAGTTTATTTTTTTCTTCAAATTTTTTTTTTTTGTCCTTTATCATAAGTTCATGCAACAGACAACACAAGGATGGAGCTAATCATCCCAGGGGAACAACATTTCTATATGAAAGCAGTTAATGCAGCTGAAAGGCAAAGGTGGCTGGTAGCACTTGGGAGTGCAAAAGCCTGTTTAGCTGATACCAGAACAAAAAAAGAAAAAGGTATGTATGTATTTCCTAGAGCATATACAATCTTACCGCTTTTTTAAATGCTTGGGTTTAGATAATGGTAGTGCAAATATTGTGGTAGAAAGCCAATGCTGATTGTCTTTAAATATAAATTGTAATTATTTCTAGTCATCTATATGATAAATTCCTGCTTGATGTTTGAATTAGAGGTCACCTCCATTGACCTTTTCTGTCTTTAAGAAGCTGAAATACCACCAACTTCTTGTCATTAGAAGAACAAACTTACTGTTTGTGGCTGTTGTGATGCTGTTTTATTTCTGCTGGTTTGATTCTTTATAGTTAATATTGGTTTTCCCATAATTTTTCTTGGATGGGTTAATGTAACCATTTCCAGCCACTTCTGTGGGAGTAAATTTCATCCATTAATTTTTTTATAAATTATGTTGCAGCTAGAAAGATTTCAACTTCATCTTTCCTTTATTATGTCTCTCTCATAATAGTCATTAAATTAGCATCAGTTATCTGAAGGTACAAACTATTGTCTGCTTCAAGTACTGTTCTTGACTCACTGCAGAATCCAGTTTTCATCAAAAGTAAATGAAAGTGAATTTTTAAACTGACACTTAAAATGAAAAGTGCTTAAAAATGAAAATGGTTACATACATTGCATGCAGTAAGTTGATATTTCCATTTTTTTTTAAGAAATAAGTGAGACCAGTGAATCTCTTAAAACCAAAATGTCCGAACTTCGTCTCTACTGTGATCTTTTAATGCAGCAAGTTCATACAATACAAGAATTTGTTCACCATGATGAGACTCGCTCTCCTCCCAGCACTGAGGTATAGAATTTCTCAAATGCTATTGGAGAACCTAATTATATAATACACCTAAAGTTTTTGTTGACATCTTACTTTTTCATCTCCCTAATGTGAGGAGATTTAGCCTAAGGCCAATTTTTGAGTGTTTGTATGTGTATAATGCTAACAGTGATTATATGTGCATAAAGTACCTGGGTGATTTAACTGTAATTCTAATGTGCATTAGGAAGAAATTGTGTTACTTATCATTTGGGTAAAAGGCCAGAAGGACTCCCATATGAGATGTGAAACAAGACAAATTATTGCATATCTCTGTTGTGGGCAGAGTTGAAATGATCTTGTTTATCCATTCTTTACTTCTTTGTGTAGCAGGGTGTTCCGTTTTTTTTCAGAGAAAGTTAGTGTTACAGGTATTGGAAACCTGCAGTGCAGATACATCTCTCTGAATATGCACAAGTAGAATTATTCTAGTATTTCTGCTTTGGAATGAAAGTTGACAGTGGAAATTATGAATGACTTTGCTCTTCACATTCTTAAGCAGTGTGTGGGCATTATTCTTGTCCACTTCTAGAGCAAAGCGAGGGGTTGCATTTAGTCACAACACAGCAAATTGTTGTCAATATACAGTGAGGTAAAACTGACTTGTGGGCTCCTTGCACTGAAGCAGTAAAGCTGTTATGTTCTGCTGCAGTTCATTTATCTTGCCAAATGATCTTCTGATACGTGCTTGTCACTCTGAGACAAGCTTTGCAGTAAAAACATTCTGCTATTGTTGATTGATACCCTAAAGAAATTCAGATGTTAGAAGGAAATTATAATGCTGTCACATTTGTTTGCTTAAATTAATCTCATTGGAAGGTGTACATTTGATTAAATAAAATGGGAAAAGGAAGTTCTTAGGGGTAATGAGGGAAATTAGTGTGTGTGTGAGCAGTGGTGGGAGAGTTGTATTTGCACCTAATTTATTTTTTTATTCTTGCTTATGCTTATGCTTTCATTTATTTTCAGAACATGAATGAAGCCTCTTCCTTGCTTAGTGCCACATGTAATACGTTTATCACAACACTTGAAGAATGTGTGAAGATTGCTAATGCCAAGTTTAAGCCAGAAATGTTCCAGCTGCCTCATCCTGATCCCTTAGTTTCTCCTGTGTCACCATCACCTGTCCAAATGGTTTAGACATTTTGAAATACTATTTTTTTCTAAATGTCATTTTGTTGGTTGGATGGGGGGAAGAATGGCAGAAGACTATGCTATTGCTGTGTGCTGTGATGTCAACAGCTGAAATCTTGACTGTGTTATGACTAATGATGGTCCTAAATATAAATCAGTAATTTTCCATTCCCAGTATTTGTTTGCTAGCCTTTACATGACCAGAGTAATTTATCATACCTGTCAAGATCCTTGACATGAAGTATCTCATAAATGACATGAGGTTTAGCTTTTCCTCAGTTCAACTGTTTCTTTGGTTTTTAGAGGCTAGCTGTACACTGATCTTAAAAATTCCATTACCTTGCCTCCTGTTTAAACAGATTAAGTGCCTTGTGGCTTGAAGCACTTCAGCAAGATAGCATATCTTTCAGTGTATGTAATTCAAAATGTTTATATTAATTTAACATGTCCTTATCTAACAAAAAGGTGAAGATGTTACTTAGGTAACTCTTCACTACTGATTAATTTCCCTTAGTAGGACAGTGTATGTGGAATCATACTTCTTGATCATACGCATAGATTTCAAGATGAACTGTATTGTGGGATTTTGTTGTGGGAATCCCTTTCTTTGCACTTGGATCTCTTGTCTCATTACATTCAATCAGTTCACTTGCAAAGCTGATCATTATTTAATTTAAATTAGTTACTTTCTTTGATATGCATAGAGATCTGACAGTGACAGCAGAAGAACCACAAAGAATCAAGAGGCAGGATATGGCTTTATTGTGTAATGGGGAAATTAAGCTGGCATTTGGTAGAGGAAAAATGTCTTGATATTTTGGTATATCATAGCAATTAACAAATGGCTCTGTGAGTAACTTTTGAGCAAGAGAGTGTGAATTCCATAGAAACAAGGTAGTATTTTTTGTAATAAACTATTTCCTGTTTGAATGCTTTAAAACATTAATTATTGGCGGCAATCTGTCTGTTTTCATAAAGTTAAATCAGATTTTTAACTAAGAATGGTTGCTTTTAATAATAATAATATTTCTTCTCTCTTTGTAGAGACTGTAAATAAAGTAAAAATTAATGTAGGTATGCATATATTCGTATAAGTAGCTTGTGACATTTTTTGGTGTGGTTTGTTGTTTGAATTTCCCCCCCTCCAGATGAAGCGTTCCATTAGCCACCCTGGTCCTTGCTATTCAGAAAGGTAATTTTCTATTTCGTTAAGATTTTTTCTTCTGTCTCAAAAAGATATTGCTGAACCTGCTAGCATTAAAATCAAAACGTTGAGAAGAATAATTCACTCAGGGAAAATATATTAAACAGCATAAATTGGTGTAATTTTGAAAACTAAAGGTGTAGATTATTGGTGTTGGTAGCAAATAATGCAGCTGCTGTCTCTAGTACACTATAAAAATTTCTTCCTGATATAAACTTTATGCAAATGACTTATTCTGACAAGTCCATTAAATTAGACATAGAGCTTGAATGCTAACATTCTTTTTGGATGAGTGTTTCAGATTCTTGAGTTATTTGCATGCAAAGAATATATTATTTCCATTTTCAGGCTTTATAATTGTGAAAATGATGTTCTGTTGACTGTGCCATATTTAATTTAGCCTAGTGAAAAATATTGATGCTAATGGTTTAATATAAGCACCAAAGTTACTTCTAATTTAAAGTATATTAAGTTTGTGTGGGTTGATACAGATTTTGCTGACTGATGGATCTCACTTATTTTGTAGGAATAATCTGTCTGTAAAAGAACCAGTTTCATCTGTTCACCGATTTTCACAGCAGCGCAGAAGAACGTACTCAGATACAGAATCTTACACTGATGCTCCCTTTGAAGATTCTCAGAGTGAGTTTGTGAGAGCAGTGGTTTTCTTTTGTCCCATTCTGTACAGTTTTTTTACACTGTTTACAGCAGTGTGAAAGTGTACACTGTTTACAGCCAATATCAGCATGAGGAAAAAAGTCTACTGATTTTTGCAAAGATTTGGTTGGTATTTGGTTGGTAGGACTCCTGTATTATAAATCGGAGTACTTCTGTAGTTTGTTATGTGGCTGACTTCTGGCTTTCATTCATATTGAAAAGGATCTTACAGCTGGAGTAGTTGCATTTAAATCAGTGGGAGTACTGACAAGATAAAATAGACACAAAACCAGAAAAGGGATGTTTGTACTAATAGAGTCTTACATGAATGATGTTGTGGTAAGTGATGTGGAATACTCTTGTTTGCCACCTGCTTCTTGTCACAAAACAAACACTTTCTGTGACCTCTGTGAGTGATGGGGTAGTTTCCAGCCAGTGCATTGCAGAAAGATGGCTCATTTCAGTGGCTGCTTGCTTTTTGTAGAGAATGGCACTATTCTGAAATAGTGCAGCCTAGCCAATAATAAATAAAATCAACCCCCAAAATTAAGAAATTATGCTGTTATCAGAGTATTATTCCATTCTGATTAGATGGGCCTGAGTTAGTAGGCAGTTCTGTGTTCTTTCCTTTTGAATCTTGCTGTCATTTTGACTCCATCCTAATTCCTCTCAGGGAGACTTTAACTTGCCTGGTTCTTTTGACTAGTTCTAGTTTAGTCTTGCTTCCTTTCAGAGTGCCTAGTGCCTCACTTGGATTGAAAAAACCTTAGGCCTGCGCATTGCTGAAATCCCATGTGAGCACAGAGGTACTAATGCTTTACATTCTACCATGAAGCAAGTATTTGCACCTCCACACCATTTCCTTGGTTCTCTGATGCTTGCATGATGCAGGGTGACCACCTCTTTCACCTTGCTCATCTGCCACCAGCATAGGATATGCCAATATATATCCCAAGCTAATAAAACTTAGTTTAGATCCTGTTCTGTGTCTCATCACGAATGTAGGTGCGCATCAGTCTAGCTTCCTACAATGCAAAGGTTTTATTGATACCCATCTGGAGCTTCTGGTGTTGGTTACCCTGTCTGACACTTTTCAGGACTGCTGAGAAGAGTCTGACTGGTGCGCTTCTGCTAATACCAGGCTTTTTTGGTTGTAGCTGTAGTTTCTAGTTCAGTGTGTGTTTTTTGTTTGCTTGGGTTTGTTTTTGTTTTTTTTATTTTCTTTTACTGTGTTAGAAGCTCCCTCTCCTACCTTCCAGTTATCTTCATTCTTTCTTGTCAGGTAGCTTAGCAATACCCAGTTTGCAGTAAGTCATTCATTTCATTTTAATGATAGAAAATGTTTTAATTAAATGCTTATTGATGCATAAGTTTTTTTTTTCTTTAAAAAAAAAATAAAAGTTCATGTGTTCCTCTTGGAAAGTATGTCTGTTCCTCTTGGAAAGTATGTCTGCACCTCACAGATTATTGTCCTTCAGAATGTAAAACATCATTGTCTATACAAAAAATAAGCTATTACTTGATTTATACAAGCTGAACATTCTTCATATCCATCATCCTTGGGCATGATATTGATTGCAGTCTTTCAGGAAAAGTCCAGAGTAATTATGCTTCTGATTGCTTATGTTTAGGAAATACTTAGCAAATAGAATAATTAACAGATTTTTTTTTTTTTTTTGAGGTTGACAATTAAATACTGACTGATATTTTCTTAGGATCTGCTCACTGTTCTAGAAGTGCTGTCAATGGAGATCTGGTATCATCAACCATTCCTGAAGAAAATAGATCAGTATCCATGGAAAGATCTGAACTGGAAGAGACTTTTTCATCCTTTTCTTCCTGAAGCAACTGAAAATATTTAATTTTCAATAAATAATGCTATGCAAAAGCTGCTGTAATTATACTGTTGTTACAGGAAGTAGTCATTTCCCTTTTTAGAAGGATTTCTCTGCACTTTATAGAATAACATAAAAACTATCTTTGAAGTGTATTTTATCTTTATATAGTTTATTTGCAAGAGTATTTTCCTAATATTTCAGAGTTTGAATGTGCATTTTTTGGAACAAATGGTGGCTTAACAGATAAGCATTCACATTTGTAAATGTAGCTCTTTTTAAAAAGTGTGAAGGTCAGACTGATACATTAGTAAACCTGCAGGTTATAAACTTCCTCCAAGAAAACTGAAACCTTTTTGCTGAAGTTCAACTTGTGCCATGCGCCTCTTGCTCATTTGTACCGTATCATCCACCAGGAGCTGTGATAAGCCCTCCGGTGGCTTTTTTGTCTGTGTAGGGGCTGTGGGAACAGGCACTAACGGGTCTACTCTAGCAGCTTGATGGTAATTGACATTTGCCTTCTTTAAAAACACAAGGATATACATAATCTGATCCTTATTTGTAGCCAATGAAGTAGAAATATTTAGTGTATTTTTCTAAGTAAATGTATAAAAATAACTTAATATGAAGCATTTGTACCAAACATTGGATATTTAATAATTTTTATTTATTTATTTTTTGCATCAAAAATTTCTACCTACTTTCACTACTAAAGATCTAGTAAAGGCTTCAAAATGTGCATAAATTGTTTCTGGGGTGTGTAGTGTCCCAAGTAGCTAATGCAGCACTGTTGAGATTCGCTCTGCTCACTTAATATGTATTTTTAGCAAAGTATTCTGGAAGCAAGAGCTGAAATATTAGCCCATTCACCTGCTGTTGTAGTCAATAATTGTATCTATACTTATTTATGACATATTTATACAAGAGGAAGCTTCTGCTTTTGCAACTCCTTTGTATCTTTTGAGGATGGTATATACCAGGAGATGGATTCTGCGCTCAATTACATCAGTGTATATTTGCATTAACTGTAAGTGAGATCAGAGTCTGTCTCTTAATATTTAATAAATAAATAGAGTATAACAGTGCCTACTAGCACCTTGGTTCGTGAGGTTGTTGGTGTTAGCATTGTAAGCTTGTGGGAATTTGGGGGGTATTAATTTAGGGATAAACTTGATCCATTAAGTCTTAGCTGTAGAGCACTTTAAGCAAGCCATTTACTGTGTTTGATTTACATAATTGCTAAGTAAATGTACAGGGTTTTTTGCACTCAAGCACATACCAAAATTTGTTTCTGTAATCAAATCTTCTTTAATTTGGTTTAACTAGTCTTTCTTTTGTGCTTATGAATAGTTTGGTGTTTTTGAAGCAGGCTGGAAAGGACAGATGAGAATGGAATGGAAGATTTCCTTATAAATTTCTGAAATGCTGATTTTATCTATACAAAATAGGTCCAAATTTTGAGGAAAAATATATGAGGTGTTGTCCATGTATAAAATACCAGTTTTATCAATCATTATGTCAGGGTCAGATGGAATGGAATGATTTGTACAAGTGAAGTTACTTGTGGATACCAGCTCAGAGCTGTCATCTGTGCTCAGTTCTGTCAGTTTTCATGCAGCTAGTGTATGCATATCAGCCACACGTATGCTTGTACTTTTTGTTTTCTGAATGTTCGCTTCAATGTATTCTGTACGACACAACAATTGTAAAAATAAGTATTAAAAAAAGGATGTTCAGAGAAGTAAAATACAGGAATGAAAGTGTTGTCTTGAATCATACGCTTAGAGCTGCCTTTTCGCAATTTCACTGATGTTTCTGCCAGCCTGTTCAGTGTTAATTACATGTCACATTAACAAATACCTTTTTCTGGCTTTCAGCTATGACAGAGAAAATAGTTTGGACTTCAGAGTGTGCAAAAGTCCTCTGAGACTGATCACTAAATGTAGAAGTAAATAATAATTTTCAGTACTGGATTGTTTAGACAAAACTGGTAATGATTAGATTCAGCATAAAATTTGCATATTACTTCAGCACTTTTGGGGGTTTCTCCATGCCACTAAAGCTGGAATGATGGGTTTGTATATATGTAACGTGTTGTTGCTAAGGTTAAATCATCCTATTTATACCTGTGCCAAGCTCTGCGGCAAGAACCCTAAAACATGTTTCAGTGAAATCGGTGCATATGATTGATACGCCATTATACTTCTGGCATCTGGAGCAAAGAAGTAACTTCTGAAATTTATACTGACTGAGATTGCAACATTTAGGGGCTTTAAACTTACAAAAATTGATGTCTGTATTTCTCTCCACTTAGTGAACAGTAAGCTGGGGTTTTGTTTGTTCAGTTGTTTGGGTGTGTTTTTTTTTCTCCCAGCAAAAAGCAGTCTTTGGGATAGGTATACTTAAGAGGTTTCTTCTGCATTTAAAAAAAAAATATTTAAAAATTGAGATCACAGCTATTTATGTTAAGATTATTTTCACAAACTATAAGCATGAGTTTTACTTGTTTTGACATTTCAGTTTTAAGTATTGTAGTGCAGCTGTTCCTGCTGGCCTGAACCTAACAGTTTCAGATCTAGAAGAGAAAGTTACTACTAAAGGGGATTTTTATAGAACCCGAGTGCCCAAATCCACAGTTGCCATCCTGAAAATATCTCCTGTTGGAGGCGTTGAAGACCAAGAACGTTGAAGACCAGAGGACCGTATGGATTTTTATTATTTCACTTGTAAAGCTCCACAGATGAATGTAACGGTGTATGTATATCCTTAGAATTGCCACTGTTTTGAAAGGGCTTAGCCCCTTAGCAGCTAGCTTAAGCAGTGAACTAAGGTTTGGAAACTGGGCATTCCCTTTCCCATACAGGGCAGGAAACAGTGCTTCACTAACAAACAAACTTACTAGAAGACAGAGTTATGGCCTGAACTTTAAAACATTCTACAAGAAGCACTTTAACTTTGCTCTTCCCACTGTGTGTACAGTAGCGATAAGGTGTCATTTAGTAATTTGTTTTAATTGGCATTTTGATAATTGTTAAGTAAGTCTGGATGAACAATCCAGAATGTTGTTTGGTAAGAGCATGTACACCAATAACCATATTCTGACTGTTCTAGTCATCACACATGGGAGTGAAGGCTAAAGAGGAGAGCACAATTTTATCCTATGGATGTGTTTAATAACAACAACAAAAAGAGACAGGCCTCCTTCAGCTTTTTCTGAGGGAAGGGTAAACAGCCATCTCCAAGGCTGTTAATTGCAGATGTCAAAGGTAATTCTTTAAATCCTGTCACTGGACAGGATTTAAAAGTGTCTTCTCTTTTTCCTGGTGTTTCATGTTCTCTTGTGATTAATACTACTTTGGCTCCTTCTGTAGCTGCCCTTTCTCAGTATACTCTGTAGGCCGCCTAGGCATTTTCCACAAAGTTTGGGTTACAGTTGCAGAAGTGGGCCTGAATACTTTACATGGGTCTGATGCTTATATTTCTACACACTATCATTTTCTGGTGTGCCAGAGTACTTACTCTCTCTGTCATCCTTTCTCCTTTGTACTGCTGCTGTTAGTACTGTGGCTTATTCCACTGTGGGAATAATTGACTGATTGATTTTTGACTGTTAATGCTTGCTTTTTTGTTTTTTAAATGGACATTAAGCATTCAGATTCATTTTTTTTTTTATAAAGCTAAGCTGTAGAACCAAAAAAAAAGGGGGGGGAAGTCCCAACTAAAGAAGTTCTATTACTTCATCAGAGATGTTCTGTTCATACAATTTTCTCCCCTTGAAGGGAAAAGTTGTTGAAACTAGAGGCAAGGATAAAACCTTAAATGCAATGTTAAGACTAGGGTTTCTTGTTTGCTAGTGTGGTAAAATGGATCTGTTTTATGACAGCTATCCATCATCACAGTTATTTTTCTCAGGCTGCCACATGTAAAATGTTAGTAGAGAACCTGTAGCCCTCTACAGGTACCATACTGTACTTATATGCTGTATACTGTAGCCCCCTACAGGTGCTATTTGTACAGCAGCTCACAGTGTTGTATTAGAAAGTTTTCCTTATGCATTGGGACCCAGGAAACATGAAGTCCAAATGCCTTACACACATAGTGTGATAGGATCTTTTTCTGAATTTGGTCCTATAGTGCAACAGATTTTCTCTTTAAAGAAAACAAATGTTAACTTGTACAGTATTCAACCTAATATAATAAGCAAATAATTTGAATTTTTCATTGGTCATTTTAGCTTTGTTTTGTATCCAGAGACTGCTTAACCTAGCGTCTTGAAAATGTTACTGTTTAGGGATGTGTTCTGTGAAGCTGAATATTGAAACTTCAGGTTGTGACTTTATTGATGTCACTATATGATCATTCACTGATCAGTCTTTTGGAAAAAAAAAATAACCAAAAAACCAACAAAGACAACACTGGCTAAGCAGGTCAGCATGTAAAGTTATCTATTAAAGATGTGTTTCAGCAAAGCCTGTAAGAAATCCTGCTTTTAGACATCTGCTTAAAGTTTGGTATGCTTGCTTAAGTAAGTACTGGACAGGGTTGGGCCAGAGAGGAGCAGGCAGAATGAACTTGCTTACACTGCCATGACAGACAGTGTGCTTTCCTCTTGATCATGTCTAGACTCAGTAGAGGCCACAAAAGACCAAGTTTCCAGTAGCATTTGTGGAGAAGAGTCCATGCTTAAATCTGCACGTGTTGCCTGTCACTACTGCTGTCTGCTGAGATGACTGACTAAGTGCATTGTTAGTTTTAAATTTATTACATGCTTGTGTACACAAGTTGATTGTTGGTTAAACAAGACTGTACCTGTGTATTTTTGTGTCTTGTACCGAGTTTGTTGGGGTGGTTTTAAACATTTAATGAAGTTAGAATGAGCAGCTTTCTTGATATTTTTCTTCTTTAGAGATTAAAATAAATGGCCTTTTTTTACCTCATTTTTATTATTCTTTTCTACTTTTCTCCCTAAGGAAGAAATACCACACACTCTTAAACACTGTAATACTGCTTCTAAATGTTCCTGGTTCCATCACTTGTAAAAGTCTGGATCTTGTCCTGACCTACAACTTAGCCCTTTCAAAATCCTTATTTTTACTTCAGTCCTTGTTTCATCCCCATTTATTAGCTTTTCCTGCATCATTTGGATAGCTAGTGGTTGATAGCATATCACAGTATCACCGAATTGTAAAGGTTGGAAGGGACCTCTGGAGAGCAGTAGTAGGTTTATAGGAAATTTAAAAAAAAATCTGTTTCTATAGTGGGATTTTTTGAATAGGTTTTTAAACATACTACTTGCTTTACTACTTCTGACAAACTTGAGGGTATTTTAGTAGTAGTAGCATGCTGGGAGTCACAGTGATATGCATAGTGTTGCTAACTAACGCTCCTGCTCTACTTAAGAGGATTTTGCAGCTCCTGAAGCAGTGTTGCATTGCTGTGGGTGTATTTGCTCCCAAGCTTTTCCTACTAACCAGAATGAATTCTAGAAGCAGAGTTGCTCCTTTGAACTTGATACTCTTCCCATAGATAACCAAAATTGTGCCCTGCCTTCATGGGATTTGTGATTCCCTTCCAGGAATGCAAAAACAGGCTTTGCTTCTCTAGGTATGTCAGCTGACTTGAGGGATGGAGAACTGATGGGGCATGTACCCTTCATCACCTGTGGTAGGTGAGAACTTCTAGGTCAGGGCAGTTAGGGTCATTGGTCTGTACTAGTTGTAGCTGCCAAAAAAAGGAGGCAATAGGTTTCCGGGAGGCAGTTTTTTTAAACCACTTTCAGCAGAGACCAGCTATAAAGAAGAGAGATTTGCAATTTATGTATACGGGATGTAATGAAAGGCCTGTAAATTCACTGAACAGAGGGATAATAAGAACAGCATAATGTTTAGGAATGTGCTAGAAATTATCCTTCATTGATGAAAAGCCCATGATGGAAACTTAGTCTGACATTTTTTTGAGTCTGGCTTCCGTGTGGTGGCCAGGCTGTTTCTGATAGATGGCTGGATTTTCAACAGCTAGTTAGCTACCTAGTTTGCACTGGAGAACTGTACTGCTATCTTGTATTTTCTTTCAGCAACTTGTAGTGTAGTACAGGAACTGGAAAAACGGAGCATAGTAAATAAAAACCAAGGACTTGCAGGAAATATGGTGCAGAAAGCATGCTTTATTTCAAATGAACAAGTCTATCTCAAGGAGGTTCAACAGCTAACAAGATTTATTACTACATTAGGAAAACTAAAGCAAACTGAAGTGCTCAGGATATTTGTTGTTGTAACAACAGTTTGTTTTCAAACTGTGGTTCATTGCTTAGTTGCCCTGGAGTGACTACAGGATGTCTAATACTACCACACGCTCAATCACTGCATCCTACGAACCTCCGAGAGGGTACTGCTGCTGCACTTGAGTACCTCAATAGCTTTGTTGATTAAGGGGATGGCCAGGTGATGTTACTTTTCTAAAGCTATTCAGGCAGTCAGTGTGTCAGAAACAGTACACAGATGGTGGGTGAACAAAGTGCTGGCCGCTTGCACTTTGTCCAAAAATAGTCAGTCAGGTATGGAAATTATGACTTAATCAGATCCAACGTAAAACATTAAAGTAATGCTTACAGGAGGGTAATTGCAAACATCACCAATGCCTTACATTTCTGATTCAACATATATATTTGTGCATGTATGAAATACTATGCACAGTATCATCTGTTAGGTGTAGGTAATCTTCAACAGGGAGCCTCTCTACCTGTTGAGGCATTCTTAGACATCAACAATGAGTTGAGGCGCAAAAATTAGTTAAATGTTGAGCAGGGTAGTCGTTTGCTAGGAAACTTTCTCCTGCCAACTGTTAGTTCCAAAAGTTACGTTTCAAAATGTCATAAAATAAATGGTACAAAACTTCATAACCGTTAACTTCGGCTATATACAGTATGTACATGTCAGTGAAAAAAAAGTGTTTAAAATTCTTAGGTCAATAATGACTATAAGTCATAATGTATAGCTCTGGACTTTGTCTCATTCAGGTAGGTACAAAAATATTTTTTTTTTATATTTACAGATCAGATATTTCAGTCCATATATGAATCACTTGTAAAAAGACAAGTGTAAATTATACAGATCAAGCTTTCTAAATTGATCGAATATTAATATTCACAGTGGCAGAATCGGTACCAAATTCATTTGCTAAATTCAGGGTATAAAGTCCACCGTCGTTCTTCTGGACATCCATGATGATCAGGGTGGTTAGATCTTCACTTGTTTCAATGTGGAATCTGCCTTGCTGGTCCTGACTAGCAATTTTTCTCCCTCCGCAGTACCATGTTATTTCAGGAGCTGGTTCACCCGAAAAGGCACAAGATACTGTGAGAACTTTTCCTTCATCAATGCTGATATCAGATGGAAGAGCTTCAATTTTGGGTGGTACTCCTTTACAAAACAGGAGAAGAAATACCAAGTCAGTCTTTCCACTAGGCCATGCAGCAAGTCTATTCTGAGGACTACTTCAGGATATCTGAAGCACTAAATCTACTAGTAATTGTATTGCTCACCTCTCAGACCTGATTTAAGCATTTTACTAGTTGAACTCTCCAGTTGAGCCATGCTAGATTTCCCCATAATACTGCTGGAGCTCATCTCTACAAAGGATTCTTTCATGGAGGACATGCTTTTGGCAGACATGCTGGCAAATTTCATTTCAGTCATGCTGCTACTGCTGAAACTGCTGAATGAAGCCTCTTGTTTAGAAGAAGCCATTTGAAAGGACTGAGAAGAAAAACTTTCGTGCATGCTTGCGTCGCCACTTGTCTTCAATACTACCTCTTTTGGTGGTTCTTCAATTAGAGCTGAGGAGCATTGCAAAGACAGAAGGAAAAACCAATAATGTCATGTTAACAAAGTCATGCAGTTCTATATGGTTAATTTTACAGAAATGAAGAGACAGCATAGTTTGCTTTCCATGGAAAACTGCAGTGGAGTATAGTATTATTTACAGAATTTGATTCAAGATGCCGAAATCGCAAAGAGTATTTTATAACTGAAATAGGTAAGTAGGAAATGGGACAGTTACTAGGATGTATAAGCTTGAAGGAAGAACATGCTTATGAAGAAACAGTTTATCACAGAGCATTTCCTGTTAGAACCATTACTAGAATTAGACATTGAGAATTTGTGTGTGTTCAGTCCATGTTTGTGGAAATTGTTCAAGTTCTTACAAGCATGATATAGAAAAAGTCTGTATTTCACTGCACTGCTCTGAAGCTATGAAAGGCAACAAAAAAGCTCAATCACTGCAGCTTTCCTCCAAACCCAAGCACAGTCATACAAGCAAATCATAGCAACTCCTTGGTGCTAGGAACTGGGATATGGTGCAGCAAATAAAACGCTAAACCCAGTTCAGTTACATTACCATAAAATTTAACTCTGCAATTGTTTCGTTTTATTGGAACAGGTTCTGTCAGTGAATGAGGAAAGAGTAATTGCCAGCACCAAGGGCTTAACACAATCATCCTAGAACAAACGCTCATAGCCTTCCGTTAACATGCATTTGTTGATGTAATAGAGCATCTGTGTGCTCCTCTGTGGATGTTATAGATTTCTAATGCTGTTTTAGTTCTGTGTAGATAATATACAAAATAAATAGGAAATCATTAAGATACCTAAATCAACATTACCTGTGTTGTTTATCATAAGTAATTTTTGTAGACACATGACAGCAAAAAGTTGTGATTAGTCTGAACATAAGACCCATAGAATGAACTTACGGAGTACAGTCAAAGATGCTGTAGCAGAACACTGCCCATGGTAATTTTTTGCTTTGACTGTGTATTTTCCGGTGTCACTTACTGCTGCATTTTGAATCTCAAGAGAATATATGTTTTTAGAGCGCGTTACTCTGATGTGTGATGAAACAGCAATCTGTGGAGGGGAAAAGAACGCTTTCATTAGGATCAGTTTTATGAATAATTCTAATTTTTCTAGTAGATATATTAAATAAATACTTACAGGTTGATTATTCTTAAACCACTCAATTTCAGGAGAAGGATCCCCAGAAACTTCACAGGTGAACAATACATCTTGTCCTTCATTGACATTTTGAGACTTAGGCTGCATGATAAATGCTGGCTCGTTGGATCGCTCCTTAGAGAAGGTCAGAACGTACTGGCATTTAATTATGCCTTCGTCAGTCTTGCCCTCACAGGTGAGGATACCTTCATCTTTACTACTAGCCTTTTTGATAGTTAGTGTGTGATCACTTCCAGAAACACCATATCTGTAATCATCTGAATTTCTCAGCTCCATTCCATTCAGCATCCATTTTACTTCAGAGGCACCAGGAATGTTGGCTTTCAATGTCACTTTCTGCCCTTCGGACACTGTCATTTTAGTTGAAGATGCTTTAATTTCTGCTTTCAGTTGTTTGACATCTTCAGTAACAATTGACTTCTTAATGACTTCTTCAATGGCTGCTTTTTCTTCAGTTGCCACTGCTGATTTCTTCTGGGAAGAAACTGTAAGCAACTCATTTTCTTTCTGAACTGATTTGTGAGTTTCAGATACACCTCTTACTTGGGAGTGGATATTTTTAAATACTTGGCCAGTAAACTGGAAGTTAGTTTTCGAAACACCTCCTTCCCCAGTAATTTCACAGGTGTATTCTCCTTTATCAGATTCCATGAGATCATGGATTTTGAGCTCATAGGTGCCATCTGCTGCATAATGAAACTTGAAATGATGGTCTTCTTTTAGTTTTTTGCCATCCTTATACCAAGCCACTTCTCTGACACTTAAAACACTGCTTTCAACTGCACAGGATAACTTCACCTCATCTCCAAGAGTTTCTGCTTTCAGATGCTGTTTTATCTTTGGTGAAGAGGCAGTTGGTAATTGTACTTTCTCTGCTGGTACTGTTTTGTCTGCAGGTGGTGACTTTGCTTTTGGGGGGCTGCTGATGGGTTCAGGAGATTTTACTCGTTTCGGAGACTTAACTAGTTCTGGAGACTTTACACGAGGCTCGGGAGATTTGACTGTTGGAGGTGCTGCAATAGCTTTTTCAGGAATTTTTGTTCTTTGAATAGTCAAAGTGAAATGTGCTTCCTGCCTTCCTTCGGCGTTTTCCACCACAACAGTGTAACTTCCCTCATCGGACATCTGGACAGAAGTAATTTCAAAAGTAGACTTGTACTGTGTTCGTGTTACTTGGAAGCGCCTTGAAGAAACAATGGGTTGACCTGCACGGAACCATGTTATTATTGGTGCTGGTTCACCATCGACATCACAGGAAAATCTTGCAGTCTCCCCTTCAGAAACTGTGATTGACCGTGGTTTTGTAAGAATTGTTGCAGGTAGAGTGCTTTTAAATGCCTTGTGTACAGTCCTTTCCTCCAATGACTTTTCTTCAGCTGCTGTGAGTTTTTCTTCAGAAGCAGCATAGTGTTCATATGATAAGAGTGATTCTCTTGTTGCTGACATTTCTGATTTAACCTCTCTTACTGAGGAACTTGCTTCTGTAGCAGTTGCTTTCTTAAATGAGGAGACTGCATATGCCTCTGTTTTTGTCAAGTCAGGTAAAATTGACCTTGGTACTTCCTCATCTCTCCGCTGGGAAGAGTATGTAATGTAATCTCCTCCAGTAACATCTAGTGTTGCATAATCAGAGCATTCCCCTTTGTAGTTTGTGCATACAGCCCGGTATGTTCCACTGTCGTCAATGTGGCAGTCAAGAATCTCCAGAGTTAATACACCACTGGTATTAGTAAAATGTATCTTACTGCTCTGCTGGAGCTCAATACCATTATGGTACCACTTCACTTCAGCAGTTGGTTTTGACTGGACATTTAGAATGAACCTGGTATTATGGCCACAGGGTACGCGGTGTGAGCGCATTCTCAGGGTAATGCGAGGAGCATGGTCAAGGGTGAAAGGCTGTTGAGTAAATACTTCGTATTTCCTTTCCATAGTTTTCTGAGTTTTCAAAGCAGATTTCATGGACTCATATCTGGAAAAGATATCAAATCGTGCCATCCTCTCAAACCGAGAGAGTGATCTTTCACTAGAAACTGGGCTAGGTGAACGTGGTCGAGTTCTCTCTGGTGTCGGGGATCTCCTCTCACTTTCTTCAGGAGGCCGTGAGCGAGGCCGTATTAATTCAGATACAGGACGCATCAACTCAATGTAAGTTGGAGAAAGAGATCTTCTCCTCCTTAGTAATCTAGAGGGAGGTGAAAATTCCCTGTGAACCTGTTGCACCATTTCTATTTCTTCTTCTTCTTCTGATGTAATCTCAGTTATTTCTCTTTCCCTCCTTCTTCTGAGTCTGCTCTTTTCCTCTTCTGCCATGTATTCAAGCTCACTCCTATATTCAGAGAGTCGTTGAGCAGTGCCAACAGGACGGAGCAATTCTTCATCCTCTCTTTCAGCCATTATCCTTTGCTTTTGTTTAGGTGGTCTGTAGGCAGCCCTGTCGTGACGTTGACGAAGCTCTGCATAGCTAGCACTGGTCTCAGCTTTAGTTGGGATGTGATAGCTTGAGTACCTCAGCTGTCTTTTTCTTTCTTCCTCTGAACTGACCTGTGCTGTTTCAGTAGAGTAGCGAAGGGAAGAAAGTTCAAAGCGTGGAGGGCTTCTGCTTGGAGGGGAAGCAGAAAAGCCTAACTCTAGCTCTTCTTCAAGGCGCAGTCTTTCCTCTTCAGTTCTTTTCATGGCTAAATAGTCATCAATAGGCAGGAGTAATTCTTCATCAGACAAGTCACCAAGTGATCGCCTTCTTGGTCTATAGTAATACTCGTAGTCTGGAGACGGGATATGCCGACGTGCTGGTCTCACAATTTCCAAATCATCTTGTGTTAGCTTTGGTATGCGCCATTTAGGCTTATATTGATCAGAAACACGTGGCAGTGGCATCACATAAAATTGCTCCCACCTGGAAAGACGTATGCGTTTCTGGCGTTTCTGAACAGTTCTCTCAATTTTTCCTGGCATTTCGAACTGGTCTCGCAGTCTCTTGTACCACTTCATGTCTGACAGAGGCACAAAGTGTTTAATGTTCTGATCTTCCTCAAGAGTAGTGCGCGCATGTTTGCGAGGCTCTGGGACCTCATAGGGCATACGAAGTTTTCTTTCTTCCTTCTTTTCTTCTTTCTTAATTTCATATTCACCTTTGACAGTCTTAGTGCTAACAGCTGGTTTATATAAGATAGCAGCTTCTCTGAGAGCCTCTTGTGCAGTTTGTGTCAGTGGAACAGCTTCAGCACCAGAAAGGATCTCTGCCATTCGTAAGGTCTTGTCAATTTGCCTTTGTACATGCTTTTCCCGCTCTTCTTCAGACTTATACTCACGCTTGACATATTTCAGGCGTTCAACTTTTAGATAAGCCTGGCAGCTTGTAGATCCAGCACTGTTTGTGGCAGTAACTCTGTAATAACCACTGTCTTCAGGTAAAGTATCTCTGATATGCAAAGCATAATAATCTAAACCTTCATGAATTATATCAAAGTTAGGACCAAAGGATAGAGGTTGACCATCTTTCTCCCATTTCAGAGTTGGTTTTGGTACACCAGATACCCTGATCTCAAAACTGACATTTTGGCCTTCTTGACATTCAGCGTTTGCCAGCAGTCTTTTAAACATTGGCCTTAGTGTGGCATCTGCTGGAGGTGGATGTGGAATCACAGTCAGCTTAGCTTTGCAGCTGTCTTCACCATACTTATTGCGTGCCACAATACTGTATTCAGCATCATCCTCTTCAGTGACATTATTGATCACGAGTTGATAAAGACCTTTATCTGATTCAAAAGTATACTTCCTATCATCATCACCAGGTTTGATTTTCTGGCCTGATTTGAACCAGGTTACGCGAGGTTCTGGGTGAACTGTTATAGTTACTCCAAACCTGACATTTTCTCCAATGTATGCAGTACGGTTGTACAAAGGCAAGGTGAATTCTGGTGGACGTTCTAATAGTCTCATAGTATCAACCCGTCGTTTCACTTTCCTAACAGTTCTGCATCTGTAGTGCTCAGAAATTTCTCTCACACCTTTAACAAAAAGTTCTGCGTAAGAGCTGTCTTCTCCATAGTCATTTACTACCTTGCATCTGTAGGTACCATCATCAGATTTAGAGACATCTTTGACATACATAGTTGCCACACCTTCTTCATATTTGATTTCATATTTCTCATTGCTTTCTAATTGCCTCATACCAAAGTACCATGTGACTTGTGTGGACTGATCATAATTTTCAATCCTACATACATATTTGGCATGCCCTCCTTCTTCCACAACAGCATGCTTTATCTGCCCAGTGCTGGGACCAATGTCTATTGGTGCAACTTTAACTTTAGCCACTGTTATGCCTTTCTGAGATCTAATTGCACCTCCACAGGAAATACGGGCAACTGAAACAACTGTATTCCACTCCTTCTTTACTAGAGTTTGGTAGTAACGCCTGTGCCTCAAGGTCTTGATGACTTTAGTGCTGGTCTTTTCTGTTTGCTGTTTTAGCCATACATGATTAAGCGCTTCAGCAGCTGTCATCCGAGCTTTTCTTTCCTTTACTAGTAGGCGATCGATAAAGTCCATGGCCTCAATGCTTATGTCTTTGAATGCTTCATCATCAAAGTTGTATTCAGCATTCAGAATATTTTCAATAACTTGTTGGTTTGTTTCAGCAATGAAAGGATTGATGCCACTGAGAAGTATGTATGTTAGAGCACCAACTGACCACATGTCAGTGGCTGTACTGACTAAATCATGATGATGTACTTCAGGTGCATAATATTCAGGAGAGGTGAACTGGAGCCTAAAGCTGTCTCCAGGCTTCAGTTGTCTGGCTTGACCAAATTCAACAATTTTAACTGCAGAGCTTCTTCTTGTGACATAAATAATGTTGTCTGGCTTAATATCAAAATGTCCAATGGTATGGCGATGCAAAAATTCTAGTGCATCGCAGACCTGGCGTACATAACTTACTATTTCTCTTTCATTAAGTTCAAATGAAGCTGTGCTGATTCTTTCAAAGATGTCAACTCCAGAAATGAATTCAAAGATCATGACCAATTCTTCTAGGCTCTCAAATGATTCATGAAGATACAGGATATTTCGGTGCCTAGCAATGTTAAGAATGGAAATTTCTTTCTTTACCAAAACTTGGTCAGCACCCTTTACTTTGACAAACTTAGCCAGGTAAGTCTTCTTTGAAACCGCTTCAACACAGCGGTGTACAATGCCAAACTGCCCACGTCCAAGCTCTTCTGCAATCATGTATCTGTTATAGAGTTCCTTTGTAGAATAGTGAGCTGCTTTATCTGTGGTGACTTCCCTGGTCTCATCAACTTCTTCATCATAGTTCGTTACCCTGGTCTTATCTTCTTTTGTTATAATTGGATCAGTAGGTTCAGAAGGCTGGCTTTGGCCAAACTTGTTTTCTGCAATTACACGGAACTGGTAGGTGGTTTTGCCAAACAGGTTCACCACTGTGTACCGTGTATCACGAGCCTGTGCAACACGAATCCATTGCTCTGCTGTTGTAGCACGTTTCTCAATAATGTAGTTTATGATTCTGCTTCCACCATCAGTAGCTGGTTCATTCCAGGTTAAATTAACCGAGTCCCTTGAAATGTCAGTTACCTTCAAACCTCTTGGTGGATCAGGCACATCAGCTACATCTAATTCAACTGTTTTTTGGTCGATTCCAAATCTATTTTTGGCACAAACAATGTAAAACCCTGCATCTTTTCTGTCAACACCATTTGGGAAAACAAGAGATGTGAATGATCGCGTAACAATGACTTGGTAGTGTCCATTAGTATCAATGAGGTCTTGTCCCTTCTGCCATGTGATCACAGGGGTTGGCTTGCCACTGAATGGAATCTTGATGCTCACTACTTCCCCTCGGAGGGCATGAACAGCTCCCATGCCTTCCAGATTTTTGGGCAAGTGAATCTTTGCAGGAACTGGAATAGAAAGAGAAAGAAAAAACAACACATGACCAAAAGCACATGAGAAGAGCACCAGCAGTCTAAATATTCAAAGCTTAATAAAGTTTTCACTTAGGAATAGAGACCCTTCATTCACCTTCAACATCCAAAGAGGCAGTCCCAGACACAGATCCTCCTTGGTTGGTAGCTCTAACTTGATATACTGTGGCATCATCATCTGTTACATTTGTGATAACTAGCTGGTGATATCCACCCTTGAATTCCTGTATCTTGATCTTTTCACCATCTGGCATGATTTCTTTGCCCTGTCTGTACCACTTGACAATTGGTTTAGGATGACCAGTGACTTTGCAGACAAATGTGGCATTAGCTTGGAATTTCACATTCAAATTCCTTAGTTCTTCCTTGAAATGTGGAGCTTTAATTGGTACATCAGATTTTGGAGTGACTGGTTGTGATACCTCACTCCACTCACTTTCACCGCCAAGATTTTCACATTTGACGCGGAACTCGTATTCCAGACCTTCAATAAGGTCTTTCACAGAATAGACTGTTTCACGAATTTCATCTGTTGTAACAGAAATCCACTTGTTCTGTTTTTTCTCACGCTTCTCGAGATAGTAAGTTCTAATCTTTGCACCGCCATCACTTGCAGGTGGCTTCCATGAGACAACACAAGAATCCTTTGTGACAGCACTTACTGCTGGCTGACCTGGTGGTCCTGGTTTTTCTGTAAAGAATGAAAAAGTGCAAAAACAAAAGTGAGCTTACCTTTGTAATTAGAGGGGCACACAGAAACTGATATTTTGTCATCGACTTACCAAATGGAGGCTTCATAACAACAACTGATGAAACCTCCAGTGCTTCACTAATGCCATATGTGTTCTGAGCAGAAACACGGAAATAATAGCCTGCATTTTCAGTTAGGTTAATAATTCTACAGGTTGTGCCTGAAATGCTTGAAGATACAAGTTGCCATTCTGCTCCTTCCTTGGCTTCACGTTTCTCTATGATATAACTGGTTATCATAGCACCTCCATCATCCTCCGGTGGTTGCCAGCTTATCACCACAGAATTCTTCAGTATAGACTCTATAACAATTGGCCCTACTGGTTTATCTGGCTTATCTGTAAAAGAAAAAGCATGTAATTTTCAGTTATTTTGCCAGTAAATATTTGAGAAAATACTCCACAAAAATACTGAAAATAGAATTAATTACCTTGTATTTCCACATTAAGTACTGTGTCAACAGTTCCAAATGTGTTACTGAGTTGCACTTTGTATTTCCCAGCATGAGCCTTGTGCTGGACATTCTTAATCGCAAGATGAGTATAATGCTCTGTGTTCTCAATAGTAACTGTTTCTGATCCTCTCAAAGGTTTGTTGCCGTGGAACCAAGTTATTGCTGGTACTGGTCGGCCAATATACACAACATGAAGGCGGAGGGTGCCACCTGCACCTGCATAGTACTTCTCTTTCAACGGGAAGCCAGGGTGGAACTGAGGAGGAGCCTGCAATAATAGCTTGCCACTAGTTTCAATTTCCCCAACATCATTAGTAGCCATACAGGTGTAGAGACCTTCATCCTCCTGTTCATCTGTCATTACTGTCAGAGTATGATTGCGACCATCAGATGACATTTTGTATTTTCGGCTTTGCACCAGTTCTTTGCCAAAGCGATACCATTTAATATCAGGCAAAGGTCTCCCAACAATCTGGCATGTCAGCTGAGCTGCTTCACCCAGTTTAGTTGTAACATCCTGCATTTCTTTTTTGATGGCGGGTGCTTCTCCAGCTACAACAAAGAAAATTTTAAAATAATTAAGATTACTATGAAATTTTCCTCTATTACTGTATTACTGGGAATTACTTTTCATTTACACTTGTGTGTCATATACTAGAAAGACTGTGCTTTGTGGGCAAATAGCATGTAAAATAAATAGGCAGCTTGTTAAGTGCAGCAGCACTGTGGTTTATGACACAGCAAATCACAACATCACAGGAAATAAGACAATATGGTTTTGCTTACATGTTAATTTAGTTTTCACTGCCATAGCAGTCCTTCGAGGTCTGCTGAGGCCAGTCTGATTTTCTGCAAAAACACGGAACTCATATTCTGTAGCCTCGAGTAAACCTCCTACTGTAAACTGCCTGTCCTTGATGCGTTCTTTATTGCATTTTTTCCAGGTGCTTTCTCCAGACTGGCGATATTCAACCCAATAGCCAAGGATCTCTTTGCCACCATCACTTTCAGGTCTTTCCCATTCTAATGTAATGCTGTCCTTTAATATAGAAGTGATCTCAATTTCTCCAGGCTGGCTTGGTTTGTCTAAAAAGTAAGATACAGAAAATAAATTCCTCTTTAAAGGTCACTAAGCTGCTCTTCAGAAGATCTGTTAATGCAAACATTTTCTTACCAAATGGATCCTTGCATACAACTGGTTCAGAAGGAGGACTTGCTTCACTTTCACCAATGTCATTTTGAGCAATGATACGGAATTGATATTCAGCATCTGGAACAAGTCCTGTGACTGTGTACATTGTAGTGGTAATCTGTGTCTTATTATGCCGGACCCATTTTTCTGTAGATGTCTCTTTACGTTCAATGTAGTAGCCAGTTACACGGGAACCACCATCATCTTTAGGTCTGGCCCAGGACAAGTTGACAGAACTCTTTGTAACATCAAGCACTTCAGGTGGGTTGTTTGGAGGCTCTGGAGGATCTGTTTGTAATTGTAACAAAAATAATAGAAATAATAATGCCATAGAATAAAAAGCATTTGCATATACTATTTCACTTTTAGAACCACAATGTAGTAATTAAAAATCATTTTTAAAAGTATATAAAAGGGGACTTACTTAGAGGTGTCTTTGGCACTGCTGGTTCTTCAGATTTGAGAGATTTGCTAATACCAAAATGGTTTTCAGCAGAAACACGGAAGTGATATTCCACATTTTCTTTTAGCCCTTTCACCACTAGTGATGTCCCTTTCACTCTAGAGTCAACAGTGTACCAGGCAGTCTTCGGTACTTCTCGTCTCTCAACAATGTAACCTAGGATATCAGCACCACCATCATCTGTGGGAGGTCTCCAGCTAACTCTGACGGAACGAGCTTGTATATCATCATACTCAAGTGGCCCTTCTGGTGGATTTGGAATGCCAATCACTCTGACTTTAATATACACAGCTTTTTTGCCACACTTGTTTTCAAGTGCCAAATCATAGGTGCCTGAGTCTTCTCTTTCTGCATCTTTGATCACAAGTTCTGTGTGAGTGTCAGAAGTCGCAATCATGGCCCTCTTGCTGATGTCATGTCCTTCTTTAGTCCATTTGCATATTGGGATGGGTTTACCTTTAATGGGTATTGTAAGCCTGATAACTCCACCTTGTCTCACCATGAGACCTTCCTGGTATTTTTCATCAAGTTCATAGTCAGGATATTCTATAAAAAAAACCAAACAAAAATAACATCTCATGCTACGTCTGTTTTCCAGATGAAATCATGCCTGCTTAGGCAAAGATTTTTTTAGGACAAATTTCAATGAGAGTTAAGACTTGAAGTGTCTTACCAAGCATTTCTGTTATTTTGACAGTTCCTGGCACATCAGCAGGTTCTCCTGGTCCACCAGCATTACAGGCTAGTACACGGAATCTGTACTCTGCACCCTGAGGTAAATGTGTTAAGGTGTATTCACGAATCTTGGTTGGTGTGGTATTGCATTTGGTCCATTCAAATTGATCAACCTTCTGCATCTCAATTAAGTAGCCAGTAACTTTAGAACCACCTTCATCTTCTGGTGGACTCCAAGCCAGGGAGACAGATGTTCTTGTAGTATCAGTTACTCTTGGATTCTGTGGTTTACCTGGAGGAGCTATAAGAGAAGATCAGATGGGAGAGTGGGATCTTGTTAATGAATGTTTAAAAGATGCAACAAATGCTAACTTGCAACATACGATCTGTATTACATCTATTGGATTTATGCAGGAAAACTTAGAATGAAAGTTTTTTACTAATATTTTCTTGGTCTTCTCCAGTCAGAATCTGATTTGTTAATACAGATAAATTTCCAAATTAGGGGGAAAAAAAAAAAAGAGTAACTTTTACTAGTATCATTCCCTTCTGCCAGAGTGTGCTTAATCTATGTAGAAAATCACTTACCAATTGGATCTCTGGCAACAGCAGACTTAGAAGGACGGCTGGGTTTCCCAGTGCCTCTGGCATTGATTGCAGTGACTCGGTGTTCGTATTCTAATCCTTCAACCAAGCCAGTGGAGCGGTAACGAGTCATAGTGACTGGAACTTTATTTACACGGATCCATCTATCTGCTCTAACTTCTTTGCGTTCCACAATATAGCCAGTAATCTGTGAGTCACCATCATCTTCTGGAGGATACCAAGTTAATGTCATGCCATCTCTAGAGATATCAAACACTTCTGGAGTGCCAGGAGGACCAGGAATACCTGTAAAAACATAACACAGGATTACTGAAGAAAGCATCAAATGATTCTACACATTAACGATATGCAACATACTGTGAATGACAGTGTAATATTGATGTCCTATCAAAATCATTTTATCAGCAGATATCAAAGTACTTTACAAAATAGGTCAGTGAAGTATTGTTTTCTGTAACAGGGTAAAGAAATTTTTCAAGGCTAATGGTAGACCTGGGCAGAAAATTCAAGTTTATCATCCAGGTTCTGTGCATTTATAAAATCTATATAGATTTACGGATATCTTTTTTTTCTTCCCAGGAAAGATAAGAAGAATACTGTTCATCATAATGTACCATTTTATCTATCTGGCAAAAGAAACAGTAACATCTAGAAAAAAAATATCTATGCATGGATATAGAAGCCCATTTAAATACATATTTTTATTTTTAAAGATAGAAAATAAGCGAAGTCAGACTTACGGATTCTGCTCTTGCATTCTATAATTTCAGACTGCAGGTAAGATCCAATTCCAAAGCGGTTTGTAGCAGCCACGCGGAACACGTATTCTGCACCTTCAACAAGTCTTGTGAACTTAAACGTTGTCCTGGTTACTGACTCTGAAACTGGCAGCCATCCAGGACGGTGAGCATCACGCTGCTCTACCACATAGCCACTCAGGGTAGCTCCCCCATCTAGTTCAGGTGGCTCCCAGGAAATGGTTACATAATTTGCATCAACTTCATCAATTCGGATAGGTCCAACAGGTGGTCCAGGTTTGTCTAGAAAAGTGGAGAAAAGGAATCATATTGCTGATGTAACAAAGTTCAGATGGAGTAAGAGCATGGACAATTATTTTCATAAACCCTTACCGAGGATTATAACCTTTATCGTATCTGTAACTGTTCCAGTTGTGTTCTTTAGTTCAAGTGTATACTCTCCAGTGTCATGTATGGTGGTCTCACGCACAGTTAATTTAGTCATTTTTGCAGCAGTCTCCACTTTGATGCGTTCTGATTCTTTTAATTTAGAACCAGCAAAGAACCAAGATGCAGCTGGAGGTGGTCGTCCTTCAATTGGAATAGCTAATTCAATGGGCTTGCCAGCAGGTACATGAATTGTCTTCTGAGGTATTCCAGAGAAGTCAATTGTTGGTAGAACTTAGAAAAGAAAATAATGAGAATTTAAACATCCATTTTATAAATATTACATTTATTTCATATAAGCTTCACCCTGGTTTTTTGGTGGTTTTTTTTAACAGTAGATACCTACCTTTTTGGTCTTGTACTGTCACTGCTGTGACAATCTCTCGTGGTTCTGACACTCCCTTCTGATTCTGTGCTCTGACCCTGAACAAATACTGTTCACCTTCATTGAGAGAGATAATTGTATGCTCGTAGACAGTAGGCTTCAGTGTCACTACCTTCAACCATCTTTCTGTTCCAGCTTTGCTGGCCTCAATAACATAGCCAGTCAACCTGCTGCCACCATCATGGGATGGTTTCTCCCATGCAAGAGTAACAGTTGATTTAGTGGTGTCAATCACTTCAAGTTTTTGTGGTACCATGGGGACATCGGATACTAGTACTGCATCAGATGTTTCACAAGGTTCACCAATGCCATAAATATTTTCTGGTAGTACTCTGAAATAATACAAAGCTCCTTCTAGAAGTCCAGTAACTCTATAAAATGTCTTGCTGCATTTGGTAGTGACAGTCTTGTAAGCTCTCATGGAAGCTTCACGTTTCTCAATTATGTAATTGTTGACTGGGGCTCCACCATCAATGGTTGGAATATCCCAAGTAAGTGTCACAGAATCTTTTGATACTTCTTTAATTCTCACTGAAGCTGGCGGACCAGGTGTATCTAAAACAAACAAACAACAAAAAAAAAACAGATTTTTTTCTTCCTTTTGGATTCTTTCCTTTTACAGTCACTGCTTCTGCATAAAAAAAAACCCAGCTCTGGCATTTGATTTATAAACTAGCACAGCTTTAGAAACTATGCATTTCCCTTTGGATTAGATTGTTTCTCTGACTTCCCAAGCATTTTCATGATATTTAAACTTCTTTTGGAAATGAATGATTCTTGAGCAATGTGCACTATGAGTGATGAAATGCCCATATACAATTGTAACAGTACTTACCATACACTCTTACAGAAATAGTTGCAGATTTTTTTCCTGATTGATTTTCAGCCTCAATGACGTACTTTCCAGCATCATACCGATTAACTTTATCCACAACAAGAAGAGTGTAGCTGTCTGTAGTATCAATAATAGCTCGACTTACAAGGTCAACACCCTGCTTGCTCCATGTGATTACAGGAGCAGGTCTGCCAGATACAGAGACCATTAGGCGCAGGGAACCACCAGCTCTGACTGTGACTGTCTTCTTCAGGTCCTCAGCAAGTTCAAGTTCAGGTATTTCTGATGAAGAGTGTAAGAAATATGGAATTAATTAATCTTTTAGAAGTTCTAAAGGAAAATATAATTATTTCTTAAAATATACATTGTTTTCAAATTACCTATTCTTTCCACAGGTTCTATTTCTGCTGATGATTCACTGAATTCACTCATACCATTCACATTTGTAGCAGCAACTCTAAATTGGTATTTCTGGCTTGTTTTAAGACCAGTCACAGTGAACTCAGCATTCCTCAGAGTGGCAGTTGTATGTGGTCGATACCACTGTTCAGTACCTTCTTCTTTCATTTCAAGAACATAGCCTAAGATGTCAGCACCACCGTCATATGTGGGCTTTGACCATGCTAAACTTATGCTGTGCTTAGTAGTATCCACGACTCTTGGAGCTGAAGGTTGTGCAGGAGTATCTGTGAAAAAAAAGAAAATGCATTTTACATTGGTGCAGGAAACATGTTACAGTAAAAATCAATTTCTAAACAGCTAAATGCATTTAAAATTAGCTATAACTGCTTTTAAGTTTATTAGTTTAATTCTAACTAGTTCAGTGAGATCATATGTGGTTTTGGATATCTAGTCAAAGAGTCAATGTGGTTTTATGTTCCATTATTATAAGTAAATATGTTTTAAATGTGGTAACTTACACGATGGTTCTTTACATAGCATGTATTGCGAAGCTTCACTAGGCTCACTGTTCCCAGCAGCATTCACTGCAGTGACACGGAACTGGTACTGGCTGCCTTCCATAAGACCCGTGACTTTCAGTCTGGTATCATAAACTGTGTAATCTCTGTTCACCCGTGTCCAGCGCAGACTTTTCCTTTCACGTTTGTCGACAAGATAGTCCTTAATCTCATTGCCACCATCAGATTCTGGTTTTGTCCACTGAATAATGATATGTTCTTTGCCAACACTCACTTCTTCAGGAGCACCAGGCTGTGATGGGATAGCTGTTTTGTTTTTTTTTTTAAAAAAAGAGGTTGAAAAAATAATTATTATTTAACAAATTTTTTAACTGTGAGAAATATTCCACAAATTCTCACATAGAATGGAAGGTACTAATACTCACTGAAAGCATTCCTGGCAATCACAGGTTCTGTTTCAAGTGGAACACCTGGTCCATATTTATTGACAGCTCTCACACGGAAGATGTATTCATTATTTTTAATAAGTTTTGTTACCACATATGATAAAGTCTGGCATTCAGCCTCAACAATAACCCAATGAAGTCTGCTGGTTTCACGCCTTTCTACAATATAGTGAGTGATTTGTGCTCCTCCGTCTTCCTCAGGAATGTTCCATGCCAGAGTACATTTCTCTTCTGTTACTCTGCTAACTGTGATTTTGCCTGCGCATGGCCCTGGTGAATCTGGGTAGAGATGAAAGTAAGTATTGCTGTTAACAGCTAAGGAAAAGCATCTCACTTTTATTTAAAAGAATGTGGGCTTTTAGTATACTAAGTATAAATATTAATTATGGGATACATACCAAGCACTTTAACAATTACAGAAATTTGTTTCATCCCACTGGCATTTTTAACTGTTAGAGTATATTTTCCACTGTCACTTCTGTCACAGAACTTGATAATTGCGATGGCTCGTTTGCTGGTATATTGCAGAGATATCTTTTCACATAGATCCAATTCCCTATCACCTTTGGACCAGAAGACTTTTGGTTCTGGTTTCCCACCAATGGCTGCATCGAGAACAAGATCTGATCCAGCCCTGATGGTCACAACTTCTCCCTGCAGTCTGGCATCAAGTTCAGCCTTTGGTGGTGCTGTCATAAGGAAAAGGAGATTAAAACAAATTACATGACAGTACTAAAAATAGAACATTATCGTTTTAATTGTCCCAAGTGAATATATCTTACAGTATTCATCTCTGCAAATGACAGCACCAGTCGATTCAGATCCTTTGCTAATCACACCAGCAGCATTCTTTGCTAGTACACGGAATTCGTATGCTTCATCTTCACTAAGAGCTGTCACCGTAAAAGAGTTTTCTGAGACAATGGTATAATTGCATTTCAGCCAGCGTCCATCACCAGATTCATTATATGGTTTGCGCTCTATAATATATCCGATAATTTTGCTTCCACCATCATAAAGGGGTGCTGACCAGCTCAGTGACACTGTAGATCTGGTGACGTCTGTTACTTCTGGTCTCCCTGGTGGATCTGGAGGAACAAAACAGAAAAGTGAGAAATGGAATTCTATTTTAGCTTAAATAACAACATAACCCTAAAAGTAATACTTACCAACTGGATTTTGAGCCACTACAGGTCTAGAAGCTTCACTAGCTTTGCTAACACCTGCAGCATTTAAAGCATATGTTCTGAATTGATATTCTAGGCCTTCCACCAATCCCATGACTTTGTAGTTGCATTCACAGCATGGCACTTTGTTCTCCTTCACCCAAAGGATAGTGTTGCGTTCCTTCTTTTCAACCCAATATCCAATGACTTTGCTGCCACCATCATGATAGGGCTCCTCCCAGCGAATGGCCATGGCAGTTGCAGACACAGAATAGACTTCTGGCCTAGAAGGTGGGCTTGGTGGGACTAAAAAAAAAAAAAAAAAATGATGGAGAGGGGAGGAAAATGTTAGTTGTTACAAATACTTCAGTCAGAGGAAAAGGACAGATTTTGAAATGTTTCACTTACCGAATGGATGCTCAGCAACTATCGTTTTTGATTCAAGGGGTTTGCTAACACAAAATCTGTTTTCTGAGCTTACTCGAAAACTGTACTCCTGGTATTTTGTGAGATGAGCGACTTTGACTTGTGTACGCTTCACACTGGAATTTACCAGCTGCCATGCTGTTGTGCCAGATTCACGTTTTTCTACAATGTAGTTTGTAATCTCACTGCCACCATCATCTTCAGGTTCTTTCCAGGTCAACACACAGGATTCAGCAGAGACAGATGATATTTCAATTGGGCCAGTGACGGGACCTGGCCTTCCTATGACTACCACTGTGACAGCGAATGTTTTCACACCAGCAGTGTTTTCAAGTGTGAGGTAGTATTTACCAGAGTCACCTCTCATACTGTCCTTTACAGTCAGTGTGGTTCTGTCTTTTGTTGTCTTGATAGTCACTCTCTCAGTTTCCTTCAGCCGCATCTCCTCAAGTTTCCATGTCACTTTTGGAGCTGGGCGCCCACTGATGGGTATGTCAATAGTAAAGGTGCTTCCAGCCTTGCATGTTATGAGCTGTCTGCTTATTTCACTGAGATCTGCTGTTGGTTCAATCTGTGGCTCCTTAATAATAACAGAAGAGAAAGCTTCTCTCGGTGCACTGTAGCCAGCATCATTTCTTGCCTTGACCCGGAACTCATATTCAGTGTTCTCCACAAGGCCTTCAACAGTGAAAGTAAGTTGTTTAGTTTGCCCAGCTGCAATCCATGAGTCAGATCCTTTTTGTTTCATTTCGAGAAGGTATCCAGTAACACGGCTACCACCATCATGATCAGGTTTAAGCCAAGCTAAAACTACAGAAGATTTGGTTGTATCAACAATATCTAGTCTCTTAGGTGGAGCAGGTTCTTCTGTGGCTACAACTGGTTCTGTTAATTCACAGGGTTCACCTACACCGTATTCATTTTCTGCTGACACTCGGTAGAAATATGGCACGCCTTCTGACAGATCGGTGACCTTAAAGATTTGTCGAGTGCATTTTGAACTCACCACTTGCCAGCTACGACGGCTTGCTTCTCGTTTTTCCACAATGTAGTGATGGATACGTGAACCTCCATCCAGAACAGGAGCATCCCACATTAAAGTTATAGATCCTCGAGTCACATCTTTAAACGTAATAGGACCAGGTGGACCAGGTGTGTCCAAAACCTTGACAGTAAATGTAATAGACTTACTTCCACTGTTGTTTTCCACAGTAAAGACATACTTGCCAGAATCATTTCTATTGCATTCCTCCACAGTCAATGTACTGAATGAATCAGTTGTTTGAATGTCAGCACGCAAGCTGAGATTAGCATCTGCTTTGGACCACACAGCAGTAGGAACAGGTCTTCCAGAGAAGGCAATAAATAGACGAATGCTTGCACCTGCTCTTACAATATGAGTCTGCTTGAAGTTTGCATCAATATCAATTTCAGGTGCAGAAAGCCTGTCCACAGTTTGGACCGAAGCAGGAATTTCACAACTTTCTCCTTTGCCAGCACCATTGACAGCACTAACTCTGAATTTATAGTGTTCTCCTGCCTCCAAATCAACGACAGTATATTTAGTAGCAAGAACAGTCTCTGCATTGACCTTCTGCCATGATTCGAGATCAGCTTTGCACATCTCAATGATGTATCCAATTATTTCCATGCCTCCATCAAATACTGGCTTGGTCCACTCCAAGCTTATACTAGTCTTTGATGTATCTGTCACCTTGACAACATTAGGAGCACTTGGTGGGCTGACTGGTTCTCTACATTTAACCAGTTTTGAAACATCACTTGGAGGTCCAACTCCTGCAGCGTTTTCAGCCATGACATGGAACTCGTACTCATTGCCTTCCATTAGGCCTGTTACTCTGTATCTGTTCTCAGTAATAGGCCTCTTACTGGATACTTTAACCCAGCGCATGCTCTTCTTTTCTCTCCTTTCTAGAATATACTCATTTATCTCGCTTCCGCCATCTGATGCTGGTCTTGTCCAAGTGAGTGTGATACTATCTCCTGTTACGTTGGTAGGCTCTGGAGTTCCTGGTGCATCAGGGATAGCTAAAGAGAGAAAAATGTCATTAGAAAGACAAAATGGCAACTCCACAGTTATTTCTAGAAGATGAGGTGGAGACTTACTATAAGGTATTTGTGCAGTAACTGGATCAGACTCCAATGGTCTGCCAACTCCAAATTTGTTCACTGCAGAGACACGGAACTGGTACTCATTTCCTTTAATTAATTTAAGTGCTGTGTAGCTGCAAGCTTCACATTTATCTTCAACTAATGCCCAAGCAATCCTGCTAGTTTCACGTTTTTCAATTATGTAGTGGGAGATAGAAGCGCAACCATCATTAGCTGGAGGCTCCCACCATAACGTGACTTTCTCTCCAGTAATGTTTGTGAATCGTATTGGTCCACCAACTTTTCCTGGTGTGTCTGCAATTTTAAAGGTTCAGAATTACAATTTGTTAACACTTAGAATAAGATACTATTTTAAAAGAGCATGCTGAAAGTGTTTGGTGCAGTACCTTGTACTCTGATGGTAATATCTTCTCGTTTAGTGCCTGATGCATTTTTGGCTTCTACTGTGTACACTCCACGATGTTCCCGGATAGCATCTCTGATGAAGATTGTGCTATATCCAATAGCTGTAGTTATTTCTATATTCATTATTTTCTCAATCTCCTTACCATCTTTAAACCATGTCACTTTAGGTACTGGACGTCCTTTGATTAGAGCTTTAAGTCTAATGCTCTCTCCAGCTTTAACAGTAAGGCCTTCAAAGTGCTCAGGGCCAAATTCAATTGTTGGAGCAACTAAAAAAGGAAAATATAATTTAGTTCCTATATAGCTAAGTACTTTTTCCTGATAATATTTTTAATGTACTAATGTCCTGGGTTCAGCAGTAGCAGTCATTTTTCTCCTTCTTAGTAGCTGGTGCAGTGCTGTGGTTTTGAATTTCAGCCTGGAAACAGCGCTGATAACACCGATGTTTTTAGTTGTTGCTCAGTAACATTTACTCTGACGAAGGACTTTGTGAGTCTCATGCTCTGCCAGGGAGGAGGGGAAGCCGGGAGGAAGCAGAGACAGGGCACCTGACCCAAACTGACCAAAGAGGTATTCCATACCACAGCACATCATACCCACTGTATAAACTGGGGGCAGTTACCTGGCAGGGTTAGATCACTGCTCTGTCGGGCGGGGTATTGGTCGGTGGGTGGTGAGCGGTTATATTCTCTTCCGTTGCTATTTCTCTTATCATTATTATTATTGGTGGTAGCAGTAGTGGTTTGTGTTATACCTTACTAGACTGTTCTTATCTCAACCTGTGGGAGTTACATTCTTTCGATTCTCCTCCCCATCCCTCTGGGAGTGGGGCGGGGGGGAAGCGGGGGAGTGAGAGAGAGACTGCATGGTTCTGATTTATGGCTGGGCTTAAACCATGACAACTAATCATAAAAAATTGTTATATATAGGATTCTTTCTGGTATTCTCTAAAAAGCAGTTTTTATATGAACTGTAAACTTATTTTTCCCCTAATGCACAAAGTGCATCATATTAAGCTGAAAGACACCATTAATATATGCTGTTACAGTATGCTAAGTTACCTGAGGCACATTTTCATGTCTAAATTATTCAGTGCATCAGAATATGATGCACAGTTTATGATTTCTTTCCAACTTTCCTACTGCTGCTTATTCAACAAAAAGAGTGCCATGCCTTTCAGCAATTGATTACCTATGTCTGCCAGATTTGTGTCTTTAATTTAGACACTCCCACCTTGGAGTACAAACAGAAATGTTCTGAGTTGACTGGAAGGACCTCAGTCACACATTCCACCTCCCTTGACCTCCCATTTCCCATCACTACAGCCAGAAACTCTAGCTGGCTTCAGTACCCAAATACAAGTATATTAAGAAATGGTGCTTACTGTTTTCATCTCTGGTCATGATATAGCCTGAAGACTGTGAAGGCGGGCTGATTGTACCAACAGCGTTTCTTGCAAGCACTCTGAATTCATATCGGTCACCTGAACTGAGTCCTGTAACTGTATATTGGCATTCACTGACATCAGTAAAGTTACATCTGAGCCAACGGTCTTCACTTCCTTGCCGTTTCTCAATGCTGTAAGCCACAATCTTACTGCCTCCATCGCGTAGTGGTGGGGTCCATTTAAGGGTGACTGTTTCCCTGGTGACGTCAATGTAATCAGGAGTACCAGGTGGGTCTGAAAGGAAAATAAGTAAAATTCATTTTATTACTGCTCACACCATATTCTACAAGGATAGCATTTTCTTGGACTGATCTTTCACTCACCCACTGGAGAGACTGCCAAAGTAAATTTGCTTGGCTCACTAGCTCGGCTTAGACCTGCAGCATTTTCAGCATATACTTGGAACTGGTAATCCAGGCCCTCAAGCAGTCCAGTAATCCTGTATTCTCTGCTAGATATTAATGCAACATTAACCTTTTGCCACAAAATACTGTTTCTTTCCTTCTTTTCAACATGGTATCCAATAATCTCTGAGCCACCATCATAAACAGGAGCATCCCAAGATATGGTCATTCCATCAGCGGTTATGTTGTATACAACAGGCTTGCCTGGGGCACCTGGTGGTCTAAACTGATGCTTTGCCACAACATCTGCTGAGACAAGAGGTGGACTCACTCCATATCTGTTTTCTGCACGAACTCTAAACTGATATTCAGTGTCTTTAACAAGGTTTGGTACTTTGAAGGTTGTTCTTGCAGCACTTGAACACACCAATTTCCAGTTCATTTGTGAAGTTTCTCTCTTCTCAATACTGTAGCCAGTAATTTCTCCTCCACCATCATCATCAGGAGCTTCCCATGACAAAACTACACTATCTGCTTTGATTTCATCTAGTCTTAAAGGTGCTTTTGGCTTAGATGGAGGCCCAAGAGTAATGACAGTGATTGTGAATGTTTTTCTGCAGACTACATTATCAAGAATTAAAGTATATTTGCCACCATGCTCCTTTTTCGCATTCTTGATGCTTAAGCTTATTTTGTTTTCAGTTTTCTTGAAACGAAGATGTTCAGTTTCTTTAAGAGGGAGGTTGTCTTTCAGCCAGCTCATTGATGGCTTAGGTTTACCTTTATAGGACAATTCAGTAAGCAGGTTATGTCCAATTCTCACTGAAACTTGACCTCCAGGAATATCAGAAAGATCAGCTTCAGGTGGTATTATATGTTCTTTCACTGTAATGGGTCCAACAGTAACACCGTCACTTTTGCCTTTTTCATTTCTAGCAAAGACCTTGAATTCCATGACAGAGAGCTCCTTAAGTTTTTCAACTTCAAATTCACAGCTTTTGCTTGTGCCTGCATATGTCCATTCTTTTTCTTCCTGCAGTTTCTTTTCAATAACATAGTCTGATATAATGCTACCACCATCATAGTCAGGTTTGCTCCACTGCAATTTAACAGAAGTCTTTGTAGAATCTTTCATGGCTAGGTCTTTTACTGGTCCAGGTATGTCTGCAGCTTTCACTGGTTCAGATGTCTCACAAGGTTCACCCAGTCCAATTTCATTTTCAGCAAGAACACGGAAGAAGAATGCAGTCTTCTCTGACAGGTTAGTTAGCTTAAAGGTAGTATGAGAACACTTTGTTGTTACAGTTGACCAGGCCCTCTTTGTAGCATCTCTTTTTTCAACAACATAATTTGTTATTTCAGAACCACCATTGATGAGAGGTGGTTCCCATACCAGTGTAACTGTGCCACGAGAAACATGCTTAAGCTGCAGCTTCTGGCAGGCTGATGGCGTGTCAAGTACTTTTACATTCACAAATGTGGATTTTGCTTCTCCAACTCCATTTTCTATTGTAAGAACATATTTTCCTGTATCATTTCGGGTAACTTGAGGAATAGTAAGTAGCGTAGATGATTCTGTGTTCTGGATGATATATCTTTCATCGATCCCAAGATTCTTGTCACCCTTTCTCCATGTGACTGTTGGAGGAGGTCTGCCTTTGAATGGAATCATTGTTTGCACATCTTCACCTGCTTTAGCAATAATAGAGGTCTGGAGAGCAACATCCAGATCAATCTCTGATGCCACTGTGGAAATAAGTAAAAATTAATAATCCATTCTTGGAATGTAAAATAAGAAATGCTTTGAAAAAAAACCAAAAAAATAAAAAAAACCCCACAAACAACTCAAAAAACCAAAAGAGAAAACCAACAAATACTGAAAAGTACAGTACCGAGAATATCTTTAGCTTGAACAGGTTCCATCATTTCAATAGGCTCTCCTTGTCCAGCACAATTTATAGCAGACACGCGGAAATAATAATTAACACTTGGCTGAAGGTGGGATACAACGTACTCAGTTGTTCTCACTTCTCCCTTAGTACTGACTACAGTCCATTCTTGCTCTTCACCTTCTCTTTTCTCCACCACATAGCTGGTAATTGGACTTCCTCCATCATAAGCAGGTTTAACCCAGCCAAGGGTGACAGATGTCTTGGTTGTATCCACAACCTTCAGCTTTGTTGGTGAGCCTGGCTTATCTGTAAGTGATAGTTTATGGGGAATGGGGGGAGACAAAATAGAAACCATATTTACAATTAAACACAAAGAGGAATAAAATCTGCCCTCAGTTCCATTGGTGCAATCCCATCCTAATTGCTCGTCCATTGGTTTCTAACCAATTAGGAATACTGCATGTTGTATCTTACCAACAGGATCTGCAGCTTTGTAGAAGTCAGAAGCTTCAGAGAACGGCCCTTGTCCAGCAGCATTGACAGCACAAACTCGGAAATGATATTCACTGTTTTCAGTCAGGCCTGTTACTTTTTGTCTGGTGTCCCGAATGGTTTCTTTAGTAACCTTGAACCAACTCAGACTCTTCTTGTCACGCTTCTCAAGAAAATATCCTGATATTTCACTGCCTCCATCAACGGTAGGCCTATTCCAGACAACGGTCATAGAATTTTTGGTTATCATTGTGACTTCTGGCACACTAGGTGGTCCAGGTGTAACTGAGTAAAAAAAATACATGAGTAGATAAATACCACTTACAAATAATACACAAGATGATTCTGTTGCATAAGTTATATGTTTCTTACCAAATGAATTTTTGGCTATAACAGGCTCAGACTCCAGTGGATCACCAACTCCAAACTTGTTTACACCACGGACACGGAACACATATTCATTTCCTTTGATAAGTTTTGTTGTAGTTATGATACACCCCTCCAGTTTTTCAGAAATTAAAGACCATACAACCCGACTTGTCTCTCGTTTTTCAACAACATAGTGTGTTACAGGTGCACCACCATCATCCACTGGCGGGTTCCACATTATTGTAATCTTTTCAGCAGTGACTGTCTTAAACTGTATAGGTCCACTTGGGGGTCCTGGCTTGTCTGTGGTAGGCAGAAGAAAGCTGTTAAGTATTTATTACTGAGTTATTGTTTAACAGTATAATACAGTTGTATCTGAAGACATACCAAGTATCTGTAGTCTAACATGGGCTGATGCCGAACCCATGGCATTCTTCAATTTTAATTCATAGGTGCCACTGTTCAGCCGAGTTGCATCCTTGATAAGTATAGAAGCAAATTCTGTTGTGTTTTCAATAGACACTAGTGCACTGGTTTGTACCTCATTGTTATTTTTGAACCATTCAATTGTGGGTATAGGCTTGCCTGAGATGCCTAGTTTTAACTTAACTGAAGTTCCTGCTTTATATTTCACCACTTCTGTATATTCTGGTGGCACATCGATTTCAGGTGCACCTTAAAAAACATAAGAATAAGTTTAAAACATACATATTTTAGACTTGTATTTAACAAAGCCAAAAATAATTGTACTTAAGCAAATTTACTTAAGCAATTTAATTACAGGCATTTTAGAAATACAGACTGAAGTAAAGATAGCATGTATAACTTAAATCGTAAATCTAGAACAAGTTAGAACTAATTCTAACAAGAAAAGGCAACCACGTATGTAAGTATAACCCCTTTGGCCATGGGGCATGGGTAGACTTCTGTTGCTTGAAAAATAAAGATTTTCTCAAGGAAGTGGTGGAATCACCATCCCTGCAAGTGTTCAAAAAAAGTATAGATGAGGTCCTCAACAACATAGTTTAGTTGTGGTCTTGGCAGTCCTGGGGTAGTGGTTGGACTTGATCTTAAAAGTCTTTTCCAACCTAGTTGAGTCTATGATTCTATGATTCTATTCTATGATGAGACTTTAAGAGCACAGATACAGCCAAAGGTGTTCATTACAATCATGTCCAAATAGATTCAAGCTTATTGAATCAATCACTGTAAAGTAGCCTTCCATATTTAAAAAACTATGGTTCCACAAAACAGCGCTGCCTTTAAGCTTCCTACTGCTACTACCACAAAATAGTACTGTTACAGCATTGCAAAAACACTTACCATATGTATCCACACATGTGATAGGACCCACAACATCTGAGGGGTTACTAATGGAACCAATCGCATTCTTAGCAAAGATCCGGAATTCATACCGGGAATTCTGTGTCAGACCAGATATTGTGAAATGAGTCTCAATAACATTGGTGAAGCTAGCTTTTGTCCATCTGCCATCTGGAAGATCACGTTTTTCTACGATGTATCCAGTGATCTTGCTACCACCATCAAATGCTGGCTTCTGCCATGTTAGAGTGATAGCAGTCTTCGAAATATCTGAGACACGAACATTTCTTGGTGGTTCTGCAGTAGGAAACATCACAGTATTGCCAATGAATAACAGCTGTTTTGGATATTGGCTTACTGTACATGACAGTATATCACGGGGGGGATTGGGGGGAGCTGAAACCCCAACCAAACAAAAACAAAGCACTACTTAAATGGTTGGGCTTCTTTATTTTCTAGGACATACATACCACAAGCATCAATTGCAAGGACTGGATCAGAAGCATGGCTTGCTTTTCCAATGCCAGCTGCATTTTCTGCATAAACCCTAAATTCATAGATAAGGCCAGCACTGATTGTGGTGACTTTGAAGTGGGTTGTGCGAATGAGAGTCTTATTAGCCTTCTGCCATAATATGCTATTCCTGTCTTTCATTTCCAGGTGGTATCCAGTGACTGCACTGCCACCATTAGTGACTGGTTCATGCCATCCAACAGTAATACTCTCTCGGGTTACGTTTGTGACCCATGGTGTGGAAGGAGGTCCAGGGGTAGCTGATGAAGTAAAAAGAAGTGTTTAATTATTAACAATAATATTTTCAACATCAGAGCATTTAAACATTGGCCTATAGCATGAGAAGCATATTACTCACTGTAAGGAAGCTTAACAACCACACATTTTGAGTCTATGTGATCACTGATGCCAAAGCGGTTCTCAGCTTTGATGCGGAATTGGTATTCTTCTCCTGTTGTGAGCTTCATAACTTTAATAACAGTTCTAGCAACAGTTGCAGACACCTCAGACCAAGCAGCAGTACTTGTTTCTCTTTTCAGTACAATATAGTTGGTAACTTGACTACCACCATCATAAGCTGGAGGCTGCCATCTGAGTATTACGCTCTCTTCAGTGATATCGCTAAGGACAGCAGGACCAACAGGAGGACCTGGTCTATCCAACACAACAATATTAACAAATGATTTTGTGGTGCCACTTGAGTTGGCAGCAGTAATGTCATATCTTCCAGCATCAGCAGCCACACTTTCTTTAAGGTTAATGATGAGACTTTCTGCAGTGGTTTCTGTGTGAAATCTCATGGTAGGTTTCAGTGGAGCACCATCTCTAGACAATGTCACCTTTGGCACTGGTTTTCCAGAAACTGGAATTTCAACTTTCAGGTTTGATCCTGCTCGAATATATACAGTGTTATGAGGGAAGCCCTTCATGTCAATCTCAGGGGATTCTGAAAAAGAAAACATTTTCAAACCATTAAGAAATTTCATTCTTTTTAAATATGAATCCAATTTCATGTGTATCAACCCTTGTTTTATGTCAGGAAACATACCTAATTGTTCTTTAACTGTAACAGGGACCAATAGTTCCTTAGGATCACTTAAACCAGCTTGGTTTTCTGCAGACACTCTGAAGAAATAGTCAACATTCTCCTTAAGACCACGAACAACATGATGATTTGTCTTTACAACTGCAAACTTAACCCATTTTTGCTGTCCTTTCTCAAGACCTTCAACAAGATAGCTCACAATTCTGCTTCCACCATCATGTTCTGGTTTTAGCCATGAAAGAGAAACACTGTCCTTTGTGACATTTGTTACTCCAAGTTTTTCTGGTGGGCTGGGTTTTTCTGAGAGAAAAAAATGTGCAACAGATTAAATAATATAGCAAGTATTTACATTTTATATTAGCAATTACACAGGTGTACCATCTGGATTGAGAAAATGTGTGTTGAAATAATTTGTACATTAGAGACATTTTAAGTAAAATGCAAGCAAAATTAAAATTTAAGCATTTCTTAGCTCTTTTTCATATGTAAAACCACAAACATACCTAGCACAAAAATATCTTTTTACTGTGAATAGATTTAAAGCTGCTTCTATTATTTTGAAGTAAACATTTTGAGACACATTTTGCTTTAACTATTAAAAAATATTTTTCTTAGAAACACTCACCTGTTATTTTTGTGCCTTCCTTGGTCTCAGAAGGCGCTCCAACACCATACTCATTTTCTCCAGAAACCCGGAAGTAGTAAATGGCACCTTCTTGCAAGCCAGTCACTTTGTAGGACAGGCGATGACAATTGTTTGTCACAGTGACCCACGCTTTTTTGCTAGCTTCTCGTTTTTCAATAACATAGTTCCTCACAGGTGCTCCACCATCATTTTCAGGAACATCCCAAGATAACACAGCAGATTCTTTAGTTACTTCTTTTACTGCAATATTAGATGGTGGGCCAGGAGTATCAAGAACTTTGACAATTAAAGTCAAGGTAGCAGTGTTCAGGATGTTTTGCAATGTTAAGGTGTATTTTCCAGAATCATTTCTTGTTGCTTTTTCAATAGTAAGAGATGTGCAACTATCTGAAGTATCAATGCTTGCTCGTATACGGAGATCAGTGTCCGGTTTGTTCCATGTTACATTTGGGACTGGTTTGCCTCTGAAAGGAACAGTCATTGTGAATGATCCACCAGCCTTTACAATCAAAGTCTTCCGCATTTCACTGTCAATATCAAAGGCAGGTTCTTCTTCTCTTTCTTTTGCCAGCTGAGGTTCTGAGACATCACTTGGTTCACTGACACCAATTTTGTTACTGGATTTCACTCTAAAGACGTACTCAGAGCCTGACACTAATCCAGATACAGTGTATTCTGTGCCTCTTAAGTTCTGAACAGCAGTGGTCCAATCAGTTTCATCAGTTTTCTTGTATTCAACTGTGTATCCTGTTACTGGAGCACCTCCATCAAACAGCGGCTTTGTCCATCCGATTGTGATATTTGACCTTGTAGAATCCATAATCTTAGGCTTAGATGGGGGAGACGGCAAGAAGATTGGATCTTCTGCCTTAATCAATGGTGTGGTTTCACTTGGAAGACTGAGGCCAGCAGCATTTTCTGCATAAACCCGGAATTCATATTCACATCCTTCGCGGAGACCAGATGATTTCACTCTTAAATCATAAACTGGCTTTTTGTTTACACGAATCCATCTTAAGCTAGTTTTCTCACGTCTTTCAATTACATAGCCAGAGATCTCATTTCCTCCATCAGACTCAGGTCTTGCCCAACACAGAGTTATTGAATCTTTGCTCACACTGGTGATCTCTAGAGATGTAGGTGGACTTGGAACTGTAAATGGGTCTAGGGCTTTGACAGCAACACTTTCCAGAGGCTCACCAACACCATATTTGTTAACTCCCATCACTCTGAAAATATACTCATTACCCTTCAGTAGTTTCGTCACTTTACAGGATGTTGTTCTAAGCTCTGCTTCACAAAGGGTCCATGCAAGTCTGCTGGTCTCACGTTTTTCTACAATATAATAATCAATATCTGCACCACCATTTTCTTGAGGGGGTCCCCATGATAAGTGGCACTTTTCAGCAGTAAGGCCATGTGTTTCTAATGGGCCTGCAGGTGGGCCAGGTCTATCAAGCACTTTGCAGTTAATTGCCAAAGATTTTGTTCCTGCAACATTTTGTAATGTTAGTAAATACTGTCCTGAATCACCTCGGATACAGTCCTTAATGGTTATTGCAGTAGTGTAATCTGTTGAGGCTATTTCAACTCTAGCTTTTCCTTCAAGCTCCTTGCCATCTTTTGTCCACGAAATCACCGGTATTGGCCTTCCTGCAACATCAGCATTGACCTTAAACACTTCTCCAGCTTTCACAACTACAACATCCCTGAATTTGGCATCCATCATAATTCTTGGAGCCTCCACATCATCTTTTACAGTCACAGGTCCAGTTGATTCAGATGGCTGACTGAAAAGTCCAGCAGCATTCTTTGCAATCACATGGAATTCGTATCTCTGGTCTTCTGAAAGTCCACCTACATCAAAATATGTTTCTTGTACATTAGTAAAATTACATTTCAGCCACCGACCGTCTGGTATCTCTCTGCGTTCAATAATATAACCTGTTACTTTAGCCCCACCATCATATTCTGGTTTAGTCCATTTCAGTGAGACAGATGTTCTTGTAATATTAGTAACTTCTGGTTGACCAGGAGGATCACATGGATCTCTTGCAGCAACTGGCTCACATGACTTACTGCATTTGCCTATTCCAGCAATGTTTTCAGCGTAAACACGATATTCATACAGCAGCCCTTCATCAAGTCCTGTAACTTTCATTTGTGTATCAGATATAAGGCTTTTGTTGACTTTTGTCCAAAGAATGCTGCTTCTTTCTTTACGCTCCAAGTGATATCCTAGTACTCTGCTACCTCCATCATTAACTGGTACCTGCCAAGTTACAATCATGAAAGCTTTAGTTGCATGTGCCACATGAGGAGTTCCTGGTGGTCCTGGAGGCTTAAATGGATACTCTGCCACAACAGAAGAAGAATTCGTGTAAGTGCTTTTCCCATAGCGGTTTTCTGCACAAATACGGAACTGATATTCAGACCCAGTGGTGAGTTGAGATACTTTAATTGATGTTCTTGCAACTGCTGCAGATACTACACTCCACGTCGTTGTGGTGGTTTCTCGCTTCTCCACAACATAATTGCTAATATGGCACCCACCATCATATACTGGAGCTTTCCAAGACAGAGTTACACTATCAGCACTAACTTCGTCAATATGCACGTCAGTTGGTGGTCCTGGTCTGTCAAGGACAACTACAGTTAAAGAAGCTGTTGTTGATCCAGCAGTATTTGAAAGATGTAATTCATAATGTCCCAAATCTTCATTTGAAGCTTCCTTGATGGACAGTGAAGTTGAAGTCTTTGAAGTATGAATATTTACTCTGGTTGTCTCTTTCAAGGGATTCCCATCCTTCTTCCAGCTAACAGTTGGAAGAGGTCGCCCTCTGAATGGCACATCAATCTTAAGATCATCTCCAGCTTTCACAGTGAATGTATTGAAAAGGAGCTCAGCAGATGGCTGGATTTCAATATCTTTTGCAATGACTGGGACACCAAGCTCTCTTGGATCACTTTTTCCTTTTTCATTAACAGCAATCACTCTGAAACTGTACTCTTCTCCCATACTTAAGCCTGTTATTGTTGCTTCTAAGGTTTTCACCTGTGTACATGCACTCCATTTTATACTTCCTTTAGTTTGCATTTCTACTATATAACCAGTGATTTTACTACCACCATCGCTCTCTGGTTTTTCCCATTTAATTGAAGCAGAATTGCGAGTCACATCAACAAGAATGACCTTCGCAGGTGGCGAAGGTGGTTCAGAAACCTTAACTGGGTCCGGTGTTTCTGCTGGTAGACCAACCCCATATTCATTTACTGCTAGAACACGGAAGTAATAACTACATCCTTCTTGTAGTTGGGTAACTTTGAAGGAATTCTTAATGCAGTTGTTTGTAACAGTGGCATATGCCTTTCTTGTGGATTCTCGCTTTTCAACTACATAGTTGGTAATTTTAGCTCCACCATCAATAAGTGGTGGTTCCCAGGCTAATGTTACAAAATCTTTCTTCACTTCTCTGATTGTCAGGTTTATAGGAGCACTAGGTGTATCAAGCACCCTGACATTAACGAAAGCTGATTTTTTTCCACTGTTGTTCTCTAAAGTAAGATTGTACCTACCACTATCAAACCTATTCACATTGTCAATGATCAGCATTGTATAGGAACTGGTGACTTCAATCTGAGCTCGCTCGCTAATTCTTCCTTCTGCTTTCTCCCATTTAACTTCAGGTTCTGGTCTTCCTTTGATGGTGACAAACAGGCGTAATGTACCACTAGCACGTACAGTGACTACTTTTCTGAGATCTGCATCAAGTTCAATTTCAGGAGGTTCAATCTTGTCTGCTGCTATGACTGTACCAGGTATAGTAGCAGGTTCTCCTACTCCTTCTGAGTTGATGGCACAGATGCGGACGTTATACTCCTGGTTCTCTTTAAGTTTTGTTACAGTGAACTGTTTTGCTTGTAGGCCTGTTGGTGGGGTGCAGGTAGTCCATTCATCAGCGGCAGCTTCTTTTACTTCTACTACATATCCCTTAACTGGAGCACCACCGTCATATATAGGCTTACTCCAGGCAAGGGAAACTGATGACCTGGAAGTGTCTGTAACCTTCGGATTGCTTGGTGGACCTGGTGGATATAATACATCACAAGCTCGATAGAAAATGGATGGCTCACTGGGTTCCCCTACCCCTGCAGCATTTTCAGCAGAAACTCTAAATTCATAGAAATGCCCATCAGTAAGACCTGTTACTCTGAATCGCAAGTCCGTCAGCCTTTTCTTATTGCATTTGGTCCACCGGATACCATCTTTGTCTCGTTTTTCAAGTATGTAACCTTCAATTTCAGCTCCCCCATTGTCTTCTGGACGACCCCACGTTACCACCATTGAATCTTTTGTGATTGCTGAAACTTCAGGTGTTGAAGGAGGACCAGGGGGTTTGTATGGATTACGAGCCACAATTGGCTCAGATTCCAAGGGTTCTCCAATTCCGTATTTGTTCACTGCCATTACACGGAAAATGTACTCATTGCCAGCAAGGAGTCTGGTTACTTTGTGGTTAAGAGCCTGCACTTCTGTTGCTACTTGTGTCCATGAAAGCCTGCTTGTCTCTCTCTTCTCAATGATATAATGTGAGATACTAGAACCGCCATCATGTAAAGGTGGTGCCCATGCCAAGTAGCATTTTTCTGCAGTGACACCTGTAACCTTCAAAGGTCCTTCTGGAGGTCCTGGTCTGTCGAGCACTTTAACAGTGATTGGTATGGATTTTGTGCCACCAACGTTTTTGAGGTTAAGAGTATAGTGACCTCCATCTACTCTTATACAGTCTTTGACGGTAAGAATTGTTTTCTGAATGGTAGATTTGATTTCCATTCTTGCGGTTGCTTCTTCAAGGTCTTTACCATCTTTTGACCATGTAATGTCAGGAATAGGTTTGCCATGGATATCAGCTTCAAGAACAAAGGTTTCTCCAGCATGAACAACAATGACATCTTTGTATTTAGGATCCAGTGAAGCCCCTGGTGCCTCAATTTCATCTCTGGCAGTAATGGGCCCTGTACTTTCAGATGGTTCACTCAAGCAACCTGCTGCATTTCTTGCAATTACTCTAAATTCATATCGTTGGTCTTCAACAAGACCACTTACTGTAAATTCTGTTTCCAACACATTTGTAAAGCTGGCTTTCATCCAGCGACCATCTGGTAGCTCTTTCTTTTCTACAATATATCCTGTTATTTTGCTTCCACCATCATACTCTGGTTTTTTCCATTTCAGTGTGATATTATTTCTTGTAACAACAATAGCCTCTGGGCAGCCAGGTGGGTCACAAGGATCTCGGGCAACATACAATTCTGATACTTTGCTGACTTTGCCAATGCCAACAATATTTTCAGCAGAAACTCTGAATTCATATTCAAGACCTTCTTCAAGGCCATCTGTTTTATATTTGGTATCTGCAATGAGTGACTTGTTTTGTTTTGTCCAAAGAATGCTATTCTTATCTTTACGTTCAAGATGGTAGCCTAGAACTTTGCTTCCTCCATCATTAACTGGTTCATGCCATTCTACGATCATATGGTCCTTGGAAGCTGCTGTTACAAATGGGGTTCCAGGTGGCCCAGGCACCTTGTAAGGGTATTGCACAACAACTGGTTTAGAATCCAAAGGAGCGCTCTTCCCATATCTGTTTTCAGCAGAAATCCTGAACTGGTATTCAGAACCTGTTTTAAGCTTTGTTGCTTTGATAGTTGTTCTGGCAACAGTTGCTGACACAATGCTCCACGTGGTAGTGGTTGTGTCACGCTTTTCTACTATGTAGTTGCTTATCTGACAGCCACCAGTATAATCAGGTGGATCCCATGATAAAACAACAAAATCCGCGCTAACTTCATCAAAGCGCACAGGTCCTTGTGGTGGGCCAGGCTTTTCCAGTACAATTATGCTCAGCTGCTCTGTTGCTGTACCTGCTGTGTTTGTTGCTGTTACTGTATATTTACCAAAGTCTTCCTTGTTGCTTTCTTTAATATTTAAGATAGTTGATGTTGATGTGTCCTGAATATGTAATCTGGTTGTCTGTTTCAGTGGCTGCTCATCTTTTGTCCAAGTAATAGTTGGTTTAGGTCTACCTATAAATGGTACTTCTACCTTCAGATCTTCTCCAGCCTGTACACTGTAGGTATTAAACATCAGTTTGAAACTTGGCTCAATTGTCAAGTCTTTAGCTATCACAGGAATTCCAAGGGCTCTGGGATCGCTTTTGCCTTTTTCATTGTAGGCAATCACACGGAATTGATATTCCTGTTCTGGACTCAAACCAGACACAACCGCATTGCATGTTTTGGTCTCACTAACAACACTCCATTTTTCTGTTCCTTTAGGCAGCATTTCAACAATATATCCCAAAATTCTGCTACCTCCATCATGTTCAGGTTTTTCCCATGTAAGAGATGCACTTCTCTGAGTCACATCAGTGAGTGTTACTTTCCCAGGGGGCAGAGGTGGCTCTGAGGCTTTGACAGCATCTTTGGTTTCAGCTGGAACACCAATTCCAAATTCATTTTCAGCCATAACTCTGAAGTAATAAATTGCTCCTTCTGTAAGATTTTCAACTTTGAAACTTGTCTTGCCACACTTAGCACTTACATTTGCAAATGCCTTCCTGGTTGACTCACGCTTGTCTATTACATAGTTCTTTATCTTTGAACCACCATCAATAATGGGTGGTTCCCAAGATAATACAGCAGAATCCTTCTTTATATCCTTTACCACTAAGTTTTGAGGTCTTCCTGGTGTGTCCAAGACTTTCACCGTAACAAATGCAGATTTAGAACCACTGCTGTTCTCCAGCTTAAGAATGTACTTGCCAGCATCATTTCTATCACAGTTGTCAATTGAAAGTTGTGTGTAATTTATGCCTTTGTCAATCTGAACTTTTTCTGTGAATTCACTTTCTTCTCGAGACCACATGATGTCAGGTGTTGGTCGTCCCCTGAATGGTATGTGAATTCTAGCAGACCCACCAGCTCTAACCACTATCCCTTTCCTTAGCTCTGAATCAATATCAAGTTCTGGAGCTTCAAGTTTATCTTCAGGCTTAATAGTACCAGGAACTGATGCAGCCTCTCCTACACCAATCTTGTTGAGGGCACACACTCGTAGGTTATATTCTTGATGTTCAGTAAGCTTTTTGATTTCAAACCGAGTGGCACGTATACCTGTCTGTGGAGTAACAAGTGACCATTCATCTTCATCAGCTTTACAGATTTCTACAAGGTACCCCTGGATTTCACAACCACCATCATAAATAGGTTTACTCCAGCCAAGTGTAACTGAACTTTTGGTTGTATCCACAACATGGGCATTTGTAGGTGGGCCAGGCTTGAACATGGGGTCACAAGCTTTAAAGTAAGGAGACACTTGACTTGGTTCACCCACTCCAGCAGCATTTTCAGCAGAAACTCTGAATTCATATTCATGATCTTCTGTTAAGCCTGTAACTCTTAATCGCAAATCTGTAATCCTGCGTTTATTGCATTTTATCCATCTGATGCCTGCTCGGTCTCTTTTTTCTACAATGTAACCTATGATTTCACTACCTCCATCACTGTCTGGCCGGGTCCAGCAGACAGTCATAGAATCCTTTGTAATGTTAGTAATTTCCAAGGCCTTTGGTGGTCCAGGAGCCACAAATGGATTTTTCATCATTACTGGCACAGATTCTAATGGCTCACCAACCCCGTATTTGTTAACTGCCATAATACGGAAAACATACTCATTTCCTTCCAAGAGTTTTGTTACTTTCAGCATTGTAGGTAAAACCTCTGAAGCAACAACAGTCCATGCTAGGCGACTAGTTTCTCTCTTCTCTACAATGTAGTGAGAAATATCACTGCCACCATCATGAAGAGGAGGAGCCCATGCTAATGAACATTTTTCAGCTGTGACTCCTGTCACTTGGACTGGGCCCTCTGGAGGTCCTGGCCTGTCCAAGACTTTTACATTTAGTGTTGCTGTCTTTGTTCCTGCAACATTAGAGGCTTCTAAAATGTACTGTCCACCATCAACTCTAATAGCATCTTTTACAATTATTAATGCACTGAAATCTGTGTTCTTGATTTCATACCTAGCAGTTTCCTCAAGCTCTTTATCTCCTTTGTACCACTTAATAGTTGGCAGTGGTTTTCCATGAACATCAGCCTCAAGTCTGAATGTTTCACCAGCATTTACAACAATTGTGTCTTTGTACTTTGGATCCATTGAAATTCGTGGAAGTTCAACTTCATCCCTTGCTGTTATTGGTCCTGTACTGTCAGAAGGTTTGCTTATGGCACCTGCAGCATTCTTTGCAATTACTCTAAACTCATATCTTTGGTCTTCAGTAAGCCCTGTTACAGTGAAGTGAGTTTCAATGATATTTGTGAAGCTAGCTTTCATCCAGCGACCATCTGGTAAGTCACGTTTTTCTACAATATAACCAGTAATCTTACTTCCACCATCATATTCTGGTTTGGTCCACTGTAGAGTAATAGAACTTCTTTTTATTATTATAGCTTCTGGGCGACCTGGAGGATCACATGGGTCACGAGCTGCATAGCACTCAGACACTTTACTTGTTTTGCCTACACCAACAATATTTTCTGCAGAAACTCGAAACTCGTATTCGATTCCTTCTTCAAGGTTAGTTGTCTTAAAGCTTGTGTCCTGAATAATAGTCTTGTTCACTTTAGCCCATAAAATGCTGTTTTTCTCCTTTCTCTCAAGATGGTAGCCCAACACTCTACTGCCACCATCATTTATTGGTTCATGCCACTGTACAACCATGGAGTCTTTTGTAACAATTGTCACAAATGGTGTGCCAGGAGGTCCTGGTTCCTTGTAGGGGTACTGTGCTACAACTGGTGCAGAATCCAGTGCAAAGCTCTGCCCGTACCTGTTCTCAGCAAATATTCTGAACTGGTATTCTGAACCAGTTTTCAGTTTAGTCACCTTCAGTGTAGTTCTTGCGACGGTAGCTGAAACAGTTTCCCAGACAGTGGTTGTTGTATCTCTCTTGTGAACAATATAGTTGGTGATCTGGCAGCCGCCTGTGTAAGCTGGGGGATTCCACGATAGGGTAATACTTTCTGCACTTATTTCATCAAACTTCACAGGTCCTACTGGAGGGTCAGGTTTATCTAGAGTTATAATTTCAACAGAAGCAGACTTCTGCCCAACAACATTAGCCACAGTGATTTCATAAGTGCCACTGTCCTCTTTGCTAGTTTCTTTAATATTCAGTATAGTGAGGTCAGTCAAATCACTAACATTGACTCTTGTTGTCTGCCTTAATGGCTGGTCATCTTTTACCCAGGTTACAGTTGGTTTAGGTCGACCTGCAATTGGTACTTCTACTTTCAGATCTTGTCCCACTTGGATACTATAACTATGAAAAGCAGGTCTTACATCAGGTTCAATCACCAGGTCTTTGGCAACTATTGGAACTGCAAGTGCTCTAGGATCACTCTTACCCTTTTCATTCACAGCCATTACTCTAAAAAGATATTCTTCCCCTTGAGTTAGGTTAGTAATGACTGCTTCAAGAGTTTTCACACGAGCACACTCTGACCACTTCTCACTACCCTTTGCTTGCATTTCAACAATGTATTGTATGATTTTGCTGCCACCATCATGTTCAGGTTTTTCCCAGCTTAGTGAGACACTGCTTCTTGTGACATCATCCACTGTTATTTTCCCAGGAGGCTGTGGAACTTCAGCAACTTTGATTGGGTCACTGGTTTCTGCAGGGAGGCCAATTCCATACTCATTCTCAGCAGAGATTCTAAAGAAGTAATAGCAGCCCTCCTGAAGTTGATCTACTTTCCATGAAGTCTTATGGCAGTTTGTTACAACAGCTGCATATGCCTTTCTTGTTGCTTCACGCTTTTCAATAATGTAATTCTTTATTTTTGCTCCACCATCCAAGAGAGGAGGCTCCCACGAAAGTGAAACAGAGTCTTTAGTAATTTCTCTGATTTTTAAATTAACAGGTGCACTTGGGGTATCCAGTACCCTTACACTGACAAATGCAGACTTTGTTCCACTGCTGTTTTCTAAAGTCAGAGTATACTTTCCAGTATCAAATCTGTTAACGTTGTCTAGAACAAGGGAAGTAAAGCTGCTAGTGGTATCAATAATAGCTGCCTCTCTGATGTCACCATCCATTTTACCCCATTTTACTTCAGGTGTTGGACGACCTCTGATGGGAACAAACAGTCTTAAGGAACCTCCTGCCCTCACATTTACAATCTTCCTTAATTCCATGTCAAGGTCAAGGTCTGGCGCTTCCATCTTTTCTTCCACAACAACAGTACCAGGAACATCTGCATGCTCTCCAACTCCTGCTTTATTAACTGCACATATGCGGAATTTGTATTCATGTTTTTCCACCAATTTTTCTACTTCCATGTGAGTATTCTTAATTCCAGTTGGAGGGGTACAAATTGCCCATTCACTGTCACTTACATCACATTTTTCCACAATGTATCCCTGAATTTCAGAGCCACCATCATAGATGGGCTTACCCCATGAAAGGAAAACTGAAGATCTTGTAACATCCACAACTTTAGGATTATTGGGTGGACCTGGCTTGTAAATAGGATCACATGCTTTGTAGTAAATTGAAGGTGGGCTTGGCTCACTAAGACCTGCAGCATTTTCAGCTGAAACTCTATACTCGTAATCATGATTTTCTATAAGCCCAGTCACTCTGTATCGCAGTTCACTTATCAGGCGTTTGTTACATCTTGTCCAGCGAATACCTTCCTTATCTCGTTTTTCAAGGACATAACCTAGGATTTCACTACCACCATCTGAGGCTGGCCTTTCCCATACGACTATCATAGAATCCTTGGTAATGGCGGTTACTTCTGGTGCCTTTGGTGGAAGTGGCACTACAAATGGGTTCTTCGCGAGTATTGGTTCAGACTCGAGAGGCTCACCAACACCATATTTATTGACTGCCATGATGCGGAAAACATACTCATTTCCTTCTAAAAGTTTTGTAACTTTGCAATTTAGGGTTTGCACATTTGAATCAATGACCGTCCACACTAAGCGACTGGTTTCTCTTTTTTCTACAACATAGTGTGAAATATCGCTACCACCGTCTTGTAGTGGAGGTTTCCATGACAACATGCATTTTTCAGCAGTAACGCCTGTAATCTCAACAGGTCCTTCTGGTGGTCCAGGTCTATCAAGAACTTTAACATTAACAGGAACTTTCTTTTCACCTGCAACATTCTTTGCCAGTAATACATACTGACCACTGTCAACTCTAATGGCTTCCTTCACACTAAGGCTTGTTGCAAAATCAGTACTTTTTATTTCCATACGAGCAGTGTTTGCCAGCTCACGATCGCCTTTTAACCACTGAATGGAAGGTATTGGTTTGCCATGAACATCAGCTTCAAGCTTGAATGACTCACCAGCATTCACTACAATTGTGTCTTTGTATTTTGGATCCATACTTATCTGAGGTGGTTCTACTTCATCTCTTGCTGTAATTGCCCCTGAGCTCTCAGATGGTTCACTGAAAACACCTGCAGCATTTCGTGCTATAATACGGAACTCATACCTCTGGTTTTCAACTAGACCAGTTACTACAAATTGGGTATCAATGACATTTGTAAAGCTTGCTTTCATCCAACGACCATCAGGTAGCTCCTTCTTTTCAACAACATAACCTGTGATCTTACTTCCACCGTCATATACAGGTTTCTTCCATTGAAGTGTTACTGAGCTTCTTGTGACAATTATAGGTTCTGGACGACCCGGAGGGTCACATGGGTCATGTGCAGTATAGCATTCAGATGCTCTACTTGCCTTTCCAATGCCCACTATGTTTTCTGCATAAACTCTGAACTCATATTCGAGACCTTCCTCAAGTCCTGTTGTCTTAAATTTGGTATCTGGAATAGGTGTTTTATTCAGTTTAGCCCAGAGAATACTGTTTCTTTCTTTGCGCTCCAAGTGATACCCAATGATCTTGCTGCCACCATCATTGACTGGTTCATTCCACTGTACCATCATGCTGTCTTTTGAGACGTTTGTTACAAAAGGTGTTCCAGGTGGACCAGGAACTTTAAATGGATACTGGGCTACAATTGACTCTGAAGTAAGATAGGTACTCTTTCCATATCTATTCTCGGCTGCGATTCTGAATTGATACTCACATCCAGTCTTTAATCGACATGCTTTTATAGTTGTTCTTGCAACAGTAGCTGACACCATCTGCCAAGTTGTGGTCGAGGTGTCTCTTTTTTCTACAATGTAATTATTGATAGAGCTACCACCATCATACTTAGGTGGTTCCCAGGAAATGGTGATACTATCTGCTGTTACTTCATCTACTTTTACTGGTCCAGTTGGAGGTCCTGGTTTGTCAAGGACAACAATATTTAGGGTCTCAGTTGCCTCACCTGCAGAGTTTGTAAGTTTAACTAAGTATGTCCCCACATCATCTCTGCATGCTTCTTTTATTGTTAACACTGTGTTATTTTCTGAACTTTCTGCATTTACTCTTGTAGTCTGCTTCAATGCAATATCATCTTTATGCCAAAACACTGCTGGTTTGGGTCGACCAACAAAAGGAACATCAACCTTTAAGTCCTCTCCTGCTAGAACACTGAAAGTGGTAAACAGTAATTTGAAAGCTGGTGGAATCACAAGGTCTTTTGCAACAACTGGTATACCCAGCTGACGAGGATCACTGATACCTTTCTCATTCTGAGCTGAAACACGGAAGGTGTATTCTTCACCTTGGATCAATCCTGTGATAGTGGCTTCAGTAACTTTTACTGTAGCACAAGTTGACCACTTTTCACTGCCTTTGCTTTGCATTTCTACAATGTAGCCCAGAATTCTGCTACCACCATCATGTTCAGGTTTTTCCCAAGATAAAGATACACTATTGCTTGTCACATCCAGCAAAGTTATTTTCCCGGGTGGAAGTGGTCTTTCTGATACTTTTACAGATTCTGAAGTTTCAACTGGAAGGCCTATTCCATACTCATTTTCAGCTAGGACTCTGAAGTAGTAGTTGCAGCCTTCTTGCAGTGAATCGACTTTCCAGCTGGTCTTGTGGCAATTTGCATTAACAGTTGAATAAGCTTTTCTTGTTGATTCACGCTTTTCAACAATGTAATTTTTTATTTTAGAGCCACCATCTATGAGAGGAGGCTCCCATGTGAGTGTAACTGATGACTTTGTAACTTCTTTTATTTTCAAATCTTGAGGTGCCCCTGGGGTATCAAGAACTCTGACGTTCACAAATGCTGACTTACTACCTGAGCTGTTTTCAATTGTCAGTATGTATTTGCCACTATCAAATCTATTTACATTTTCAACAATAAGTAGAGTATAAGAACTTGTTGATTCAATGCTTGCTCTATCCAAAGATTCTCCATGTTCTCTTGTCCATTTTACTTCAGGCGCTGGTCTTCCTTTAATTGGGACAAAGAGCCGTAGAGTACAGCAGGCTCTAATAGTGACAACTTTACGCAGCTCTGCATCAAGTTCAATTTCTGGAGGTAGCATTCTCTCTTCAGCTTTTGGAGTACCAGGAACAAGAGCAGGTTCTCCAAGACCTTCAGAGTTCATAGCATATATTCGTATTTTATACTCTTGATTTTCTTTTAGGTTAGTGATGGTGAAAGAAGTGGCCTTTAGACCTGTTGGTGGAGTTACAATCTTCCACTCGTCTTCTTCAGGTAGTGCTATCTCAACCATGTAACCTGTGATCTCTGATCCACCATCATATACTGGTTTGTTCCATGCTATTGTAATTGAAGACTTGCTGCTGTCCAAAACACGAGGATTACCTGGGGGACCAGGCTTAAATACAGTATCACAAGCTTTATAAAATGGACTGGTTGGGCTTGGCTCACTGATGCCAGCAGCATTTTCAGCCATGACTCTGTATTCATATTCATGACCTTCTGTCAGTCCAGACACTTTATAACGTAAGTCAGTAACAACCCGTTTATTACACTTCACCCACCGTAGACCAGCCCTGTCTCGACGTTCCACGATATAGTTAATTATTGGGCTCCCACCATCAGAATCAGGATGGCCCCAACAGACAATCATAGAATCTTTTGTAATTGCTGTAACTTCAGGTGTTTTAGGTGGATCAGGTGGCACATATGGATTTACTGCAAGAATGGGCTCTGATTCCAGAGGCTCACCAACTCCATATTTGTTAACGGCCATAACACGGAACACATACTCGTTGCCCTTCAACAGCTTAGTAACCTTCAGTTTAGTTACTGGAACTTCTGTGGCTACAGCTGTCCATGCCAGTCTACTGGTTTCACGTTTTTCAACCACATAATGGTCAATCTTTGCTCCTCCATCATCCAGTGGAGGTAGCCATGACAGCACACATTTTTCTGCAGTGACTTCAGACACAGCCAAAGGTCCTTCTGGGGGACCAGGTCTATCAAGAACTTTAACATTGAAGATATGCTTAGCAAAGCCACCAGGATTTGTTGCAGTAAGTGTGTAGGCACCGCCATCTCTTCTTGAAGAGTCTCTATTGGTGAGAGCAGTAGAGAAATCTGCTATTTTAATTTCTAATTTTGCTGTGTCTTCAAGTTCTTTTTCTCCTTTTGTCCATGTCATAGTTGGTGGAGGGCGGCCTGAAACATCAGCCTCAAGTCTGAAAACTTCACCTGCTTTCAGCACTAATGTGTCTTTATATTTAGCATCTACCTTTATCTTTGGTGCTTCAATGTCATCTCTACAAGTAATTGCATCTGATGGCTCAGAGGGCTGACTAACAGCACCCCCAGCATTCCTAGCAATCACACGGAATTCATAGGCAGCATCTTCTGTCAAGCCACTTACAGTGAATTCAGTCTCTAATATATTGCTGAAATTAGCTTTTAGCCAACGGCCATTAGGAAGGTCTCTTTTTTCAACAGTGTAGCCAGTTATCTTAAACCCACCATTATATTCTGGTTTAGTCCACTTCAGTGTAATTGCATGTCTTGTAATGTTCAGAGGTATTGGCTTACCAGGTGGATCTATTGGGTCTAGGGCAAACATAGGCTCAGATGGCTTGCTTGGCTTACTCTTCCCAGCCAGATTTTCTGCTATAACACGGAATTCATATGCAATGCCATCAGTAAGTCCAGTTGATTTAAAGATATTGCCTGATACCAGCATTTTATTTACAGTCTGCCAAAGAATGCTATTTCGTTCTTTTCTTTCAATGTGATACCCCAAAATTGGGCTTCCACCATCAGTAACTGGCTCATTCCAGCTAATGGTCATGGTTTCTTTGGTGACTGCTATCACCTGAGGAGTTCCAGGAGGCCCAGGTACCTTAAATGGGTAGTTGGCAACTACAGACTCTGAAGTAATGGCTGGACCAATTCCATATCTGTTTTGAGCTTTAACACGGAACTGATACTCAACTCCAGTAGTGAGACGAATGGCTTTAAATGTAGTACGTATCACTGTGGTTGCCAGTTCAGTCCATGTAGTACTGTCAGTTTGACGCATTTCCACAACATAGTTGCTTATTGGTACACCACCGTCATTCAAAGGAGGCTCCCATGAGAATGATAGAGAGTCACATGAAATTTCATCGAATTTTATTGGTCCAGTAGGTGGTCCAGGTATGTCATGAACCTGAACTGTGATTACTTCACTAACTTCTCCAACAATATTTTTAGCTGATAATGGGTATCGACCACTATCACTTCGTTTACATTCATTGATGGTTAGTATAGTAGCAGTTGCAGTATTTTCATAATTTATTCTTTGTGTTTGCTTAAGTATCTCATCTTCTTTCTTCCAAGTCACAGTAGGCCTTGGACGACCAAGCACAGGGATTTCAATCTTTATATTATCACCAGCTTTGGCAATGACTGTTTTCTGGTAGATACCCCGGAGATCAAACTCTGGTAGCATTGTTTGCTCTTTGATAATAACTGGCCTGCTTTCTCTTGGGGCACTTCTTCCAGCACTGTTAACTGCCATAACCTGGAAAGTATACTCTTCATTTTCAGTTAGATTCTTTACTACACAGTCCAGTGTTTTTACAGTGGTGACGTGTGCCCACTGGTTTGTTCCTTTCCTCTGTGCTTCAATTACATACCCAGTGATCTTGCTGCCACCGTCATGTTCTGGTTTTGGCCAAGCCAGGCTAACTGAGTTCCGTGTTATATCCATAATATTAAGACTCTCAGGTGGGGATGGTGCCTCAGAAGCTCTTATGGGCTCCGTGGTTTCAGCTGGTTCACCAATACCATACTCATTTTCAGCCAGCACTCTAAAATAGTATTCACACCCCTCAGCCAAATTAGTAATCCTGAAGGAGCACTTCTGGCAGTTGGTAGTGACTGTTGAATATGCTTTTCTAGTCGATTCACGTTTCTCAACAATATAGTTTGTTATACGTGAACCACCGTCTATTAGAGGCATATCCCATTGGAGAGTGATGTTGTCTTTGGTTATTTCCCTAGGCTTAAGGTTTATTGGTGGACCTGGTGTATCCAAGACCTTTACATTTACAAAGCCAGTTTTCTTACCAGCAGCATTTTCAAGAGTCATTACGTATTTCCCTGCATCATATCTGGTGCACTCTGTGACAATCAAGAGCGTAAAAGAATCTGTATTTTCAATACTGGCACGTCCTTTGAGAGAAACATCATCTTTTGTCCATGTAACTTCTGGAGTTGGACGCCCTTTAATTGGCACAAAAATACGAATAGTTAATCCAGCTCTAACAACAAGTGTTCTTCTTAGTTCAGCATCTAATTCAAAGTCAGGAATTTCTTCACGGTCTTTGATTTCCACGCTTGGAATTATTGCTGGTTCACCCACACCTGCAGCATTCATGGCAGAGATTCTGAAATTGTATTTGGCTCCTGTTTGCAGATGAGCAACAACAAACTGAGTGATTCTTAAAGCAGTCCCTGTTGTGTCTTTTACCCATTCTTCTTCTCCTTCCTTTTGATGCTCCACTATATAGCCAGTGATGTCAAGACCACCGTCATAGTGGGGCTTGCTCCAGGCTAAAGATGCACTTGTCTTTGTAGTATCAGTCACTCTTGGGTTTGCAGGTGGACCTGGTGGGTCTGAAAAGTGAGCAAAAGATAAAACATTGCATTACCCAGGAATTCACTCTTACACTGTCTGAATGTCCTCTCTAACCATGCTACCCACCCACAAAAAAGAAAAGACATGATACTAACATGCAATATCCTTGCACATGATTGATTTTGAAGCATCACTTGGTGGTCCAACTCCTGCTCTGTTTTCTGCGCTGACACGGAATTCGTATTCATTTCCTTCCAGGAGACCAGTTACTTTGCATCTAAGATCTGAAACTGGTTTCTTTGTTGCTCTGACCCATCTTAAACCTTTCTTTTCTCTTCTCTCCACATAGTAACCTGTGATTTCACTTCCACCATCATCTACTGGCCTTTTCCAGGTAACTGTGACAGTATTTTTCGTCACATTTGTTACTTCTGGTTTTCCAGGAGGGCCTGGGGGACCTTTTAAGGAAGAAAAATGTAGTTAAAACAAATATCAAGTCTTCAGAGATTAATGAAAGCACACCAGAACCTCTTAGCTTGTTCTACATACCAAATCTATCCACCATTTTAACTGGTTCTGATTGTACTGGTTCACCCTTGCCATATTGATTTACTGCTGAGACACGGAAAACATATTCATTTCCTTGAATGAGCTTGCTAACAACATGCCTGCAGCTTTCAATATTTTCAGCAACCAATGTCCAGAGCAGTCTGCTAGTTTCTCTCTTTTCAAGAACATATGATTTGACTGGTGATCCACCATCTTCTGCAGGAGGTGACCATGTAAGAGTTGCTTTTTCTGCTGAAACATTGCTGATCTCAATAGGTCCTGGAGGTCCTGGAACATCTAAAACTTTCACATGTATGCTCTCCTGCTTAGTGCCAAAAGGATTGGTTGCAGTAATTGTGTATTCTCCAGAATCTTTTCTGGCTGCGTATTTGACAGACAGAGTAGAAGAAGTTGGTGTGGTTTCAATGTGCACGAGCTCTGAAGGTCTAAAATCTTTTCCAGCTTTTGACCATGCTGAAGTTGGAGGTGGTTTGCCACGGATACTAATAGCAGACACTGTAATGGTGTCCCCTGCTTTTACTGTTAAACCTTCCTTCAAAGTAGGATCAATAACAATGCTTGGTGCCTCTGTCAAACAAACAGAAAACCCCAAACGTTATAATGAGAAAACAGGAAAAAAAAAAAAATTGTATTAATTATTCAAATAAAATTCTAAATTTTTAATGTCATCTACATACCATACTCATCCTTGCATATTATGGTTTCTGTGGATTCAGATGGAGCACTGATAGCTCCAGCAGTGTTCTTTGCTCTAATTCTGAACTCATATTTGGAGCCTTCAGTGAGGTCAGTTACAGTAAATGCACAGTCTGGAACATTCACATGATTAGCTTTTGTCCAATTCTTTGAAGGTAAATCACGCTTTTCAACAATATAACCAGTTAATTTGTGTCCACCATCATATTTTGGTTCTGTCCAAATGAGTGTTACTGAGCTCCTGGTTACATTGATAACTTCAGGTTTCCCAGGGGGATCTAAAAGAAAAAGAAAATAAATAGTTGTCAAACAAAACTTATTTCAAATTTCAGAATTTGCCTTTTTACTTTCCTGATGACTTACCAATAGGATCAAGTGCCACAACTGGTTCAGATGGCAGACTTGGTTTACCTACTCCAGCCATGTTGATTGCCATTACTCTGAATTCATATTCCAGACCTTCAGTTAATCCTGTCACTCTGAAATCTTTCATTCTAATTGGTGTTTTATTTGCTCTCTTCCACAGAAGACTGTTTCTTTCTTTGACTTCAATGTGATAACCTAGAAGAAAAATAGTGTGATTAAAATATGAGGGGTTTTCTAGAAATCTTCATTTCTCACAGCATTGTGACACATCATACTGCCTGTATGGCATGTCACATAGGCATTGTGCAAGAGGAACATTGAAAAACAGATTAAGAAATGGATGTGGCCATACACTACAGATGCATCTAATAGCAACAATGAGATGTTTGTAAATGCAAATTGCTAATTTTAAGGACCCAAGTAATGTAAGATATAGGTGAGTTTGGTTTTGTTTCTTTAGACTTTTTGGCTCTGTGAAAAAAATGTTGTTTCTCAGTCCTAACTTTAAATTTAAAGTTTTAAAAATTCATCATGGATAAAAAATAGGTAGTAAAACAGTAAAACAATCAATCAATCAATTTAAAGCATAAACACCTGGTAGTTTTATCTTACCCTTTGACAGAGAGAAAGACCTATTAAGGACTGAAATATGAGGAGGCTTTTGGGTATATACCTGTGATTGGTGAGCCTCCAGTTCTTCTTGGATCAGTCCAAGTTAAAGCTACAGAGTCATGCCGCACAGCAACAATGTTGGGAGGTGGAGGAGCATCTGGAACATCTAAACAGCATTTTAAAAAATGAAGAAACATTAAACATCACCCCTAAACCACGTGGGGTTTTTCAATTTTTAAAATTAGATACTTACCAAATGGATGTTTTGCAATGACAGGGTCAGATTTAAGACCTTCACCTACTCCATATTTGTTTTCAGCCCTGATCCTGAATGTATATTCATTTCCTTCATGAAGTCTTGTAACTCTAAATGTGGTTTTCTGCACTGCGGAGGCACAAGTCACCCATTTATTGTTTACATTATCTCTCTTCTCTAGGACATAGTTGGTGATTTCTGAACCACCATCATCTTTTGGAGGGCCCCACTTTAAGGTTATGGCATCAGCTGTGACTTCTTCAAATTTCACTGGACCTGTTGGTATGCCAGGTTTGCCAACAACTTTCACAGAAATAGTGCCTTCCTTGCTGCCAGCAACATTCTTCAGAGTTATGGTGTATTTTCCAGCATCAGCTTTCTGGCAGTCATGTACTACAAGTGTGGTGTTAACTGCTGTAGACTCAAATGCAACTCTTCCACTCTCAGTAAGTGCCTGGTCTTCACCTTTCTTCCAAGTTACAGATGGGACAGGCTTGCCTTTAATTGGGATTTTAAGACGGAAATTGCTACCCTCTTTAGCTGTATAGCACAAATCAGGTAGATCTCTTAAATCAAGATCAGGTGCCACTGTAAAAATAAAAAAAAAGAAACAATGATTATTCAACTATGTATAAACTCTGTAATAAAATTAAGATGCTATTTAAAAGGCATCTGATTTGTATGTATGCACAGTAATGACGGTACGCATAAAATGGTATTTGTTTAGCATGGTAAGGTTTTGGTAGTATATGGGGCTACAGGGGTGGGCTCTGTGGGAAGTTGCTAGAAGCTTCCTCTATGTCTGATAGAGCCAATGCCAGCCATCTCCAAGATGGACCCACCACTGGCCAAGGCTAAGTGCCATCAGCAACGGTGGGAGCACCCCTAGAATGTATTTAGGAAGGGGGAAATAAGTTACTGTCTAAGTAACTTGCAGCTGGAGAGGGAGGAGTGAGAAGATAAAAGAGAAACAGCTATGCAGACACCAAGATATCCACCTGCAGCCAACCATGGAGGACCCAACAGGCAAATGCCCAAAGGAGACTACAACCTCGTGAGAAGCCTGCACTGGAGCAGGCTCCTGGCAGGACCTGTGGCCCCGTGGAGAGAGGAACCCATGGTGGAGCAGGTTTGCTGAAGGAGTTGTGACCCCGCAGGGGACCTACGCAGGAGCAGACTGTTCCTGAAGGACTGTACCCTGTGGCAGAGACCCACACTGGAGCAGTTCGTGAAGAACTACTGACCATGGGAATGACTCTCATTGGAAAAGTTAGTGGTGAACTGTAACCCCTGAGAGAGAACCCCTGTTGGAGCAGTGGAGGAAGAGTATGAGGAGTCTTCCCTCTGAGAAGAAAGGAGCAGCAGAAATGTGTGATGAACTGACTACAACCCTTATTCCCCTCCCCCTACACCACCTGGGGGGAGGAGTTAGAGAATTCAGGAGTAAAGTTAAGCCCAGGAAGAAGACAGGGGTGCAGGGAAGGTGTTTTTAAGGTTTGGTTTTATTTCTCATTATCTTACCCTGATTTGATGAGTAATAAATTGAACTTTTTTCCCTAAGTCAAGTCTGTTTTTCCCATGATGGTAATTCGTGAGTGATCTCTTGCTGTCCTTATCTTGACCCACAAGCTTTTTGTTACATTTTCTCTCCCTTGTCTAGTTGCGGAAGGGGAGTGGTAAAATGGCTTGCTGGGCATGTGGTATCCAGCCACAGTCAACCCACTGCATAAAGAAATATAATTTGGCTAAGTGAAGCACTGAATTAATGATCTTGCTTCTTACCAACATCATCTCTTGCCACAATTGTAAGCTCTCTTGGAGTTCCATATCCAGCGTCATTTTGGGCTCTCACTCTGAAAGTGTATTCTTGTCCTTCTTTTAGGTCTCTCATTGAAAAATGGAGGTTCTTTGCCCGCATGACTTCTTGCCATTTATCTTCACCAATGAGGACCTCAACAACATATGCAAAAATACGGCTTCCACCATCACTGATAGGTTTTTTCCATACTAAATTGCATGATGATTTTGTTACAGCTGAAGCTTTTAGATCCACAACTGGTCCAGGTGTTTCTAGAAGGAAGAAAAGCATAGTAAGTGTCCATTTGAGCTAAAACTAAAAATTATCTGAATACCAAATTAGGCAAAATGGATTAAGTTTTCTTACCAGAAGCTTTAACAGCATCACGAGTTTCACAGGGGTCACCAATGCCATATTCGTTTTCAGCAAAAACCCTGAAGAAGTAGGATTTGCCTTCTTCTAAGTTAGTTATCCTGCAGCTTGTCTTTGGACATTCTGTTGTTACTGTGGACCATGACTTTCTTTCTGCATCGCGTTTTTCAACCACATAATTTGTGATTGGACTGCCACCATCTATTAGCGGAGGTTCCCATGTAATCAGGGCAGAATCCTTAGATGCTTCCTTTACAATCAGGTTAACTGGAGGGCCTGGAGTATCTAGATAAACACAACAACCCCACATTTGATTTAGTAAACAACAAAACCAACCAACCAAAAACATGATTAAAAGTTAACAAATATACTACAATGGGGAAACCCCTGACACTTACCAAGGACTTTTACAACAATAGTGTATGCCTTTTTGCCACAGCTGTTCTCCAGACTGAGGATGTATTTTCCAGCATCATATTTGTTTACATTTTCACAGCGCAGGAAGGTATCAAAATCAGTTGATTTGATATCTAATCCTTGTCTGTCTCTTAGGTTGGCACCCACTTTAGACCATGTAATCTTTGGAGGTGGACGTCCTCTTACCGGCACATAAAGTCTCATTGTGACTCCAGCACGCAATACAAGGACTTTCCTTAGTTCTGCATCAAGTTCTCCTTCAGGAGGAGCTGTGTATTTAACAAAAAAACACGCAATTAAAACATATTCTTTAAAACCATCACAAAACAAAAAGTCCCTCTTCACTGGCATTTCACTGTATTAACCAACTTGTTCTCATGCCTGTGATGATGCTAAAGAGTCAGTGTCCTGACTCCCGTTTCAAGATCATTGTCAAACTCGGCAATTTTTTTGCACTGTTTTCACTACTGTTTTTTTTTTTTTTCCTACCTTTTCCACCATTTATATTGCCTATCATATGAAGAAGTCTTATAGTTTCTCTAGAATTCAAAGAAGTTTCAAAGCCTCCTGGACTGTACTCTGTGCTGCTTATGCTGAACCAATACAGTTCTGTGAAGCAATGTTTTTGTACATACAGCAAAATGCATACAGAAGCCAGCATGGCTCTTATGGAGTAAGTGTCAAAAAATTAAATAGTGCCACACAGATTCTTAGAATAGTAATTTTTGCTTCAAATTATTTAGAAGACGTGAATAAGAATGTAAGTTTTAAGAACAGAAGTGAGATCTGAAAAGTCTAATTTTAGGATTAGAGAAAGAAAAAATTCTTGAGGATCCAAAATAGGAGTCGGAAATGTATCTAGCATACAAAAGAAAAAAAGCAGACACCAGTCAGATTCTACTCAGTTCCTAACCGCCCTAATTCTTTTCCAAATTAGCCACTTTTAGCCTACACTGTTTGAGAAAATTCCAGATTAATCTGCTTCTGTGATCTGTGACAAACCCTGTCTTTGGAACTCAGCCCATGAATTCAAGCAGAAGCTAATAAGGTAATTTGTTTCCAGTAAACATACTTAAAATGTCTTTGGCAGTGTGTTTATCAGGAACATCACTTGGATCACTGTATCCAATCTTATTGACAGCATAAACACGGAACTGGTACTCTGTATCTTCTATCAGCCCTGTTACCACAAATCGTGTAGCCTGTAAGTTCTTGGGTAGATTGCATCTGACCCAGTTGTCTGTGTCAGCTCTTTTTGCTTCCACTAGATAACCAATAATAGGACTTCCTCCGTCATATGCTGGTTTACTCCATGACAGGCTTATTGAATTACGAGTAGTATCAACCACTTTCGGGAAAGCTGGTGGGCCAGGAGGATCTGAGAATTAAAATAACAAAGTTATTGTACCAAATGCTGTGCAAATATATTTAGAAATAACCACGGAAAATACCTGAGGCTTTTAGCTTACATTGAGGATCACGAGCATACACTGCTTTAGATGGTGCGCTAGGCTTGCCAGGTCCAGCTTTATTCAACGCTATCACCCGGAACTCATATTCTGTTCCTTCTTGGAGTCCAGTAGCTTTAACAGTTCTTTCAATTACAGGCTTTCTGGTTACCTTTGTCCAGTTAAGAGCCTTAGTTTCACGTTTCTCAAGCATATAACCAGTTATTGGTGATCCACCATCATTAGCTGGTGGCTTCCAGCTAACAGTCATGAAGTCTTTCGTTACATTGCTAATTACTGGTGGATCGCAAGGTCCAGGTACATCTGTGAAGATTTATTTGGAAGTTACGTTTTCATTCATAAGTATATACAAAAAAAATGACCAATTAAGCTATCTCACAAAGGACTTACCATATGGATTCTTAGCAACCGCTGGTTCAGTGAAGATAGGGTCTCCAACACCATATTTGTTTTCAGCACATATGCGGAACTGATACTCGTGTCCTTCAATAAGTTTCTCCACTGTGCAGCTTGTAATGGGTACATTGGCACTGACTTGGGCCCAGTTTGGTCTGCTTGTTTCACGTTTGTCTACAATGTAGTTAGTAATTTCTGAACCTCCGTCTTCCAGAGGAGGCTCCCACAAAAGCATTGCACGATCTGCATACATATGTTTGATTTTAACAGAGGCTGGAGGACCAGGCTTATCTAGAAAAAATAACATCACATTGTTATAGCTCTGTCTCTTGCTATATCATTTAACTAAAACCGAATTTATTAACAGACAGTCTTTAGCTTACCAAGTACTTTAAGTTTAATGGTTGCTGACTTTGTTCCACTTGCATTTTCAGCAGTAATAGTATAGTCTCCTGTTTGCTTCCTGTTAACACTGAACAACTCAACTGTAGCAAGATTTCTCTTAGTGGTGATCTTAACACCTTCAGATGGCTTTAAAACTTCCCCGTCTTTCTTCCAGGTAATTGATGGCATTGGCTTGCCATATACATTTGCCTCCAGACGCACATTCGTTCCAGCTTTTACTGTAAGCTGTGATTGCATAGACAGATCCAATTCTATTCTGGGGGGAACTGAAAGGTAAAAGCCCAACAGTTAATCAATCCAGTAATATATAAACATTTCATTCTTCACATGAGGGTTAGTTCAATATATACAGACTTTTATCAGAGTTCTCAAATGCTTCTGTATTTCTTACCATTTTCTGGATGAATGGTCACTGGATCAGAAGGTTCAGAAGGTCTGCTAATGTTAACTGCTGTTTTAGCAATTGCTCTAAATTGATACTGAGCATTTTCTTCTAAATCGGCAGCTGTATACTCTTCTAAGGGTATTTGATGTGGAGTTGTATTGCACCGGACCCACTTATCACCAGGTAATTTGCAAGCTTCAACAAAGTAGCCAATAAGTTTGCTACCACCATCATGCTTTGGTCTTGTCCATACCAGTGATGCAGTACTCTTAGTGACATCAATAACTTCAGGTTTTCCAGGGGGATCTAAGGCAAATAAGATCATGTTATAATCTGTATTACAAAAAAAGCTAACATATTAAACAATGGCTTTAATAATACTGGATACCCACACACTGCACTCATGGTAAACACGAAAATATAAATGTAAGGGCAAACTGAAGATCATAGAGTTGAAGGTATATTAAAAATGACCATAAAAACAGTAGTCTCTTGCAATTTATTGGTGTGTTTTGCTTACCAACTGGTGCTCTTGCTGTGACAAACTCAGTTGGTTTACTAGGTTTACTTGCTCCAGCTCTATTCAGTGCGTAAATTCTGAAGGTATACTCAAGGCCTTCGATGAGCCCCACACAAGGGTATTCTGTGGTGCGCACAGCTGTGTCATTAGCTTTCACCCACAGTAAACTGTTCCTTTCTTTGCGCTCAATGAGATAACCTGTGATTGGACTGCCTCCATCACTATCTGGTTTATCCCAAGCAACAAAAATGCAGTCCTTATTGACCTTGGTAATACGTGCATTCTTTGGTTCACTAGGAACATCTAGAAAGAAATACAAATATAGATATCAATTACATGTTTTCTTACTGGGAGGATTAAAAAGAGAAATGCTGCTATCAACGATTCACATACCAAATGGGAACCTTGCTATCATCTTTCCAGAAGTAAGTGGTTCAGAAATCCCAAAACGATTTTCAGCACGAACGCGGAACATATACTCTTCTCCAGGAATCAGTTTTCCAATTCTGCAGCTTGTCTTTGTGACAGAAGCTAAAGCTGTTACCCAGTCTCCTCGGCTTACATCACATTTTTCAACTACATAGTTCGTAATGTTACTGCCACCATCTTCAAGAGGTATATGCCATGCAAGAGTGCATGCATCTGCATCTATTTCAGAAATATCAAATGGAGGCTGTGGTGGACCTGGTTTATCTGTGAAAAAACATATTAAGAAAAAAGGGATGAAAGAACATGGCAACAACTGGAATATGCTAAAACTAGATTTGTATAAAGCTATTATTTTTGTATAAAAATAATCAAATGAAACATACCCATGACTATCACTCTGATTTTCTGACTATCAGTACCAGAGCTATTTTCTGCAGTAAGAGTGTAAAAGTCAGAATCTTTTCTAGTCACATCTTTAATGATAAGAACAGAAGACTTTTCTGCTTTATGTACAGCAAGGCGACTGGATGTAAGTACATCTTCATCTCCTTTCAACCATTTACAGACTGGCTGAGGCTTCCCATATACATGAGCTTCAATTCTCAGTTTCTTTCCAGCTTTGATGTGAACATGATCAGGCATCAGAATCTTAGGTGGGACTGAAAGAAAATCACATAGAGATATATAAATTCAACTTCTGTGATATATTGATTTTTTCTTGTGTTTTCATGTGAAGATTCTCTGCTTCCCTCTTTAGTGAGAAAGACTTCCTGCACCAGTAGGAATGACTTCATAATTTTTAATTTAGCTTCCACTTATGGACAAGTAGAGATTCTGCAGTAGGCAATATCTATTTCAGTCTTTTACAGTCTTACACATTTTGTAAGAGAACATTTTTAAGTTTGGATTGCCTTCTCACATGTTTACGTAGAGGCTATTGCACTACTAATGCATGACATAAAATACCTCATCCAGAACTTGTTGCTAACTCATTGCACTTTCTACAAGACAAACAAGAAGGAGAAGAAAAACTGAAGTTCTCGCTGAACGAAACCCATTTCCACATTCAGTCCTTTTATACTCTTGAATTCTTCTTCTTTTGTACAAAATCTTTCAGATTTCTTCCAAAAGAGACTTGGCAGTATATACTTTTCTTCCTGCTACTGGCTAGTTTTCATTGTCTTTTGCTCCTGTACTTTCCTCTTTCATTGTCACAAATAAAGTAGGTTCTTCTTATCTGCCCCTTACCCCTACATCTTTCTCTGCTTCAGATACCCTGACACCTTAATTAGGCCAACTTGTCGTCCCTGCCTTTTGCTTTACATTCTCAACCAACTCTACAATATAAACTACTTGTTTTCTCTTAAAACAGGTCCCACTTTTGGCCCCATTTATGTCTCAAGCTACCATTTGGACACTTTTCCTCCTTCATTTTAAGTTTATTAAAGACCTTTTTTATTTGTCCTTAGTTTCTGTCTTCTGGTTCCAACTGAAACAATACCTATAAAATTCTCTAATAATTCTCAATTAGTGCTCAACTCTCATCCTTTCTAATTTGTTAAAATATTCAATACAGTTAAACATAATACTCCAGATGAGTTCATAGAGCATGTGTCTTTCTGGGACTCATTCAATGAACTAGAATTCTTCCTCATTTCATTAGTAAAGCAGAATATTGCAACACAGATAGTATTTAGATTGTTACTTACTGAGTTGTTCTTTGATTTCAAATATTCCTTCAGTTTCTCTAGGCAAACCTACTCCTACTGCATTTCTAGCCGCCACTCTAAACTTGTATTTCTTTCCCTCTTTCAGACCAGCTACAACAATGGAGAGATCTTTAACAACTGAATATTCCGTCCAGCGATCTGCTGGTTGGTCATCTTCTTTGTAGCTAACAATGTACCCATCAACTTTAGAGCCTCCATCACGCAGTGGTGGCAGCCAGCCTAAAGTAGCACTATTCCTCGTGACTTCAGTAACTTCAAGTTTTCGTGGTGGATCAGGTTCACCTTTAAGGGGAAAAAACAACAACAAAAAAAACAAAAAATGAAACACATTAAACATTGAATTTCTGAGATTTTCTGACTCTTGAATATTTGTTGAATTATTGGACATTACCTGTGCTAACTCAACAAGGACAATATGGCAAAGAACAAAATTCTTAATAATTAGAAAGGTATTATATTCATAGATTTTATTACTTGAAAGAAACTGACACAGAAATATTCATGTTTATCACTGAGTAGTTAGTGGCATTGTCCAATTTAGAAACACCAACTTTCAAAAAATTACAAAATCTTACTAAAATTAGAAAGAAAATACAAAATGTGCATAAAGGCATACTTACTTAGCGGATCTGATGCTAGAACTGGTTTTGGTATGTCACTTGGAACACCTTCCCCATATTCATTTACTGCTGTTACTCTAAAGTAATATTCATTTCCAGGTACAAGGTTAGCTATTTGGAAACTAGTTTTCTTCAGTTCTGCAGTGACTGTTCCCCAGGTCTTCCTGTCAGCCTCACGTTTCTGCAGGATGTAATGAGTCACTGGGCTACCACCGTCATTCTCTGGAGGTGCCCATGAAAGATGACATGACATCTTTGTGACATCTGAAACCTTGAAGTCCAACACAGGTCCAGGAGTATCTGTAAAGAAATTTCAATTTATGCTAGTCTTTTCTTTAATAAGCTATAATTAAAGGGGACTAACAGCTTCCTATACACGGCAGTTAGTGTTAGCTGACTGGGGTCATAAAAATTCTTGCAATAAATATTTAATATAGTTAAAAAATTGTCTAGCAATATTTCTTTCATTACTTACCCAGGACTCTGACATTCACAAATACAGCCTTTTCTCCAGCTGCATTAACAAGTGTCAATGAATATTTGCCTGAATCATCACGTGTTGAATTAGGAATGACACAGAAGGCCATAGTGTCAACCAGATCAACTTGTCCTTTTCTGATAACGTTATCGATACCCATTCTCCTCCAGGTGACTTTTGGTGCTGGGCGACCCCTAACAATGGCAAAAAGTCTAATAGGGCATCCTGCCCTGACTGTGACTAACTTTCTCATGCTTGCATCCAACTCAATCTCAGGAGGTTCTGAAAGAAAAAATTAAAGGAATAAAAATGCAAAGTTTATCACATGAAATAAAATAAAATCAGAGCAAATAAAGTTTGTACGTCAATACTCATAAAGAGAACGGGAAAACTCACCAAGTATTTCTTTGGGAGACACAGCTTCTTTCAGTTCAGCTGGTCGGCCAAGACCAACCTGGTTTTGAGCAGAAACTCTGAACTCGTACAATTGGTTTTCATCCAGGCTGGTGGCTGTAAATTCTGTGTGAATAACTTGGGCAGCAACATTGCATCGTTTCCATCCTGCTTCAGGATCAGCACCCTCAACTTTTGGTCTAATTTCTACAACATATCCAATAATTGGAGCACCACCATCATACACTGGTTTTCCCCAGCCAAGAGTTATTGAACTCTTTGTGCTATCAACCACTCTCAGGTTTGTGGGAGGACCAGGTGGTTCTGAAAGACAATAAAAATTACAAGTAATAACACAGTTGTGCAATTTAGCAATCTGTTATGTTAACATTAAAACAAAATACAGTAGAATACAATAGTATGATACCTATTGGGTCTTTTGCTACTACAGGTCTTGATGGCAAGCTTGGTTCTCCAAGTCCAACTTCATTTTCGGCACTGACACGGAATTGATATTCATGACCAGGGATGAGATTAGTAACCTTCTTGCGTCTCTCTGGGATTGCAGTCTTAGTAACAGGAACCCATCTCAGTGATCGTTTCTCTTTCTTCTCTAAAATGTATCCTGTAATTGATTTGCCACCATCATACTCTGGTGGATTCCAAACTACAGTCATCTCTTCTTTGCTAACTCTTGTGACGTCTGGAGGGTCAGGGCGACCAGGTCTATCATATTTTGTTTTTGCAATAATTGGGTTTGTTTCTGTTGGTGGACCAGTGCCCATTTTATTCTCTGCACGAACTCTAAATATATATTCATTACCTTCAATAAGCCGTGTCACATTCGCATAGTTTGTTAAAACAGAGGAAGAGTATGTAGACCAAACCATACGCTTGCTTTCACATTTTTCCAGGATATAGTTCTGTATTTCACAACCACCATCATCTTCTGGAGGGTCCCAAGTAACAGTACATCTATCACTTGAAATGTCAGTGACTTTCAAGTTTCTTACAGGACCTGGTTTATCCAAGACAATAACAGTAGCGTATGCTACGAAACTACCAGCTGTGTTAGTTGCAGTGATCACATATTTCCCACCATCACTACGCCTTGATTTTGTGAGAACAAATTTAGATGTGTCAGAAGTTGTTTCAATGCTGACTCTTGGAGATCTAGTTAGATCTGTGGCATCTTTGTCTTTTGTCCATACAACTTCAGGCTGTGGTTTTCCTCTGACTCCAGCCTCAATTCTAATTGTGTCACCTGCTTTTACAGTTAGCACACCGCTTAACTTTAAGTCTAGAACTGGTTTCTGCAGATCTTCTTTCACAACAACTTCACCTGTTTTTACCCAGTTACTTTCACCTGCCTCGTTCTTGGTTTGAACTCTGAATTCGTAAATCTTATTTTCAATACATTTATCTACCATGTAGTGTGTTTCCTTAATGCTGCCTTTGTGAACCCTTTCCCATTCATCTGAATCTTTCAGTTTTCTCTCAACATGATAACTTAAATTGGGACTGCCACCATCATAATCTGGCCTTCTCCATTTCAGATACACAAATGTCTTTCCTTTCTCTGCAATGTGAAGATTTTCTGGTTCTCCAGGCTTGTCAATAGGATTGATGGCAAGGATAGGAGTCTTGGTCTCAATGGAAGGACCTGGACCTATTTTGTTTTCTGCACAAACCCTAAAGAAGTATTCACGGTTCTCTATCAGGTTTGCCTTTATTAATCGCTTAGTGATATCAGAGGATACAATTGACCACCCCCTCTGGTTTGGTTGACGGCACTCTACTATGTAATTTGTAATTTCAGAGCCACCATTATCCACTGGACTCTCCCAAGCGATCATACAAGAATCTTTTGTGACATAGCTTATTTTCAGGTTCTGACATGGTCCAGGTCTGTCAAGCACATTAACAACAGCAAAAGCTTGAGCATGTCCACAGCTGTTCTTAGCTGCTATTATATATTTGCCATGATCAGATCTTTTGGCTTCTTTCACTTGTAGTTCAACATTAGGTAGATCTTGGAGTATCTCAACACGTTTTTCTTGAACTAATATTTTGCCATCTTTAGACCATGTTATGTCAGGATCTGGCCTGCCTTTTACTTTACCAGTAATACGGATTGTTTGGCCTACTCGAACAGTAATTATATCTCGACAGGTCACATCTAGGCTTACTTCTGGAGGAGAAAGAATATCCTTTGCAAGTACAGTTTCTGCCAGTTCTCTTGGTTCTCCCTCTCCCACAATGTTGACAGCTTTTATTCGGAATTTATATTCATTTCCTTCTATTAACCCAGGTACTCTGAAAGCACATTGTCTAATGAGTTCATCTTTATTGATCCTATTCCACTGAGTAGTTCCAGTCTTCTGACATTCCACAATGTATCCCAGGATCGGGCTGCCACCATCTTTGAGGGGCTTTGTCCACACAAGATCAGCTGTTTCTTTGGTTTTGTCTTTTAGTTTTGGATTAATAGGTGGTCCAGGAGGAGTGATAGGACGTGAGGCTTTTATTGGATCAGAGCTTGGAGATGGTTTGCTTAAGCCCACCATATTTTCTGCAAAAACTCTGAATTCATACGTGTTGCCTTCAAAAAGACCAGTGACTCTGTATTTCATATCAAGTATTGGTGCCTTATTGACACGCACCCATTTACCAGATGCTTCCCGACGTTCAAGTATATAACCAGTTATTGGAGTTCCACCATCGGATTTTGGTAGGGTCCAAGACACTGTTGCAGCATTTTCTGTAATATCATAAACAGTTGGTTTACCAGGTGGGGATGGTGGATCAAACATATGTTTAGCAACTGTTGGTTCTGAATCAAGGGGTGCACCAATGCCTATCTTATTTTCTGCCCGGACACGGAAAATATATTCACAGCCTTTCTGCAGTCGTGGAATCTTAATTTTTGTGTGACTTGTTCCAGAGCTAACCACTCCCCAAGTTTCTTTCTTTGATTGACGCTTCTCAACAATATAATTTATTATAGGACTCCCACCATCATCTTTAGGAGGGCGCCAAGAAATAACCATATGTTCTGGTGTTACTTCAAGAATATTAACAGGACCAGTTGGTGGGCCAGGAACATCCAAAACTGTAAGATGTAGAGCAACAGTTTTGCTGCCAGCTGCATTAGATACTGTGAGTAGATACTCTCCTGTATCTTTCCTTATACAGTCTTTGATGGTAAGTACAGTCGAATAATTGTCAGTCTCAATCCTGTATCTGCCATCTGGTTTAATTTCAATGCCATCAGTAACCCATTTTGCAGTGGGAACTGGCACACCTCTCATAATCGCAGGAAGTCTTACTGTGGTGCCAGCTTTAACAACAAGACCTTCAATTAATTTCACATCTAGGTCCACAGATGGAGGTACTGAAATTGGAGAAAAATAGAAATTACCTTTTCAGGGGAAATGCTTAAAGAGAGAAATAATCAGTGAAACAACATGCATAACTAAAAATTACCCAATTTTTCTTGACACTCTATTGGTATAGTTGTATCTGGAAGGCTAAGACCAACAATATTCTGAGCTTTCACACGGAATTTGTATATTTTTCCTTTTTGTAGGCCTGTAACAACACAGTCTAGCATAGGGACTGTCTGGAACTTTGTCCACTCATCTGCACCATCTTCTTGATATTCCACCAAATATCCAGTTATCTCAGCACCACCATCACGATCTGGTTTATTCCAAACAAGGGAAACTTCAGTTTTGTCAACATCTACATGATGCAGATTCTTTGGTGGCCCTGGAGGATCTTTTAAATGGCAAAAAAGAAATGGTTACTAGGATGGCTAATCTATGATAGCAGTGTGCTACATTCACATTAGTACCAACAAGATAATCTCAAAAATTACCAAGAATAATATGAACAAACCAAATCATATAATTGAAGAACACTTACGCAGTGGATCTATAGCTTTAATAGGCTTGAGCGTTTCCACATATGGACCTCTACCATACTGATTCTCAGCTGCAACTCGGAAGACATACTGAGTGCCTTCCATCAGATATTTAGCCAAGTGACTACGTTTCTTGGAGGATGATGAGATGGCTACCCATTGTGCAGAAGCTACATCTTTCCTTTCCACCACATAGTTGGTAATGACAGAGCCACCATCATCTTCTGGTTCCATCCATGTGAGATAGCAAGAATCGCTTCTAACTTCACTGACTTGCAGATTTCTGGGTGGACCAGGCTTATCTAATATTGACAAAAATCGAATTCATTATTTATTTGATAACCAAAACATTTTTTTACAAAACTTAGTAAATGTCAAGAGAAATTAATATATATCATGCAATTTTTAGTCCTTTTTCTACTGTGTATTTTTATAACTCAGTTTATTGATATTTTCCAGAAACTAATTTATTTCTGAATCTCTAATTATAGAATGAAAACATGCATTATAAAAGGAATATCAAAAAGATTACCTAAGACCACAACTTTTACTGAAACTGTCTTTGAACCAGCTGGATTTTCAACTGTCAAGGAGTAAATTCCACCATCTTCATGGACAGTGTTACGAATTTCAAGCTTACTGCCAACTCCTGTAACCTCAATATCAGCTTTGGGTGAGACCTCATGATCCTCTTTCTTCCATGTGACTTTTGGGAATGGAACACCTTTAATAACAGCACTAAGCCTCAGGGTATCTCCAGCTTTTACATGCTGTTCTCGGGCCATGTTAGCATCAAGTATCAGCTCAGGAGGTTCTGGAATCAAAATGATATGGTTTTAGAAAATGAAGAAAAAATCTCTTCTTAGGTAAACTTATCTGAATTTATTAAACTCACCAAGTCTGTCCTTTACTTCTACTGGATCAGGAACATAGGCTGGTTCAGATTCACCTGCTGCATTGACTGCCTTGACCCTGAATTTATAGGTCAAACCCTCAGTAAGGCCAGTGACTTTGTATTTTGTTTCAGGACAAGAATCTGCTGTAAGATTAGCCTTTTTCCATTCCTCATCTCCAACCTTCTGATATTCAACAAGGTAGCCAATTATCTTGCCATTACCATCATGACGTGGAGGTTGCCAAGATAAATCAACTGAATTTTTAGTTTTATCTACTGCTTCCGGATTAATGGGTGGACTTGGCTTTGCTGTTACAAAAAGAAAAAACAAAATAAGGAAAAGAAATAAAATTATTTTCTTGCTAAAGAGTGCATTAAAATTTCAATGAGAAATTATGTGTAATACTTTACCGATTGGATCTCTAGCAAAAATTGGTTTTGATGGTGGACTAGGATCACCAACACCAATTTCATTTTCTGCTGAAACACGGAATTCATACTGACAGCCTTCAAGGAGGTCAGGTACTTTGAACTGAGTACCGGGGAAAATTGGGTCTTTGGTAACTCTAACCCATCTTGGAGCCATTGTTTCCTTCTTTTCTACAATATAGTTTGTTATTGGCTTGCCTCCATCATACGGTTTATTCCAAACCACTACTGCAGAGTCTTTGGTAACATCCTTAATGATTGGTTGCTCAGGTGCATCAGGAACACCTGGAGAAAAAAAAAAGGAAAAAAAGTATTTTATGAGCTCTACAAAAAGAGTACAGATTAAAGTATCAAAGTAAGAATGCAAATGAATAACATACGGAAACGGTCCTTGGCTTTCATCTCATCAGAGATGAGAGGATCACTTATGCCGTAAAGATTTTCAGCATAAATTCTTATTTGATATTCTCTTCCTTCAAGCAGCTTCGGAATTTTGCATGTGGTCTTTACTGTGGCTGAGGTAACTGGCATCCACAAATCTCTGTGTGTATCCTTCTTCTCAATAATGTAATTTGTAATTTCACTGCCTCCATCATCTAATGGAGGTTTCCAGGAAACTATCATGTGATCTTTATGAACTTCATTGAATATAACTGGGCCTACTGGAGGTGATGGACGATCTGTTTAAGTAAAAAAAAAAAGCATTATATGAACTTCACATGAGACATAGATTAAACAGTGTTGATATAGTAAATATATTATGAAAGTAGAAACATGGCATCACAGTTTTAATAAGGAATCAACACCTCAAAACTATTCCTCTTTAATACGTGTTTGACTTACTGGACTTAATTCCGTAATGCTTATGAAGTATTTGGTGATTCACATTTTCTACAGTGTTGACATTCTGTAAATGCTTGTAAAGACATTAAACTGTTCATGCTGAATAACTTAATTCAGAGTTAATTATGTACTCTAAATTAATAAATAGTATTTCAGTATAAATGAGAATGTAGTAAATAATATTATTGTAATAAAGAACACATTTTAATATTCATATTTTATATAGTTCAGTGAATTCTAATCACTACTACAAATCATGGACATTACCATTGTTCAGTAAAACCTACCAACAACATTAACTTGACAAAATCCTTTTCTTGATCCTGTGCTGTTCTCCACAGTAACACAGTATTTGCCTGAGTCTTCACGGACAGATTTTACTATCCCCAGGCAAAGAGTTGTAGGAGTTGTCTTGATCTTTGTACGGTCATCTTCTTTTACAACAATATCATCCTTTAGCCAAGTAACCTTTGGTGTGGGCTTGCCTGAGTAACGTCCAGTCAGGCTGAAAGCTTCACCAACCCTAACAATAAGCTTGTCTCTGAAGTCAAGGTCAAGTGATGGAGGAGCTGAAAGATGATATTAAAAACACAATGACCACAAATGTCAGCAATATTAGTAAGAAAAATTAAGGAATCGGTAATCACTGTTTTAGAAAGAAATGTGACGATGATACATACCAATTTCATCCTTGCAGGTGATTGGTTTTGTGCAAAATGATGGTTTGCCTTGCCCCACAATATTGCAAGCACTCACACGATACTCATAGGTGTCACCCTCTTTCAAGCCTTCTACAGTGTATTTCCTATCAAGCATTTTCTCCTTTGTAACTTTGTGGAATTTCTCTTTTCCAATGAGACGGCTCTCTAGAACATACATGGTGATTTCTGAGCCTCCATCATATTTTGGAGGATTCCAAGTTAATGTAACAGAGTTCTTGGTAACTGCTTTTACTTCCAGGTCTTCTGGACGGTCAGGAACAGCTGTGGACAACAGGAAAATACAGTAAATACATTTTTCTGCATATTCATTTCATATGACAGTAATCCAAATCTGAAAATATACTTACTTATAGGAGATCTAATAACAATTTCTTTGGTAGTCTCTGTGAATGGACCCATGCCAATTATATTCTCTGCTGCAATTCGGAAAAAGTAAGCTTTCCCTTCAGTGAGTCCCTGAACAGTAGCATTTTGTCTTGTAACTGTGTAGCTTACTGGAGTCCAAGCTCTATGGTCAGATTCACGTTTTTCAATTATATAGTTGGTAATAGGAGAACCACCATCATCTTCTGGAGTAAACCATGTCAATTTGCAAGAGTCATTGGTCAGGTTCTCAGTAAGGAATGGCATTCCAACTGGGCCTGGCACATCTGAAAGTAAAGAAGTATATAAGCACAGGTGCTGAATGTCATGAAAGTTTACTTGCTCACAAGGATGAAGTTGCTATTTACCTAGCACATCAACAATAATAGTCTTCTTCCGCTCACCACCGGCATTTTTAGCAAGTAAAGTGTATAGACCCTGATGGCTCCTCTTGCAGTTCTTGATAACCAAAGAAGAACTAATAGCTGTCTCTTCAATTTTGGCTTCTTCTGGTAAAGCTTGGTCATCCCTACTCCAGGTCACTGTTGGAGTTGGTTTTCCTGAGACATATGCTATGATTCGAATTACTCCTCCAGCATGAACAACAATTCTGTCCCTGACACTTGCATCCAAATTAATATCAGGAGCCACTGTGGGAGGTGAACAAAGAAAATTTAATGAATTTTTTTTTCCCCACTTTCACTTAGAGGTACTGAAAATATAAATGTAAATGATAAATACCAATTCTGTCCTTCATTTCGATAATGTCTGTAACTTCTCCAGGCTCTCCAATGCCAGCAGCATTCACTGCTCTAACTCTAAATTTGTAAAAACATCCTTCTTTTAATCCTGCCACAACGAACTTTGTTCCTCTAATTTCTTTATCTTTTACCTGGAAAAAAATATTATACTATCAGCTAAAATCAAGGTATCATCAATTTCTTTGTGATGTTTGAAGCAAATCTTAGACCAGAAGTTGGTTCAGATTTACAAGCACAACACAGTCTTAAGCATATGTAGATCTAGCTCACACAGAGTTCTTCAGAATCTGTGTACAGAAATGCAGGACATAGGCACACAAGCTAATCTGAAGATCCACCTTCCTGATAATTCTAACAGACAAGGATGTTATAACACAATAGTCCATGGACTCAGAATAATTACATGTAATTTTGGACAAATAAAGTCATGTAGATGGCAGTGGAAAAAAATAAATCTTTAATCCTTTTAAACCCAATAAAAAGTCTGTTTACCTGGAAATAGTGCAGCAAATTTAGGTATTACTTAAGATGCACCCAAATGTTTATGGCAATAAAAAAGTAGCCAAGGTACGAATCAGTTAAATTTTAAGTAATGCAGAGGAATCAACAAGGAGGGGGGCTTTGCTGGAGGGGCTGGTGGAGAATGTGAAGCTGAAGGGCATCCTTGGCTGCAGTGACCATACAGTTTGAGATTCTTAGGGTGGCAAGGAGGGTGCACAGTAAGATGGACTTCAGGAGAGTGGACTTTGGCCTCTTTAGGGTTCTGCTTGGTGGACTTCCATGGGATAAAACCCTGGAGGGAAGAGGAGGCCAGGAAAACTGCATAATATTCAAGGATCACATCCTCCAAGCTCAGGTGGGCTTGAGAGGTGGGCCAGCACAAACCTCATGAAGTTCAACAAGGCCAAGTGCAAGGTCCTACACCTGGGTTGGAGCAACCGCAAGCACAACTACAGGGTGCGTGGAGGTTAGATTGAGAGCAGCCCTCAGGAGGATTTGGGGGTGTTGATTGATGAGGTCATCATGAGCCAGCAGTGTGTGCTTGGAAGCCCAGAAAGCCAGCTGTAGGCCGGGATGCATTAAAAGGAGTATGGCCAGCAGGTCAAGGAAGAGGATTCTCCCCCTTTACTCTGCTCTGGTGAGACCCAACTTGCAGTACTGTGTTCAGCTCTGGGGCCCCCAACACAAGGGGACTATGGATCTGCTCAAACAAGTCCAGAGGAGGACCATGAAGATGATCAGAGGGCTGGAGCACCTCTCTTATGAAGACAGGCTGAGAGTTGGGCTTGTTCAGCCTGGAGAAGAGAAGGCCCCAAGGAGACCTTAAAACAGCCATACAATACCTAAAGGAGGCCTACAAGAAATCTGAAGAGGGACATTTTACAAGGGCATGTAGTGATAGGACAAGGGATAATGCCTTTAAACTGAAAGAGGGTAGATTTAGATTAGACACTAAGAAAAAATTCTTTACTATGAGGGTGGTAAGGCAGTGGAACAGGTTGCCCAGAGAAGCTGGAAAACTGGTTGTGTTTAAGGCCAAGTTGGATGAGGTTTTGAGCTACGTGGTCTAGTGGAAGATGACCCTGTCTGTGGCAGGGGGATTGGAACTAGATGATCTTTAATGTCCCTTCCAACCCAGACCATTCTGTGATTCTATGATTATTAAAAAAAAAAACCCAAACAGTAGTACATTATTGAAAAAATATTTCAGTAATGAACTATTTAAAAAAAAAAAAAAATATCAGTTCCTGACCATGGTGGGGGATTTGTTACTAGATGATCTTTAAGATCCCTTCTAACCCAACCATTCTATGATTCTACTTTCACTGAAAATATAGGGACATAGTAATTGCAAATGATTTGGTACAGTCTGATACCAGTGAGACTTACTTTTGTGTCAGTTCTCACTTAGTCTTGTCTTCTGTTCTTCTACCACAATTACCTACATCTTTACATAGAAATTTAATTTTTTTCTTTTTTTTTTTTTTTGCAGTTTAGGGAACTGCAAAATTAACTTGATGTTGTGGAGGGGGATTTACTGACTTTTACAGTTGGTCTTATGTTTTAAACATATGAAGATAATTATGGTGCAAAAATATGAATTTTTAAAAAATAACTTGCATAGTGAACATATGTAAAAAATATATTTTTGAGAGATTTATTTTGATAGACTCACAGAGAAAATAAATGCAGATACCACAATATTCTTCTACCTACCCGTTCCCATTCTTCCTTTCCTTCCTCTTTATACTCAACAATGTAGCCAGTGACCCTGGAACCACCATCCTTTAGTGGTGGAGACCATTCCAAATCCACAGAAGACTTTGTCCAATCAGTAACTTTTGGAATAGGAGGGCCAGGCGGGGCTGAAAAATATCATCATACATCATCATTACAGCATAACAATATGTTCTATGCCCTTATCTGAATATTTTCACATTCAAAAATAGGAATCTAGAATACTTACCAATAGGATCTCTAGCAACTGCTGGATCAGACGGCATGCTTGGTGGACCAACACCAGCTGCATTGATAGCTGAAACACGGAACTGATATTCTGAGCCTTCAATAAGACCTGTAACTTTGTATGAAACTCCTAGTGTCATAGGTTTGATAGGATCACGATTAACCCTGGTCCATCTCTTTCCACTAGTCTCTTTGCGCTCCAACCAGTAACCAGTAATAGGAGAGCCACCATCGTGTTCTGGTTCTTCCCAGTTTACAGTCATTGAGTCACGTGTTATACTGCTTACTGTTGGCTTGTCACAAGGTCCAGGAACAGCTGGGTGAAAAAAATGACACACAGCTTGTAAAAAAACACTAAAGAAACACAGAGATAGCTAGAATGCAAAGAAGAGCTATGCACTTACATGGTCACAGTTGCATTAGGCAGTTACCTATCTGCATGAGACACCAGCCCTCCCACCTTCCCATCCCTGTTCAGGTGCATATACTTCTGTGAAACGTAAAATACCTTCCCTTCAAATTACAATTGTAAAAAACTTGTTTATTTCGCCTTACTGGATCTATCTAATTTCACTGCCCAGCCTAACCTTGGATGTTTTAAGAATGATTTTCTAGTGAAAACCTAGTATTTCTCCTACATCAGAGCTATTCTGCCTAAATTATCTTTCAAAACTGAAGGCAGGAAATTGACTTTTCCTGACCTAACATGTCAAAAATGTCTCAAACAAAACAGAATGACCTGAATCTTATCAGATAAATCCTTATTCATACATTAAAACCTTAAAAAAGCTTGAGTTTGCATTTTAATATATAACACTGAGGGAAAAAATTGGTTTTAAGTACTACATGTGCCTTTAAGAACTAACTACTGATGCTAAAACTCTTCAAGATAGTCTAGAAAACCTATTTACATGAAGAGAGAAAAGTAGTAGTGGTATTTAACAGATGCTGTACACATACCAGCAAAAAAAACACTGACATAATTCGGACGTGTATTTGTACTTACTGAAAAGGTTTCGTGCTGTTTCTGGTTCACTATCCAAAGGTTCTCCAATACCATATTTGTTTTGCGCCATAATGCGGAACACATATTCATGGCCTTCCATCAACTTGGGAACAGTGAATATGCATTCCTTAGGCTCATTAGTAACAGGTACCCATGTCTTCCTATTTGCTTCTTTTTTCTCTATAACATAGTTTGTAATCTTAGAACCACCATCATCTAATGGAGGAAGCCATGATATTGTCATTTTATCAGCCAAAATTGATTCAAATTTAATAGGTCCCACTGGAGGTCCAGGACGGCCTAAAAGACACAATTTATAAAGAAGAATTAATTAAAATGCTATTAAGTAACACATGAATGGTATAAATTGATGCAGTACATAAGAGTTCTTGATACCTACCCAGAACGTTTAGTCTCATCTCCTTTGAAGCAGTTCCCAGATTATTTACAGCTGTTATAGTATATAAGCCTGTATCATTCCTGCGAGACTGTTGAATTAATAAAGTGCAGCTATCTTCACCAACAATCTTGTTGACATGTTGATCATACATCACTGGTGTTTTGTCATCTGGTTTCTTTGGAGAAGCTTTTAGCCATGTTAATGTGGGGAAGGGTACACCCTTTATCTTGGCCACAATGTTGACATCTGTTCCTTCTTCAACCTCCATGAATTCTTTGAGTTCAATAGATGGTGGGCCTACAGAAAATATTGAAAAAATTAACATACAAAAATACTTCTTAATTTTAAAATGGAATTCGTATTTGGTGGTATCAGTTAGTACTTACAAGTCTGGTCTTTGACAACAAGTGGGCCAACAGTGGCTGAAGGCCTACTAGGACCTGCTATATTTACAGCTTTGACTCTGAATTCATATTCTCCACCTTCGACAAGATCCTCAACAGTAAATTTTGTTTCTTCCACGTCACGTCTGTTGCATTGCTTCCAAGTCTCCTTCACTTCTCCCGTACGATCCCAGCGGAGACATTCAACATTATAATGTGTAACAGGAGCCCCACCATCATTCTTTGGTGGTTTCCATGTCAAACTCACTGTGTTCTTGGTTACAAGGCCAATCTTTAGTTTAATAGGTGGATCAGGAGGATCTGCACAAACAAAACAGAAATGTGAATAAATCCACCGTACAGTACCATCTGACTTTAAAGAATTTGTTTGACTTTGATTTTACTTACGGATTGGATCCCTGGCTGTGGTCCGTTGAATGGTTTCTGCAGGAGGGCCAACACCAAAACGGTTTTCTGCACGCACCCGGAAGAAATACTCTTGGCCAGATATGAGATCAGGTACAACAAAGGAAGTACTTCCACAGTTTGCATTGACTTTAGTCCAGGCCTTCCCATCAATAGTTCTTTTCTCTATAACATAGCCTCTGATTCTATCTCCACCATCATCATCTGGCATCTTCCATGAAAGTTTACAACTACCTCTTGTGATATCACTTACTTTTAGGTCTTTTGGTGGGCCTGGGACATCTGTTAAGACAAAAGCACAACAATTTTACATAAGCACATAGAAAAATAAAGACTAAAATCTAGTATCCAAATACTTCAATGTCTGTAAGACGTACCAAGCACATTGACTCTGACATGCACAGTTTTTTGTCCTGCTTTGTTCTTTGCTGTAATACTGTATCGTCCAGAATGACTTCTGTTGCACTCAGGGATGATAATCGCTGAACGTGTTTCAGTTGCTTCCACCTGTGCATTATAGAAAAAGAAGTAACAGATCCACTTTAAATACTTCTGTTCAAAAAATGCAACACTATGTTATAAAATGCAACGATATTACAAAAAATATTTGCTTTACCTGAGCTTCTTCAGGTATATTATGACCACCCTCCTATAAACAAAACAAAATGATGTAAATATGAAAGGTGATAGGTTTAAATGTCTAGAAACACATGTAGAAAGAAGCTTTTTCTTTTACTAACCTTTGCTATTGTCTTTGCTTTTCCTTCAAACTCCCAAAATGTTTTTGGAACTGGACGACCCTTGATAACAGCTGGGATTTTAATTGTTGTGCCAGCACGACAAGAGAGAAAATCCTGTGCTCCAATATCAAGGAAGATTTCTGGTTCCTCTGCAAAAATATTTAAATATACAAATTTTAAGAGGTACTGAAAGTAAGTTTTTGTCAGCACTGATCTAAAACCCCACATAAATATGCAGAATGCAGGACTAGGAAAGAAAAGTTCAGTGTGTGAAAAGGAATCTGGGAAATGGATGAATAGAAAAATTTGTTGTAGTCATTTCTTCATAAAATACACATTATTTCCTCAGTATGACCGAGGTGCTCATCAGTTTTCTAATGGATCCTGCCCTGGTAATGGTCATCATGACACTTTCAAAAATGTTTGTCAATCTTTTGTTACATTTTTGCATAATTGCTCTGTTTTGACTTTAGCTTGGTTGGTAACCTGCTTGGACATTCACAGCAGTAGGTGGCATTTAGGTGTAAATACGTAAATTAATTCCCAGAACACATACCTAGAATATCTTGGACAGGTATTTCTGATGTTGCAGGACTTGGTTCTGATTCTCCAGCAGCATTTACAGCTTTCACCCTAAATCGATATTTTCTGAGCTCTTTCAAGTTGGGAATAACACATTCACAAGTAGGAAAGAGTTTGTCTCCTTCATTCACCTTCTTCCAGTCAGAACTACCTTCATCTTGCATTTCAACAATATATCCTTTTATAGGACTGCCACCATCCTTTTGTGGAGGCTTCCATGCAAGAGCTACAGATGATTTGGTTTTATCTTTGATCTCTGGGCAAGATGGTGGACCAGGAACAACTTGTAAAACAAGAGCAAGTAAATATTACCTGAGAGTTAGTGTCTGCATACATTTTTTCTGAGTATTTTCTAGAAGAATGCAAATATTTTCACTTTCTTTTGCCATGCATAGTGTATAATCACAGAACATGCACACTAATTACATATAATACATTATTAAGGGATACTTAAGGTTACAAGGCATAAAAATTGAACTCTTCAGGAATAAAGAAAAACAATAATATAAAAATCTGATTCTGAACTCAGGTTCATTTGGTAGTGTTTGCACTGGTGTAATCACAATTTAAGGTTCTTAAAAGAGGTAAAAAAATAAATTAAAGCTAATTATTTTCAAAATGCTGACAAACAGCAAATCAGAAAACTACTTTTTGAGTCAATATATTCTTTTTGGCTTAATGAAAACAAAGCATTGGATTAATTGTATTAAATTCAATAGAAATTATAGCAGCACATTATGGTTCCGGTGTGATATAGTCTTTTAAAACAGTCACACAAATTATGTACTTACATATGGGATCTGCTGCTAAAGCAGGATCTGATGGTTCACTGGGAGGACCAATTCCAGCAAGATTTTCAGCCATAACTCTAAACTGGTATTCAACACCTTCAGCCAAACGAAGCACATTGTACTGTAGACCTTTTACTGATGGCTTTGTTACTGGAGCCCTGTTAACACGTGACCAGTAGACACCTCCCACCTCTCTTTTCTCCAACCAATAGCCAGTTATTGGGCTGCCACCATCATTCAAAGGAGGCTCCCAAGTCACCAGCATTGATGATCTGGTGCGATCTAAAATTTTTGGCTTGCCAGGGGGTCCAGGAAGGCCATAGGGATCCTTAATAACAACTTTTTCTGAGAGGCATTCATCACTTATTCCGTATTTGTTTACAGCCTGGACTCTAAATTGATATTTTTCATTTGTTGCAAGATTCCATACCTGAAAGTAAGATTTAAATCAATACTTGGCTACTTTCAGAATAAACTTAAATAAATTTGATGTTACACAGCAGTTTTCACTTTAAATTATGTCTTGGAATCTTAGTGACATACCTACGCTTCTGTACTACACAGCTGTATATAATGCCCTAGGGATATTACTATTTCACACGCATGAGACCAAACTTTAAAAGTATTTTGGTTTTGCAGTTGGTAAAGCTACAGATAATGCTGAAAAATGGAGAGGAAGATGTCTTCTGAATTAACCTGAGATTAAGTAGCAAAAGAGAACTTTTTTTTTTTTTTGTCACATGAGGAAAACACACAGACATAGATGCACAACATTCATCCAATGATTCTGGAGTCTAAATGGAGCATGAGTGCATTACTGTTATTTTTTATGCATACTAAAGTATGTAATAAAGATATTTTATAAATTACCCCAAATCTTCTGTCAACAACACTTTTGGAGACTTCTTCCCACTCGGCTTTCTTCCTACTAGCATCACGTTTCTCAATAATGTAATGAGTAATTTCACTACCACCATTATCAAGAGGTGCATCCCATGTTAAATAGCATGAGTCTGCTTTAATATCAGAAACAGCAAGATTTCTTGGTGGAGAAGGACGATCTGTATGAAAGTAACAGAGCATAGAATCACATTAAGAAAAAGACAAAAGAATTCTATTAGCTGTCATTTTTTAAATAATGTTGCATCCTTACCATACACTTCAACATGCACATTGCGAAATGCAGTGCCAAGACGATTGGAAGCTCTCACAGTGTAAGTGCCTTTATCAGCCCTCACTGCTGCAGGCAGGATAAGTTCAGTTTTTGCCTCACTTCTAGATACTTCTTCCTTGGTTATCTTAAGTGCATCAGATGTCTGGTCAATTAAAACTTCATTCTTGTCCCATTCAATCTTTGGCATTGGCAGACCTGTCACATCAGCAGGAATATTAACTGGTTCTCCTGCCTTCACTTTGATAGTATCTCCTCTCACAGCCAAGCGTAATGTAACACTTGGAGGTACTGAAAACAAGAAGAAAAATGGCAGATTAAAGGTCGAGATAAAACAGAGAAATTGCCTTGCAGTGTTCTGGAGGTATTTGTATGGATTTCTTTAAAGCAGGTATACCTTCATCATCTTGTATAACTACATTGAGAGGCAATGATGGTTCACTTTCTCCAATAGCATTGACAGCTTTGACACGGAATTCATACATATGAAGTTCGTCAAGTTTATCAACAAGAAGAGATGTTGTTGGACAGAGCCTTGCATTAACTCTTTCATAGTCTTTAGAATCATGTCTCCTCTTTTCAACAATATATCCTAAGACTGGACTGCCACCATCACTACGTGGAGGTTTCCAATCAAGTGTAATGCTTGACTTTGTTCTCTCTGTGTACATAAACCTCTCAGGTGCTGTTGGAGGACCTATTAACATGGAAAAATTATAATGAAAGAAACATTTAAAAATCAGAGAATTTATAATCACACAAATACAGTATCTCTGGCTTTTTAAAGCCATAGCTTTTGTACGCAAAATATGTGAGTATGGTTAGGGGTAAAGTTTCTCATGTATGTGGATAAAAAGGTAACAAATACTGTCTCAGTAGATATCAGTATTTTGTTACATAAAGAACCATAGTAGTTTCACAGAACCGACTCAGGGATTGGACTGAAGTCATTAATCTAAGGCAGATGCTTCAACCAGTAGAAAAGTAAATACACTTTCTAGATAGAAAGGAATCCACAAAATAATAATGGTTTTTTAACCTACAATTAAAAATTGTTTAAAAACCCCCATAAAATTAGTCATCTTACCTAATGGATCAACTGCGAGAATAGGTCCTATTTCAACAGGTGGACCAGTACCAAACTTATTCTTGGCACTAACACGGAATTTATATTCTTGCCCTTCAACTAAACCTGTTATATCACATTTAGATCTCTCTGTGTCTACAGCTAGTCTCCATGTATGCATTTTGGCATCCTTCCGCTCAACAATAAAGCCAGTGATATCACTGCCACCATCATCTTCAGGATCAGACCAGTTCAGCAAACACATCTTTCTGTTTGTGACCACTGGCTTTAGGTCAAGGACTGGCCCAGGAACATCTGAAAAACAAAATCAAACAAGTAGGATAAAGCCCAAAGGTTGTCTCACCCGGAGAAATGCTCAGTTGATCAATTTTTTTTTTTTCTTACCAAATACTTCTACTCTGGTTCCTGCAGATTTGGAGCCACTGCTATTGGTAGCAGTAATTACGTATCTTCCATGGTCTTTTCTTAATGCATTCTTAATGGTTAATTCAGATTTTGTGCCGACATTTTCAATAACAACTCGATCTTTGTCTAATTCACCCTCTTCCATAGCCCATACAATGGTGGGAGTAGGACGTCCTGTCACAGTAGCAGGAATTTTAATAGTTTGTCCAGCCATGACCTGAATACCTGCTTTGACAGAAACATCCAGCTCAACTGTGGGAGGCTCTGCAGAAAAGAGAGAAACAGTTCATTAGTTCAAAGGAGAGATTCAAAAAGACTTTTTAAGCAGTTGGATATTTCTTGAAACTAGTACAATTGCAATACCTTTAGGTTCTGCAACTGTTGTGGGTTCGGTTTCACCAGGGGGTCCTTCACCAGCTGCATTAAGTGCAGTAACACGAAGTTTATAGTCTGCACCTTCTCTGACTTCTTTAACAGTATACTGTCGGACCTTAATGGGTTTCTCTGTGCAACGTGACCACTCGTTTACTCCCACCAGTTGTTTATATACATGGTAACCGGTGATATCTCCACCACCATTATATGCAGGAGGCTCCCATTCTAACTCAATAGAAGTTGAGCTTGTATCAGCAACCCTTGGAACTGGTGGACCAGGTGGCACTATAAATAAATAGGTGCAAATCAAAGTTAAAGGTTTAAGGTGGGTCCTGCTCTGTCTCCTGTCTGCTATTAGCTTCTGCTAAGCTACTTACTTATTGGGTCCTGTGCAGTTTTTGGATCTGACGGGGGACTAAATTTCCCAGGACCAGCTGCATTTTCAGCACATACTCTAAAGATGTAGGTTAAACCTTCCAACAGTCCGTCAACTTTTATTTCCAGAGCGTTCACAAGGCTCCTGTTGACCCGAGCCCAATGAGTACTATTAATTTCACGTTTTTCAATCCAATATCCTATGATTGGGCTGCCATTGTCTTTTGGTTCATTCCATTTAACCAACATACTGTTGCTGGTAACATCCTCCACATCAGGCTTATTAGGTGGGTCTGGTGGAGCTGAAAAAAAAGAATTGTAATTTTGTCACCATTCTTGTCTTTCTCAGAGCTTACTCAAAGCTAAGAGAGAACTAAGATATGAGAAATTACTAATTTTAAGTAATTCATAGTTCTTCTACTCTCTTTCTCAGGAACTTTGATTTCTAACTGCAATCAGTGATCAATAGTTCTCTCTTTTTGTAAGAATATTAGTTTACTGAACATAGAGAATGTCACTATTCAAATGTCAGGGTTTTAAGTTTTAAGAACGTGATTGCCACTTATTCCCTTACCATTGAAATTAGATTGTTTTCAATATTTCCCTTTATTTCAATGGTTTAAAATATGCAATAAATAATAATTATATTGCTAAAACTTCATGTGGGAAACATTCACATAGATGAAGCTGAGTATTCTAAGAGTCTGCGTAGTTTTACACTGGTTTTCTGAAAAGGTTGTATTTCAAAATTAAAACTTACAGAAAGGATCTTTTGCTGTCATTGGTTTTGAAACACATGGTGGCCCTGATCCAACTCTATTTTCAGCAAATACACGGAAGAGATATTCTTTTCCTTCAATCAGTTTTGTTACATGGAATTTGCAATGCCTGAGTGTTGAACTGACAGTGACCCAGCCCATTTCAGCTTTGGTATTGTCTTTCTTTTCCAGTACATAGTTTAGGATTTCACTTCCGCCATCATCAATGGGAGGCTCCCACTTGCAAATGACAGAATCTTTCCTGACATCTTCAAATACAAAGTTGATTGGAGGCCCAGGTGTATCTGTTGGTAAAGCAATAAAAATTATGAGTAATCATCTTATGCAATTCTTACCCAATACGCTGAACAACTTAGTGATTTTAAGGACATTCACAATATACCTAAAACATTGACTTCACATGAGGCTTTTGCAACACCGTGATCATTTTCCACTTTAATTGTAAATGTGCCATGGTCAGCTCTGATGGAGTCACGAATTGATAGTATAGACTCTCCTTCTTTATGGTTGTCAATACTCATACGTTCTGGCAGTGAAAGCTGGAAAGGTTTCTCTTCTTCAGCTTCATCCTTCTTCTTCCTTGTATATGTTGGTACTCTCTTTTTGATTTCCTCTGGTGTGACAACTTCATCATTCCTCAGCCAAGTGATAGATGGATAAGGTGACCCTGAAATATGTGCCTCAAGTATGATCTCATCACCTCTTTTCACCTCAAGGCCAGACTGTAGGTTTGCAGCTAGGAAGACTTTTGGAGCCTCTGTAATAACACAGAATAATAAATGGAGAGTAGAATATTCCAATATATTTGAGGATGTATAGCAATTACTACAAACAATCAAATGAGCGATTCATACCAATAGGATCCACGGCTTTCACAAAAGGAGTAATCCGAGAAGGCTCACTAATGCCAGCAGCATTCTCAGCACGAACACGAAACTGATATTCCTTTCCTTCCTCAAGACCTTTCACTGGATAAGTTAAGAGAGGTACCAGATAGTCATTGCACCTCTCCCACCTCTCCTTGCCCTTAGCGAGCTTTTCTATTATGTAGCCCATAATCTTGCTTCCGCCATCAAACAGGGGTGGTTTCCATGTAAGTGTTACTGATTTTGATGTTGGATTATGGACTTCAAGGTCAACAGGAGGATCTGGGGGCTCTGTGGAAGAGTAGCAAAAGAGGGATTATATGAGAAAAGAAAGTTTAAAGATTTTAGTTAAAATTCAATTTGGTGATTTGGTAAAAAAAATCTTACGTTTCGGGTCTTCTGCAATGATTGGGTTTCTTAGTTCAAGATATTCACCTCCTCCAATCTTATTGACAGCTTTAACACGGAAATAATATTCACTGTTTGGGATAAGATCTTTGACTTGCCATGAAAGCTTATTTTCACCAGACATAACTGGGATATATGTTCTACGACCAGCTTCTCTGCGCTCCAGAACATAATGCAGAATAGGAGTGCCACCATCAAAGTCTGGAGGTTCCCAGGATATTTTGCAAGAATTCTTAGTTACTTCACTTGCCTTGATGTCTTTACACTGTCCAGGTGGTCCTGTTTTAAAGAATAATAATAAAACTAAATAGATGGGAAACTGTATTCCTACAAATATGAAATTGCATTACATTTCTTTGTTTTGCAGAAAGAAGACCAAACCCACAGATGTTGGCTACACACTGTATATATATGAATTTATGCTCCTAGAGGTAGAAAAGTATTCAGAATTCTTATAGGCATTTTCACATGTGTAAGATGACTATTCATAATAATTTGGCTTTAAGCAGCCACTGAGTAGTTAGACCAATTTGGTGTAAAGTCTTGGGGTTTCTTTGTGGGATTTTGTAACATTATTGCCTTTACGGCAATCTATGTGTGTCTGAGTTGAAGTGACTTCTCCACATGGCAGAAAAGGGTTTTTTCTAGTCCTTTTTTCTGTCACCTGCAGGGCTCAAGCGAGGATAAGAAGCCTAGTTACCTATGACTTTGACATTGACTGAACCAGTCGTTGATGCCAGCTTGTTCTCCAATGTGATGGTATAAACACCAGCATCAGCATGAACACTGTCTATGACTTCAAGCAATGCAGAGGTGTAATCGCTCTTCATTGTTGTTCTGTCACCAGCTTTCAACTCTTTGCCATCTTTGTGCCATGTAATAGTTGGTGATGGAACAGCTCTGAAGGGTACAGGAATACTTAATTTCTGTCCTTTAACAACAACAATGTCACGAGTTTGTAGATCAATGGTGGGATTACCTGTAAAAGTAAGTATAATATTACTAAAAAGTTGTCAAACACCTTACTTTTTCAGTTATGCAGATCTGACAAAAAAAAAACAACCCAAAACCAACAACAAACAGAATCTATTCTTACAGTCTGGGTCCTTGGCAACAACTTTTTCTGAGACGTCTGATGGCTCACTAGCTCCAACAGCATTGACTGCTCTGACTCTCAGCACATACTCTTTGTCTGGAACAACACCTTCCTCCACTTTACATTTTAGATCTTTTATTGGACGAGAATTGATCCGCATCCATTTTTCTGTTCCTGCTTCGCACATCTCAACATTATACCCAATAATAGGGCTTCCACCATTCTTCTCAGGTGGTTTCCATGCAATGCAAATATGCTTTCGACCTGCATCTGTGACATGTAAATCCTGAGGAGGTGAAGGAGGACCTGCAGATACAGAAAAGAATTGTGTAATTTTTCTTCCATAATATCTGTTCTACACAGTACTTTGCTTCTATAATACACTGCATATTACACTATTACTTACTTGTTGGATCTTCAATATGAATGAGGTCAGTTGGTTCACTGGGATGACCACAGCCAGCTTCATTTTCTGCACGAACCTGGAACTGTACATCTGTACCTTCGATGACATCAGTCACTCTGAAATTGCAGTCTGGACCAGCTGTCTTGCCAGCTTTTACCCAGCGAGTGGCTAGTTTTTCTTTCTTTTCAATAATATATCTGAATAAATTGGGGAAAATACTATGAGACACTTGCAATATGAACACTTCAGACTTCTTGCTCAATAAGAGAGATAAATAGAGATTAGAATAGTTTAGACAATGGAAAAAAAAAGTTGAGAGAGTCACGGTGGACTTTACTTCACAATTCAGCCCCTTAAGCCCTGGTAGGTCTTGGATGTAATGGGGCTCACATCACTGACAAATACAATTGTAAAAAACAATTCTTGAAGTTCTGCTGTGTTCTTAGGTTTTAGAGAGCTGCAGATATAAAAGAATCTCCAAGCTATACGTGTGTCTTTGCTAGTTTGGATCTCAGTGATTAGTTCACTGAGAATATTTGTAGATATTATTTAGCTGTAAGTTACTCAGTTGTTAACATTCTGCCTGTGATAAACTATAGGAAATGCAAATAAAGTGACTTCTAGTGTTTCAGGCAGATCTCTGTAGTTGTCTGTTTAAGACAAGCTTACTGTGACTGTGAAGGAGAAGAAGAATGAAAAATACAAGCTTACTGTGACTGTGAAGGAGAAGAAGAATGAAAAATAAAGAGGAAAAATCTAACTGTAGTTCAAGGTGAATTTCAGAGGACAGATAGTTTAGAAACCAAAGAAAAAGAATAAGTTAGAAGCAACCCAAAGGAGTAAACCAGTCTTGTTTTAGACTGTTTTCAACAGTCTAAATGCTTGAAAAGTGTGATAAAGAGGAGAATGAACAGAAAAGTGATGAAGCTTCATCTTAGCCCAGTGTATACAGGTTGAATAAGAAACTAAGGCAGAAGGAAAATGTAACAATATTACTTGGTAGGTGGATTTAAGTGGTTACAGCTCCGGAGGAACTGGAGACTACAGTTTCATTAATTTTTTTTATATTTTACATATAGTTCAATTTAATCTGATTAGATGTTTTCAGGATGTTGACAAACATTCATTGTTCATTTACATTAGGTTATTTATACTGACATAATTTTCACATTTTAAAATCAAGCCCTTAATTGCTTTGACCATATGGCTTCTCTTTACATTCATCCATCTCTTTTTCATATTAAAAATGTCCATTTAAAATGTAAACATTTTGAAAGAAACATATTGATTCATTAAAATATCTTAATCTATAGGAAACACTGCACAAACTTAAAACTTACCTTTGAATTGGTCTGCCACCATCATTCTTAGGTGGTTCCCATTTCAAATCCACATGACCTTTTGTCACTTCAACTATTGTAAGTGCATAAGGAGGCCCAGGAGTTGCTAAGGAATAAAATACACAGATCAGAATAAGAATCCATTACATGTGAGCTGTTTCTTCAGATCACTTGGTAAGCAAATCTCAAACTTACTGAAAGTATCTTTAGCAAGCACTGAATCTTCTATTTCACAATAGTCACTCTGTCCAATGGCATTTTCAGCAGCCACACGGAACACATACAATGAGCCTTCAGTCAGTGGGCTCACTGTGTACTTGGTATCTTTCACTGTTGTATCAACTGTCTGCCAGCCTTTACGTCTTACATCTCTCTTTTCAACAATGTAGTTGGTAATTGGGGAACCTCCATCCTTCTCTGGTACTGTCCATTTAAGATCTGCTGTGTTTTTAGTAATATTAATAACCTCAAGCCACCGAGGTGGTGAAGGAGGATCTGTAAAATATAATAAGAAAATAAAACCGGTTAGCTATTTACCATCAAAGGTCTTGTAAGACAGGGAATACATACTATTAAAACTTAGTATTTTTTTAGGTGAAGCAGAACAGATTTTAATATTTCATAAGCCTTCCAGGAGTTCACTTGGTATCTACTTGGTATCTACAGAGACAAGCAGACATGGCTCTTCTATAGTGTATTTGGAGCAGCAGCATGTTCTGAAACAATACTTACAGAGCCTCTCCTTGCACAGCACAGGGTCACTGGGTTCACTGGGCTCACTCTCGCCAGCCTTATTCACAGCTCTTACACGGAATGAATATTCTTGTTTCTCCATAAGCCCTTTAAGGAAGTGTTCAGTTGTGGGAACTCCTTCAGCCACTCTCACCCACTCATCTGTTCCAGTCTTTAATAGTTCAATGACATAAGATTCGATCTTTGCCCCTCCATCATGTTCTGGTTTTGTCCAGCTAAGGGATAATGATGTCTTGCCAACATCTTTCACAGTTGGCTTTCCAGGAGGCCATGGTGGATCTAGACAGAAGTCCAATATTAATTACATGATAGAAATGATCTTTTTAGTTGTTTTTGTTAAACTAAACCATAAAAAATGTATTTATTATACCAATTGGGTCTTTCACTAAGATTGGCTCTGTTTCCTTGCTTGGTTTTCCAGGTCCTGCAAGATTCTCTGCCAAGACACGGAACTTATATTTCTTCTTATTCGTAAGACCTTTAACCCTGGAAATAAAAATCAAGTTTGATTAAACCAAATCTACACATTAACTTGTGCCTAAGACATTATTCTCTCTCCTCTTTGTACTACAGTTTACCTGGAAAATCTGAAAATACGCAAATTACTGCTAATGTTGTTTTATGAAATTGTGAACATTCAAAATATGTATATTGTCAACAGTAAAATTGTGCGCCATGACACAGAAACAAATGGTTTGAGAGCCATCTTTCAGTTTTGCATTTTTCCATGGTTGTTAGTTAATACAAGTATCAGGAGAAAAAAAATCCCAGGGTTTTGGCAAATTTATACTTGAAACAGGTATGTTTGCTATTTTAGAATGTTTTATGAATTATCATGTACGACAGAAATTATTACGCATACATTAAAAAAAAAGATAATTTACTCTTCTGCAAAGACATTCTTCTTAAAAATTAATTATCAAAACAAGTATGTCACCAGATGCTCTTGTGAGACCCCACTTGGAGTACTGTGTGCAGTTCTGGTGTCCTTAACAAAAGAAGGACATGGAGCTGATGAAGTCCAGAAGAGGGCCATGAGGATGATCAGGGGGCTGGAGCACCTCCTGTATGAAGACAGGCTGAAAAAATTGGGGCTGTTCAGCCTGGAGAAGAGAAGGCTGTGTGGAGACCTCATAGCAGCCTTCCAATTCCTGAAGAGGGCCTACAAAGGATGCCCCAGAGGGACTCTTCATCAAGGACTGTAGTGATAGGAAAAGGGGTAATGGGTTTGACTGAAACAGGTGAAGTTCAGGTTACATAGAAGGAAGAACTTCTTTACTGTGAGGGTGGTGAGGCACTGGAACAGGTTGCCCAAAGAAGTAGTAAATGCCCCATCCCTGACAGTGTCCAAGGTCAGGCTGGACAAAGCTTTGGGCGACATGGTCTAGGGTGAGGTGTCCTTGCCCATGGCAGGGGATTGGAACTAGATGATCTTAAGGGCCTTTCCAACCTGAACCATTCTGTGATTCTATGATTCTATGATTCTGTGTTAGTTTGTTCTAAACTCATGGAAGCAAGGAAAAAAGATCAAGGGCAGCATAAAACTTGTTTAAAAGGCTTCTGTTACATCTTTATGTCTCTGTGACCTATTTCAGACTAAACTGACTATAGTCTTACTTGAATGCTGTATCTTTCACTGGCATTTTATTGCATTTTATCCATTTATCCTGCTCAGGATCATATCTTTCAACCCAGTAGCCAGTTATGGGGCTACCACCATCTTCATCTGGTTCATTCCATGTTAGGGTGACTGAGTCTTTAGTGACTTCTGTAGGCTTGAGACCTGTTGGAGGGCCTGGTGGATCTGTGCAAATTAATAAAAAACAAAACCCAAAGTCATCAATATATGCTTTCTTCCGCTCCTCACACCCCACTCCCCGCCCCCCCCCAAGAAAAAAAAAGTAAAAATTTAACAATTTAATCAACTAACCAAATGAATATTTTGCAATGATGGGGCTACACTCTACTGGCTCCCCAATACCATACATGTTCTCGGCACTGACTCGGAACACATATTCTTTACGAGGAGTTAAATTGGTAGCTCTGAAATTTGTATCCTTTATAGTTGATGACAACTTGTGCCATATTTCACTGTCTGTAGCTCTTTTCTCAAGGACATAGTTGGTAATTTTAGAACCCCCATCATCTCGTGGAGGATTCCATGTCAGAAGACAGGATTCATTTGTGATTTCTGATACATCAAATGCAGCTGGTGGCCCAGGTTTATCTGTAGAGGACAAGATATGAATGTTAATCTTCTGCTTACATACCTCAGGACATTACTAATGATTTTTATAAACACCATAAAATACATGCATACCAAGAACATTAACTTCAACAACAGCAGTAGCACGTCCACTGGTATTTACAGCTTCTATAATATAGGTTCCACTGTCACTCCTCTTGCTGTCTGTAATTGTGACTGTAGAATGATTAGGTTTGGTTTCAATGGTGATTCTGTCATCAGGCCTCAAAATTTTGTCAGCCTTGGTCCAAGTAATCTGGGGCTCAGGCTTTCCAACCACTTTAGCTGGCAGCTCAATTTTAGTTCCAGCTTTCACTGTAAGTCCAGCAAGAAGCTTCACATCTAAGAAAATTTCTGGAGCCTCTGATTTAGGAGAGAATAAAATCATTGTTATAGAAACGGTATCTCAGAGATTAGTAAAATAATGCAGCTATTGTAATTCAGTGATTAAGTAATTACCTTTTGCATCAATGGCTTGAATATCATCTGTTGGTTTACTTGGCTTGCTCGCTCCTATTCTGTTCAAAGCCTTAACCCGATATGCATACCACTCTCCTTCCTTGAGTTTTGTTACTTCCATCCTGTTTGTTAAACAAACAAAAAAATCCAGATATTTAAAATGGTGAGGATACACAGTTTAAAGGATATATCTTCTGATGTTAATATACTTACTTTGTTTCAACAACAGGTTCCCCACAAGTCTCCCACTTGTCTGTACCACGCTGAGATTTTTCTACCAGATAACCTTTAATGCGGGCACCACCATCATATTTAGGAGGCTCCCATGTTAGGAAGATTCCTTTTGATGTTGGGTTCCTCCATTTAACATTCTCTGGTGGATCAGGCACCGCTATTAAAAATTAAAAACAAATGGGGTCTTAGAAACCAGTTCAAGGAAGGTTGCTTTTTTGTTTTGTTTTGTTTTTTTTACATTTTATTTTAAAAAAAATCAACAAGATTTCAGAAACAGAAAATCAGCAGCATTGTGAAACAGTTGACTTACTTGCTGGTGCTGACATATTTACTGGTTCATCAATATATGCAGGTTCTCCTGGGCCACATTTATTGCATGCAGAAACTCTGAACAAATATTCTTTTCCTTGGATGAGGTCAGGTACAGTGAACTCTTGGTCAACAACCTGATCCCTAACCTAGAGAGAAAGAAGGATCCAATGCGTTTCTAAAATCTATTTCCAAAGGGCAATTACCAAAATAAGACATAAAATTCACTAGCACATGTGGAAACAATATGGCAAATAGAAATTGAAATAAGAAAGAATGAACTTACTTTGCTCCATGTTTTCCGGCTTACTTCACGTTTTTCAATTATATAGCCAGTAACTGGACTTCCACCATCATCCTCTGGAGGTTCCCATGACAACTGTACTGTGTTCCTGCTTACGTCTAAAACTTTGAGTTCTCTTGGTGCACTTGGACGAGCTAGAAACCATAGAAATTGTATTAATTATTTTGTAATCAGAATTTGACAGATGATCTCTATGTAATCTGTCTGCCAGAAGATTTACTCTTCTTAGTCGTGCTTCCTTAAACAGCAAACTTGGATATTGAAAACCAGAAAAGAGGGTCTTTTTGATGATGGATTTCTAGGTTTTAGTTATATTTTAATATATGTGGTTTACTGAAAGTTGTGTGATTTCACATTATTAACCTAAATATGTTTTAGCAATATAAATAGCAAATGTTATTCCTAGAATATATACATGTCCACTTACCGATGACATTAACGTTAATTTCTCCTGAAACAGATGACACAGGGTTTTCTAACGTTAAGGAATAAATTCCCTTGTCTGGACGTTCACTTGGAGTAATTACAAGTTCTGCAAAGGAGGCAGTTGTTTTCATTGTTACACGATCACCCTCTTCTAAGACTTGGTCACCAAAAGACCATGTGGCAGTTGGCACAGGGTAGCCAGTGATAGGAGCACGGATCTTGATTGGCTCCGGAACAATAACTTCCAGCCCATCTTTGAATGCACTTAGGTCCATTGTAGGTCCAACTGGAAAAAGCACAAAATTGATTTGGTGAAACCCTGTCAGATATTCTGAAATGGCTAATTTTATTTATTTTATTTTTTTTTTCCAAGGTAAGTATCTCCAGACAGGAGCCTTCAACACTGGGGCAAGCAGAAACACCGCGCTCAGGAGCCTCATTTCTGAGCAGCAAGAGCCGCCGAGAGAGCTTCAAGACCTTGCCAGGTCTTGCCCAGGAGCCGGCAGCTTCGCTGAGGCGAGACGCGACTCACAGGGGGCGGTGCCAGGAAGGGACGGCACCGCCCTGAGCGGGTAAAACTCGCCCCAGGGAGGGCGGCAAACAGAACAGTTTGTGCTCCAGCTGTAGCGGGGTGGTGATCCCTCAGCTCAGGAGCCAGGGCCCAGTTTGGGAGCTCTGCTCTGGTTGCCCCGGCGGAGGTAGCGTCGGCACCCAGACAGAGCCGATGAGAGGGGAAGCTGCAGCGCAGAGCTCAGGATGCAGAAAGTGCCCTCACTGATCTCCTGAGGCGGGGGTGCACAATGGGCAGGACTGCGCTCATTACGCCCTGCTGGAGGTACTCCTGCATCAGGTGGCTGAGCTGCCAGAGGCTATAAGGAGACTAAGAGATATTGGGGAAGTTGCGAGGAAGCAGGACTGCTTGGTCCAGGCCCAAGCTGTGCACAAAGTGGAGCACTGTGTACAGTTCTGGTGTCCTTGGCATACGAAGGACATGGAACTATTGGAACAAGTCCAGAAGAGGGCCACGAGGATGATCACAGGATTGGAGCACCTCCCGTATGAAGACAGGATGAGAAAGTTGGGACTGTTCAGTCTGGAGAAGAGAAGGCTGCGTGGAGACCTCATAGCAACCTTCCGGTATCTGAAGCGGGACTATATGGGTGCTGGGGAGGGACTCTTTGTCAGGGACTGTAGTGATAGGACAAGGGTTAATGGGCTTAAATTTACACAGGAGAAGTTCAGGTTACATATAAGGAAGAATGCTCTTCAGGCAACCTAACAGGTCTGTCTCTAATAGTACAGCTAATTATCTGCATAATTCATAACAGAGGAGAAACAGCTCACAATATCAAAAGCCTAAGGCTCTTTATACTAGTTGTCACAGCAGTTATTTGGTGAAAGTATACATATTATGCACAAGATGCACTTGTGTGCCTTATCTGATTAATTATCTTTAATAAATAGCATATGGCTTACCAAAAGTATCATCTGCAGTTAATGGTCCAATAGCCTCTGCTGGGTCTGACACACCAGCTGCATTTTCTGCTGAGACTCTGTAGTAATAACTGGATCCTGGTTTCAATCCAGTAACCTAAACAACACAAATAATTATTTTGTATCTCATATTAAAGATGATCTGCACATTTTGATTATTTTGTTGATGAACAGAACATCTTACCTTAAAAGTAAGAGCAGGTACTAATTTTGGGTTACAGCGAATCCACTTGTCTGTACCTTCTTCTTGCCTTTCAACAATATAGCCTAAGACTGGACTTCCTCCATCGTCGAGAGGAGGTTCCCATGTGAGCTGCACTGATGACTTAGTTTGATCTGAATGATCAAGGTTAATGGGAGGACTTGGTCTCTCTGAAAATAATTTGAGAGGAAAATGTTTTTTGCAACTTATAAAGGAGCATGGGTTTACATATCAGCTATCTATACCTTAAAGTACTATTTTTAAAACCATTGCATGGCTTTTTTTCTAAACTTTTTTTTTTTTTTATTGGTTGGATTCTAATTTCAGAGAAAAAATATTTGGATTTTTTACTGAACCAGATGGTGCACATATAATATAAAAACAGCCAAAATGTCCCTGTTTCATAATGCAGTCACAATCAGCGTTTGCATACTTACTGATTGGGTCCATAATTTTTACTGCACGTGTAGCAGGACTTGGTTTGCCAACTCCAACCATGTTTTGAGCTCTTACTCTGAAGAAATATTCTTCATTTTCCACAACATCAGTCAGGACGGCTGACAGTTCATCAGCTCCAGTGGTCATAGTTGGCTCCCATTTGATGGAAGCTCTGTTACGCAGTTCAATAACGTAGCCAGTAATTGGAGATCCTCCATCATACTCAGGTGGTTCCCAGGTAAGTGTAGCTCCAAACCTGTTCACATCAGTAACTTCTACATTCTGAGGAGGTCCAGGAACTTCTGCATTTTAGGGGGAAAAAGGAAGAACAAAGTGCATAGGTTTTACCTACTCTTTGAGTTTGTACTGCTTTGCTTACACTGTCACCAAACACTGAATTTTTCATAATCACTGCTCACCAAATTTGCTCTTAGCTTCCACAGGTGTATCTGTTTCCACGGGCTCACCAGTGCCCACCCTGTTCCTTGCGCTAACACGGAAGAGGTACTCAACACCTCCTTTTTGTAGTCCAGTAACAGTGTATTCACAATTTTCGGCACGGTCAGTGACCATAATCCAAGTTTTGCGCTTGATATCACGTCTTTCAACAACATAGCCTATTATTTTACTTCCACCATCACTTTCTGGTTCTTGCCAGGCAAGGCCAACTTCACCATCATAAGTTTCAGTGACTTCCAAGTTTCTAACTGGACCTGGAACATCTAGCAGAAATATGACGATAGTTTAGGGCACTGCATCTCTTTTTTTTTTTTTTTCCTCTGGCTTAAATAAATGTAAACAAGGTTTTAATAATAGGAGTATTTACCAATGACCTCTACGTTGATGAATGCTTCTGCCTGGCCATGTTTGTTTCGAAGTATAACCTTGTACCTCCCCTTATCTGATTTCTTTGCTTCATAAATTTTGAAAGTAGTACAGTCATTTGTCGTATCAACAGTTGTTGTGGGCAGATTTTCCTCCCCTTTCAACCATTCAGCTTCTGCTCTTGGGTAGGCATCATATGGAACAGTCATAGTTAAAGGCTTCCCAACATCAACTACAAGGTTTTGATCACCAGTCTTGATTCTGGGTGCAGCTAAGGTGGATGAATATGAAAAATAAGTACTTACATATTTTTTCTTAAAAAAAGACATATTTTTAGTCAGCTAACAGAAAATTAAAGGAGCTGTTGTATAGAAGCTAACATAGAAAACTGAAGGAGCTATTGTTTGAATTCTGAGCAAATCCTTAATACACTTATTGGATTGCTCCACAGAAATAAGCTCGGTCTGGTTGGTATGTACTGTGTCCTCCTATAAAGGCAGGATCACTGGTCTGATCCTGTAAAATAGAAAAATTAGGAATTAAATGTTTTATATGACTGAAGTGAGTAGGCCAAATAATTTTCATGGTTTAGATCTGCAGAGACCTAATGAAAAGGTTCTGTTTCCTTTAAGTTCAGTCCATGCTCTTTGTATAGACACTGAAAAGTAACCTGTATTTTTGCTCAGCATTTGGATCAAGGTGGAAGAATAAAAAAATGTTTGTTGCCTGAATTATAATTCTTACAGTTCACAGACTTGTATCTCAGCCTGATTGTGCATTCATTTTAATTCAACTCTTTGAAAGAAGAAAAGTCAATTTAGTTAACTCACTAACCTAAGATTTTATAAAGAAACACAAAGCAAGCATCTTACCAGCTAATTCAAGCTTAGCTCTAGCTTCCTTATCTTTGGCAATAAATCTGTATTCTCCTTGGTCGCGGGGCTTTATATCGCACACCTGCAGCCTGTGGACCTTTCCTTCACTCATCATCTGATGTTTGTCACCTTGGACAATAATCATGTTGTTTCTCAACCACTTGACCTCCACACCATCTTTGTTCAACTCAGCCATGAAGATGACATCTGTACCAGGAGGTTCATAAATATCTTGTGGTGGTCGGATGATCTCAACAGGGATTTCTGAAATAAATGTCAATTCATTTGATGTTATTTATATATTGTTTCTATTATGACTAAATAATGCAAGAAATAAGTCCTGTTTGACTTTACACATACCTTCAACAAAAAGTCTTGCCCTAGATTTCCTGTCATCTACGCCACAGGAATATTCACACTCATCATCTAGTCTGCAGTCTTTAATGATTAATCTGTGCAGATTTCCATCTTTTTCAAACTGGTATCTTTATGGGGGAGTAAGTAAGCAGCATTTTAGTTTACAGACAAGGTAACAAAGTGAAGCAATCATGTCTAGCATATTAACAGGCATAATAAAATGTACATACTTTTTGCCTTCTTTTATCTCTCTTCCATTTCTGTACCATCTTACACTGGCTTTCTCTTTGGAAAGTTGGCATGTAAAGACAGCATCATCAAATTCTGTGACGGTCTGGTCCCGAAGATGTTCGATGAAGTCTGCTGGTGCTTCTGTGATGAGAAGCTCTGCAACGGATTTGTCTTGTCCAGCAGTGACAGTGTACTCGCCTTCATCTATAAACCCACAGTCTTTAATAATGAGTGAGTGTTTGTACTTATCAATTTTGTACAAAATGCGTCTGTCGAATGTGATCTCTTCACCATTCTTTGTCCATTTGAGGGTTGCATTAAGGCGATTGACTTTACACCAGAATGTGACGGTTTTCTTTTCCATTGTCTCAATATCTTCAAGGGGCTCAACAATTCTGAGATCCTCCTCTGTTAAGACAAGAACCCCAAAGTGATTAATTTACATCCTCATGATCGTAACGTGAAATTGAATGTAAGGTGATGAAATAATTTTAATACAGTGCAAGTTATTTACCTAATACGGTTACGGCAGCAAAGCTTTTGACATGTTCACCTCTCTGGTTTGACAGTGCAATGGTGTAGGTAGCTTGATCTTTCAGCTGTGCATCTCTGATTCTGAGAGTGTAAACTAAATCCTTATGAACAATAATGTATTTTGCACTATCAAATATTGCCTCATCATTTTTGTACCACTTCTCTTTGGCACCTTCTTTATTGACTTCACAATTGAAGATAATTTCTTGACCCTCACTAACTTCTTGGTCCTTAAGGGGAGTTATAATCCTGAGTTTTTCTGAAATTGAGGAAAAGGAAGAAATAGAACACCATCTAGTATAAGGAATTCAACAAAATATGTACCCGAACATTGATAAAATAAATCTTACCAATCACTGTTAAACGTGCTGTTGCTTTAGCTTCGCCAACTGTGACAGTATACTTTCCTGCATCTCCTAGAATAGAGTCTTTAACTACAAGTGTTCTCTTTTTGCCATCTGAAATGATGTCATACTTATCACCAGGCTCCAGGACTGTGTCATCCCTCAGCCACTGTACTGAAATTACCTCTTTGGATACTGAACAGACAAATTCAGCTTTGTCTCCTTCAAGAACCTCAAGATTTTGTGGTCTGGTAAGAAATTGTGGTGTAAGTTCTGAAAGAAAAATATTTTGTAGATATATATTAATTTATTTTATGGTTTTACTTATGAAGAGAATAAACCAAGTTGTGTACTCTTACTGTTTGTTTTATTTTGTTTGTTTGTTCAGAAAGCAAGGCCACCAAAGTAACTCTCTTACCATGTACAGTAAGTTTTCCTGTTGTACTAGAGCTTGGGAGCTTGCAAGTATATTTGCCAGCATCCTCAGGATGAGCATTATGTATGAGAAGGATTCTCTTTCGGCCATCAGAAATATGTTCAAATCTAGCACCATCAGGCACCTCCTCATCTCCTTTAAACCAAGTAACTTCAGCATTAGGCTTTGAAACTTCACAGATCAATTTTACAGTGTCATTTTCATTCACTTCAAGATCAGGAAGCTTTTTTGTGAAAACAGCCTCTTCCTCTGCAACAAGAATTTTGAAAGATGATTAAATCCTTTCATCAGATCCCCTTTTTTTCTTGTTTACAGATTAGATTCTAAAACACTACCTATCACCGTAAGTAGTCCTGATGTTCGAGCTGTTTTTGCTTCACAGGCATATTCAGCTTCATCATCGAAGGCACATTTATTGACAACAAGAATGTGTTCTGCTCCTTTGGAAATGATGTCATACTTCTTGCCTTTTCTGATTTCAATGCCATCTTTAAACCACTTCACCTATTTCAGAGCAAATAAACATGGTCACTGATATTAACATGCTCATCATAAATTTCAGTTTTATGTTCATTTGTAATAACATAATAGAGTTGTCAGTTTTAAAAAAAAAACAACACTAGTTGAAGGAGTTACTCAGATTCAAAAGTATTGCTATTATTGACCTTGACACCTGGACGGGAAATTTCACATTCAAACCGGGCAGATTCTTTTTCTTTCACTTCAAGATCAGTTAGGGGCTTCAGGAACTCAAGACGAATAGCTATAAGAAAAAATAAAATTTTTAGTACAAGAAATTCTCCAGTAGAGAACAATAAATTGCTGGCATTGATATTATTATCAGTCATAGACACTAGCATATAAAGTTTATAGCACTTAAACATTTTGCATAAAATTTTTAATGACTTACGTTCTACATTGAGGAAACAGGATGTCTTAAAATCCTTAACTTTGCAAGTGTATGTTTTTGCATCATCCAGTGTGCAGCCATGGATAATGAGCTTTCTGACCCTGCCATCAGAAATTATATCATACTTCTTTGTTTTATGAATTTCTTCACCATTTTTGAACCATTGAACTTTTGCATTTTCCCTGGAAACTTCGCATTCCAGTATTGCGGTGGCCTCTTCTTCAACAGTCTGGTCCTCAAGTGGTTTAGTAAATTCAACTGGGGGTTCTAAAAGAAACAGATAGATTTTTTGATAGAAAATACCTAAACTAAAGCAGCCCTCTGCTAGTAGTGAATTGTTGCATACAGCAGTACTAATTTTCTTTGTCTGAATAATCAGAAAGGCTCTTAGATGTCTCTGTTGAAGGTGTTGGTTTTTTTTAATTATTTTTAATGCCCAGGCATATTCAGTTAATTTAGCTAATTTCCTTATTTTCAGCCTACTGTAAAGGTAGAATGAGTGGTATCCTTGTCCATGGAGTTTTTACTCACAAATTATCACAAAACCTTGCAAGTCAGTTTCTTTAACTGAACTATAGCCATATGATCTCTGTGACTCTGAAGTTATACTCCGAACTTAAGGAGTAATTTCCTTGAATTACTGTATCAGTTAGAAGTGTGTGGAGTTTTGGAGTTCTTAGGCATACATAGCTTGCAAACAGTGCAAGTGGGCATACAGACGATGTTATGTCAGTTGACAGATGGTGTAGTTGTGCTCTCATATGTTTCTGGATACGCCAAAGAATGGAAAAATGCATGGGGAGCCATAAAGGCCAGTTTTTGCAGGCCATCTTGAGGCCAATTGACTGTTCAAGTCTGCAATAAAGCCCTGGAAATCCTAATAAACTGATTCATCTGCTAGGTCTGACACATTTTCAGTATTTTGCCCTTTCCTCAGCTTTTCCATGAAGCATAAACATTTTAAGTGTGTTTTTTAATCAGGAGAATTATCTATCAATCAAATACTGTCTGTATGGTCCTATTAATTTGATTTATGGTTTATATTAACATCCTATTCCAGGATGAATTGTGAATGGAACATTAACAATTACCATGATATAATGAAAATGACTGACTTACCTTTCACAAAAAGATTTGCTTGAGTTCTGAAATCTTTTGCTGTCAGTGATACCTCTCCTGCATCTGTTAACTTGACATCTCTTAGAATAAGTGTGTGAACTCTCCCTTCAGCACGTGTCATGATCTTATAAAGTACATAAAAAAACCTTTTGTAAGTATCTACAAGAAATATTTAATAAACATTTAATGAAACAGTATTGCTATTTATTGTTATCTGTGGAGTTTGGTTTAATTTTATATGAAATTTTGGTAATTTCCTTTTTTATATACTATATATACCTCAAGACAAATGCTTTGAAGATTTTGAGAATCATTTCTGTTTTGTCTTTTCACTTACAAGAAATCATAATTTTAATTTTCCCGTTTTAATTTATTTGTGTCCTTGTATTAGAAAACCTGAGTCTACTATAAAAGTTCAGAATGAGGCTGACTTGAGATCTTGTTTATTATGAACAAGTACTAGTAATATAAGTAAATTTATGGGAAAAAGTTCATGTTACTCCTGGTTACATCTAAAGTAGTTTGGACCCCCCCCCTTGTACACTCTCTTGTAACTATCAAATTGACTATTACTAAATTTTGGTAGAAATTTCTGCATAAAAATAAAACCCCCAGACATTTCTGTGTTGACCTATTGCTGAAACTACTTTGCAAGTTTGAGTTTGAACTGGACTTCTCCTGCACAAACATCCCTTTTCTCTAGGCGTGAACTTGGAGGCTTCAAGGACACATCCTGCATTGCAACCATGAAAAGGGTTGCCCCTCATTTGTCCCATAAATTTTAACAGCTCTTGAAGAATTCTATTTATTTATTTTCAGAGACATACATGATCACATAGTATATGCTGGCTTAGAAAAATAAATGGGAAAAATGAGCTTCTGCTAAGGAGCAAGCAAAAAAGATTGAGAAGGCAGTCTCTTTTGCTTCATGGGGAAGGAAGGAACTAAGTGGCTGTCCTTCCTTATTGTGTTCCTGAAACCCAGCTCTAGTGAATGCTTATTCGAAGGAGATTGAGATGAAGCCAGATACGTATTTGACCAAGATACACAGTAAAGATGAACAAAAGTCACTTCAATAAAGGTTACAGCCAAATGCCAGCCACAGAGGTAAAATAATGGTTTGACTTAAAACCAGCTAAAATTAAAAACTTGTACAATTAAATTGATTCTTGACAACTGTAGCAGAAGTGTTTCAAGAGGCTATTTTAAATAAGCAGAAAGTGATACATCAAGTAAAAATATGGTTTACTCTGGATTTCTTCTTGATAAAATTTCTCGTGAAGTCAAGTGATGGTTTTGACTGTATGTGTAAATTGAATGAAATCTGGATTTTTTTTTTAATGTAATTAAAATGATAGCTCAGACAGGTAAGCAGAAAATAATGTTCCATCATACAGAATATTGAACATATAATATTTTTCTTGCTAGGCAGTAATAACTATCAAGCCATGGCACTGATGAATAACTTTCTGTATTTTTATTCCTAGACTCAGAAGCAATTACCTTGAATTATTACATGTCATCTGTTGAGTTTCAATTTTATCTGCCCTTAAATATTGCAATAGGGTCACCTATCAGCATGATCAATTTTCCTTTTCCTATTTCTATATTCTGTTTTTTTTAGTAAAATATTTTTCATTTAGGCAAATTTGGTGAAGCTTGGGAAGATCTAATAAAACCTGAAAATATCATGCTAAAAACTGTATTTAACAGAAAAAAAAATCTGTACAAAAATATTATTGGCAGCATTATTGCAGGTTCTGAAACCCTGCTAGGTCATGTAATGCCTTGAAAGGTTGCTTTGACTGAGGTTTCCAATTAGTATTATTTCTCTTGGCCTAGTATGTGAAAAAGAAGTCTTAAAACCAGTTATATACATTTATGTTTCATGGTTTTTAATGTCTTTCTTTATGTATTTTTCCTACTATTATCTTTAAACTGACTACATTCCAGGCTGCTCAGATCTCAGAGTTAAGAGCCAGCACTTGATGAAGGGTTAAATTTAGCTAGTGAGAAGTGCTTGACAAGCAAATCTGCCCAGAAAGTTATCTGGAGAGCCAGAATAAATGCCTGAAATGGAATTTGACTCCTCTTAATCACCTTATATGCAGGACTGGACTGCAACTCAGAATTCAGGAGAAAAAAAAACATTTCCTGATAGTAACTTTCAAAATCCTCTCAGTGTAACTACAATTTACCTGGACAAAAATAATTCAGTAATCCTGACAGAATCGGGCACAAAGTCACCATTGTAATAATTGATATTTTGGAACCTTTGTTTCCCTTTGTACAGGAAGGTACACAAGTGCTTGTGGTATTCAAGAATACTGTAATTTCTGGAGAAAAAAAAAAGCTATATCTGATTTAGTGAGAATTTACTATTTGGCACAACAGCACTACTCTGTGTATATACACAACAGCTGTACCTTTATACTTCTGATTAAGAGAGTAAATGAGAAATAAAGAAGGGAGAGTTGAAAGAGAGGAAGAAGGAGGAAACATGAGGAAAAAGAAAGTTTAGTTTCTTTACCTTTTCACCGGGCTCCAGTTTCTTTCCTTTCAGGAACCACTCTACTGGAATTCCCTCATAAGAGAGTTCGCAGTCAAAGGTTGCTGATTCCCCAGCTGTCACTGTTACATCCTTGAGGGGTCTCAGCAAGCCAATTACTCGAGCTTGGTAAGAAGACATCATTCTCAGATTAGTTTCTTCTACCCAAGAGAGAGCTGCTGCCCTTATGTACTAATCTCCATGGTGGCTTCCCTCAAGAGAGACAGACATCGCAATGCCACTCTTTAAATTCCCTAAATAGAAGAGGCCACCAGGGCTTTTTAGGGGGAGGGCTGGTCACCTAAAATTTCCTATTTGCAGAGCGTGTTTCTTTAAATTGAACAAGGTCAGCAGGAAAGTTGCCGTGCATCTGTCTCCCTGCCAAGCCTTGCATGCCTCTTACTAGATAAGGCATGTGTTTTCCAAAATAGCGAGGGCTAGGACTGGAGTGTGGAACAAGTGGTCTTCAACTGTGTAGCCTGTCCCTGCCTATCAAACTCTTAACCTTATCCCTAGATATCACTGTGATCCCATCCTTTCAGGTTAACATGCTTCTACGCAGCAACGCCTTTGCCTGTAAAACTTTGATTGTGTAATAATAGCAGCCTTCAAGGCCATCTCCTTATTTTTACTCCCCCTGTATGAATAAACTATGTACAAGATTAAAAAACATACAAGAAATTCCTTAACTAAAAAAATAAGGTGGCTTGAATAATTAATCCTGCAATTGTCTGGAAAGAATTGCTGTCAGTTCAATGAATTATTGAGATTTGGCCACTAGTTCCAAGAGGCAACGAGTACCTTGTTTTCACTAGATTAAGTAATTTCAGTTTGAAAGACACTTACGTTTCACTCGGAGGTGAGCGCCAGATTTGGCATTTGCTGCTTGGAAATCTACTCCACCAGCTTGATCTAAGCGTACATTGTACAGTGTAAGGAAGTGCTTTTTGCCTTCCTCCTTGATTTCACATTCCTGCAACAAGAGAAGTGAAAATAATTTTTAAGTATCTTTTTTCTGTGTGTCGCACAAGAACCCTTACTTCTCCTACCATGCATATGTTATCATCTCCTCCTCCATTCACAACACTTAGGCCCACTCGCCACTTGCGATGCGATATACCTTATAAATGTTCATTCATATGTGTGTCCTTTCAAAGTCCCTTCCTAATACAGTCTGCTTCTTCTTAGAAGGAAAGGGCCAGAGACAGCACACTTGTGTTGGTGAATGATATGTACTGATTAACTAGCCAATATATCCATGTGTATAACAGTCAGAGGCCTAAGGGAACTAGAAGTTTCCAAAACTGCACTGTGACCTTTACTTGAGAAGGGTCCCTTTACTTGAGAAGGGTCTTGATGTCTTATCCAGACATTGATTTTCATGGAACTTACGATCTTCGTGATTTACTCACAATGTAACTTACTGTTACATTAAAGAGTTGTGAAATTAATTGCCAGTCATGATTGCATTGTTTCTTAAATTTTCAGATCCTTCCAGCAAAGAATTAAGAATATTTGATTAAGCCTTATACACTTTTAAATCAATTTTTGCCATCATACTAATGGAAAAGAGTTTGAAAATGTGTTCTATGTCTATTTAAACCAACCATAGCTCAAAAACCAAAAGTAAATGAAGACAATCCAAAGTTTGTATTTTTAAAAGCCGTTATGTTTAAGTGAATTCCATGAGGTCTTTGCTCTTTGGATACATATTATTAGGGAACAGCAATAGAGAATGTACTTACTTATGTAAAATAATTTATTATTTTGATATTTTATGTGACATTTTTGATTAATTCTATATTACATTTTAGAAGTTATTAATGTGGTCCTTACTGAAAGCAGATAGATAGGGATTTCACTTAGTTCTTGGGATTTCACTTTATTTCTGCAGCCACCTTCTTCTCCCTCACACTTCCTCCCCACAGAATTTTGAGACACACATAAGAAACATCCTGAAATATTTGCTTACAGCTGATTCAGTCAGAGGTTCTCCTTTTAACCTCCAATTGCCATGGACACCTTCCTCAGAGATTTCAATATCAAAACGGGCAGTCTCTGTCTCAATCACCTCCACACTGTATAGTGGACGTATAATCTCAATATCTCGGTCTGGAGGAAAAAAAAAAGCAAAAAAAGCGCGATTGATTCCCTCAGTCTCTAACAGACCACAAAAGATCTTTTCTACAGAGAAGCCCAGTAAAATAGCTATACCTTCAATATTGAGCTTTGCAGAGGTTTGATCAGTACCACAGTCACAAGTGTACTGTCCAATGTCTTTCTTCAATGCTTTCTTGAGGATAAGGATTCGTTTTTTACCATCAGCCTTAATAACAACATTCTTTGATGGAGTAATTGGTTTGCCATCCTTCATCCATTTCACTGGAGCATCTGCTTTGCTGATTTCACATTGTAAGATTACTTCATCTTTCTCTACAGCAGTGTAATCCTGCAACTTCCCAGTGAAGTAAGGGTCTGCCTCTGCAAGCAAAGATTAAGATGTTTCAGTCTGAAGCTTTAGTCTTTCAGAAAAGACAATTAATTCTTACCATAAAATACATTTCTTGTTTAGTCCCTGCAAGGAGGATTAAATATAGTTGTTACAAATATTACACAGTTCTGTTGCAAAATGAGTAAACAACAAATGCCTAAGAAACAATTCAGTGTATTACTAATACTACTGAAAACACTGCTTTCATACTTTAGGAGTTTCAGAGCAATGTTTAAATATCTAACAGGTAATTTTGCAACAGTTGCATGAAATTTTAAAGTTATTTTATTTATTCTTTCTGAATGGGGAAATGGAGACCCAAAGACAAATAAATTTTATTAAAATTACAATATAAAAATTAAAATATAGATTAATCCAAATAAATAACAACAAAAAATAAAATCCCACAAGCAAACAAAACCCACACACCAAAGCAAACCAAAACCAACCCTAAGATTTTCTGATCACCATTTTTCATTAGTAAGACTCTTCTGATAATATACAACATGTAAATTCTGTGGGGCATTCTTACCAAGAACAGTAAGTTTGGCTTCTGATGATTTGTCCATAGCTTCCACTCTAATCTGAGAAGTATCATCAATAGTAAGATCTTTGATTGTGAGTGAATGGAATTTGCCATCATCTGTCATTGAAACCACTTTGCTGGTATGTAATCGCTGGTCATTCTTGAACCAGACAACAGTGATATTTTCGTGAGAGAGTTCCACAGTGAACACTGCAGTTTCTCGCTCCTTTTTTGTTACATCTTTGAGAGGAGTAATGAATTTCAGGCGGATACCTATAACAACAAAACATGTAATTCACAATAATGTTATAAATAAAAACTATCCAAGGAGTATGGTGCAAATCTTTCCGAGAAAGGCAAAGTCAGGCAAACCTTCAATAATTAGCTTGGCACTTGTTCTCTTATCCTCAGCTTCAAACATGTATTTAGCTTCATCCTCAAAGGCAGCAGATTTAATAATCAGAGCGTGCTTTGTTCCATCTGAAATAATTTCGTATCTTTCATCTGGAGTGATCTCTTCTGTTCCTTTCAACCAGTGGAAAGTCTTAGGTTCTCTGGACGTCTCACATTCAAACTTGGCTTCATCTTTCTCAAAGACCTTCACATCACTTAGTGGAGTGATGAAGATGAGAGGCAATTCTGAAATCAAAGAAGAACACTTTCAGCTCAGAGCTAGGTTTATATAGACCTTTATGTTTCTAGATTTGTTCTAATGCCCTAAGATATGTGTGGAAATATTGGCAAAGTGCAGACTGTACCTTTCACTTTCAGATTAGCAGCACTTTTAACGTTAGCAGCTTGGAAAGATACTTCTCCAGTCATATCAAGTTTGCAGTTATGAAGGACAAGAATATGCTTCTTCCCATCTTCAATGATTTCACAGTCCTGGTGATAAAGAAACATTGCCATACACACATATTAGAATATTCTTAGACTACTCTAAGAAAACATTCAGAAGCTGCATTTTTTTTTTTTTTTTCCTGGTGTAAACTGTGGTCTAAAAACAAAGAAGAAGCCTTACAGGTGAAGGTGTTAGTGTTTTGTCCTTTAGCTTCCATATGGGATGGACATCAGGCTCAGAAATTTCGATTTCAAAACGTGCTGTTTCACCAACAAATACTTCCACTCCATAAAGTGGGCGCTCCACTTTGATTAAGCGAGCTAAAATGAAAAGGAAACACCAAAAGTTCACGTCTGTTTACTCACTCATTCCGTATCACAGAAAGGTAATACCGGAAAGGATCTAAACTCTCTTCCTATCCCTTCTTTAGCGCATTCAAATGCTATCGCTGAAAAACATTTGTCTAAACTCTTTTTAAAAAGATGCAAATTTGGGCAGTCTACAACCTCCTTCTATAATGTGTTGTCCTGGTTTCAGTTGGGTTTAAACCTCAAGATATATCTGAAAGTTTAGTTATTTTTTGTAAGAATATTTTTCCTCATAATTAATGTAGATATCTGTTACAGTGAATTAAACTAACTGCTTTACTTTTCCTGACTGTAAATGGACATAGAGAATAATTGATCATCACTGTCTTCACAACAGCCATTTATATATCTTAAGATATTTTGCCTCATGTAAATACTCTTAATAATTGTAAATCTAGATATTTCAGCTATTCATCACAACAGCATGTTTTCTAAAGGTACAATTTTTGGTGTTGTACTCTAGGAAGTGTCTGTCTATACTGTTTTACAAAGGTTTCAGTACTTTCCCTGAGGCAAGGCATGATAACTTACGCTCAACGCTGACATTAGCAGTTGTCTTGTCAGTTCCACAGTTGCACTCATAAACACCCTTATCACTATCTGCAACTTTCTTGATCTTCAGGATACGGCGCAAGCCATCCGTTTTCATGGAAATTCTGTTGGAAGCTACCAGTTCTTCACCATCTTTGTACCATTTTACTGGCACATCTTTGCTAAGTTCACACTCCAGAGTAATATCATCTTTCTCCACAGCACTGTAGTCTTGTAATTTCACAGTGAAATATGGATCAGCCTCTACAAAAGGCATAGTAGATATGAAGTGGTAAATTAGTAATATAAATTTACTAGAACATCAATATTTTGTCACTTTCCACTTATACGTTTTTTATTCATATTATGTAACATATTTAAAATTATTTATGTAATCACCTAAGACTTTCAGGTTTGCTTGTGTGTTCAAGTCCTTGACCACGGCCTTTATTTCGGAGATATCATCAAGTGTTACTTCTCTAAGTTCTAGTTTATGAACTTTGCCTTCTGAAGTCATGAAAACTGTTCTGCTTGTGTGGAGTCTCTTGTCATTTTTGTACCATTTCACTGGCATGTCTTCATGAGAAAGCTCAAACTGAAAGTGAGCTGTTTCCCCTTCTTTCACTGTTTGATCCTGTAGAGGTGAGATGAACTTCAGCCTCACACCTGTAGACACATAAGTACCATCAGAAAAAGGCCAATGTGGCTCTGAAAGATACATTCTTAATCCATTTTTTATTTTTTTCTTTCATTAAGGAAGACACTTGCCTTCCACAAACAGTCTTGCTGTGCTCTTCTTGCCATCGACTTCAGCAGTGTATTCTCCCTCATCATCAAACTGAGAATCATTGATTACAAGAATATGCTTCTTTCCATCTGCAATGATGTCAAATTTTTCTCCGATCTTGAGTATATCAGTGCCCTTAGACCATATAACATTGGCTTCTCTGGTAAGGACACATTCAAACCTTGCTTGGCGCCTCTCAGGAACAGTAACATCTTTTAGGGGCACAGCAAAGTCCAGTTCAATTTCTGGAAGCAAAGCAGAACATATAGCTTGTAATGTGCTCAGTGTGAACTCTGTTTAAGTTGTTATCATAGTGCATCATACCTTTCACAGTCAGGATAGCTGTAGTAACTGCATTAAGTGCCTGGTAAAGGACTTCACCAGCTTGCTCTAACTTCACTTTGTGCAAGGTTAGGAAGCGTTTTCCTCCTTCAGCTTTGATTTCACATGTCTGAAGATAGAATAAAATACAATCTGTAAATAAAATGCTAAAGAATTGTTGCTAGGTGGTTTTAATAAAGGGATTCTAGAGACATGTTAAAAGTCAGCTAGAAAGATTGGAATTGCTCTTCAAGGCAAGTTAACACTTTCCCTCAATAATAATAAAACCCTGAAGCATATTTCTTTTGAATGTCAGCATAATACCTAGCAATGTGTGTAGGATATTTTCTGAATAATGTGCTGTAATCCTTTGAGAAAACTTAGCTGTAATAGAATATAATTCTTATTTAGAGAACTGGTGTTTTTTTAATTACCAGACTGCTTAGCCTTTCTACATTCTGGACTGAGTAGTAATGGCAGACCTGCAAGGATCTTACCATAAAGACTCAACCTGTTCACAGTGTTTTATTTAAATAAATTTTGTTGTAAGGATGCTTACAGGTGAGGGTCTCAGGATTTCTCCTTTCAGCTTCCATTCACCAGGAATATCATCCTCAGATATTTCTGTATCAAAGTTTGCTGTTTCTTTTTCATAAATGGTAACATCCTCTAATGGTTTCAGAAGTTCAACTTCACGTTCTAGAATGCACAAATAAACACATATATAACTAGATCAAGTTTTGATAGAGCTTTATAATAATTTAGGTTACTTTTTTGTTTGATTGTTTAGAGGTTTTTGAACATTGGCCTGTGAGCTGATTCAATATAATACAAGTAAATGCATCCTTACCTCCAAGGGTAAGTTTTGCTGGGTACCTGCGACCTTCAACTTCCACTGAATATTCCCCAACATCAGCAGGGCCAGCATTCTTGATTTTCAGGAAAATTTTATTTCCCTCTTTCAAGACTTCTGTTTTGTCAGTGGGTTCAGAAGGGATTTCCTCATCTCCTTTAAACCATTTAAAGTTTGGTGTATCCTTGACAATGTCACAGGTGAATGTAGCTGTTCCTTTTGGTTTCACATGCTGATCTCTTATGGGTTTTACTAACCAGTCTCTTATCACTTCTGCATGACAAAAAGTTACATAAAAATACAGCTTAGCAGACTTCTACTAAAAATACATGGGTCATAAATAGAAGAAATAGACCTTACAGATTTTGTATTACAACAAACTTTTAGTAACTGTAAAAATCTTATCTGTTCGTTTATATTGTACTATGAGGAAAAGCTTTCCTAATTTTAAAACAGCCCAAATATTACAAAGAGAAAGGAGAACAGGATTTTGATTGCTTACCTACTACCTTAACACAAGATGAGCATGAGAGCTCAGTGCCTTCAACGGTAACAGTGTAAGTACCAGCATCAGCATCATCTGAATCAGTGATCATGAGGGTATGTGACAAACCAATAATGCCCAGAGCAAATTTCCCAGGCACGTCTTTGATGATCTTCCCATCCTTTCTCCAGACCACACTTCTTTCTTTGTTAAGTTCACATGTCAAGTACAGTGGCTGGCCTTTAACCACAGTGACTTCTTCTTCAAGAGGTTTCACAAACCGCACTGGGAGTTCTGTGGGAAACACAGAATTTTTGTTTGTCTCATTTACATACAGAAGGTGTGATGCAGGAATGCCTTACATATTAAATCAGCATGTGTAATGATTGATGGAAACAAAAGGGAGCATCTACCAACCACTGTAATTTACTATGTACCAGTACTTCCAGCTTAAGGAGTAGCTAGCCTTTAAATTAATGATAAACTTGAAATAGGGAATACCTTCAACAATGAGTTTGGCTGTAGAGGTCTTCTCTTTGTTGCCCAGTCGTAATACACAAGTATATTCACCAGCATCTGACAGCTGGACGTCAATAATATGCAGCTTCCTATCTTTGCCATCAGCAATAAACTTGTGCTTTGGGCTCTCTCGTATGTTACTTCCGTCTTTCATCCAGCTGGTAATTGCAGTGGATGGTGAAATAAGGACTTCAAAGATTGCAGAAGACCCAACAGACTCAGCTTCTGTTAGCACTATATCTTTCATCTCCTTGACAAACTTCAGTGGTACAGCCTTGAGTTGGTAAGTGAATGGAGGCTCTTCAGGAGGTTTTTCACCACCACTGCCTGGCCTGAGTTTCCTTCTTTCTGCATCTGCTGGTGAAGGTGTCTTCTTGGCTGCAATTAGAATTCAGAAATTAATAAACTAACACTAATTTATTGCTTTTGCTTGTAGGTATTGATTGTAGTATCCTACCTTTGACTGGACTGATACCCTTTGGAGTTTCTTCTTTTGGTGTCTTGGCCTCTGCAGTAGAACAGCAATATTATTAGGAATGTAGTTCAATAAATTAAGATAAAGTTAACTAAAATTAAGACAAAAATTATTTTACAAATTCGATTTTGTCTTCCTTCAGGTATATACACGTTCCAAGGGAGGAAGATATTAATATATGTCTGTATTTATACACCATACACTGTCTATATCTCAGTGATGAGTTCAGTATCTTGAAACATGCGAAAGACATATTCAGCAGTGGAGAATGAAAGGTGGCTAGGAGCGCCTACTTCCTCAATCTATTGTCCTTCCCATTATTTTGTAAAATTCTGCCATTCTCTGACACTTTACTGACATTTAGGCCCTTGATCAATAGCCACCTGTCAACCAAAGTGGCTTAAGTACCTGTTACAAATTATATGGTGTTTTTTTTAGAAGAAGCACACAGTTACTAATGAAGACAACAAAAAAATAAGTTGTATAAATTTAATACATGTTTCAGGACAATTCATTATTTTCACAAGTGAGGGATGTTCTGTTAGTTGCCCAAATTGTGATGAATCATATCAGACTTTTGAAAATAATTCCCATGCTATGTTGCTTTTTATCATCTTCTGTGATAGGAAATATAAAAGATATTTTTAATGGGAGAATAGTATGAATGAAATGCAGGACAGATTTTATTGTGGTGGATGGAAAAATGAATACTAGAAAAAAAGTGTGAGTTTGTGAGTTTTCTGAGAAGATGGTACACAACATGAGTTATGCAGTCATATGAAAGTGTAAGACTAAGACAATGAACACTGATCACACAGGTGTATGAACAGAAAGGTAAGACAAACATCTCAAGAGCAGCTGAACGCCAATACAGCCAGCTAACAGACTAGATGGAAATGTGAGCAGTGTTAAAGAAAGAAAACATCACAATGGAAAATGAAAATGATATTCTCCTGACACAAATAGAACAAGAACTTTGTGGAAGAATTTGGCAGAGGTCTTCCTCACCTCCCTTTGCATGAGACTTTCCAGGAACATCCAGAACTTCATGTGGGTCCCCAGATGCATTCAAATTCCTGTTCTCACTCAAAAGTTTAATGGCCTGCTCATTCATGTGAGCAGGTTCTGATTTCTGGAATTCTTTATCTCCTTCTCCTTTCCTGGAAGTTATCTTACCTATGCTTGAGGAGTAAGTAACTTCTCCACTTGCAGGGATTCCCTTGCTTGATGGTATTTTGTCTGAAAGCTTTCCCTTCTCCTTTTTCATGGTAACAGATGTTTTAATTCCAGTGCCATGTTTAGCTGATGTTTTTGCATCTGATTTACCTTCTGTCACTGAAAACTCTCCTCCTGAAAGCTTTACTTCTTCCATAGTCAAAGAAGATTTTTTTTCTTCCATTTTTAATTTGCTGCTTTTGAGAGCTGGAGTTTTTTTATGTCCATCTTCAATTATATTAACTTCTTGAAATTGTTTGTCAACTTGATTCCTTGGTGGCTGAATTTTCTTTACTGACTCAGATCTGCAAACTGTTTCATCTCTGACTCCTTTTTCATGTTCTCCTATGGAAGCTTCACTTCCTTCTCCTGTAATAACTGTACCAAATTCTTCTTTTTCCACAGGCAGCTTTTCAGAGGCATTTGACTGTATAATTTTGTCTTTTTTGAAGTGGGTGCTAAAAAGAGTTTTCTCTTCCTTCTCTGGTATAATCTTTTTGCCTGTTTTATTATCACCTAGGAGTGCTTTCTCAGTCAACAATTGTCCTGAACCCTTCTCATGATGAACTTCTCCTTTCTCTGGAGAATACTTTTCTCTTGGTTTCCTTTCCACTCTTTCTGGCTTAAGAACAGATGGTTTAAAGATTATGTGTGCTTTTTGTCTGGAAACATCCTCATCTTCAGTGGGGTGTTCTAGGTCAATACTTTTTCTCTCTGCTGGTTCAGTCACCTCAGGCAAGTCTAAGGAATGTAGTTCTGCTGATGTGAAGTCCAGATTCCCATCTTTCTCATTAGCTTGAATAACTTCAATTTTCTTTTCTTTATTAAAAATCTTATCTATAGGCATTTCCACTCCTACAGTAACAGATTTCTTCATCCACTCAGCCTTACTTTGTATGCCATGCTTCTTTATGGAATTTCCAGGAGGAACTTCAGATTTCTCCAGGGTAAAACTTCCTCTCTCTTCTTCACTTACCAGCAGAGGAGTTTCAGCTATGCCTGCCTCTGTGATACCGTTTACAAATGAAGTTTTATATTTAATGGGAAATTCTTCAGGTTGCAAACTGATTTTTGAATTACTGTCTTTTACTAGAAGCCTTTTCTGGTCCCTGGGCTCATGTGACTCCCTGGGCATATGTTTAGGTAAATAAGTTGACTCAATTTCCTCTTCTTTTTCATGCACAGGAATCTTTCCTTCCTGCAGAATGCTAAACTTGTCAGAGACTTTCTCTATAGCACCTTCCCTATGAGCAACCAATTTAATTTTCTCCCGTTTTTCTTCTCCAGAATCTCTTTCCATATGTTCAGATGCTATAGAAATCAGTTTCAATTCTTCATTGGGTAGTGGTGGCTCATCCTTTGCATAAATATTGTTATCTATTGCAACTTCTGTTTTCTCACCTGTAAAGGTAGTCTTTTTTGAAACTATAGGTATCATTTCTGACTCCTCTGCTTCAGGAGTCAGTATAAAATATTTAAGAGCCACTTTCTCCTGCTTATCTGTCTCTGGTTTCAGTATTCCATCAGCTGTTTCCAGTGAGATTTTGAACTCAAGTGGCTCTACTGTCTGAATTTCTGGAACTGACTCCTTAGGACTTACTCTGTCTTTTATGTGCAAGCGTTTCTCAACCAAAATCTTCTTTAATACAACTGTCTCAGGCTTTTCTTCTTCCACTGGGGGCATTTTATCTCTGTGCTTTAGTACAGATGGCGCATCAGGCTTTTCTGCAGCTACAAAGGTTTCACAGGTAATTTAGAGAGTTAAAATCTATAAGAATAAGCATCAGGAACAGTATATTTTAAGACAAAATTTCCAGCTATACCTGAAATAAAATGAACATAAAACATCTCTTCTCCACACGACAGAAACTTACAACACAATCACATAAGAAAGGCACTCACAAACAGTACAGAAGACCATTATTATGGTATAGAGCATTGTCCTGCAAGCTTGTCAATTTAGATCCAATCCAGGTTAAAAGCAGCTTTCTAATGACTATCTAGCCACCTACATAAAATGAGTTAGTTATGCCTAACTTCATTTAGAGATGTAGCAGGTCTGGCTACATGACCAAATAAATGGCCAAGAGATATGAGTAATTAAGCTTCTCCAGTACCCGAGACCTGAGCTCTGTTGCAACCTGAGATCCTTTGAATGATGTGTGAGCAGCATGTACATCAGCTCTATAACAATGGACCTCAAGCTCATGGCGCTTCAGAACAACTGGACTCTTCACAATTCTTTTTTCTTGGCAGGGAATGATCAAGGGTCCTAAACATATCAAATGAAAGTAGCAATACTCTAGTTCTTCAGCAACCCCTGCCCCTTTTCCTCAGACTCAATAACAAATTAAAAGCAGAAAACCAAACACAATAATTGTTTAGAAACAATTTAGAATTGTTTTCTATACAGAAAAAACAAGACAGAGTTCACAAGATATATATCAGGAAATAAAAAACATGAAGGAAACAACAGAATACACAGATTTCATAGTAGGACAATAAATAAAGGCACACATATCACCATCCAGGAGCAAGAGCACAGACTGATCTCTGTGGTGTATCAGAGACACTTTTAAGATTAGGTGACAGTGCCTGGAATAAGGAGACCCTTGAAAAGGACCTCAAATCTTCCTGCAATGAATGAGTTGTGTAATTTTACAGGTCTTCATTCCTTTTATCCTGGACATATTTAGTATCTCAGAAGAAAACCCCGATATATAGCATAGAATAAACATAAATACCTGCTTTCTTTCCAACCACTGGGACTGTCACTGGAGTAGTAACAGCTGGTGCTGATTCTGCTGCTGGTTTTGGAGATTTTAGAGCTGTAGAGTAAAAAAAAAACAGACAACCCCCAAAGGGTTCTCATATATTTGTTTTAATAAATATTTTTTTTAAAGTAAGATGTTTTTTAAAATGTTCTGCAGGTTGCCTACAAGTTCCAGTCTTAGCAATACTAAAGACATTTGTTTAATGTATGAACACTTCTAAGACTCAGCTGGACAGGGCACTGGGCCATCTTGTCAACCTGGTATTCTATGAGTCTATGAATGTCCTTTTAGCCAGAAGTCTCTGAATGGAAAATACTAGATTCACAAGAAATGCTTCAATGATATTAAAGACTAAAGAATTCTTACCCACTGCAGGTTTAGGTTCAGACCCAGGAAGTGGGATAGCTGCTTGCTTAGGTTCTGTCATTTCAAACACAACAATTACAAATAGGTTAATGTACATTGTTTGTAATCCCATTGAATGTCAAAGTTAGAAGCAACAGAGAGAATTAATCAAAGACAGAATTTATTTTTCTGCATTTCATTTTGTCAGAAAGCAAGAAATTAACTTGAGATAAGCTCTTGAAAAGCAAGATACGATGAAATAAAGATAAATTTTTCAAGCACTAAAGAAGTAAAGACAACAAGAAATCCAGAAGAATGCAAAGTTCTTAGTCATGGACAGGCTGGTTGATAGTAATGCATTAGGTTAATATAGCATGATATTCAGCAATGAATATAATTTAGTCGCTGCCGTAAGGAAAAAGAGCACCACGCATTTGTACCTTTTGGTGGTTTGGGCACATATTTCTCCTCTTTTTTTATTTCAGGTATCTCAGTTTTCTTCTTAGGAACCTCTGGAACTTTAAAATATTATTTTTATTTTGTAAGATATATTAAACCACCTTGAATCCCCAAATGTATTATCTCCAATGTATTTAAAAGTTTTCATTTTTGTAGACATAAACAGTTTCAGATGTTCATAAGATTCAGGAACATGTACTTTTAAGAGTGAGATTGGAATACATTAGAAATACTAAATGGACAACAGGACAAATATTTGTAAAATGTTAACTAAAAGAATGCTTGGGTTAACTGTTTTGCTGTAGTTACATTTTCATCTATATTATAAAATATTTGTAGAATTCTCTTGTATAAACACTGAAGATTGGAAAGCAGTTCTAAAATGCACAATTCAGACCCAAATGTGGATGTCAGGTTTAGTTAGGCTTTCTGAGAATCTTTAATTTAAACAATTAGATTAACACAAGCCATCATTTAAAATCACACTTTCATTTCTGAATTGCAGTGAACATTACTTGAAAACTGGATTATATTTTTTTTTTTAAGTATACTTCACTTGATAGATTTGAACGTAAATTAGTACCTTCAGGTTTCTTAATTTTTTCTACTGGTGTAGGCACTGTTTTAACTTCTGGTTTAGGTTCTTTTTCTGGTTTAGGTTCTTCCTCTTCTTTTTCCTTTCTAAGAACTTAAAAAGAAAAGGAATTTCAGTTTTTAAAGCACAGGTAAATAAAATAATAAGATGGTGAACAAGAAAAAATGATTGAAATATATCAGTAACTATGAAGAAACAGGAATGTAAAATATTTAGTTTGATATTAATGGAAGATATTCTTTTAACTGTTCAAGATGCTATTCTGGAAGGTTTTTAAAATTCAAACTCATGTAGAGCAAAGAGATAATTTTATTAAGAGAAGTCCATCTGGGAAGAAAGATGCTAACTGTCAGTGATAGAAAATTTCTTATAATATCACACACTTCTTATCATATTGAAATGATGAATTACTGTATAGAATTATACATTAATAACTGTAGCAACAGTTATTAACTATTATTGACTCCAGTGAGAGAGCAAGACTGAATCTTCAAGCGTTATATTTGGAGAGCCCAAATTTATATAATGTCTCTTTTTCATTTTATTTATTTCAATTTTTTTTTTGACCTGTCAGATATCCATCTTGCATACCTAATGAGACTGCCACCTGAAAAAGTGAATATCTGTATTTTATTATGCTTGAAATCTGAAGCTCAGCTGCAAGGTACACAGGAATGAATCATCCTGCTGTTCTAAGAGAATTCAAATTAGCGCTTCCTTTTTCTAAGCAATAATTGAGCATGAAGTGATTCAGAATGCACCAAACTTTGCCAAGAAAGGAGACTGATATCCGATAGTAGCACAGGGTTATGTGATCTGTGCAGTACTTCTAAGAAAACCGTAGAAAAGAATGCAGATGGTACATATGTGACTTTAATATTCACTCTGTCACTGGAATATATATAAGGGTCCAGAAGCTGAAGACAGTAGAAAACTGTCAACTCTATAGAGATTAGGAAAACAGGAGAGATTTATAGGGAACCACATTTTCATTGTTCTGCTCTGTTTTCATCACAGATTCTTTAGATCTGACAGATTTTCAGGATATCCTCACTCCAAACCTGCAACTATAAAGGCTTGCTCCAAGAAGCAGACATCAGATAGTACTTTGTCTAATTTTGCACACCATACATAAACCAATGTTGCTTAGGAGAATATACTGAACAATGTTAATATGCTAGGGGATTTTTTAAACAAGTTACTATACCTTTTTTCAAAACAACTTCTTCTGGTGGAGGAGTAACTTCGGGAGTTATTTTGTGAGGTTTCTTTACAAGTCCAGGCACTTAAAAGAATATTATTACAGATTTTATTATGGGTTCATAACAGTAATAAGATCTAATCAACACTTAACCATTCCAAACACACAAATCAAATGCTGGTCCACTCCTGAATATTAAAAGCAAAGGTAAAACTGACAGATTGAAATTGATATTTTTTATACTATAATAATAGAAAATAATTCTATATTATTTGCATACAGTTGTCTTCTAGGCTTATGTGTAAGAGGAAACTTTCATAGAAATCATCAAAAGAGAAGCATGGTTTGACAAAACTATAAAGGTTATGTATTCAAAGAGTTATAGTAACATTTTTATCTCCATTTCCTCTTTCATTACAGGTTTATGTTATGTATCTATTCATCCGAACTATCTGTGATTTTTGTACGGATCCAGTTAGTTTAATTTATAAACTTGGAACAGCATTAAGAAGTGTTCACTGCTTATCTGCTTAGCTTGTCTTAAACTCCAGTACATATGAAAAATATAAGGGAGTACTTGTAAAGTGGCTTGCTCAATTTGTTATTCATCTCCATCTTTGGAGTGTCCTCTCACAAAAATAAGCTCCATTTCAGACAAATAATAAACGAAGTATGTTTGAATGATGATATATATATTTAAACAGTAAATGATATTTTATTCCTCCCTAAGCAGACAACCAAATGAGCATGTACAAAAGTGACAGAAACTCATAAAAACTCTCACGCTTCTGTGATTCTGTCTCTTGCATCTCATTGTATTGCATTATGGGAGATTAAAGTGGACATGAACATACATGCATCCAAGACCAGAGTCCACTGTTGAGCATAATCTAAAATAGACAGCTTTTTGATAGTTCTGAGCAAATTGCAGTAGTTACCAAGAGCTACAACTTTATGCTCATGAGAGGCTTAATTTAAGTAAGATTCTTAAATTTGCTGAGCACCTTTAGCAGGTGGGGGTTCCAGTTTTTGAGGTTCACCAGGTTTTTCAGTCACAACTTTCTTCCTTGATCCAGGAGCTTTAAAGAAAGTTATTTGAATTTTACAACACACATAATAAGATTAGAAAAAAAAAGAGAACTTCCTAAAAAAATAAAAAAAATGGATTAATATTGTTGCTATAACAGAAAGACAAGAGCTTCAAAGCTAAGATTTTGGCTGATTAAGTGTTTAGAAGCAGTCAGATGATGTAGGAAGAACAGTTGGTCTGATATCAATATTCAAAAGTAACACCAGCAAATTATTGCTGGGGATTCTTTTCATTTGTAAGAACGTGTTAAAGATAGAAGAATTATGTTAAAGATAGAAGAATGTGTTAACTTGGTTAAGATTTTTTTAATAAACTGATTTTTTTCCATAACTATTGAAAAAGAACCCATATAAACTAACTTGGCATAAAACTAGCAAAAATCATAAGGAATGAGCATCAGTAAGGTGCACTGTTAAAGCAATAGAAAAGAAAGAAAAGAAGAAAAGGAAAAGGAAAGTGAAAGTGAGGAGAGAGAGAGGAGAGGAGAGGAGAGGAGAGGAGAGGGGAGGGGAGGGAGGGAGAGGAGAGGAGAGGAGAGGAGAGGAGAGGAGAGGAGAGGAGAGGAGAGGAGAGGAGAGGAGAGGAGGGAGAGGAGAGGAGAGGAGAGGAGAGGAGAGGAGAGGAGGGGAGGGGAGGGGAGGGGAGAGGAGAGGAGAGGAGAGGAGAGGAGAGGAGAGGAGAGGAGAGGAGAGGAGAGGAGAGGAGAGAAGAGGAGAGGAGAGGAGGGAAGGGGAGGGGAGGGGAGGGTTGGGGAGAGGAGGAGAGGGGAGGGGAGGGGAGGGGAGAGCAGAGGAGAGGAGAGGAGAGGAGAGGAGAGGAGAGGAGAGGAGAGGAGAGGAGAGGAGAGATAAAAACCAAAATAATCCCCCAAATACCCAGAGTGATATGTTCAAAAGCATGCTTTTCAAGATTCATCAGTATAACTTAAAAGGATTATTTGAGTTCCCACGGTTAATTGTGGCTTCAGATGATTATACCTTTAAGTAGTTCTTTTGCCAATTTGATATCCTCTTTTGGTGGAGTAGGTGGTGGTAGTGGTTTTCGCTTTTCAGGGATCTTCTTTTCAGGTGGCAGCACTTTGAATAACATTAAGTATATTTAGCATAAATTTATGACCATAAGCAGTTAAGTGAAGAGTAATATACACATATAAAGATGGTCATTTTCCCTTTCAATGAAGTCAGTGGAAAAATCTCATTTAATTCAATGGGAGTATGAAGGAGCCTTAGGCTACTGCTTTGTAGTAGCATGCATGTAGCATGCGCACAGTAAAAACATCAAAGCTGACTTAAAAAAGCATATTAATAACATGAGAACAGAGGTGGGAAGCCACATGACAGGAAGACTCTTGTTGACACAAAACAAATTGAAAAAATTTAAAATAATCTGGACGTTGCCCTTAGAATTAAGAAATCACAACTAATTTCCAAAGCAGAAATGAGAACAGAGGAAGAATTATGCAGAGACCTGCAACATACAGGTACATGTTTGAAGAATGACAGAGCAAGAAAACTACTGCATATGAAATTAAATGAAAGGAAATGAAAGGAAATGAAAGAAAGGTGTCCAGCAGCCTCTAGGTAAGTACATTGTATACCTTCAACTGGTAAAGGTTCTTCTATTTCTGCAACTGGAATTTCTTCTTCTTCTTCAGGCTCAGTGTCCTTTATGATTTCATATTCTTTAAAGAATATTGACAATTTGTGTAAGTTGCTAGTGATAAGATTTCACATGAATAATTGTGTGCATATCACTTAAAAGAAAGCTACCACAAGTGATACCAACAAAAACATGTTAGATAAGTAATAATGCAGTACCTGTTACCTTTGCAGTTAATGCATGTTCTTGAAAAAACTACTCTCTTTCTATATGAGAATGAATTGGGTTTTGTGAAGTATAATTTTTTTATGTGTACAACGTAAACTAAACATTAAATCTGTGGGTGAGTCATTGTAACTAGAAAGAATAAAAGCTTCAAGGATCTCAATTAATTTAAGATTATAATAGCAATATAAATAATAGGGTTTAAGAGACTCAAAATTGTTGGGAATTAATTATTATCTTGAAGAGAGACACACTTTTTTAGGAATGTCCTGTGTAGGACCGTATGTCACTTGAAAATATTTGATTTTAAAACTGATATTTTCTTCAAAATATGAAAATATAATAGTAGATACATGAAACACAGAGTGGTATAATCTAAAATATTAAGTGAAAAATTTACATACATTACAAAAGGAAAAAAAGGACATCTATTTTGAGGCTTATGTTTGGAAGAACAAGATTGTCTTTACAGTAATAACTATGATGGCACAAACCTTCACTTGGTACTGGTTCAGGTATTTTAGGAACAGCAACAGGTACTTTTTCCTCTGGAGCAAGTTCCTTGGGCACCTCAGGCACTTTAAAAAACATTATTTCATTTTCAGACATGTACATAAATGTACATATGATACATAAAAAAGACAAGGAAACCTAACACAGAAAATCACAGTGAGTAACAACAGCCATAACCATGAAAGACTGTGTTCAAAACAGTCTTTCCCAAAGTAGTCTATGTACACATGACACATTTTATAGACTCCGTTATAAGCAAAGAACAGAGACAAAAGAAAATATTTCTTCTCAGGAGATGCCTCCTGCCAATATATACCTTTGGTTGGAGGAGGTTCTGGCTTTTTAAATTCTTGCTCTTTAGGTGTTATAAGAGGCACTTTCTCTTCTGGGACAGCTCTTTCTGACACTTCAGGGGCTTCAAAGATATTAGTAAATTATCATTTTGTGAAACATAACATAAATATATACATACAACACTTAAAAGTACAACTAAAAACTATAAGACATGAAAAATGTAAGAATAACATATTAACCGACAGATTATACCCTCATATACCTAACCACTGCATACATCAATGAAACAAGTGAAAACATTCAAGACTAGAGAAAATGAGGCTCAGTGACTGACGCATGTACCTTTAACAGAAGGAATTGTAGTTTTTTTAAGGACAGGCACAGGCTCTGGTATTTTTGGCACAGTCGCAGACTCTGATTTTTTGGGCACAGGTTTCTTGAGTGCCGCCTCATGTTTCTTGGGCACAGACACGGGTTTCTTGGGTGCTGCCTCAGGTTTCTTGGGCACTGCCACAGGCTTTGGGGGAATGACCACTGGCACCTCCTCTTCTGGCTCTTCCTCCTCAGCCACCTCAGGCACTTTAAAGATAGTAGTCCCATTTACTTGACTGTGCTAAAGATCAGAAATCAGCCAACTGGCAAGCAGAAGCAGGAAAGTAAACCCTTGACAGACTACCAGGGAGCCCTCTCTAGACAAGCATTCTTCCTTTGGGAGTACCACTCTCAGCAAGGAGCCAAACTATGGACTTATGAGAGAGCTCTTGCTGACAAACACCACTTTCTCCTGCAGGCATGTAGAGGCACATAGGGACACAACACAACCAAAAGCTGTCCTCACCCCACCACACAGAACACAGAGGGGCAAAGAGCACTCAGGACTGTGGAAACATAGAAGGAAGAACGAGCTCTTTCAGAACACCACTGCGTACCTTCAGCTGGAGGAGCTTCTGGCTCTCCAGCCTCAGCAACTGGTGCCACCGCTTCGGGTGCTTCCTCCTCCTCTTCCTCAGGCACCTCAGGCACTTCAAAGATATTAGTGTGTTTTGTTTTACATTGGTGAAAGCAGATGCCAAACAGGAACAAAATCCGGGGCAGCACAGATACAGAACATCACCACACAGCCAGCTCATCACCATACACGCACATACGGCACCATTTACCAGGCATGCACAGTCTTGAGAGTCTCTGGGACAGAGAGGGACAGGCCAAGAGAGGGAGGACAACGCTCAAGAGAGGAAGATAAAGAATCTTCTTTGTTAAGTTATCCATGAAAAGAGGTACCTTTGAGTGCTGGAAGCTCTGGTGCTTTGGCAGTGGGAACGGACACTTTTTCCTCACGAGGAGCCTTCCTGGGCACCTCAGGTGCTTCAAAGATATTAGTAACAGTCAGTTTTATACATTAAACAGGAAGATGAACAATGAAACACAAACTAGAGATGCACTCATGAAGGTAAGCAAACTGGTCTCACAGTGTCTTGAGCCCATTTCTCTGTCACTCACGGACATATACACAAACCCACAGAGAGGCACAGGGCGGTGATGCCAAGTAGGTTCTGTGAGAAAACTGTTGGCTATGTTTAGGTTCTGCTCAGGGTGAGGTGTGAATTAGGATTCCCCTCTCTGTACTCAGCAGCCTTCCCTCCCTGAGAAGAGGCACCATGATTTCTGCCTTGCTGGGATCTGACCTTTCCCTGGGATCAACCTCAGCCCATAACTTATCTGTTGCCATTTATTATGAATCTGCCAGTGCTTTGCATTCAGCAGTGGGGGCAGTGACAGTGTGAAGAACAGAAATCCAATTATCATTACTATTTCTCTCCTCTATTTATTTTCTTTTTTTTAATTTTTTTTTTGCTATAATGTTACATGATGGGTTCAACTTAGTGACCTTTCACGGCTTCTACAATCCTGTATTTTGAAAGTGCTTTACTTCAGGATAAAAGGGGCACCTTCATTGTTAGCAGGTTTCCTTGTTCTCATTATTTGAGTAATGCAGAATTATTTTATACAAATACAGAAGATCTGGTGGTCTTTCACATAATCACTATTTGCAATTAGTTTGCAGTTTTGTGCATCCCATTTTCTTGCTTCTATATGTGCTTATTGTCTGAAGAGCAATATTTTACAACTTATATCAATGTATGCCTACATCCATATAATTTTCTCATAGGAAATTTGACCATGGTTTGAAAACCATGCCATCTACCATGCATTTGAATAAGCAGTAGTATGGAGTAGCTATTATAGGGATCTAGGCCCATATCACATATACCTAAGTCTTGAGCTACTTGCTTAGGTATACTGTCCTGTCTAAGTACATACCTCTTTTTACTCTAGGACTTCATTTTCCATATCAGCATAAGTAACAGCACATTTCCTCCTTATTCTCTCTGATCAGTTTTTATATATACTTTTTTTATGTGTCTGCTTCTTAAAATTGCTCTGACACAACTATGTCTGGCTGTTATAACAATTTAAGAAAACACAGTTGCCAGGTAGTAGTTGTTACAAAAAAAATACTTTAGGTAAAAAAACCTCAAACAACTATTATTTGAGATTTTTTGTGAAAAAGATAAAGATAGAAGTTTACATTAAAAATATATCTTAAAAATTTTTTTCCCATGTATCTTATCAGTTATGATATATAGTGATTTTAGATTCTGAACTTACACGAGGGAGATTGTGAGAGTCCTGCATGTTCCCTATATAGTTGCCATTCTAACAACAGAACATGTAAACACTGTAGATTGTCGATATTTCAGGCAATCACAAATGAGCAGGGTAACAGACATGACAAATAATGTGTAAAACAGTAAGAAACGGTCCCTTTCAGGCTGATGCACAGGGCAACAGGTACCTCGAACTGGTGCAGGTTCTGGCTCTTTTGGCACGGTTACAGGTACGGGCTCTTCCACAACACCTTTCTTGGGCACCTTGGGCACTTCAAAGATATTAGTATGCATTAGTTTTGTGGGCTGTACAGGTGTATATGAAACAACAAGATGATCAATATTACATGCATGCAGTCTTCTTTGAGAAAGTGCTGCGGTTACATTCAGTCATCACTTATGCTTTGCTTCAAACACTTTGAATAAGCGGGGTGTAAGATATGGCAGGCAGGAGCTGGGAATTCTGTGTTTAGTTTCTGTTTCTGAGTCAGGCAGAAACTTAGAAAACACAAGCCCTCTTTCTACAGCCCATCAGAGAATTATTTATGGAATTCTACTACATTTGAGTATCAGTCATATGTAATTCATTCATCACTACATGGGCATTGTAACAATTTTAGGAGAGCTATCATTTGCTTTATATTTACTGCCTATTTCTATCAACTATTTCCACTTGTTCTTCTTCATTTTCAGTCTTCCACAGCTCCTGGCTTTTAGATTCTACTGACTACAGAAATACGTATTTTCTTTCCTTTCGTTTTGGTCATATTAATGACCCTTTACTGTAGTACTACTGTGGATCATCGGTAGATATATCCAGACTTTTGCTAGCAAATCTACCTCATATATTATTAGCACTAACTTACTTTTAAAGAGGCAGAGAACTGATACTGCTGCTGTCATCCAGCAGTACAGTCTATGAGAAAATTCAGAGATTCAACATTACGTTCTTTAAAGTGTTGACTTATTTGCAGGCTCTTGCCCAGAGCAACATATTATTCCATTTCAACCCAGCATGCAGTAATTGCTAATTCTTCAACTTTAAAGTTCAGAAAGTGACAGATATTTTTCAAGAAACCGATATTAATTTTACCACCATCATTTAGGTACTCCACATGGCGCTTCATATTTCTTATGCCCCTATCTGCAATAGTTCATTGTCAGAAAAATTAGGCTGACTTAAGTACAGAAGAGCATGATGTTTCTTTCTAATACTGATACGAATAGTGATGGCATGTACCTTTGGCTGGTGGTGCTTCTGATATTTTGGGTACAGCAGCGGGTGGTTTTTCTTGCTGGACAGCTTTCTTGGGCACCTTGAGCACTTTAAAGATATTATTTCCTCTTAAATTCCCAGTTAAAATATACAAGAGAGCATAACACACGAAAAAAATCCAAGAGTTTAGATATTTCTGAGACTGTGACATTCCTCTATTGACTGGTTTGTTAGTCACATATGCAAAGATAGGCACAGCACAGGCTAGGGGAAGAGGACACAAAACATGTACTGTGCAAAAGAAGGTATAAGAAGTGAAAATAATAATCAATACACTAAAGTAAAAAGCAGATCCCTCCGGAAGATATACCTTTAGCTGGTGGAGCCTCAGGCTTCTTGGGTACTGCTGCTGGCTTCTTGGGCACTGCCACAGGCTTTGGGGGAACGACCACTGGCACCTCCTCTTCTGGCTCTTCCTCCTCGGCCACCTCAGGCACTTTAAAGATAGTAGTCCCATTTACTTGACTGTGCTAAAGATCAGAAATCAGCCAACTGGCAAGCAGAAGCAGGAAAGTAAACCCTTGACAGACTACCAGGGAGCCCTCTCTAGACAAGCATTCTTCCTTTGGGAGTACCACTCTCAGCAAGGAGCCAAACTATGGACTTATGAGAGAGCTCTTGCTGACAAACACCACTTTCTCCTGCAGGCATGTAGAGGCACATAGGGACACAACACAACCAAAAGCTGTCCTCACCCCACCACACAGAACACAGAGGGGCAAAGAGCACTCAGGACTGTGGAAACATAGAAGGAAGAACGAACTCTTTCAGAACACCACTGCGTACCTTCAGCTGGAGGAGCTTCTGGCTCTCCAGCCTCAGCAACTGGTGCCACCGCTTCGGGTGCTTCCTCCTCCTCTTCCTCAGGCACCTCAGGCACTTCAAAGATATTAGTGTGTTTTGTTTTACATTGGTGAAAGCAGATGCCAAACAGGAACAAAATCCGGGGCAGCACAGATACAGAACATCACCACACAGCCAGCTCATCACCATACACGCACATACGGCACCATTTACCAGGCATGCACAGTCTTGAGAGTCTCTGGGACAGAGAGGGACAGGCCAAGAGAGGGAAGACAACGCTCAAGAGAGGAAGATAAAGAATCTTCTTTGTTAAGTTATCCATGAAAAGAGGTACCTTTGAGTGCTGGAAGCTCTGGTGCTTTGGCAGTGGGAACGGACACTTTTTCCTCACGAGGAGCCTTCCTGGGCACCTCAGGTGCTTCAAAGATATTAGTAACAGTCAGTTTTATACATTAAACAGGAAGATGAACAATGAAACACAAACTAGAGATGCACTCATGAAGGTAAGCAAACTGGTCTCACAGTGTCTTGAGCCCATTTCTCTGTCACTCACGGACATATACACAAACCCACAGAGAGGCACAGGGCGGTGATGCCAAGTAGGTTCTGTGAGAAAACTGTTGGCTATGTTTAGGTTCTGCTCAGGGTGAGGTGTGAATTAGGATTCCCTCTCTGTACTCAGCAGCCTTCCCTCCCTGAGAAGAGGCACCATGATTTCTGCCTTGCTGGGATCTGACCTTTCCCTGGGATCAACCTCAGCCCATAACTTATCTGTTGCCATTTATTATGAATCTGCCAGTGCTTTGCATTCAGCAGTGGGGGCAGTGACAGTGTGAAGAACAGAAATCCAATTATCATTACTATTTCTCTCCTCTATTTATTTTCTTTTTTTTAATTTTTTTTTTGCTATAATGTTACATGATGGGTTCAACTTAGTGACCTTTCACGGCTTCTACAATCCTGTATTTTGAAAGTGCTTTACTTCAGGATAAAAGGGGCACCTTCATTGTTAGCAGGTTTCCTTGTTCTCATTATTTGAGTAATGCAGAATTATTTTATACAAATACAGAAGATCTGGTGGTCTTTCACATAATCACTATTTGCAATTAGTTTGCAGTTTTGTGCATCCCATTTTCTTGCTTCTATATGTGCTTATTGTCTGAAGAGCAATATTTTACAACTTATATCAATGTATGCCTACATCCATATAATTTTCTCATAGGAAATTTGACCATGGTTTGAAAACCATGCCATCTACCATGCATTTGAATAAGCAGTAGTATGGAGTAGCTATTATAGGGATCTAGGCCCATATCACATATACCTAAGTCTTGAGCTACTTGCTTAGGTATACTGTCCTGTCTAAGTACATACCTCTTTTTACTCTAGGACTTCATTTTCCATATCAGCATAAGTAACAGCACATTTCCTCCTTATTCTCTCTGATCAGTTTTTATATATACTTTTTTTATGTGTCTGCTTCTTAAAATTGCTCTGACACAACTATGTCTGGCTGTTATAACAATTTAAGAAAACACAGTTGCCAGGTAGTAGTTGTTACAAAAAAAATACTTTAGGTAAAAAAACCTCAAACAACTATTATTTGAGATTTTTTGTGAAAAAGATAAAGTGAAAAAAAAATATATCTTAAAAATTTTTCAAAAAAAATACTTTTAGATAAAGATAGAAGTTTACATTAAAAATATATCTTAAAAATTTTTTTCCCATGTATCTTATCAGTTATGATATATAGTGATTTTAGATTCTGAACTTACACGAGGGAGATTGTGAGAGTCCTGCATGTTCCCTATATAGTTGCCATTCTAACAACAGAACATGTAAACACTGTAGATTGTCGATATTTCAGGCAATCACAAATGAGCAGGGTAACAGACATGACAAATAATGTGTAAAACAGTAAGAAACGGTCCCTTTCAGGCTGATGCACAGGGCAACAGGTACCTCGAACTGGTGCAGGTTCTGGCTCTTTTGGCACGGTTACAGGTACGGGCTCTTCCACAACACCTTTCTTGGGCACCTTGGGCACTTCAAAGATATTAGTATGCATTAGTTTTGTGGGCTGTACAGGTGTATATGAAACAACAAGATGATCAATATTACATGCATGCAGTCTTCTTTGAGAAAGTGCTGCGGTTACATTCAGTCATCACTTATGCTTTGCTTCAAACACTTTGAATAAGCGGGGTGTAAGATATGGCAGGCAGGAGCTGGGAATTCTGTGTTTAGTTTCTGTTTCTGAGTCAGGCAGAAACTTAGAAAACACAAGCCCTCTTTCTACAGCCCATCAGAGAATTATTTATGGAATTCTACTACATTTGAGTATCAGTCATATGTAATTCATTCATCACTACATGGGCATTGTAACAATTTTAGGAGAGCTATCATTTGCTTTATATTTACTGCCTATTTCTATCAACTATTTCCACTTGTTCTTCTTCATTTTCAGTCTTCCACAGCTCCTGGCTTTTAGATTCTACTGACTACAGAAATACGTATTTTCTTTCCTTTCGTTTTGGTCATATTAATGACCCTTTACTGTAGTACTACTGTGGATCATCGGTAGATATATCCAGACTTTTGCTAGCAAATCTACCTCATATATTATTAGCACTAACTTACTTTTAAAGAGGCAGAGAACTGATACTGCTGCTGTCATCCAGCAGTACAGTCTATGAGAAAATTCAGAGATTCAACATTACGTTCTTTAAAGTGTTGACTTATTTGCAGGCTCTTGCCCAGAGCAACATATTATTCCATTTCAACCCAGCATGCAGTAATTGCTAATTCTTCAACTTTAAAGTTCAGAAAGTGACAGATATTTTTCAAGAAACCGATATTAATTTTACCACCATCATTTAGGTACTCCACATGGCGCTTCATATTTCTTATGCCCCTATCTGCAATAGTTCATTGTCAGAAAAATTAGGCTGACTTAAGTACAGAAGAGCATGATGTTTCTTTCTAATACTGATACGAATAGTGATGGCATGTACCTTTGGCTGGTGGTGCTTCTGATATTTTGGGTACAGCAGCGGGTGGTTTTTCTTGCTGGACAGCTTTCTTGGGCACCTTGAGCACTTTAAAGATATTATTTCCTCTTAAATTCCCAGTTAAAATATACAAGAGAGCATAACACACGAAAAAAATCCAAGAGTTTAGATATTTCTGAGACTGTGACATTCCTCTATTGACTGGTTTGTTAGTCACATATGCAAAGATAGGCACAGCACAGGCTAGGGGAAGAGGACACAAAACATGTACTGTGCAAAAGAAGGTATAAGAAGTGAAAATAATAATCAATACACTAAAGTAAAAAGCAGATCCCTCCGGAAGATATACCTTTAGCTGGTGGAGCCTCAGGCTTCTTGGGTACTGCTGCTGGCTTCTTGGGCACTGCCACAGGCTTTGGGGGAACGACCACTGGCACCTCCTCTTCTGGCTCTTCCTCCTCGGCCACCTCAGGCACTTTAAAGATAGTAGTCCCATTTACTTGACTGTGCTAAAGATCAGAAATCAGCCAACTGGCAAGCAGAAGCAGGAAAGTAAACCCTTGACAGACTACCAGGGAGCCCTCTCTAGACAAGCATTCTTCCTTTGGGAGTACCACTCTCAGCAAGGAGCCAAACTATGGACTTATGAGAGAGCTCTTGCTGACAAACACCACTTTCTCCTGCAGGCATGTAGAGGCACATAGGGACACAACACAACCAAAAGCTGTCTTCACCCCACCACACAGAACACAGAGGGGCAAAGAGCACTCAGGACTGTGGAAACATAGAAGGAAGAACGAACTCTTTCAGAACACCACTGCGTACCTTCAGCTGGAGGAGCTTCTGGCTCTCCAGCCTCAGCAACTGGTGCCACCGCTTCGGGTGCTTCCTCCTCCTCTTCCTCAGGCACCTCAGGCACTTCAAAGATATTAGTGTGTTTTGTTTTACATTGGTGAAAGCAGATGCCAAACAGGAACAAAATCCGGGGCAGCACAGATACAGAACATCACCACACAGCCAGCTCATCACCATACACGCACATACGGCACCATTTACCAGGCATGCACAGTCTTGAGAGTCTCTGGGACAGAGAGGGACAGGCCAAGAGAGGGAAGACAACGCTCAAGAGAGGAAGATAAAGAATCTTCTTTGTTAAGTTATCCATGAAAAGAGGTACCTTTGAGTGCTGGAAGCTCTGGTGCTTTGGCAGTGGGAACGGACACTTTTTCCTCACGAGGAGCCTTCCTGGGCACCTCAGGTGCTTCAAAGATATTAGTAACAGTCAGTTTTATACATTAAACAGGAAGATGAACAATGAAACACAAACTAGAGATGCACTCATGAAGGTAAGCAAACTGGTCTCACAGTGTCTTGAGCCCATTTCTCTGTCACTCACGGACATATACACAAACCCACAGAGAGGCACAGGGCGGTGATGCCAAGTAGGTTCTGTGAGAAAACTGTTGGCTATGTTTAGGTTCTGCTCAGGGTGAGGTGTGAATTAGGATTCCCCTCTCTGTACTCAGCAGCCTTCCCTCCCTGAGAAGAGGCACCATGATTTCTGCCTTGCTGGGATCTGACCTTTCCCTGGGATCAACCTCAGCCCATAACTTATCTGTTGCCATTTATTATGAATCTGCCAGTGCTTTGCATTCAGCAGTGGGGGCAGTGACAGTGTGAAGAACAGAAATCCAATTATCATTACTATTTCTCTCCTCTATTTATTTTCTTTTTTTTAATTTTTTTTTTGCTATAATGTTACATGATGGGTTCAACTTAGTGACCTTTCACGGCTTCTACAATCCTGTATTTTGAAAGTGCTTTACTTCAGGATAAAAGGGGCACCTTCATTGTTAGCAGGTTTCCTTGTTCTCATTATTTGAGTAATGCAGAATTATTTTATACAAATACAGAAGATCTGGTGGTCTTTCACATAATCACTATTTGCAATTAGTTTGCAGTTTTGTGCATCCCATTTTCTTGCTTCTATATGTGCTTATTGTCTGAAGAGCAATATTTTACAACTTATATCAATGTATGCCTACATCCATATAATTTTCTCATAGGAAATTTGACCATGGTTTGAAAACCATGCCATCTACCATGCATTTGAATAAGCAGTAGTATGGAGTAGCTATTATAGGGATCTAGGCCCATATCACATATACCTAAGTCTTGAGCTACTTGCTTAGGTATACTGTCCTGTCTAAGTACATACCTCTTTTTACTCTAGGACTTCATTTTCCATATCAGCATAAGTAACAGCACATTTCCTCCTTATTCTCTCTGATCAGTTTTTATATATACTTTTTTTATGTGTCTGCTTCTTAAAATTGCTCTGACACAACTATGTCTGGCTGTTATAACAATTTAAGAAAACACAGTTGCCAGGTAGTAGTTGTTACAAAAAAAATACTTTAGGTAAAAAAACCTCAAACAACTATTATTTGAGATTTTTTGTGAAAAAGATAAAGATAGAAGTTTACATTAAAAATATATCTTAAAAATTTTTTTCCCATGTATCTTATCAGTTATGATATATAGTGATTTTAGATTCTGAACTTACACGAGGGAGATTGTGAGAGTCCTGCATGTTCCCTATATAGTTGCCATTCTAACAACAGAACATGTAAACACTGTAGATTGTCGATATTTCAGGCAATCACAAATGAGCAGGGTAACAGACATGACAAATAATGTGTAAAACAGTAAGAAACGGTCCCTTTCAGGCTGATGCACAGGGCAACAGGTACCTCGAACTGGTGCAGGTTCTGGCTCTTTTGGCACGGTTACAGGTACGGGCTCTTCCACAACACCTTTCTTGGGCACCTTGGGCACTTCAAAGATATTAGTATGCATTAGTTTTGTGGGCTGTACAGGTGTATATGAAACAACAAGATGATCAATATTACATGCATGCAGTCTTCTTTGAGAAAGTGCTGCGGTTACATTCAGTCATCACTTATGCTTTGCTTCAAACACTTTGAATAAGCGGGGTGTAAGATATGGCAGGCAGGAGCTGGGAATTCTGTGTTTAGTTTCTGTTTCTGAGTCAGGCAGAAACTTAGAAAACACAAGCCCTCTTTCTACAGCCCATCAGAGAATTATTTATGGAATTCTACTACATTTGAGTATCAGTCATATGTAATTCATTCATCACTACATGGGCATTGTAACAATTTTAGGAGAGCTATCATTTGCTTTATATTTACTGCCTATTTCTATCAACTATTTCCACTTGTTCTTCTTCATTTTCAGTCTTCCACAGCTCCTGGCTTTTAGATTCTACTGACTACAGAAATACGTATTTTCTTTCCTTTCGTTTTGGTCATATTAATGACCCTTTACTGTAGTACTACTGTGGATCATCGGTAGATATATCCAGACTTTTGCTAGCAAATCTACCTCATATATTATTAGCACTAACTTACTTTTAAAGAGGCAGAGAACTGATACTGCTGCTGTCATCCAGCAGTACAGTCTATGAGAAAATTCAGAGATTCAACATTACGTTCTTTAAAGTGTTGACTTATTTGCAGGCTCTTGCCCAGAGCAACATATTATTCCATTTCAACCCAGCATGCAGTAATTGCTAATTCTTCAACTTTAAAGTTCAGAAAGTGACAGATATTTTTCAAGAAACCGATATTAATTTTACCACCATCATTTAGGTACTCCACATGGCGCTTCATATTTCTTATGCCCCTATCTGCAATAGTTCATTGTCAGAAAAATTAGGCTGACTTAAGTACAGAAGAGCATGATGTTTCTTTCTAATACTGATACGAATAGTGATGGCATGTACCTTTGGCTGGTGGTGCTTCTGATATTTTGGGTACAGCAGCGGGTGGTTTTTCTTGCTGGACAGCTTTCTTGGGCACCTTGAGCACTTTAAAGATATTATTTCCTCTTAAATTCCCAGTTAAAATATACAAGAGAGCATAACACACGAAAAAAATCCAAGAGTTTAGATATTTCTGAGACTGTGACATTCCTCTATTGACTGGTTTGTTAGTCACATATGCAAAGATAGGCACAGCACAGGCTAGGGGAAGAGGACACAAAACATGTACTGTGCAAAAGAAGGTATAAGAAGTGAAAATAATAATCACTACACTAAAGTAAAAAGCAGATCCCTCCGGAAGATATACCTTTAGCTGGTGGAGCCTCAGGCTTCTTGGGTACTGCTGCTGGCTTCTTGGGCACTGCCACAGGCTTTGGGGGAACAACCACTGGCACCTCCTCTTCTGGCTCTTCCTCCTCGGCCACCTCAGGCACTTTAAAGATAGTAGTCCCATTTACTTGACTGTGCTAAAGATCAGAAATCAGCCAACTGGCAAGCAGAAGCAGGAAAGTAAACCCTTGACAGACTACCAGGGAGCCCTCTCTAGACAAGCATTCTTCCTTTGGGAGTACCACTCTCAGCAAGGAGCCAAACTATGGACTTATGAGAGAGCTCTTGCTGACAAACACCACTTTCTCCTGCAGGCATGTAGAGGCACATAGGGACACAACACAACCAAAAGCTGTTCTCACCCCACCACACAGAACACAGAGGGGCAAAGAGCACTCAGGACTGTGGAAACATAGAAGGAAGAACGAACTCTTTCAGAACACCACTGCGTACCTTCAGCTGGAGGAGCTTCTGGCTCTCCAGCCTCAGCAACTGGTGCCACCGCTTCGGGTGCTTCCTCCTCCTCTTCCTCAGGCACCTCAGGCACTTCAAAGATATTAGTGTGTTTTGTTTTACATTGGTGAAAGCAGATGCCAAACAGGAACAAAATCCGGGGCAGCACAGATACAGAACATCACCACACAGCCAGCTCATCACCATACACGCACATACGGCACCATTTACCAGGCATGCACAGTCTTGAGAGTCTCTGGGACAGAGAGGGACAGGCCAAGAGAGGGAGGACAACGCTCAAGAGAGGAAGATAAAGAATCTTCTTTGTTAAGTTATCCATGAAAAGAGGTACCTTTGAGTGCTGGAAGCTCTGGTGCTTTGGCAGTGGGAACGGACACTTTTTCCTCACGAGGAGCCTTCCTGGGCACCTCAGGTGCTTCAAAGATATTAGTAACAGTCAGTTTTATACATTAAACAGGAAGATGAACAATGAAACACAAACTAGAGATGCACTCATGAAGGTAAGCAAACTGGTCTCACAGTGTCTTGAGCCCATTTCTCTGTCACTCACGGACATATACACAAACCCACAGAGAGGCACAGGGCGGTGATGCCAAGTAGGTTCTGTGAGAAAACTGTTGGCTATGTTTAGGTTCTGCTCAGGGTGAGGTGTGAATTAGGATTCCCCTCTCTGTACTCAGCAGCCTTCCCTCCCTGAGAAGAGGCACCATGATTTCTGCCTTGCTGGGATCTGACCTTTCCCTGGGATCAACCTCAGCCCATAACTTATCTGTTGCCATTTATTATGAATCTGCCAGTGCTTTGCATTCAGCAGTGGGGGCAGTGACAGTGTGAAGAATGGAAAGCCCATCATCATTACTATTTCTTTTTGTTTTATTTTTTCTTCAAATCTTTTGCTGTGCTGGTACATGGTGGGTTTGACTTTGTGACCTTTCAGGGCTTCTATAATACTCCAAATTAAAAATATCAGCTACGATTTATAGTCTTTTTTTTGATTCTGAACACAGATGAGGAAGATTGTGAGATTCCTCCATGTTCCTTTTATATTTGTCATTCTAACAATAGAACACGTACAAGGCAGAGAACATTGAAATTTCAGGCAATCACAAATGAGCAGGGTAAGAGACATGACCAATAATGTGTAAAACAGTAAGAACCAGTCCCTTTCAGGCTGATGCACAGGGCAACAGGTACCTCGAACTGGTGCAGGTTCTGGCTCTTTTGGCACGGTTACAGGTATGGGCTCTTCCACAACACCTTTCTTGGGCACCTTGGGCACTTCAAAGATATTAGTATGCTTTAGTTTTGTGGGCTGTACAGGTGTATATGAAACAACAAGATGATCAATATTACATGCATGCAGTCTTCTTTGAGAAAGTGCTGCGGTTACATTCAGTCATCACTTATGCTTTGCTTCAAACACTTTGAATAAGCGGGGTGTAAGATATGGCAGGCAGGAGCTGGGAATTCTGTGTTTAGTTTCTGTTTCTGAGTCAGGCAGAAACATAGAAAACACACGCGTTCTTTCTAACAGCTGAAGGACTACATGGAATTCCACTGTATTTGAGTACCAGTCATATATCAGGCATGACTGTGTGTTCTGTGTTCGTTTTGGCAGTCACTGTCATCCTTTTATTTATAACTTGGAAATTCTCACTAGTTTTTATTTCTGAACTTTACTTTCTTTTTTCTACCTTTGTATGCTTACTCTCTTTTTTTGCTTCGCGCATTCTTTCCTATTACAGCTCTCACTTGCATTCTCATCACTAGATGCGGCTTATAACTATTTCCTTTTTTATTTTTTTTTTTAAATGCTTTAAATTTCATCATTGTGGGGTGGTATTTCATTTGAGGAAAGTTGTATTTCAGAGACAAATTGGTGGCAGAGGGTATTTCTCTGATCAGTGCTTGGGACTTTCTAAAGAGAATTAAATGATACAGCACCGCATCAATCTATGCTGTGTACAGCTTTAGAGTATTTTAAGTAATCTTCAGTATTTGAATTCTAAAGTCTCTTATCTTGATTAATCTGAGAAAAGAAATGCCTCTTACAAAGTTCAGGGAATGTTGTTCACAGGAACTTCACAGGTCTTTCGTGCTACTCAGACTATGTAAAAACTTTGTAAATCACAGAGTAGAGAATATTGACATATGACCGAAATACAGGTAAATTATAATTAACCATTTAAATAAAAGATTCTGCTTCACAATGCTACCCGTGACACCACAGATACATAAAGACGTTTGCAATTATTTTGCTCTATTTACAGAAACTGCTACTTTCTGCTGTAACCTTCTACTTATTTTGTCATAGAAACATAGAATCATTTAGGTTGGGTAAGGCCTTTTAAATCATCATGTTCTACAGTAAACCTGCCAAGTCCCAGTGAACTATGCATTAAACCATCCGTACCAATAATGTGAACAACAGTTTATGCATCCATTCTCTTGTTTAGTGTCCAAAATATTTTGGCATCGATTATTAACAAGAGTTCATAATATCTGCTTGATTTATTGCTATAGCCTAAGAAATCAAATCTTAAAAAAGTGATATAAGAAATGTTTGGATTCTTTTAGTTGAGGAAACATTTAACACCCCTGCACAGCAATTATTTTCTGGTATATCTCTCTCATATTTTAGATATCAGAGCATACGGTGAAAGAACAATTTAAAATGAGATTAATTAAAACCAACCAACCTTCATTATGATGCTAATCATGGTGGTATGTGTCTTTAGTAAGTGAAGCTCCTGTATTTTTAGGTAAAGTAATGTGCTCTTTCTCCTCTGGAGAGCCCTCTCAGGTATCTCATGCACTTCAAAGATATTAGTGCATTTCATTTTACAAGTACAATACAACAATATAAGTACAGAGACTGAAACATACAGGACAATAGATGTGTTTTCGAGTAAGAACTTGGTACACACTCATACTCTGTGTGATTTGTTTAGCAGGCATTATTTAAAACATCGGATTTGAAATGACAGGCAGAACAAAAGAGGTTAAGATAATAAGAGAAGAAAATTAGGTGTGTTTATATTTGTGCTAACATGTACCTCTGACTGATGGAGGTTCTGACTTTTCAGGAACAGCTACAAGAATTTTCTCTTCTGGGATAGCCTTTCTGGGCATTGCACGCTCTTTAAAGATATTAGTAACTTTTAGTTATTTGTATTAAGCTTTAAAACTGACAGTGAAACATAATACACTCAAGAGAGGGAAAAGAGATCCTATTCATAAGTGGTACCTTTAGGCAGTGCAGCTGCTTGTATTTTAGGTAGAGCAACACTCTCCTGCTTTTCAGCCAGCTTGGCTGGTGGTGGTTCCTCAGATGCGAGAAGAGGCTCCGGTTCTTTAGGTGCCACTTCAGGCTTTGGTTTTTGAAGTACTGTAGAAGGCTTTAGTTTTTGGAGCGCTAAAATTAGTTCTGGTTCCTCAGGCTCCATGACAGGTTCTGGCTTGCCAGCTGCCACTACATGCTTTGATTTTCTGGACTCTTCAATATGCACTGATTTTTTGAAATCTGCAACAAACTCTGTTGCTTCAGTTGCTACAACAAGCTCTGTTTTTTGGTGTGGCACAAAGGGTTTTGTCTTGGGGGACACCACAAAACGCTCTGATTTTTGGGTTGATGCAACTGTCTCTGACTCCTTAAGTGCCACAATGTGCTCAGGTTCCTCAGGGGCCATGAATGGCTCTGTTTGTTGGGGTTCCACAACAGGCTTTTGTTTTGGGGGCGTCATGCCATGCTTTAGTTTTTGGGGTGCCACATCAGGCTTGGGTTCTTCAGGTAGCACAATATACTCTTGTTTCTCAAGCACCACAAGATGCTCTGCTTTTTGGAATGCCACAACATATTCTGTTGTTTGAGGTGCCAAAATAGCCTCAGGCTCAGATGCCACAACATACTCTGGTTTTTGTGGTTCCACAACAGGCTTTTGTTTTTGGACCGCTCTAGCAGGTTCTGGTTCTTGAGGTTTTACCTCTTGAGGCTTTGGTTTTGGGGGTCCTGCAGCGGGCTTTGGTTTTCTGGAAACTGGAAGAGGTACTTTCCTTTCTGGGACAGTTGTCTTGGCCACTTCATGTACATAAAAGATATTAGTTCTAAATTTAAGGAGTGCACTGACAAGCATACCAAGTTGAAGTGAATCATAAAACATAAACCCACAGTTGTAACAAAAAATTAAAAACGTATCAGGTATCAGTCATTTATGTTGGCCTTTGTAATGACATATATACCACATTTTGGCTCTTTTCCCTTTTCTCTCAAATGTACAAATGTACCCCAAGCCTCATGATCCCATATACCTACACGGATAGTATAATTTAAGCTATAAGTAAAATCTACGGTAATTATAAACAAGAATGGACAGGACAAAAGATATTAATAACATTGCAGGTGGTAAGCAGACTCTTATAATAAGACTCTTTCAAGAATTAGCAGTGATGGCATATAATTTTTCTTGGTAAAGAAAATTCTGCTCTAAGTTACTAGAATGAGTACTTTCTTCTACTATTATCACTTTAAACATATTAGCTGCGGTTGTTTTCATGAACCCAAGTAGCAGAACAGGAAGAATAATCTAAAATACTAAGATGAAATGAAGTTTAAGATACAGGCAATTTAGACATCCAAGATTTGTCACTACTCTTCAAAAAGACACATGTATGTCTATTTCACACACATATGCATATACATACAACAGGTATAATTTAGAGTCTCAGAAAAGTGAAGGCTTGGAAAATCAAAGTTTAAAGAAAAGAGGATTTGCTTTTGTTATTTTATTAGTTGAGATTTACCTGTCTCAGGTTCTGGTTCTTCAGGTGCAACCTCTGGTTCTGTGACAACTACAGGTTCTGGTTCTTTAGGCACAGGTATTTTCTTTGCTGGAACAACTTTCTTTGGCACCTCAGGTTCTTTAAAGATATTTATTTGGTTTACTTTCAGGAATTTGAAAAATGGGAATTAAAAAGGTAACAATAACTCCAAGATGAAAATCATTAAACAGAATCAGAAAAAGAAAATAAATAAACCCCCCTAATAAATAATCTTTGTTTTTTTCATATTGCTTGATGCACACCATTTATAGCCATTGTTGCTTACTGGGAGCTATTCACAAGTGAAGAAGACAACACAATCTGTAACATTTATAAATATTAGAATATAAAAAAAGATGATAATACAAATTTAAAACTAATATTTAGAGAAACAAATTAAAATTGCTGTACAATTTTATCAGTATTGAAAATTACCTTTAGGTGGTGGAGGTTCTGGTTTTTTAGGAACTTCAATGTGTACTTTTTCTTCTGAAACAACTTTCTTGGGCACCTCAGGCACTTTAAAGAAAGTAATTAATTTAATTTTTATGAAATTCAAGCATATGTCTGCAGCATTAAGACACTAAGAAAAAGTAAATCTCTAGGACAGCAAAAGCATGAGTGGTTTTGGATATGAATATTAACTTTTTTGTTTGCCTACAGAAAGTACTTTTTGATGTCTCACTGAGGTACAGATGCAAAAACTACAATTTAAACAACAAAAATATCTTATAGAACATTTCTAGTAAAAGTAAATTACCATTATATTAAAATGGGTTTTCTTTCATTAATTGTATACAGCAGTTACCTTTAGTTGGTGGAGGTTCTGGTTTCTTTGGTACTTTAACTGAAACCTCTTCTGGGATCACTTTCTGTGGTACCTCAGGCACTTGAAAAATATTAATAACTTTTAATAATTAATTTCATATGCAACATTAAAGCATAGTAGCAGAACAATGTTAGTGAGAACACCAAACAACAAGCTGTATTTTTTTCACACAACACATTTGTTCACTCAAATAACTTTTGATAACAGAAGAAAATTCTAACAGAGGTCTTGGGTACTATCTTCTATAGTGTTAATACAGTAAAAGCGTGAAATTTTTGAATCTGTTAATTTTGTCACAATGTCAAGTACCTTTAGCTGGTCGAACTGCTGGTTTTTTAGGCTCTGCCACTGGTATTTTCTCATCTGGGACTTTCTTGGGCACTTCTGGCACTTTAAAATTAACAATTATGTTAATACTAAGAAGATAAAGACATTTAAATAACATTAAAGTGGAAAAAGAAGCAAACAAAAAGGACACCAAGTGACATGAATTAAACATAAGAATCTTTACCAAACAGGCTTTTTGCTCCCAGTCTTGATTGAGAGTAATTTGAGGGGAGTAGAGAGGCTGCTCTCAAAAATGAATTTTCAAAATGGCAGTTTATAAGATAGAAAGATGGGCATATCAAAATGTCTTATCACCGAAAATAATACAAATTATTGCCTTGGTTTTATTAATTACAAGTACCTTTATCTGGTGGTGCTTCTGCCTTTTTAGGCACAGCAACTTTGATTTTCTCTTCTACAACTACTTCCTTAGATGCGTCAGGCACTTTAAAGAAAGATTATTTTCAATTGGAATTTTACAGCTATGTTCAAACTTTTCACTAGAAATTGCAAAGTAAGGAGGTTTTTAATGGAGCCATTGATTTGACATGTTCATTGGGGTTTTATATGTCTCTGTAAAGTCTGAAGAAACTACTCTGAGACTTTTGGAATTTCTTCTACATTACATTATTTTTCCATTTTATTCAACCACTTCCCAAATCTTCATTTGACTAAGGCTGCCATTGGCCATTCTGTATTCCTTGTCAAATTCTTCTATGCATGATGACTTCGTGGTATCAATATTTCCTCTATGCACAGAGGGTTTTTTCCTGTGTTTGACATCTCTACCACTTACTCCACACTCTGAAATTATTAAACTCTCTCTCTGGGACTAATTTTTCACTGTCAGTTAGGAGTAATTCACATCATAGAAGTCCTTTCTTTTCCTTTAAGATTTCTGCTGAGTTCTCAAGTATCAGTCTGATCTCTGCCCAGCCACATCAGTATTTCTAACACCCTGGTACACTGATTACAGCTATAGCTATGATTCAAAAAGAAGAATTTCCAGAACTGTAGGATATATAGAACTTTGGGCACAGAGAAGAAAAGTAAGAGGACCCAACAAACAAACAATCAAAAACTAGTCTGCACAAGCAAGGCAGAGATTTTTTTCTCTTCCAAATTTTAGTTATCTATCTGGGGTGCAACATACCTTTGGCTGCTGGTAGTTCTGGTTTTCTAGGCACAGCAACAGGTACTTTCTCTTCTGGAATTTTCTCTGGCACCTCGGGCACTTTAAAGGAAACAGCATCCGTTTTTGTTATATTTAAGGCATTTAAAAATACATAAATTATTAGAAGAGTCTCACAAGAAGCATATCAGAAATGTAAGATCAGATATAAAAAGAGATGTCATGCAAAAAATACTGTATACAATTGCATACTACAGGATATTTTATAAACAAGAAATAAAGGGTAATATTTTTCATCTACTGTAAACCCTACTGCCCAAGAGAAATGGAAATCTCCTCCTCAGAGAGTCAGCATTATTTTCATATAAGCTTTAGGTGGTGCTACTCTTGGCTTTTTAGACAGAGCACCATTTACTTTTTCTTCTGAGACAGATTTCATAGGTATCTTGGACACAAGATATTAGTGTACTTTTAAGAATTAAAGAAAAAAAACAAAGCAAATATACAATACAAAGAAATAAGACAAAACAAGGAAGTATATGAATAAGGATACTCTGACAACAGCTACATGATCTGAAAATTCTCCATGGTTCTATCCCTCTGGAAAATCACAGTTTGAAGCAACATTGTTGGGGATCTTTTGTCATGCAGTGATGACATGCCACGAAAACTGCTAGTTCAGGCAGATTTCTGAAGTATCTGAATGAACTGTAACAACTGGTTCCTGTGACTAATGCTATTTCAATTCAAAATTAGATCAATTGACCTCTAAGTTTAACATATGCAAAGTGAAAGAGGAAGCATATATACTTCTTGCTTGAGTATTGATAGAATTTCTGAAGCTGTTTACAGTACCTACAAACACCCATGTAGTGAAATTGTTTGTTCTGTAAATCTCACTGCATGTTGACTCAAGTAGTTTTCTTTATTTTTAGCCCCTTTGACTAGTTTCTGTTACAATTTCTGTGCCATCACAATGGATTACTCTTGGGTAGAAGAAATAGACAAACTCAACTATTTAATGATTCAATAATGACAAAACAGAGGACAGAAAAAAGGAGAAAGAAAAGATATGTTCACTCATAGATTTGGCAGGTGGAGCTTCTGGCTTTTTAGGCAGAGGGGCAGGTTTTTCTTCAGGAATAGTTTTATTGGGAAATTCAGGCACTTGAAAGATATTTACTGACTTTAATTTTCATGTTATGACATAAAGACAAGTTAAGAAATGGGAAAAGGGACATATACAACATAAATGCCACAAATCTGACACAAATGGACCATGAACTACTAAAGCAGAAAACGTGTAAGAACAGAAAAGATGGTTACTTTCAAAAGACCTCAGTTCTATCTGGCTATCACAGTACCTTTAGATGGTGGAGGTTCTGGTCTTTTAGGCACAGGAATAGGTTCTGTTTTTTTAGGCACAGCAATAGGCACTTTTTCTTCTGTAACAGTTTTCTTAATGACTGTGGGCGCTTTAGAGATATTAGTTCATTTTAAGAATTTATATAGAATAGAAAGACAAATCACAAAAAATCCTAGGTTTGTAAGTAACTGTTGGTACTATAGGCGCTAAAGGTACTAAAAGAATGAACACAGAAAGTAATTACACCGAACAAGAAACTAAACCATGAACAAGAATTATTTTTCTGGAGTTCATGACTTTGCAAATTGCAGGAAGAGATGATGAAGAAGACATATACCTCTAGGTGCTGGAGCTTCCTCTTTTCTACAAACAGTAGAAATTTCCTCTTCTATGTGCATCTCCTTATAAACTTCATGTACTTGAAAGATATTAAGTATTTAAATTAACTTGGAATATATTCAGAAAACAACAGTGTGAAAAATAACAAATGGAATCAAATCTTCAAGCTAATCCAAAGATACATGGGTCTGTGTTATATTTACCATCTAAATAACCATGCTTTCAAATGAAGGAAGAAAAAAAATCTCAGATTCTACCCTGATCTGACTTCTTCAGCTTGCCAGGAGAAAGACGAGTGATATGTGATAGGCCAGGCTGGATGTGGTTCTGAGCAACCTGATCTAGTTGATGATGTCCCTGCTCAATGCAGGGGGAGTGGAATTAGATGACCTTTGAAGGTCCCTTCCAACCTAAACCACTCTATGATGTTGTGTCCTGAACTGGGCTTGAGTGCAGAGACAGGCCCTGTCTATATATGCTGTCACATTTTCTATTCTATTTTTTTTCCCTCAGACTGATCCCAAATACCAGAGTCCATTGCAATTATCCCTTGCACAAAAAGATAATTTTCCCCTTAAAAAACCCTGCAGATGATTTTTTAATTAATTAATTAATTTTATACTGTTGCAGCTGACGAAAGCTGCTAACTAAACTTTATTGTAGGCAGAATGCTCTCAAAATAATCAGAGATTTATATATGAAAACATATTTTTTATATTTCAAATCCTACTAAAAAATTATTGTACCTGCAAAGTGCGAAGCTTCTTCTTTAGGTAGAGGAGGAGGTATTTTTTCTTTGCGGACAGCTTTCTTTGGTACTATAGGAACTTTAAAATATTGGTTTATTTTAGAAATTTGTACTAGGAAAGAAGTAGTACAGTCTTGTAAAACAGTAAAAAATTGTACTAGAATGAAAATACATGGTATTAATCTGCGAATACAACTCAAGAACTTCACTTTCTGGAGTTCACAACTTTTCTATTTCCTGATACTTACAGGTCTGATTTTTCTCTTTGCTCAAAAGACAAACAGGTTTTGGTTTCTTTCTTTTCCTTAAGAACTTTGGCAATTTAAAGGGTTTTCTTTTAAAAAAAGAAAATAATCAATTTACCTATAGAAGCAAGGCAAAACTGCAGTAAAATTAACTAAATAGTATGTTTCAAACATCTATGGAGTTTTAAGAACTCCATAGATGTTTGAAACATTTGGAATTTCATTAAAAACTATGTTTCTATGAAAAAAAAGGGGCTTTGTATTTTGTCCTTATTTAAAGTCTTACATTAATCTTAAATTTATTAAAACCCCTGACATGATTGTAGAGTGCTTCTGCAAACAAGCTTCTGCCACAACCTTTTAAGGCTTTTTAAAAATATATTGTCAGAGAAAGTATTTTGGGAAATAGAACATGAGACAAGAAGTAAAAAAAAATAAAAAGCCCTGATATGAATTTCCTGTCTACGAAATTTCTTTATATTTTCTTTATATTTCTCTCATTTTTTTTTAATTCTTGATGCAGAATGCGCCATACTGTTTGAGCAGTTGCTAACACGAGGCAAAAGTATGAACCTGTGGAAAATGTTCCTTGCACTTTTTTTCTTGAATGATAAGTTTTTCTGTCTTAATAATTGTTCCTTAGATGAACATAAACTATTGGTTTTAATCCCTGATCTCTCTGTATGTATACTCTGTTTCTAAGATAGAAGCAAACAAAGGGACAAAATTTACTCTTACAAGAGATCAAATGGAAGAAAAGAGTGTATATAGCACCTGGTCATGTCGTTTAAGAAAAACATGTTGGATTTCTCAGTTTATACCTCACTTTTGAAAGAGGCTAGACAAAATCCATTTGGGGCTCATGTACCTTTAGCTGGAGCAGCTTCTTCTGTAGGTACAGCAGGTATTTTCTTCTGTGCAACAGTTTTCTTTGTCACTGCAGGTACTTCAAAGATAATACATTTTTTAAAGAATGTAAATAACAAAAAAAGCAATGACAGACACATAACATCTAAGAAAATATCAGAATGAACATATTAAATAACAGATTGGCACATGGGTCTAATGATGAAGATGAATAGCTAGTTTGTAGGGCATGTGTTTCTTTGTAGATTGCTTGAATACTTGGTGTACCTTTAGCTGCTGGAGCTTCTGGTTGACTAGGAATAACAACAGGGGCTTCTTCTTCTTCTTCTTCTGTTGGAACTTCTCTGTAAACTTCAGGCTCTTTAAAGATATTAGTTTATTTTACATATTTTAACATTATTTACAAGACAATACTAGATTGACATAATGCCAAAGTGAAGACATATATATGGACAGAGAGCTGTTTGAACATAAAATTATTTAAATATCTAATTTCTACCTGATCATTTACCTACTATCACTAGAAGCAACCATTCCCAGTTAGTAAAATAAAAGTTTACAGAAATATTTAATTTTATTTTCTAGTTACTTAGTTCTGTGTATTAAACAGAAATTGTAATTGAATTTCACATGTCCTCATCTGGCATGAACTATGTATACCCCAGCTCAAAAATTAATTGTTACTCTGGATGGCTTCTAAACCAGTGTCTATATAATTTCATTTCTCTGGTCCAGTGTGACTAAAGTGCTTTCCTGGATCAGAAACCTAGCTTCACTCTTATTTATGTTTCTTTCTCCCATGCTAAATTATTACTAAGTTCAGGGGGAATAAGGGTATCACAGATATGGATGGAAATTACTTTTAAATAAATAAAAAAATAAATTGAAAGTGTTTCATGTTTTACAGAACAATCTAGAACATGAGTTGATATAGTCCCTTCAATTTACTGCTTGGTAGACGTGTCACTGATGTACCTTCATAGAAAGGAGGCTCCTCTTCTCTAGGAATAATGGTGGGTATTTTCTCTTCAAGGACAGCTCTCTTATGAAACTCAGGAACTTAAAAGATATTACCTTGCTTTTAGTAAACTCAATTTTCAACTTTTAAAATCTCAAACAGAAATAAACTCAGAAATCTAAGGTCTTTTGAATTTCCACATACAGTGCCTTTTTGAGAATGAAATATTACACAGTTCTAGAACTGTCTTGCTAGTACAATTATGTGACAAAATGTATAGTTTCTGCTCTTGAAGAGCATAACCCATCTGCTTTTCTTACTGTATCATCATCTTTTTCCTTCTCATATGTGTAACAGCTTTAACAGTTTTAACTTGCTAGCTCTTACCCTATTACTTTTCCACCAATATCATGTATTGGCATCAAAACCCCAATTTAAACTAAATTCTCATCTACAGTACAAACATAAAAGTGCTGAAGGTCTTCACACTGGTAGTGTAAGTAGCGATACCTCCTCAGCATGTTTTCATTCATAAATCAGTGTATTTACTGTTTAGCACATGCATAGCACATACCTGAAATGTTTGTTTCGTAGTTTTCAATTTATTACTGAGAGCCAAATCTGCACTTAAAGACTAGACACTTTTGCAATGATCTAAAGAACATGAGGATCATTTTAGGAGATGTTTGGAAAAGTGACATGAATATGTCCTTTCCATAAAATTTCATATCCAAGTTTCTTTTACCTTTAATTTGTGGAACTTCTATTTCAGGTTTATGTGTAGGTTTCTTTTCTTCAGGGGCTGCTCTTTTGAGAATGTCTTGCCCTTTAAGATATAATTTACTTTTAGGGCTTTCAAAGTTCTTTGGAAGAAGTTAGGAAGAAGAAGAGAAAATCTAACAATGAAGATTAATGAAACAACAAAGGATTAAATGATTCCTGAAAGAACATCTATGTTAATTTTGAAGACTAGACATATAACATACAAAAAATTATAACATATTAAATAACATCCTTGAAAGATGGCCATAGATTTGGTTGGTGGAATCTCTTTCCTTTTCAGAAGAAATAAAAATATTATTTCTTTCTGAACTACTTTCACATGTAGCTTAATTACAGAACACACATTTTTTTAAAGCGACTCACGTATTTTCAACAAATGACTTAAAACCAACTTGCAAAAAAAGACTCAGTCACAAACAGCCAAAAAACCCAATGTGGGAACATAAAACATTTGGACGTCTTTCTCAACACATAATGAAGACAAAAGGCTGAAATCAGAGTTCATGACTCATGAGGACAATGCAGAGGAAGTATACCTTTAGCTGGTGGAGTAATTTCCTTTTTAGGAACAGCAGGTAGTACTTTTTCTTTTGGAACAGGTTTCTTCGGCACCGCTGGCACTTTAAAGACATTGGTTTTTTTTTTTAAGAACTTTTGCAATATGAATTTTGTGTAAGAATATAAGTTGAATAAAAAGCAAACAGTGCAAAGAGTCAGAAAATTTAGCAAAATACAAAATACAGTATCTTTAATTGCTACTGGGTGGTGACCATGCAGGCCACCCATCTGGACTATTTGCTTGGATTCACATAGCTAGTCTTCCATATTCACTGAATGAAAAACACCATTCTTGCATCAATTTTTGACTAAAAAATTCCAAGTCTTTCTGCAAAATCATCCACCTTTCCCACTGACTTCATTCTGATAATTTTTACAAGAAACAATTATAAAATTTAGCACAAAATTAATTTATAACAAAGTAAGTGTTCTGAACAGAAAATTACAGAGCTCCAAACTAGTACAGAAACTCTACTACCATCCACGCGCAATTAGTATTCATGACTTTTTTTGTACAGGCAGTTATAGAGAACACCTATTAAGATCGTATGTGTTCCAGCAAGTAGTCTCAGTTTTCATTTTTTAAAGAAAGAGAATTTTTTCAGTAACTTAATCCCTGTCTTTTACTGCATTGCAAAAGAAAGTTAAGGGTCTAGCAATCAAATCAGAATAGGTAAATTTAGGATTTAGGGCTTCAGATAGGGCTTCAGATGCTCAGGCAGAAGTCTGTTTTTAAATTTATCTAGTATCTGATGTACCTTTAGCTTGTGCAGGTTCTTTTGTAGGAGCAGGAACAGGCACTTTTTTTCCTGGCAGAGGTCTTTTAGGCACCTCAGGCACTTAAAAAAGAATTAATTTTGGATTTTAAGTTACTTATGAGGAATTGTAATGAATACAAAGAAAGCAAACAGAGTAATCTCTCAGTTGTAGAGGAACCATTCCATGAATTATTTAGTGACAAGTGAACAGCCACTTATTTCAAAGTTCCCGAGCAATGAAATCTAAGCAATAGCAGTGTTAATCTTTCTGGTACATTTTAGATGCACTTTCTGTTTGGTATGAAGGATCTTATAATCATAAATTTAAATTATGAGAAGGAAGAGCCAACACGAGTTTTAATATCTCTAACTCACAGAAGCTAAACTGGGCAAAAGAAACAAATATAGATGCATAAAAATATTTAAGTTCTGAAGCAGAACTGCATTAGAAAATTATCATTTAATTGCTTGTGACTTATCTATACTAGCTCACTCTTGGGCAATCAGATGTGGAATCCTCCCATTCTACTCTGAAAGGAAGAATTCCTTAGGAAGGAATAGTAGAAAAACAATCTTTGAATGGATTTATCATTACCAGCAACAGACACACATAGGACTACAAATGGGGAAAAAATATAAATAAACACCCAAAGGAGGCTTAAGCAGCAGCTTGGAACTCAACAAACTGTAAGAATAAAGAAATCATGACCTGATGTACCTATAGCAGGCTGGATTTCATAAGCTTCTTCATACACCTCTTCATATTTCTCATAGATCTCTTCCATCTCCTTAAACTCATACTTTTCATAGTAATCTTTCTCCTCAGCCTCCTCTTCATATTCCTGTTCCTGAATCTCCTTATATCTCTCAGGTTCTTCAGGTTCCTCATATGCCTCAATTTCTTCACCTTCTTGAACGTCCTCAAACTCTTCAATACTCTCATATGTCTCATACTTCTCATACTCTTCATATGTATACTCATATTTCTCCACTGGAGGAGCAGGAGCAGGGACTTTTTCTTTTCGGACAAGTTTCCTGGATACTTCAGGGACTTTAGAAACAATATTATTGTTACTGGCTAGTAATTATTAATTTTTATATTTTTTTAAGTTAGTCAAGACTATCCACATCAAACACAAAATGTACATGATCACCACAAGTTACATTAAAATATCAGAACGAGGTTCTGAAACTGTATATTATAAAAGATTTTAGAAATTATAAGAAAAAATCAAATCTTTGGGATGATTAAAAAGACATATATCTGTACCTTTAGTTGATGCTGGTTCTTTGGGTTTGGGCACCACAGCTGGCACTTTCTCTTCTGCAACAGCTCTTCTACGCACCTCAGGGACTTTAAAGATATGGATTTCATTTAGGAATTTAGAAAAAAAGCCCACTTTAAAGCAGTATAAGCAAATAAAACACAAGAAAGAGAGCTTTATGGTTCTACAATGCAAGCATTGATAACAAAGACTTTTAACACAAATTGGAGCAAATTCTCAAACAGCAAAGACAAAAGTTAGAAAGAAGAAAATCAAGAGCTTTTTTAGCATAAATATTACTTATAATCGGGAATATATATACCTTTTGCAGTTGGAACCTCCACTTTTACAGGGGGGGCAACAGGTGCCTTCTCTTCAGGAGCAACCTTCTTGGGCATCTTGGATACTTTAAAGATAGAACCTAACTTCAGTGTTCTTTTGCACAATTTTAAAATAGACAAACCCAGAAGCTTACAAACAGCAGAACAGAAGCTTACAAACAAACAAATAATATAGTGACATATAATACAAGACAAACATACTAAAATGTCCCTTACTAAACTCAACTTGTATGAAGAGTGTTATCTATTAATGGTAACAGTATTTACAAACTGCAATACCTTTGGCTGGTGGAGCTGGCACCTTTTTAGGAGCAAGTTCTTTCTCTTCAGGAGCAGGTTTCTTAAGCATCTCAGGTACTTTAAAGACATTATTTTATGTAAGAATATCATCCGCAAGTAGTATAAGAAAGACAACAGAAAACATATACAAGCAGACATAATGAAATAAGGACTGATCTGTAGAATATATTTAAATGCTTTAAAGAAGATGAAAGTGAAAAAAAAACAAAAGACCCTCAATGTCTGTAGACAAGACTTCTTGAACAAGTCAGATAATTTCAGAACTGATTTTTTGCTAGGAATTTGGCAGTCACTCTGAGACATCAATACAGAAAGACACCAGGGACAGAAACTAACATAAATGACAAACAAAATAAAATAAATAGACACACTGAATGAGAATAACAACACATTGTTTTCCTAGGTATTAATTTATGTACCTTTTGCTGGAGGAAGCTCCCGTTTCTCAGGAGTAGGTACAGGTATTTTTTCTTTTGAGACAGGTTTCTTAGGAATCTCTGGCTCTTTAAAGATATTATTTTGCAAACACATTTTAAAGTTACTTTCAGAGAATTAAAAGCATAAGAATACATGAAATAAGGTCACAAGCTCCCCAAGAAGATCATTAAAATTTACATACAAATTAGAACAAGATATAAAGATTAATTTTAAGGAATCCAAAAGATCTCATGAGCAGCTTCCAAGAAAAGATCATGTACCTATTGCTGGTATCGTTTCTTCTGGAATAGTTTCCTCTTCTTCCTCAGGAACAAAAATGGGAACTTCTTCTTCAGGCACAACTTTCGTTGCCACCTCAGACACTTTAAAGATATTATTTTAAGAACTTTACTTTCACAACATCACAAAGAAAAATTAATAACATAAATCACAAGGACACCAACTTTAAAGTAACAATAGTAATAAAGATAAGGGAAACTATTAGTTATTTTTCACTCCATGAAAACAACGAAGTACAACTAGGTTTTTAGGATTATATGAGGTTTGGCTCTTTTGCCCACTTCTTAATTACACAGTGTCATTGACAATGAAAAATATAAGAAAGATACGCTACCAAAAAGAGGGTGTAGAGGATTATTAGCATCTAAATTTTTACCTAAAAACCTCCCAGTGTGTACTTCACAGTTCTTTTCTAAAAAACTTGCTGCTGAGGTAAAATTTGCTCAGCACCAAACGGTAGGCTCTGCAATGGTCTACCTCCACTCTGAATTTCAAATCCAGGGCATATTTTCTGGCTATTCATATGGTCAGTTGTGATTTTATTTTATTTTTATATAAGTTTAGCTAAAAGGTGTGTTATTTTAGCCTAGTCTCAAGGTGCATATTCAGAATGATCCCCCTGAATGGATAAATTTGCAGGTAAAGGCCCATAAATTATTATTCCAGGTATTTTGTTTAACTAAAGTGTAAATTAATTTAAATATTTGTTCTAGATTATGATATGACAATAAGTTAGTTCATTCACAGCAGTCACTTAAAATGGAAAACCAGGCCTGATTCTCAGCCCACTGAAGTCAATAACAAAATAGACAACAAAACCCTGCCTGAGACCTAGCACTGCTCACTACAGGGGAGCAGCAGGGTGCTAGAACCAAAGATCTGACTTATCTGAGTGTAAATTAATTTTTATAATGAGGTTCAGCTGAAATGCCAACATGTAAGGGAGAGGAATAATCTGCATACACAGCACTCTGATATACCTTTAGCTGGTGGAATTTTCTTTGCTTTAGGAACTGCAACAGGTACTTTTTCTTCTGGGGCAGCTCTCTTGGGCACCTCTGGCACTTTAAAGATATTGTTTTGATAACAGATTTTTCAATTACTTTTAAAACATGAAAACTACTAAAAACATGGAACAAAGTCACAAAGACCAATAAGAGGAAAACTCCACTCAGAAAGATAATTAAGATTTACATCCATCTTAAAATAATCGACAGAGATGAAGATCTTTTAATGAACTGAACAAAGCTCTATGATCATTTTCAAGAAGGAATGGTGTACCTTTTGCTGGTATCTCTGGAACAGCTTCCTCTTCCTCCTCTTCAGGGACAAAAATAGGTACCTCTTCAGGAGGAGGTCTTGCTATTTCTGGCACTTCAAGATAGTATTTAATTGTAGAAAACTTAGGCACAACACCAGAAACTGAGAGGCAACATACACACAAGCTAAAGGGTGTGAAGTAAAATGTGCAAGTACATTTTCCACAAACTGCTACGATACTTTGAATTCTAACAACAAACAAACAGAAACAATAAGAAGCATCATCCATATGTTCAGATATAAGAAAAGATACCTTTGGCTGTTGCAGGTTCTGGCTTTTTATGTACAAGGATGGGTACTTTCTTTTCTTGAACTTTCTTGGGCACTTCAGGCACTTTAAAGACATTTTTGTTGAAGAAATTAATTTTCAATGTTACATAAAACATGATAACTGAATAACTGATATTAAGACAACTACACAAATATGGTAAACTTCAAGTACGTATAAAAGATAACATTGATTTTTATCCACAGATTTATGCACAGATGTAAACTTACAAATATACAGACTACAGAACTACAAATTGGCATTCTAAGGTTAAGGGGGAAGTCTGACTGTTTAATTTATCTTTTGAGGCATCTGGTTTGAATCGGAAATTTAAAATAATTTAAATGTAAATGATCCAAAAGACAGAGATGATACAAGACATAGAAATTTTCAAAGTGTACAGTAAGCATAGCACCCATGACTAACAGAAATGGCCACAATCACAATACAGCATCCTAATCATAGATATATCTGTGAGTGGGTCAAACACACTAGGACAACGAGTGGTATTGTTACTTGCAGTCTTCTAAAGCTGAAGAAGCAAAACTATAATTATGCAGTTGAACCATAAACTGGTGTACCTTTAGCTGGTGGAGGTTCCTCCACTACTTTAGGCACTGGGACAAGTATCTTCTCTTCTGGCACAGGTTTCTTTGGTACTTCAGGCACTTTAAAAATATTGTTGTAGTTTAAGAATTTCATTTTTGAGCCGTAATGTAAAGAACAATTATAGGAATCAATAAAGAGGAGTGATAAAGAACTGTCAAGAACGGAAAACTATTCACTCTATATTATATTGAAAAGGAAAGATGAACAAAGACCGATTTTTAATTTTTTTTTTTTTTAAACACGTTCAGTCAAAAGCTGAGATACCTTTGGCTGGTGGAACTTCCTTCTTTTTTGGTACAGGAACAGGAACCTTCTTTTCTTCTGGCACAGGTTTCTTAGGCACTTCTGGAACTTAGCAAGATATTATAAATTGAGATTGACATAAGAATCTAAAACACTGTCACATATACAGAAGTGACACCAAACAATTAAACACAAATACAAAGAACCACAATTCTTAAGAGCAACAATCCTTCTAGTATCCTAGTGCTTAACACAAGTGAGAAAATAAATGAAGTCTGGAAGAACTTTCTGATCACAGCTAATTACAAGTTCATATACCTTTGACTGGAGGAGCTTCCTTCTTTGGCACTTGGACTTTCTTTTCAGGTACAGGTTTCTTTGGCACCTCAGGCACTTCAAAAACATTATTTTTGTTAAAAAAATAAACCACAAGTTATTTAAAACAAAAATTAAACAACAAAGTCAGGATAAATATTTAATATGCAGAGCCCTCTCCGAAAAGAAAAGAAAAAAAGAAATTATTTAAGTAAGACATCTGAAAAATACTGTGAATTACATATTCAGAGGATGTCTGCTAAGATAAGTAAATGTCTGCTAAGATAAGTAAATGATTTATACCTTTTGCTGGAGGAACTTCTTTTTTCTTCAGAATAGGTATTTTTTCCTCTGGAACAGGCTTTTTGGGAACCTCAGGCACTTGAAAGATACCATTAATGTTTTAGGTATTTACTTCTAAACCAACAGGAACATAAAGTGCAAGCAAGCATCACAAATACACACCCAGAACATACAGCAATGATTTAACATGGTTTGATCATGAAGACAAAATAAAATCAGAAACAGGTTCTATTAACTGCTATTATGTCCATTCTCCTTGTTTAGTCATTGAGGCCATGAATAAAAATGTTTTTAACTTCAAGGGCTTATTTGCTGATCAAAAGATTGAGTTAAGACGTAGTTTGTCTTTTTAGAACAAGCTATTAAAGAAGATGAAGAAGCGCCATGGTGGGGAAACTTGCAAAAAAACAATTTTATTTTTCCTCCAATTTTTGGATGTTTATTACAAACATTGTAATAAACAATTACTTAATTGCTGTATTAGGTATTTAGTGGATTTACTGCTTCTACTTATTTTCTCCTAGAGCTATGATACTAACTTTTATCAACCATGAAATAGGTTTCCTGATCATGTTGGATAAGCCAATTTTGTATATGTGTTGAAACTGCTGATTACATTTTCTTCCTTAGACATTTCCAAGTGCTTTCTATATGTAAAAAGCAAGCATATAAAAATTTTCAGCTGGTTTACTTCAAACACAGAACTATGGACACATTATAAGTACCCATCAGTTTCCACCACATTTTGCTGGCTAATGGCAATGTTTAAGAGTGGCTTACTTGAATGTAAAAGATGAAAATCCTGCTTCTGCTGCAATCAACAGATTTTTCCTTTAACTGCAGTGATGCAAATTTTCAGCTAAAATGTACCTTCAACCTTTTTGTCCTCCAAAACCCAGAAACTTTCATACAAGCTTTATGATGACAGGAGAGTAATCTCACTTGCTCTGAACTAACCTTAATCTTCTTGTTCAGGATTAACCTGGCTTTTGCAGTGCACAGGCTGGCCTTTATTAAGAAGAATATGCTAATAGAAATGACAAAATTCTACTGCAAACAATGATAAATATAACTTTAGCATACCTTAATTAGTCAAAAAAATCTGAACGTCTTTTTGGGGAAGACAGACTATGGAATGATTGGAATCAGGACTGGAAAATATACAACTTTACATACTCTTAGATGATTATGTGATTTGGGGAAATCTGAAATCTTTATATTACAATGTAGAAAGATTTTATCTTGGTGATAAAGTTGTCCTCTCTAAGTAGTGAATAGTATGTTCATCCTGTACTAACAATGTTAAAAATTTACACCAGAACCATAAAAAATTCATCCTAATGAAAACACCTAAACCTAGGATTATTTAAATATGGCAATTTAATAAGACTTATTTTTGCTTTCCCTGAAAATATATTATTCCCTTCAAGAAAAAAATAACCAGCAACTATAGGGTTTTTGAAGAGGAAATCAATGTGGTTTGTGTTTGCAAATCACATATTTTCAATTACCCTACCTGTTTTCTAGATAAACATTTTTTTGTGTCTGTGATTGCAGAATTCTTATATCCATTTTTAAGTATTTCAAACGCAGTCTGGCAGCAAAATTGGACCCCAGAAGAGGATGAAATAAAGCTCTGTTAAATTTTCGTGGTTATACAGACTTCATATGAAAGAGGAACGAACACGTATGACATGGAACATTTAAATTTATAGAGGTAGTAGTAAAGAATAGACATACAGCCATTACACGTTTTCTATACTATATACTAATCATTAAACATCTTGAAAAAAAGGCACATTGTAAAGCATACAGGAACATATTGAACCAAAACTTTGATATACTAACAGAATTAAAAGATACTACTTTTTCTCACAAAAATCCTAAAATTAAAGTATACCTCTAGCTGGTAGCTGAGCCTCCTCTTCATACTGGGGAATTTCTGGCTCTTCCTCCTCATAATCAGGAACTTCTTCTTCATAATAAGCAGCTTCTTCTTCATAATGTGTGACTTCTTCATCTTCATATTGAGGAACTTCCTCCTCATAATGACTAACTTCTTTATAATGATGGACTTCCTCCTTGTAATGGATTACTTCCTTCTCATATCTGGTTACTTCTTCCTCTTCATATTTTGGAATCTCTCCTTCCTCTTCATACTGAGGAACTTCAACATACACTTCTTCTTTTCGGACAACTGTCTTGTGTACTTCAGGCACTTAAAAAGATATTAAGTTAGAGAATCTTAAAATATAGCACATAAATCTTACTAATAATAAGGATCACAAGGCATTGCCAAATAAGAATTAAAACACAGGAAGAACATTCCAGAGAAAACAAATCAGTATTCACTGTACATGGAACATACAAGACACAAAAAACCCCACATTTATAACATACTTCAATTCTCTATCCAGTATACCTTTGGCTGGTAGTCTTGCCAGTTTTTTAGGAGGATAAGTTCTTTCTTCTATGATAGCCCTCTCTGGTACATCAGGCACTTAAAAGATACAGTATATTTACATTTAAGTATTGTTAAAAGTGTTGCTTAAAAGCAAAAATATTCTTGTCAAGAAACAAAGAAACATGTCCTACAAATATATGGCTTATATGTGAAAGACAAGTGCACTTATTGACACTGGACATATAATTACGGAAGCCATTACACTGCTTTTCAATTAAGTAACAACAAACATTTCAAGATCCCAGTATAAAGAGCTGATATGATTCCTGCTTCATCCAGTGCTGCCAACAGTGAAGTTAAACTTGCTGAAGGGCAGAACTCAAAATCCAAATTCATCAATCAAATTACAAAATCATTAAATCCCACTGTTCTCTGTGACAGCCCCTCTCCACAGCAGTGACACTTTGCACTACCTCAGTAATAGCTCAAGAGTCCTGAATCACTGCTAAAAAAAGATCTGTACAGTAAACTGGAGACAAAGATGAGAGAGCACATACAGAAAACTCTGGGGGTGGCTAACAATAGGTAAAAGCTCTGGTCTAACTAAAGGCAAAAGAATTGCTTGCTGAGTAAGGTGTTTTTCCTCTTCTGTTCATTGCTTTACAAAGTAGCTTGTTTGCTCAGGCATAGCAAGGAACCATGCCATATAAGAGCAGAAAAATTTCCAAAAGATTAAGGTGTGAATATGTTCAGTTTTTATTCAGGAAAGAATAGACACTATGTTTAAGCAGCTCATTATCTTTTTCAGAATAGCAGTGCATGGGTCTTGTCTTCTGAGGAGGCGTCTTGGGAAAATTTTGCCCAGTATAACTGGAAACTGCACAGAAAATTATTTTGATCTTCTCAAGAGAGATAATCCATTCTGTCAGTGACACATTAGAGAATTTCAACAACCTTTCTTCATGATAAGTTACATGAGTATAGATGAGTGGCTACCACAAGTCTTGATGTTTGCGAAGTGGGTGTTATTTTGGGGGGTAATGTGAAGACTGACCAGCTCTTCAAATATTTTCCGGCAGAGCCGTGCTTGATATTTAATTGTAATTGTCAAGTACACCTGCATTTGAAATCTTAAACTATACCTGACTGGATCTGGTATCTTTGGTTGAATTGATTACAAAAACTGCATTGTGCATGCATGCCTTTGCCATCTTCCGATCAGGTTCCTTTGTTTTCTTTTGTCCTAGCTACAGCACTTCTATTTGGAATCCCATGGGAGAACTGTTGCATTTAATGTCTTTCTGCTTTGAACTTTTCCAGACCAACCGGCATGTTAACTCCCTTAAGGAAAGCCAGCAAAAGATCCTCTTCCATCATTCTCTTAGTACTCATGATCTGCCTGTTCCACATAATTCTCCAACAGACAAACAGATTATTTATCTTCACACTGATATGATTGTATTAATCTTTCATTATATGAATAGGATAATGTTTTTTGTCAACAGCAGCTGGTCTGAAAGTAGTAAGTATGAGGCATCTTGTGGGTCATTTTCCACAACTGAATAAATTCCCTCCAAAAGTGATAGAGCAATGAATTTTCTTTAAAAGCCATGGACTTTGCTCAAAGCCCTTGGGCTGGCAGGTCCAATATATGGTATTGTGCTAAGTGTCACAGACAGTCAAGCAACAGCAGAGGTAAAGGTTTTTTCTTTGACTTTCAGATTTAGGTAAAGAATTGATGTCATGCAACACGAAAGGAAAGGGCTTCTTTTCAGGAGAGCGAAAGGCTTCCCTGTTTACCCTCAGAGGTCAGACAGGTGACAAGATTTGCAAAGTAGGACCTAGTGAAATGGTTGGGCTTCCACTACGGCAACAGTAAACCAGGAGGAAAGATTTAAGCTTCTTGTGAGAGTGCAATAGTGTGCTGTGGTATTATACGAACAACTTTCAGGATAAACTGGTGATCTGCACAGGACATGAAATTGTGTTTTGTTTTCTTTTGTTTAGTATTTTTTGTGTGTGTCTTAGCGTTTTTTTTTGTTGCTGTTGTTGTTTGTTTTATTTTTTTTTTTAAGTAGATAGCATTACGTAAATTTGGACATAGAATCTTTTTAGTCCATTCATACCTGTGTATGAGATCTCCTTTTCCGTGTGAATAGAAACGGATACTTCCTCTGACATAGCCCAGTGTTCTTCTTCTGTTAGTACTTCAAAGACAGAATCTAGCATTAATATTTTTCTCTGGATGATTATAATGTATAATAACAAATATCCCATTTAGGGGTTCTTAGAAAACTAGTTATTATTTTCTGACACCTCCCGAAGCCAGAGTCATTGGAAAAAATATGCATCTAGTGTTTCTCAGACTCTGATAATGTTCCCTTGAGACTATGGTGGGACATACTGGTGGACTTGCCAGTGTCAGGTTAACTGTTGGACTTGGTGATCTTAAGGGTATTTTCTAACTTAAATGGTTCTATGAATCTACCATTAGAACTTCAAGAAAGGTGCCAGACCAACAGGCTTGAAGCTTTGGTGGTATTGCATGAGGACAGTCTATTCATAGGATAATCCATGGGCAGGAGTACCTTCTGGTGGTAGAGGCACTTTTCTTTTTGGAACAGCAATGGAAACTCTTTCTTCTCTGGCAAGTTTCTTTCGTTCTTCTGGCGCTTTAAAGATGGAAATTGTAAGAATTATAAAGTTTAAAAAAAAAAATAACACTCTCTGAAGTTCATACAAAAGAATTATAGACAAACAATTATGGGGAAATAGTACACTTATAATGAACACAACAGTAACACCATCTGTACAGATGTAAAGACACATAACAGAAAATCACAGAGGAAGCTTTAATGCATAGTAGGTAGATATGCATTATGTATTTTGAAGATACCTTTTTGGGGGAGCGGGGGTCTAGGAATAAATTCTGAATATAAATTAGACACTTTGAAACACTTTGCAATTTTAGTAACAACACAAATATAATTTAACGTTAAAATAATATCTACTAAAATAATACATATAATATTAGAAGAATACATATATAGACAAAACCACACCAAAACCAAACAACATATTCATACATCAGGAATTAAGATGGAATGATTAAGATGAAAGTAGGTTGCAAATAATTTGCCTCCTGGCTCTTTAGAAACATAATTAAACCACAGGACACCACATATACAGGATACATAACAAAATCACTTCTGAAACACAAGAAAATCATAGAACCTAAGGAAATACTTCTAAGTTTGAAACCCTTCACTGAATATTGACAATGTTATAAAGCATTAATATTTTTTTTAATCTAATGCATTAATATTTATTTAACTTCTTCACTGAGTAAATGTGTTAACTCAGCTTTCCAAAGCACTTAAGCAGCCAAAGTAATCAATGAAGTTAAATAGTGCTAGAAAATTCAAGGAATGAATGCGTGTGGCTGTTCTCTGTCACCTTCTGCATTTTTTGCAGGGGAGAAGACAAAGGTCCTTTCCATTTATAACCAAGTCAGGAAAGACTGGGATTTGATTAACCAGAAACATTGCGTGTATGCACATCTGATATTTGGAAGCCTTCTGTGCTTTCAAACAAACTTGTGTACCTTTTGCTGGTGGACCTGCCATTTTCTGTGAAATTGGAACAGGTACTTTCTCTTCTGGCACAGGCTTCTTGGGCACTGCTGACATTTTGTTAAAAAAAAAAAAAAAAAGTATTTAAAATGATTTTGAATCAATCACAGTTTATTAACATAATCAGATTACAAAACACAAATGCAGGGACTTGACATTTCTTCAAGTCAAATAAAAAAAAAGACAGCAAACACTGAACAATACAGCTTGTGTTAAACAATTAGATATTATAAATATAAATCAGTATTCTTGAAACAAGACTGCTATTGCGTAGCTCTGAAAAAAAGATATACCTCTTTTTGGTGGAGCCTCCTCTTTTTTAGCAACTGCAACTTTTCCTTCTGTGATAATTTTCCTGTGTACTTCAGTCACTTGAAAATAATAAGTGTAAGGGTATTTAATTGCAATATTTGAAGTATTATTATACTTAATCTGATCTTTTTAAAAAGAAAATGCTACATAAACTTCAACAACAACAGACACTGAAGAAGACTGTACTTTACAGTCTTAGTGCAAAGATGAGCAAACAGTCAAAAGAAAGGGGAGTTCCAGACATAAGTTACAGATACTAACAAACACAAATTTATTTAAGTAAAATGACTAGACAGAAATGCTGCAAGGCCAAACAAAAAGTTTTCCATGATAATAATATTCTCAGTTTGTTTACCTTTTGTTGATGGAGGTTCTTCAACTTCTATCTCAAAAGTGGGCACCTGTTCTTCTGCAGGTTCTTAAAAAAGATTGTGCAACTTTAGAATACTTGATTGATTTCACAGACAGACAGATAAGATAAAAGATGAAGTAACATATAAATCTCATCAAGATGACACAGACCAGAGACCACATTGTAAACAAATGGACATAAGTACATGTATAATGCTGAAGAAATTTGGTATGAAAAATATGTTTTTATCAACATGCATATACGTTAAAGATGTCACTCATGAAAAAAAGGTGCTTTTTGCAACAGGAAAAAAACACTGGTATACCTCTTGGTGGTGGAGCCTCCATTTTTTTAGGCACAGGGACAGGCACTTTCTCTTTAGGAGCTACTTTCTTACAAACTTCAGGAACTTTAGAAAAATGAGTAAGATAAGAAGGAAGATAAGAAAGTATATTAAGATGCAATATTTTTCATTGCTTACTATATCACAGTGTGCTTTACTGAGTTAACACAAACAATACCTGTCACAGTACAAGATGGAATTTGAGACAACCATTCATCTCTGTAAGCGCACACCACCCATTTCAACATGTAGAAACAAGACAGTAAATCAAACATATTTTCCTTGAAGATACATCACCCAGATGAGGAACTGATTTGTACCTTTAACTCCTGGAGCTTCCTTGGGGGCAGCTGGAACTTTCGGTTCAGGGACAACTCTCCTGTGCTTCTCAGGCGCTTTAAAATATTACAGTACATGGATTTACAAAGAGTAGTAAAACTAGAACAAGCACACATTTCCTTAATACAAAAACCACAAATGGAGACAAACATGTAGTGGCAACATAACGCTCAGAATGATGAAACAACCAATATTTTTTAATGAAAAGAATTTATACCTTTAGTGGGCGGGGCTTCCTCTCGTTTAGGAGCAGTTACCCTCTCCTCTATGTAGTAAGACTCTTCTTCAGTCACTTAAAAAGAGTAAAGTTAAAAAATACTTGAGTTTAAGATCTATTACTCTCTTTATGGCCCTTTAAAGCAACAAAACTGACAACTCTGCTGTTACAAAATCTACATTCAAACCATCCTGCTCCCTCTGAAGGCAAAGGAAAAACTCCATGCAACTTAAATGGAACTGAGGTTGAGCTGCTAACTTGTAGTTCTGTAGCATTTGAAAAAGCTCAGTATTTTAAATACTGGATCAGCACTTTCCATTCTTCTGTCCACTAGTTCACCAGTGTTGTAATCTGTCCACTTTCAGAAAAAACCTCTCTCCCAAATATCAAGAAAATTCCTTGACTAAAGCCACATCTTGAAAATACTTTCCATGGTGTCATTTGACTCAATGGAAATTCAGTCAATCGATGTATGTTACTGTCCTTCATAGCATTATGATACCACCAATAAACTCCCAAGTGAAAACAATATCGTAATTTTATGATTAAATGGTCTCAGGAACCAAGGTACACCATGACTTTAACTTCATCCAAGCAACCTGGTGGAAGAGGAACTTCTAACAGAGAATTTTTGTAAAAAAAACAAACAACAAAAAAAACTAAACTAAAACAAAGAAAACACCAAAAAAAAAAAAAGGGCTGATAATTCTCAACATCCAAGAGATACCTCATTATTTTCACTGTATCAATGCAGGATTAATTACTAGACTTTTCAAAAGCAAAATAGAAAGTAGTAGGCATTCTTAACATTAAAATTTATAAGATATGAAACATATTTATATAGTTGTAATTTTTTGTTAATGAATAGAGTAGACATTAATCCCCAGGATATTTGGTACAAAACAAAAATTTTTTTTTTTTTCTTTTGCCTAGCATTCTTGAACTGTGGTCGTACCTTCAGAAACTTCTTCCCTGTGAATGGAAATAGATACTTCCTCCATTTCTTCTTCAGACCATTCTTCAACTGTTGGTTCTTTAAAGAAAATTACTAGTTTTAGTATTTTTGGTGGATGGATGGATGGATGGATCAATTGATGGATCAATGAATGGAGAAGATTAAGATCAATTCTTACAAGTTCTAAATGACAATGACAGATTTGCATACAATACAGAAAGTGCTACACACACACACATATGTAGGATTTGCTCTAAATGATGTGTTTTCCTGATGCCCCTATTGTGTGCAGTTGTATCTCTCAAATATCCTTCACTGGTCAATTGTCAGTCCACCAGAATACCTCAGCTCCCCAAACTTCCTCATCGCAACAGCTGAGGAAAGGGGGGAACAACAGTCAAAGAATTAAAGGATGCTCCTTGATCTGGCTATGTGAAAGTAAGAAGAGGAACAAGATAAGAAGGGTATGTCAATATTTGAAAGGAAAGCCTGGCATCTTCATCTCAACAATGGTGACTGTATCAGGAAAACATCAACTTGTTCTGGGGTAAAACATTGATTTGCAGGGGACAAACAGAAATTAACAGTGCACATATCCATCTGAATATATATTTGCATGTTCATATTTTTGGTATCTTCCATATCTGCTTTTAAAAACTCATTTATGCTTTTTTAATAGAGTATGTAAATTGTCTTGCCTGGCTAGTTATTAATGGGATATAAAAATGGCCAAAATGTTGATTTCAGCTATGCTGAAGCAGACATATTTTGGAATTATACTAACTTAAAACAATTGACCTCAACCTTCCCTGAGTATGGGAATGCAAGCTAAAAGAGCTGGTGAGAAGCTAACATTGGAAAGAGAAATAGTATTGTTATCTGCAGGGCTACAGAGAACTTTGTAGGGAGCAAGACAAATGGGTGGTTACAATCCTAAATGGCAGAGTCTGAACTCAACATTATACGTCCATATTTCTTGCTACGACTTCACGAGAACCTGATCCCAAGATCACTGTATTCAGTAGTAGAGTTTCCATTTGTGTCAATGTGGTGGGATCGTGGCATTCAAGACTGATATGGTAAAAGACACTCAGGAAGCTCTTAACTACTTGCAAATCTGTAAAATGTTCAACACAAAACTCATACAAGAAAACTAACATGAAACTTCTGTGTATTTTGATCTGATCTTAAAAAAATAAACTTGTAGACAAAGCACAAGTTTCTTATTACTGTCTGTTTATAATGTACCTTCAGGTAGTGGGATTTCCTCTGGAATGGCAACAGATATTCTTTCTTCTGTAATAAGAACTCTTTCTTCAAAAGTGGCTTTCTTCTGCACTTCAGGCACTTTGAAAGATAATAATATTAAATGTATTCTTCTTTAATTCCATTGTGAAAGCAATGTTGCCAAATGCTAAATCTAAGTTTCCAAAGAATTGCTTAAGGATTTTGAGCTCATAACACATAACAGATATTGAATATTTAGAAATACTGGTTTTGTACGAATTGCACAACACATACCACATACTGTAATGATTCATTGTCACTAAATCAGAACAGCAGAATTCACAGAAGTACAAATCAATGACGGGTAACAATACAGAACATAGAAGCTAAGAAATAGCATATTTTTTTCCTCTAATGGAAAGCATACCTTTAGCTGGAGGAGGTTCAACTTTTTTAGGAACAGCAGGAGATACTTTTTCTTTAGGCATAGGTTTCTTAGGAACTGCAGGCACTTAAAAAAAAGTATTTAGTTTTAGGATCTATAAGGTGCAAAACTGGCAAAAGAATCATGTAAAAGAAATATATCTTTCAAAAAGATTACACATGGACATATTTTGCTTGCAAAATACAACAGCTGAGCAAGCTGAGAGACAAGTGCAATGTTCTAAAGACTACAACAAATGACATTACATTGAACAACATTTTACCTTTTGCAGGTGGAGCTTCTTCTATTTTAGGAACACGTGGAATTTTTTCTTCTGGAGCTGGTTTCTTAGGTACTTCTGTTGCTTAATTAATATGAATTATAACAACATTAAGTAACTAAAATTACAAGTGTTTTAAGACTGCATCCATAGCACAGTTATCCACAAAAAATGACACAAAATATACATAGCTAGTGCAACTGAAGTACAACTAAAACAATCTGTAGTTACCAATCAAAGCCAAAACTTGACATAAACAAGATGTTTAACATAACAAGAAAAGAATGTTAGTTATTTAAGTGTACCTTTAGGTGGTGGAGCTTCCTCTCTTTTTGGAACAATTTTTGTCTCTGGGGCAGCTCTCTTGGGCATCTCTGGCACTTAAAACAGATAAAATACAGGATAACTGAATTCTATATTTCAAAGATTTATTTAAGTATTACAGAATTTTATTAATCCATTTACAAGAATATCAAGATATACTACATAACACATTCATACATTTAACATAGAAAGGAGTAAGACAAGAGCAACATATATTTGACAAAAAAAAACCCAACAAAACCAACAAACCAAAACAAAACCCCAAACCAATCAAACAAAAAACCTAAACAAAATGAACAAATCAAACCAGTCTCTGGAAGCCTATCAAAGATTTCTTAACTGAAGAAAGAACTGTTCACGTATGTTAACTGGCCTTAAAAACTGTTATATATACACAGAGACTTATACATTTAAAAAAAAAACAATTTATAATACAGACAGTACAGGACAAAAAAAAATTAAAAGATATTCAACAGGAACATGTACACTCCATCACTAAGTATACCTTTGGCACTTGGAGGTTTTTCTTTGGGAACTGGAATGTGTACTTTTTCTTCAGGTACAGGTCTTTTAGGCACCTCAGGAACTTTAAAGGTATTAAAACTTGTTTAAGTATCTTTCTAAGGTTTTTGAGTTTGTCTTAGATGAGAACAGACATACGAAATACCGCACAAAGACTATATTTAGCATAAGCTTATAGGAGAAGTGAATAGTAGTTAAGGAAAACAGTACAATAATACAGGACTGGTTAAAGCACACATTGAAAAGATGCTGTACCTTTTGCTGGGGGAGCCACTTCTTTTTTAGCACCAGCAACTTTCTTTTCTGGAACAGGTTTCTTAGGGACTTCAGGCACTTTGGAAAACATTGTCAAAGTGAGAGAGCTTTAGTCTTTGGACACCTTATACAGATTTCAGCAATCCAAGATTGCTTTATAGAACATAGTGTCTGGACAAGAGCTGACCACTGCAACACAATACTATGTACAAACTTTTGGACATACAGTGGACTGTATGGAAAAGACACTATGATACAGTACAAAATTCTGATGTCAACATTACTGCACTATCACCTTTCATGGCACTCTGTTGAAATAAAAACACCATACCATTTTCCGCAAAAGCCACTCAACATAAATACAAACAATGAGTGCAAGGTTGTTAGGACAAAAGAAGGGCCCAAGCTGAGACAAATGCAAGCTATAAGCATAAATGAAAAAGTGAAAGTATGGAGATAATGGAAATAATGCAAAATCAAATAATGCATATGGAGATAATGCAAAACCAAAGCCACATAGAGATTAAATTCACAAATATATGCAAGGAAACATGAAAAATAATATAATGAAAGACAGGGGGATGGGTTTGTTGTGTTTGTGGTTTGGGTTTTTTTTTTGTTTGTTTTTTCTTCAGTTTACTAGTGCAATAGAAATACCTTTAGCTGGTGGAGCTGCTTCTTTTTTAGGAACAGGAACAGGCTTTCTTTCTTCTGGAACATGCCTCTTAGGTATCTCAGGCACTTTAAAGAGATAGGTGGTGAACACTTAGGAAACAGCAAAAACATTTGGAAGATCACAGTAGGATACTTTCAACACACTGGATAAGCAAACACTATAAAAAAATACACTTTTTTCATCAAAGAAATACAACATGCTCATCTCAAGAAAGCTAGACAAAGAATTATTTAAAGCGATGATGAAGAAGAATGACACTTAGAAAAGCAGTAGGGTTTCAACATTTGAAAGCAGAGCCAAAGAGATGGAAAGATCTCAGTACTTATATGCTATTGTTTGATAAAGAGCTGTACAGGCAGTTAACCTGGAAGTTCAGAAAAATGGAGCACATGATGATACAAAGATTTTATTCACCTTCAACGTGTGAGATATCCTGTTCTGTAGAAATTACTTCTTCCTCCTCCTCTTGCTCTTCAACTTCCTTATGTGCTACAATAGGAATTTTAAAGAAATTAAATTTGGAGATAGGAAGTATCAATGTTGGTAGTGAATCTGAAAACTTTTAAGAAGATATTATGTTTGTCTAGTACACAAAAGTCACTAAAACACATAAGCTAATATAAAGAAAAGAAAAAAAGATCTAAAACCCCAACAGCATGTGCAAATCTCACAATGATTTTTGGTTAACTACAGATTTGAATTATTTTAAAAAATCTCAGATATTAATTAGTCACTTAATCAATCTACCTTCAATTGGGTAAACAGCTTCAAAGAATCTTTCTTCAACTGTTTTCTCACGCTCTGCTGGCTCTTCAAAGAAAAGCATTTAAACAGTATTAAAATAGTTGAAATGTTAACATTTCTTAATCTAAATAAAACTGAGGCTACGTAACACAATGAACAAAGAGAAGCAATACATATTGGAAACAAATACAGAAGTGTCTAAATATGTAATTTGCCATATGTAACAAAAGATTAAAAGAAATCTGTCAGGATTGGAAGATTGATCTGATTTGCGTGCACAGATTTTTGAGTTTGTACATACCTGTGACATATGAATACTCTTCTTGTTTGTGGACAGAAACTGACATCTTTTCTTCTGAAACAGTCCATGTTTCTACTGTAGGTACTTTAAAAATAGGATTTTGTTTTAGTATTTTGTATTCTAGATCCACATTAGTGGTAATCAGCATGTGAGTTCTTATCAAATCTGTATCTGTATTGCACATTTAAGTCTTAGACATATTTAGACAGTATTTATATTCTAAAATACTGAAACAAAACAAGCATACAAGTATTATATTTAGTATCTGTTAAAGACTAAGACACAGACATCATTAACCTAAAGATATAAAATAAATGCATGCACAGGTTTTTGGAAATGGTGTGTAAGAAGACTTGCAACGGCAGTTCTTCAAGGAAACTTGGGGGCACTAGGCAAAAGTTATGCTTATTATGTAAGCATAGGCCAGCAGACAGAAGAGATGAAGAAAAAGCTGAATCACACTGCAATGTCCTCTGTGTTGTTTAAACAAGAATCAAAAGGCTGGCCACAAACATATTAAAAACAGACTTTATGAAAGACAAAAGCATGGTACACATACTATTTAAACACTGAGAGTAGTCACAACATGACTTGTACAATAGATCCAGATACATACACACAGGCCCACATATTCACAAGAAGCACAAGAACACTCAGGGTGCTGCAATTGAAAGATGCTGATCTGTACCTTCCTTTTTCATAACTTTTTCTTCAACGATCATTGGTGTAGGCTTTGGTGGTAGAACTTTCTTGGTAACTGTTGGCATTAAAATTTTGTTAGTCATATATTTAGCAAAGATATAATTCTAGCAATGATGTTGACAGTACAACAAATGACAATCTAACTCAGTAGCTAAGTTAGGCTCCTTGAAGCCATGCAAAGCATTAGACAGAAAGTAGCAATTTTTTATTGCTACCTTCTAAAGAGGCTGGGTAACTCAGGGCATTTAGTACACAGGTTATAACCTGACATATACTGAATTGTAGCCAACAGACTCCTGCTGCAGAACAGGAACAGCTAAACAAGAGGAGGTGGTCACCAGGGGAATAAGGATGCATCTTTATTTCATAACTGAAATAAAGGGAATAAAGGCATCTTTATTTCAAGATATCCTGGTAGACAAGTCAAGGTAGAAATCTGAGAAAGATGGGGATTTTAACTCTTCAACTTAAAGTCAAACATGCCATTATACCCAGTGCAATTTTGCACCCACTTCCTTTCTTAAACCATCTGTGGTTAGCATCTGCATTTAACATTTTTCCCTAAAAAGCTTTTCATTTTGCTTTTATGCAATTCAGCAAAAGCTTTTATTACATTTCAAGGACTGAAGAATTTATAAGACCCATGACCATATGAAGACAAGGCATATGAAGATCAGCTAAGTAACAATAGCCACTACTTTCATGTAAAATGACAATAAGGTAGTTAAACAGTAGTTACCCTCAGCCCGTTTGACTTTTTCTTCTGCAGCCCTCTGAGTAGTTATCTCCACTTTTTCATCAACAGGTTTCTTGACAACTGTGATTCAAATAGATTTATTATTTAAATAATATTGCAAATCATTTTCTGGACACAAACCGGGTATAATGCTATTTTCTCTTTTAGGATGTTATAAACTTTGTGCATCCCGTTCGTTGTTCAGCACATCATTCACTGGTAGTGAACTTTGTTGGTAAAGGCACTTGTGAAACAAGTGATCAGGCCCACCCTCCCCTGAGAGATATACAGTGATCTGAATATACACTTCTCAGAAGTGCAGCATTCACTGGCTCAAAAGCATCACCCAAGCCCAAGGCAAATATAATGTGGGTAGGAAAGATAATGAAAGTTCAGCTTGATTTTGCCAGCAGTTCTTGGTTTGTTTCAACCACCAGTGCCACTATTCTCTTTCTGCTCAAAAACATGAAGGCAGAAGAAGAGGAAATGTTGCCATAAGCATTGCTCATGTCACCTTCCAACATAAAGAGACTTTTCTCCTTTTCAAGGAAATGGGAATAATCAACACAGGTCAGCTTGAAAAAAGATGCATGAGAGATCTTAATATGCATGTTCCTGTTAGTTTTGCAGGAAAGTCATACCTTTATGAACTGTTACTTCTTTCTTTTCCTTCTTTTCAGCTGTAATTGGTGGTGGTTTTCTCTCAGCCACAGGCTTCTTAGGAACTTCAACAACTTTAAGAAAAATAACATTGATGCTGAAAAATGCATTGTCTCAAGGCTTGATACACACAAAAATTATTAGTTGTGCCATTGTAAGTTTATGTAAGTTTAAGAGAGTTTTGGAGTTCCAATTGTTGCAGTAGAATTTTCTGCTCATTCCCAAGTTTGATGGTTTCTCATTAGAGCCAAATTCTTGGCACACATGTTCATAGAGGCATACATGTTACTACCACTCAAGATAGTTAAAGTATGCAAGGAATTGTAAAATACAGCTACTGACATCAAGAAATTAATGTGTGAAACATTTCATCTAAATAAATTTTATCTAGAATACATGAAAATGAAAAGAAATATCCAAACCAAGTAAAAATGTCACATATCCTTACAAACTACTAACTTATATTAGGTTTTAAAAAGTCCATTGCTAACAAGCTATCTGCATTTATGACATGCCATACTAAAGTCCTTGTCTGATTATGAAGTGCCAGTTAAAACTTGAAGAATTATTAAGGTCCAAATATTGTTAAAAAAAAAAAAAGTAGTCAAAAAAAAAAAAAAGCTGTCTGGCTCAAAATTTTTGGGCCTTAATAACAAGTATGAGAAAAGAGAAGAAATAAATAGTATAATTAAAATACCTTCTTCATGAATTACTCGTTTTTCTTCATAAATCACTTCTCTTTTTTCATAAGCTTCTTCCCATTCCTCTTCGCCTTCGTCATAGCCTTCTTCCTTGACATAATATTCGTGGTCTTCTCCATAATCTTCTTCCCATTCTTCATAAGGTTCTTTGGGTTCTTCATATATTTCCTTCTTTTCTTCATGAATCTCTTCTCTCCTTGCCATGGATGTTATTTTTATCTCTTTGGGCTTCTCTGGCAGCACCTCAGGAACTTCAAAAAATGAGAAAATAGATTATTCATCTCATAACCTGGAATTTGCAAGGCATATTGGGTATTAGCAGTTAATGAAATGATTTCACTTTCACAGTTTAAAGAAGTGACTCTTTTTTAAGCAGTCCTAATCAGCTTGGATTTCAAATATGCATGTTTTTAACATAAGGACAAAAATCAAACTGATTGGATTGATTCAAGATAATTTAAAACAAATTATCTTGTTTTCCCAAGGTAATGTTATGATTTTTAAATGATAAAAAAAAGGAAGTTACCTTTTGGTGGTGGGACTTCTTCAGGAACTTTTTTAACCACCTTTTTGGAGACTTTCTTTAACGGAACCTTTTTTTCTGCTTAAAAAAAAAAGGGTGTTTTTTTAGAATTAAAATTAAAAGAATCCAACCGACAGTCATAATTAAACATACAAACGCTGCCCAAACAATTTATGTATTCTTACCTGGCTTTTTCTCCTCTGGTTGTGGAACAAGAGGTAGAAGAATAGGAATAGGGGCAGCTTATAGGAAAAACAGAACATATAGAATAAAATATGAGTACGATGCTTTCCTGTAAATGAAGAAAAATCCTAGTGCATTTGGAAAATCTATGCAATGATTTTCTCACAGCATGTTGCTCATTCTGAATGTTTACTGTAAGTGGAAGAATATATTTTGAATGGAAATCCCCAGTCTACCTTTACTTGAATTCTGACCCTTCTCAGCTTTATTTTCTTTAGTGCCATTAGTCTCATATTTTTCTTGATAATAATTAATCTAAATATAAATCTTTTCCCTCCTGCTGCTACTGAAAGCATATACCAAGTTATCCTGGAAATGAAACACAGGAGATTGAACTTCTAAGGTTCATAGTAAACTTGAATGTAACAGAAATACACATCATGTTTGAAGTCTATAGGCAAATACCAGAGCCTGGGGAGAGATCAGTCGCAATAAAAATACAACCTATTGTAATACTTTAAAATATTTTCTTCTTTTTTTTTTCTCCAAAGAGTAGCATTTCAGGCAGCTTGTGTAAAACTTATCTCTTTGGCAGAAAAAGAAGAAAAGGTGAAAATAAAGATCAGAAAAGGAAAGTGGAAATAAGAGGAAGATGGAGTGAACAAACTGATAGGAAAACAAGAAGGAAAAGACACAATCTTTTTCAGAGAGAAGGCTTCATTCTGACCATTATTTGTGTATAGTTTTCTACACAGCAAAACGAGCCTAACCAAGCCAAGCCTTACTCTTATTATGTTTGTATGAAAACAATTAACTAGATCTTACCATTGTCTAAGATTTTTCTCTGAGGTTCCCACTGGCTTGCTGCTTTAGTGCATATATAAAACAGCATTGTGGCACATGTATGTTAACCTACCTTCAACTGCTTTTTGAGGTGGAACTGCAACCTTGGCATCAGGAACATCTAGGAAATCAAAATGTTTAATTGAATTAATATAAAAAATAGATTTTAATATGCTGTCCCCAAGAATAGTAGTTCATGGTGCTTTAATCGTAGTTTTCCTAGCATTAAAAGATTGCAGCCTACTCCTCAAGATTAAGCTAGCCGATCAATAGATAACTAATTGCATTAATCTTTCAATCTGGCTAGACTCTACACTGTTTCATTTTATTTCTAAATAATTCTTGCATAATTTGGTGTATTGGGTCTTAAAAACAGTCAGAAAAGATCATTGTATATCATAAAGAGATGATTGCTACCCATTCTGCATCCTTGGTTATTTATTTCAATTGTGCAGAGGATATCAAATCTAGTCATTTGTACCTCTTAATTGTTCTATTCCTCAGTCGTTGAAACAAAAATGAACTTTTGTGTTTTGAAGAACGTACAAAATTCTACACAGATTTTAAAAAACAGTAATATCAATGATTTTGGAGTTACCAAGGTATTCACTGCCACTGTTTATTAGAATAAATAGCTTCTTATATGGTGATGAGGTATGTCTTTTCAGAGCCTAGGTTTGACTTACTATAACAAGGAAAAAATGAGTCAAAAATAAAAAATAGAGCAGAGCAAAGCACTAAATCTATGACAGAGTGAAGTCTTGATCTTGTGCCAGTCTTGCTCATCATCTTTACCTGGTGGCTTCAACTCCAGTTTGATTTCTGCAAAAAAATATTAAATTTCTTTTAGTACTATTTGTATATCCAGAATCATGCTCAAACTCACAAATTTGCAGATGGTTATGATCATAAATTTGTTCAGCAAATTCACTGACCTTTGGTTACCAGATAGAGCTCTGCAGTGCTTCTTGCTTCTCCTCGTGGTTCAAGACGAGCAATTACAGAGTATACACCTGCAACAGCCAAGAATGTTTATATTTATATGCCTTTATCATTAAAAAAGCAGACAACAAAATCAGATAAAAGTAAAGCATCAGCACAAATATTCCATGCATTTTTACCTTCATCTTCTGCATTAACATTGTGAATGGTCATATAATGACAGCGACCTTCACTTCTGAAGCTGTACTTGGGACTCTCTCTCAGTTCAGTGGGGCCTTTATACCATGTCACAACTGCATCATCAAAAGACACTTCGCACTCAAAGGTTGCAGACTGGTGTTCACTCACTACAATATTCTGTATGCTCTTAGTGAACTGAATTGGTTCTGCTGTTTTTAGAAACAAAAAATAAAATTGTTATGCATCATCAGGCCATTTAGCTTATCTAATTCCTTCTCATTGTTTCCATAACAACACCTACATTACAATAAGAGATAGATCTTGAAAAAGTAGGGTAAGAAAATGGAATTCCATCTTCTTGAAGTTTTCTATGTAAGAATAAAGATTAGAAGACGTAAGAGTACAACTATAAGAAGACTGCTGTGCAGATAAATTATACAAGAGAAGTCATTAAGGAGAGGAAAGGTAATGCATAATTAAGAAAAAGAGGAGGTCCAAGGAAAATACAAGATTATTAGAGAACAAGAGAATAAAAGCAAGCATGACTCAGATTTTTTGAGGGTCAGGGGATATTAGTTATGATGATTTAGTCAAAAATACTAACAGAAATATGACACATGTCCAAAGAGAAAGGACAGCAAACTTTCTTATTTAGTCCATTTCCAAGTTTGGGAATACATTTTTAAGAAATTCCTTTTATTTTCATTTGTTCTATTATTGAACCCCCAGAAGCTGCTTATCACCACCGTAACAAAGAGAATTTATATCTGTTTACAAACCTTCAATGGCCAGATCTGCAGTTGTTTCTAGGTTGTCAAGCTTGCAGGTATATTGTCCCTGGTCTTCTGTTCTAACATCCTTGATGATGAGTTTGTGTACTTTGTCAGACACTTGTGTTGAATATCTCCCTCCTATCTTAATGGGTCTCCCATTTCTATACCACTGAGACTTGGCATTTGGGATAGAGAACTGACAGGACAGCGTGCAAGTGTTTCCTTCCTTGAAAGTAGTGTCATGGAGATGCCGCTCAACTGCAGGTTCTATTAGCATGTTAAAACATACATTTTAGCAGGCATCAGACAGTGGAAGAATTAATGTGTATATTAATTCAAATAGATACTTCAAAAGCATACTTACCGATCACAGTTAGCCTGGCACTAGCAATGTGTGGTCCGCACACTATTCTGAAATTTCCCTGATCTTCAAGTTGGCAGTTCCTGATTCTCAGTATGTGGTGATCACCTTCAATTCTAATTTCATATTTGTCATTGGAGTCCAGCTTCTGAGTTCCCTTGTACCATGAAAGTTTAATTTCTGGATAATTAATTTTAATCTCACATTCAAAGATAGCATCCTCATCTGTTAAAACCGTCTGATTTTCAATGTCTCTGATCAGAGTAATAGGCTGAAAAATATTAGTTTAAATTAGTTTCAAGTTCCCTGTTATGAGTTTGAATATTTCATAAATTAATCCAAAAATATGTTACCTCTGTTTGTGAGAGTCGTTGTTGAATAAAAGCTACAAGTTCATCAAACTCCTGATCTTCTCTTTGAGCTCTTTCTGTGAGCTCAATTTCCTGTAAAAAGGCAGAATATACTAAAAGATTAAAGAATACTAAATGTCAAGCTGTCATGGTTGTCCAACATAAGATTAGTTCCTACGTCAAATTTTCTGTAAGTGTACTGCAACTAGTGTTTTCTCCCCATCTTAAAAATTGAAGCCAAGTTAGGAAGACTTAGCCAGAAGACCCATTACTTCTTCTTGGGTTTGAGTGTGCAAGAAATTGAGAACTATCTGTAAAAGATCCAAAGAGGAGCCAGAAATTCCTGCACACACAGTAACATCAGATCATAGACAAGAAGTTTGCTCGAATGAACCATGTTTCTCTTAACAAAGCCAATGCTAAAGTCACACTGTATCTTACCAGTCTATGGCTTTCTTCTGCTTGAGTTTGCTTTAGTAACTCAAAGGCTTGCAAGAGGCCACGGAAATCTGTAATTCCATACATGCGAGCATATTTCTCATATTCTTTGGGATCTACATTTTTGAGAAGTTCCAAGATATCAATAGGTTGCTCTTCCTCTCCTTCCTTCCTTTTTGGAGTGCTATTCAAAGCAATGACATAAGATAAATATGCAATACTTCATTCGTATAAGGTTGTTCAATGAAAAAATGAATCAGCTTACAGCTGCACTGTGGAGTGGAATCCTTTAGCTTTGTCTAGTCAGGTGCTTCTACTTTTATAAGTCATTCATGTTTAATGAATCTTAAAAAATATATGTTGAACTGAGATATTTAATCAGAAATGTTTCTTCTGTGTTGATGGTAAATTAATCTATAAAATCTTCCCATATACCTTTTTAGTTTTGCCCTGAGATCCCCTTCAACAACTTCTTTCTTTCTTTCTTCAACTTGTAGGTTTACGCTCCTCTCAATTTCACCATGTTGGTTAAAAGCTACGCATTTGTACATGCCAGAATCAGTTTTTATTGTGTCCTTTATTTCTAGTTTGGCTTCATCTCCTCTCTGCTGGATTGTAATGCGACCTCCCTGGTTGAGTTGCCTCCATTTTCCCTTCATCCATTTAACATTTGGAATTGGGTCTCCTCCAACTTTTGCAATAAATTTTGCAACAGTTTCTGCAAAAAGATGCAAATAAGGAAGCTAAGTCTTTCCAGCTTTCTATAAGAGCAGGACATAATCTCAAGAAAAAAGGTACAGGCAAATAGAAGACAAGGTACTTTCTGAAAAGAATTCTTACTTTCCATGACTTTGATACTCTGAGGCTCTGACACAAAATAAAGTTTTCCTTCCAGTTCTGCTTTCTTAGCTACTGGTGCAGCTGCTGGTTTTTCTAGAAAAATAAAGTAAAACAATAAAACAGATGGTTCCGTGTAATGATTTATGTTCATGCATGATGATGCTTCCAAAGGAATGGTAAAAAAAGAATTAATTATAAAGGTGGAACAAAATACTATGCAAGAGATAAAAATGCAAAATGTTTTTCTGTTGTTTTAGTTAACTTGCATTTTACTTTCCAGATGAAACTGAATACTGTGGGCCAGATTGTGCTGTTCATTAACTTCAGTCAGGTCATTCATATTCTTCATGGATGAAAATTCATAAGCAGATATGCAAATAAGAACCGCCACTTTCTAAAATAGCTGAGGTTTCGGTGAGGTTTTTCTTTTCTGTCTATTTCTGAAAATTTCATCCTTGAAGTTACTTGTATTTTTTCACCAGTGAGTGTTTTGTTTTTTTTTTTTTCATTTGCTCAGTTCTTAGCCTTGTGGTTACCCATATAGTAAATAATATACTATTTCTGCATATTACTGAACATTTAAGTCTTTCATGCAATGGTAAGGCAAGATACACAAGGAAGGACACATGCTTAGACTATATTTGCTTTCAGCTGAAAGTTCTAAATGTAACAGTCCTGAAGAAATTAGCTCCGATGGCCATATGCTCAATCAAATCCCTTCTGTATTTTCTTTTAATAAACACCACTGTTCCCATCCTCTGCTTAAAATTTGCATGTCCAAGTAATTTCGCTCATTTAGCTTCCATTTTTCAAAAATTTAGTGTTTAGATTTAGAAACTAAATTCTTAGTCTTTTTGGTAAGAATATAGTGTTGATTTGACACTGATCTCCCACTGTTTATGTCCTATTTATGTAGAGTTAATTTTCAAATATACTGTCTTCCCAGATTGTGTGGGTTTGCAAATAACTAAAATATACTAATTGTTTCTATTAGATTATTAACATTTTTGTTCCACAGAAAATAAAGTGGGATGGAATTTGGTTTAAATTTTTATCATACACTTTAATTGTCTCCATGTTATTGTACCTTTAACGGTCACTTTAGATTTGCAAGTGTCAGTGCCAGCTGCATTTGAAGCTTTGCATACATATTCTCCTGAATCGGATTTGGTAATTGCAGCAAGTTCTAGAAGAGCTACTCCATTAGCAAAGCTGAAGTTGCATCTGCCTGAAGCTCTTATTTCTCTGCCTGCCTTCAGCCACTGAATCCGGATTGGCTGTGATCCTTCAACATGGCAGCTGAGCTGTATAGTATCACCTTCCTCTGCTGCTGCTGGTTGAAGAGGCTGGTCAAAAACTGGAGGCTTTTTGGGTTCTGGAATAGGAAAACGTTTGAGTGAATACTCAAGGGAGGAAAGTAAGATTAAGAATGTAAGAGAAAAGGAGATACATGTGATTCTTAAGAAGACAATGGCAAAGAATGAAGAAGGATAAACAGAAGTCTGAAAACATAAATCATAGTGTTAGAAAATGGAATAAGTACCAAGACAGTATATTTTCTATGCAAACATGCGAAATATCTTTACTCCACACAGCAAGGACATTCACATGTGAAAAACACTATAAGAATTAAAACACTGCTATTAGGCTGCAAAACTATGTAAGCACCTTTAAAGAAAAAAATATGCAATCTCCTACAATAGTATTACAATGAAGTGCCATGCTGCTAAAACACACAGTCAAGGCTGCACAAGCTTAGGTGTAAATGCACAGAAAAACTGTTTTTCCACAAAAAGAGGATGATTACAAATTCAACAGGAATGTCACAAAGATTTCAATGTTCAATTTAGATCAGTCATAGCAAATAGTGAAAAGGAAACTCCTCCTTGAAAAATATTGTTGTATTTTAATAAAAAAATTAGAAGAATTTTTTGATTTTGTGGTTTAACTCAGTTTAGTCTGTCCATCTCAGGACAAAGTACTGCTGGACAAATTAAAGTAAGTAAACCCAGCTCATAAGATAGAAGCTGTATGTTTTCAGCTAACATGCGACAAAAAAAAGTAAGAAGCAAAGTAAAAAATACTTCGACTAACCTCTGATAACAACAGAAGATGTACATAACACGCTTCCTGCTTCATTGGACACTTTACAGGTATATAAACCAGCATCTGATTGCTCTACACACTTTATGTGCAAAATTAAGGTGTTATTTTTGAAAGATATTTCACAATGAGGGCTTGAATGAACTTCCTGATTGTTTTTATACCAAGCAACAGTCAAAGGCTGGGAGCCAGCAACATGGCCCTCAAGTTTAAGTTCATTCCCTTCTGTTTCTTCTACTACTTCAGACAGTTTCTTAGTGAAAGTTGGTGGAGATTTTCGTTCTGTAAAAAAAAAAAAAAAAAAGGAACAAAATTAACAAAATTCTATGAATGAAATGGACATGGAAAATTCTAAAGAAAATGTTTCAAGAAAAAAAATTTCAACATTGGGGAATTAATACTTGCTCTCATTTAAACAGGGTATTTGGTTTTTTTTTAAGTGAAAGCATGCTAAGATAAACAGCACATCTTGCTTTTACAGTCACTGTCATATTTGATTTTCCTATTTGAAAAAAAAGAATCCTCTTATATTTTTACATCAAATGCCATAAAAGCCCCAAGATTTTTGTCAAGTTCCCAAGAAAGAAATAGGCCAAAGCCTATAAAGAAACTAGTCCAAAGACTAGTCTCTTCCCATCATTGCTGGTGACCAATCCTAACCCTCTTCAGAGACATATAGGTACGTTCAGGTACTTTCAAGCTATATCTCAAAAGTTCTTCTCAAAGTTATCTTGCAGCAATAAAGCTAACTTCCTTAATAATTAAAGACAGAAAAATGTACGCACAAAAATGTACACACAATGTATTATCTATTCAATACCTTTAACAGTCAGCTGAGCTGTGCAAGAGTCCTTTCCAACTTCATTGCTAGCACAGCATGTATACTGTCCAGAGTCTCCCCTCTCAACTCTCAAGATGGTCAAGTGGGCTGTGCTGTCTACATAACTGATTTGGTAGTTTCTTCCTGTTCTAATCTCTTGGTTATCTTTTGCCCAAGTGACTTTAATAGGCTGTGTTCCAGAGATGTGACACTCAAAGTCAGCACTTTCTCCAATAATACCATCCACAGGTGTAATTGGGATGTCAAAAAATGGAAGAGTCTTCCCTTCTGAAGAGTGAAATAAATAAAAAGGCATCAGTTTAAAATCCTGATTTGCTTTAAACCTGTGTGAAATAAATATAATTTGTACAGTATTAAATCTGTTTCTAAAGTTAGTTTTGAGATATTTTCATTAAATATTTCATAGCCCACTGACCTGTAAGGACAAGCCTGCCACTAGAAGAAGCTGTCCCAATTGCATTGGTAGCTGTGCAGGTATATTGTCCCATAAGGCTCCTATCTGTTTTCAAAATCTGAAGAGTTGCTACATTATCTACGAAGGATGTATGAACATTGTAGTCCTCTTTTACACGCACACCATCTTTAAACCAAGATACTTCTATAGGTTCTGAACCAGCAATGCCACAATCAAATGTAACTGGTAAGCCAACAGTTTCATGGACATCTCTTAATTTTCGCGTAAAAGAAGGAGGAAGCTTACGCTCTGTAAGAAAATAGGTATTGTACAGTGAAGGTTTTCAGAAGATACGCACCTATTGTTGTATTCAACAGTAATCACTGCCTAATATACTGTAGAGTACACTCAACTTTTACTTATAACTTCCGATTAAAATTTTATTCAGCATATTATTTATTTGGAACCTGATGTGAAAAGAGCACTGTGCATAGTTTGCAGTAAAATGTATAACCATTCTGCCATCAGTTACACCCAGTGACCCTACTAAAACCTCAGGACTGCCAATGGTAGAAACAATCAAAGAAATATCCTCAATGGGAAAGGAAGATGAAGAAGCTTGTATCCCTACAGTAGGGCTGTGATCAATGAGAGACACATTTTGATTAGCTTCACTGGTAGACTTTCGTTAAGAGAAGACAGTAATGCAGAGACAAGCCAAGTCAAGAAACTAAAGCGTTTAACACAGAAAAGGTAATCTTTGGGTTGTTTGTTTGTTCTTTTGAAATAGCAAACATACTTAAGAAAAACATGCCATTTTTGCATGTTTTTAAACTAAATATTCACCTTGAACTGTCAGCAAAGATGATGAAGCAGCCTCACCAACAGCATTTTCTACTTTGCAGATGTAGTCCCCACTATCACTACTGTCTACCTGGCTGAAAACCAAAGTGGCAACTTGGTTTTTAAAGTGCATTTTCATAGAAGCAGTTCCTCTCAACTTTGTATCGCCTTTGTACCATGATACAATCATTTCTGGTGTTCCAGCAACCTGGCACTGTAAGGATGCAGAATCCCCAACAGTCACCTGCACTGGCTCCAAGGGTGTAACGAAGTAAGGTGGTTCTGAAGAACAAATATACACCATTAGCACAAAAAGGTATTGCACAATGAGCACTGGTAGTTCAAATAATACTTGATGAAATGATGGTAGCTTGACGCACCTAGTATTGTGATTGCACCATGACAATTATCTTGTCCAGAATCATTTTCAATATGACAAGAATATTGCCCCTGATCTTCTAGTTTGCTATTAGGTATTTCCAGTATGGCAGATGTTTCTGTAGTGGTGATGCTACACCTTTCAGAGTGCATTATTTTTACTCCATTTTTCTTCCATGTCACTGAAATCGGTGGAGTACCCATGTATGTGCATTCCAAGATGAAATTTTTTCCTTTCTCTACAGTTAAATCATTCACCCTCTTCACAAATTTGGCTGGTTCTATAAAGAACAATGGGAAGAAAACAAATGAGATAAAGCCAAGAGATCATTTTTAGAAGCATAAGATATAGTAGTCTGGACAAACCTTTGACAAAAAGATGTGTTGTGCAAGAAATCATCCCTGCCTTGTTAGAGACCTGGCAAGTGTAGTCTCCACTCTGAAGCGGATGTACATCAAATAGCTCCAGTTCTGCAACTGAATCTTGCAAGGTGATACTGCATCTGTGTCCTGGTGCTAGCTCAACACTACCTCTAAACCATTTGACTTCCAATGGAGAGGAGCCTTTTATGATACTGGTAAAGGTTATGTTTGCCCCAGATAAAACATTCAGTGGTTCAGGTTTCTTCACAAAAGATGGTGGTTCTAAGCATGCAAATGAAACAAAAGAAGTACATTTTAGCTTCTGATGAAGAGCAAGATAACAAGAAATATGTACAGAGCAAAGCATTAAGTCTTCTTGAAAATATATTTGTGCCTTCTGACTCTGGCTTCTTATTGATACTGACCTCTAACATTCAAAAATGCGCTGCACTCATCGGACCCAGCTACATTACTAGCTGTGCACAAATAAGTTCCCATATCAGATTCCTGAAGTCCATTCACTTTCAGAGAACAGGTATTGTCTGTAAGAGTAGCCTGATACTTGTCTCCGCTGATAATCTCCTCTCCGTCATGAAACCAGGAAACAAGAATAGGTGGTGACCCATAAACTTTACACTCCAGTACAGCAGAAGAGCCCAGCTGACCATATGTTTCTTTCAGTTTTCTTGTGAAAGAAGGAGGTATAATACGATCTGCATTTTTTTTTAATAAAAAAAAAGAAAAAAACAAAATAAATACCATACAGGAACTTAAAATGCAGGAAGTTTCCCATGCATAATAAAATCACTGAAATTTCTTTTGATGTATCTGCTTAAGCAATCTGTTCCTATGCACCTAAGTCATCGAAAAATAGTTGATGGTTAAGGATATGTTGGAACTTTCATTCACACTTTTGAGGGACACCTTTTATTTTGGCATTTCTTTTTCATAAGAAATATTGCACCAGCTGTCCAAGAAGGCATGTAGACTAAAGCCAAAGAAACAAAGCCCTCGTAACAACTCAAGCCCTTGCCCCTCAGAGGTTAGATAGGCATCCATTCTTGATGTCTGTCAAAGTGTCTTGCCAAGTACTCCTAAGATTATACAAGCGATGAGTCTCTCAGGCTGCCAGTCTTGAGAATCAGTTTGCTATCTATCTGAAGGTGTTATAAAAGAACTGTAGGATCGGATGTAACTCGAACAGTCAACTAACCTGAGACATGCACTGAAGCTGTGCAGCTGCTTTTACCAACACTGTTTTCCACCTCAAAGGTATATTCTCCACTGTCTTCTAGTCTTGCATTGAGAATCTTAAGCCCAGACACTTTTTTGAAGAAACTGATTTTATATTTATGGTCAGTGGACAGTTCATTCCCATCCTTAAGCCACCTAGCAGTAAGCTCTGGTGTGCCATCTACTGTGCATTCCAGAGTACATGAGTCTCCCGCTGTAACTTTGACTGGGCCTGGCTTCTCAACAATGACTGCAGGTTCTGTAATGAGATGCAAGTCACAGATATTTTAAAATCAACAATGCAATAATTATTAGTATTGTAAAAATTGAAATTTTAAAGCATAGTAGACCACATTGAGTTTTTTAATCTCATGCTACCAACCTAGAACTCTCAGTGTGGCAAAGCATTCCTGAACTCCAGCATCATTTTTTATCTGACAAATGTATTTCCCAGCATTGGCTGGTTCTGCATTTCCAATCCGCATAGTTGCAATGTTTTCTGAATAGGAAATCCAAAGATTATCACTTTCTCTGATGATTTCCCCTTTGTCTTTTAACCACAGAACAGAAATGGGCTGTGATCCTTCTACTGCAGCCTGCAGTTCAATCGACTCCCCAACTACAACAGTGAGATCACTCAGTTTCTTCACAAAGGTTGGTGGTGCTATTTAAGAGAAGATATTTAACAGTAAAAAAAACATGCCAGTAGTGGCAAAGTAGGAGGAGAATGACAGGAACAATGCAATGCCAAGATGCCAATCTTTATACAAACCTCTTAGTGTTACAGAGCCAATGCAGGAGTCACTTCCCACATCATTTACAGCTTTACAGTGATATTCACCAACATCTGCAGTATCCACACTGAGAATGTGAATACTGGCTAGGTAGTTCTCAGACATGACCTTATACTTCTTGCTGCTCCGAATTTCTCGTTTGTCTTTGTACCAAGAGATCTGGAACGGAGGAGTGCCCTGAAGCTCACATTCTAGGTGAATATCAGACCCTTTCAAGGTCTCAGTTGGAGGGGGCTTCTTGGTAAAAATGGGGGGTGCTGGAAAAAAAGAGGGGGGAGGAGTAAATTTTGTGTTATTTGAGGGAAGGAGATTAAAAAGGACAAAGTATTCAAGTAGCCACTGATGCTAAACAGCAAAGAGAAACCATTATTAAGATAGATATCCCACAGTATAACAAGCAGTCAAGAGATTTGCCCTCTATTCAGACAGGTTTTGGCCTCTCTGACTAAAGAAAGTGGGATTTAAGAGGTTTTCCAAAAAGGAAGACTCAGAGAGATAGAAATGTAAGGAAAGAACTGTGTTTCTGACCTTTTACTTTCAGGGAGGTACTGGTGCTTGCACTACCCCCCGGATTGTGAGCTTCACAAGTGTAGTCACCACTGTCTTCAACACTGAGGTTGTACATTTCAATGACTGCCACTGAATTCACAAAGGACATTCGGTATTTTTCACTGGGATGAATCTCAGTTTCACCTTTGTACCAGGTGACTTTGATTTCTGGAGATCCACCTATTTTGCATTCATACTTAGTGGAATCATGCTGTTTCACAAGTCTTGAGGAGTCAAGTTTCTTAATAAACCTTGGTGGTTCTGGAAAGCCAAAAAGTGGAAATGTTGCTTTAAACTGCACTGATTCTTCGAATAAACAAGGAAATATGTAAGAGAAAATGTAAACTTTCTGGACTTATGCAAACATTTTAAGTTTGTAATTGCTATGATTTTTTTAAAGATTATTTTAAGTTTCTTTTATTTAGGAAGCAAACTAGTTCTCTATATGCATTTCAGCTAGTTTCTCCTTACTTTTTTGTCCCACTCTACTTCTCCCATGTATTCAGTACAGATAAACTGATGGGTGGTTTCCTTTAAGTAATTCCCTCTAGCAATACATGAGTACTCAAAATACCTGATGGAAATGTAAGAATCCTAACAGTTCAGCCAAGAAATATTATTAAGAGCATTTATGCGAAGCATTATAGCAACTACTTTATATCTTAAAATGTCATTAACAACTGATACAGTCAATAAATGTACCTGCATTATAACACTTCACAAATTTATGGCAAAGCCAAACATAAAGGTGCATATAAGGAACAGAAGTCAAGGAGATTAGGTAGAAAACAATATAGGTTTAAAATAATCATGCTGGGAAGAATTGTGAGATGGTTGGTATTGAAGAAATTAGTGTTAAAGGTCCTATGACTGAAAAGTAAACCTTTTTTTTTTGTAAGGAGATAAAGAAGTGGAGGTTTGACACTTTTCATCAAAAGTACTGTGCGCATGATTCTGAATCACAAGACTGAATGCTCATAGATCAAAGATATAACTAGTAAACCCATGAGGTGGTAACGTGGGCACAACAAACAAATCTCCCTGCAAAACAGGATGAAGTGCCTCTTCGTTCATCTGTCTGTAAAGTGTAGGAAGAATATCTATTTTATTGTGGGTTACTTCAACCTGTGTGACATTTGCAGAACATCCTATGTTGTTAGTAACAAAGCTTCCTTAGAGTTTCTAAAAATAGAAATGATGGTTTGTTTAGATAAGGACTCTTGGAACCTTTGTATTATATTATCAGATTTCAGTTTCGCAAAGAAGTGATCCTCTATCTGCATACTAACATCTGATGAGTACTAATTCTATTCATTACCAAAAATGGGGATATATCACCAAAATGTAAGTATATAAGTTAGTAAGGTATATACTTATAATGTAAAGCAGTTTCTATAACCTAAAGCAATTGTTAAAACTACAGAGTGAGAACTTTAGGTGTTAAAGTATGAAAAGTAATAAAACTCTGGGAAATTACCAAGGTTAATCAAATAAAAGCACTTAATTCTACAAACAAAAGGATGTGTGTTATAGAGATGAGACATCATCTGCTCAAATTAAACACACAAAAATCAATACACAAAAGAGGTTTCTCTTCCAAGTTCTATAGAAAATGGCTGCCAAACAATGAATATCATTTATTTTACAACACTGGGGAAACTGTACAAATTCTAAAGGATTAAAGTGAGTGTCAGTGTAAGTTCAGGATCAAAAAAGAAAATAATAATTGTGGACGGAAAAAAAAAATCAGGATTTTATGAATAAGGAGTTGAAGAGTAAGAAAGCGTCTAAGGTCAGGATCTTCTTATCAATGGTAACTTTAGTCAAATAAACTTCTCAGTAATATCATTAATATAAACAGAATTGTGACTGTGGTAGAAACAAGCTTTAAATCTTTTAAAGAGGTTAGGTTTCTTGCTACAGGCCTTCAATGCTTTTTGTAAGTCAAACTACATAGTAACAACGTCCCTACTTGTCACTGAATCCAGAAGTATTTCCCTCTGCCCCATTCTTTCGCCCCCACCAAGAAAAATCTATCTATGGATAGAACATACTCTAGATATAAATATGTAATACATTTGACATGCAGTTATCAGCGATTTTGCTAGTGGTAGTTCAGCTTCTTATGCTATTTGTCTTACAGAATAAAAGTCATAGTATTTAGTCTTGAAATGTTTGATTTTTTTTTCCCCCCAAAGTTCATACAGAGAGGAAAAAAAAAAGGGGGGGAGGGGGGCGGCACTAAAAGAACGGGGACATTTGAACTCATGCAATATTTAAGAGCTGCATTTTACATTCTTTCTTTTATAAAATCACTAAGTATGAGGTAGCTGGAACAGCTATAAACAAATCCTGTGTTCCCACCTACATTAAGGAAATAAACATGCAAGTGTCACTTGTACCAAGACAGTTTGATCCAGTCATAAATTTAGATGACTAAAAGATTCTCCACTATATGGAGAAGCAAAGTGTTGGAAGAATGGATATTTGTCACCAAGTGTACTCTCAGATCCTCCCATTTTGCTGTCTAGAACAGCAATTTTCAATGTTTCTAGTCTGTGAAAGGGTAAAATTATTTGCAGCAGCTGCACATCCAGTAACAACACATTGAAGTCTCATAAGTTAACTGAGTTTCTCTCAGTTACCTTTCCCTCCCCTGGACAATCCAGTGAATGAAGAAAGACTTAAAGAGAGACAGCTTTTGCTGGCCAACAGGGCCATTCATAAAGGCGCAACAAGGCTCTAAGTCATATTTAACACTTCAATGAAAGAATCCTTTTGATCAGATAAATCGCAAACTATACCAGAAGAAAGATTAATAAGTATTTAGGTATTACAATAATATTTAAATGAAATAAGACATCGCAGTGTAGCCTCTTGTAAAGATTGTTAGTCTCACACATGTCTACATTCAAGGCTTTTTTCTCCAGATGTCTCCCTTGCAAAGGAAAGTCTCATGAACACTAAAGCTCACAATACCTTGTACAGCTAGCTCAGCTGTGCAGGCATCCTTTCCAACACTGTTGCTGGCAGTGCATATGTAGAGTCCAGCATCCCCTTTACCAACTTTTAGGACTGTCAAGCTGGCCGTGTTTTCCACCAATGTCATCTTGTAGTTGCCACCTGGGCGAATCTGTCTGTTGTCTCTCGTCCAAGTAATCTTCATGGGAGCAGAGCCAGTCACATGACACTTAAAAGTTGCACTTTCTCCTAGTGCTACATCAACAGATACTGGCTTGATGTCAAAGAAGGGAGGCTGTAGATGTTCTGCAAAGAGGAAAGCATGGCAGAGCTCATCACTGAGCCCTCCTCAACACACACCTCACCGTGCCATGCCCATGCTCTGTGGCCACCATACAATGGGTGGGGGAAAGGGTGAAGAAATAAAAGAGCAAAGACATACAAATACACGTTTCTTTAAATGTAAGCTACAAACCTGTGAGGAGAAGTTTGGCGCTAGAAGATGCAGTCCCCAAAACATTTTTGGCTGAGCAAGTGTATTGGCCACAGTGAACCATACTTGTTTGCAAGATCTGGAGAGTCGCAACATTATTTAAGAAGGCTAATTGCATGTTATCACTGTCACTTAAGAGAACCCCATCCTTGTACCAAGACACCTGGATAGGCTCTGAGCCATTTATGCGGCAATCAAATGTCACTGGGGCACCAACGGCCTCCTGAATATCTTTCAGTTTTCTGGAGAACGTAGGGGGAAGCTGCCGTTCTGCAAAATAATAATAATCACCACAGTAAGTAGGAAGCCACCCTGCTAATCTAAAATTAATTAATTCTGAAATTAATAAGAACCCCTTTCTGTAGATAACAAAGAGTTCCTATAAACTACCCCCGGAAAGAGTGGCCCTTGGCCCATCACCTTTAACAACAAGCAGAGCTGTGGAGGTGGCGGAGCCAACACTGTTTTCTGCTTTGCAGGTATATTCTCCAATGTCACTGTCCTCTATGGTGGAGAACGCCAGTGTTGCAACATTATTCTTGAAGTGCATTTTGTAAGCCTGTGTTGATCTGAGCTTGGTGTCATCTTTGTACCAGGACACCTTGATTTCTGGTGCACCACCAATCTGGCATTTTAAGATCAAGGGCTCTCCAACCTTCACCTCCACACGGTCCAAGTGTATGACAAAATAGGGTGGTTCTAGGGAAAGAGAGAGTATGGTGAGCAGATGCAGAGCATCATCAGGGTCCCTTAAGGGGATCTGGAGTGCACCATACCTAAGATATATACAAGGCTGCGGCAAACATCTCCACCTGCCTCATTTGCCACCTCACAGGTGTATTCGCCTTCATCACTCTTGGTGCTGTTGAAGATTTCAAGAATTCCAGATTTGTCAGTAGTTGTAACACTGCAGCGTGGAGACTGAGCAATGGGTATGCCATTTCTTTTCCAGGTGACAGAGACAGGAGGGGTGCCTGTGTAGCTGCTTTCCAGCACAATGGACTTCCCCTGCTCCACACTGAAATCACTTAATTTCTTCACAAATACGGCAGGCTCTGTGAGGAGGCATAGATCAACAGTGTGAGGGACAGATGTGGCAGGGCTGCAGGCAGAGCATGAAGGGATATACCTGTGTGTAAATGTGCACACACAAACACACCTTTCACAAAGAGTTGGGTTGTGCATGAGGCACTACCGGCATCATTTGTGACAACGCAGGCGTAATCCCCACTGTGGCCTGGCTCCACGTTGTACAGCTGCAGCTCTGCCACAGACTCGTCCAGAGAGATGGAACAGTTGCTATCTGGCACCAGCTCCCTGATGCCTCGGAACCAGGTCACTTTGAAGGGAGTACTGCCCTTGATATAGGTGCTGAATGTCACACTTGATCTGGGCAAAACTTCCTGGGGATCAGGTATCTTCACAAAAGAAGGTGGTTCTAAGATCATGCAAAAGAGTGAAGAGGGAGAAAGATGTTAATAGGAGAGTCTCTGGGAGAGGAAAACTGGAGTAGGTTTGAATCCAAAAAGAAAAAAAAGAGAGAGGGAGAAAAGGAAAAAAAAAATAAAAGAGACCATGGGAAACCTGAAGGAAGAAAGAGAGAGGGAAAAAGAATTTTGTTGAAGGGCTGTAGTATCCTTCCACTGACCTTGTACAGTCAAGAAGGCACTGCATTCATCAGATCCAGCCACATTGTTTGCCACACAGGTATATGGCCCTGTATCTGTGATATCCAAGGCATTCAGTTTCAAAGCACAAACGTTATCCAAGAATGAGATTTCATATTTTTCTCCACTAACAATCTCATTCCCATCCTGATACCAGGACACAGATATGGGGGATGTGCCAGACACTTTGCACTCCAGAAGCACTGAGGATCCCAGCACCCCATTTGTTTGCTTTAGTTTTCTTGAGAATGAAGGAGGAACAAGGCGATCTAAGCAGGACAAGGCAAAAGAATAGAAAGAAAAGTGTTTGGATATTTTTTTTTTTTTTCAGGAGAAAGGAAAGGGGAAAAAGAAAAATGCTTTCTTTAAAGATAAGTGTGAACTACAAAGACATAGAGCTGACCTGAAACATCAACTGAAGAAATGCAGCTGCTGTCGCCCACCTCATTGTGCACCTCAAAAGTATACAAGCCCCTGTCTTCCCTGTCTGCAGAAAAGACTTTCAAAGTGGATATATTGTTGACAAAGGTAATTTGGTATTTGCGGTCACTCCTTAGTTCTCTGCCATCTTTGTACCACTTGGTGATAAGTTCAGGTGTTCCTCCTACTTTGCACTCCAATGTAAAAGGATTGCCAGCCATTACTGTGATTGGCTCGGTCTTCTCTAAGATGAGTGCTGGTTCTGAAATAGGAAGGTAAGGGTCAGTGTGTCACCAGGATACCTACACGCAAAACAGCGAGCACAGGGCATATGCAGAAAACAAAGGCTGGTAAAGGCAATTGTGCAAGCTGCAGGATACAGTAGTTGTGAAGCAGGCTATACCCACCTAGGACTTGTAAAAAGGCAGAGCACTCCCGCATGCCAGCATCATTTTTGATCTGGCAGATGTACTTCCCAACATCAGCTCCTTCTGCACTGGCAATCTCAAGAGTTGCAATGTTGTCCATAAACCACATTTGGACATTTTCGCTCTCCCTAATAACTTCACCCTTGTCCTTGAGCCAGACAACAGAAATTGGTGGGGATCCTTCCACCACTGCCTGCAGGGCTGTTGGCTCCCCAATGAAGATTGCAGTGTCACTCAGCTTCTTAGCGAAGCGTGGAGGTTCTGATTGCAAAAACAATGAGGCAGAAGAGGGTTAATGATACATGCCTGCTTAGAAGAGAGACACCCAGGAGATCAAGAAGCGAGGGTGGTGATGCTGTTGATTCTTCAGCATACAAACCTTTGAATTTAACCGGACAGATGCAGGTGTCACTTCCCACCTCATTCATAGCTTTGCACTGATATTCTCCAGTATCTTGAGCTTCCAGACTGAGAATATGAAGACTGGCAATGGAGTGCTTTGCTGTCACCTTGAACTTCTTGCTGCTTCTGACCTGCCTCCGGTCCTTGAACCAAGCAACCTCAAAGGGTGGAGTCCCTGCTATCTCACACTGGAGAATAACATCTGAGCCTTTAAGTGTGTCAACAGGGCTTGGCACCTTGCTAAAAACAGGTGGCTCTATAAAAAAAGAATCACATATAATGTGTGAGCCTCCTTCCCTGGGTGGGTTTCTGGATAATAGGAAGCAAGGTATTCAGGAAGGGGGCCTACACTTAGTCTTGTAAACCCATATCCGAATGTGTGGTGTCACCTCTAAAAAATGCTGGGTCCCTGCCATCTCCCAGCAAGCCAACCCAGCACTCAGAGCCTCAAGGGCAGAAATATGATGCTTCTGCACCTGTTTGGAGTCAGTGCTCAGTGCCCCTCCCCAAAAGCCACTCTCCAGGACCACATTCCAGCTTTCACCCGCCTCTTTACAGTCATGAAAGCTACCATCAGTGAGGTTCAGCAACACAGCCTCCTCTTCTGTCCTAAATTTCATTCCTGCCAGCATCACTGTCTATAAAAAGGAGATGAAGGGATGGCTGTAAAGTACGCCTAGCTTCCTCACCATGGCTTGTGTAACACCTAGTCCATGCTCCCTTTGCGGTCTGACAAGCTTGCCTTATTCATCTTGTAAATGACTTAAAGGAGAAGACAAGAGAATGGCTGCACAATGCTGAACACCCACCATCATTTCCTGCCTCATCTCTGCTGTTTAAAAACAGCAGCATTTGAATGTGAGAGTAGCTGGAGAGAAACTGCCCTAGCAGCCATCAACTGCCATAGCAGCAGCTCCCTGTCCAGGGGGATGTGTGGCTGGAAGAGGGCCCAGAAGACAAGGATTCTGGTAGTGTGTGGAGCCGTGCTGCTAACCTTTAACTGTGACTGAAGCGCTGCAGCTGGCTGTGCCAGCAGAGTTCTGAGCTTCACATATGTAGTCACCAGCATCCTCAGTGTTGGCATCCAAGATGGTTAGTATTGCCATGGAGTCTACAAAGGACATGTGGAGCCTGTCGCTCGCCTGGAGTGCCTGATCATTTTTGTACCACACGATTCTGATCTCTGGTGTGCCACTGATTTTACATTCAAGTTGCACTGTGTCCCCCTGCTTCACGAACCGCAAAGCTTCAGGCTTCTTGATGAACTTGGGAGGTTCTGCAGAACAGTATGTAAAGAGTGACAGTATACCTGTTAGCCATGTGAAATCTACAGTGCTGAGAAAGAGTTATGGGGAACACGAGTATTGCAGCACAAGAAAGTAAGCTTGCTATAGCAGTTGGCTGTATCTCCAACCAGAGTTTCCTCTCAAGAAAGACAGAGAAAAGAAAGAAAAAACAACAACTAAAACCATGTTCTGCCAACTCTGGAGGCTGATGAGTCATCTGGAACTATAGAAACACAAAAAGGATGATTGCAACACCCAAGAGAATTTTTTTTGTTACCTTTGAGAGGTGAAAATATTGCCAGGCCAGCATGAAAGATTTGACAAGCGCTTCACCCATAGGAGCCACAGAAACACGGTAGGAATAGTTTCACTTGCATACAAATCTTTAAAACATATTTCTGCATGAAGAATTTGAGTGATTCATAGTCTAGATTATATCAGCATTTCAGAACTCCAATTGAAATCCTTAGCAAATTTGATTGTCACTAATGCTGGCCTATGGATGTAAAGTAGTTGTATTTACTGTATCATCATTTTCCACATAGTATTTGCTATGTGTGAATACCACTCTGACTGTAGTTTCAGAAATAATGACCAAATAAAACTTCACAAGGGGATCTTTCCCCTTGGAGATTTTGAGGTACAGAAGGCTTCTACTGTCATGCTGTATGATAGAAGGTCACCCACCACATGTCTGCTTTCTGGAAAACTAATGATCCCAAACTGGAAAGGGTGGAAGATGGAACTCAGTAACAAAGGGGTCTGTTTACTCAAGTAAAAAAAAAACGAACAGATGAAGGTGACTTAATACCTTTGACACAGAGTTGGGCTGAGCAAAAGTCTTTACCAACTTCATTACTAGCTTGGCAAGTATATTGGCCAGAGTCTCCTTTACCCACTCTGAGCACACGAAGGTGAGCTGTGTTGGCTACAAATGTAATATTGAAGTTTCCTCCAGTTCGGATCTCCCGACCATCCTTGGACCAGGTGATACATATTGGCTGTGCTCCAGTAACATGGCATTCAAAGTCAGCACTTTCGCCAAAAGGCACATCAATAGATTCTGGCTTGGTGTCAAACACAGGTGCTTGCTTGGGTTCTAGAAAGGCAAGAAAACCATGTAGTACTCATACTTCATGAAAAAGCTAATCCAACACACTGATACCATTGCATGCATGAAACAGGAAGGGGTAGCCTATGGTCAAGGCAAAAGTTTTGTAAGCCAACACACCTGCCACTGTAAGCCTAGCACTCGAGGTGGCAGTGCCCACAGCATTGGTGGCTGTGCAGGAGTACTGCCCAGTATGACTCATCTCGGTTTGCACCAGTTGCAGCACTGCAACATTATCTACAAAGGATGTGTGCACATTGTGGTCATCGCTTAGCAGCACACCGTCTTTATGCCAAGCCACAGTAATGGGTTCTGAGCCATTGAGCCGGCACATAAATTTAAGGGGTAATCCAACAGGGTGCTCGATATCCTTTAATTTTCTTGCAAAGGAAGGTGGTCGCTTGCGCTCTGGAAGAAAGTAGGTAAAGGATAAATATGCCCCAGGAAACAGGTTTTTTTACGTAATTTTGCAAGAGAAAAAGAGTTTGTAGCAAGTTAATATAAAATCATCACCTTGAACTGTCAAGAGAGCCTTTGTAGATGCACTTCCTACACTGTTTTCTGCCTTGCAGATATATTCTCCGCTGTCGTTGCTAACCGCTTTGTTGAAAATAAGTGTAGCAACATTGTCTTTAAAGAATACTTTGTACTCAGGAGTAGATCTGAGTTTTGTATCACCTTTGTACCAAGACACAGTGATTTCTGGTGTACCACCAACATGGCATTGCAATGTTGTGTAATCCCCAACTGACACCTCAAGAGATTCCAAGTGTGTAACAAAATAGGGAGGTTCTGAAAAAGAGAAGCATTTAGGCTCATTATAGTGCCAGGCCTTGTAAGACATACACTTGAAAGAACAAGCAAGAAAAAGAAGCAAAGGGAGCACACACCTAGAGTAGAGACTATAGCCCCACAAACATCTCTTCCTGCCTCATTTTCAACATGGCAAGTGTATTCTCCTGCATCCCCTTTGGTGCTGTCAAGTATTTCCAGGATGCAGGATTTCTCTGTGGTGGTGATACTACACTTCTGAGATTGAGTGATGGTGTGGCCATTCTTCTTCCATGTCACAGAGATGGGCAGGCTGCCTGTGTAAGTTCCCTCCAGGATGATGGCCTTGCCGGGCTCTACATACTGATCACTCAGTTTCTTCACAAAGACTGCTGGCTCTAACAAAGGGTAAGAAGTCACAAATGTTGAGCACTACAGGACTAATGGAGGAAAGGAAACAATACTTTAAGGTAAATAGAGAGACGCCATCTTTACAAACCTTTTACTGTAAGGTGTGTTGTACAATTTGCCCTGCCAGCATCATTAGTCACTAGACAAGTATATTCTCCACTTTGGAGAGGAGTTACGTCAAATAACTCAAGCTCCACAACAGAGTCCTCCAAGTAGATATTGCATTTGTCTCCTGGCACAAGCTCATTGGACCCTTTAAACCAGTTCACCTTAAAAGGTGGGGTTCCTCTGATAACACATGTAAAAGTGATGCTTGTGCCTGGCAAGACATCCAGAGCCTCTGGTGTCCTCTCAAAAGAAGGTGGTTCTAAACACACAAGAGAAAAAGAGAGGTAAGACAGATTGCTACAGCATAATCCTGGCATTTCCACACCTAATGAAGGTAAAGAACACAATCTTTATTTTCCCCATCAATAATTTTCCCCAAGCATATTTACAAAAGACTATAGGTAATGTCAAGAGAAAAAGAGAAAAGAATAGCTTAGAGAGCTTCCTGATCACCATATACTGACCTTGTACGGTCAATACAGCACTGCATTCATCTGAACCAGCTATGTTGGTAGCTTTGCAGGTGTAAGTTCCAGCATCTGAATCACTCAGTGAATTCACTTCCAAAATACAAAGGTTATCTGAAAAGGAGATTTGATGTTTTTCCCCACTGACTAACTTAAGTCCATTTCGGAACCAAGCCACAGAAATAGGAGGTGAACCCGACACTTTGCATTCCAGCAATGCTGAGGAACCCAGAACACAAGGAGTTTCCTTCAATTTTCTTGTGAAAGAAGGAGGAATGATTCGATCTGCATAAGAAAACATAATAAATACATGGTTAGAAAGAAAAGGAAGGAAGGAATGGGAGAAAGAAAGGAGAACATGACTGAGTGGAAGTTTTTGTAAAAGGCAGAAAACAAGCTACCCAACCAACCTAAAACATCAACTGATGCTGTGCAACTGCTTTTCCCCACGTCGTTCTGCACTGCAAAAGTGTACAGTCCAGCATCTTCCTTTTCTGCATCCATAATTTTAAGCGTAGATACTTTATTGAGGAAAGTAATTCTGTATTTCTGGCTGCTGGTCAGCTCTTTGCCATCCTTGAACCACCCCGTGGAAAGCTCTGGTGTGCCTGCCACTTTGCACTCCAAAGTACAGGCGTCTCCTATAGTAACTCTCATTGGTTCTGCTTTCTCTACAATGACTGCAGGCTCTAGAAGGAGAGATGGGTAACATGTATGGTGAACACAGAAATTAAGTAGCACTAGCTGTAAGTGTTATAGCATTTTAAGATGGGGTTTACACATTTGATTCTAGGGATATCCCAGGCTTTTGGGCTGGGGAATTTTTCAGCTTTTTTAAAATATTTTTTATTTTTATTTTTTTTAACACCCTTTATTCTGCCCTAAACTGGAGATTTCAGATGCTCTCCAAAATAAATTAAAAACATTTTTAAACTCCTGGGAGAGAAACACAACTGTTTGTCTCTCTCTAAGCAGACGAGCAGAAGACATGACAGAAATTCAGTCAACTGGATCCCATAACCATCTAGAAGCCTGTGGTTCCTCTCACCCTTATCCTTGGACAACTGAAAATAAGGAACCTGACTACTGCTTGTTGGGGATACAAGAAATCTCTGCTTTGCTCATTTTAAACTCATGGGAATAAGGACATCATGCAGCTGACACTAAACAGCCAAGATCCTCACTTAAAAAGAAAAAAAACAACCCTATTGTGCACCTATGCTTTTTACCAACCTAGAATACTTAAGGTAGCCATGCACTCTCGACTTCCAGCATCATTTCTGATCTGACAGATGTATTTTCCAGCACTGCTTGTCTCTGTGTGCAGAAGTTGTAAAGTTGCAATATTTTCCATAAACGTGATCTTCGTGTTTTCACTTTCTCTAATAATTTCCTCTTTGTCTTTAAGCCACTGCACAGAAATTGGCTGGGAGCCCTCCACTCTTGCTTGTAACTCTACTGGTTCACCAACCACAACAGTCACACTGTTTATTTTAGTCAAGAATTTTGGTGGTTCTGAAGAAGAAATAGGCAGTTATAATAAATACTTACAGTGTCTATGAAAGAAGAGTAATGCAGTGCCATTGGGAGCACTGCAGAAGGCATATGTGTCAATACTTTACCTTTCAGCTTCACAGTGCAAAAACAAGTGTCACTTCCTATGTCGTTCTGGGCTTTGCACTGATATTCACCCACATCTGCAGCTTCAATATTAAGAATGCGAACACTGGTGTGGTAGTTTTTGGCTGTAACCTTATACTTCTTACTACTGCGGATTTGCCTCCTGTCTTTGTACCAGGTAACGTCAAATGGTGGTGTTCCTGAAATCTCACATTCCAGGCTAACCTCAGTTCCTTTGAGCATGTCTACTGGAGAGGGCTTCCTGCTAAAAACAGGAGGTTCTAACAAGGGAAGAAAGGAACATTTTTAGAAAGGAGCCTGGAGCTATTTGACCAGCAAATCATTTACTCATACCAGCTTCTACACAATGAGACAGCTGAGAAAAATCAGCAGAATGGGCACAGACTTTCCTCATTTTCTTGGCACATTATGAAATAATCTTGCAAGTAGTTGGCATCCAGAGCTCTTAGCTCTTCTGTAGAAAAGGTGAACAGAGGGGTGGTCCTTGGAAGACAGGGTATAGGTCTCATTTATCTGATAGTTGTCTCAAACACAGGGTGTAAAACTGATGCTGATTACTCTGGGTCTATTCTTTCAGTTTGTATTTCAGCTCCTTGATATAGCAGTTCCCACTATGATCTGTCCTCGATGTTGACAGTCATAAACCTGGGGATCACCTAACTTAGGACTCATCTGCATTAAGAACAACATTGCTGTTGTTCAGGCACTGACAGAGGGGGGGAGGGGGCCTCAAGAAACAAACATAACATGAAGAAAAAGTCAGTCCTAAAATACTAAATTAATCTCCTGTTCTTGTTTATTTTCAAAGGATAAAGCCACCAGGGGAAAAAAGGGATGTAGTCAAGAGAATAAGAGGATATCTAACCTTTCACTGTGACTTTAGTGCTACAGCTGGCCTTGCCGGCAGGGTTGTGAGCTTCGCAGATGTAGTCACCACTGTCATCAGTACTGAGATAATTCATTTCAAGCACAGCCAAGGAGTCAATGAATGATGTCCGGAATTTTTCACTGGCAACAATTTCATGGTCATTTCTGAACCACACTACTTTCATCTCTGGAGACCCACTTACTTTGCACTCAAGCCGGGCTGAGTCACCCTGCTTGACTACTTTTGCTGCCTCTAGCTTCTTAGCAAACTTGGGTGGTTCTAAAAAAGCAGAAAAAGTGGAGTCAGAAAGGTCTGAATTAATACTGGAAAGAAAAGAGGAGGGGAAAGAACCAAAGAACTGTGGGTTGCAAACACAGGGTAGGGAATTCACATGAAAGTGTATTGATATCACTGAGGTGGGCTTGGCAAAAAAAGGAAAGAAAAGAAATAGGTGAAAAGACTGTAACACAAGAAAGAAGTCACACCTGTTACCATCAGTGTTGTAGTGCAAGAGTCACTGCCAACGTCATTAGAAATGTGGCAAGTGTAGCGCCCACTCCTAGAAGTATCCACTGAATAGAGGGTTAAGAACCCAGTTGACCCTTCAATCCCAATGAAACAGGTTGGACCAGATACAAGTTCTAAGTCTTCTTTGAACCACTTTACTGTAAAGGGTGGTGTTCCTTTTAGTGTAGCCTTAAACTCCACTGTGGAATCTGGGATGGCTTGCTGGCTTTCAGGTTTTACTAAGAAGCTTGGTGGCTCTGCAGTTTTCAAGAAAAAGAAACATTCAGTTACATCAGAAATGTCTTCATTGGAAGAATGAAGAAATTTAGTAAGGTAAGCATGGAGACCAAGTTTTCAGCATTTATATTAAGAGGTATAAGAGTCTTATGTTAGCATAAGATTTAAGATATTTTTCCCAGCATCCATCACAAACAAGCAGCAAAAGAGTTTCAAACCTTTCACAGTCAGGACGGCACTGCAAGAATCGCTCCCAGCAACATTAGAGATACTGCACATGTAATTTGCACTGTCTGCCAGTTCTAGGTTAGCAATCTCGAGTGACATAGTGTTCTCGTGGCATAGGCTTCTATATTTTGCACTGTCAGTTATCTCTTTTCCATCCTTATACCATTTTGCAGTAATGGGAAGTGACCCAGAGACTTTGCACTCCATTTGGATAGAAGATCCCAGAACAGTATCCTTTTTGGTTAGTTTTTTGATAAATGCAGGAGGAATTGATTGATCTGCCCAACACAAAAAAATGGCAAAACCAGACTGGTTACCTTCTTGCCTATCTTTCACAGAGATTATAATTTTTTCATTCCCTCCCTGCTGGATTGGTGAATTCACCAAATGACAATACAAACCTAGGACAGTGAGAACAGCTTCACAGGTGCTACTTCCAAAGTCATTTTCAACCTTAAAACTGTATGTACCACTATCCTCCTTTGATACAGGTTCAATCCTGAAACTGGCCACATTGTTTTCAAAGCTCATTGTGTAGTATCTACTGGGTAGGAGTTGTTTGCCATCTTTGTACCATCTTATTCGGAGCTCTGGTGTTCCAGCCACAGTACACTCCAAAGTCACAGGGTCTCTTTCAGTGACTTTAAGTGATTTAGCCTTTTCTATGATTTGTGCAGGCTCTGAGATATAAAGTATATAAAAATAACAGTTAGATACATAGATAGGGTACTGACTTTCCAAGTACTCATCAAGGATGGCTTGAAGGGTCACACCTTGTACACACCTTGTACAAAAAGCAGACTAAAACATTTCTCCATGCCAGATTCATTCTTTGCCTGGCAAGTGTATCTTCCTCTGTGGCTGAGGTCAATATTGGTAAGTTCCAGTGTGGCCACGCTGTTCTCAAAGGTGATATGGTGGTGCTCATCATCTTCTAGTATTTTCTCATCTTTTATCCACAACACAGATAAGGGTTGAGCACCAGCTACAATGCACTGGAAGAATGCAGTACCTTTCAAAATGCTAGTGACATTCTCCAGCTTCTTGACAAAGGATGGTGGTTCTGTGGTGTGAAGTTTTGGTTTTTGATTGGAAGAGAAGTCATAGAAAGGGAAAGGGGGAAAGAGAGATAATATAAAGTCATCCTAGTCACTACAGTTTAGCCAGAGCATATAATGTTATGGGTATACTTCCTAAAGAACTGACCTTTCAAGCTGAGCCTTGTGCTGCAAGAACAGCTCCCACCTTCATTTGATATAATACACTGATATTCACCAACATCTGAGACATCACAGTTAGTCACATTAAGAGTAAATACTGATTCTTTGGTGGAGATGGCATATTTCTTGCTGCTGAACATCTCCTTATTGTTCTTCAGCCACTTCACCTCAAATGGAGGAGTACCAGTCACCTCGCACTCAAGTATGGCTTCCAAACCCTTCACTACTTCAGTGGGACGCAACTCCCGAACAAATGTTGGAGGCTCTACAAAGAGGAATGAAGAGAAGGCAAATAGTAGCCTCGAATGATTTTGAGGGGAGAAGTCTCCCCTACTCCATCACCCCAGCTATGTGGCATAAATGCCAAGATGTTCAAAACAAACCTTTTACTTTCAGCTCGATACTGCAGCTTTCACTACCTGCATCATTGTGGGCTTCACAAACATAAATCCCACTATCTGACACTCTGGCTTGAGTTAATTTCAAAGTGGCTAAACCGTCTATGAAGGAGATGCCGTACTTGGCGTGGTCAGTCACTTCATTACCATCCAGGTACCATGTTATGTGGATCTCTGGTGTGCCTACTACTTGGCATTCGAAAGTGGTGGACTGTCCTTCACGCAAAGCTACTACGGAAGTTGGCATCTGAATAAACCTGGGAGGCTCTAGAAGGTGGACAGAAAAGGTGAGGCTTTGTAATATTCAGGTGATGTAAAGAAATACAAGGGTTTCCTATCCCCTCCCTCCAAATTACACAGAAAAATCAGAAGCACAATGAGGAGAATATTGAGCTGCACACCTTTTACAAACAAAGTTGCCTTGCAAGTTGCAGTCCCCACATCATTGCTTATCTGACAAGTGTAGTTCCCAGAGTCAGATGTCCTAGCCGAGAAGAGCTCCAGTACACTAGATGTGTCGTCCTTCCAGACAGATCGATTGGCTCCAGAGAGGAGCTCTTGGCTGTCTTTAAACCACTTTATCTGCAGAGGAGTAGAGCCCTTCACCAGTGCTTTGAACTGAACCCTAGCATTGGGCACAATCTCTTGGGACTGGGGTTTCTCTACAAAATATGGTGGCTCTGTAACATGTAAAAAGGAAGAAAGAAGATTACTCTGATACAGGTGAATTCCAAAGTTATGAATGAAAGGCCTAACACAAGACAAAGAAGGAACTCAAACCTTTGACTGTTAAGAACCCACTGCACTGGCTGCTTCCCGCCTTATTGGTTGCTTCACAAGTGTAAGAGCCGCTGTCTGTGCCTTCCAGTTTATTGATTTCCAGAAATGCAGTATTATCATGGAAAGAGTATTTGTGCTTTTCACTTGCTGTTATTTCTTGGCCATCCTTGTACCACTGGATACTTATGGGATGTGAACCTGACACTATGCATTCCAGATGGACAAAAGAGCCCTTAATGCTGTCCATTTTCTTGAGCTTTTTGGTGAATTTAGGTGGTATAATGAGATCTATCCAAGACAGTAAAAAAACAAAGCATGAAATTCAACCTTGATTGCACAGATGTGAGCTCAGGATAAAATGTATTTTATGTGAAAACAATGATAAAAGAGAGCTCATACACACCTAGGACATTAATGTTGGCAGAACAGCTACTGCTTCCAACGTCATTGTGAACCTCAAAAATGTATTCTCCACTATCTTTCTTTTCTGCATAAAGCACCTTTAGGACTGAGACAGTATCTGTAACACTGATCTTGTATTTTGGGCCTAACGCCAATTCCTTGCCATCTTTGAACCATTTGGCTGTAATAGGTTTTGTTCCCGAAAATTTACACTGCAAGGTTGCTGGGTCTCCCTCAGTCACATCTATTGACACGGCCTTGTCCACAACTGTAGCAGGCTCTGTTGTAAACAAGGAGATAAGAGTGTTAAGAGCATCTGTATAAACCACCAAGGAACAGTCTGAGATCACCACAAACCCTCAGGGTAGGACCAACCTTTGACAGTCAGCAGAGCAGAACATCTCTGAATTCCTGCCTCATTTTTAGCCTGACAGAAATATTTCCCATCATGTTTCAGTTCAATAGACCTCACCAGAAGAGTGGCAACATTGTTGACAAAAGTCATTTTTATATTGTTATCTTCAATCACTTCTTCATTGTCTTTCAGCCAGGACACAGTGATGGGCAAGGAGCCTTTAATAGCAGCCTGAAACACAACTGTTCCCCCTCGAAGGGAACTAATGTTTTCTATCCTTTTTACAAACTGTGGGGGCTCTGGCAGGAAGAAAATGGACATGTAAGTATGAGTCTGGTGCATGATGGTGTGGCATGAAAGCCACACTGGGATAAAAGCATGCTAGTGGCATTCTGCACCTTGCACTAACCTTTCAGTGTAACCTCTGAACTGCAGAAGCAGCTCCCGACATCATTTGTTACTCTACACTGATACTCGCCAACATCAGAAGCATCAAACCTGAAAACATGGAGGCTAATCAAAGATTTCTCAATGCTTATTCTGTGCTTCTTACTGCTCCGCACGGGTTTATCATCTTTCACCCAGAACACTTCAAATGGAGGTGTGCCAAGCACCTCACACTCCAAAACCACATCAGAATCTTTCAAGACTTCCATGGATTGAAACTCCTTGCTAAAATAAGGTGACTCTACAGTGCAAAAGAGAGAGTTCAGTTGTATTAGTCATACTTTTGAAGTCTATAAAGTTGTATTGAGTTTAAAGAGACAAACTGCATGGCTGGATGTCACACACACCTTTGATCGTAACGACACTACTGCAAATATCTTTCCCAGCATCATTTCTGGCCTCACAAATGTATTCCCCACTGTCTTCAGGCTCAGCCTCTATAACATGAAGTACTGCCAAGGATTTTGTGAAAGACATTCTATATTTGTCACTCTCTTTTAGCTCTCTATCATCCTTGAACCACGTGATTTTAATCTCAGGAGTACCAGTGACTTCACAGGTCAGCTCAGCATATCCACCTTTCTTTACCAGATGGGTTGGCTCTAGCTTCTCCTTGAAGGCAGCAGGTTCTGTGGGTTTAAGAAGAGTGTTCAGGATAAAGAAAGCAGGAAAGAGTGCTACTGGGTCAATCCAGCATCTGAAAGTTTAAAAGACAGAAGAATGCAAACCTTTTACAAACAAGTTTGCACTGCATGATACTGAACCAGCTACATTGGAGACTTTGCAGGTGTATTTTCCTGAGTCTGTTGGTTTGACTGCGTAAAGTTCCAAGTAACTTGCTAACGCTTCTGTCATGATGTAGCAGGCTCCTCCTGTCACCAGCTCAGTTTCACCTTTAAACCATTTCACCATCAGTGGTGTTGTGCCTTTAAATGTGCCTTTGAAACGTACGGTTGATGCAGGCAGTACATCTTGGGACTCTGGTTCTACAATGAAGCTGGGTGGCTCTAGATTTTGTTGAAAGGAAGCAAATGTCAAGAGTGAGACACATGGCCTGAAGAAAAGTATTATTAAATGAAAAAAAAATTCCAAGAAATTTTAAACAAATTGCCAAACCTTTTATAAACAAAGTGCTACTGCTCTCTTTGCTACCAGCAGAGTTTGTGGCTCTGCAAATGTAGACCCCAGCATCACTTGCATCTAGGTGTTTTATTTCCAAAGATGCAGAACCTTCTGCAAAGTGTACTGTGTACTTGGCGCTTGAAGTGATCTCAATGTCCTGCTTAAACCAAGAGACAGTCATTGGAAGAGAGCCTGAAATTTTGCAGTCTAGGCGGCATGACGTGTTAATGATGCTGTCAACATTCTTCAGGGGTTTAGTGAAGAAGGGAGGGAGAGTGCGATCTGTTGAGAGTGAAAGATATGAAAGAAACAAACTAATGAGAAAACCAAACATGCCGTTGTGCTTCTGCTCTGTTGGGCTCAGAGCAGAATAGCAGGGTTGTTTGCAAAGAGTCAGTACCAACCTAGCACTGTGAAGCTGGTAGTACAAGAACTGATGCCCACATCATTGGATATCTCAAAGGTGTACTCGCCACTGTCTTGCAGTTCAGCGGCATAAAACTTAAGCTGAGCAATGTTATTTTTAAAGCTGATCCTATATTTTTTGCTGGCAGGTAGTGGTCTTCCATCTTTGAACCATTTGGTTTTTAGCTCTGGAGTGCCTGTAACAGTGTACTCCAAAATGGCTGGTTCCCCTGCTGTTACCTGGATCATTTCAGATTTTTCAATGATTTTGGCAGGTTCTATAACAGAATTAAACAGCTGGTGTTAAGGACAAAAGGAACTTGTTCTTCTCAGGTGGGTGACAATGCAGGGATCACAGCAATACTCCACTGACCTTTCACTGACAGTTCACCAAAGCAGGACTGAGTTCCTGCATCATTCTCAGCCACGCAGGTGTACTTCCCACCAGAGCTCAGCTGGACACCGGTAATTTGCAGTGTTGCTAGACCATGTTCAAATGTCACTCTCACTTTGTTATCATCTTGAATAATGTCTTTTCCCTTCATCCACATCACAGAAATAGGCTCTGACCCTTTCACCACAGCCTGTAATGTAACACTATCTCCAGCCAGAGCTGTTACATTTTCAATTTTCTTAACAAAAGATGGTGGTTCTAGTTCAAAGAAAAGAGACAAGAAGAAATACTCATCTTCTACCACATCATCCCATGAAATCCACTGCTTAAAGACAGTTACACGAGACAATATGCGAAGTACATGGTACAATTCAGCTAAAGAGGAAGCAAGAAAAGAGCTGCATTCCCCAGCTGGGGACCCCTTTAAGCTCAATTCAAATTCACAGGTTTAGCGCCAGATAAGATATACACAGAACTTTAAGAGAAAAAGATAACCTCCCCTCCCCAATCTCCCTAGCAACCCACAAATCCAAAGAAAAGACATTTTAAGTAATGAGAGGTTCTTGCCAATTCCTTCAGTAAGTGGAGGTTTTTCTCTTCCACTGACCTTTCAAGATGTATGTTGCACTGCATATGCACTTCCCGACTTCGTTAGCTATCACACACTCGTATTCACCGACATCAGCACTATTAAACGAGGACACCTCCAGAGAAATTACAGCTTTCTGAGAGGTCAACCTATATTTTTTACTACTGCGAATCTGTTTCTTGTCTTTGTACCAGCTAATTTCAAATGGTCCAGTACCAGCAACCTCACACTGAAGAACGGGGTTTGTTCCCTTTACTACCTCTGCTGGTTCAAGTGTTCGGATGAAAGACGGAGGCTCTATAAAAGCAGCAAGAAAGAATTAGTCAACCATGCCAAAAATAAAAAGGAAGAGAAGTTTCTTCTCAAGAATGCGGCTGACAGCAGCAAGAAGAACAGACCTTTGACAACTACTTCGGTGGTGCAGCTGTCACTTCCAACCTCGTTTACAGCTTCACATGAGTAGCTCCCACTGTCATCAACTTTCACCTCCAAAATATCTAACACAGCCACAGAATTGCCAAACGACATCCTGTGTGTGTTGCTTTCACGGATTTCCTTATTGTTCTTGAACCAAGTAACCTGCATTTCAGGAGACCCTTTGATTTTGCATTGAAGGCGTGCAGAGTCACCTGGAGTCAGTAAATAAGATGGATCGACTTTCTTCACAAAGGATGGTGGTTCTAAAAATGGAAAGAAAAGGAAAGAAAGGGGGGAAAATGGGAAGGAAAAAGGTTGGAAATGGAAAGGAAAGTAGAAAGAAAGGGAAAGGAGAGGGAAAAAAGAAAAAGGAAAAAAGGCTGAAATACAAAGGTTTGAAAGATTGGTTCCTAGCACAAGAACAAAACATGACTTCAGAAAAAATCATCATTTTTTGCAGTTTTTGTGGTTTCTTTTGCCACCTCTGTCCTGCATACAGGAGCAATTCTTGGATCTGGCCAGTGAAAGAAATATTGAAGCACCCTACAGTGCACAGGGAGGCAGGAAGAGGAATGAGCAAGAGGTGAATGGACCTGACAGCAGGTCTGAGAAGAGTTCACAGAGTGATTCCTGCTCAGAGAAGCCTGCAAAAGAACAAATAGGGAATCCAGGAAGAGAAAAGTAAAGGGGGCATAGGACTATCTTACCTCTGACTGTGACGCTGGCAGAAGAGGAGCTGCTTCCTGCCTCGTTTGAGGCAGTGCACACATAATGGCCTGAATCCTTCAGCTTAGCCAAAGGAATCTCAAGTGAGGCTATTTTGTCTTCAAAGTAAATCTTATAATCTTTGCCTGGAGGAATTTTGTTTCCATCCTTTGTCCACCCTACTGTTACTTTCCTGTCTTCATCTACCTGACATTCAAGGCGTATTTTTTTATTGACTGCTGACTGCACTGACTGCAGCACTTTAATGAAGTGAGGCTTATCTATAATGATCAATTCAGCCTGGCAAATGTCAGCCCCAAACTTGTTGGAAGCTTTGCAAGTGTAAACCCCTCTGTCACTGATGGTGAGAAGGGAAATTTCTAGCACATGTTTGTTTTCCACTTTGGAGATTCTGTGATGGTCTGAAGGTGAAATGGTCGTGCCATCTTTCTGCCAGGCGACGTCGATGACTGGAGTGCCCAAAACAGTACACAGGAGCTTGGCACTTTTTCCCACAAAAGTAGTGATAGATTCAGGTCTGGTAAGAAACGTTGGCGGTAATGCTTCTGCAAAACAAAGGGGTTCAATGTTATCCAGAGGTGAGGACCAGAGCTTATGCTCTTTGTTTACAATTGCCAGGGACAGAGAGTATGAGGGGCCAGTTAGTCACTGGACACTCTTAACCAAAAGAAGCCAGCAGTGAAGGAAGTAAGAGATATTAAAGATGATGAATTTTGGCTTTTGGATTTGTACTTCTTGGGTCTGTATATTGCTTCAGAGCTTGAAGACATTTTGGGTCTCTGGAGGAATGTACAGACTAAAGGGAAATGAACCAAAAGCTGGAACTTCCCCCGCTTCAAGACTGATATGTTTGTGTACCATTCTCTCAAGATGGACAAGTTTGCATGCATTTCACAGTTTGCGCAGCATCTAGCATCTGGCACTTAGCAAAGAGCACATAAAGACTCCTCCCATAAAAAGAAATTTCAATGTACAAAAAAAAAATCATTATACACTAAGAGACCTAAAGGTGGCGGTTTGGATTTCTTTTAAAGGAAAAAAAAAAAAGAAAGAAGATAATTGTACAGCTCTCAATAGACAAAAAGATCAAAAACTGAAACAGCTTTAAACCATCTTTTAGTCTTTAAGATCTATTTCCCTAATCACACACAGGTCTCCTCTGGCCATGGCACACAGAAGTTGAGGTATGTGTAGCTGCATAGCCTGCATCGCAAGTATAGATGCAGCATAGACATAGGGTGCCAAGGTAATTGTACAGTTATCATACCAAAGAAATCAGATTTAAAAGTGTATGTTGTCATCCAGAAGTCATAAACTTTCTTCAAGAATGTATTCACAAAGCAATCCCATTCTGTTGACAATCTAGTTCCTCCCACTCTCCCTCTCCCCCTTCTTTCTTGCCTTCTGAAACTTCACACTGATTCTGTTTTCTAGGTACAGAAAGCACCTAAAAGCAGCATTTTCAAAAATTATTCCTTCTTTATGCTTATGCCTGTCAAAATTAGGTATGGACTATGTATAACAATGGCAATCAAGAGCTCTACCATGAACATGTGTAAGTATAGCAATGAAAGCATTACAATATGCCAAGATATTTTATAGAGAAGTGTTGGAAAGTCTGTACTTACCACTCACTGTCAAAAGGGCTGTAGAGCTTACACTGCCATGCTGGTTGGAAGCCTTACAGCTGTACTCTCCGCAGTCAACTACCTGGGGCCTCAGAATCTCAAGCGTGGAGAGGTAGTTGGATGTGCGAATGGAGTATTTGTCCCCGTCGTATATCTCTCGGCCGGCTTTGTACCACTGGAACTTGACATTGGGTGCAGTCTCTACCTCACAGGTAAACTTGGCCACATGATTTACAGCCACCTCCACTGGTGTGAGCCTTCTCCTCAGGATCGGTGCAACTGAAATCAGAAGCAGAGAGTAACTCAAAGCTCTGCCTGTGACATTCTGGAAAGTAACAGTGAAGTGACTGACTGAAAATAAAAGAAAGGTGATTTACTTGCAATCTGCATAACGTGACTGTAAAAGAAAAAAGTAAGAAATAAAAGCAGTACCAGGCTCAGTGGACAGACGGTGTTATGGTGCATTAATGACATCAGGAAACACAGTGGTGATACTGGAAAAATCACGTGCGATAGAGATGAAAAATAACAAGGCAATACAAACATCTACCACACTATCCTGGAGCTGTAAGAAATTGTGGTGCAAATGAGAAATTGTGCTGAAACTGGGGAATGACTACGAAGAGCGAGAGAGGGTGCGGCAGTGAGAAACAGGCAAAAATGGGAGAAGTAGTTGGGATCGAGGTACAGCTTGTCCTGACTGTGCTTGTGTCATGAGAACAGGAAGCAACAAAGTTCCTGACCAAAGACTGGGGTGAGGGAAGTGAAAGACTGCAATCTGGTAAAAAGAGACTACAAATCCAGAGAGAAAGGGAGCCCTCTGATTAGCGGCATGGTGATATTAATATTGTATCTGTATCCAAAGATACAGACACATAGTAGGGTAGTTTCATTAATAGAGCGGTGTATTAGAAAGACTGTATTTTATCCCCATAATCCAACCTCCTTTAACAATTGTGAGTTTTGCTGCTGTTGCTCTTTTTCCAGCTTGATTCAGCGCCTCACAGGTGTATTCTCCTTGGTGAGTATCACTGCATGCTTTGCTTATTACAAGTGTGTATGTGTCCTGATCTTGCAAACACTTGAATTTGTCACCTGAAGACACCAGTTTACCCTCAAAGTACCAGTTCACCTCCCTGACATTTGTTATGACAGACACCAAACTGACACTTTCTCCTTCCTCCACAACAGTGTTGACCAGGTTGCTATGTATGATGGGATAACTCTCTTTGATCTGTAGCTTCCCAGCTTTAGCTTCCAGAACTTTACTGCTCTCTTCCTCACAGATTTCTTCCCCTTTCTCTTTCTCTTTCAATATTTCTGTGGGTGTCTCGATGGGAACACCCTCAGAGGCTACATCAGCAGTGGCTGCAGCTGCACCCACATCCTTGATTTGACTATGCCCAGTCACAGTGTTGATTACTTGCACAGACAAAGGCTGCTCCAGGGGTATTTCTGCCTCCATAGTTGTCTCAGCCTGCTGGGACTTCAGCTCAGAGGTTTCATCACAGGATTTTCCTTCTTTGACAAGACTGACAATGTGTTCCTCCTCCAGGGGCTGTTTTTCTTCTAGCAGCAAGGGAAATCTCACAGCCTGCCCCTCACAGATTCTTGCAACAAAGTCCGCCTCTGCTGTTTCGAGGGAAGAAACGGTCTCCAGAGGAACGGCTTGGCCCCCAGTGAAGGCCAGTTCAGAGGCAAGTCTAGGTTCAGCCTTCAGCTCACCCTGCACTGCCTGGAAGTCCTCAAGGACCTGCATATGGTCACCATCTATGGAACGGTTCTCAGTGGTGCTTGACACCTGCAGAAGGGCTTGGGAAGCCTCTGTCTTCAGAGAAGCCATTTGCTCTGCTGTCTCAGGGATGACCTGCTCTTTGGGCAAGAGTATCTGTGTGGCTACAGTCCCAAGGCAGCCTGGCAGTCGTGTCTCCATTGCTGCCACAGGCACCACACCCTGGGGGCCAGCAGGGAAGGTTTCCAGGGGCTCTGCCAAAAGCTTGTCACTCTCTTGTGTTGTGGCTGCCCGGGTGAGCATCTCTTCAACAGTCTGTGTGGCCAGGCAGGCTGGTGGCAGGCTGGGCAAGATGTCCTCCCTGGGCAGCCTATGTTCCTCCTGGATCATCTGGAGCTGAAGGAGGGCCAGGGGCTCTTTCATGGCCTCAAGTCTCAGTGCTCCTTCTGCAGCAGGAAGTTCACCAGCCTCCTCATATGACAGGGGACTCTGGTCTTCTGCCACTGCAGAATGCTGCAAGGCTGGGCTTTGCCTGTGAACAGCATGCTCCTCAGACAGCACAAGGAGCTCAGCAGAGCACGTGGCCTCACCCAGGGCACTCACTGCCTTGCAAGTGTAAAGCCCAGTGTCCTCCTCCATGCACTCCTGCACTGTCAGGGAGCCTGACCCATCAGGATGGTGAGAAACAGAGTGATGTGCATCGGAGAAAAGCTGTTCACTCCCCTTGAACCACAGCACATCAGGGCATGGGTCGCCAGCCACGGTGTACTCAAAGACTGCGGTGAAACCCGGTGCACACCGTATGCCGTCTGGCTTCCTGGCAAAGCAAGGGCCCCCTGGTACCCGCTGATGCACATGGAGGTGGGCGCTGCACGTGGTCTCACCGTGTACATTGCTGGCCACACATGTGTACTCACCCTCATCCTGCACACCCGCATATGGGAGGATGAGGCTGTGATCATTGCCAGCAAACACTAACTTACAGTCTGTAGATGAGGTTAACTTCATACTGTTGAAAAACCACTGGACTTTGGGTGTGGGACTGCCAGTAACAGTAACAGAGAGCCTAGCTACATCTCCCTGCCAGACTTCAACATTTGAGACCTGCTTTAGGAAAACAGGGGCTTGGCCCCCCTCCGTTTCCATCTTTGCTTTGGTGGAATAAACTGGTTTTTCAGGCTCAAATTCAAGTGTTTTTTCTTTATCAGGCAACTGAAGGCCACTGCTGTAGCCTACACTTCTTCCTTCCTCAGAAGACACAGGAAGAGAGCTAGAGAAGTCTGTATGGAAAAAAAAATTGTTTCATTTTACTAGGATGTTTAGGAAAATACAACTAGATAGCAATAAACAGCAGTTAACAATGAACATGAGGTCCTGTCAAATACACACCTGCCAAGACCAGTAAGACATGCTGTGCTGTCAGGTTACTTATGAACTTCCTATTTGGGTCAACATTGATGTCTCTTTAAAAACCTGACATCACAGTATGGTTTAGGAATGCCCCCAAGGTGTACAGTGCAAGTAACAGTCAAGATTACTCCATTTCACAAATATAATTAAAGTAGTATATGCCATACATATTTGTATGTATGCTGATACAAGCAAGTACAGCAGAGCAGTGCTAAGACTCTGGTTTAACTCAAAGCCTGCAAAGAAAAAGCAGAATTACAGGATTGGAAAAATAACACAAATATTTTCAGCACACCAATCCTTCTTCTAGTGCAGCTCGTTCATCTCTTTCAACTCTTTTTCTAATACACTAAGATATTATCTCTCCCTACTTTGTCCTAGTTTTGTCATTAGACACTTATGCTTAGAACATCATTATTACTAAAACTGCAAGTTTGCACCCTTGATTTGATGTCACTCATTCAAATCTCTGGTTTTAAATTCCTCCTTGTCATAATGCTGACTATTAGAACTTCCACAATAGCAGAGAAAAAGAAGACAGAACACTTTAAGGTTTTTCTTTTCCTTGCCTCTGTGAATTTAGACATTTTTGTGTTGGACCTCTTTGTTATAATAGTGGTTTAAAAATGAAACAGACGTCAAGATCATGTCATTCTCTGCAGATGCTTGACACTAGAAACGTCAGTGAAATCTGAGGCTTCCAGGAAAAGAACAGGCCATCAGTGAAAACCACAGCACAGAAAAGCACATTTGGAAATCAAATCCTATTGTCCTCACTGAGTCAAATTTTCTCACACAAGGCCCACAGTATTTGACGCTGGGAAGATATGAGACTTGTTAAAGAAGAACAGAAGAAATGTGAGTGGATAAATGTCCCCAGGTGAAATTTGATAAGTTTCTCAATTACAGTGCCTTAAGTTCCAAAACTTATTGTGAGACAATAATTTTTGCTGCATTCCAATAGCAACTAGAAAGAAGAATAGAATATGTCTTACCCAATTATTTCTCATGGCTTTTATCAATGACTAATCTTGCCACAGATACCATAATAAACATGACATAGCACCATGCATACAGTGATTAACTGCGGAGAAGAGATGTTTAGGTAAAAAAAATAATTAAAAAATTAAAAAATTACACCAATCCTTCAGTATTTATCTACCAGCTTTGTTAAAAGAGTAGGGCAGTTTCCCCAGGAATACAATATGCGAGTGAATTTGAGAATGGGTGGCCATAAAGTATAGTAATTGCAGAATGGAACCTATGTTAACACACATGCGAATACATTATATACAACAGTTTGGCAAAAATTAGTGCACTTTTTTGTGTTCCTGAATATTTATGCCAGAAAAAGTATACAGATTCCTTTTCATATTTTAGCTGTGTCTATGAAATGAATAAAGTACAAGAAGCAACAGACTTAAATCATTTACATGTTTATTTCACAAATTAACCATACGTGTTAACATTCAATACACATTGATAACAAACATAATTCATCCTTTTCTTTAATTACTAGGTTTGTAGAAATGAAGACAACATTAAACCTGACAAACTGTGAGGTTTATAATTCCTGTGGAAGCACAAGAGAAATGGTCAACCATGGCTCTAAAGTCTTGCAGTTGCCCCAGGGTAAGTTTATCCAAAACTAGAATTACTCCAGGTTTATATCATTGTAGCTTAGGTGACACTTTGTTTCTCCATAAGCACATTATAGCACCCCTGGCTAATGTATGAAACTTAAAATAAGACTTTAAACTTAGATAAACCACAAACCCATGAAAAGGGTTGGCCATATATTTCAGATGTGAATATGAACTTGGACCTGTTTGGCTTAGAGCTCAAAACAAAATTATGGACCTGTTTCTAATAAAAATTACATTTCATTTACATGAAAATTAAACACACTTGCTTAGGACCCAATCAAAGACCTGATTTGGCTCTGAACATAAAAGACTCCTCATGTCACAGCTGGCATAACTTCAGACAATTCATGCCAGCTTCCCTAGGGACCTCTGCTATCTAATGCATCAGTGCTTCACATCTACACAAGGAATGGATTAAGGACGCATCATGAGGCAATTCTTTCCCAGCATTACGCTGGATCAGACACTCATGCTTCTCTTTCCTACCACCATTACCTATAAGAAATCACAATTATCTCTGCTTTTTAACATTGTACAGATCTTAAATATTTATCATTGGGTATTGACTGGCAAGAAACAGAAGTGACAGATTGGTATTAGCCTGACCACTCCAGTCATTTTTCCTACATCCTGAGTCATTGGGACTTGCCACTCTTGACTTTACGTTTATACTGGGAAACACATTTGGCAAAGTGACTCTTTGCTATGCCAGGTGAATGACAGGATGGTCTTAAAAGATTATTGAGTTTTTGAGACATGCTGACCTCTGTGTGAGGACTCATCAAACTCAGAAATAAGAACATGCAAGAATATTACTGAATGTACTATAGGAATAGTTCTTTTATACTTGCTCCTTCTTTCATAAATCACTATGCTCCTTAAAGGACTTTGCAAGGCAACTGATTGACAGCAACTTTTTTGTAAAGTTTTTCTAGGTATTTACATGTAATCGAAGTAAAAATATTTTTTGCTTAGGGTTGCTGAACTCAAGGTTTCACCTTGGCATATAGGTAACTGGAAAGATGGCACATAAATTAGTTATTTAACTTCTGATAAGCATTAATAACTTTAGTACTTTTAACCCATTTTTCTTAATCATTGTTATATAAGATAGATTTAGTTCTGATTTATTATGTCAGCTACTGCTGATTCCTCTTCCTACATATTAACATTATTTAAATATGAAAATATATACTCATATTGAGAACATTAATATAAAAATCTGCTGAGAAAATGCCACAGATAGATAACAATTGAATATATTCTACTTATTTCTGGTCATCTTGACACATAGCACACTTAACTGTTACTAATTAAAAAAGAAAAAAAAAGAAAAAGGGAGTACGTAGAAATTCCGTTCTAATGTGAAACAAGAATGTTGCATAAAAATCTCTCACTTTTATACTACTATGTATTTTTTATGAATGACACGAATATGGGGACAACTAAAGTTATTTTAATTCATTTACAGTTAAATCATTGATTTATTATGCTCCCTCTGCTTTCCCCTTAACTTCTACAGATACAGTACAAAATATGTTTTCATGTTTATTACTTGGTAATAGAGAAAAAAATCCTGTCCAGTCTCTACTAATGCAAAATTTTCATTTTTTTTCCCACTGTGTTGCTTTTCTTTGCAACAGCATAATTCCATTGACTTTAAAAAAAAAAGTCATTTAGTTTCATGAGTCAGTAGAATGTGACCCACAAATGTAAGAATATTGCAGTGATAGAAACTGTAAACACAGGATTTGACTCAGTGAGACTCACATGTTCTGAGACAACATTGTGAGAAGGGGGAATACCAGTTTAAGGAGTTCTTTCACAAAACTATGTCCAAACTAAAGAGCAAGCATAAGTTAGTATTCCATACCTTTAGGTTCCAAGAAAAAAAGTGATTTCTACATTTTCAGGGGATTTCTAGCCTGCCTAAACCAACAATGACTGTTACAGACACACAGGATTATGTACACTATACGAAAAAATTCAGTCATATATAAATGAGTGTCAATTACAATATCTTTACAAGAATGAGTAAGGAGCTTTGAAGGAGCCTGAAATACACCTTGGTGCAGAGAGTGTGCACAAAACCTATGCACATGTTAAATCTCACTTAAATTCCCCAACAAGCAAGTTTAAGTGAGACAAAAATATGCCCACATAGAGTGGTTTTCATCCCTAAAGAGATGAAAAACAATGCCCCTAATATGAGTGCTGCATTTTTACCAGCAGTGAACAACAGCATAAAAACATCTAGTGTTTCAAAAGAAAGAGACTCAAATAAATAGTGGGAATTCAGTATAATGTTAACACAGCACAGGTCTCCGCCATTCCTGCCTTGTTAGTGGCTACACATTTGTACTGCCCACTGTCACTTTGCATCAAGTTTTCAACAGTAAGGCTATGAGAGCCCCCCTCCTCTTCTTGCACACAGTACCTGTCCCCTTTCAATAACACCCCATCCTTGTACCAGCGGATAGTTGGATGGGGAAAACCAGTCACAAGACACTGGAAGCATGCTGAGGCACCTAGAAATGTACTGTAGTCAGAAATGAGCTTCAGAAATGTGGGAGCAGCTTCTGTGACCTGGAGCTCAAAGCTGCAGCTCTCAGAGTCCTCTGCCCTAAACTCAACCCCTTCCTCTTGGGACGGTTCTGCAAACACATCAAAACTAACATTGACACATTTCTCCCCTTCCAATTCCTGCTCTTGTTGAGCCACTGCAAGCAGTTGGGTTGCTTTTTCTGAGTCATCTCTGTGCTTCTCAAACTCAGACTCCAGCTCTATTTCTGACTGGTCACCTGGACTCACAGTTTTACGCAAGTCAGACTTCTGGGACCTGTGTCGTTCACTGCCTGTGATTGTCTCACTGCTCACATTAGTACTTGCTCCCTTCTGAGCCATGACTATGAGGGAGCCTTTGCACATCGCTTCTCCCAACCTATTCATTGCCTGACAGTGATAACAGCCACCATCAGAAGGACCTACTTTTTGGACCTTCAGACTGTGAAGTCCCTCCTTCTGACTCACAACATACTTCCCTGTCGTAGGTTTCACACAGACATCACCTCTGAACCACTGCACTAGTGGGACAGGAGTACCTGTTACCACACACTCAAACACTGCCTCCGAGCCTTCTGTCACCTTGACATCTGAAAAGGGCACAGCAAATCGGGGAGGCATTTCAGTAACTTGGAAATCAATTTTTATATCCTCATGCTCTGCAGCCAAGCCTGCAGCTTGCTCCAACAAGGCAAGTGGAAGGACATCCAGGGAAACAACCATGCTCTTCTTATCTCGGCTAAACTCAGGGCTGGTTATGATTTTTACCTGCTTCTCAAACTCCTTTACCTCGTTTTCATCCAGCTCCACTTCCAAGAGGATTTCCTGTGGTGAAGGTGACCTTGAAGATGTATTTTGCTCCAGATCAAAGTGTATTACATGCTGATGAGTGACAGGAGGTGGCAGTGCTAGTGATCGCCCATCTTCAGACAAAACTTCCACATGAGCAATACTCTTAGCTTCCCCAACAATGTTCACTGCATGGCACATATACTGTCCTCCATCTGCTTTCTGGACATTAGTAATCTCCAGCATACACTTATCCCCATCCTTCTCTATCCACACTCTCTCATCCAGCTCCAACAGAGATTTATTATGATACCACTTCACTCCTGGCTTGGGCACTCCCACCACCTCTGCTGCAAAGCTCAATGTGCTGCCCTCATACAGCCTCTTCCTGCTTAATGCCTTGAGGAATGCAGGTGGCATCTGCCTGCCTGATGGCTTCAGTGCTTCACGGGGGGTCCTAAATACCTCAGCTTGTGGCTGGCCTGAAGGATGTTGCCTACTCTCACAGAGGTGGAACATGGCCAGGGCATCCATATACTCCCCAGTGGGTGTCCAGTAGTGCTCTGGTGGTGTGCTGTCTCCTGCTGCAGAGCAGGGTCCCTCAAAGGGTGTGAAGTAGTGCTCTGAGGGTGTGTGGCATTTGGAACCCTCCAAGGGTGTGAAGTAGTGTTCATGTGGCATGCTGTACACTAAGCCCTCTTCAAACGGCGTGCAGTAGCGCTCATGTGGCATTCTGTACGCTAAGCCCTCTTCAGACGGTGTGGAGTAGCGCTTATGCGGCATACTGTATGCTAAGCCCTTTTCAGGCGGGGTGGAGTAGTGCTCGGGTGGCATGCTGTACTCTGAGCCCTCTTCAGACGGTGTGGAGTAGCGCTCGGGTGGCATGATGTAGTCTGAGCCCTCTTCAGACGGCGTGGAATAGCACTCGGGTGGTGTGCTGTACTCTGAACCTTCAGAAGGTGTGGAGTAGCGTTCGGGTGTGCTGAGCGGTGTGTGGTAGGATGCTGATGAAGCAGTTTCGAAGATCTCCACCGAGGAGGGAGGTGTGTAGAAGCGGTCTGAATCAGGCGACTCCTCTCCACTTCCACTTTCCAGCTCTATAGACATTTCTGATTCAGGAGAGAAGGGCCTGGTGAATTCCTGCTGGTTGCTGTAATATTCATAAACTGTGCTGAAGGTTACCTCCTCCACTTCCAGTGAAGTGATGGTCTCTCGCTTGTCCTTCTGAACTGTGCCTTTGAAATCTGGAGTTTTCTGCATCCCAGTTGACCTTAAATACTTGGCCAGGGACAAGGCAGGCTCCAGCTCTGAGGCTTGAACAGCACTGGGCTCTGGACCTGGTCCTTCTCTATCCAGGCTATGCTCAGAGGCTTCCTCAGTGGGAGTTCTCTTCTTATCCCAAGACTCCTTCTTTTGCTCCTTCTGTGTCACAGGATCATCCACTATTAAACCAAGTAAGAGTTGCCCAAAAGAGATGCTCTCATTTGTGTTTGGTTCCTGTTGGGTGTCCCTGAGCATCTCTTCAGGGGAGTCTGTGCTTTCTGTCTCACAGGTGGAGATGCTTGTTCCTGTCTCAAAGATCTTTTCTAATCCAGAACCTTCTTCCTCCTCAGCCTGATGCCCAGCTTGGAGTTTCTGTTCACATGCAGCTTTTTTCAAGTCAGTGAGGAAGTTATCACTTTGGGAGTCTGTGGTCTCCAGTTGTTCCTCAGTCTTCCGCACATGTGTTTCCTCCACTCCTCTTTGGAAATCTGCTGTGGGCTCCACCAGAAAACTATTAATTTGTTGCTCAAGTAAATCCTCCCCACAGATGCTCAGCTCTGACTCATTAATTTCTTCAGCAGAAGATCCTTCTTTTATCATGATGCTGCCATGGTCCCCATTAGGGATTTGCACATCAGCCCTTCTGATTTCTCTTGGCTGTGCCTCTTCCTGGGCACAGACATCCTCCTCCTGTATCGTGTAGCTCTGACAGAGCTCCTTACTTTGAGACATCTCTTCCACAACCACATCATGTTTGTGCACAGGGGGGATGAGCCCAGTCACTCCTACCTCCACGCTCTCCAGAGCTGTAGGGGGTTGTGCCTGTTCTGAGTCCACTGTATCCACAGCTGGAAAAGGCTCCACAAACTTTTTCAGATCAAATGTGACATTGGTCTCATCAGTCTCAGGTGGCAACAGCTGTTCTTTGAATTGTACTTCTTCTAGGTGAACCTCAACTTCCTCAGTAAAATCCTGACCTGAGGTTTCTATGCCTACCTCCATGCTCTCCAGAGCTGTAGGGGGTTGTGCCTGTTCTGTGTCCACTGTATCTGCAGCTGGAAAAGGCTCCACGAACTTTTTCAGATCAAATGTGACATTGGTCTCATCAGTCTCAGATGGCAACAGCTGCTCTTTGAATTGTACTTCTTCTAGGTGAACCTCAACTTCCTCAGTAAAATCCTGACCTGAGGTTTCTGTGCCTACCTCCATGATCTCCAGAGCTGTAGGGGGTTGTGCCTGTTCTGTGTCCACTGTATCTGCAGCTGGAAAAGGCTCCACGAACTTTTTCAGATCAAATGTGACATTGGTCTCATCAGTCTCAGATGGCAACAACTGCTCTTTGAATTGTACTTCTAGGTGAACCTCAACTTCCTCAGTAAAATCCTGACCTGAGGTTTCTATGCCAGGAGGTGTGAGGATTAGACCCAAAGAAGAGTTGCCTGCATCAGACTCCATTCCTTGCAGCATTTGTCCATAATTGTGAATATCCCAGTGTGTGGTATCCCGAACATCAATCATTTGTTCTTTACAAAGATCGTCATCAACCTTGATGTCTTGTTCAATACCAACTGATGTTGCTTGCTCCTTGGCCTGTTCCTCCTGCTGCTCCTCTGTACATAGGTCATAAAAGCCAAACTGCTCCTTTGTGGGTGTGCTTGCACTGTTGTCTTGCTGCTGGGGCACGCTTGGCTTTTCTGTAAGAGGCACATTAGTAGACATTGTCTCCCAGGCAGGGACATCATTCTCCTGCATGCAAACATCATTTTCCTCATGCACCGTAGGTGATATAGGAATGAAGAATTGTGAAACCTCATGCTCCTTTGCCAGAACAGACTGCTCAGAGGCATGTGTTTGTCCTTTCACTTCCATAAATGGTGACTTCAAGATATCCCAGGACAGAGTATCTGTATGTGGCACCACCTTGTCTCCTTCAGCCTCCAGCTCCTCTGAAAAGTGACCTGAGTCCTTGGCCACTAGTTCATGTTCTTCTCTGGACATGCTGGGATGCAGCTCAATTCCAAAGCTGTGCTCCTCGGAGACAGCTTTTCCCCTGTGCCTCATCATCTCAGAAATATCATCTATATCCCTCACATATTCTTCTGTATAACTCGTTTCTTGCTTACTGTAAACTTCCATGACATCCTGCCCTGTTTCCTCCATCTCACTTTCCCTGTGAGGGGTTTTCTCACACTCCCCTTCCAGTTGCTCACTAGGAGGTGGAGGCAGCCTCAGGGACAAGGGTAGCTGTGCTTTCTCCTCCTTGGAACATATGATCTTTCCCTCTTCATCATTCCCAAGTGTGCTGAGACCCTCAAGGTGCAGAACATGTTCTGTAGAAGGCAGTTTCTCAGTGCCTCCATCCTTGCTATACAATCTGGCTTCACTGGGCTGTACTGTCAGCTCAGAGGCTGTCTGTGCTGTTCCAGCCACATTCTTGGCCACACATGAATACAGCCCAGCATCTGTGACAGAGACCCCTTGGATGTGCAAGCGGTATATGCCATTCTTGCTTTCCTCAAACCTCAGCCTTTCACTGACAGAGAGGCACTGACCATTCAGGGACCAGACCACAGCTGGTGGGGGCTGCCCAGACACAGCACACTCCAACACCACTGCCTCCCCTTCATGGCAATGAATGTGTGCTGGGGCTTCTGCCACAATTTGGGGTGGCTCATTTCCTACATCAAATGAAAACTTGAACTTGTGCTTTATGGTGGGAGCAGTCTGATTTGAAGAGGGCCGTGTGGTCTCCTTTATCTCTGTGTCTTGCTCTGGTGTTGGAGTGGGGGCAGTGATTTTGATTTCCACAGGCAGTGACAGCAAGTCTGAGTCTGCAACTGTACTTGGCAGTTCCTGCTCTGCTGTGAAGGCCAGGCTGACTTCCTCTTCTTCCTCCGGCTCCTTTTCTTCCACCTTCTTTTTCTCCTCTTCTTTTTCCTCCTTCACCTTCTCTTCCTCTTTCTCTTCCTTCTTCATGGCCATGTGGCCTATGTAGGCCTGCATCCTCCGCCTCACATAGAGTGCAGCTGAAGTGCTGACTGTGCCCAGTGGATTGAAGATCACGCAGGTGATGGTGCCACTATGCTGTGGGAGCACAGATGGGAAGGTCAGTGTAGAGCAGCACTCTGTGGTGTGAACAGCAGTGCCCCGGATGCGTCCCACAGGCTTGGCATTATTGTACCAAGTGACAGTGGGCTGTGGGCGGCCATGGAAGAGACAGGAAAACGCACATCTGTGCCCCTCAACAGCCTCCTGGGGCTTGACCTCCTGGACAAAGAGGGGTGGACAGGGCTCCAGGAGTCCACATGGCACCTGCCATCTCTGCTCCACAGCCTTGGGCTTCCAGTACCCCTTCACTACCTGCATCCTGAGGGACTCTGAGCCATCAGTTGTGGCAGCAACCTCAGGTGGGCTGGGCTTCCCAGAAGGGCTTGCCTGGGACATGGACATGAGGGATTCCTGCTTCTTTTTCAGCATAGCTCTCTTTGCCTCCCGCAGCCGTTGTAGCTTCCAACGGATCTCCTCATCCAGCAGCTCCTCAGCATCTGCCACTATATCACTAGGCTCCCTACCATGTGCCAACCCTGGACGGTGAGGCCCCACCAGTGGCAGCCTCTGGAAGCGGATGGTTCGTACCATGCCACGGGTGGGGGAGAAATCTCCAGGCAACTGCTCTGCCTCCTGTCCCTTGTCGAAGGGTGAGCCAGTGCAGCGGAGCACTACCCGCAGCCGATCCTCCTGCCGCTGCTGCAGCAGGCAGTGCCAGCTCTCTCGTGTACACCCTGCTTTCCCTGGAAAACCCTTCTGCTCCCCTCTGTGTGCCACCAGTAGCGAGGCAGTGGACTCAGCTGAGCCTTCACTGTTAATGGCAAATACCCTGTAGCTGCCAGCATCGTGCTCCTGCACATCCCACACCTCCAGGCTGGCATGGTGCATGTGCTCCTCGCTCTCAGTGCGGATCAGCTTGCGACAGTCCTGGTGGACTGGCCGGTTGTTGTGAAACCAGGCCATGTGGGGCGCCGGGCATGCCACCAGCTTGCACCAGAAGAGTGCAGGGTCCCCCTCCAAGACGGACCTACACTTCAGGCCCTGTGTGAAGGTGGGTTTACAGTTCTGGGGGCAAGCAGGCACTGCCACTGTGCCAGGTCCCTCGAGGTTCACCTTGCTGTGCTGCCCTGCCAAAGAAAGAGACTGGGTTACAACATGCTACGCTCTGCCTGCTCTCTGATTGAGAAAAAATGAAATAACAATAAATTGAAATAAAAAATGGGCATGCAACAGATTTCATCACACACCCAGGAAAAGAAAGTAATTCACTCACCATATTTGTTCGAATAAACGCAACGCCTTGCTCTGTTTTAAAGATTGACACGAAAATCGTTCGTTGTCTGTTCTTTCTTCAGACTGTGGAAATTTCTTCTTGAACAAGCAAAAATGAATTTCAAAATAACACGTTCTTCTGTGTGTATGTTTTTTCTGCCTGGAAAAGCTGTGTGTCTTTGGGTGGCAAAGAAGAAAATCTTACCTGACTTGCAGACAGTAGAATAAACGCCCTTTCTGACCCCTCTGTTTGTAGATTAAATGTTCAAACAATTGAGAAAAAATATTTTGAAAGAGATTTTTTAAAAAAGTAAGTATTAGCTAACATGAAATGAGAAGGCGTTTATTCGAACTAATACAGCCACTAACTTCACAATGTTATGCACAGGGAAAAAAAGCAAGCAACATGAACCACTTATGCTATCTGCAAGCCAGGGTAAGACATGTATAATGATGAATTAATGTATGTAAAAGAAGTGCAAGGAATCAATGGGAATGTGTAGCTTTCACATATCCTAAACAACAAATGCTTTCTGGTATACTTCATTCATCCATCCGTCCATCCAACAGTATTCATTGAATTGCTAATGTTAGGCTGCTTTTTTAAAAATAATATGATTAAGATTTGTATAACTTCCTTCTGAAGTAAACTATTCCATGCATTCAAAAGGAAATTGAACAAATAAAAGCTCTGTGAACAGCTGCAAAGCATGAAGTAAAAGTTAAGAATATAGCTGCAAAATCATAAATTTGAAGTTTTAAATATATTTTAAAACTTAACCTCATAATGCAAGTAACCCTTTGCATATCAAAACAAGCATGCAACATGTTCCAATATGCTTTAAATTGTGGCTTTCTTTCCCCATTAGACACTACTTGTAAGCAGATAAATGCTTTTCACAATGTTACTAATTAACTGATACTAATTGTTCAGTGTAACATCATTGGTGACTGTACCTTTCGCTTCTATTTCAATCTCTTCCTCTACCTTCTCATGAACCATTTTTTCAGGAGCTAAAAGAAAAACAAAACATATTTTTGAGCTATAGTTATTAAATTTTATATAGTAAGAAAAAACAATCTGTCTTGCAAGTATACAGAAGTTCACACATACATAAATGTAAATGCATGCCAAACAATTCAAACACTTGATAAATTCTGAGAACAGAGTAATCAAATGTTTTCAAATTTTTTCTCTGTACACTTTTCTGTAAGATTTGCTTGCTTTATTGCAGGGAGGGGCAAAGTTTCTAGTGTAACATGCCTTTGTCATGCCTTAAATCCCTGAAGAAAACATTCAACAATCCACAGACTAATGAAATGCTTCTCGTTCCTTATCATCTCACAGGGAATGAACGTAGTGGAATGCAATGATGTTATGCACGAAGAACTGATACTTGGAAGGAACATGCAGTTGCCAACCTGTCACTCTCAGATGAGTGCTGCACTCGGCTTGTCCTGCAGGATTAACTATTCTGCACTTGTATATACCCTTGTGGTTCTGACCAGCTTTCAACAATCTTAAACTGCACAGTGGCCCATCATGTTTTAAGGAACACAATGCAGATTCCTCAACTATTAGCTGATTGCACAGCCAGACCACACAAGGTGTAGGCACACCTTTCATTATACAAAAGAGTAATAAATCATCTCCTTCTTTTACAGTGGTTTCTGGAGGCAGAGTTTCAAGAAACTCTGGTGCTTCAGCATCAGTTTCTGTGACGTCTTCACATGGCACAATATCAGGATAGTAGATTCTGTTTCTTTGCTTCTCAGTTTCATATGCTCTTTGGGATGTAGATATAAACAAACTTGAGGTTTTCTTAGAAGATTCTTGCTTAATATCGAATGCTTTATACTGACAATCTTTGGCTGCTTTAAAGCTTTTAGTATCTGATTCAAGGGTAATTTTTGTTACTGCTTTGGCTTGTGCTTCTTTTGCTAGGTAAGAATAAAGTTAGGAAAAGCATTAGGTTAGATGTTTTGCAGGAATAAAAAAAATCCTTATACTTAGGGGGAAAACCCACTAGTCGTAAGTATTGAGAGAATATCCAGCATATTAGTGCCACAACAGCGCTATTAAACATGAGCAATTACATATTTAAGAGCTCTACTCCTGCTGGGCGAATTCTAGGTACCAGTTAAGCCTATGAAACTTTCATGGGACTGAGACTTGGCCTGTAATACCTAATATAAGCATATCTCTGCTTTTAATTTACAGCCTCAATTTATAAGTAGCAGCAGATTATGTAAAGCACTTTACATAGCTCAAGAGTGAAGAAAGAAACTTCAATATGTAAAAGCGAAATCCATAGGGTCAATGGCTTCCTCATTATTCATCTTAGTTTTCTGCACTTGATTGTTTTCAGCACAGCAGAAATACTATAACCCATCCAGTGTGGTGCTAATACATTTTTGGATCTTCATTAGTGGTAACATTAGGACTAACATTCTAATATGGTGATGTCAGGAAGAAGTGGAAATAAATACTTATATCTCAATGAGAGTTAAGGGTAGAGGAAAACTCACTAGTGCAGTAATACAATTTGCACCTGTTAATCCTTTCAAGTACATCAAACTATATTGCCAACATTGGAATTGGAACCTCGGACTTATTGGAAACAAGTTGGACCAAGAGAGTTTGAAATGACAGGGTATCTAGTTCACCATTGCTTATTTGACATTGTTCCTTAAATTCCAGCTTTGTGAATTCTTAAAATGTAAAAATTTCTGCCAGCCTGATTTGCTTTACATCTTACTGCTTATCAGGAAGCATATAAGCAATAAAAAGCCTAAGACATCTGTAACTGCTGGAAAGAGGCATGAAGTTACAATATCAACCTCCCAGTACCACATGTCACTATGAATAGAGCTGTAAATGTAGAGGAAATACCTCTAAGCATTAGTAGAGCTTTCCCAATTAAATATAATAAAAGAAATATAAGTTAGCTGTAGGCAGTAATAATGAAGAAGCAAAAGTTAAGTAATGATGTTAAAAGTCAGATAACCACCTGTGACAGTTAGTATTGCAGCAGTTGTTGTCCCTCCGTAATCATTATATACTGTACAACTGTACAATCCTTGATCTGTCAGCTGGACATTTAGGATTGTGAGCAGTAGGACACTTCCATTTTGTGATATCTTCAATTTTTCAGACATTTCTATTCTTTCACCTTCGTGCAACCAAAGAAACTCAGAGAAGAATTCATTTTCTAAGGCACATATGAACTGAGCAGTGTCACCACATTTCACAGTGAGGTCTCTGAGTTGCAAGAGAATCTTTGGAGGGACATCTTTCATTTCCCAAGCATTGGTCATAGATATCCTGGTGCTCTGAGATCTTTGGGAAAGGATTGTTGTGTTCATGGCTTCCATTTCTTTAACTGCTGTAGCCTTCATGGTCAAACTTTCTGATATGCTTTCAAAAACCTGTACACCCAACTCCTGGGATGGTTGCTGCTCTGATTTTAATTCTTTCTGGTAAGTTTTAATGTTCTTCTTTGTGAGAGGAGCAACATGATGTTCTGTTATAGCCTGCGACCAGATAGACTCTTTTACATCTTTCCCAGAACTTTGCCTATCTAAGGCTTGCACTGTGTAATTAAGTAACAAAAATAACAATATTAGTATCTAAAGAACTTTACTGGGCCATGCTCTGAACAAAATCAAACAGCATGGAGGATGAAAATGAATGAACTTCAGTTGAAAACTCAGCATGCCAAATGCACTGGTCTCTACACAGAGATTATTCATTCACGTATATGAATGACAAGTAATGCCTAAGCTAGTCATGCATTTGATAGATGGTTGAGGCTTCTCTCTTCTTCTACTGAAGTTGTCCATTTTAGTATTGGAAACTTCTTAGGGAACTTTTTAAGGGGGTACTGTCTTTTTTTTTTTTTCTCCTACAGGATAATGCAAAATACCTCAGTCAATGCTATGAACATCACATAATTACTTGTTTTAAAAATCTGAATGCTTTCAGTAAAATTATTCTATTCTTTGGCCTATATCAAGATACAAATCTGTAAATTTCTGAATGTTACAGCTTAAACAGAAGAAACGAGAGTGGCTGGGTTACAGAGGGTAGGTACTACTAGCATTAGCTGGTAAAGAAAAGGTGTGAAATGAGGAAAGAAGAACATTAGTAACAATGTAAAAGTGTGGTATACAACAAACTGAATCCCTTTGAAGTAAAAATGGGGCTTTACCTTCTGCAGTCACTGTAAGTGTAGCTGTACAAGTTGTTTCTCCAGCACTATTTCTTGCCTTGCAAGAGTATTGGCCAGCATGCTCTAAAAAAGCATCTACTATTATCAGTATAGCTGTGCCTGTAGACTCATCAAAGTGGAAAACTAAGTCTTTTGTTGGCAACATGAGTTGCTGATTATGAAACCACCGGATTTTTGGTTTGGGCATGCCAAAGACTCTAGCTTGAAATCTGACTGATTCCCCGCTGCATACCCTGCAGCTTGAAATAGGCTGGATAAAGGTGGGCTTTTGGCCAACAGACTCCTCCTTAAGTGAAACAGATGAAGAAACATGCCAATGGGACTCTGATGTAACTTCTTCAACCTTTTTAAATCCTGAAAAGAAGCATGCCAACTTTTAATTTCTTACCCTACACTACAATAAATTTTCTCTCTCATTCAAGATTTTTTGTGTTAACTTGCAATTTAACAGCATGAATTATCCTAATTCACCATTTATAAAATCTGTTGCAAAAAGAAAACAAAATATTTATGGTTAAATAATATCAAGGACAATATAGAACTTAAATAGCAAGTTCTCTAGACAATATTTCTGCTTTAAAACTTTGTTCAATGTTTCATCAATTTATATGAATGTAAACTATTTCCCTTCAGCTACCCAAGTACCTGGTACACACATCTATTCAACATGTTTTTCGACACTCAAAGTGATTAATTTTACACAAAACTCTTGCTAGATTCTCCTCACAGGCAAATCAATGAATGTGTATGCGAAACAATTCCATTAGAAAGAAGATTTCTGCCATCTTTCATGCATGACATATTCTAATACCGTAGAGAATGAAAAGGTGAGGTGCATGGAACATTGAAAAATTGTGAAATAAATTTTGGTGTGCATGGCCTATATTTTGGAGACATAAATGTGTGCTGTGGATGTTTGAAATGGTAGTAATTAATCTTGTTAAAAGGCAACATTACAGACAAAGACACACATATAATCAGCAGTGTACATTGAGATTAGTATTAAAACATGACCTAAACAAGACATCTTCTTCAACTGCACACTGTACCTTCTAACTTCAAGGTAGCAGTGCTTGTCACTTGGCCTACAGAATTGCTAGCCACAAAGGTATAGACTCCTTCATCCTCTGGATAAGCTTCAGCAATCTCCAGCTGGTAAGTGTCTTCAAACTGAGTCATTCTAAAAAACCGTGAAGGCTTGATCTCTTTCTCTTTGCTGTACCAAGAGACTTTCAGATCTGCTCAAACACAAGGAAGAAGAAAAAATGTGTAAGTTATGATATTAGATCGGTAAGGAACCACTATTACTATATTTATAGCTGTCAGAAATCTTAATCCCGAGTATCTTTTTTTAAGCTTAAATGTGCCTTGTATTACTGTGGTAATGTATGATCAGTGGAAAGTGGCCTACTTGTTGTGTTAAGCTTCCGTTTCTCAGAAATATTTGCATGGGAAAACTGATTCTGATGCTGCTGTGTTCCTGAGTAAGAATATTTTTTTCTTTCCCCTTTTAATGAATAAATTTTAAAATATATATCTACCACTATAACTGGAGAAAGTCTTATTTCAACATCTTTGTCAGCAACATGGACAGTGGGATTGAGTGCACCCTCAGCAAGTTTGCTGACAACACTAAACTATGATCTCAAGGGGGCCTACAGGGATGCTGGAGAGGGACTCTACATTAGAGACTGCAGTGATAGGACAAGGAGTAATGGGTTTAAACTAAAACAGGGGAAGTTCAGGTTAGATATAAGGAAGAAGTTCTTTACCATGAGGGTGGTGAGGCTCTGGAACAGGTTGCCCGAGGAAGTGGTAAATGCTCCATCCCTGGCAGTGTCCAAGGTCAGGGTGGACAGAGACTTGGGTAACATGGTCTAGTGTGAGGTATCCCTGCCCATGGCAGAGGGGTTTGAACTAGGTGATCTTCAGGTACTTTCCAGCCCTAACCATTCTATGGTTCTACTCCAACTGCCTGATTGAAAAGGCTATAAAATCACTAGGTTGAGCTGAACAGGTTAACGAAATTCGAAAGGAATATTCTTCTTCTAGTACAGTACCTTACCTCTTTTTGTTGCAACTATTGGAAGCTTTACACCTCATATTTCTCAAGGAAAATCTTGTCTTTATACCTTTTCAAAATTCCTATATTATAGGTTGTTGTTATTTAACTTGCATAGATTCTTGTAGACGTGGAGAAAGAAGAGGACTGAAGCAGGCTTTAACCTTCACCTCTCCACCCCCACCTGGCGCTATATTACATAATAAATCAAATGTTTTCACACATAGTGTTGTTATTACTGCCATCAGAAGAAAAAAGATAGTGTTTTCAATTGGCAGGTGCATACCATGTACCATTAAAATACAACTGATATTTGCAATCATCTGTTACCTAACCTAAGGTAAAAGGTTTTCACAACTCAAGTGAGCGGTATGTAACAGGAAATTTTCAATAGGAAAAATTCTTCACTGAAAGGGTTGTCAAGCATTGGAACAGGCTGTCCTGGGAAGTTAGTGAGTCACCATTCCTGGAAGTGTTTGAAAGATGCGTAGATGTGGAACTTAGGGACATGGTTTAGTGGTGAACAGTCAGTTTAGTGGCCAACAGTGTCAGGTTTATATCTGGACTCAGTGATCTTAAATATTTTTTCCAACCTAAACCATTCTAAGGGTCTATAAAAGGGGACCTGAATAAAAGGATCCTTATACTCTGTGCTGTAAATGCACCTATCCCATTCACATAAACAAAAACATGTCAAAAAAAAGTTAAACTAGCATGCTTTGGACAGAGGGCAAGCCAGCCTTTCCAACATACATTTTCTGAATTTTAGCACCACTTTTAAAACAGAGCCAAATTTGTTGTGAAGTTGTTGTTTTTTGTTTTTTTTTAATTTGGAATTTGATTTCCAGTAATAGCAATGCAAATGATATATATCAGTATGTGCATGTATATTATCAATTTTTTGTGGATTTTTACAAAGCTATCACTCAGGATTATTTTTAAGTTTGGAGCTTTATTTATCTTTAAATAACTGTAAATCCTTTGGGATTGAAACTGGATCTTATTCTGCAGTGAATTCCATGTGAATGTTTTAGTATTGGTCATACTCAAGGCCATTTATTGAAGAAAGTTATACTGGGGTTTGTGTTAACTTGGAGAGAATTCTTTTAAATGTAGAATGATATTCACTGTAACAAAAACTAGCAAACTTATTTAAGGCAAATCTACACTTGAAAAGACATGATACTCCATGTTTTGAAATTACGCATTTTACATTTTACTGGCAGTTTTCAAATATCAGTATTTGAAACTCTGAGAAGTTTCCAAAGACAATTTTTTTGAAACAGACCTTCTTTTTAGAAATGTTTAATGTTTGTGACAGCTTATGGCTTTCATGCTTAAAGCCACCTTTGACATATGACTTGCTTAATTGTTAGCTATCAGTGAGTAACATTTTGCTGTGTGCATATATCAGATAACTGTATTTCTGGGGAAAGACTGATTCCAGCATATATACTGCTGAAATTTCTCTGAGTTCAAGATGAAAAATTCTGAGAGATGAAAAGGTGTGAAGGATTTCATTTAACCCACCTGTCCCTGTAACTCTGCACTGAAAACAAGCAGACTGTCCCTCGGATGTAACAGCATCACGTAATGGCATTAAGACAGCAGGTGGATACACTGGCAGTTCTAGTTCAGGAGAAACAACTTCTGGAACTAGAGGGTAACAAAAGGAAGTAATTTATAAAGATGAAGATGATCATACACATGTTGGCAATCTCGTTTCACAGACATTGTTCTGAGCATGGGAAACTCACTTTCTACTGAAAGTGAAGCTGAAGTTGTAGCAACTCCATAGTCATTTTTTGCTTCACAGGTGTACACTGCTGCATCTTCAGGAAAAGTTTCAATGAGCAATAGGGTATATTCTTGTGCATCATGAAGAAATTTGCACTTGAAACCTGAAGAAAGCTGTTGATCATCTTTGTACCAGGAAATTTTGGGCTGGGGTTTGCCTGATATCATAGCACAGAAGCGGGCAGGCTTGCCAGACTCCACAGTGGTTGGCTCTAGTTCCTGAATAATCTTGGGTGGCTCTGGAGCTGCAAATTGTGTGGGGAAAAAAGGGGAGGGAAGAAAGGAGGAGAGAGAGGAATCTTAATATTTATCAAGGCTTCAAAAATATTACCATGGAATTTTATTTTTTCTTAAATCTCATTAGCCCTAATCTTGTGTGCCCATGAAAATCTGCCCTTTTTATTTGATACAGGGGAAATGATCTAGCAACAAGTGCTTTAACATAGTTAACTGTGTTAGCGTAAGTATTTTCTGGCAAAATGTGTCCAAGAATTTCTATGTTGATCCTCCTGGCAAGGCATATTTGTCCATATGAACATATTAGTTTTATTTGGACTTAAGAATTTCCTGGTGTAAATAAATGCCATGGGGAAACGAGCTACTATAGTATTTTCATCTGCTAGCAAGCTATTTCAGTAGAACAAGACAGACCCATGTACATGAGGATTTTGGTAATGTTCCAGACATTCTCTTTAGTTGTTTTTTTTTTTTTACTTTCAGATTTAGAATTCTAGAATCCAGAAAAGCCATACAGAATCAGAAAAAAACACAGGGTAAAAAAAAAACAGTCAAAGGATTGCTTGTGGGGACACATACCATTCACATAGAGAACAACAGAACTCCTATTCCGTCCTGCAACAAAAGTATATTCTCCAGCATCAGAGTAAGTAGTTTCAAAGATGCTCATTCGATGAATTCTCCTTTCTACCACATAACTGTATCTTTCCTCATACTGGAAGTTGATCTCAATACCGTCCTTGTACCACTGTGGTTCAATGTCATCTTCATTGACTTCAAATTCAATTTCAGCTCTTTGTCTTTCAAGGACCTTTGAAGAAGTAGAATAAATATTAGAAACAGCATCTGTTTTTACAGATGGTCCCACATTCCAGTTTCCTAGAAGGCTGTGACCTTATGATTACAGATTTTTGTGTTAGGACTCTTGCTGGTTAGATACTGTCTCCTTTCCTTTGCATTATTCTTTGAGTGATAAAACTATGAAACATCTATGCTTCTGTATATGCCATACCTGAATATCTTTACGGACGCTTCTGATACGAATGTCACGGCCTTCCACTATCAAATTGGCACTGGATGTGTTTCCACCTGCTACTACTGTGTACTGACCGGCATCAGATATTCTTGTGGAAGGAATGATGAGACGATGCACATATTTCTCTCTTTGAATTTTCATCCTAAGGACATCAGAAAAATAAGAAAGTTATTTCCTGTGGAAAATACATAACAAAAGACAATATGGTATAGAAGCAATCATTTACCTGTCACCAATCTGGAGTTCTTGTCCATCCTTCATCCACTGGACCTGAATGTCAGGTTCTGAAATTTCACATTCAAAAATAGCCCTCTTCTTCTCCACAACCTTGATGTCTTTTATATGCTTCCTAAATTCAATGTGACGAGCTAGGGCAGAAAAATAATAGAATTAGTGCCATCATTCTTAAGCCAATAAAAATTAATAAATATACAAATCAAAAGAGCAAATACCTTCCACATATAAAGTGGCTGATGAAGCTGCTTTTCCAGCAACAAAGGTGTATTCTGCAGCATCACCAAAATGCACATTTCTTATGGAGAGAGAGTGTGTGAGCTTCTTTGTTCGTATCTGGCATTTATCAGTCGATTTTATTTCTACCCCATTCTTTAGCCATTTATATGAGATACCTTCATAGTTAACAGTAACTTCAAATGTTATCGTATCTTTCTCTTCAGCATTGATGTCTTTTAGCATGGAGGTAATCAAGATAGCTAAAAGAAAAGGACATGGTTTGGGATTTTTTATTCTGCTTTTCTTTCTTTCAAATACATGTTAACAGGTTCAGAGATGTTTAAAGACAGATTCTGATTTTTTATAATATTAAAAGGAAGGTTCTATAATTAATACTGCAATTAAATTTCACAAAATTTCTGAATGACATAGGAATCTAAATTCTATCTCCTATGGTAGCTTAGCGTTTAGATATGTTGGCCTAAACAGAAGAATCCAGGATGTGACTTTCACATTCACAGCTTCTGGATGTCTTTCAAAAGCGTAATTAAGACTGTTTAGGGTTATTTGAAAATACCTCTACAATAGTGTTGGTTTTTTTTCTAAATTGCACCAAGTGTATCTATTAACACAAACTTTATTACTGGTAACTGTAGAATATCCTGGCTAATTTCATTCCTACATACGTTTTACGGTCAGGGTTGCACTGACTCTGTCATTTCCACAGATAAAGGTGTATTCTGCAGAATCTTCACTGCTTGTGTTCATGATATTGAGCTGATGGAGTTTTCCCTGGACTACTATTTTGAACTTTTCACTCATTTCAATCTCCACACCATTTTTCAACCAGACAGCAGGCACATTGAAATGAGAAACTTCACATTCAAAAGAGGCGGTTTTGGTCTCAGGAATCTCAATATTTTTCATTGTCTTTGTGATGTGTATAGCTGAGAGGGAAAAAAAAAAAAAAAGAAAGGATTTTTTTTAAGTCAGTATGTGTGGAAGACTACAAAAAAATAAGAGTAGCAGGCTGTGAAGTGTCAGGTCAAGTTGTTCAATACGAGTTCATATAGTAACTTGTATAATTACTTTCTTGCAAACTTAGTATACTTACTTTCCACAAACAGTTTTGCTTTACACTCGATTTGCCCAACAAGAGCTGTGTATTCCCCGGCATCAGCAGGAGATATGTTATGCAGCATAAGCTTATGAACTTTCCTTTGAGATATCATCTTGTATTTTTCACTTTGTTTAAGCTCAATGTTTTTGTGGAACCATCGGACAGGTACAGTATCATGGGAGACACTCAGTTCAAAGGAGACAACAGCATTTTCCAAAGCAGTCACATCCTTTGGCTTTTTGATGATCTTGACAGCTTAAGGAAAAAAAAAAAAGCAAGATTCAGCAGTGTGTTCATTTTGAATTTCAAACAACACATTAAGGCAAATATTCAAACCAGGTTGACTTACTTTCCACATGAAGTCTGGCATTTGCTCCTATCTTTCCAAGCTTAAAGCTATAAACAGACTCATCAGTGACAACACAGTGTTTAATTTTCAGTGTGTGAACAGTTCCTTTCACTGTAATTTCATATTTGTCATTTGATTCAAGTTCAACACCATTTTTAATCCACAAAGCTCCTTTCACATCAGCATGGGTCAGTTCTACACTGAAAACCGCCTCCTGTGTTTCTGTCACAGTCAAGTTCTTTAGTGTCTTCTTTATTTTAACAGCTAGAAAAAAAAATAAATAGAAAAAACAGACCAAAATTAAAAATTATAGTAAATATAATAATCGTCTAAACAAAACTGAATAATGGTGCTTTATTTTAAAATGTAGTATGTATATATTGATTCCTACAGTTTGTAGCATCCATCAGAAACAGATTTTTTTACTTCATATGTTTACTACACAAATAGCAAAATGTGAATTTCTACCTCCTAACCAGTACCTTGAACAAAATATGTGGTTTTTTTTTTTTTTCGAAATACATGCTAAATTCAAGATGTGGAGACTCCAAAACACAGTAAGTTTGCTACTTCAGAAAACACATCATGGTATAAAAGTATTTAAAAAATAAGGAAATAAAATATGCTGGTATCCTAAGGCCTGATCCAAGACACAGTGTGTAATGTTGGACTAAAAGAAAACAGTTCATTGTAAAAAATACTGACCTTCCACCTTCAGTTTGGCAGTTGTCTTTGAGCTTGCTATTTCATAGCTATATTCACCCATATCATCCATTTTCGTAACAGGGATAATGAGCCTTCTCTTTACACCATCAGATTCAGCACGGTACTGATCTGTCATAGCTAACGGTCTACCATGTTTTAGCCACTGGCCCTCTGATTCAGGATTTGCCACCTCACATTCAAAAACAGATGTCTGGGACTCAGCCACAGTCAGATCAGCGAGAGGCTTTGAAATGGCACCACCTGTTGGGAAGCAGACCACATGTTTTTGTTTTGTTGCTGTTCAACTTTCCCACATACAGAAAGTACAATCGCATGTAAAGAATTCTTTGCCCTAATTTGCAGCATGCCCATAGACATTCTGAGTTCTGTGAAAAATTAAGAATAGAATGTGACCTGACCATCACAAAAAGATGTTTTTTATTCTATCCTAGTTATTCTCATCTATTATTTTTATTATCAATGCAAGCATCTGAATTTTCAAGACAAAAAAAAATTATTACATTAATTACATCAAAAGCATACTACAGCATTCCATACTATAGCTTTGATTTAGCAAAACATATTAACATTTATTTAAAGATTTGTTGAATTCTAATTATACCAATCACAAAAGATAAGGGGAAGAGCAAAAAGAAGATAGAAAAAAGATAGACTAAAGACAAGAAAAGTGAAGAAACAGCACAATAGCTATAATTACAAAATTGTAGCATCGAGAATTGTTTGTAAATCACAGTGAAATAAAAATCGTGGACTTTAACAATACTAACCTGCTACTATAAGTTTTCCAGATGTTTTCTTCTCTCCAGCATGAAATACATACTCTCCTTCATCATCTTTCATCATCTTCACCACTGTCAATTTATATATTTTGCCATGTGCTTCAATTTTATAGTTAGGACCAGGCTTTATTTCTCGGTCTTTGAAATGCCAGATTACATCAATGCCTGAATGGGAGAGCTCCACCTCAAAGGATACATTCTGAGTTTCAGTACAGGTGATGTCATGAAGACCTCTAATAATCTCAATTTCTATAAAAAGAATAAATTACAAATATATTTGTTATTTCCACAGTCCTGTATTTAAAAAAATAATTTCACAAAGCACAGTGCATCTTAAAGGGTACCTACTTTCAACTGTGACATTGCAAGTTGTTTCAACTTTGCCAACCATTAGCTTATAATGTCCTTCATCTGATGCATAGGTTCTGGTAAGCACAAGCCTCTGTTTAGTGCCTTTACATACAGCTTGTACACGTTCTTCAGGCTTTATCTGATGATCATTTAGGTACCATTTGGAGGAAGTCACATCAGGTGCTGAAACTTTGCATTCAAGGATAGCTTTTGTTCCTTCAACTACATGAACATCTTTTAGTGGCACCACTATTTCCACACCTGCCAAGAAAAAATTGTCATGAAAAAACTAGGCCTTTGAGAAGAAATCCTGAAGGACCAAAAATCAAATGCATCTTCAAAATCATGATAATGACTTACTGTATACTGTGATCTGCCCAGTGGTTGACAGTCCAAGACCAGGAGCACTGAAAGAGTAAGCTCCACTATCTTCCTTTGTTGCATCTTCTATAAGCAACATGTGTGACTGTTTATCCAACACAATGTGAATACGATCGCTTGATTGAATTTCCTGACCATCTTTCATCCAGACACCTTCCACATTTTCTAGGGAGACTTTAACTTCAAGTTGTACAATGTCTCCCTCACAGACTTTTTGATCAGTAAGTCCTTGAAGAATAGCCATGGGACGAGCTGTGGAATGAAATGAAGTTAAGCAGAATAACAGATAAGCAGAATATTGAATATTGAGGCACTATAGGATATAGTGATATAGCTATAATATATGATGCAATATGGAAAATCTATAGTATAGAGACAATATAAGTATTAGAAAGGCTTACGCTTCATCTTCAGCTGACATTGAGTCTTTTTTCCATCAACAACAAAGCTGTACTCTCCTTGATCATCTTTAGTAACATCTTTAATAGTGAGGATTTGGCGACCACGGCGGGATGTAATCACATACTTATGATTAGAAGTGAGTTCAACATCGCCATGATACCATTTCCCTTCTGCATCTTCTGGGGAAACCTCACATTCAAGTTCACCTGAGAAGGATTCTGGTACTTCAATATCCTCAAGTTCTTTTATAAACTCAACCACAGCACCTACAGGCAAAAATAATTACATTCATGAATAAGCTTCACAGATACCCCTGATGAAAACATTTCTTATTAAATGAGCCTAAGGAAATTTTTATATATATAATATATACCTTATATATTATATATATATTATATATACACACACTTTATACAGCTTGTATATTATATATATATATATATATATGAGGTGTAACCATTTGAAATAACTGTATCTCCAAACTTTCATACTGGATTCCAAGAACATGAAAGCAGCTTGAACATTTCTTAGTGTCTTAGACATCAGTTTAGATTGTTTTATTTCTTCCTGCTCCACTTTAATAGTACTGCATGTTACTGTGCTTCTTACCTTCAACAGTAAGCTTTGCAGTAGTTTTTATGGATTCATCTTCTATCAGTGCACAGCTGTAGTCATCAGTATCAGACATTTCAATTGCCAATACAGAAAGAAAATGAGCCTTTCTATCTGAGTGCATCCTGTATTTCTCTCCAGAATGAATCTCAATTCCATCCTTAAACCATTTCACTTTGACAAAGGGTTCTGATGTCTCACATTCAAATGTTGCCATGATGTCTTTCTGTTTAGCAACAATATCTTGTAACTCCTGGGTAAAGCTGATTAACTGCTTGGCTGCAAAACAATATGTAATGAATCAACAATGCGCTGACCATACAGACTATGATAAGCAGTAGGATGAAAGTAAGAGAATTTAAATTACCTTGTACTAACAGGAAAGCATGGCTAGAGGTTTCACCAGCTATATTGACTGCTTTCACCATGATGCTGGCAGAATCATCAGAAGTCACATCTCTGATTACTAATTCACAAACATTGTCTTCAGGCCAGTACCAATACACGCGATCAGTCCTTTCAATCTGCACACCATTTTTGAACCACTGGCACTCAGGGTCTGGTTTTCCCACTACTCTCACACGGAAGTGTGCATCGGCTCCCTGGGCTACAGTCTGACTCTGAATGCGCTCAAGTATCTTGGGAGCCTCCATACTTGGGCTAAGCTCGATCTTCTCTGGTTTGAATGTTGGAATGGTGATTTTGCCTTCAGGAGGAAGTTCTTTCTTCTCTTCCTCTGGGATCTCTTTGGTCCAGTGAAGAAGTTCTTCTTTTGTCTTTCTCAACATTTCTTCATATGATTCATCTTTTTTGCGAGACTTAAGTTCCACAGCAGTGATAGCTTCATAATAGCCCTCTTCTGTCCTACGCTTGAATTTACTACGCAGCTCTTCAGATTCTTCTGAAAGCTTCTCATGAGTGATTCTTTCAGCTCTTTTCAGTTTCACCACTTCTTTGGTTGTTGCCTCTGCAGGCCTGTCTACTTTCTGTACCTCAAAGAGAAGTTTTCCAGGCTCTGGCAGTACAGGCTCATGTTTGAGTTCAGGTGCACGACGAAGAACAGATCTGAAGTCTTCCCTCTGCTGGATCTCAAGTCTCACCTTATGTTCAATAAAGCCTTCTGGATTCTCTGCAGTGACTTTCACCTCTCCTGTGTCATACGATTTGCAGTCCACAATATCCAGGTAGTGTATTCCATCATAACGGAGTCTAAACCTTTTGCTTTTACGGATGAGCTGTCCATTGAGGTACCAGTTGACCTTGGGCAAAGGATAGCCAGTCACACGGCAACGGAATCGTGCTGTTTCTCCTTCCAGGACTCTTGCAGGTTCAGGAACCAAAACAATATCTGGTTTTTGTTTTTCCTTTTGGTCCATTGCAACTGCAGGAAGAGCACCCTCATGGGCCATTCTTTCTAACTCTTCAATTCGCTGCAGCCCCCTTCTGCCTTCTGGCAACTGGGATTCTTCCACAAGGCTTTTCTCATCCTTGACAATCAGAGTAGCAGATGTATGATCTGTACCATATTTGTTGGTTGCCCTGCAAGTAATAACTCCACTATCTCTGGAATAGGCTACTCCATAGTCCAAGCTACAGTACCCAAACTCATTGATCATGCGGAGTCTGTTAGCTGCTTCCAGGGGTTTGCCATCATGCAGCCACTCCACCACCATGGTAGGGTCACCAATTGGTGTAAGCCTGCACTCAAAATGTGCTGGTCCAAATTGTTTGAGCCTTAAAGATGTAAGCTTCTTCTTAAAAAATGGTTTCTGTTGCTTTTCTTTGTCGTAGAGATCTCCTTCCTCCCATTGCTCTTGACCATAACGCAAATGGAGAGGCTCTAACTCTGGTGCTGCAATCTCCTTGGCTTTGTAAGTTCCTTTTGGAATGATTAATCTCCTTTCTGGTTCAGGTTCTGCATGTTCAACTTCAACATTTACTTTGCACCTAGTAGTGTCCCGCCCAGCTTTATTGATAGCAGTAGCAGTATACCATGCAGCATCTTGCCTGGCGGTAGATTCGATTTTAAGGGCAGCTGCCCCTTTGGTTCCTTCAATCCTGAAATATTAAAACAGTTGGGTTTTTTACATTTTGTGCACCTTTTTGTCATTCACTTTTGCCCTTCTCCAAAATTCTGTCAAAACTCCCAAAGGCAAATCTCTGGCGGAATTAGTCATGTTTATGTTTATTCATGTTTATGTTTATGAATGTAGTGCCTAAGAATCAAACAGATGAGGATAATAATACCCAGTCTTGAATTCAATGTTGGGGTTTTTTGCTTACAGAGACAGATAAAGATTTCCTAACTCTCTGTTGTTAAAGCTTTGCAGAATACAAAATACACAAATACACAACCTGGAAAAAATTGAGTGAATTCTATTAGATATTTTAGATCTCTTAACCTTGCTGCAGTGCAAAAGCTGTAACTTCAGTAGCCATTGGTCTAAGCCCTTAATGAATCCTTTCTATGGAATTGGGGTTATTCAGCATGCTGTAGGAGGCAATGTACAGGATGGTGATTATGAACTCCTTTCCTATTCAAACAAAATAAAAATAAAAATGCTTACTTTATTTTGGGGTATTTATGAGGTACAATGATGTCACTGTTCTTCAGCCATACAATGTCAGGATTAGGGTTACCAGTAGCTTTCACTGCCATCTCCAGTCTAGAGCCTTCCTTTACACTAACATTCCTCAGCCTTTCCACAAAGTGTGGTCTGACTAGGTCTTCCTTGGCTGAAAGAGGAAGGGTAAGTTATCACAAGAGGAAATGGCACAACCACAGTTTTTAATAAGAAACGCTCCTTAGCCTCCTAAAAATAGTGTGCATAATAGATACCTTCCACAGTCAGTGTCATCGAGACTGAGGCTTTGCCTGCCCTGTTCTGAGCAATTACAGCCCATTCTCCAGAGTCCTCCGGCATAGCAGGAACAATGATCAATGACTGGGTGCCATCTTCTTTGATCACTATTTTATGGGTGTAGTCATTAATCACTTGTTGACCTGCAGATGCATATTAAACAAAAAGAAAAAAAGGTTTCACTCAAAACAATGCCTCAACAAGATGTAAAACACATAGAAGGGTTTTTTTTAAGATTATTTGTTGATGAAAATGAGGCTGATGTACCATTATGGAACCAGTATGTCTCTGGCATAGGTCTGCCAACAACTTTTAAGTCAAATCTTGCTGTCTGCCCCTGTGAACATTTAAATGATGTAGGTTTCAGGACAAAAACTGGTTTGTATAGTCTCTCTAGTTGTCCTTCATCAGTTTCTTCTAATCTGCGGGCAGGAGAACGAGAAGGAGAACTGCGAGCAGGAGACCTGCTTGGAGATCGTGGAGAAATAGACCTGGAGGTAAAAGATAAGACAGATGTATGACCACATCATACAGCAGTGGGTTGACATGCTAAAAAGAGTTTAACTTTTTCCTTTAGCAAAATTCCTTCTAAAAAATTTGTAACCAATTTATCTATATGAGAAATCGTGATAAAATTAGTTTTTATTCATAGTCAATTTTCTTTATGTTTTTGCAAGCAGTTTGTACAGCTGAATAGCATACATCACAGCCAGGGAAGTTTTGGGATTTTGGATATTGTACAGATATGGATGTGATCCTGTGTATGTTTGTGCATGTGTGTGTACATATATGGAAACAGAACACAGTTCATGGCAATGCTGGATTTTTTCTGATATAGAAATACATCTATTTCAAGGGTGGGAAATAGGGGCTGCACACAGTGCTAAAACTCCAACTGCAGAATAATTTTTTTCCCAAAACATTAGTACTTTAAGAAAATAAATATGGTTATGAGGTCGGAAATTTGATACTGTGACTGGATAGGCATGTGAATGATAGTACTCTGGAAAATGCATTGCTCATTAAGAAGGAAAATCAGACAAAGAGTTGCCACAAAAATCAATATAAGCCATGAAAACAACATTTACATATCCTGTAGAGGCACACACAGACTCCAATAACTTAAGCTGTTTAGCTGCTACATAATGAGTTTTTGGACTGTCTCTCACAGCACACTAAAGTCTTATGAAATTCATATATTATTGTGTACATACCTATATCTTCTCATAACTTCTGGTCCTGGCATATAACCTGGAGTTGCTGTGGGTGCAACTGGCTCAACATAGAGTTTTGCTGAGCAAATGGCATTTCCTTTCATGTTACTGGCAAAAACAGTATAAATTCCTTCATCTTCAGGTAGAACAACAGGCAAATGGAGACTAGCACTGCCGTCTTGCAGAACTTCCATGTGGTAGCGCTCTCCATGCCTTATGCGCTTACCATCTTTATACCACGCAATCTGCATGGAAAGAAAGAATGGAATGCTATGTGAGCTCTCCTAAGGACAAAGATCCAGTAATGATCCATGCATAAAACATGTTACGATTTCTTACTTTTCAGCTGATGCATCATCACAGCCCATGTGCCTGTGTTAACATGAATATTTTTACTTGATAAAAAGACTAAAATAGTGTGTTTTCACAGTAGCCTGAAACCTGAAATTTGGAGCTAGAAATACATATAAAGCCCATTTTGATGGAGAGCAAAGTGACCTAGACTGAACTTGCTACTGTGTTCTCCTCTTGTGTGGGCTAACTAGGACATACTTAGAATCAAGACCAATTTAGCCGGTAAATCTATTGGTTAAAGGTTTCTACCTCTGAACTGGCTAATCAACCTAACACTATTTTATTCAGGGACAAAAGGAAAATTCAGTTTAATATCAAAGCAAAAGACTGGATTTCCTTTGAGATTTGCTTTTTTCTATGCATAATGTAGAATGTCTGACAATGAGATGTTAAGGGATTTTTCAAGTAGAGCACCAGATTTTTTTTTAAAATAGATTACTGTTATACAGGTTTGGGGTACCTTTGGCAATGGATATCCAGTTGTCTTGCAATGGAAAGTAACTCCTGTTCCTTCAAAAGTTCTGTAATTCTTTAACCTTAAATCAAATCCTGCTTCTATAGCTTCAGATTCAGAAATATCGACCATCATCTCCTCTCCGTCTTCTTCAAGAAGTTCATCTAAGGTGGTCTTAATAATTCTGAGTTCAATTTCCTTGATAAGTCTTTCTTCAAAAGAAGAAATATGGAATTCCTACAGATAAAACAAAAAAAAAAAACATGAGTTCTGTGTGTCAGACCTTGTAAAGAAGCAATTTGTACTGGTGTCAGTATACAAAATTGCTATGGAGTGGTAGACATACCTCATCTACAAAAGTTCTGACCATCACTGTATCTTTCGCCATTTTCTTCCTAATTAGGGCTTGTTCTTTTTCATATTCTTTTTCAAAGTCACCATATGAAATAGCTGGGGCTACCTCAGCCACTTTAGGTTCCTGAATATATGCAGTCACTTGAGTTTGATACATTGCTTCTTGTTGGGATTTTATGTAGGCTTCATAATCAGCTAAGAATTAAGAACACATTAGTTTTGATAAATTCTTGTGATTTTCACTGTATTGAATAGAGAAAACAAGTACACATTTATTTTACTGGTTTTGGTGATTCAAGCAGAGTTTTTGTCTGTTTAGCCAAAGAACAAACAGCAGTAAAATCTAAAGCTCAGATGAGCTTTATAAACAGGTAGAAGTTTTACTGCTATTTAGGCATTCTAGTTAGGAAAGCGAAAGCACCTGTAGAGACTATTTTATAATTTCCTCACCGTGGCTCTGTCGCCTACAAACTTGCATGCATTTTTACAAGAGGAAATTAAAAAAACACCAGAACAACAAACTTTTTTCCCTATAATAGAACAACCTATTACTTGATTAACTTCCATTCCCTACATTGCTCTCTGAATGTCTTATGTTATGGAGACTGTTATGGATGCCAAAGGAAGAAGGTTGCTATAGGTCGACATTCTAGCAAAGAATAAAGTCTTTCAAGAGTCTGAGGTCAAATATTCTGTCTTGCAGAAACAGAGCCACCCGATCTCCCTTTACATTTCTTGAATTGACTAAACTAGGATGCATTGAATTTGCAGAACAATTCAAAATATTTTTCCCAATTTAGAGTTAAATTTAAGAAACATTTCTCTCTTGCAATGTACCTTCTTCTAGTAAGGAGACCGTTGCAGAAGCTTCGCCATGTTTATTACGAACAACAATAGTGTATTCTCCGGCATCATCGGCAAAAGTCATGGAAATTTCAAGTTTGCATTCCCCGGTTTCTCTTTTGTAACTCACTTTGTATCTGTAGAAAACATGACAGTACAAGTTCTCTATAATTCTGATTAACATACTTTTTAGTGAATTTGCTTTTAATCATAAAATTAATTGGAATCACTCCTAACTTATGCAAGAGAAAGACTGAAATTTCAGCAGGCAGTTCTCACTCATTGAACCTGCAGAACAGTGCAGGGAAAGTAACCATGCTGAAACTAGGCTACAGGTCTACTTTCTGTCTGTTGTCACAAAAATAAATGGGATGCAAACAGCAATACAAACAGAAATATCAATTATCAGACTCAGTAAAATGGTATATGCTGTATGCACATAATTTGTCCTAATATGGGTCATTATAGCATGATTTATTTCAAGAATGCTACAAATGTGGGGTTTTTTCCTCTGCTAGAAAGTGTGTTGCTTTCAATAGATAGCATTTCCATAGTCAGAATACAAATATCGTATAGAATCATAGAATCATAGACAGAGTGAAAAAATGTTAAACTTCTTCCTGATTTGTTTTTAAACATGTGAAATGTTTCTCATTTTATGGTCTTTTGAATGTTTGTATTTTGAAACTTCGCCTTCTGAAGTCTCATATTAAGACATGATGCTATGATTTTGCCATTTTAGAAATAATTGTTCACAGAAATCAGTGATGTTGTTTGGCTTAACATCAGTAAGGGAATGAAAATTATGGTAATGTAAATTAAATATTCCTAAAACTTATGTTTAGATAGATTTTGTGCATTGTATTCAAAGTACCTGTAGCCAGTCGTTAGAGGAACTCCACCTTTTTTCCAGTAGACATGTGGCTTTGGGTTGCCCCCTACTTGGCATTCAAAAATAATGCTCCCACCTTCAATTAATTTATGTACCATGGGTTTTCTTATGAAGAAAGGAGGTATGGGTTCTCCAGATACTTCCTCTACTGCAGCAGAGACATCTTCCATTACAATGTCTTTTGTCTCCATGTAGCTGAAATAAGATTCCAATGCAGGTAAGTAAGTGAGTTGATGTCTGAAGTTCTCTTAAATAGAATTCAAGAAACTAAAGACCACAGTAGCAGTAGTCTGTTTAGGAAAGTAACTTTACCGTTTCTCTTCTCTAACAGCCTTCTCAGAAATGGTTTCTCGAGTCTCAATTTCCTCTGAAACTGCAATGCAAACACCATATAGTGGAATTTAAAATACTTTAATAGTGCTTAAGCAATTACTCTAGTTGTCTCAAAGAAAGAGAAGGTTAAGTAGTTAGTTGGCTCAGAGGGCCAGGTACTTCCTCTGAGGAAGCAATTTAAGAGTCTTCATTAGTATACCAGTTGGCCTTTTCCTCATGTTCTTACAGCCCTGTTACCTAACAACCCTGGAATACAATTCAAGGCATATGTTCTACTTGGGAGCTGACAAAATGCCTAAGTTACATTACTAATAATATTCAGTCAACAAAATTATAATCTTCCTACATTGACAAGAGGAAATGGCCTGAAGTTCAGATTGGATATTAGGAAAAATTTCTTCACCAAAGGGTTTATCAGTCATTGGAACAGGCTTCCCAGGGAATTGATTGAGTAACCATCCCTGGAGGTATTTAAACAGGCATATGTGGTGCTCATGGACATGGTTTAGTGGTGCACTTGGCAGTGTTAGGTTGGCAGTTGTACTCAATGGTCTGAAAGGTCTTTTCCAACCTAAATGATTCTATCAGTCTATAAATATATATACCTTTCACATATAAGTGGCAAGATGTGCTGACACTCCCAGCCTTATTCGTAGCAGTGCAGGTAAATCTCCCACTGTCTTCGGCAAAAGCTTCACGAATCACAAGGCGAGCAAGCCCTGCTTTGAAAGTTATCTGGAAGTCCATTGAACTCTCAATCTTGTAGTCTTCCCTGTACCATGTTACAGTAGGCTGAGGATGACCAGAGATATGACACTCCAGAGTGACAGACTCTCCTTCAGTCACAGTCTTATTTTTGAGGCCCTATATGACAAAAAATAGGTATCACAGTCAGTATATATTTTCCGTACTGAACAGCCATTGAATTAACTAAAACCTATTTAAATGGAAAAATTAATGTCTACTTCAAAACAGTGTTCTGTTCAGCAATGTATCCAGGAAAAAAAGAGGCATTTTCCAAAGGGAAGTATTTGAAACTGAATTTGGGAGCTCTGAACACTACTTTTATTAACAAGAAAATTAAAAGTTAGGTTGATGTTTATGCAGATCATGGTGAGATAGTCAGTTTCAACTGCTGCAAAGGTCAACTTACTATGTGACAATTGTGAAGAATCACCCCCATAACAGACATTCTGAATAGTTTGTGTCAAAATTGTGTGGCTGAATAAGTCTAATACAGAGTTTAAAAGATTAAATAAAGACAGTTTTCATGTTCAGGTCTTTAAAGACAAAATTCAAAATGCAAACTGGGTGAAAACATAATAAAACTCCCCTCATCTGCATATAAATTACTTACTGAGACAAAGGTGGGTGGAGTAGCAGGGATTTCTGCAGCCACAGGAACTCTGGCAGTTTCTGTCACCTAAGTTGTTTAAAACACAGTTAATAAACACTTAACAAAGCCAAGGACATATACAGCAGAATTTAGATAAGAAATTAAAGAAAACTCTTTGCTTGTCATAGGTAAATATTAGGTCCTTGGAAGGATTTATGTAAAACAAAGAGAGAAAAATCAGCAGAATGCTGCAAAAGAAGAAAATTGCAGTGAAAAAACATAAAACAAGTGAGGCTATGCTATGTTTTTGAGATGTAAGTCAGTCAAAGTGATGGAAATTTGCTTAATAACATACCTTTGCTTCACCTTCTTTCCGTAACATCAAGTGTTCTTCCCACACTGCTTCACTTTTAACGCTTACACCTATCTCCTTTTTAGTCTCAGCATCATAATGACTTTTATAGGCTTCAGCAGCCTCTCCAAAAGGAAACTGTGGAGGGGCAACTGGCTCTGCTTTTATCCTGACTTCATGAGGCTTTAGCTGAGGTGGCTTCACAGGCTTGGTGATCTTTTGCACGGCAGAAGTAGCTGACAACTCTTTTTGCAGAGTAGCCATGGCAGATCCAGCTATTGAAACCTAAGGAACAGAAGAGGAAGAGTTACAGCTTTGTTGTTCTCTTGTTTTCAAAGGAAACATTAAAACATGCAATTCTTAAGCAGATTGCATATGTACCAGTTGCTTCCTTAGTCGCTTATTTGTTGATATTCCAAAAGCTACATATATGAAAATGAATTCTAGTTTTAGATTGAAGTAGTATAATACAAGAGATTTAATATCCTTGTATTATTTTTGATGCGTCTAACATTTTACTTTAGAATTTGATCTTTAAATTGTCAAGAAGCTCTTAAGCGCAACATAAGAAATGTCCTCTAAAATTATTTACTTGAGGCCTTAGCTTTCCATTTAATCAGTCTAATACTGCAATAAACAACACTACTAATTATGTAACTGTCATTGATTAAAAAAAGAGATTTCATAATGTTATTTTAGATGTAATAACTTTGGAAAACGTACATAAATCTTTCAAGAAAAAAAAGCTTAGGTAATTTTTATAGTGTTTAATTTTTTTATGAGGGGAAAAAGCATTTCACTTTTAAAGGTCCACGCAAAGAGAGAAAGTGTGCTTGAATGAGAAAATTAATTGAATGGGAACTTTTAATTAAATGTGAAGGACCTGAATAGAAGAATAGGGAAAAAACACTTTAAAATGGATAGTGTAATATTATACAGTCTGGATCTTTTCTACTGCAAAAATTAGCTTATTATGTAGTAGACTGCAAGGAAGAAAGAAGCAATATTTATAATGTGCTAGTGAAATGATGCACATAAGATTGAAAAGGGATACTTCTGCTCTTTAAAAAACATAAGATTCATGATACATTTATGATTTCACTGTATGACATGGTGTATTGAAGCTGCATCCTTATACAGATGATAAGCTTTGTTAAATACTAATAATTACAAATCAAATGTTAGCAGTTCATGTATCTGTTTACAGCACTGCTGTAAACAAAAACAGTTGCAGAGAGCAGGCAACTCTTCTTGGGAAAGCACCATACTGGAGCAGGAGGAAAAGCCTTTGGAAAGGGTGACCCACTTGTTACTATAAAGGAGCATATTATTCTTGGATGCAGTTTTCACTTCCTACCTCATATGTATGATCTGGTTTAGGAACAGCAATTTTGGAGACTGAGAAGTGAGGACTTGTTGTGCGAGGTCGTGGGTGTTCAACATGAATTGTTTTCTCTGTCTTAGCTTCTGTTGCTCTTTTTATCTACACAAAGCAATGAAAAAAGTTTTTGAGAATTTGATGCTGTTCTCCAAACTGAAACAAATTTCACTGGGACACAGCTTTTGGAAAAGAATGCAATGCAAACTGATGTCTAACCTCTGTTGATATCTGAACTTCCTTCTTTTCAGCAGCAGAGATATGTTTCTCAGGAGGAACACATACAGTTTTAACTTCTTTAGTGACAACATGGCGTTCTGCTGGGGCCTCAGCGACCCGGTCTGTCACAGCAGCAACCCGGTCTGTTACTTGCTCTTTATAGCCATATTCCAAAGTTTTCTGCTTTACATAAGCTTCATCCACTTGTTGCTGTTCCCAGGGTGATCGAACACGCGCCTGATCAACTGCGGCAACAACTGTAGCTACAGCTTCAGCCCTTTTTCCAGCTTCAGTCTATGGATAACATTGGCAAAATTCATACAAATATTCATCATTATATTAAAGGCTTACATATACGGCAAATATTTATAAATATAATGCTCAGTAAAGTATATTACAAAAAAAGAAAGTGTGCATACATATGCAAAAGTAATAATGTAAACATCAAATATGTTCACCCATAAATACATTGCAGAGTCAGTAGACTCAGACATAGACATAGTCTTTTCTAAGTTCTATCTATGCATATTCAGAAGACAGCTATGCTTGTGTGCTTTATACATATCAATATTTGTATGCAAGCTCTCTTTTAATGCTTCATAGTCACATTTACGGCTACTTTTGGCAGGTATGTACATGTACACATAAAGTCAGTATGCTGATCAGCTCCATAAAACTGTTAGATGCTACTAAAAATGTAGAGAATGTGTCTAGCATCTGATATGAATGTATTTACTATGGAATATACCCATAAAAAACTTTACCCCAGGCATATTGGTTGTTTCAGGGCTAATTATCAAATGATTTTACAAAAGAAGGAAACCCGAGTTTTCTGAGGAATTGGAAATAACACATTTGCAGCAGGAATTTTCTTTTTTTCTTATATACTGTCAAATTCTGTGTTATCAGGGTCTAAATTTTTGCCCTGTCAGACAACAATAGGTAATAGGACAGTCACTACTGGTGTTTATTATTGCTGTCATAACTGATCTGGATGTAGCAACAAAGCATATCCTATTTATGCCTTAGGATACCTTTCTAATGGATAACTTCATGCTGATTTTAAAGTCATTAACACCTTGAACTAAAATAACAAGTGAGGCTAAAATGTGATCATTTGCAGAGTTGTTTTTTTTTTATTAGTGCTTAGGTAACGAGGATGTCTTATTCAATATTATTGCCTATTTCAAAATCATTGTTTGTACCAATTTGAATTTTGCCCTAAATTTACATCATCTAACACGTAACTGCAGTCTCTTAGCAGTCTGATTCCTCTGAGCTTTATATGTTGTGCTCTTTTAATCATATTTTATAAAATTGTTTTATGAAGGTACCATACTTTTTCTAACAAAGTAGATAAATAGAATTACATAAAAGCTGCTAGCTTTTGTAGCCAATAGTTATGCTATTCTTCCACATATGAGAGTTCCTGGCTGTATTAAAATCAGAAAGCTTTTCTGCTGCGGGAGTCCTACAGGAAGAAAGCCATGTCTCCTAATGTCTGATTGTCAGAAGTAATAAATTGTACAGACTTGAATGGATGCTAAAGTTTGTATGATATAAAGAACATTGCAATTGAAACTTGAACAGAGATCAGCTGTTTCATCTTACAACCATAACATTGCAAGGAATCATCATGTAGAAGAAAAAATTTCATTCAGAAATTTGAACAAGTAAACATTACTTGATTGTCATTGGTAGCAAGTAGGCTTTCAGAGAGAAATCTGACTGTAGTCTTAGAAGTGGCGTTTCATAATATTCCTTTCTGTCTAGTGAGACAAAAACCTCTTTATCACCAGAAATTTAATCACACTGCCCCTGTTACTTGACAATCATCCAACTTGATGGGTATGTTATCAGGAATATTTGAAGGCATTCTAATGTACCCAAGTAGCTCTTAAAAGGTAAGGTTTGCAGATAAAACAAATTTTAACAATTCATTTCACATCTGCAACAACTATAGTCACCTGATCATAAGCTAGATGAATTTGTTCTTGCTTGGCTGTAATTTCTTCTCTAGTTCTGGACACTGTGACTGGTGCTTTGGTTTTATCAGTGGCAATAAGTTTCGGAGCTACAGTAGTTTTCTTAGCTTCCTTTTTAATCTAATTATTGTAGCAAAAATAAAAGTTTCAGTTATATATGATCTTGAAAGATATTTGAACAACAGAAAAGCATTTTGGAAGAGGAACAACTAAAAAGAAGGGGTTAGGTTCTTGTGCACTGCACACAGCTGTGTATTATACTATATTATTATACTCTATTATGCATACTGATAAGTATTGTCACACCCTCACACCTACTTAAGTAAAAGTAACGATTAAATTTTTAAAAAAAAGTTCAAATGCATTTCAAGAGTCAGTTATTCCATTCCAAATGTCAATCAGAAAGGAATTATGGGCATCCTATTAATGAAAACATTTAGGAGAACAAGATAGTATTGACAGTAGTTCTGGAAGTTTGTAAGTGGAATAAATCATAGAAAAAATGATCTGGAAATGTATAGTTAGTATTTTTTGAGTGACACAAGGTTTTTAAAGAATAGAGGATAAAAGAACAAATATAATATTGCTATTCACCTTTTCATGGGTTATGCTCACTTGTTCTTGTTTGGTAGCAATTCCTTCTTTACTTTTCGATATTATGACTGGTGGTTTAGGTTTATCAGTGGTAATTACTACCTTAGGTACAGAAGGTTTCATATCTTCCTTTGTTATCTATTTTTTATGGTAAAGAAAATAACAGTAATCAATTATGTCTGCTGTCAAAATTATACAGCTTTCCTGGAAAGTGGGATAAGGTTTCAGAATTTGTATTAAGAAGAGAAGAAAAGCACTTGAGAAATGGAATAATCCCTTTGTGCAGACCAAGCTATAGCATATTTTATATGCTAGCTGAACAAAGTCATTTAACATATTGCATTAATCTGTGTGTTAATTGTACTGTATCATTGTTTTGTAGAAACTGTTTTCTGCTTACAGAAAAATGAGTATTACTGACTTAATATTTGCTCCCATCAGTAGATGGAACTATTTCATCAGTTACTCCAACAAAGACTTCACAATATAGTCTAGCAGATACATTCAATACTCACAGAAATATGAACTTCATTAAATCAAACTGCACGCATAAATATTATATCATGAGAGATAACCTTTAAAATTTATCTCTAGAAATCTACCTTCAGACAAAAATCAGAGGTCATTAAGCATAAGATGAAGTTCTCTGTACCCTGACAGTAAAAGCCATAATGTTCAAAAGATCTGTAGGATTGGCAGCTGCACTCTTCCTCTGTAGACAGAGCAGCCCTGAAATCAGTAGACCTGGACCTGAGACACTGGGCTGGACTACCTTGCTTGATAAACTTTTCAGTTTATAATCTGCTCTTCATATATAAGCAGAGCAAAGATATGTAGCACAGCTGATGAAGAATGAGGTTTTATGAACTTTTTGGTGTATAACAGTGAGTTAAACATCTGTAATATTAATTTACCTTTTCATGAGCAATTTGCACTTGCTCGTGTCTGGTAGATATTTCTTCTCTAGATCTTGATATTCTTTCTTGTTCTTTGGCTTTGTCTGTGGCAATAACTACTGTGGGTACTGGAGTTTTCTCTGGTTGTTTTCTTACCTAGGTGTTTACAAATAAAGAAGTTTAAATGAAACATTGTTTAAAAGTATAAGGTACATGATTTTTGATACATTTGGAAAAGAGGATAAAACTAGAAGGGAAATAAAATGTTGAATTCTGGATTTCAAAATCATCTAGTCTGGAAACAACATCAACATAAATGGACTTTTTATAAAACATATATACACTAAGCATAAAAACAACACAACATTCCACAAATGATTGCTTTGCTACTGAAAGCAGTAATAAATAAAAAAAAATCTGATCAGAGAAAAACTGTCCTGCATCATAATCAGTTTGAGAAAGTATAGAATATTAAAATCAAGTATTAAGTAATTTTCATTTCGCCATCTTCAGCTATAATCTGCATATAAACATCTGATTTTTTTTCCAAGGTTGATTTCTATTTCTAAGTACTTTAAACATAGGTTACATTTCATTCCTCATGCATTTCTGCTAGAATGCAGAGGTAATATTTCTGTATAAAAGCTGATCTTCCATTACATCCCATTTGTCTGATAAAACACGTGAAAATAATCTGGATCAGTATTTTCAAAATGGATTTCAATGCAGAATGAGTTTTTGCTCCTTTTTTCTCACCCACTGTACTGCCAACAAACAAAGCAGGCTACAAATAGCAAGCTTAGAAACAAAATCAGAGAAAAAAACACCATACAATATATAAAAGAAAGATTTTTTTACTAAGTTAATGTTTTTCAAGTTTATCTATCACATCCTTCAGTATTAATGGAAGTGAAATAAAAAAGGAATCATCATCAAGGAGAGATAGGAGAATGATAGCAATGTAAACTAGTAACTAAGCATTTATGAGAAGCTAAAAATAGTATTGTGGTATGTCATTTTTCTTGTTCATAGGCTTGTCCTTTGAGGAGACATTAAATTTTTGAACAGAGTATGACAATCATAGGTAACATCTGTATTCACCTTTTCATGAGAGATGTGCCTTTGTTCTTCTGAAGTAACAATTTCTTCTCTAGTTCTCGATATTACTGTTTGTTTTGTGGCTTTATCAGTGGTAACTACTACTGTTGCCTCCTTTCTCATCTGATTTTTATAGCAACAAACAAAAAAACAAAGCCTTAAAATTCATTTTAACAATTTGATCATCAAAAGAAAGAGAAGGTAAAGTAAGAGAAAAGTGTAAGTGAAGGAAAAACACTAAGGGGGAATTATTTTATACCTAGCGGGTAAATTGTAAATGAGATATTAGAGGAAAAACTCCACCAGTGTCAGAATAATGTTAGAGAACAAATGACAAGGAAAAACACACGAACACTTCCATAGAAAGCATTCTTAAACTTAAAAACAGATTAAGAATAACTAGTTCCATCCTGCTATGGTGAAAAGCAATGGAAAAAGTGATTTTACAGTCATGCTTTTGTGGTGCACTGGGTAACGTCTTGTTAATTCCTCACAGTGAATCATGCCTTGTTTGCATGTTGGGTGAAGGGATAAAGGGGAAACCATAGAATGCCTATGCTCTATTTCTACCTGCTCCTGAACAGGCTGAACATGGACTGCAGTCATTGCTGTCCTTTTAGTAGTTTGCTCTACAACACTTGGAGCTGGTTCTCTCACCATGGCTTGATCCACAGCAGCAACAACCATAGCAACTGCTGCTGTTTTTTCACTGTCCTTTCTCACCTATATTAATCACATCAAAAGACATTTTTTCATGTTTTGCATTCAGAAGAAGGACAAAAATCAAGTACAGAGACAGAATGTTGCACAGAAGCATTTAAATACTTGCAGCAGAACTCTCAACAGCAGGTACACACACATTTTTATACACAGCCTTTCATTTAGCAAATCTAATCAGCTGTGATAAGTCCACACATAAAGCAAAACCAACGTTCTTTCAAAAAATAGACTTTACCTCTGTAGCACCAGTTGCAACCTCCCCAGCAGCGGCACCACTGACGGTAACTTGTTCTTGGACCCCATATCTTCCTTCCCATCTTTCTTCAGTTCTTATTTGGGTAGCACTTGTAGATACTCTTGTTTCTGTCATCTCGGCTTCTGTGGTTGCAGTATATCCTTCCTGCCTCCAAGGAGGAAGGACTTCGGCCCCACCTGTTGTCACTACATGTGTTTTGCGGATTGGAGATGGAGATTTCACTGGTCTAATAGGTGAGGTGGAGATTCTTCCAGCAGGAGAAACTGACCTAATATAAAAATAAAGTATTAATATAATTAATGTTTTGTCATACAACAGCAATTATACAAACGTGCCATTCAGCCTGGACTTGAATTCACTCCCCATTTAGGGTATCTTCACTTGTTTTATTTTACAAAAGTTTTTGAGGTGTTCTACTTGTATATTACACTTACCTGATTTTAACATTATGCCTAATGTGTGCTTTTGTCATACTCATAACTGTAACATATCTTCATAGTAGCTTAGTTAGATTCCCAAAAAGAAATAAGGGCAGATGTCAAAGTGCATTTCACTCAAGCACACATATTTAAAATAAATATATATATAAAAATTACTAGTTTCCATTTTCTCTATCATAATTCTCCTAATAGGTATAATATAAAAGGCTTACAGGCTGTGAGTATTACATATTACATTTGTGGTCCAGTCTCCATAGAGAGACAAAATGATTAGAGTAACTGCTTTTTGTAAAAAAATTTATGTGGCAGCCACCTAGCAACAACATAACTTTATGTACTGCTGCACCACATCTTATTTCTATGTGTTATCCCTTCATGTGTTCATGTTGCAAGAAAGATTCTGATCTATATTTTTCTCCATACTTGCATTTAAAATTTCCCCAACAATAATTGGAAGTCACTTAGAAAGTGCTAGTTTTTTAGAATATCAAAATTGAGAATTCAGTCCTGATCCTAACAGATAGTTTGAAAGCATTTCTTAAAATGATTTAATAAACTTTCTAAGTTACACTTCCTTTGAGATGAATTTTTTATACTGTATTTTCCAGGGACCATTAACATATTGCAGCAGTAGAGGGCAGCATCATGTTAATTTTTAGGTTTATTTTCTAACGTATGTCTAAAAGTGGTTTGACAAGCAGTGGAGTACAAACTTCCAGTTTCATACACACCGTAGATGGCACAATTGAATTATTCTTTCATCTGTGCAGCTTGTTAGTTATTGCCAGTTACTACTAATACATTTCTCCCTGTACTTGCAAGTTACTCTCAATGGGGCCAAATTCACCAGCTCTGCAGGGCTTCCAAAGCAGTTTCTCCTTACCTGCTTTCTCAGCACACACCTCCTGAGGTCTCCCAGACCATGAGCCCTGCTCTTTATATCACTTACTTTCCCCCTAAAACTCTTTATGCAGCAGAACTAAACGTTATTTTTCCATAACCATATTTACCTTACCTGCTTTAAAACATTTTTTCTGCATACACAAAGAATGTGTTCTTTCCATTCTGCTTGCCACTCATTAGAGTGCCATTGTTCTTTTCCCTGTTCATCTAAAATAATCAAGGACCAACTGCTTTACTGTTTTCTTCTCTTTCATCATGAATTTGAAGCTTTGAGTGCTATTTCAGCTGTAAGTAGAGCAATCAAACTGGATTTATTCTCTAAAGGATTTTCTTCCATATGTGATAGAAAGTTTACATAAGAGGCACACCCTTCTATAACAGTGGCAAATATAGTACCTTACAGCTCACCATCAGAATAAACACAGTTGTCATTAAGTCAGTGCGTTCTTCCATTTTATACTGTGCTGTCATTCTACAGCATTACTTCTGTATGTGAAAGTTGATTCAAAAGGCAATCTTGTTTGAAAGAATAAAAAGTTTACCTTACTGGTGAGGGTGTTGGTGCTCTGACATGTCTTACAGGTGACGGTGATTGTCTAACAGGTGATGGTGACTGCTGTCGTGCCATTTGTGCTTTTGCAGCAATTACTGGTGGGGTTGGTGATTTTGATGTAGGTCTAGGAATCATTCGTGGAGGTGCCTTATGTGGGAGCTGTTGGGCTGCTGCACCTTCTATGACCATTTCAACACTTGTAAGTGATCTGGCATCAAAGTGGGCTTCAGTCTTCTACAATGAAATCAAGAAAACAAGTCTGAGATACTGTAGAAATCGTTATCCACATTTTAACCTTATCAGCTTTGTTTTTGAAAAATATACCTTTTCAATTCTGGCTTGTCTTGTTTGTGAAATCTGAGCAGTCGAAACAATTGTCTTTGTCTTTTTAGCAGGAACGGCTTCTTCCTCACCTTTTGGAAGAAAAAACAAGATCAGGAGAATTGCAGATGGCAACAAACAACAAGCAGATGCAGAAATAAATGAATGGTCAATTTCCTTTGTATACAAATTTATATAAACAACAGAGAAAGTGTTGAGCAACCATGTGTTTTTCCTGCAGTATCTATAGACAGATAATTGTGAAAACAGTTGGAATAATATTTTTTCATTATTGTCATTAGAAAAACAAACAACAAACAAAACGAAACAGTCCTGGATCTCAAATATCTAAACATTCTGGAAGCCTGACTGAGTTAAAATCCAAGCAAGACTGCGCTAGGTAAAATGATTCACTGCTACAGTTCTCTAAGAACTGTCTTCATTCTTATCAGGCTCATTTACAAGACCATGCACAGTTACGCAGTCTAATATATATATTTTCTGTCAAAGACAGCTTATAAATGCAACTTTGTGAAATCTACAGAGCAAAATAAGAACAAGTGAAAGTATCCTCAGTGGAGCATCCTGTCCACTGAATCCTCAGTTTAAAGAAGACCCATTCTGGAGAAAAGCTCCTTTTAAATTCTCAGACAAAATCCTTTTGCAAATGTCACCAAAACACTGTTTATTCACAGCAAGTTAATAATGCTTGAGAAAGAAGTTATAAGTTGGCTTGTTGCCATAACTTTGATGAAGTGGTACATATTGTACCTTTACAACAATGAATGATCTCTTATTTTCATGGCTTGCAACTTCACCTCCTTTACCTTGAATTAGTAATTCAGCTGTTGAAGTAGCACGTCCCACATTATTTGTGGCATTTACTGAATAGGTACCGGAGTCTTCAGGATATGCTTCTGCAATTGTTAAGCTGTAAAGGTCTCCTTCTTGTATAATTTGAAAATCGGGGGAGCTTTGGATTTCTACTCCATCCCGATAAAACTTCACCACAGGTGTAGGGATTCCAGTCACTCTCACATCAAGTCGAACTTGACTTCCCTGCCTTGCAGTCATGCTCTGTAGTCGTTGTGAAAAGTTTGGTGGTGCTGTTCCAGCTGCAGTTTTATTGAAGAAATAAATAGAAAAGCAATAACATCTGTTAAAAAGAACTTTAAGGGCTAGATATTTTCATAGGTAGAATTGCATTAGATCTTTTTGTTTTTCACATGTTACTGACAGGTGATACTGCAGACTCAAACATTTAAAACAGAGTTGATTTGCAAAATGCAAACAATCTTAACTTTTTTTTCACATGTTTATTATTTCTGATATTTCTGACTATGCCCATGTGTGCAAAGATTTCTAGAATTAGAGATACATTGAGTATAACCATAGGTAGCAAGTGCAGTCTCTTGGGTATGAGCCTTTATGTGAGTTATTCTGTTAAATATCTGCAGAACTTTCTTTTCTTTTATAATTTCTTTTATACATAGTTTGAATAAAGCCACTGTGACAGATTACATGAGCAGAAGCTATGACAGAAGTTTGTAATTATGGCTGAGAGTGTATAAGATCAAGATTAAACTTTATACAATTAAGTGTTATATGTGTATAATGATGCTGTTAGAAAATACAAGCCAGAATACATGCTGAATTCTAGACTGCTTTAGGAAAACAAATTGGTTTGCTATTTCTTTTCTGATCATGTACTTTAAATCCAAACCTTTTTCATGAACTGACACTTCTGCTGTTGCTCTCTCTCACACTGCCAGCAGAGGGAGGTGCCTTTCTTTAGCTATTTCATACCTGTGACGAGTAGCTCAGCTGTACTAGTAGCTTGCCCAGATCCATTGGTGGCTTGTACGGTGTATCTTCCACTGTTTGCTTCTGTCACGGTGGGGATCACCAGTTTAGCGCGGCCATCACTAAACGAGATCTGCACACCGGGCAGAGTTGCAGCAGAAAGAACCTGGCCATCCCGATACCAGTTCACCTCAGGAACTGGGAAACCTAAAGAAAAAGGAATACAAAAGGAGAATAAGATTCTGTGAAATGCCAGATATCCAAAGTTACCATAATACTCACTCATGTATGCACAGTTATAGTGGAGTGCAATGGCATAGGCACAGATACATGATTGTAAGTCTAGTGACACAGTGGTAAAGGAATTTCTTTTTAGAAAGGTCTTTCAAATACACAGAGCAATAGAACAACTACATAGTCTACTGAATTTAGGAAATCACTTGAATAATGAGTGGACTGTAGTGTTTGGCAGTCCTGTTGAGGAATTGTTCATTGAAATTATGAGGGAGATGGACTAATGCACACGAGAATTCTTTTATTTATCTGTTAGTATCTAAGTAGTGTTTATTGCTAACAAAATTATCCAGTCCAATAGTTTGGAGACAAAGTAAAAATCAGAACTTCTGACCAAGTTAAGTAGTTGTCCTAACACTAAATGATTCAAAAAATGAAGTGACAGAAAAGTGACTGCTGTAGACATTAACATCAAGTGCTATTAATGTTTTGGAGGATTTGTTTCTTTTTTCTTGGAATGAATTCTGTTTTAGTTTGGTATCTTTTGTTGTTCAAACACACTATTCTTTTGTTGCCAGGGTTGTGAGCAAGACTCTTCTTGTCAGAAGAGTTTGACCTATATCTACAGCTGGTTTTTTAGTTTTAAATGGTGGGGTTTGATTTCTAATGGAAATTCTGTTTCCAGGTTTTTTACTCAGCCAACTCTACTGAGCAACTGAAATCCATTTGACAAACAGGCAAGGTTTTTAGGCAAGCCACATAAGGAGAACAGCTAATTTAAGGATATGGGTCCAGCTCAAAAGTTTTTCTGTAGTCCTACAACATCATTTCTCCAAAGTAAAAAATCCTTCAAATTTACTTTATTTACTTCTCATCAAGACTCTCAAGACAAATCACCAATTGCACTGCACTGCACACAGGCTCAGGAATGAGATCTGAAACTGCAATTGCTGGAGCTGCTCTACTTTTTCGATCTCCACTCTCTGTGGCTTGGAAAACCCCAGGACCACAGAATTCTGCTCCTTTCTAGAGTACCTCTCCTATAAATTCTCCTATAAATTAAAAGGAATTTAATTATCTGGGGGATCAATGTGTCAGGAATATGACTGTGTGAGACTAAAATGAAAGGGAATCTCAGAAATGTAGTCTGAAGCTTTTACTGGCTGTCTGCAGTCACACCATACCTGGTTGACAAAGTTTTAAATTTTACTCATAGTTGAAAAACTGATTTTTAGATATATACAAAATAGAAACACATACACGCAGAGTGTCTTATACTACTAGTATACAATAAGTTGAACATGATCATCATAAATACAAAGCATCCAGCAGATCCCACCGATTTCATCCAGAGCTAACATTTGTGCGAAGGAGTTTCAAAAATTCTTAAGCTTGGCAACCAAAAATCACTTTTTCAATAGAGAATTTCTTGAAACAAAATGTGGTATTTTCTTGGTGCAGCATCATATGATGATTAGCAAACATGGGGTTTGTGTGATAGGTTGAACAAAGCCTACATTTAAAAAAATTGAGTCTATTTTAATGCCTTAAAGTCATATGCTCAAAGGATTAAAAATTAGAAGCTGTTTTGAAAACCTGAGCACAAATTCATACTAAAAACCCCTGAACTTCACAAATTTACTAGGACTCTGCTAATCCCATGCCACAGGGCTAGGGACTGAAACATAAGATTTACCTCAGGTTACAGGTATTTTTGACTGGACTATGTAGAGTAAGGACTGACTTTAAAATGTGCCAAATGCCACTATGATTTGAATATTAATTATCAGGACGTTATTTTCATTTTTGAAACTGTCCTTTAGGTTTTTGAACTTTACTGATAAAATGAAGAAAATTAACCTGAAGGGCCTCAAATTCACTAATTTAGTAATTAAATTCAAATTGTCCTGACAATGATGTAAGTGAAAGGAACTGCCAACCTGTGTGCCATCTCTGTGTTGCTTTCAACAATATGTGGAGTGTAGGGCCGTCTTACATTGAGTAATGCAAAATTCAAGAAAGTTGAACTGATATTTTCGGTACTCAACTGGAGTACATGTTAGTTTTTTGTGAGCAAATTCAGTACCTGATCATTACTGTGGAGACATGAGGATGGGCACAGTTCTATTGCCATCAGCACGGCAGACTTTCTTGTCACTGACATGCTGCCTCATGTCCCCTCAGTAACTGCCCACCCAGTAGTGCTCCCCCCTGCGATGATGTGCTAGCTACTCTGGCATTTACTGCTTTTAGTCACGGGTTTGTGTGTTCTAAGCCAGGGGGAGGTGCGGGGTATTTTTGACTGATATCAAACCTTTGCAATGTGGCACTTAATTCATGGTCTGACAAAACAGTGCAATCATTTGTTCTAGTTTACAGACTGCAAAATTACGCCTCTGGTGGTTGTTAATATCTTCTGGTACTCTTAGATTAACTGGGCTGTGTTCGAATTGTATCTCTGTATTAATACTTGATTTGTATATAAACAGAGTTATCAGAGCTAAAAAGAAAGTAAATTTCAAAATCACAATAATTCATGGCAGGTAAGAAAGACAATGTAGCAGAATAAAGCCGTATAGTCCATTATTTATGCAATTAGTTCAAGAAATAAATCTTTCTTCATATTTTTTATGCATTGGAAAACTTAAATTACAAACCACTGTCAGATCTGTTAATCTTGATGGATACTTTTGGTGCAGAAAAGGTATTTCAAAATCTTACAATATAAATAAAAGCTAACAGAAGATTGCCTCACATGATATTTGGGACTAAAATGCAAATATGGTGTATACTCCTCATTGTAAGAAATCAAGTTCCCCTATCAAATAATCCATGATATCACCCAAATTAAAATAGCCAAAATCACACTCTGAGCCATAATATTAGTATATTCACTTGTTCTGGTGATAACTTTATGTATTCATAATAAGTATTGTAATCAGCAGTGGAAAGAAACTCTTAATTGAAAATTTACAGTGTACAGATAACAAGAGAAGGTCAGGGCAATTAATTGAGGAGTAGAGGGCCAAACAACAGAGTAAGGCATGAAAAAATATCATGGATATTGATTACATGACATGTTCAAACACCTTGTGTGAGTCAGTGCTATTCAAAGGGACCAAAGGAATGAACCACAGTGGACCTTAGATGTCAGAGATCATTATACTTGGACAGATCATGTGTTTGCACCTGTCACAGAGCATCTGGGTAGTGTTTTATGATATGTGGATCATCACATTGCTAATGCCTGTAAGACAATATAATTCCATCAGCAGGAGCATGTGTCATTTCTCCTTAGTCACTGCCGAGGTCAGAGGCACTCTTAGAACAGGGTGTTGGTCTTATGAAAACCAACTCAGCCTTATAACGTGAATAAGGGTTCTTGCATGGGATTTTGCACAAGATGAGGTGTTTGAATGGGGCGTAGACTGGCAAATGAGCTACCTTTAAAATTACGTGGTATCTTTAAATTACATCAGCAATTTAAATTATATTAATCCAGCCTTGAGCTACCATCATGATCATCATACACATCTATTATCTAGCAAACTAGGGTTTCTACTGTCTTCAGTAGCCATGTGGACCCAGATTTTGTGTTTTTAACCCCTCACTGACAGAACTCCAGAATGAAGTAAACTGAAAGGTGCAGAAGTTGCTAGAGTTAGGCTTAGAACTAGGTCAGTGAAGAACTACCATATGCCTTGCCTTCTGCACTATGATTCCTCATTCTGTCCAATCATCATCCAAACAAGTTCAGTCTTTTTACACTCACATGAAGTTCCCTTATTAGTACAATATGTATTTTTATGTAAATCATTAAATGCTATTTTCTCCCAGTTTTCATGGTTCTAACATACATGAGACTAGACACCAGTCTCATTGGCAGGATGATTCACTATTGCCTGGGAAGCCTTGTAACTTTATGCAGTGTGTTCATGGGTATCTGACAGCACCTCAGTGCTGATTACTACTGTATGATATGGATATATAGTCACATTTCAGCACTGGTCTTTACCTGTTCAGCTCAGATTACGATCTTTGAAAAGTTTTATCATTTGTCTTAGCATAAACGTTACCAAAAATAGTAACAGACAATAATCAATCTTGCAAGAATGAACGAAAACCTTACCACTAATATGAGCCTCAAAGGTTGCGGCACTACCCTCCAGTGCCACAACACTTTGTAACGGCTGCGTGAATGTTGGTGCTTTTGTCGTCATCTTTACAGGCACTCTGAAAGCAACATAAGTTTAGAAATTAGAAATCAATAGTGAAATTGTTATTATACACACATCCTTCTTGCTAGATTTTAGGAATATTTGTGATTATTTTCATAACAATTTATTCAGTTTTAAATCACGTTGACCTGGTGAAGCATTGTGATTGTGGGTTTAGAAAAATTGCATAGCAAATTACTCTTAGGGCTGACTTGGCTGAGTTGGATGTGAAAATGTTATATTTAGTGAAGCTGTGATTTGGCATTACAAGTATGCAGCAGGAGACAAAGTTCTGCTTGACTCATTGCATGACCTTCCACAGGTCTTCTAGCCTGTATTTGGCCATTAATCTTTACCTAAATAGAAAATAATCTCCATGTGGACTTTTTTTAAAGTATCTGAAAACGTTTTGTTGTGCAAACTGTTTACATTCTCCAGTAGGAGGCCAACAAGGTCACTAAGTAGCCACTGAAAAAAGTTTGAAAGTCTACAGTGTTTGGCATTTGATAATGAAAAAAATGCCAAGAGACTCTTACAAGCCATCTGTAAGTAGTGAATAATTTCATTTTGCACAGAAGCATACTGGCACTACAGATGTAGATAAAATTATACTCTTTCTTAGAGAGTATCTCAGTGGAATTTTGAATATGGGAAGACAGCTACCTTCGAAATGTGAGCTAGGATATAAGGTAGCCACTGACACTGATGGTTTGAACAACTGCAGATCCATGTGAAATCTGAAAGAAGTTTGCTTTCTCTTCTTATGACACAAGATCCTACTTTAAAATCGCACTCTCCTACTAGGAAAACTTCTGTATCAGGAATATTTTATATTTGCATGAACGCATTTATTTACTGATGTTGATTTGTCCAAGTTTTTTAATGCTGTTAATATCTTCTTAATAGTACCGGATATCTATACAAGTTACAATTTTTCTCATTAAAAAATTCCCCTGAGAGCATATCAGGTCTTACTAACTGAGATTTAACCCCATAATATTTCAAGTCAATCTCACACATTTACTGTTGTTTACTTTGACTTCTGTGCCTGATTTTGTGACAGTCCCAGGCTTAAACTTAAAAATTAATGAGAAAATGAAGTTTCTTTCACTATGAGCAAAATTTATGCTACCCTTTAAAGGCATGAGTTCCTTAATTGAAATCAGTGCCTGGTGCCTACATACAATAAGCACATAAGAGTTGAGCTGGATATTGTACTGAGATTTTTATCTGCTTTTTATTGCCTTTACTGGTTAGCTGGATACTCTTTCCAGCTTAACAGGGAAACAGCCCATTATCAAAGCTTTTCAGCTTCAAGAGTAAGGGGGAAATGAGTTCAAAGTAGAAACAAATGACCACCGTTTTATCCTAAAACAACACTAGTTTTCTGAGAGGAAGATGAAGACAAATATCTGTCACATGCTAAAACCCAGGGAAATAATCTGACAATATAATTAAACATTATGAAAATTTATATATATGTAATTTCCTGACTCCAAAATAGATTAAAAATAATTTAATTAAGTAGAATTGTCATTGAGTTCAAAAAAAGTTTATATGTTTCATTGTCTAGGCAAAATTCAGTGATGAAGCTCTGATCTTATAAGGCTTTTTGTATAATTAGAATTGAAAGTATGCATCTGAAATGTCATGTTCCAGAAATAACCTTCCTGGCTATGAATGACAGCAGACAAGTGTTCCAGAGCTGCCATGTAACTGATACCTTAGCAGTTGATTCCCTTAAAAAGTCATCAGTGCTTAGCTGATACCATGTGCATTTTATCAGAGCTATTCTGGGAGCTTCTGTTTATCTCTCAGTATCATAACCTTGAACACTCCCAATGAAAGGAGGTTTAAAGTTAAGCAGATGCTTCCATGCACATTTCAAATTTTAATTTGTAGTCTTTCACAATAAATATACTAGAAAAACTTTTTGCTGAGTAGTATCAAAACTTACACCCAGAAATTTAAGACATAATCTTCCCAGAAAATTTAAATGGTCTATGTCCATAGTCTGAAACCTACATCCCCCCCTGAAAAAAATTTGCAAATAGTAGATTGTATCAGGATTGTTAATGACAGATAAAATACTTATTCCACCATCAGAAACATGTTACTAACCTGATCTCTCAAAGTGCCTGTAAGAGTGGGCTAAGCCCAATGAAATCTTCTTAAACGACGTCCTTATCCAGAGTAAAATTTTGTTAGACAATCCCAGCATGAGAATTGTAGAGCCTCTAATCATAAAAACAAAACTACACAGTCTTGACAGTGTAGTTTTGTTTTTTTGCAATCCCTACACCCGAGGCGAGGCGGGGAATGCACGACTGCTCAGAAGTGCTAACATAGTTGTTTTGCTTTATATACCCCAGCTCTGCTGTCAGGTCTGCCTCATCATGTCACTGTCAACTCTGATTGGTTTCCTAAAAGAACGTATCTTGTGAGAGGGGATCCATTATGTGTAACCATACACCACCTGTTGGTTTGATTGACAGGGCTAATTTTGGAGGCACAGAAGGGATTCACTGAGGAAACCTCATCTGTTCCAAAAGTTTTGATTTATAAATCAGTCTTTTGTTATGTGCAGTTTACAAGATGCTGCAAATTTCCTAAGTCATAAGCAGAAGACAAAGTAATTAAGAAGCATTTTAGCACAGGATATGGACAAGTCATAATCATATCAGTGAGATTCAGCCTTACTTTCTTTCATTCTAAAACATCCAAGAAGCTACCAAATGCTCTGTCAATCACGAGACTAAATAAGTGAGCTGAGCTCAGACATGTGGCTGCACACTATTAGAATACACAGTTTAAATTATTTTTTCCATAACTTTGAATTCTAAAATTGCATTTGGTAATATAGAGATTTGTCATTTGCTTGTTTGTTTGTTTCAGAATTTTTCTGTTCACTTTTCCAAGTAGTTAAGCTTAAAAACAATAGCGTACAAAGTGCAGAAATACTAACTCTGTGAAATGAAATTAATACAGACAACTACTGTAATTTCTAAAAAAAAGCAGATTTTTAGCCTAATAGCTTATCTCTAGACCTGTGTAGTCCTTGTGCAGACCAGAGTTAATCGTCCATTGAATAGCTTATTAGTTTGTGAAGTTCCAATAGCGCAGCTTCATCAGTCAGTTCGCTTAATTGTGATATTAGAATTGTTGTCTCTGAAACAGAGGTCAGAGTTAGTAGACTATTCTTATTTATATCTGCAATGGGAGGTGTTTTACCACACCACCACATCAGCCTTGTTTTCCATTGTTGCCTTACTGAAAAACCCTTTTCCTTCCTTATGAAGTGGAATATCTATAATGCGTATCTAGCAAACTCTTTAAGCACATTACTGGCTCTTAAGACCAGCTATGTGCTTAAAGTCAAGCACATGCTTAGCTGTTTTGGTAAACAGAGGAGCTCTCCCGTTACCAAGATTCACATTGAAAAGTATCTCCCAGAGGATATCCAGAGAAGTAAGAACAGGATGGAGTTTTGTACTGTCATCTGCAGTTGTGCTTGAAAACAATCTGAGTGAAACCTCCAGCAGAAGCTCCAGAAAATGCCCAGGAGAGAGAATACTACTCCTATGGTTCCTGGGGTGTGTTATACTATAGATTTCAGGAAAAAAAAAAAAAAAAAGAAAGAACATATAGCTGCGATCTCATCAATAACCTCAGAAATCTGATCTGCCATGTAATTTATCCATCCCATAAAGTGTCAAATTTACGGCTACTCTTGGCATGCAGCAGTAATAACAGCAACAGAAAATGGAGGAATAGTCTTTTTTTATACTGGTACTATCTAACTACTAACTAACACAGAGAGTTAGTCAGAGTACTACAGCTTATTTCCAATTTTTGTTTCAAATAGAAGTCAGAGAGCCTAAACTCCCTGTATAAGACTTAGTATGAAAGCAAATGCAACTCTACATGTTTAGTGGGGAGGACAAGATAGCTTCTACTAAATGACAAAAAATGTCTACAGAAATCTGGGTATCTGATTTCTGATTCTAAATAGAGAATAAATTAGAATAAATTAGCAAATGGCTGGTTTTCTCTGTAGCTGAACACTCATGTTTTCAGGGAAAAGTCAAACTTGAAGAACACAGGCTTGTATCCACAAACTTAAGAAGGCAGCTAAATGATGACGTCTAAGTCAAACAAGCAATGAAAAAGTTTATGAACATGTAATGATTTTAAAATGACAGAAATGTGCAAACTGTCACTTTAAAGTTATGAGATGTTCACAATTTCAAATTTTTCTATTTCAATCATGTCAACAACTGATAATAACAGAAAGCTACAAAGAAAACATTTTGCTGCATTTAAACACATAAACCATGTATCTTGTATTTTTAAAATAAGGTCCTTCCCATTTTTATTTTTTTGTATATTCATATTTGATCATTATTAAACCTACTTCCATTCCAACAAAAGTTTATACCTTCTTAACTTGTTACTTTTGCTGGTGAATTCAGAAATTAAATTGAACAGTGAAGTATTTCTCTCATGATGTTAAGGAATATGAATTATTTATATTGCATGCCTTCCGTTAACAGAATGACTATTAGCCCGGTGTGATTTCTACATGTTTAGTGTCACATGGCGTATCCAAAATAAAAAGCAGGATGACTTCAGTCTTATTATTGTGTAGCAGACACTGCTGGTAAAAACGACATTATATCTTTGCTCCAGGATCAAACAAACAATCCAGAGAATGACAAATAGTTTTTCAGGCAAACATAAAAATCGAGGATTGTTATGAAAATTTCAGCATTTCTTCAGTCTACTATTTTAAGTATAAACTATATATTGCTAATCATTACAAACGTATACTATGGTATATGTATACACCATAAGCCAACACCACATTTAAGAAAAACCACGTAATCTTCAACACAATGAAATGTTGTGGCGTGGATGCCAGCAACTGCTTTTGATGTGATTTACTTTGATTAATTCTAATAATCCTATTGACTTTATGAGTGGAGCTGGACAAAAGGAACGATTACTTTAGAAGGCCCACATGAAGATGCCCAGGAAAATTTAGTCAGGGCTTTAAGAGAAATTCAGTCTTTCTTGAACACTGAAATCTTCAAACTGCCATTTAGACAAGTTTTCAATGTGCTTTTCTGAAGTGGAATTTCCAAATTCCTTTTTTTTTAAAATAAAATCACAACCTTTCTTTTTCTTTATTGTTTGTTAAACAATAGTAGTATACTATGTGTTGTAGCTGCATAGCCAGTCTAGCATAAATCTTTCTTTCTTGCCTGGTCCCTTAATCTGTCTACACATGCTAACTTGCAAACTGAACGAAAATTATGAGTATCTCTCCCCTTTAATTTCATACATTTTTACGCGCCCCCTTCATTCTTTACCCTGTTCTTTCCTATAGAATGTCTGTTATATCTCCTTTCACAGACTATTTTCATTTCACCCTCCAACCAAATATGCAGAACCAAGGGGCTCATGAAATAATTAATTTGGTCACTTTAAATAAAACTTTTCACTGGTATGATGCTGTCTTAAATCCTCATAGAGCTGCCAAAACACAATCTAAAATGTATCTAGATATTATATCCTTGATGAATTTCCGGTTTTCTAAAACCTACTTTTGAAAAAAAAAGAAAATTTGCTTGCCCTCCTCCTACCCACTTTCTTTAAATTTAGAAATAACTAAAAAGTTGTTCTCTTAACTGTTAAAACATTAAATCCTGACCAAAAAACAAATCAACTTTACAGCACCTTCATCAACTCCCCTCCCCCTGCAAATGCTATAAACATTACTTTATAATGGAACATATAGAACCTTAAATAAAGACTAAACAATACTTTGAGATGAAAACTTTAGAACCTTACCTAAAGATTATAAAATTCAGCATCATCACAAGAATATCCACATTTGTGTGCTGAAGCTGGCTTCTGAGAAGCTGCAGGATTTTCAGTTTCAGATGTATTTTATCTGATCTATGTTAACTGATTATGTAAGATATGTTATTATTTTTCAATACAAACTAAAATTTACTTGCAGAATATTGTTTTACTTGTTACTGAAGAAGGCAGTAACTGAAAAGCAAAACAGAAAAGATAACTAAGGCACTAAGCAGTTTTTGAAACTACTTTAGCTATTTAACATAAATGTAACTAGACTTGAATGGGTATGGATTAGTTATCAGGGTCCATATTCACTAACTTCATGTTGATAGTTGTCACTCATATCTCCTTAGAAATATCTAAGGAGGAGATTCACAGACTTCGCTTTTCCTAAGTTTTCCTTGGATATTATTTTGTATCATCCCTACATATTTACGTATGCAGGGAAGGAAGGAATAAAAACATTACTCAGCACCTAGCCTTAGAAAGCAGGGCCCTATTAAAAAAAAACTGGTATAATCTTTACCTGAGTAAAGAATATATTTAATAACTATTCCACTTCCTCTGCAAAACAATAGTTAATATCATAATACTTGGGACAAGTTTTAATATGCAGGTAATATATAGCATTTAATAGACACATACGTCCTGTCAAATTTCACAGACCTTTTAAAGATGTTATGAGCAACTATGATTTATAAAATTAAAAGAATCAGACACACCATGTTTCATAATGCATCCATTCCCTGGGAACACTTGGAGCAATAGCTGTCTTCCTCACTGTCAAATGTTTGCTGGGTCTCCCAGGGGGGTTGTGGAGTCTCCTACATTGGAGATATTCAAGGCCCGCCTGGACAAGTTCCTGTGTGATGTACTCTAGGTTACCCTGCTCTTGCAGGGGGGTTGGGCTAGATGATCTTTTGAGGTCCCTTCCAACCCTTGGGATTCTGTGATAAACACCACTTCCTACTGTTTTGTAGGAAAACCATAGGTAAGAAGAGCTGTACAGGTTTCTGTTTTCTCTCATATATTTAGAAAAGCATTAACGCTCTTTTTTTACTTAAGGAAAGATGTGTTTTGTGAATTTAGGGAAAAAGCCCACTTCAAATATTAAATTCATTTTGTACTTACAGGCTGACAACCAAGAGAAAAAGCAAGAACCTTCCAATGACTTAAATTTGAGGAAGAATCAAGATCAGGAGGCACTGAATTCCACACTTTCATTTTTACAGAATTAATTTTTAAATTAAAAAAATAAAACAACCAAACTTTGTGTCATACTTACGGATTCCAGCTGATAAAATAACATACAATTTGGAGCCTTTTAATATTTGGGCAGGGGAGGGGGCAATTGTGGTGGTATCTGATATGTACAGTTTGTCAGTCCTCAGAATGTGACTGCATTTAGAAACATATTTTGGGGGAAATACGTACATCTAAGCAACACATGCAAAGAAGGTTCTTCGCAGAAAAGTAATTGTATGAGATACACAAGATGTTTGAATATTTCCATTCCACTTTGGAAAAAACTGCTTGTGAGACATAAGGGGCAAATAAGTAGATCAAGAACTTCATCCTCAGCTACTATATTTATATGCACATATACACAGCCTTGTGACTCTTCTGTGGGCAGGATGCCATTGGCTTTTCCATAGAGTCAAGCAAGTGATTTATGTGATCAGGTGAAGACATGTACATGATATTTTTTTTCAGCTTGTTTCCTCTCTATGTTTGTACTTCAATTTGGAGATACTTAAGTTTCTACAAGCCAACCTACATCTTGTTGGAAATAAAGGTTTCATTTTTTACATTACAATTTAAGCAACTCTCAAAACAGTTATTTCAGTCCCAGTTTTGCCCAGATGACATCTACATGGATGAACCACAAAGATGCTGCACTGCTTAAACCCGTATCTCATCTCTGTGAGAAGCGTGAGTGCATTGTTGTTGTACATAAATCCAGTGTAGGCCCAATCAGTGTTTATATAAAGATTGACAAAATATTGCTCAGTAGGCAGTTGCACGTTACATATGTACCTGTGGTGTTAGCCAAGCCATATGCAGTGCACCTAAGCAGAAGTCTTAGTATCATGAATCATTTGCTAGGTAGGACTTTGAAAATCTGAATCAGAAGAACAGTTCTTCTTGAGTCTAACTAGATGTTCTGTTAGTCATTGTACCAGGCAAATACTGCAAATGGATGACACCATGAAAGTCCTCTTTCTCTGCAAAGAGCTTTGCACTGAAGTGAAAAGGACACCTAAACTCTGAATTCAAGAGACAAAGACAAACATTTAATCATGCTAATGACTGCCAAAATAAAAATAATTTAATTTCCATTCAGGTTTTCCTTATACCCTGAATGGATGCTGTGGGTCTTCAGGAATTCTATCATTGGGAAGTCCTTGTCCTATGTGCTTGGAAAACAGGGTGGCTCTCAGTTCATAGTCTACTCCTTTAGACTATAATTAAATTCATCATCTGGAAATGGACTGCTTTGTTACACTAATCCAGTCCCAAAAGCAGAACAAAAATCGTGGAAGACTTCTCCATTATGCTGCCTTAAAGAGACTGTCTCCTCCCTGAAGACATTTTTGGTACTAAGCATTCATTAGAAAAGGTTTGCTACTATTAGTAACCACTCCTTCCAATGCCAATCTTCCTCAAAAATGTCTCAAAGATGTTAGAAATAAGGTAATGAATTTAATGAACTGCACTTAATAAACTGGGTAATTCTGTAGTTTTAGTCATTTTGTTTTCAGTCCTCATCTCTTTGTGTCTGAGTTCTCTATATAAGCTAGTGGGAAGAACTAGTGATTTGGTGCTGATGAATCAGCAAGACAATGTCAATCTAAAGTCTAATATCTCTTTTTGCTAACATCATAATCTGTTAGATCTGTCCAACAGACCAGAACAAAACCACAAGAAATTAGAAATCACTGCCTAATAAATGCTGTGCACAGGTAAATTTTATTAATGATTTATTTGTAAAGAAACCGAATACAGATTATAAGTTAGATGTAAATCAAATAGCACTCAAAGATTCATCTCCTCATCCACGGCCAATATCTACTACTGGACAGAGCAAACAACATGAACACCTTCATTAATCAGGCATCTTGCAGTTCAGTCCATCTTCTGACCCTTTGCAGGAGGCAGAAGAGCAGGATCATGTCCCAAACTGAAGATAATCTCTTGTAGCCTCTCAAATTCAAGATACACACCTTGAAGCCAAAGTTTCTCTTTAAACCTGTTTTAAAAGAGATCAATTAATACTTCTTATATTTTTAATTGTGCCAGCTGCAGCATTCCCTTTCATAAGCAAAACTGTTGTGCTTGTCATAGACCGCTCTCTGTGGTCTTGAAAAAACACGAGATTAGAGCTGATTTCTCTAGAAACAGAGATTAGAGTGACTTCGGACAGAACATAAAATTTCTTAAAATTCATCTTGCTGACAATAACAAATAACTAGAGGGCACTTTAGAACTAAAGAATAGAAAAGATAAGAAAAATGAGAAATTTGACCTTACTGTATGATCTACGTGTTTTAATCATACATAATTCTCTATATGCCCTAAAATTAACATGCCTTTCATGTCTAGATAACATACCTCAGGAACTTAAAGACAAAAGAACATTTCTCTTTTTTATCAGAGCCTAAATTTAGGGGGCAAGATTTAATCTTGTGAAGAAGTCACCACAAAGACTATTGACTTCATGTATCCCATTTAATATTCTGAAATTGTGCAGTGGGAAATTTTGTCATCTTTAATCAATTAATGAACAATGACTGTTCTTGTGCTATTAGGACTGCTACTTATTCTTCTAAATAAGATGCTTAACTAGTAGAAAATTTTATTTACGTATTTTATTACTGAAACTTCATGTAGTTGTATGGGTGTGAACTTCTTGAAAACTTTGTATTTTTGAGCTATTCAATCTTACATTAACGTCAAAATTTAAAAATAAAATAAAATCACTAAACAGAATACCTTATTGCACAAACTCCACTTCCAATTATATTGCGAGTTCTTTCATCTAAGAGAATTACATATCTTCTGGGGATGAATTAAGTGTAAAAGGCACACAGAACACATTATGCACTTCATTTACATTATGCAAAGGGTTCGTAGGATTAGGAAGACTGCTTGATGTGTGTATTGTAAATTAAGGTCCTTACAACTATTGGAGTATTACAAGATGTAGCACAGAGTAGGCTGCAAGTTACCTTACTGGGAGATGTTTAGCCACTGGCCTTTGATTTTGCACAGAATGTGTGTCATGGGTTTGTAGAACCTCAGCTGTGGTGGCATTAATTTCTTCTGAAAAGTATTCATCTTCCCATTCTGATTTAGCCAGAGTTACAGTGGAGATTTCTGGGGGTTTATTTTTCTCTGAAACAAAGCACGTACATTAGTGGAAACAAGGTGCTTATTTAATATGGCAATAACATGCATAAAAGTGTTCATCTGGCAGGATGAATCACCTATCACTGTTATGAAAGCAGAGCAGTGTGCCTTTCCAATTTCATTCCTGGCAACACAGATATATTTCCCAGTATCAGCAAGGACTACATTTCGTTTCAAAAGATAATAAGTATCTCCTAATTTCTCAATCTGTAAAACAATAGAATGCACATAGGAGATTATTAGTAGCATAAAGCAAAGTATATAATCTTTCTCCCAAGAAATATTTCAAGAACATTAGAACATACACTGATGTCTCCGGATACCACTTGGATATCATCCTTTGTCCAGTAGACATGTGGTTTGGGCTTTCCACGTATAGTGCAATGCAGGATTAAATCTTCTCCTTCTTGCAGAGTTGTATGTCTAAATTTTTGTATGAAGTTTGGCTGTTTCCCTTGCACTGGAAAAAAACGACAGAACCAAACCCAAACTAACCACTGGATTTAAAAAAAAAAAGTTGGACCAACTGAAGAAAAAAATCCATTCTCTTGATTATAAAGTTCAACACACTGCAAGACAAAGAGAGCCTGGAATTCATAACTTGTTTGCAAGACAGTTAGTAGGCAGGCATCATTTATCTATACAATGCTTATTGAAACACATGGATATTAAGCACCTGAGAATTTCATGCATTGGAATAGTGATATTAGTTCCATGGTAATGCTAAAGAATCATGTTCTTTGTGTAAGTAGTAGGCAAGTCTATGTGGATTATTGTGTTTCAGTGAAGGTGAAAAAGTAAATATTCCACACATATTTAAGAGAGGAAATTTTTGCATTTAGTGCATTCTCACACATCAGTCTCTCTCTCCACCTTTTTTCCCTATTCTTCTAGTCAAAAAAAGAAAAAAGTTATGGGGAGGAAAGGAAAGATTGATCTACATTTGCAACAGTGATGAAGGCCAGAATGTGGCCTCATACCACTTTGATCAAGTTTACTATTTTGGCCATCATTAATACCAACACCATGTACTACGAGATCATCTGGTACAAACCAGATTCAGATTAAGGGCAAGTAATTGCATTTTTATTGCAATAACCAGAGCAGATGAGATTGAGTTTGTGCTGGTTTCATGCCGACTGTGGGAGGACAGATGACACCTGAGCCAGTAAAAGGCTTGGCTAATACATATTAATTCATCAAAACCGTTTGAAAAAAATTCAGTCATGAGCATCAGTTTATACTGAATCAAAGCATTGCTTCATGTGACGTGTAACCTAATGAGGTGTAAAGCTGGACTTACTGGATCACTGTACTACTACCTGAGGTTCCACCTCCAGGGCCACAGTAAAAAAAGAAGACGATCTCAGAACTCAGGCTAAGTATTCTTGACAAAGGGAAGCCAGAGTAGCAGATGTTAACACACAGAAGCACATACAAAGACATATACTACAACAAAAAAATTATATCTTACATTCCTATCATATGAAGATTATCTTCTTGTTCTTCTTTACTATAAATTGCACCATGTGTCCATATTTAACAATGTAATCACTGTCCTTGTTAGAAACAAAAAGTTACTGAAATGTGCAATAAATAACAGAGCTTAAAACTGTTCTTAACCATGTCAGCAGTACTCCAGTTTTAGGATGAAGGTTTTTTCTTGATGTCATTGTGAAACAAAAATCAGTGTATCTGACTAAGGTGCCCAGCAACTTTTAAACCCAAGTATATTGAGCCCATGGCTATTTTTGACAAATGTGGGACTGTCAGCATGGTGCGGCAGACATCTTTACCCACTGTATTATTAAATCCACTGCTTAGGAGCTCTTAATTGCAAGTAAGCTTTCAAGCTTAGATATTTTTACATTCTTCCCATATACTGTAGGACTGAGGCCACAAAAGTATATGGCCAAGAGTATATGGAGTTTACTCTCTCATAATCTTCCTTACCTAGGGTTTTCTTAGCAAGTCCCAGCAGCTCAAACTCATTTCTTAGCTATTTAAACTTAGCATGCACAAGCTGCTACACCATTGCATTGCATGCATCTGAATCTCAGGAACTTGTGATCTGGAGCTTCACTTCAAGCAAAAGAACCAAGCTTATACCCTTGCCTCCTCTTTGCAGGCAGCTGGCAATAAGTCACTGTGTATGATTAGCTGGTATTCCAGCGGAAAACATTAAGTGGGCATCAGCCACTTCTTGTGATATTTTTGGCTGGATTTCATTATTAATTTTATTACCTTATGAAGTCAGGCTCCATCTCATACCAGAATGACTTTATGGTTTTTACCATTAGAAAAAGAAAACAAAAACATATAATCTGAGTAGAATTGTGGCAATGATCAGACCCCCTCTTGATTTTATATTAGTGAGTCAGCAGACTATAAAACCTAAATGACCAGTTTCTAGAGGGCAAAGTGAAAAGTATGTGTAAAGAAAAAATGGAGTGATTGTTACTACAACTCATAAAAGGTGCAGATTAGAGCTCCATAGGGAAACAAAGTCTGCTAAAAATGAAGAGTTCATCTTCTGATAGCAACCTTCAAAACATAATGCATAGTTATATTTCATCAATGGTTTTCCCATGATATCATAATGATATGTCAAAGTAAGCTAAGATTTGTTAGTGTCCTGGGTCAGCAGTCTGGAGCAATGTAAAAACTGCAGGTGGAAAAATCCCCTGCATCTGGCTTTATCACAGCTTTCACTCCTGTCCCAAGAGTCTCCACACACAGGTCAAGCCAAACTCTTTTCAGCAGCCATTTTTCGTTTCTTTGCTTCACACTTATTCTTAATCTATTTACTCTGGGCATGTAACTTCCAATCTCTGATGTTTTGATATGTGGTATTAGCAAGCTTTCCCCTATCTTTGATGTCATGATTCTCACTATGCTGCTCAGTGACTTTGGATTCACTCAGTATTATACTAAATTAAAACTTTATTGTTTAGAGATTTTGTCTCAGTCAAGCTCCTAATGCAATCAGAAAGAGTTTTATTAAGGAACACCAAGTGGGTCTCATGACCCAAGTGATCCCTAATCCAGAGCTCCACTCTCATTGAATACCATTCCGTAGGATCATTAAAGGAAGTCTGAGCAGTAGTTTTTAAAGATACACCTCCTCTGAGCCACAAAAGATATACACACATAGAAATTTCTAGCTTAAATCTCCAGCAAAATCTCCAGAGAAAGGTCCAGAAACAGGCATACCTTACAAGTGATTTGAGAGTAAGTCACCTTCTCCACTGCAGCTCCAGCCACATCTGATCCAGATCCAAATCCAATCAGGGGAATGCCTCATCCTCCCTTTGCCTACTGACTGACACCTAGACTCTCAGAAAGGCTTCTGCTTTTGAAAAATGAAAATATTGAATCCCTTCCCCCTTAGACTTATGCACACTCTAAATACCCCTACACACAAACCCACATCTTGTCAGGCAATCTCAGCCACCATTTACCTTCTTAATGGGTGTCTGCATATGGGGAAGGAGGAAACGAGGTTAGTAATAAACTTTAAGTATATAGTTTTGTTGTAAGGCTAGACAGAATGAGATTTACATCTGCTTTTTAGGAGAGCAATTGGAATATGTAAACATTTTGGCATCTTGAAGTAACTATAGGCTCAAAACTGTGACTGTGAGGGAAGCCCAGCATTATAAAACAAGTTGTAGAAATAGAACAATACCAACCAGCAACACCACAGCACAATTAAAAGAAGGAGGAAGTGCTGCATGTATAACAAGAACTATAAAAGAAAAGGTAGAGAGAGGGGAAGGGGGAGCATTACACTTAAATTCAGTCTGAAACAGAGTGAGTGTGGTTTTCTTTTAGAGAAACATTAGTGTACCATGAGACATCACTGTCAGTCACTTTTTTTTTTTTTTTAACATTATCTGAACAGAAATCAGCAGGAATTTTCCAGCAACATTTTTTGGACATGCATCAGAGTCCTTAAACAAACAGTATTTAAACCCAGACTGCCAACACAGCAGTAATCAACACTGATTACACCTTTGTTTACAAAGGAAACATCAAAAACAAGAGACTTTCAGGATCCTGCTGTGTATTTGATACCTCTAATCTCTCTCTCTTTTTTAGGTCTTCTTTCTTCCAGCAATTAAAAATGTGGTTAGTATCCACATGCCCATTAAAACTGTGCATTTAAAACTATTCCTGGTTTAAAGTAGATGCAATACTATGCTCATAAAATCGAGTTTTGTTAACCTAAAATTCACAGAAATGTTCAAATTTTGATGATTTACTAAGATCTGCAGATACCTTAAGGCAATTTCTGGCCTTATACCTTTTTGCATTTAATAATAGTAATATCTGACTATGCAAAAAATGCAAACATTCTCAGAAATGATGTGTTTGTTTTGACCTTTTATTATTTCACAGTGTTTGCTATACAGCAATAGCATGAATGCCATACTTGTGTGTACTCCTGAAAATAATTGTACTTAGGTTTTAAAGTTGGATTCATTTGCATCTCAGTTTCTTCTTAGAAATCAAACTTGAAAGATCTTGGTTAACATTTTTTATATAAACTTAATTCCAGAATTTAATCCAGTAGTAGAAAGCTTGTTTTTCAGAGATAACACGTTTAAGTAAAAATGGAAGTGGATGCTTTGACACAGGAGCAGATCATAAGCAGACAGCTGGCTTACCTGGGTGGCAGGTAGTCTATTAGAATCTTCCATATAAGCTTTAGACCCACATAATTTTAATCACAGTGTACAAAGAACTCTACATAAATCCACCCTTCCCAGGTGGAATTGTTCTGTTTTGTCTTAGCATAGTTGGAGACAAGATCACCCTTGATATCTTTTTTCTGTGAGGCTCTGTTTAAACATGAACTACCTGATTTGTCAGTTACAGCAGGCATTTACGGTTCTAGCTGGAAAACTAGTGGTAAACTCATAAATTTTGGCATTTCACTAACATGCTGCTTTTGTACTTTCATGGGTAGAGAGCAGATTTGCTTCAGTGATTTTCTAGATATAAATAGCTTAAAAATATTCTTATCCAGCCACATCATAGCAGTGAACAGTTACAGGGGCATTGTGTCAATATATTTTACTCATCTGTAAAGCCTTCCTGGAGCATATAATCCCAAATCAAGTCTCAAATAGCTATGCTTTGAAAAACTCCATGTGGAAAAGCTACTTTTATGTCTTGCTCAGTACATGAACTACCAATAACACTTTCAAAATAGGATGAAAAAAGAGAAAAATAGATAAGGAAAATGCAAACTTTAGCAACAAGCATCATTTAATGAACTATTTAAACCATAATTCAGAAGAAAAAAAATCAGCATGGTATTGATTTTAAATGTGTTTTGCCAAGGGAGCAAATCAGAAGTATACTGCATGAGACACCTGCAGCATGATATGTACTCAAAAATTTACTAAAGGCAAAATATGCTTGTTCAAAGGCATACACAACACAGATCTGTAAATGTTGGAATAATATTTACTCCCTTTCCAAGGCTTCTCTTTAACTCATCCCCTCCTTGGGAAAGATGAGGGTTCTCCTTGTTATCTTTGGAAATGGGTGCGTAAGCCAAATGCCAATAAAAGACTAGATCCCTGGCTAACTTCTAAATAATATTAAAAGACAGAGCAAATCCCACTTGGATTCAAAGCTGTGTCAGTTACTCTCACACAATTTTGTTAACTAGCCTTGTATTCTGGCTGTCAAATCTCAAGTAAAGCAAGTAACTGGGGTCTCTCCTACTTGATCGAAAGCCTTTTAAATACAGTTATCAAACATAATTAATGCAAATGTGTATGAGGGAGAAGGTCTGCATCCCCGATCCCTTGTATTTCCCTAGATACCTGCATGTACATTAGGAAGTGTTACAAGGAAGGGGAAAGAATCTGCTCCCGTAATCTCTGTCTTCTTGTCCAGTAGTTCTGTGTCTGTTGTCTTTTAAACTCATATAGCTGATCGTCATAAATAGTGAACAGTCTTTTTTGTATGTGCCAGCAAGCAATCAGATCCAGGTACAAGTCTAGCCCCAAGCTACCCCAATTCCTGCTCTATGAGATGATGAAAAGTTCACATCTTTTTCTCCTGCTTTAATAGAACTACAAATGAATTTGGTACAATTTTTTCCAAGCAGGGCTGAAAACCTAGATCTAGCCTTGCTTTCTGAAGGACAAAGACTCACCTTGCAGTGTTGTTTTGCTCAGTAAATGGCTCTCCTACAACTAAAAAATTCAAATGCATATGTCTGAACTCTCACACTGGCCACAAAAGAAAGAGACAGAACAATGATTCTAGCACTGAACTTTCCATAGTTTTCAAAATGAAGGATCCACAGGTTAGAACAAAGACGTAGTTCTGGGCCCAGCATTAGTAGAGCTACAATGACTCTGTCACAAGCCTTATGCTTAAATTAAAGGGCTGATTCTGGCAGACACAAGTCAGAAGATTAAAGAGAACATCTGATTCCACTCCTGCTTTTTCCATGTGTATATACTTAGCCTCAATACTTAAGGCAAAAATGCCTGAAAAAGTGACCCAAGTATTATATAAAGTTACTTAGAACATGTCAAAAAAATCCATCATTAGTTTTAATTTTTGAACTATGGCAACTCCCTGTAAAAAACAGAGGATTGAAGGGCAGCTATCACCTAGAAGATTCATTTTCAAATAGAAAATTAATGTTATGAGCAGGATAAAGTTATCAAGCACTGGCAGCTCTGCAGCAGGCAAAACCTTACAGCATGTAGTAGAGGCATTTTGGTTTGTTCTTACCACAGTATTGCTTAATGTACTACTTATGCCATTTCTTTGCTGTATGTTTATAATAGCAACTCATAAAGACAAAAGGGCGCAAAACCACTAAACTGAATATTACTTTTGTGAAAATTGAAACATTCAAAATTGTATTAATTATTAAAATAAGCTTTATTGTGAAATGGAAAGTACACTTTAGGAAAATAGGTGATACTATACCTGAGAAAATTCTTATGAATCAACATTTTTGGGACATGACTACACTTGGAAGGTTGTTCATTAAGGGTAATACCAACTTTAGTTGGAAGTTAGTTTGTTCCCCCATCTGCTCCCCACGTCCTCCCTCCTGCTCCCTCTCGTATTGCTGTGAGGTTATATTCCCTTGAGAACTTCTCCTGTTTCAAAGTAACAGGAATTTTAATAAAGATACAGTCACTGGGCCAAATATCTAAATGTCAGTCTCCAATCTCACTGACCCTTGGCAATTTATAACATACATATTCTGCTCATAGCATGCCACACAGTAAAAGGCTTACTTTATCTTGGTAAATTCTACAAGACAAAGTAAACATTTCTTCTCTATAAATTCCCCATGCCAGCACAGTTGTAATATGAAAGCTGCAAATCAAAGATGCAGGAAAAATTATGTAGCTGTTTATCAACTGTTTTTACAGTACCTCTACAAGTACTGGAGCTAAAAAATGAAGTTACATTTGAGGATTTCTATAAGAAATCTTCCAGTGGCACAGTTACAGCATTATGAAATATCTTAACAAATTACTACTTATATAAAAAATAACACTTGTGGTTGTCCTTATCAAGAATGAAATGCAATATGCAGGTCAACAAAGTTCACCTGGTTTGGATTTACTGCTATGAAGTCATAGAATTCCATTTGGTTGAAATAAAATAAAAAAATAATTATCTGTGTGTGAATACACTTTTGAGTATTTCTCCAATTTGTTTATTCTGCTTGAAATCAATGTGTTAAAAACTTTAAGCATGCAAAAATGGTCACTTTATAAACTATTATATTTCTTGTCTCATAAAATAGTGGATTATTAGAAATATTTATATATTTAATTTTATAAGAAGGCAGAGAAAGCATTTCAAGCACCTACTTGAGCAGATTGGTATGCTAGAATATGTCATTTTGTAAGCATTAGGGAGTTCTGATCTACTGTCTGCTAGTTGCCTGATGATTCACTTATACAAATCCTGATGATCCTGGGACAAATCTGTGCAGAAAATCACAACTCCATTGGAACTACCAAAACTTTCGTTTATGGAGTAAATGCTGGGCTGAGACAGATTTAAATCTGATCTACCCCAGTGCATCAGTGAATGGTAAGATTTTAGTACTAAGAAGTATTATCCTACAAATACTATTTTTTAGAAAACAGTGTATGAGAAAAATGTAGCTGGAAATAAATAATACATTTGATGTTTAAAAAACAGTTCAACACCTTCCACACCACCTTGAAAAAAAGGCATACCATAAAATATGAGCTGATTTGAGCACTTTATCTAGGCGTATCTTGACATTTAATAGCTATAACCATTAAAACTGTTTTCAACACTTTGCAATGTCTACATTTTTAGAAAGTAAAGTTCTGCCTCAGATTCTAGAATAAATTTTTATCTCAACGTCACTAGGAGAAAGGAAAATAAGCACATAATACTGGTATTAAAGAAACAATATATTGAGTGTGACACAGAAGTGGTTTGATACAGACTGTGAAAGATGCAGTGTAAGAAAATAAATTTAACACTGACTTAGCATGTGAGAACTAAATCCAGTGCAGTCAATACTGTACTTATTTTGTGAATAGCCAGTACATTAGTGTTATGCTAATATAGATGACACACAGCATTATCCAGTTTATTCTTATAATAGGTGGCCTGTTACCTTTCACGTGGAGAATGGCACTTGAAGAGATAGTGCCGTTCAAATTTTTAGCCCGAACAACATAAAGGCCAGCATCTTTATCACACACCTTCTGAATGAACAAAGTATGTTTTGTCTCCTTTTGCAAAAGCTTTAAGTGTTCATCTGCAGTCAGTTTCTGGCCCTTCTTGTACCTGAAGCAGAGAGTCAGTTTTCAAGTCAGATTTTTATTGCTGTATTCCAAGTAGAACTCAAATTCAGAAAACCTCTTTACCTCTACACTGACAGCAAAGGACAGAGCTCACTGTTGTGCTCTCATTCCTCAGTTTTGAACTCATATGTAAATGTGGATAAATATTTAAATAATTCAAATTGCTGGATTATACATTCTTATTACTAGAAAATGTGGTTATAAATGGACAAGTCATAATTATCTCTCTACAGTATTGGAGAAAATAGCATGAAGTCTTGGGCCCTCAGTTTGGTGCTGAAATATTTTTGCTAGTAACGTTTTGATTCATCCACATTCAGCTCATGAATAGGCTCTTAAGATGCATAAGCATGTACAACCTTTCTGAACATGTGTCTTCAGTATAAAGAACAGCCAACGACCTGTTCCTCCACCCCAGGCTACTTAACATTTACTTTGTTCACATCATCAAACAGAACAGAGCAACTCATTAGAAATTATTCCATAGAACCAGTGTCATAGTCTAACACTTGAAGATCTGTCACCATGTATTGGCATTTATTCCTGATTTATACAGTGGATGTAAGAGAAAATTCTAGCTCTTCTTGCCTCATGATGTTTCAGCACAAACTACGTTTAACCTAACACAAACACAGAAGTACTTTTCTACATGTATGTTCAATAAAACATCTACAACAGGACAAAATACATGGTATTGGTGAATTTTTAATTAAAAAACCCCCCTTTTTTCTGTTTTCATAAATTTCTAATTTGCAGAATGTTTTTGTGGAATATCATTTTTAAAAGACCGTATATCAACACTGGATATATTTTTAGCTAAATTAATTATTTCTTCTGATTAAAATTGAAGCAAGCTGTCCCTCTTTCTGTCCCTGTTCCTTTGGCAGGGAATTTCTGAAAAGTAATCTTAAAATATGTTTATATTGCATCATCTGTATTTCTCACAAATGCAGTATAAAGTATCCTAGTTAGACATACAGCAATTCAGAGAGAGATAGGGTGTGCACACAAATATATAATATAAAACTGGTTCTCAGTGTAGACATTTAGGTTTGGTCAGGTTTTTTAACCTGTAATCTTTCTCCAGTTTTTAACAACTTAGTCTTACATATGTGTAAATGTGGGTCTGTTTGTATATGTACTGGCTATATACAGCATACATGCATGTGTATGTGTCCATCCATATATCATACCAAACGTCATATATCATGAGTAAAATGCAGGTGAATTTACTTATGGTAAATCTGGAGTGTGCATTTATTTTAAGAAATTATTGAAAAAGAGGAATGTCATATTCCAGAATATAAAAACTGTATGATGTATTTGCTTGAAAAGAACATTGGGAATGCTTGCAGTAGGTTGATGTTGTCATTATTCATAAAATGAAGTACAGAGAGGTTATTTCAAGTAGGTTAATTGTCAAAGGCAATTTTGAAGGTGGGAATCATGCAAAAGTGTGGAGTAGAAAGTACACAAGCCATTTCTTCTAGTCTATATAATAATTAATTTCAGTATAAGTGGTTCATGGTGTCTTGGTAATAGGTATGTTTACTACTACTTATTATAAGCTACCCACCATGTCAGTGTAGGCTCTGGGAATCCCGTTACTTCTACTTCCAAAGTTACTGGAGAACCTTCCGTGACAGTTTTGTTAGACAGAAGCCGGGAGAAGCTAGGCGCCTGTCCAGTTAGGCTGGCCATGCTGTTCTTTTCTGATGAACTTTTAATCTCTTCTCGGGTGGCCATCTGCCTCTGGCAGCTTCTGGTGGTGTCTGGTTGAAACATGGAACCTGAGAATATATCAGGCAAAGCATGCACCCTGTCCTGGGTTTTAGTACAGTTATTCAAGTCATGCAATTGTTCTTGTGTTTCTGCCATGCTTTTATGAAGCTCAAGGTGTTGCAAATGTGTTTTGCACACTTCATTCGTCATGCTGTATACTGGTTTGGCATTTATAGTGCAGGAAGCAGTGCTGGCTTCAGATATTCCTTATAAGCTACAAGTCAAAGGAGATACTGCTCTGTCTTTTAGGCCAGAATCTGTTGAAGAGGTACAAAACTTCTCAAAGTGATCTGACGGGCTTTCTATTTTATTATCTGTAGCATCAGCATAAGCAGAATTTGTTAAGATATCAGAGGCTTCCATCACTTTTTTAATACTAGCATTTTTCTGCATTTGCAAGCTATAGGAATCGACATGCAAATTATGAGAACTACAACAGCACTGCTCTTCTAGCTCTGTTTCAGAATGTAAGAGGTTGGATTCTGGTGTCTCAGAAAGCGGTGGCAAAGAGATATCATCAGGTGATATACACTCATATTCATCTCCGGAGGGTATTTCTTCTGCCAGGAATGCAGTCTGTAAACTATCCTCTTTGGCTGAAGATGACAGCACTGTATCCTGTGAAACAAGATCCTCGCCAGCTGGACAGATAATTAGAATATCAGCCAATTTATTCCTGTCCTTAAATTAGGATGGGAAAGTAGAGAAAGGCAAGAAGGGGAAAAAAAAAAACAAACAACAGAGAATGAGTTATCATTCTATGAATTCCCTTTTCGTGCAGCAGCTAGCAAATTATTTGAAATATTTCTTCTAATTAAGCTTAAAGCATTCTGAGAAGCAGAAGGAAATATGTGGAAAATCATAATTCATCAGAAAATTTTGCTAACTTGAATTCAAACTGTTCAGATATACTTTAGCAGATACTATAAATATATATCTGCATTGATTACAACAGTATCAATAAAAGAGAAAGTCCCTCTTTCTACAAAGGACAACCTGTGGCTTACCTGTAGGTGCTGTTTATAAGAGCATTTGCAAGGGGAAGGTGGAGAAGAGGTGGCCTAATTCTCATCTAAATGAGAAACCATTACGTAGTAATAAGAATATATTAACAGCCAAGATACTGGACTTTGTTTGAGAGTCACCAGTCATGTTCAAGACTTACAGAATTATACAAATATCTTTCAAGCATTTTACATTTTCCTCATTTTCTGCCAGTTGTTTCAAGATATTGTCCAAAGATTAACAGGAAACAATGCTAAAATTAGTTTATATTATCTTGGATCCAAAATAGAAAAAAATTCCTCTCACCATGTTTCAAAAAGAACTGGATGTGTGCATGAGTACATTAATTTTTTAACTGTAAAGCATCGAAGACATTATCTGATATATTAATTACTTCTCTGCCTCTTAATTTTTATATAAGTATGTACTCATATATTTAAGTCAATTTTATTTGTGCCAGGGCTTTCAGCAAAGGTGTTCATAATGTTTTCTTATGCTATTCTCTCATTATTAAATTCTATACAAAAATATGTAATCTGCTAAACAATGTTTCTATCACCTATAAACTGTTTGCTCAAATCAGTTGGGTGATACACTGGATATCACTGCTTTCCAAACCAGGTCTCCTTGGCAGTATCCATCATGACAGTGCAGTGGCACATGTGTTTCACCTTTCTTTTTGGTTTATTGCTTTAAATATACTCTAATAATCATGCACAAAATTAAAAAAAAAAAGTAGTGCCCTGGTCCTATAGATATGGTTTAATACAGATATTTTTCCAAGTTAATACATTTGTTATTTCAAAGCCATGTGATTCATGCCAGATCCATGAATGAATGGCTGGAAGAGATTTGAGATTTTATTGCACCTATTTTACCAAGGAATTCAATTTATTTGTAAGATGAAGTTTTACTATTAAAAGTGTTTTCAACAAGCATCCCCTGATGAATTCTGACCTCCAAAGTATCTTTCAATATGAATATATCATGGACATTAACATGAAAAATTATAATCAACTTTCAAATTTGGTGAAATATGTCATTTTTCCCCTTTCCAACTACTCAGAAAACAATAAAGACTGAGTTACTTCTTCCTTCTGCACATATTCAATTTCTTAATTGGTGCTCCAATTTAAACTATTCCTAAGAAATTGTTATTTTTAGCTATTAATTCCAATACACACACATACAATATATTTTTCTAGGGTTTGCAAATTTCATTGTCACCCAGCTCTTTCAACCTTATCAGCACTGTTCTAAAAAGCTCTCCCAGATTTAAGCCTAACCAAATTTGCAAGTCTTTCTTAAATGAAGCTTTAATAGGCATTTCAGTAGCAAAATCTGGCTGTTTGTGTCTGACTTGCAGTAACAAATAGAATAAACCAAATCTGATTAAACATTAAGAAATTGAAAAATTCTTTATAATATTAAATTCTGAGCAGGTCTATTTAAAAAATATAGGTTCTGAATAGCCAGTGTCAACTGTCTGAATGAAATCAATGATCCAGCTTTATTCTGTCTATTAAGGAGTCTACGTACATGTACACACAGTGGCATATATTTGAATAACTACAGGAAAGCCATGACATTGTAGGAATCTTCCAATGACTAATCTGGCATCTTAGTGCAGGAATATGCTGTCTAATGAGGTCACAGAACTGAACAAATTTATTTCAGAAATTGCTAGAAAATTACCCTGAGGAAAATGCCAAGGAAAATAACGACGTGGGGACAGTGAGTGAGCAAACTGTCAGACAGGCTATAGCAGCATGAGGACCTTCAACCCTCGTGTGCCACCTGTGATCCAAATAGCATGAGGATAACTGTGTCATGAGAAGGTCCAGGCCAGTTTCAGGTGATATTTTTTTCTGAAGCAAATTAGTGCTGCAAAATTAGCTTGCAGAAGCATAGGCAAAATTAGAGATTGGTGCCTATTAGACAAGGAGTTGAATATGGGCCAGGTCTTTCTGTGTAAAGGATGGAAATGGAAGACAGAAAAGCTCTAGTGAGGTGAAGCTGCTACTTCTGCAAGTGAAGTATGGAGTGATGAAAAGGGTGGAGGCATCATACTTCACATCTGCTATTTGCTGTTTCGCATACCCTTGACTTCTCCCCTTGGCAGCTGAGGCACAGTCTGATGAGGACTGACAAAACTGTGACCAGTAAAATAGAAAATAGGGCTATGGACATCTGCTGGGTGAGGAAATTCTCTTGAGGGTCACAGTCACAAAATTTTGACTGAAATCTGGGCTCCTAGTCAATGGCAAAACTAAGTTCTGTTATTTATTTAATGTATAGTGTCTTACCAACAGTACAGCATATTAGAATCATACAATGGTTAGGGCTGGGGAGGACCTTAAGTTCATCTACTTCCAACCCACAGTTATCTATGACATGATGTCATACTGAACTGACAGCTGTGGTTGTGTTACACCATCTTTTTACCATGACTGCTTTCCTGTTATTCACACTGGAAGGACAAGTAGTGAAAAAGAGGACATCTCCATTAATAGTACTGTGGCAATAGGACCAACAAAAAAATTGGTAAAATAAATATGTGGATTGGATGGACCAAGACTACATTGATAACACCCATTTTAAGGGATGCCTGAAGACCAAAAACCAAGAAAATTCCCATCAGTACAGAGAGCCTTTTAAGAAACAGAGGAAAAACAAACAAACAAAAAAAAAAACAAAAACAAGCAAAAAAACCAAACCCCCAAAAAACAAAACAAAAAAATTCACTAGCATAAACTAATTTTATTTTCTATAAAAATACTAACCTGCTGCTTTTGTTCCTCTGCTTTTTCTTTAATAACAGCCTCACCTGCTTCTTGACCATTTCTTTCTTCTTTTTGAAAAGTAACCAACTCCTCAGAAAATCCACCTTTCTGCAATGTGAAAAGAAAATTGAGTAAGCTTATGCACAATGGAAAGTACCAATTGTTAGCTATACACTGTCTTATGTACCGCACAACAGAGTAGAAGAAAAAAATCAGTGAAATCTTATCTAAAGCCTGTCATTATCTCAGGTGTAAATTGCTTATGGCAAAAGCATACAGCAAAACCCAATTCCTTTGTCCCTGGACAAGCAAAGGCAATATTTTTCAAAGCTGAGGGGATCTTTTCCAAATCAGGGAAAGTATAGGAGGACACCAAAGACTTCACTGGTTAGTTGAGAATCTCAGGAATATTAATCAATTTGTACCCAAAATAAGCAAGGGAAAATAAAAGATTAACAAAGTGACACTAATGGGAAAAAAAGAAAAGGAAAAGGAAAAGGAAAAGAGGATAAATAACAAATCCAGAAAAAAAAGTCAGGATTTCAGGAAAACTGTGGTAAGGAAGAAAGGAACATTTGTGAGTCTGTAGAATGTTAAAATTTCTCTAAAAGGTGGAAAGGGGAGAATGTGTTCATAGCATAAAACATAACCAGGCAGAATCTGCATTTGTTCTCATTTTCCTCCCTACTTCAGCTTCCCATCTAGACAATCCATAACCACTCTGAATGTAATTAACAGTACTTTAGATCAGCTGCTTTACAATTCTTTTTAGCAAATATTTATTTCTAGCTGAAGCCTCAAAGCGCAACTGGTTACAAAGTCCTTACATAATGGAAATCTGGACAGCCATATTGTATTTTATCAAGACTTCATGAATCCTTTAAAATTGTCATAGAAAAAATGTACAAAGAACATCACAGTGGAACAACGTGAGGAAAATCAGAAGTTTTATAGTTAGTTTTGTGTATTTCACATCTTTAGTTGTCCAACCAAAAGTTACTGTCCTAAATAAGCTTTCATAAGAAAGTGCTGTATTATTAATTTTCCATGCTATGATTAAACAAGTGAAAAAAAATCTGTGTGACCTGATCAATATAATTTTTTTGCTGAAGAAAAGGTATCATTCAATTTTGCACTTGAAAAATCAAAGAGATGTTCTCCTTCACACATGTAAAATCAGGAGAGACTTCACAATACATTTCCCCTTAATTTGTTATGCTTTAAAAATGACAGGACGTAAAGCTGCATTCATAGTCATGGCATTCCATGCTCATGGCACTTGTGTAGATTATTTGCTGAATGATTTATTCTTCATAAGATACAGATATCAAATATTGAGATATTCTGGAAATGTTCAGTAAGAATATCAGTTTTAAAATCTCAGAATACTACGCATTATAAAAGATAACTTTCATTTGAAAAAAGTTGCTGAGCTCTGAATTGCAGAATTTTTTTATATATAATGTTCCTTTTGACTGCTTTTTAAAAAGAATTACTTAAATTAAAGGTTAAAATAATTAGGAAATATTTTATGAATGGTTCTGCGTGAAAAAAAGTGTTCTGCAAACAACTCTATTACAGAAAGATAACATTACAATTAGCAAAATTAGCCAAATATTACAATTATCTTGAAAATCCACTTCTCTTGAAAAGATTTTTATTATTTTGAGCTCACAAAACTATCAAAGATTCAAGCCTGACAAAACTTGGGGCTATTTAAATACTATAATAGCATTTAAGTAACGCATGCATTGGAAGAAGAATTTGAAAAAATAACAACCCACCCAGTTGTCATGATATTGAAGTTTTTTTATGGTCATAGTGCAAGGCAAAACTTTCTTTCCATTCAGCTAAATACTTTTGCAACTCATTTCTGATTTTGACATCTCATACTGCTTTTAAGTGTGTTAATGAGTAATTTGAGTGTTCAAATTTTATAGTATAATTCCATCAAAGAAAAATGAAACAACATTCAACATCCACAACAGCAAGACATTTAAGTATCTTAACACTTCCAACTTCACAGAAGAATTAACTCATCATCTATTGCTGCATGTGGTAGATATTTCATTTATTACTTTCAGAGTGGAGCTGGAACAGACAGTTTTTATTATAGAAATCCAGCCTGCTCAGCTGTCTTCCATACTTATCCTCAGTTGATATGTTATTAATTACACTCAAAGAAACATATCAGATTATATAAATCTAAATGTGTTGGTATTCTCTTTAATATTTATGTTGTGAGCGATGCTTACATAATTTAAATTATTTTGGTTTTAGCACAACTTCTTTCTTGGGATGATTTTTCCAACAGGGAGCCAAGAAGCTATGTTGTCTGGCATTTTATAGATATAGCAGTTACTTATATTAGAGAACCAAAGGAAGAAGAAATATAAGAAAAAAATATTTGCCTAGATTCTCAAAGAAATTGAGACATTTTCCCCTAAAGGGTAGTTGAAAGCAGTAACAGTTCTGAAAGAAGTCAAGAAAAAGAATCCTAGGATGAATATTTAGAGCAAAACCAAATAGGATTTCATCAATTCATTATGATCACTACATAAGGTAATGGAAAAGTGAACAATTAAGAAATGCTTCATACCACATACTTTTAACTTCAGATTCAGACAATAAGCCTGATAAAGTTGATGCAGACGCAATACATTCTCCAGATTAAAAAGATATATACCTTAATCTCCTTAAGTTCCCTCAAAGACCTACACAACTCATCAATAGAATTAATGATTTCTTTGTACTTTAATATGGCTTTTTCAACATACTTCTTTCCTTCTTCAATACCTACAAAGGTAAAAAAACATGAAAGTAGAACAGAATGCCTCAAACAGTTGTATAACAATTTACTTTGCAACCCAAATATACTCTAATTACATTTTTCTGTGTTTTGTTTTGTTGTAGGAGTTCTGTGATCTGCAATCCTACTTCTTACTAGCATGTTTGAGGTGGGCCCTCATAGTCACTGCAGGTCTTCTGCTAGGCTTCTCCTTGAACAAAATTACCTCTGTCTGGTTAGCAACATTGCTTTAAAAGATACTGAACTTGTAAAGTGTCTCCTAAACTAGTTGTCTTATTATACAGTTAGGAGGCACTTATATCCCTGTTATAATAAATAAAAGAAAAAAAGGTAGGGTGGAGAAGCTTTTTCCCATGTAATGACTTAAAAAATACGAAGCGCCTCCTTTCTTCCAGTGTTTCCAGTCAACTGGTGTCAAGAATCTGTTCTGTCAGCTTCTTTCCTACAGAATGTAGGAATACTTAAAATATCAAGAAGTTAAAAAAAGGAAGAGGAGGGGTGGGAAGGAAGAGGGGGAAAAAGTGATCTGTGCTCTCTAAATAGTTTCTAAATTAGAGGAATTTAAAATCACGGCCTGACTCTGTTGATACACAGTATATCCTTGCTTGGATGGTCATCTTACCTTTGGATAAAATAACATCAACAAGTATGTAAACATTACAAGTTTAAACAACAAAGAAAAACTTTTGTTGTTTTGCTGACCTTCATTCTTTGGTCAATAATGTTTCAAATAAATACAACTGCAAATAGAGTATTTGTTACAATCTACATTTTTTGCTAATAAATGTTTAAGAAACTTGGCAAATAGTTATTTATAGCGTTAATGTAAAAAATTCACTCAGCACTAAGGTATATCACTGTAATATATTTTGGCTTCAAAGGCTTGCCTGTTATGAGATAGCATAAGCCATGTAGTCTTAATTCCAAGCTCATAAATATTACAAGGACAGTCACATTTGATTTCCAGGTGAACTCAGGTTGTATACACAAAACCAAGTAACTATCGGACTGCTGAGTACTTTCATATTTTTTAATTTTTAAAGATTTGTTCTGAAATCCTTCACCTCTTCCAGTCAATACTTGAAATCAATTGTTTATTTTTAAAATTTCATAAGATCTTGTTTTTAAATGAACAAATCTAGGAATCTGCTTACTCCTGTCTTAAGTTGCTGCATTTTTTTTTCCCTGCATTACATTACCAGACAGCTCCTCACCATATAACTGCTTAGCAAGGTCTGTAATCTGCTGAATTTTTATTTCCTGTTGAGGCACTGCAGGCTCAATAAACTTATTGAATTGCTTGTAGAGAGTCTCTATTGCTTCTCTTGTTTCGCACTCTGCAGAATACTTGCCAACTCTAATGACTGTTGCACTCACATCTTCAAACCAAAATTGACACTGAAGGATAAAAACACTGCATTATAATAAATTATCAGCAGTTCAAGCTTTTGAAGAATAGACTGGACTAATCTTAGATTTTCCATAATCTGTGGCATACAGTATGTCTTCAATTTTCCAATTTTAATCTGAAAAACATTTGTTCAGTACAAATGCTGCTTCAAATATTAATAGCTGCTAAATTTTCTTTAAACACTGTATCTGTGTTCACTTGCAAGCATGCTGAAGTTATTAGTTAACGCTTCTGCACACATACATTTTATTTCTGGGTTCTTTCCACCTTGTATATCAACTGACTAATTTCATAAGCTTTGTATCGTGGCCACAGATATACTTCTGTAAGGGCAGTGAGGTTGCTTAGATTTAGACTACGAGCAAACAAGGATTTTGGTCTCAGCAACCATTCAAGTTGCTAGTAATCTTTCTAATGACAAGAATGGGGTTTAAAACACACACATAATAAATGATTTTGGTTAACAATACTTAGAGGATAGAATCTGTTGTTCACCCTGTATCATCTCTATTATGTCATTACAGCAAGCAGCTAATAATCACCCTTCTATTGTGCCACCAAATTCAGTATTGTACACTCTGCCTGTTCCTGAAAGAAAAACTCTTGAGTAAAAGCTGATATTTTACACTGCGTAAAGAAAGCAATCTTAAATTTCAGATCTAGGAAATAATCTATTTCCCTCAAAGTAAGTGAGGAGTTTAAAAATGCAAATGCACAACAAATTGTAACAAATTGCTTTGCTAAAAATACATGACCCATTGATCACTAGACAATTAAAACATCTTCTAAACAAAACATTAGTATTGTGATCTATCATTAGGGGAATTTATTTGTCATGTATTTAGATCACTTTGGAGATATGAGCAGTATTATTTCTAAAAATAAACGATGACAGGACTGTGCTTGCCTCACAGCAGATGCACCAACACAATGTGGTAGGATGGAAATTACTGTTAAAAATGTTTTTTTTTTCTTTTTTTTTTTAAAAATGGCAATGCTTGAGGCAGCCTTCAGACACATTAAAGTTACACAAGTCTCCAAAAAGACTTAGACTGCAGTTCAGAAAAAAATGCTTACCAAGTACACTAAAAAAAAACGTTTTACATTTCAATTCCAGAATTACACATCACACAGACAGCCCTTCCTGACAACTAACAAAGTGGGTATTTTGATAACTTGGCTTTTGTGGTTTGACAGCTATCAAGGAGAGCTTGTGGCACTTTCTATGTTGCCACAGAATACACTTAGAGAAAATGAACTCATAAGTATGATCATAGATGCTAGATCGTTATGAAAGTCATATTGAGATTGAGACCCCAGTAGTATGCATAGCAACGCAAGAATGTGGTCACATTGCATGGGGCTTTCCCGTTTTCTCTATGAAGTTCCAAAGTAAAACTACAAAAATATTTACCAGTCCACTTTTGGAAGTCACAGACTTTGCCTGAAGTAATTATAAGCACTTTTATCTATCTCGGTCCTAGATGTTACAGCCATAGTAAGGACCTCAGTTCTACTAGTACCTCATCCATCATCTGTTGCAGATGCTCCATGAGATCCAGATTTTGCTTGTAATCCTCCACAACTTTAGTAAAGTTACTCAGCTGGTTTTGTAAGTCACTAATTGACCCCAAGAGGACTCTAGTATTAAGTTCATTGGCTACAGAGCCAATTACTTTCTTCTCTAAATTTTCCATCTTCTTTTTAAGAATCTGTTTAAAAGATACAGTAATGTTAAATATGGCAACAAAAATACCTCTATTTTTAGAAATAATTAGTAAAAAACATTGAAAGAAAACCACAAACATTTCTGGTCCTGTGTTTTAAAATTTACAAGTACAAACTGCTTTTTCAATAATCAAAGGAAAATGGAAGGTCTTTTCAATGCTGATTAAAATCAATGTAAATTATTTTTATTAAAGGCAAAATTTGGTTATATTTTTCAGCTTAAAAATAAACAAAAATCTGTAGTAAAAAAAAATTGAGATCTTACACAAAGTAACTTTAATTGAATCTAGAAATTAAAAAATACTACTAAGGCTTTGGAGTCTGTGACTACATATGAGTCAATTTAAGCATGTCCTACAATATTAACATCTTGCTTGAGAATCTGATGATTCTGAAAATCTGAAATTTCCAAGTAAAAAGTTGTGATGGAAGAGACTGGCAGAGTGGCAGAGCAAGTAAAAGAAAACCTGCTAGTTCCAACTGGCAACTAAAAAGGTCATTGGAGACTCTGAAAGAGTTTTTTTGAGTGAATGTCAAGAGGCTAGTAAGGTTCTATGGCGCAAATAAGCATGACCAACTCCAGGCAATGGATGCAGAAAAAGGTTCTAAAGACTTATATGAGGAAATGAGAAAGGCAAGAAAGTAGTTGGATGCAAAAGGGAATATGTGTGTGGATTTATTGTTGATTTTGATGGGGTATTAGAGTTTTTTTGTTTCTTGTTTGTTTGTTTGTATTGTGGGTGGTTTTTTTTGTTTATTTAGGTTTTGGCCTTTTTTTTTTTTAAGGAGAGGGAAGACTAAGTCACACATTGTGAAGGAACAGAAGCAAGAAGAATAAAATTAACTAGAAAAATAATGAACAATAAAAGGAGTGAACACAGGGAAGTCAGAAATTTAGGTAAGATCATTTCACTGAAGGAAATGGAAAAATAAAAGGAACAGAAAATGCAAAATGGCTCAGTCAGTGACTGAGATGGGAAGGATACAAAGTTGAGTGAAAGGGAAGCTCACAAAACATTTTGGATCTCCTCTGATCTGCTTGGGACAGACAACAGCAATTCAACCAGCGAAGCCTCCAATAAAACAAAACTTTCTAATATTACCTGTATTTTATCTGCATATATCTCAACTTGCTGAATCTGTATTTTAAGTACTTTCAGATTTCGAGCTTTTTCAGCTTTCTTCGTATAGTTAAACTTCAAATTGTTAAATTTTTTTTTGAGATCCTTAAATGATTCTCTGAGCTGAAACACAGTAAGTACATTTTGTTAGTAAAAGAGAATCCAGCACACTTCTATTCAGGTTTTATTAACAGATGTTTAAAAGACTATAGTCTGAACACTGAAAATGTAGTACTGAAATTAATAATGTTATGCCATGTCATAAAGCATCCTCATTTCTATAAGTATGGTAGCACAGAGATTCTGCCTAACAGATACCCAAAGAAAGCCTCATCTAATTACAGCTAGATAGATTTGGTAGCACATAACAATATTATTACCAGTTAGCACTGACTTGGTGCAGCAAGCTCAACATTAGTGAAAATGATTTTTATAATAATATAAACTAAGATGAATTAGTAGCATCCTTGTCTTTCAAGACTTTTCAGAAAGGCTTGTATCAGCTGCAATTATTACTATTAGTTATATTAAATTTGCTATAAAACTATTTTGTTATTTAGATGGATTGTGGCTACATTTTCTTTAATCGACAAAATATTTTTAAAATTCACACTGATAGGAATAACACTGATGAAGCTCTAGGAAGCTACACTTTCCTTTATACATACATGGATCAGATGCATTACCAATTTACCAGAACAAGTTTAATACACATCAAAGAAGAGCACTATATGATCAATATAATTTTAAACGCAGTGTTTATTTACCATGGGAACAAGTTATAATGTAAGTGTTTGGGGTTTATTTCAGTACTATTTACCTATTTGCTTTAATATCCTTTTCCAAGACTGCCCTTAATAAACCACATATCATTCTTTGCATCATATAAATAAGCAGATCAAACATACTCAGCTAAACTATCTTTAAAGAACTATGGATTATTTAAGTAGCATTTTTTCAATATTTTCTCTTTGAAAGCTATGTAATTTCCATTTTTGTTTACAAAGACAAAAAATACTTTTAGACATTACAGATACTTTTGAATGCATTTAAGCAATGGATAAAAGAAGTAGACAAGTAAAAAACCTGCTTAAAATATGCTGCTGGTACCTTATAAAAGGCACTATTTTAATTACATTGTTATGCCATGATCCTATTTTTAAATTAATTCATAAAATCTGAAATAGAAGAATATAAGAAGTACTGCAATTTTTTTTTTTAGAATTCTGTATCCTTTGGGTTGCCAATTTTTTACTTTTAGGACAATGTAGAAATACATTATGTAAAATGGTATAACGTAAAATATTTTATTTGATTAGTGTTAACAAGGTCAGGTCACATCCACAGTTTGATATTTAATTTACATATTTGAGGCACTTTTTTATATTAAAAAGCCCTACAAACTTCCCCCTGCCCTCCTCGTCCTCCTTGTCAGAGAGTCCATGGAGTAATGAATGCTCATTTTGCAGCTACTCTTATTGGAACAGCTAGCAATTAAACATTATTATTATTGCATACTAATGTTAATCCATCAAGGAATATATTTTTCATTTTCATTTCATCTAGTGGGATGTTGCCACATTACTGCAGAATAGACAAATGGTGTTCATTCAGTGTAATAGAAAAAAAAGGAATTCTATCACTGGCTCTGTGATCTCCAATTAATTTAAGCTCTTTATCCCACCTAAGTACACAATAATAAAATCTATCTAAACCCCCTCTGTTAATAAAATCTACTCTGCAGAACAATGTTTTGTATTCAGAACACAAGAGCCTTATTTGCTGGTTAATTTTGAGGAAAAGCAGCAATAAGCAAGAGTTTATTTTAGCTCATTTCACTGGCTTATGCACATATATAGGTTACTGATCGTTTATAAGGCCAGAGGCTCTCCTCCTAGCAGTATGTGAAATCAGATCACCTTGTTTCAGATATGATATCTCATGTGTCAAAGGTCTGCAGCTGCTGTCACTCATCTCTCTTAGCCCCAGTGGAAAAACCATATTCAGCTCAGACTTGTACATTACTCCGTCAGAGTGCATGTACACAATTCCTGTATCATCAACAATCGTGCCAAATATGATACAGAGCTGCCAATTTTTAGAAATCCAAATGTAACTCAGTTTCCCACTATTTTCCACAAAATTAAATGAGAAATACTAAAGGAACTATAAACCCTAATATGCTTCAGTGACTTCAGCCCACAAGTTTAGTGGAACTTTAACTTGTCCATTGTGTCATAGCCATAAATCAGGCAGCTGTTCCTAACTATAGCTGGCCTGTCATAGATAGAGAATGATAGTAGAGGAGAGGGGTTTAGGTGCCAATTGCTCCCATTTATCACACAACTGCAAAATACATGGAAAAAGCAAGTTATAAAGCTGTGTTAAACATTTAATCTTTTTTACAGTAGAGTTCCAGTAAAACATTTTGAATTCCTGTGCAAGCCACCCTAGGAAGGCACTTCAATGTTGTTAGCCACTTACCTTTCTCTTTTTATTCATACATTAAACATTTAGTAGCACTAGCAATCAAAACAGCCCATGAGAGCAGGTTGCTGAATATAGGTTTTTAAAGTGGCAAAAATTAAAGAACAGCCATCCAGAAAGTGGGAAGAAAGAAAAGGCATTTAATTCTGGGACCGCAATCAAAATAAATTACAAGGTGATAAACGTGCTAAGTATCAGTTCCTACTTACTTGTGTACAGAGGTAGCTCATTACTGTCTTTGATTAAAATCCACATTTTCAATCATACCTTTCCATAAATGTATAAACCATGATATGATGAAGAGGAAAGAAGTGAGATAACTGCAGGGAGCTGAGAACCTACTTCAGGATATTACTCTTCTGTTGCAAGTTTTGTGCAGACATGCATAAATGTTATTTCCAAAGTGATCACCTAAAGAAAAGGCTTTTTCATTGCAAAGGTTATCTTATGTGTCACTTATAACCCCATGAACAGATTCAGTGTAGTATAAAGCTACGGTTAAACTGAGGCTTGGCTCATGTCTGTCACAAATGGTTGCGGTGTAATGCAGTGAAGTTACAGCTCTTTGGAGGCTGCTACTTCAGCTAGTCATTAAAGCAGAAAGCCCAAACTGGCATACAAAGATCCCAAAGGTCACATGAGCTTTTGTTATAGGTTTCAAAGATGTGCAAGGCATAAATCCATTTTTAAATTTAAACAGGAGAAGGCACAGAAAAGGCACACATTTTACTCTTCTGTCCTCCAAAACTCATTTTATATATTCTTGGCTATAAATTTAAGTACATGTTTTCTTGATTTTTGCAGAAGCACTGATATGTTACAAACACAGGGAGCTAGCCAGCTCCTCCAAGTATGATATTCCCAAACACCAGTAAGTCCCAAACAACAAAGCCCTTGTTTACATGCTTTATTTACATGGTTGATCCACCACATTAAATGTAAATTAATTAAAGTGCTTACAGGAGAATCCCAAACATTTTCAGTCAACTTTAATGCTTGCTTTGTACACTGGTAAATCACAACTAAATTGTCGGACGTCTGTTTAGTATGTGACAGCTATGAACAGCTGCTTCTTGCTCCTCGCACATGAAATATTTATTTACTTTGAAATAACTATTCCTTTACCTTCTATTATGTTTGACAGGTCAGCTAGATACTACTAATGCTGGAACAAATTTCTGATGTTAAAAGTAACAATTTAAAATGCTGAAGTGAACAATCTTGAAGTAGTTCAGGGTCTGGTTTCTTGATCCTTAAACAGAATTAGTTACAAATACTTAATGGGAAAAAAAAAAAAGGAAGAAAACAAACCAAAAACCAAACCAACCAACCAACCAAATAAAAAAACCCCAAAACCAAAAAGCAAAACCCAAAACAAATAAAAAACAAAAAGAGAAGAAGAAAAATGGCAGTGAATTAATGCATATACAGGTATATTAGTCAAGTATTTCTTTAGGAAATACCTTCTATTCTAAGAAAAATGTATCCACACACCAGATTTCTATATTTTGGTTAGTTGACATTGAAGCTTCAATTAGGATTGGGGATGACAGGTTTTAACTTAAGCAGGCAACATGGCTTTCCCAACATACAATGACGAAAAAAGCCTCAGTAATTATCATTGTAATTTAAAATATTTTATGCAAATACTTTGCAGAGTCCATTAACTATGAGAACCTAATGCATTACATTTTGCATTATATGACATGGCGTAAGACATGTCACTACCACACTTTTCCTTTAAACTTGACAGAGACAGAAGGTGGATACTTTTCACGAACACACAAAAATATGTTGTAAAAGAAAAGAAAATCCAAATAACAGTTTCCTCATTAAAAATAGGAGGGATAAAATTCTCAGTCAGCTCTATACTTTGATGATTTAAAGAAAATGCAGTATTTTTTTCAGGTGTGGATTTACTTAGTGAAAGATAAAATAAGAAATCATAAATTTCAGGGTTCTGTTTCCACTATGTTTCACACTACAGGGAACATTAGTGTGATATTCTCCCAGGTAAGAATCCAGTTTCTGTATTTCATGGATGCTCAGAAGTACAATCTACAGCACATTAAGTGTAAAGGCCATCAGCCTCTTATTTTAATGGATCACTCAAAGAAAATTCTATGGAATATTTTTCCTAAATTAATTTTGCTGAGACCTACCCAGTCCAACCTGATAAATTGTGAATAAATTTGTATTTGTCTTACTAAGATGCTATGTTAATAACCATATTAACTAATTTTTTTAACATAAGTTACATAATACTAATTTCTACTGTCTTGTGCTAAAGAACATTTCCTTTTGTTCTAGCAGGTTTTAAAGTATCATTTCTTGGGTTTCTGAAGAATTGTTAAGTATGAAATTATTTTAAATTTTTCATTAAAAGACTGAAAGTTCTAGTAGCTTTACAACTGCAATATATGTAAATACTACATTTGTTTGAAACTTTAGCTTTGTAAGAAAGAAAACTGAAGACTCTTGTATTTCAAAGGAAACTTTGAGAGCTGAAAGTCAAAGAAAATGCTGCTGTTCTGTTTCTTGTGGTACACTGGAAGCACTTTATTGCCCACCCAACAACTTTATATAATCCTGAACTGCAAAGGTAAGGACCATAGATTATTTAGATTGTGATATATATATGTATATATATATATATCATAGATTTGATATATATATCCTATCATAGATATACATCATGTAGATATATCATATATATATCAGATCACAGATACGCGTCATATTATTCTGTGCGTATCCAAGGTTCCTGGTAAAATGAAAATAAACTTTTCTGTATACATATGAAACGTTCAGCCTGGAGAAGAGAAGGCTGCATGAAGCAGCCTTCCAGTATCTGAAGGGGGCCTATAGGGATGCTGGAGAGGGACTCTTCGTTAGGGACTGTAGTGATAGGACAAGGGGTAATGAGTTAAAACTAAAACAGGGGAAGCGTAGATTGGATATAAGGAGGAAATTCTTTCCTATTAGGGTGGTGAGGCACTGGAATGGGTTGTCCAGGGAGGTTGTGAATGCTCCATCCCTGGCAGTGTTCAAGACCAGGCTGGACGAGGCCTTGAGTGATAAGGTTTAGTGTGAGGTGTCCCTGCCCATGGCAGGGGGGTTGGAGCTAGATGATCTTAAGGTCCTTTCCAACCCTAACTATTCTGCGATTCTATGATTCTATGATTCAGGGGAATGATAAACAGGATTACAGAACACATGTATTACAGAATACAACAGCCCTTCTAGCATTCATTTAATGTGTTGAAATTCACCTTGTTTACCTCATTTATCTCTTCTTGAGTGGTGCAGTGCTGGAACTGCTTTGAGAGCTCTTCCTCATACTTATCAGCTTTGGAGCGCCAGTCAATGCTATCACACTCAAATCTAGCAAGTTCTTGCTTCAGATTCTTTACAGAAACATTCAAGCAATTCTACACAGGGAATAGACAAAGAAACTTATGAAATTCAGGAAATGCATCAATTAAACCAAATTAATATTAAAATAATTTTGAAGCAGAACATCCCTTAGTGATATCAGTCATAAAGGGCTAAACCATTAAACCTCCACTGTAGGGAGAGCAATTACGTAGCAGTTTAAATCAGTAGTAGTATGATGAGTAGTTTTGGGTCAAAGTCACAACTCCCATATGGTGTCTTCTCTGAGCAAAGAGGAAGTAGCTTACTCCAGTCCTTTAGCACCTGGAGATTAGCTCCTTTCTGCTGTCAATCAGTTCATGGTGTCTGAAGAGCACACTGCTGATGTCAATAACCTAGGCAGGTCATAAGGGAATGTCTTGCTTTCTCCCTAGTAAACAAATACAGAGCAATGACAGTCTTGCTCTGAATAACTAACTCCTTTCTAAAGCGATACACATCTTGCCATGCAAATCAGTCTTGAATCCACTAATAGGTAGATTATATTTCTGTTTTGTTCTTTTGTTATTCTTTCTTTATAGGAGAATATCTATGCAAAGCAAAATTTACAAAGTAGCACAAGTCTAATACATAAATGTGACATTGAAGAAATCACTAAGAGGGGCTTGAACTGCACAACGAATACTAGAGAACAGAAAGTCATGCTATTTTGCTTCCAAGCAATGCTATTTTAAGATTAATTTCCTCCCTGTATCAAATCTATTTCAACTTTCCAGGGTAAAATATGTTCACAGACCATTAAAAAGTTAAAGCAAGATTACAAATAAATTACTCTTCTCTTTGTAAAAGAAATTTATAATGTGAGTAACTACTGAAGAATAAGTTTCATCATTCCTGGATGTTTCATTTAATGACTATATATCTGCAAACTCAAAGTAGAAATTAAAAAATCCAGCTGTCTTACGTTTTATATTTTGAGCTTTTTAAAAGGCATCTTGAACCTCTGTATTTACTTTCTCAGAGTTTTAGTATATTTTGTGCATCTAAAATTCATCCAGATAGTTTCAATATTCTTTCAGATTTGTCCTTGATTTCATAATTATAATTATAAACATATAAAAATAAATATTATAATATATTTATAATATAATATAGATACATATAATATGTATATAATATAAATATATATAGCATAATATAAATAATAAATAGTTATGAATATAATTATAATTCTACTCACAGGTTGCTGCACTGCAGACAGGATATCCACTCCCTGGGTAATAAGTAGTTTGTATAGCTGTCTGATCTGTGCATGTTTCTCCTGAGCATTCACAAGGCAGGCTTTAGCATGATGCACATTTTCAGGGGCCTCACATGTTTCAGGAACATCCAGTTCTCCTAATTTTGATAGACATTCCAGCTGGAATATATTAAAACCACTGTGTGTTTAAAATAATGTGAAAGGAGGCTTACAATTCCCTCCTTACCTAAACATGCTACCCTAAATTTGTTGACATGGGTTGAAGTAACTAAATTTGGGTTCATATCTGAGTTTTAAATACTCCAAATTTCATGCAATTTTAGACCCAAAATTTTAATTCTGATCACCAGGCAGGTTAACGCTGTTTGCTTGGGAAAAAAAAATAAGATGACAGGCACCAAAACCAGGAAGAGTTTAACTGTAATGAGAAGAAAATGTATTTTAAAAGATTATACTCACTTCTTTTTTAATGTGATGGAACTTGACTGTCTTGTTGAAAATCTCTTCATATTCTGTCATGGTGTCCTTTAGAGTTTGATGGAAATGAATAAGCTCACTTATTCTCTCAGAATTCTCTTTCACAGGAAATCCTTTCTGACTTGGCAATTCTAATAATTTTGTCAGGTACTCAAGCTCAGCATTCAGTTGCTAGAAAAAAAAAAAGTACAAAGAAAAAGTTACAGCATACAAATATATTTGCAACAAAATATTTACACAAATATATTTGCAAGTTTTACCTTACAATTTGATGAAATAACAATCTAATAACAGTAAATTACCTTGGGAAAAATCAGTGCCATGCTCTTTAAAACATCCTCCACAAACTTTACTTTTTGCAAGGTGTGAATCTCAGCTAGCTATCGCTCAGAAACAACCTTGAATCAAAACACGTAAAACTGACATGTAGGGAAACTGCAAACTGAATTGGTGAAACTCAGTGTCCTGGGTTCAGCAGTAGCAGTCATTTTTCTCCTTCTTGGTAGCTGGTGTAGTGCAGTGTTTTGACTTTCAGCTCGGGAACAGAGCTGATAACAATGATGTTTTGGTTTGGCCAAGGACTTTGTGAGCCTCATGCTCTGCCAGGGAGGAGGGGAAGCCAGGAGGAAGCAGAGACAGGACACCTGACCCAAACTGACCAAAGAGCTATTCCATACCACAGCACGTCATGCCCAGGATGTAACTGGGAGTTAGCTGGAAGGGCTGGGAGACTGCAGGGTTGGAGGAGGTATCGGTCGGAGCTTGGTCGGGCCTGGGGAGCGAGTTATCGGTCAGCTGGTGCTGAGGTGTTGTATTCTCTTCCCTTGTTATTTCCTTTATCATTATTATCATTGGTGGTAGCAGTAGTGATTTGTGTTATACCTTAGTTACTAAACTGTTCTTATCTCAACCTGTGGGAGTTGCATTCTTTTCGATTCTCCTCTCCGTCCCTCCGAGAGCAGGGGGAGGGCAAGAAAGGAGGGGGGGAAGTGAGCGAACGAATTACCTGACTGGGTTTAAACCACGACACTCAGAGGTGTTATGAAGTTCAGTATGACTTACCTCAGCCTCTAACCAGCTCTAACTCAAAAATGTGAAGCTGATACTCTCCTTGTACTTCTACCACTCCAATGCTTGTGTGTCACTTTAATACGCAGCTAACACTGCACCAGATGTTCTCTGGATACTAAAGGTAAAATTTCTTTCTTTCTTACCTTACAAACACATGCAAATCCTTCCTCCTGGAAAAGTAACATAAAACATCAAACACTGCAGCCCCAGAAACTCTGTCTGGGGTCACTGTGAATCTTTACTGTGCCAAAAAGAGATTTTGGTCTACCATGCACTTCACTAGCTTAGTTTTTCACCTGATGCTGTGGTTTCATTTGGTGAAGCTTTTTTTGTAGTTCCAAAACAATAAAAGGGTCATTTCCAAGGTCAACTGTTACTGCAAGCTGAAGTGCCTCCTGAAGAATCTCTAATCCATGGGTAGTCTAAAAGATAATAAAACAGTTCAGTGTCTCCATCTATAGTATAGTGAAGAAAAAATAAAAAAAAAAAAAATTAAAATCTAAATTTGTAACAAGACCCCTTCCCAGAGCACACAAATGTTGTCAGTAAAACCTCAAATCCTATAGGAAATCTTCAAGATAGTGTGCAAAAATGATCAGACACCAAGGTCAGAGTACCCATACACACATATTTTCTGTAATAGAAGATGTCGTAGTTTAGTGATAAGTAGCACAAGACAAACAGCAGCAACAAATATCTGGTCCTAGCCTAGCTAGTGTTGCTTTCAGGAGCATGGCACAACATCCCTGTGCCAAGGAGATTTCAGTCTTCTTTTGTTATGAACATGGTTGGATTTGAGTTTAGTAACTATTAAGAGACAATTTAGTTTAGTAACTCTTAAGTCACAATGAAAATGTGCTTTTTAAAAACAAAACAAACCCCCAACAAAGCTAAAAAACCCTAAAGCACTGCTGGTATAGTATGAGGATTTGATTAAAATTTCAGATTTGAAGTGGGGACTTGTAGCTTACTAATCATCTATTTCTCACATGACAGATATAATAATTGATGAGACAGTCACAGACAAACTAATAACCATGAATAAATGTTTGCCACATTTGCTTTCTTTCTAGTCAATCTACTTACAGTTTTCAGCTGCTCTTTAAATATCTGGTGCTGTTGCTTGATGGGTTTTACTTGAGTAATTTTAAAATTCCAGATTGCCCAAAGATCAGTCAGTTCTTTCTTTTCTTTACTCAGATTAACAATGACATCTTCTGTTACTCGTACAGATTTTTCTACTTTTAATATTAAACTCTTATTTACCTGGCAAATAAACAGACACATTTTTTTCCACAAATGTTTTTATAAAATGCAATTAAAACTTCATAATTTTATAGTCTCAAAAACGCTTAATAAAAATCTATTCTAAAGTAGATTCTTCAAAAATTTCTGGTACGCTGGGTGCCTTTAAAAACACATAGATCAACAGAATTTCTCTATTGAGGACGTGGCTGATGTTAAAGTTAAAAACAAAACAGGTAAGTAATGACTGAATTTTTGCCATCTGATGACTCCAACTCTCATACAAAATGATTTCCGAATAGACAAAACTACCCAAAATGGCCTTTTGGGCAATTGCAACTGAAACTGAAGTGAATGAAGAAAAGAGCACTCCTTTCTGCTGACAGATGAAGCAGCACTGAAGCATGGGAGGAATAAAGTATTTAGCATTTGAACATTCAGCGTTTTTTCCTCTTTTTAACAGAGCCCATATCAGAAATCTCAAAAAACTAGGTAATGCTGTTTCTGCTTTCCAGATTTCAGAACTTTTCTTTTAAATAAGTGTTCATAAATTACTTGTATGACGTGTATCTTCCAGACATTTAAAAGCTACAATCTGAGAATATAATGGGAACAGAGTAGCACAAAACATGGTGGCAGCACAGATCCTTAGAGATAATATCCGAAGGTATGTTAAGACTTCAAGTGACTGCAGTGCAACCTCATCTTCACACATATTCAGCTTGCCTTTACACTGACTATCTCATCTGTACCTGGCTGTACCCAGCTGTGATAGCACACAATTTAGCTTACACTAGCTGCCTGGCACTTTCCCTCCTTAGAGTAGGTTTTTCCAGTTCATCTTGCATGCTGCTGTATGTTGCCAACACCATCCCCTCCTCCTCACTCTAATGTAACTGCTCCCAAGTCAGTCTTATAAATACAGAAAGAACAGCTGGGTGTCCAGGCTGTCTACATTAACTGGGATCGCTTTAGGAGGAGTGACTTAGGGAATGACTGCACATCTCAAATGATTATCTCATGAAGAAGTGCTGGAAAATTAGCTAGGGATGCCTAGATAGTACATCTGAACTCAAGACAGAATGTAAAGACACTAGGAAAGATTATCTGTAAGGAAGTAGCTCTAGCATCCATCTCTTTAGAACCTCGTACACTCAATTAGTAAAGATTGCCTGCTAATGGAAGTAAAATAAAATTAATATGTACTTGCATATATGCTGTTTTCCAACATGAAAAAAAAACCCAGATAAGTATGTATTATATCTGTAGGCATGTACTGGATCATTTATTAAGGGCTCTGTCATTGTTAAGCACAAAACTTTTTATGTTACTTATAATGCCATTAGCACTCAAATAATACTTCCGTATTTTAAATATGTATAGCAGCATTAGTCCCTTTAAAACTAGGTACTGGAGAAATCACAATCCATCAGTCAGAACTAGGATTAGACCTCATCACAGGCAAACATCAAATATTCAATGCAGTTTTATCAGATTATACTCACCATTTTTATTAAATTAAGAAACCTGCAACCCATGTCTTGGATGGAAAAAATCTTTTTTATAGTCTTTTCCCACTGACTGTTAGCTGTCTCCATTGCAATTTTATTTTCAGCCTCCTTGTTTGTTTGTGATGGTTCTAATTTATAGAATTCCTTCAGAGTTTGAATATCATCATTTATCTACAGAAAAATACAGAATAAAAATAAATTGAGCTGCTATAATCAGAAAGCATGTAGGCATAGCAAAACTGATTAAAAGCTTCTCAATTTTTTCCAGGTTTTAAGATCTATTATCCTCCCTAAAAAAATCTACACAAATATGAAATAGGAAAAAAGTTTTAAATAACCTGTAAATTAGTGGACGGCGAACAGACAGGTGGCAGCAATTGTTCCGTTTCTGTCACATATCAATGCGTCAATATTATAAACCAGTGTGTATATATATATATATATATATATATATATTTAATTTAAAACCCCTTCAGAGGACTAGGTACTTCATTGGAAGTAGTGCAAGACAGCAGAAAAAAATTATATCAACATATGATAAATGTCTACAGCAACATATGATATGAAATATTTTTAAAACTATATGAAGCAAAATCAGTACATTTAGGTGAGAGCACATACACATAAGCATTTTTATTGCATATATAACGAGAGAGGACATGTGTGCAGGAGAAAGTAAAAAATTCAATTATAATACTTTCTACAATGACAATTTAAAACAGTTGAAAACCTGTACATAAACTAGTCATTAGGTTGATGCAAGTTCAATGATGAGGGCTGCTTGCCCTGATGGAGCTGATCTCCTTTAAGGTAAAAAGGAACTTATAAAGACTTGCAGTGCTTCTGTGGCACATTGTCTACTGGATTTAGCTAAAAGCACATTTTCAGTTGCAGTATTTTCACAGTCTAGTCAGAGAATAAGTAACCTGTACCTCCATAGTCAGCTTTAGAAAGGACACGTAGGTTTCTAGAATTTCTAGTCTTGAACTAATACTTTTTTCAATTTTTTTCAGTTCTTCATTTAGAAAGTCAGCTCTGCTAGAAAAAGCTGCCACCTGCTCAGGTTCAAACTCTTCCATATCTTCGATGATTCTCTCGGCTGCTTCCAGTTCATGTGATGTTTCCTTTGAAGGCAGAAACATATAACAATAGGTATGATCCTGAAAAGAATTTGTGAATACTGATACCACATTGTTAATTTTTACTAGTATTGCTTTCTTATAAATCAATTAAATGTTATGTGCTTAAAATAACCATATTTTCATTACAACTTTGGATGTAGTTATTAAAATAGTTATTTTGAATGAAACAAAAAAAAAGTAGGAGTCTTAGTATTCAGATTAAGTAAATCCCTTCTCACAGTTACACAGAAGCATTCCATACAGAAACATAAACAGCCAGAACTGAACTATTCCCTTAATGAACAGTATAGCCCAATTTTCTGAAATCATTCCCTTGAGTTCAAATCCATCTTAAATGTTTTCCTGATACTCAGTTCTCACAGAAAAACTCAGTGTCCACTCTAGAGTGAGACCCAGAAGCACTCGCTCACCATAAGGCTACTGCTGTAATTGTTTTAAGGCCTGTTCTTATAGCACTTGGCCTTATGAATCGTAGTTCTACTCATGCCTTCATTCTTCAATCAAGAATTGCTTCCTAATATCAGACTAGTCCCTACCCATCAAGCTGCATATTCCAGCTGAAATCAATGTATTTGCATGCAGAAAATCTGCAAAAATAAAATAGAGACCAAATACTGGGTCATACCTTCTCCTGCATCATCTGTTACAGAAGAAAGTCACAGTATATTAAGAGCTGACATTTCTCATGATTTGGCTAGGATTCTGATTTTCAGATTCACTGTCTTAATTCAGAGCTTCATATATATCTATGTCTATGAGCTTATCTACTTTTATATATTTAACTCAATACCACTTAGCATACCTATCTCTGGCATTTAGCCTGGAGTGCAAACTCTGGCATATCACATTCCACAGAAAGAATAGGTAGGAGATATTTTTATTGTCAGGGTAGATTGTACACTTCCACAAATAGAAGAAAAAAAAACAAACACACTGGCATGCAAATATTTGTCAGAAGAGACACAAAAATCTGTTACAGAGTTATTTGCACTCTGTGTAGAACCAGGTCTTGGATTTCATAAACTCCTGCCTGAAACAAAAAAGAACTCCATATGAGTAATTGTGTTTTAAGAACTTCTCAAATATAGGATAACCATGTGTGTCAAGATCACGAAGAGGATTCAGCTGGTTCTAAGCCACTTTCAGATACCGCAGTAATGCTACCAGAGTTGGAAAGGGCCTGGATGTGACTTAAATATAATTTCAGCTGTGTTACAGAGCTGGGTGCTGCCGTGCTTTCATACCATGGTTGCATTCCCAACATGACCAATGAGTATCTAATGGCAACTTTAGAGCCCCCTTCAGAGTTTCTTCACCTGAAATATATTTTTTCCCTTTTGCTGATTCATCCTTTTTATTCACCATAATAAACCGAAAGAAAAGTTTTCTATGCCTCTGACTGTCTAGATAATTTTTAAACTTAGTGCCTCACGTAGGAGTAGAAAACCATATCTGAAGAGTCTTCCTATCAAGGGCTGATACCGGGATCTTGAGGTAGTAACAAATAACACTATGAGATAGAGACAAAGGGGATAACCAATGATATCAGAAGTACTGCCTTGTAAAGTTACCTGTGGTTTTGTTCACTAACTACAGTTTAAAACTAAACTATAAACCTATTTCCTTTCCAAGAATACACTAGAACCTCTCAGCCTCTCACCTTATTTAGACTTACGGAAGACATTTATTTCCTTCTAATAGTACTTAAGGTTAATAAAGTTTCTTTTCTCTTATTTTTTATTTTACCTTCATTTGTTCAGCCAGTTCAAGGTGCTTCTCCAAAACCCTTTCCGATTCAGACAGATATGAGCCAATCTCCATACCAACTGCAAGCATTGGGGTGATTTTTTTAATCGACTGTGATACCTTTATTTGAAAGTATTATTTATATAGTTAATTTATACAAATAGCCAGTATAACAACAGTATAAAACATGACTTTAGAATAGAATAGAAAAAAATGAAGTAACATTTGTCTGTTGGTGTTTAGATTATGTACTCTGGAATTTGTATTTTTGATTTTTAGATAATTATGTAATCCAGGAATGAAAATATAAAGGAAGAAAGTTCTACTATTTCTCCTAAGAAAATTCTAACAGGTATGGTAGAATTTAGGAAAAAAAAATCCTCCTGTTTGCTCCCATTTAGTTGACTGTGCTTTCCATTATCAAATTATCCCAGGCTTATTGTTTCAGTAAGGCACAACTGCATTAAAACCTAGATATTACTCGGCAGAAAAACTCCTATTATGCTCTGTCTTCCTGTTTGGGCTTTTGTTTGTTTATGTGTGGGGTTTTTGTTGTTTGTTTTCACAGAAAGTACATTTAAAGGTTCTCTGTCAAGTTAAGAGGCCAATTTTTATGCTGATACATATACACAACTCCATTTCATTGTCACTGTAAAATGTTATATATGCGTGGTGATAACAAATCACCTTATGAAGAGGCACAGGCAGACACAGGATGCATAGTTATTATCAGACGTGCCAATTCACATGTAACATCTATTCTAAGAAGTGGCTGCTGAGGTTCAAATTTTATTAAATAATGCTCAAGGGCAGTTGAATTTAGGAACAAATTTTTTGTGACACTTTGCATGAAATTGGAGAAAAAGTTTTTTTGCTTGGTAGGAATATAACAGTAAGTGTTGTTCACTGTAATGAATGATCATGCATTATGACTCAAATCTTCAAAGTCTTCCCTAATGCAAGACTGGGAAGAAATTGATTAGAGCAAACTGCAGAATGAAATCATATGCCAAAATTGGGTCTACATTTTTAGTATTATAAAATATCTGATTGCAGACTTAATTATTCAGTCATTAAATTCATTTACGTTTTTGGTCTATGATCTGGGATTTTCTTCATATGAATCTTGATAAAAGATTATAATTTTAAATTTTAATTTATATATGGAAACTTGTGTAGTGTCTAATCCAGCTCTGATGAGTTATTGAAAAGTTCTGCACTACTACCGAAAATTCAACATCTTAAAGAAAGCTCTGATGTCCTTGATGCATCAGTATCTTAATGAATTATGGGAATTTTTATAGTGAATAGAATCTACTCTCCTTCAGCCTTACTGAAAATTTGCTGTGGTTCACAGCCACCATGCTTATTAACCCTCAATTTTGCCACACTTCTATTTTTATCTACTACCAAATGAAAAAGAAGTCACAGAAATGATGTAGGAAACCTGCATGAAGGTCACTGTCCTGATTGCTCACTTCTTTTCCAAAATTAAAAATTATAATATCTCATTTTCTAAGCAAAACCATGTTTTATTGAAAATCCCTGGTAAGGCATTCTCACAGGCACAGCTGTATTTTTTGGAACAGCTTTAAGCTTTTTCATGCTGATAACAGCATTCAGAATTCTAACTACAAGTGTGGGCTCTCTAACAAACTAGTACGTTATTTGTACTTATTTGAGTTAACTTTAAAATTCACATAGCTAAATTACAGAAATACAATATACTGTTCATGAATACATTAAGAAGATGACATGTTATGATGTACCTTATTTAGATGATCTTCAAGAGAGGCAGTCCATTGTTGTTTCTCCAAAGTAAGTTCTTTATAATCTGGACCCTGCTTGATCAATTGATCTACTTTTTCTTTAACATATTCCATCATTTTCTGAATTCCTGTCACCCAGGAGCTAAAATGGAAAATTAGAACTGTTGTTATTTCTCAGCTTTGCTCAACAATCAGGATGATAATGATTAAGAACAACACCTTCCTCCCTGACTTGTGTGGCAAGTAACTTACGAATTTTAGACCACGAGCCTTAAAAAAAAAAAAAACAACCAAGAGAAATACCAAAATTAATTCAAATAAAATTAATAATGAGTAGAACACATGAAAGACATTTCCAAACAAGTAATTTATCGCCAATGCATACATTAGATTTGTGTGCCAGATATCCTGATTCACTGAGAAATACCTCATTTAATAAATAATTCTACCTTTAGTTAAACTATTTAAAGACTAAAACCACAAATGTAACAACCTAAAAAGACATAAAATATATAGCATATCACTTCTACTTTAAAAAGAATACTTTCTTTGGACTTTCAGATATTCCAATATTTTTACAGTAGCTGAAAAAAAGGAATGTCTATAGGTTCTAAGTCAACATTTCCAAAGATTTTGTTTTAACAGGGTAAAAGACAACATAAATTTACAAAACAAAGACCTGTCTTATAACTTAAAACATCTAATATCAGGGAAACTATTCACAATCTGAATACTTGAGTCCTCTTCAAATTGTAAAGAAGTTACTGCACAGAATTAGGATCTGAAATTTTTGTGTTAAAAAAAAAGAAAAAAAAAAGAAGAAACCCACATATCCATTGATTTTCTATGGAAATTAATTGTAAGAACTTTCGTAAGACAACCAATTCAAAATAAAATTTTTATTACTGCAGGTTCATCAGAAACTTATGTTAATACAGGTACTTATTGAAGGTTTCCTTCTCTGCCCTGTAAAATTAAAGGAAATTTTGTCCTCACTTCAGGCAAGGCTCAGAGAGTTAAACTATGCAGCCTCAAAGAAAAGCTTTATTCTACACTATTAAAAGGTATTATGGCATTAATAGGCCATTCTGTTTGAATTTGATCTGAATTTGGTCATAAAAATTCCAAATATTAAGGCCTTTTAAGTCCTTTTCAGGGAGTAAGTGGTTTCAAATTTTCCAAATTACTCTTTCAAAAACTAGCAGTCTCTTAATTTGTGCTTTATCCTTTAACTCTAAAAATATCAGTCCTCTATTTGAGTACTCCTTAAAAAGAAATCTGTTTAAAAACATGTACTAGCACCAATCCTTTTAAAAAAGCAATGAGAGCAAGATTTATAGGTCTTGAGAATGACAATTTAGATCTCAATAAAATCTTTGAAAGTAACATTAGTTTGTTATGAGTTAACACAATAGATTTTATCAGAAGTAAAATACAGACAGTTCTTACAGTCATGGGCAAGCTAATTGGCTGGCAAAGTAATAAAGGTACTCTAAATGAACAAATGAAAAAAATTTTTATATTTTTTTTTCTTAGAATTAATGTATATTTGCTCCTCCTGTTTTTCTAGCTGGTTTTAATTTAAAAATTATTGCTCAAAAATCAGACTTACCAATACTTTATTTTTGAAACACTTTAGGATTACGAGAAAGAGCTGCCTTCTGTCACTTTTCTATATTCCTGTTCCAGTGTGAGCATTTTCATTTATTTGGATTATCTTTTTGTATAAGGCTGCTACATGCCTCATGATGATTTGAAAGTAGGACAGAATTATCATATTTCTCTGGTTTTACTGTGAGTTGTATTTGAATAATGCTGCTGAAGTCAGTGTGATTAGCCTTAAACATAGTCCTCGCTCAGCCTGAGGGAATCAGTGTTAGATTTATAAATCATAAACCACTACAGTCTTATCATACGCATACAAACTGCCTGGCTTATTTTTCAGAATTCTAAAAATAAAAATAACAAAACAATGTGGATACAGAAATCCATCTACATTTTAATTCTCTTAATACTCAAGTACTCTATCATCTCTAGGTGCATTTAAACCAATATTACACAAGGTAGCCACTTTGATAGCGCATTAAAAAATGCATTTTCCAGTATCGTCATTCAGAAGATCCAATGCAATTGAGGGCTTCATCTCATCAAAGTTAACAAAGAGTCACCCAACCTAAGCAAGGTCAGATGATTCCTTCTTTTTTTATTAATAAATATATTGCCTGAAAAACTGGAGGTTATACTGGTCAGGTTATACCTTTTCGTCTGTCAGAACAAAGCAGCTTTTTTGAAAAGATACCTAAACTTTTTTAGATCCACATCCTTTACTGCCTTCAAATGGTGACTTCAAATTTCCCTTAGGATTTCCAGTTTAGTTAGATAAAGGAAATGGAAAGCCTGTAACAGCAGTTAAGACTACCAATGAATTGTGAAATAAGAGGAACAAAATATTAATTGAGATTGTCCTGATAAGAATTCTGTTTTCTGTCCAAATCTTACTCTGCCCCTCAAGCTGTTCATGCAAATCTTACTGTCCCTTGTGGTTTAATCACTGGGCTAAATACTGGCCAGCATTTACAGATAACACAGAGGTTTATACATGACAGAGAGGCATCACTTTTTCCTCCTTCAATGCATTAACGTTTCTGGCAGAAATTAACATTCTTGTACATAACCTTTTACCACATTTGCTGAGAACTCACTGTGTCACCTTTACTAGGTTTATACACTGGCTGGGGGCATCCCGGGTATCTCCTAAAGCCATATGTTATGCAAAAAAAACCCAAAACTTAGACTTATCATGGTATACAAAAAGAGTCAGGATCCTCCTTGTAGCACTGAGGACTAGCCCCATGCTAAATTGCATCTGGAAGAGACTAGCCAGCAGGTTACTGCCCTCAGTTAAGAGCTTCTGAAACTGCATCTGGAGGCCAGTTTGCCTAATCTGGGTCCCCAAAGCATAAGACAGAGGGACAAGCTAAAATGAATTGATCAGAGGCCACTAAGACAGTTGGAGGTTGGAGCACATTATGTACAAAGGGATGCTAACAGAGGTGAAGAGGTTGTCTTAACTGCTGTCTTTATTTATGATGTGTGGTTATACAAAAGACAAGATCAGAGTATTTTCAATGGTGAACAGCAGAAGGCCGAGGCAATGCTCACAAGTTGCAGCAACAGAAATCTTGACCAGATATAAGAAAAACATGTTTCACAAGGCAAGTGTTCAAGCGTTATCACAGGTTGCCCAGATATGCTATGGAATCTCTATCCTGAGCAACCTAATCTGACAGGCTTTGAGCAAAGGATTGTACCAAATTACCTCCAGAGTTTCTTGCCAGTTTAAATTATTCCATGACTGTAATCCTCAAGCCCATGCTTAGGCATATAAAGTGTTTCACCTGCACAGAAGTACTAGCACTACTCATTGAAATATATGGCAAATTCATTACATTCAGGCAATGAGGCCTGAAGGCAGCAGGGAAAAGCTGAACAGCCATAATATTCTGTGTTTGCTTTCTTAGAAAGGTACTTATTCACTTTTATGATGCAAGTGGGCATTTAAAATATTTGAGATCCTGGGATTTTTCACTGTTCTTTAAAACAGCAAAACACATTTCTAGTGAGACTTCCTATCGACATTGTTTTAAGTTTCACCTTCTTTAAATCCCTGCTGCTTCAGCTGTAATGAGCAGCCAACATGGTTTTACCAAGGGGAAGTCATGTTTGACCAACCTTATAGCCTTCTATGAGGAAGTAACTAGGTGTCTGGATGACGGCAGAGCAGTAGATGTGGTTTTTCTTGATTTCAGTAAGTCATTTGATACTGTCTCCCACAGCATCCTCATAGATAAGCTAAGGAAGTGTGGGCTTGATGATCAGGTAGTGAGGTGGATCAAGAACTGGTTGGAAGGAAGAAGGCAGAGAGTTGTGGTCAATGGGGCAGAATCTAGCTGGAGGTCTGTGACTAGTGGAGTCCCTCAGGGGTCGGTGCTGGGACCAGTGCTGTTTAATATTTTCATCAACGACCTGGATGAGGGAACTGAATGTACCCTCAGCAAGTTCGCTGATGATACTAAACTGGGAGGAGTGGCTGACACACCAGAGGGCTGTGTTGCCATTCAGCGAGACCTGGACAGGCTGGAGAGTTGGGTGGGGAGAAACTTGATGAAATTCAACAAGGGAAAGTGTAGAGTCCTGCATCTGGGGAAGAACAACCCCATGTACCAGTACAGGTTGGGGGTTGACCTGCTGGACAGTAGCGAAGGGGAAAGTGGGTAGGAGGATGACCATGAGCCAGCAATGTGCCCTTGCGGCCAAGAAGGCCAGTGGCATCCTAGGGTGCATTAGAAAGGGTGTGGTTAGTAGGTCAAGAGAGGTTCTCTTCTCCCTCTACTCTGCCTTGGTGAGGCCGCATCTGGAATATTGTGTCCAGTTCTGGGCCCCTCAGTTCAATAAGGACAGGGAACTGCTTGAAAGAGTCTAGTGCAGAGCCACAAAGATGATTAAGGGAATGGAACATCTCTCTTATGAGGAGAGGCTGAGGGAGCTGGGACTCTTTAGCTTGGAGAAGAGGAGACTGAGGGGTGACCTCATCAATGTTTACAAATATGTAAAGGGTGAATGTCAGGATGATGGAGCTAGGTTTTTTTCAGTGATGTCCAGTGATAGGACAAGGGGCAATGGGTGTAAACTGGAGCATAGGAGGTTCCATGTGAACATCAGGAAAAGTTTCTTTACTGTGAGAGTGACAGAGCACTGGAACGGGTTGCCCAGGGGGGTTGTAGAGTCTCCTACATTGGAGATATTCAAGGCCCGCCTGGACAAGTTCCTGTGTGATGTACTCTAGGATACCCTGCTCTTGCAGGGGGGTTGGACTAGATGACCTTTTGAGGTCCCTTCCAACCCTTGGGATTCTGGGATTCTGTGAATGCTTTGCTGTTTTTTAAATTATGTTTTCTAGGAAGAAATCTTGCCTTCTTTATTTACTTATAGAGTATCTTGAGCAGCACTTTGGCACACAGAAGGTCTGCCTGTTGCACTACCCGTTTTTCCTGAATTTTACCAGAAATGACTGATAGCATTATTTTGATAAATTCATCCCATTCTTCTTGATGTGTGTTGATGATATCTTACTATCCCACTTCTGATTTGGACTATTTGAATATTTTTTTAATTCTTAATAGGGTAGAAAGAAAATTAATGACTTGTTATTTTAGATATTCATTCTATAAATTTCTTCAGAAATCCTAACATTAATTAATGCCATGCAGACATAATTTGAAACACAACATCTGCTTCTACTGAAGTAATGTTTAGCAGAACATCAAGTCCTAGAGAACAGCAGCATGTGTTCTGGAATTATGGCTGGTTTAGGAATCACTGAGGAAAATCCCTTTTCTTTCCATTTGATTAAAATACAAGGAGATGCTGAAGCAGTAACAAAAGCTGTAGAGCCAGCTGTAAAGCACATGTTCTCAAAACAACTGTTTCAATTTTCTACGTTGTCCCTTTGCTAGGCTCAAGCCAATTACATCTGGGGTGACAGATAAAAGCAGTTTAGACAAAATTTTTTGCAAGTTCATGTGATCAAATGAAAATTTTCTCTAGACTTTCACTTGCTGTGTTGAACTAAAGCTATTCGAAACCAGGGACAATTAAGGACATAAGCATGTAATGGGAAGGTAGAGCTAAGCTGACAACTAGCCAACCATCAGCCATGTTCATTAGCTCTGTCTTTAAAATAGAACTCAGTAGTATGAGGGGTATTTATTCTTATTGCACCAGAATCCTACTAAGACTTGAAAAGCAGGAGATAATAAGCCTCTAGGACTAGGATTCTAAACTAAGTCATGCTTTGAATTAGTGCAAAAATCATATCAGTGGAGTACATTATCACTGCCATTAACAAAAGCTTTGGAAAATAAAAGCGCTATAATTAAAACTACTAAGAACTGGAGAAACATCAGTATTTTCCACACTTGGCTTAACACCTGTATTTTTGTCTTGCAAAAATCACAGTATAATTACTAGAACGATGACTTTTGAAAAGGTCAAAAAGGATTACATTGGGAAGCATGGAGTTTTCATAGCCACTGATGTCTTAATTTTCATTTACATGCATTTACTTTTCAAAAAATGTTAACTAAATGATGGTTTCTGTACACTGCCCTAATATACCATTCCACTGTTTGACAGCACTCTTACAAGTAGCATGTAGCATTTCTAAGGATTTCTTGTTAAAGAGATTGGTTTGTATAAATACCAACAAATAGGTATGTCAGAAACTTTGTGTTTCAGGTCATGTAAGTGCACAACTACTTAGTTTACTACACTGGCTCTTAATTGCAGTCTGATTCTAATTAGTCAAGTTATAAAGCAACAGGTAGATATGGAGAAATACAGCAGATATGAAAACATAGAGGGAATACCTGTGAGAATCTGCTTTATTAAGTAAGGTTTTTCCCTTCTGCAAGGCAGTTGCTGTGCAGCCTTTAATTGCTTCTTGTAGTTCTTCATACTTCATTGTCAAGATAGGTAAATGTAAGCCTTCTGAATTAAATATTTTAAGATAATTGTCAATACCTTCCAGACCATCAAGTACCTGCAAAACCAAACAAAAAGCAACTGCTTTAAATATATCTACTTTAATTGTGCATGTATATTTAATTTACTTTAGGCCTTGGTATTGACTTTGCAGGTTACAGAATACAGGTATAATTCAACAAAAGTTAATGTAAGCATGGTCATGCAAAATTATGATTAACTCTTTGAATTTAAAACTATTAATTTTTTTCAGCAATAATCAGGCCCATTTGACATAATGAAGCAGAACCAAAATAACAAGAGTAATACAGCACATTAGTACACAGTTTTATTGAAGGTCACTCTTTAAGAGTTTTACCAAAATTCTCTTTCTTGTAATGTTTTAAAAACATCAAATGTATATTCAACAAGTACATTGTAGTTAAAATATTTTTATTATAAAGGTAGGCTTTGATTTTGAACATATGCAGCTTTGGATTTCTTATTCACAGTTTTCCTTTAGCGCAAGAGGAACTTTCTCATTCAAATACCAGGAAAAAAGTGATGGAAGTACTCTAAAGGGACTCCTGCCTTTTTAGACAGAGTAAGGACAGCACTGCAATACTCCATTATTAAAGTTAATAAATACTAATATTTGTAAAATAGAAATGTGCCCAAACGTACTGTGCAAAATTACCATCATAGCATAGGCACTATATTCTCTCACACAAATTTTTGTTGCTCTAAACAAAGAAAAATGTGAAATCTAAATAAAGCAAATCAGTAGAAAATGTCTAATAGCATTAATTTCTCATTGAATGTACACATTTATGTAATAAAGTAAAAATCTAATGACTATTACATGGATTACTTTGTTTACATATTTTTAAAAAGAAAACAACTGCTTTTACACCACCAAACTTGTGTTCTGACTTTGCAAATCTCTGTATATACTCTAAGCATTACTTCAGTGAATAATTTTGCAGACTTACATACTGAAAACATATTGATCTCAAACCCTCAGTTCGTCACTGAGAATTTTGAGACAACAATATATATGTTAAAATGTATATATGTATATTAAATAATCAACTTAATGCATATATATATACTAAATATATCAATTTAAATACACCAAATTTAAAATTACTACATCTGAAGGGCAAGAGAACTTTGAGACTGACTAAATTTTACTTTAAAGACTTTTACAAGGTTTTACACTCATAAAAAATTGGAAGACAAAAATTCAGTGAGATTATCAGGGACAATATGATCCAGCTTGTTACAGCATATCACATATGATCCAAGAATTCAGCAGTTGAGAATGAACCTTATATTGCCGACTCAAAATAGCAAGGAGAGAGGCCTGAACTCTCTCAAACAACTGAAACCAATGCAAAAGAAATTAAGGAAAATAAAGAAAAGAGCATGAGCAAAAGTAATTAAACTTCTATACACAATAGATTAAAATAGGACATGCATACTAAATTATTGAGTCTGCCAGGTTATTTTTACTGTATGGTCACTTCAAAGCAAATTAAAATGACTTTTAATTTTTTGATGGCACATAGGAGGGGAAAAAAGTAAATAAATAAAAAAGCAGCATCTAAAATAGTTAGAAGAAAGTATATATGTCCTGGAGTTCAAAATCAAAAGTTGAATTTTGATGTAACTTATGCACCAAAGTATCAAATACTCCACAGCTAACTAAAACTGTGAATCTGCAAACATATCAAACTCAGTAAAAGCCTTATTTATCTACTTAAAGCTATTCCAGTGAACGTTCAAGCTTTTACCATACCAAATCAATCTTAGACTACTTCACATATCATTTCCCAAGTATTCTCAGACGATACCTACATAGACATCCCCCTGCAGAAAGTCAAACTGAAGGTAACTACATAAACACAGACATAGAAATGGATTGATATTTGAAGAAAAGCTTAGAAAGGAATGTACGTGATTACAAAAGAGCCAAGGAGCTTGCAAACATGCAGAAAAATATTGCTTGGTGCAGCCAAACGTACAAGAGAACACAGCCAAATGTATACCAGAACTTAAGAGCACAAACACAATGCAAGGGCTATATCTGAGAGTTTATTTTCCTGAATTCATTAAAAATTAAAATGACAATGAGACAAGATCTATAAGTTCTCTTTGAGTTGGTTCAAAACAGCTAATACTCTGTTTTGTTACATGTAAAGAGAGTCCAGATGCTCAGGTATACCCTGAGAAGAACTGTTGGAATTATACTAACTATAGTGTTTTCTTCACTCATACACATAACAGATGTAATGGCACGCTGTGCAGACACGCCTGAGCTACTGCTTTCTTCAGCAGACACTTCCACAAAGCCCAGCCCTGCATTCTGAAAAGATGTTACCTTTCCTCCCAAAGCAATAGACATATATTTGCATAGCTCCTTGTCCAAACTAGAAGAAGCAAAAGATATCTCTCTCACTTCAGGGGTCTTTAGATAATTTCAATGCCAAGTATTGCTTACTTGTGAAAAAAAAACAAACAAACCCCACCGAAGGAACAGAGTACAGGTTGAAGATAAATGTGATTATAGCCCCACCTGGCGCTCAAAACAAAAATTAGTGCAGGCAAAGTCAAGATTATTTTTTCAGCACATTTCGGCACATTTAATGGAACTATGAAGGTTGTTATTGGATCTACCCATGGAAGTGATCTGGTTTTAAAGCTTCTATAAACGACCTGCAAACAATATTGCAAAAAATAAAATTTGGTGTTTGGACATTTTAAAATATAAACTTTTCCAACTAGTCTTCTAACTAAAAGTTTGGAGAGAAAAGTCTGCATTACTAATACTGCTTGGTGCACATGCTCTTGAAGAACAGGCTTGTTGTAAAATGGAAACAGAGAGATTTCACGTTTTAAGCTTATTCTTTAATGCTGAGGTCATCCTTCGTGGAAAATTTTCAGATGTAGCAGCTTATTTTAAAAATCATCAGACTTGAAACTCAATGGGACACCTTCAGATAGTAATGTCTCAGTGCTTAGTATTTCCAAAAAGCAAATAAACCCTTGTTTTCTTTAACTTCAGGGTAACAGGCAGTTGGTCAGCACCACTGACTAAAGACCTAATGCTTCAAATGCTTTGTGCCCCAAATCAAGGCAACAAAATTGACCACCTATTTTTTTAAGATAGCTCTCTGATCTGATAGCTCACACATGGAAAAGGCTTGAATAAGATCCCTGCTGACATCAAAGACTGATGAGACAGACAGTTCTTCCTTCTGTTCTAACTCAAATTTCCTTTAACAAATGTTGTATCTTAATACCAACATGCAATAACAGAACTTACGTTTGTTATATGGTAAGCAAAACAAATTACTAAGTTGCTTCTTGCTTTAACTAGAGAATATTATCAGTCCATAGTTAAAAAAAAAAAATCTAATACAACTGTGATAAATTGTTCTGATATCTAATTTATTCACTTTTTAAATTACATGCTCTAGTACTAGCTGGAATGTCACAAAGTGTGACATCTGTCCATTTTTTTACCTGCTGGATAGAAAAAATCATATGCTATTAAAATCTCCATGCCCATTTGGTGTTTATAGACTGACCACCTTCATTACTTACTGCTGTCACATAAATTAGAAATATTATAAGCAGAAAAATATCAGCAAGCAATCCACAGTACTCCACTGGAAGATCATATGTTGATAAAAATCCCTACTTGTGTTACCATTTTAAAACAGATTTGGCTCTGAATAGAATTAAAATGGCTTGAGGATTTTGTATTATTCACTTTCACCATCAACACATGAAATAGTAATATAAACTTACAGAAGTCTGTTATAACACTATTGCCACCTTTATTGATCCTTCTATGATCTTCTCCTCAAACCTACTCTTAACCTGGTATATCAATAAATGGATTTTAACTAATGATATTAAGCTCCCTCAATTCTTTATTGATCAACTTTTATACCAGTTGCTTTTTGAAAAATTAAAAATTTAGCTTTAAGATATTCCTTCTTTGGTCATCGATGATTTACCTATTATCACCACATAACATTAAGGACAATAGAAACACAACCTACACAAACTAAGCAATGCATAGAGTTCAGTAGACAAGTAGGCCCCTCTTAGACTTCCCATGTGAGAGCTACAGGTATCTAATTCTGGAATCTGAATCACTGCTTGTTCCCATGAGCACAGCAGTGATATAAATTATTGCCTATACAATATCTTACTGACCTCAATATAGTTGTGGGCCTCAATTCATCATTTGTCCTGTGACTAAAGGTGTTTTGTGCTGTCATTGGCTGCTTCCATGTTACATCATGTCTAGACCACGTAGTATATAATGTAGTATGAGGAATTGTATATTGTCCTTGATTTTTCTCATGTCTGATTTTTAATTAGCCGCCTGTGGAGAGCACTGCAAGTATAGCTATTGTTTCCAATATCCATACTAGCTTGTAACCATTTATGTATTTTAGAGCTCCTGTATCTTCATAAAGCATTATGCTGTCATGACAGAGCCCATGATCTTAAAGTCCAGATAGTATTTCCCAAGTACCTTTTTTTTGAAAATGAGTACTATTCTCCATATAATTTAAAAAATAAAATAAATAAATAAATAAATTTAAATGCATGTGCCATTTTGGATAGAAGTTTGAGATGAAAGGTCATATTAAAGGATAATTGGATTTGTAATTCTCCATTCCAAACTGTTTAGCAAACCCTGTTTGCATAAATGCACATGTATCATTCTTTAAGAGCACACCGACAGTTGTATTATCAAGTTATTATTACAGACTTGGCTTCTTACCAACCTTGCCAGCAGAGTGAAAAAAGTCATTGGCCTCTTGTAGCAGGGCTTTCCTTCCTTCCATATGGAAGCACACTTCTTCTTGTAACAGACAGATTTTCTGATTTGAAAGCTTAAGATGTTCTTTTTCTGTATAGTCCTCTGAAAGCAAAATCTTATGTGCTTCAGCTGTCAGCTGTTCCACAGTGGAATTCCATTCCTAACAAGAAAAATGCCATTTTAGTCAACTATACCTAGAAAAGTAATATACCTGCACAATGACAATAGAAATACTGGAAAACATGTATTGCATTTATATGCCTGAAAGATACCACTACTTCCAGTTGGAGTGACTTCTCAGAAAGTTTAGGTTTTAGTGACAAGAGTTTTCAGCAGCGTCATCCTATGTTCTTTGACAGTTTCACAGGCAGAAATAGCAGTTACTAGTGTATCTGCTGAGAAAAATAATCTAGATGATAACATGAAGACATGAAACTTCTGCTTGGTAAGACCAGACTCCCATGACAAACATCCTCTTCAGCCCAACTATTTAACCCAGAACAAACTAAAATACTGCCTACATAATAACTGCTTCCATTGATACAATTTCTGCTAAGAGCCATCTGTACATCAAATCTAGGGATTAAGCCTTCATGAACAAAATTTTTTCCTTACAATTTTTCACCTATGATAAACATGATTTCAGTGTTCAGTCATAATACCTTCTTCAGGTAATAAAGAGGTATTGAAAGATGCACTAGACTAGACATCCTAAATGGAAAGAAACTTTAACTTGGAGTGAGTTGAGAAAAACAGCATTTCACATCATCTTGCCTTGCATCTACTGCTTTGGTATTAGTTACTGCTTTAGCTTTGCTGTTTTTCTGTAGAGAAAATCTTAAAATAGTAAAACTGTTTCACAGTGTACTTTATCCTGCTGTGCTTCTGAATACCTAAAATTGGTGCCTTATTGTGCTGTTCAAAATGAAAGGAGCATCTGATGTTATTCTGCAATTCCCCATGCCTTAGCATGTTTTCTCCACTTTTTCTGGCAATGAATTAGAAAAGAGAAGGACCTTTTTGAAATTTATTTAGAATTTCCTTCCACAGATTTTTATCAAATGTCTTATAAAGCAGACAGAAAAATATTTTAAAACATTTTTTTTCATTAAACCACTCATATTTGTGCATATGGCAGAACAAGATTACAGGTTAGAGTATTTTCAGCATGCTTACATAATTTTTGGGGGTTTCAGGTTTTTTTCAGGGAAATTATTGCTGGTGGCTTGGAATTTTTCCAAGAAAAAGTAATCTGGTTATTCAGAGATTAATCTGGGGCCTAGTAGAAGCTTTTTCTGTTTGTTTTGTCTGTTACTGGTAAGTAGCTATAGCAAAATCTTTCTTGACTTTTTTTGTTTTATTTTTCTTTCAAATTAAAATAATGACCACTTCTGAGATCAGGCTGCAATAATCTTCAGCCTGTACTGAAGCCCTGCACTATATTGTTTAATGCACAATCCCCTTTTATAAAATCCCATCCTTGTCTCTCTGTCCTAAGTAATACTCAGTGACAATGAGGATTTTGAGGATAATTATAGTCTGCTGTGCTGTATTTGTCCCTTTTTACCTGAAAAATTGATTGGCCTATTTATGAATTGGGTATAGATTCCCGACATCCAATTGTACTACCATGCAGTGTCATCATCTTCCAATACTTGCAGCTGGCATGACTGGTCCCAAAAGCATTCAATGGTCAGATTATAATAAAAATTGCACTTATATTTAAATATATAGTTTTTATGAGAATTAGAAAACAACACTGCAACTGGGAACTTTTTGGGGGGACTAATAATAATTAACCTAAAAAAGGCAAAAAAGTGTAGTTGAATATGTGAATACTCATTTCATTATTATACGCTATTTGTAAAATAATTAAAAATTTATTGCAGAATGAAAAATGCATATTTTAATGTGTCAGAAAAGGAAATTGCTTAGTTAGCTTAGAAGCAGATGCAAAAAAGAGGATTTCACAGTAACAGCATTCATGAACCTGCTTGATACAAGGTACCCAGTTGCAGCTTCCTAGGTGATATTAAAGCAGAGGTTAAACTCGATCTCATTTAGACTGAGGCAAGTTTCTAACCTTTCTCACAAGCTCAAAATCTCTATTTATTATAATATAGTTTTAAATATTCCATGAACATTACAACCTTACACACTCCCCTGAGGGCATTAAATGTAGTCAGACTCATTTGTTATCCTACTTGATCATAACTCAAGCTTGGTTCAATTTTCTACAAAATAGCTAGCAACAATTTCACTTTCAGCTTTCTGTTTAGAAGGAAATGTCTCTACACATAAAAAGGCTATTCTTTCCATCAGCAGGACATGCAAACTCAGTGGGAAAATATCAGTTTTTACTGTCCTTCAGCCTTCTACATGTTAAATTCCTAGCAATCTGGCAGTCAGCAATAAAATATTTGTTTTTCATTTTCCCTGAAAGGAACACAAAGCTTACTATTACCTTGACTTTTCAGTTTTCCAAGAAGTGCTTGGGAAATCCTCTATCCTGTTAAAGACACACTGCAGTCTATGTGTCTATGCTCAATGCCTCTCCTTAGCTCATGTAATTGGTCTTACTTTTCCTTATGGTAGTAAGTCCTTTAAACACTTGCTTTCACTATTCCATTTGGCAAAGAAAAGGAACTCCTTCTAGGTTATTTGATTTTCAATTAAATATGATGAATTAAACTATTGTGGCTTTAAGTCTAAAAAACTTGAACTTTTTGTGGCTTCAGCAAGTACCTAGCATAAGCCTTCAACCATGAAAAGGATTATTAGACAAAATCATAATGCATATCGTTCTTCTTTCTGTACTTACGGTATTGTTGCTAATTCAGACAGCAAATTACAAGAATAGCCTTTCTGTACAGAATATGGGGAAGACTAATGACCATTTAGCTAGTTCTAAAATTCAGCAATACTTTAGGACACCTCAAGTATTTCTATGTGTCCCTCTTTCTCTGGAAATGCAGTTTACTCATTTACTGCCTGCTACTTCTGCTTTTCTTGTGCCATAGGTCTGTAAAAGCTTTGCAACAGAATTTAGGTCTTTATACTAATCTTCCCTAGATGAAGTAAATGTGTTTTCTGACATGCTGCTTGGAGAAGCATTCAAAATATTATTCTCATACATGACAACGCTGAAGCAGCTAAGTGTAAATTATGTAAACAGGCAAACATCTGATATTCAGCTACAAAGCTTACAAAGAAACATAACTGTGAAGAGTCATAAACCTGATAGTTGCTATCAACACTAGAGCCAAACACAATTGCTTGAAAATCATTGAGGAATGATCCTCACCCAGGAACAGCACACACCTGATGACAGCACGATTGAGGTATCTCAAAAAAGGTTCTAAATACATGCAATTTAGGTCATACAAATATCCATTTTATATGCGTATTTATATATGTATCAACATTTCCTTCAATCCCATCTTGCCTTTATGAGTGACAGTAACAGATCTATTTTCTCAAAAGCTGATATTCACAATGAAAATAGTATTTTTTATAACTTTGATTCGCAAGAAATGAATGGGTGAATACCTCTTCCAATCCTGTACACAGTTCAGTGACAATGAATTATGGTAGAAGTGGCTGGCATTTTATTCTTCCTGAACATTAAAATTTTGTAATATTCTAATAAAATTGTTTGTTTTTTGCAGCATGGTTTACTATGTAAACTACCAGTCTGGTACTTATCACTAAATTGAAAAAACAGCTAAACAACATCAAGGATTACTCTTTTACCTTATCAATAATTTTCAAAGTTTTAAATGAGAAAAACACTGACAAACATGGAGGCCTGCATTAAAAGTAGTAAAATGAAAAAATATCTTCTTAGGCCTTTAGAAATATATATCTTATGCACGCGTACCATCTACTCCTATATGTGCTTATTAAATGCCTAAGTTCATGTTTTGCTATTAATTTTTAAGTTGCTTCAGTGATCAATCATCATATTTCTTACTTTCACTTTGACTTCCATTTCTTCAAGCTCTTGAAGTAACTCTTCATTTTCCAATAGAGATGAGCCTAAGTTTTGCTTGTGAAAATAACCCCTGATGTTTTTCTTGTACCAGGATATTACCTAAATAATAAAAAATTCAGACAGTGAAGAATTTGAAAAATAACTGTCCACTTTTTTAATAAGTACCAAACAGCTACATGAACAAATGAAGCCCTAATTTTCATTCTTATAATTTTCCATCCCTAATGTTCATGCTTTTGTTCAATTTGTATAATTTAAGATGTTAATAAATGCAGAAGGAAAGGATTGCCATTAAAACAAACACATACTGCAGCGTATGTAACAAAACATTAAAAAAAAAGTATTAATCCAGTATGACCAAATTATAAATTAACACAGTAAAAGCAAAATCAAGATATAAGCCCACATAGAATAAACATGGTTTATAACATAGTAAAGATATTTCACAGTTTTCCTAGAATCACATTAACTTAAAAATATCCCTTTCTAGGCTTACTTCAGCAAGCATATACAGCAAACACACGAGCTATACAAGAACACCTTCTAAATTGCACAGAATGACTTGCTTGATTCATAGCGGGTACCTCTCACTTTCTTTGTAAACAACACATGGCAGGAACTCCTGAGTGAAGCTTTGCATTTTAAAAGAGTAGTCTGAATGAGCTATTAATATCAAGGAGATTTCCTCCAAACTTCTCAGTCTGGAAAATCACCACTATACTTAAATTATATACGGTACACTAAGAATTACTTCCTACTCTAGGTACTACAGCTTTTAACAGCACACTATGGATCTTTTTGTTTTATTTGTTCATGTAGAAGATGTTTCTAATACATTTAACCAATTCTAAAAATGAAAGAACATTTAAAATGTGTTGTAAACATTTTCAGTTACAAATAAAAGAACTGGGGAGGAGGGAACACCTGCTGTGGTGTAGTCTCTTCCAAAATGTATGCGGGGTGCATGGGAATACTTGCTCCAGTATCTGAACCACCTCCTCCCTATCCTCCTCCTTCACTGACCTTGGTGTTCACAGCATTGTTTCATGGTTTTTGTTTTTCTTTCCCCTCACTCCTCGCTATGTCTGCACAATGTTTTACCCTTTCTCAAATATTTTTTAACAGAGGTCCCATCAGCTTTGCTGATGGGCTCAGCTGTGCCCTGTGATGGAGTAGTTGTAAAGCTGGCTGGAACAAGCTGTATATGTTGTAACTACAGAGAGGAGCAGATATAGTAGAAAACAGAAATTAAGAAGGAAAACACTTTTTTTTCCTATAAATTATTCCCACCATGAAAAACTGTGTTTCACTCCCTTTTTTCCTGTATGTATTAAAACACACATACCTATATGCCATAAATTAAATCTGAGCTTACCTCAGGCAGTTTGAACTCAAGCAGCCCACACTATGTATTTTCACATGCCTACTTTGAGCTTTAGGATAAGCTAGTCTCAAATAATTTCCCCTGTACACTCATCATAAGCTGATTTTGTTAAATGCCAGACAGGGTGGGTTTGGGGTATTTTTTTCATCACAATAATCACTGTATTTGAGTGGCTGATGTTTTACTTACTATCTGAAATCTCAAATAATATTTTTATCATCAGTATGTGAAGGCATCATCATGACAATACAGATCTGCCTTTGTTCATCCTGGGGATATTTCATTCTCTTAATAACAATACTAGCTAAGCCTTTCAGTAATCCTCAATGCATCTATCTTCACAATATTACCAGTGAAGCATCCTTGTCTAATTTTATCAATAACAAGTTAGGTCAAAATGGGACCACAAACACATATTTAAAGAAAAATGCAGCACTTCAGGTTAAAGTCCAGGCTTTAGTGATTTTTCTATGATCAAGTACAGCCTTATAAAGAAAAGGAATCTTAAAATAATCTTTTATGGGAAAAGAACTATCAGTATTGCATTGTCCCAGAGTAGCTACTCGTGCCTTGTATATACGATATTTGTGAAGGACTGTAAAAGTTCCTGGAAATAGAAAACCCAAACACCACTAAAGGTGATGCATACCAGTTAACAAAAGCATTGAAGTTGTAGTGGAACAGTCCATTTCATTTACGAAGTTTCTTGCCTATATAGACAAAAGCACTGTATTTTTTTAGCCATTTGGTTTTGGGTTTGTTTGTTTTTTCTTTTTTAATGAAAGGACTTTGTTTACACAATATCCCCAAAAGCAGAACTTGTTTAGAATATCAGCTAACAAGAGTAATCATTTCAATTGCAAATATGAAAACCAAGTACTCCATATTGGTACATGCATACTTTAACAAGAATACATTCACTCTCAGCAAGGATTATGACTGGCCAACAATGGAGTGTGACAGGATATCAGAAACTAATTTGGTTTCAAGGTGTGCGGCTTTTTTACATAGGATCAAAGTCAGGGAATCTAATTAAGTTGGCCTGTACATGCAAGACTAGTAAGAGCAATTAAGTTATCACTGCCAGGAGAAACAGGATAGGCAATCAGACATTTGGAAAAACACAGAGGAGAAGCATTGGCCATAATTAAAACATTGGCAGAATGTTTTTTTTATAATAATTAGAACATAATTAGAACATTGGCACTGCTAAGTTCATTGGCACCATGATTTCACCAGAAGTAAGTAGCAGAGAAGTAATCTTAAATTGATCTGATTATAGTTCTCAATAACTCCAATCTATTTAGGTCTAAATCTTAACATTCATTGTAAAATAGTATTTTTTATATTTATGAAAAAAGCCTTTGCAGAATGTGCTATAATAAAACATGAAATCAAAACTTCACAGAGGAACTTCATACAACATTTTGATGACACAAATAGTGTTACATGTTAGATGACAATCTGCAGATATGTCTCCAAACTGAGATAAATTCAATGTTTTCATTCTAGCTGTCAGCAGCAGCACTATGCTGAGTACCAGCTATTGGAAAAAAAAAAAAAAAATAGCAAAGAACACACCACCAGCAGATCTAGTCACATTTGGATATTCAGGTCCTCTTTATCAGATGTTAAAATCAAAAATCACTGGTTTTGATTACAGAATTTGGCTTTCAAGCAAAGAAACAACAGAATCTTTCCATAACCTGCAATACAGAAATTCTTCCAGGTAAATAAGATTATAAGCCTATCAATCTACTATGTAAGGTCTACAAGCAAAGAATGCCCTGAATTTTTGTGTAAAATCCAATTGGAGCCTTTAATTCACTAAGCTTCACTACTTGATATTTTTATTTAAACTACTTTTAATGAAAATTAAATAGAAACAGGAACTGTGACTTATACCAAGAAAATGTTTCCCTTATACCTGTCCAGATAGCAAATGCGAGAGTTTTACCTCGCTCTTATCTGCCCTTGATGTGACCTAGTACCGTGAATAATTTTGTCTTCTATATGGATGACTGGATCAATTAAAAAAAATTACTTTCATGAATCTTCTTCCAAAGATAACTAATTATACACAAAATAAGCCAATCTGCCTCTGATTTTTATTAATGAAAGAGATTAACAGAAAACATGATGCTGACACTTCCATAAAGGAAGTGAAATAAGTACAATTTCACATACTGAAAATACTGAAAAAGAAACACATTACATGTTACAATCAGGACTACCAGATCATCAAGTTCCAATTAGAGATTAAAGGAAAGTGCTGCATTTTTAGTTCTTCATAACCACGCAATAAGTAGTGATCTCTGCAGCTTCTTGTCTTTTCTTTTAAAAAAGTAACCCACAGATTATGCAGCCTTCTGCATTGCATAATTATGCCTAGCAAAACAGAAGCAAAGAGCAAAAATCCACTCTTAGATCTTACACAGCAGAGCTCATCTCCAGTAGTCTGCTTTCTCTGTATCCCCTGAACTCCCATTAATGTCAGTGGGAGTTCAGTATGCTGTTTCTGCATAGGTAGCAGCATCAAGAGATGTTCATGTACAGAGACTGGAATATTAGTTTTCATATGTGTTCAGAGGCTTTGAGAGTTTAAATTCTGTCATCAGTCAGAGATACATATATAATGTGTTAGAGGACAAAGAGAAATTTTACATAAAGTCTCTAAAACTTAATTTTCCAGTATCTGTATTTACACGTGAATATATTATTTGTCCATGATGCATGCAAATTAATTGTCCGTACATGTACAAATCATACATTATACCAGATTTTACTAATACAGATATTAAGCAAGTATATTCTGACAAGCATGATATTAAAAAATATTTTAATTTGTCCCCCTGTGTATACCAGCCTCAAACTGGATGCAGATATAAGCATATTTAACAAGTAGTTAAATAGTAGCCCCTCTCTTAACATCGGAAAACTTGCCAGTAGAACAATTTCTATACATACTTTTTGTGATCTGAGCACATACCTGAAAAGAAATGGAAACATACACAGAAAACAAACATTCACTGCAAAATCATTTTCAATCCCACCTAAATTAGGGTGAATTCTAGCTGGTTATTTCCAAACATTTACCCCTTAAGTGATGAGGAGAAATAGAATTCCCTAGTAAATTTTACAAAATCATGATATTTAGCATCCTGGGCAGTGTGAATTTTGGGGGATTTGGGGGGGGGGGGTGTTTGGTTGTTTGGGGTTGGGGGGGTGGATTTTTTTGCTTTTTTTTTTGTTTTCTGGGGGTTTTTGTTTGTATTTTTTGTTTGGTTGTTTTTTTAAGAAGTGTGCTTGGCTCCAAAACAAGCCCCACATATTCATGTCTTACTCTTCAACAGCAAGATATTTCCAAAATGTATCCATTATGAATGTCCTTCCATATTTGTATACTGTGGAATAACACTGGCATGCTAAGGTAATTGTAGTAATATCTGTTACTTTTTAATGTAAAGAAAGGATTATTTTTTTTTTAATGAAATAGGACAGATTTCCAACATATTTTACAACAGTTGTAGTTGTTGTAAATTTATGAGAATACATTATATTGAAACATTTCTGTTTGAGGATCTTTCATGATATAGCTATGTGGTGATACTGAAAAATCAAAACCAGTCACAGCAGCAATAATACGTATTTCTAAGCAAGCACAGATGGTTTCTAATGGTTTTAACAGAAATTGATGTAGTTTTTTATGCCACAGTTCTGTTTTTTCAGGATTTTTGTCAGATGTTATTTTATAACTACATACTGAGATCTGACACTTGCAGAAGACCATACTATTTTTATCTGGTTGTTTGGGGCTTTTTCTATCTAATCATTAAATCAGTAGCTTTCACTCGGTTTCTGGCAGCTACTGATATTGAGTGCTCCAGAAATAAGGCTGCCAGCTTGGTTGTGTACCTCAACAATTCTGTTGTCCCTATGCAGAATTTGTGCTTATTGAATAAGGTGCTTCTCATCTTAAACAACCTCACCAGAGAAGTTAGTTCTTACAAAACCGACTACTGCTAACAGTTTCTAACATTTTCCTCCAATACAGGGAGGAACTTTATTTTGGAGGCAAAGAAGGAAACTTAGAGAATTACCATAATCAGGACTGTTCTGTCAGAGGTCCCTACAAAATTTTAGCCTATTTATGAAACCCTCGAAATAACTCAGCTTTAGTCTTGCTAGACTGGAAGGTACAAAACCGTATAAATATATTTAAGCTCCTTTTCTGTAATAGACTCTACTATAAAACAATAGCTACTTTTTTTTTTTTACTATGACTTCATTACTGTATATCTTACCTGGTTCTCTTGTTGGTGCCACAAACAAATTTGCAGAACCTGCTCCAGTCCTTGGCGCTGATGTTTAAGAAATTTGTCCAGTTGCCGTCTCCTGTCTTGCAGCATTTCAAGGAGATTGTCAATTTTCAAACAGCTGCTGTGGGCTCCCTGGATCAGCTCTGGATTTACATTTGGCCCCTCATGTTTGAATTTTTCTATGAATTCAGTTAGCTCTTGGCTTTTGTTTAAAAGTGCAAGTGACTTTTCCAAAAGCTCTTTAAGGACAGAATTTCATAGGAAGAAAAGAAAAAAAGGAAAGAAAAAAATGTTTTATAATTCCAGTAGCATATTTCAAATATCAGTCGAGTATTTTTAAAACCACCTATTTGGATACATAATACGTTTTCATGCACTGCATAGATAGGTTTTAAATACTTATTTTAGGAGGTATATATCCTAAGATACTTCATTTTAGGCAGGTGTTCTTTAAACATACAAAGGTACAGCTATAATGGTACATATATATAAACATATAAGAGTGTACTGAGACCCTCTGAGACCAAACTTGCCAGAATAAGAGGCAAGATAGGCATGAAGGAAAAGTATTTGAAAGGAATGCTCCAAGGAGCAGCTGCCTCCTTGTGAAGCAACCAACAACAAGCAGCAAAGAGCTGAAACATTCATCTTCCCAGCCGATTACATGTACTGGTAACTAAAGGCAAAGCAGCCTAAATCTCCACCTTCCCTATGAAGCACCTAGGGAATATGCAGAAGTGGAATGCTTCCATTTCTCCAGCCACCAAAGGCTAAGAAGATAGTTTGGTTTCCAGGAGCTCACTGCAACAAGCCTGTCCCTTTAACTTTTTTCCTTCCAGAAGGCAAAAATCAGAAATGTTACGTTTCAGTCCATCAGAAATGGAATACATATAAAAATGGATAAATGAGGACAACTCATAGTTATAGACCTTCCTTTTGGCAATAAATTACTGACAGATACTTTGAGTTAAAATTACCATACAGTGAGAACTTTGCTCCCTTGAAGATTGAATTGGAAGCCCCAAAATTCTAATGAGTTATGTGAGTTCAATTCTATATTCAGATTCCCTGAAAGAATACCTGGCATTCAAGGCTGCTAAAAATGTAAACCTCATACTCCAGTAGTATAGTTGATATTCTGCCAGTTGTTAGGAATCTTATAGCAAATTTGGTTACATTTTAAATGAAATTTCATAAAATTATTGCCTCTTAAGTGCAGATAAAATTCAGTAAGTACTCTCAAGTCTTATAAAAAACAGAACCATATGGACTTGCAAAGGTGCCTGAAGTAGCCACAGTATGAGATTGGGTTTGAAATATATTTTTTTTCTCCCTTTTGAATTAAAATTACCACAATATGGTAGAAGATGCTTCACAAGAAAATTTGAATTAACAAAATAGTCATCACATGGAAGAATTTTTCTAGAAAACATATGTGCAAGAAAGTTGTGGTGGAAGCAGAGGGAGCACCTTTTTTTCCCAAGTGTTACAGTTCTAGCTGCAGAACCTCTTGGAACAGACTGGGCAGCTCAATGCGGAAATGAAACACAGTCCCACTCCTCAAAGGCAGAGCAAAATGCAGGAACCACTGTAGGCAAATAGATTCTGAAGCTGGCTGGTTGCCACCTTTATATCATAGCTCCCACTCTAACTTCACTTCTACTTCAAGCCTCATCCCTAGACAAAAGGAAAGCAGACAGCAGACTGCTCCCTTGGCCACTCTCAAGAAACTGTAGGACTTTGCAGGTGATTGTTACTAGAGCTGATTGGAAATTTTTCTAATGGGAAATTTTCCATACAAGAATCTTCATTAATAGCTATGATAACTTGGATGAATTTTCCCATGGAACAAAATGATGGATTTAGAACTTGCTTTCCAATCAGCGCTAAAAGTCATCTTGGTTTCCTAGCAGCTCACCTGACCTAGACTGTCTTAAAATTAAATACAAACTTATCACTACCTCTTCCATAGCAACGAAGATAGAACTATGAGAGAGCTAGCTCAAAACTAAGAATAATACATCTTTTGGGGAGCCTGATAAAGAGTTATTTCTGTTCTATTTTTCCAAATAGAACACTTTCATATTTGTTCCAAGATTTTTTTTTTTTTTAAATACACACAGGAAGAGCAAAATCATCCTTCAAGGAGTCAACACGCAATCACACATCATCAGGAGTGGAATACTCTTTGTACCTTTTGTATGATGCTCTTGTTGCAGAAGGAGGTCACTTAAAGAGTCAATATTGTCAAACTCTTGGGCATTTTTCAGGAAATCTTCAACTTGGTCAATTTTAACAGCAAACTGCATTAAGAAAACAAAGGATGGGAAGAAGCATGGTATAATTACCTTTTGCAGAACTCCATGATAAACTCTGTATTATAAACAAAATTCAAGAGAACTTGTAAATTCTGGGAAAAAGGTATTTTTAGGGATGGCTAGATACAAATGCTTTGTGGCTTCTATGCACCTTCTGGGTTTTTTAAGGTTCTCATTTATTGAGGAAACTCAAATTTTAGTTGACATACTCTATAATTATATTTTGTCCCTTAATGAATCGTATTTCTTACACAGTCTTCAGACTTACTGAAAACAAATACTTACGGAAAAAATTGTCAATTTTAAAGCGTTTAGTAAAATTATTTAAAAAGAATTAAGCCTTTAACTTGGCTTTCCTTCCCAGAACTTCTTTCTAACTTCATCATAATGTTAAAGTATTAGGAAAAAAAAACCCAAACCACATTTAGGGGAAACATAGAAATACACTTTTCAAAGCAATCCTTTGAAGGCAGAAATGTGTAGCAAATTTAAGCTAACTAATATTACAGTAAACACGTTGATTAATTATAGTGGGGAAACAGCATCTTTGGTAATGAAGACTGAAGTTAGGTTACTCTTTTACAGCTCATTTTTCCATGAGTTCTGTGTTTTAAGTATTGAAACATGCTGTGTTTCAGGGAGATTTGGAGCAGATTTGGTAATCTATTGAGATTTTTAAAATGAAGACTGCAATTCTTTATGTGGCTTCTGCCCTTGCAGGTACAATTCCAACTATGAGTAGCTCAGAGAGAGTTCAGGCATATTCTGCTTCTTAGCCAATATTTATCAATTCTACTGCTTCACTTCAAGAATGAAGAAGTCAGTAGAGTTCAAATTTGTGTTCAGCATAAACAGAGATTTTGAAACCTACAGTGAAATTAAGGAAGATTAAAACCAAGGGTCTGCTTTTTCTGTCTTTTCTATTGTCCTATATTTTTCTCCTTCTTAATCTGCATACTGTAAAAGAAATTCATTAGGTATCAACATTTGATTTGATTTTGATTTGTGATTTGAGTTCTGATTTTCACTAAAGACTATTCTTCAGATGTTTTGTGATTTATCCCAATAAAACAAAATTTCCATAACCGCAGGCTGTCATTTCAAGAAAAGCTTTTCCATAAGAAGTTTAAACAGCTCCTACTTAAATCAATATTGCATTTATTCATCCCTTCTATATGGAACAGGTACAATCTGTGCTGTGCTCCATCTACTGCATTTTGGTTTAATGATATAAGCCTGTTGCAGAGGCATTTCAGCTAGCCAATTAAGGATATAGTCTGCACTAGATTAACTTTTGGTAGTACAGAATTTATCATATTAATATTTATGCCAACTCTGTACTAATTTCTTTGTATCATACACATTGCCAGGATGCAATAATTATTAGATTGATGATCTTGGAGTTCTTATGGCAGGTAGCAGTAGAATGGCTTCTGTAATTTATAGGTGGCACAGGGCTATTGTAAAAACAAAATAATAGGGGAGAATTATTAAATTCTTCAAAGCTCCAAAGATGTGGGTAAAACTGAATGTGAGGCTACACAGAGTGAGCACATGCCTGCATGGTATGGAATCTCTCCCTGCTTTAGTTCCCTCAATATCAGTGAATTAGTATAAGAAATACAGAGAAATTAATAAACAGGGATAAACAACACCGAAATCTGTCTCCAGGCTCACACAATTGTCCTTTTGTGCACATCTGCACATGGAAGTTTCAGGTAAAGGATTGGCAAGCTAGATTCATGTTTAGTTTGCATAACTACAATAGCTGTATGAATATATTTAGGTGTAAAGCCTTCAATGGCCAACCAATGGCATCTGAGTTTTTTCCAATGCCAGCTGGTTTGGATTATAAGAAACAAAAGATATTCTGCAGAATGTCCATAGCCACTGATTAAATATTTTAGGTTTTTTTCCAATTCCATTTTTCACTGTAATTTTCTGTACAAATTTTAGAGGCATCATAAATATTTCTTAAAGTCCCTATAGGAGGTTTCAAATTAAACGTCATATGGTTTACATACAGACCTCCAGAGCATTTTCAAAGAACACTGAAGTAAGTTCCAGAAGTGCCTGTCTCTTCTCTAACATAATGATGAGGGCATCCCATGCATCCCCAAGGGTCTCTGCCATGGCATCATAAACCTGACTCTTCTCTTTGTTCTCCTCTGCAGCCTTGTCTGCTTCATTCAGCAGGTCCCATACCTGGTCTTCCAAAGCCTAAGAAAGAAAAATAGATAAATAAATGAATTCAAAACTAAACTTGTAAACATAATCCAAAACACTCTGCTTATACCAGTGTGTCAGGATACCGACAAACTGATAAAGTACCCACAGATCTCCTACTCCTGCTTTACTTCCAGTTCCTAAAGGAAAGGAGTGTAGCTGTTCCTGCACATTTCATAGCAAGCTTCTGAATTTTATCTGCACTTAAGGTGCAATGCTTTTATGACATTTCATTTAAAAAATCATGTCTATAAAATTTATCATACTATAATATTTAGATTCAAATTGGCTTATATCTCCTTAAGCACAGATCTTCCTGGAAGTGGTAGCAAAACAGGTATCTTGGGTTTTCTTCCACCTGATGTCACTTTACCCGATATTACAAACTTAAAAATTTGTAAGGTAACTTACTCATAAGCCTGTGATGGCTTCAATGCAATCCAGACAAGAGTAGTTTGAACATATGCATGTGTTTATGCAATGCTTCAAGTTCAGCTCACCGCATTATTCAAGCTGGCCAGCTGCAAAATAATACTACTCTACTGTCAAGAAAATCATTCAATGGTGTTTCATTCCCTTTACTAATCTCACCATGAGAAAGATAACCACTGGACCATTTCCAGATTATGTTAAAAAACTTTAGTGTGCCAGAAAAATTGTTCTATATTCTTTATTTTTTTTTTTATTCCATCTTGGGTTTTATTATGAGCATGAATTAACAAAGTGACTATTTCTGCTGTTATTACAGGTGCTATCACAGAATGTATAATGGAAAAAGAAATCTATATTAGGGAAATTAATATCTATGATAACTCACTCTTACAACACAAACTTTAATAAAGCTTACAAAATTGGAAAACATCAAATTTGCCTGACATACCTAAGTGAAAAGAGGAACTCGCAGAAAACTAAACACAGAACCATAGCTTCCAGTCCTCCCTATACTACACAAAGATTTGTATACTACACAAAGATGTCAGCTTGAACTGAGGAGGCTCATCAATTTGCTTTAAAAACAGTACTGTGAGAACAGTATAATAAACTATAGAACTTTCTTTTTTTTTTGATAAAAAAATTGGATGAAATTATTTTAACGTAGCTGTACAAGCAGACAGCTTTGAAAACAGTGGCAAAATTAACAGATATAAGAGCAGCTCCAACAGACCCATCTTTTCCTCTAATATATAGAAAAGCCCTTATCGGCAACAGGAATGCATGCCTATTTTTTGGTGGCAAACCCATCAAAAGAGCATCTGATAAAAAAACAGTGTTCTAGAGAGCAAGACACGCTCCATTTTATTTTCTGAATACTGTGAATAGGAACTGCTGCTGCCAAATCTTTTTGTTCTGTTGAATCTCCATCCTGGTTGCCTCATAATATGGGAAGAAAAGCTCAAATCCCCCAAATGCTACCTGTTCTGTATTTAAGTAGAAATGTAATCAACAATTAAAATGATGTTTTGACTTTAAATGAGGCTTTTTACATGGAACAGATAACATCACCCTGATGTAGCTATTGATAGCAACAAGACAAGAATGAGATCAGGTAAAAAAAAGTTTGTCTTGGGAATCTAATCCAAAATACTTCAGTCAGCTTTTGGTCAAGGATATGTATCTAGCTGACAAGATAACTAAGGGTTGTTGCAGGTGGTTTTTAGTCTTATGTACAGCAGAATCAGTATTAGAACTAAAAAAGAGGAGCAGGGACTCATCATCATTTTTAAACCACAGAGATTATATGGCTGTACAACTAATAAAATTTAAACCCCAGCTTCATCAAAATAAGTTAATGAACTGAGCTTATAAAAATTTTAGATAAAATGCATCTTTCACTGCAATATTTAACACAGTTCTTTCAATTCTTTCTTAATTTTCCTTTCCCTGGTTTGCTTCATTAGTTCTCAATTATTTTTATATTGTCAAAGCTATAAAAATTACCTTGGTCATGTAATGCTGGATTTTCCTATATATACACCAGCAAAGCCTTGATTCTTTGTTCAACTTCAAAAACAGGCTAAACTCCAAGTACTAACTGCCAAGTGCTACCTGTGTTGGATGAAATTTTGCTAAGAGATCTAAAGGGAGTTTGTCTTGGTTCCTAGCACTTAGAAGAAAAGATCTTGTGAAAGTCTTGGAGAAGCTTTAAAACCAAAGTGCAGACTAAAAGAAATATCATGACAAAAGATGAATGAATGAAATACACAAGGATGTGAATTCATTGCCCTGTAATGACACTGTAAAATCCTGAAATCTCCAAAGGTCCATAAAATACTAAGAAGGAGAAAGAAGTTATTTCATCTGGAAGGCTTCTTTAACCATCTTTTCAGGCCCTATCCTTTATTTTCCACTTGCTGGTTAATTTCAGACACACAGGATTTTCACAATAAAAACAGATCAAACACATCAAAGGCAAACTTGCATTAATAGTGCGGTCATACTTCTATCATATTTTAGAATGCTAGTAAAATTGGTAGACTTGGGTTATTTTGTTATCATCTTACTAATTATGCTACTAAATTTGATTCTAAGCTTTTCCACAAGGAATACCAATGAATAATTTCTTTGACTGAAGCCATTTGCCAATAGGTAATTAAGCTCACAACTATAATATGTTGCTCTTCAAATACTACCTACATACCATTACAGTATTTTAGTCTTTTAATTTATTTCTAATGCCAGCTGTTACTGTTATTCATTACATTTCACAAACAGAAAGGCAGGATTTGACATTTCCTTTCCTTGGAAAGAGACCCAGCTATTGATTATCAAAATGTATTTTGAAAACCCATCCACATTGCTTGCAAGGTGATTTTAAAAGGCTAGCCCAATAAAAGCAAAGTATAAAACGATAGTTTTGTTACCGTGAAGACACAGTCAAGGAGAATGTGACTAGGCTTTCAGACACATAAGAAAGGATTTTCCATGTCATGCTGCTTTTTTATCTACCCAATTTTATCCAAATAATCACTATTTTCTAACTACATATGATAACATGAAATGCCTGGAACTCTGCCTGTCTACAGGACAGAAGAATGATTTCACTCTTTCCTAACAGCTCAGCTTACTCAAAGCAATAGCACTCAAGACCCAAACTCAACACTAACACTATTTTAGATTTTGAAAAAGATAATCCTAGAAGAATCAGTAATTATGAGATACAATGTGGATTTTTTAAAAGCTATAAAAATAGAAATATAAATAAGTTTTATGGATTTAATTAATTTTTTCCTGTAGCTTCACTACTGATAAATGAAGGCATATGAAGAGACCACAAAACCAACCAACCAAAACAACAAAAAAAAAATAAAACCAACAAATGCCCCCCCACCAAAAAAAAAAAGAAACCCCCCAAAAACCCAACAACAAACCCCCAGCAGTAGGAAGATGGAAATTATGCTGCCCCTTGACAGGCAGGCACGAAAGAGCCCTAAAGATAACTTTTAGCTGTGTCTGGGCTTCAGAAGGCTGATGTTGGTAAATCCTACTGAGGAAATTCAAAAGATTACCACATGCCCTGGGAAATGTGATGTTCCGCAGACTTCTCCCATCACCATTTAAGACCCAGGTTCTGAGTTTACTTCATCATGAATAGCTATGACTATAAACTGAATTTGGTCCTCAGCGTATTTTCACACTTGCGTAATAGCAATGAAATCACTTTCACACTCATGATGGATGTTTGAATCATCAGGAAAAGAACCTAAAAAAACCATACTGAGAAGCTGGTTCATGAAAATAAATAAGGGAGACTCTGTAAAACATCTATTTTTTTGAGTATCCATACACTTACCACTAAAATACCATATCTCCAAGATAAACTACTGACAGCCTCTGTTTAATAAAACAAATATATCAGAGAAGAAATTAATTGATAGCTTCTGTTCATAAATAAAGGAATATATAGATAGGTTTCATTTTCTATGTAGCATGAGACATTTTTATTTTCTTCCAGTGAATTTTGAGTGCAGTAACAATGATTTCATATTATTTTGTCCCCGAATTGAATTGGCATGAAAGGGTAGCGAACAGGTTGAGAGAGCAGCTGTCAAACATTATAGAAGTGTCTAAAAAAAAAAATAAATGCTACTTCTAAAATAGCCCTTTAATACTACTGGATGAAAAGCTGATGAAGCAAAGCATTGAGAGAAGCCATTATTATGTTTGTATTTACTGAAGCATAAAACAGTTACATGCACAACAACTCTATTAAAGAAATGGCATTCATTAATTATGCAGCATGAGATTTTCTTGACATACTGGACCAGCCCTGTAACTACTATAACAAGAATTAAATGAGTATGTGATACTGACAGTTTTTTTACTAAGTCACCACCTTAATATTTGTCAGTGAAAATAAATAGTTGTCATGGACTTAATGCTGACACACAAAAAGGAAAAAAAAAGGTAAAATATTTTCAGACCTTCAAACACAGCTTGCATGGAACTAGTAGCTATTTTCCCACAAATTATCATACTGCTTTCACAGCTTCCTGAATATACTGTGGAAAACCAGGTGGTATCTGAGGTAGCTCCATTTGCAATTTCTTGGCTGACTTTTTAAAGAGCTGACTATTTTATATTTTGAAATAAAACTAGACATGCATTTATCCTAATATTACATTACCTTCAACATATTAGAAAGACATTTTAAATGTTAAATCTTTCCTAACTACTCAGGGTGGACATTGTAAAATTGGTACAGGTCCCAGAAGCAGATTTTCGTGTTTTAGAAGCCTTTTTTTCTGAACAGGTTGTTAATTAACATTTGCACCTTACCAGTATGCTATATTTCCCACTAATTGAATAGCTGTGAGGAGCATAATCCCTAACAAACAGAGAAAGCAGGAACAACTTGAAAACTATCAGTCATGCTTCATGTAATTATTTTTTCTTATTCAATTACTGTGTGATGAATTCAAACCCAACCAAAGAAAATTTGAAAGTTAAATCAAACTGCTACATTTAATAAAATGCAAGAAGTGTGCATAAAGTTACAAAAAAAAGGCATTAGAAAACTGTTCATGTGTACTAACCTTTAAGTTTTTAAAACTGATTCATGGAAATTTAGAAATACAGACTTAATTTTTTCTTTCACGTCTATTGAAAATGCTTCAAACATTTAAAATGGCTTTGTACTTTGTTCAAATAGCTCCTGTAATACTACAAAAACCTAATATAATATCAAAACAGTTGTCATTTTGCCTCTTACCCCAGCAGCTGAACACAGTTGCAATTTGAGAAGGCAGACAAGTAAAAATAGAAGTATATTTCACAGGAAACTTTGTTGAGGAAGAGTTCAAGTGCATAAGATGGTCTATTGAAGTGCTATTAGATGGTTATATTAAGGTTTTATTGCCATGAGTCTGAAATTATACTTTCCATAACTGTCAAAGCCATTAGTTACTGTGAACTTTTCAAATATTTATCCACAACTATTTTTGTTTCTACATACTACACACAGAAACATTTTATTTTTCTATGGAGTAGACTGATATTTCTGGTTTTACACTTTTCATCTTTGGAATATGTGCTTTTATCAACACAGAATCATAGAATAATTAAGGTTGGAAGGGACTCTGCAGATCATCTGTCCAACCCCTTGCTCAGGTTACTCAAGGACTTATCCTGTGAAGTCTTGAATATCTCCAACAATGGAAATTCCAGAAGGGAATTCGGGAACTTCTCTGCACAATCTGTTCCAGAATTTAACCAACTTCATAGTCAAACTTCTTTTTTCTGTAATATCTCATTAGAATTTCTTTTTTTTCCAACTCATGTCTCTTGTCCTAGAAGTAAACTTAGGAAAAAAGTGTATTTCCATCATAAAAAGCTGACTAATGGAAAGCAAAATATTTCACAGAAACCTGAATTTTGGTGTGGTGGTTTCTTAATTGAGTTAAATTAATACATTTTTTTCCAGTAAATCTTTAACTTCATTTCAATCGATTTTTGAATTGCATGTTTCAGTTTCCCATTTTGGCATGATTTCTCAATAAACACATTAAAAATATATTTACTGTTTCAACAGAGCAAACCCAAATCTGTAATGATATTTTTTCCTGGAAAAGTCTAGTTTTGTGATTGTTTTATTTTTCCAGTGTTAACATGGGAAAGGGAAAAAAAAAAAAACAAACAACCAAAAGCATCCATCCCATCCAGCTCTGAGTATGTGGTATTGTTATTTCTTAAGGTAGCAATTATGTGATATGAACATGTCCTGTCCATAGCATTTTTTGCTTCATATGTTATTTGTTTCTTTTTATGAACTTTCATTCCCTGTAAACACAGAAGAATGGAATGGTATGTTTCTCTTTGGGCTTTGAGAAGCTGGTGTGAAGCCTGACAATGAAGGAATGCCTAGCATGCAGTCAAAAAAAGGAGTTTGTACAAACATGCAGCTTCTTTTGGTCTCAGTAAAGACATATCAGTAAAGCATTGTTTTAAGCACTACAGACCAATTTCAACTTCCATGTGAGATGTTGTTTTTTCCTTTCCACTTCCACACAACTGTATTCACTATACTAAAAAAGAGGACTGATATCTTGAAGGGAGCAATGTTCTGGTGTACGGTTTACATTATTTAATTACTGCAGTACTAAGGAACACTAGAGCCATTGTACTTTGGTACAAAGTTACTACAATTTTATACTCCAGGCCCAGCTAAAATTAAAAATGCACAAATAGCATACCACAGAATTATAATGAGCATGCCATAGAACTGAAGCAAAAAGTATTAGATAAAAATATACAAATTAAAAATAGGTCAAATTCTGCACTTACACTCAAATTTTCATGAGTGGCAGACTCCTACAAAACTTAATTCTACCAGTCTCATTACAAAGAACATATTCCTGCACATGTTAAAATATTTTCATTTCTCATTTTTAAAATAATTTGAAAATTTTTTAGGTACAGTCATAACTATAGAGAGAATTGATTTCACTCTGATTCTTTCCAAATCCAGTCATCATAAAATACACTTTTCCCTCTGAAATACTATCCAGTATTTCTTCTTAAACAGGCAGCAGCTGCTTAATCTATCTAACTCATAACTAAAATTCAGTCTTTGGTAGTTCATGTCAACACAAACAACAGAGATTTTTATTATTAGCTATAGTACAATCAGAAGTGAAGAACTTTATTAAATCAAAGATCCATAAATTTTCATCCTCTTAAGACCTCTGTCATCAACTCAGCCCCGTGGGTCTTAGAAACGATAATTTCATACAGTCCTTTTTACAAATATTTCTTGCTGCAAATCAAAGTCACCTAGTATTTTGACCCCTTTTTTTCCTATTGAAAAATCTATTTTGAGACATTGCTTTGATAGCTAGAAACTTTTTCCAGCCTACATTTTCAGTGATCTCTGTTTATATTTCTACACCAGCAGTGGCCTTGAACTTAACAAGTTGCTTTCCTGTGGTGTTTACCCATTCAATATATCTATGGGAATCTCAGTCTTTTTGCTAATATAAACAAAACATTTTCTTAGTCTACTCTAAGAAATAAGATGATACTCTTCCCTTTGATATCCCTACTAGTCACCTACCTTCAGTTTCATGTTGGCTTTTTTCAATATAGATGTCCAGAAACCTAAATTTCTACTCATGCTTCCCAATCCTCTTTCCACAGCCATGGTGGTTAATATTTGTTCCACAATCAGGAAGTAAACTTAAGGCTGCAACAGAAACACCTGCTATTTGCTTTAACTTCACAATCTCATATTTGGACTATTGAACTTTATAACATACCTGTTATTATATTACTAAAGTTCATCTGCTTCCTCCTGACCCGTTTCCTTTCACAATCAGGTTCATTTCAGTTTCACCATATCATGATGGGGTTCATCATCAGATTGTTCCAAACAAGAAATATTCTCATCAGAACTAGATATTGGATTGCTCTGGAAGGAGAGAACTTAAAAAACCTCTCTGTCTTTTGTTCCTTTTCCCATCCATTTCTGTCATTATTTCCTAAAAACATGCAGGACTTGTAAAACTATTTGTGCAGCCTCAAATATGAGAGTGAATCACATATTTGTCTCATAGTTGTGAAATTATCCCACTTTAAATTGTGATCCTGCTCAGTGGTTTCTTTTGTTCATCTTTCCCTATATCTCTCTTCATTATTATTTTGGGCAAAATTTCATATTTAAGCTTACATTTACATAATAGAAAGGTCCAGCTTCAGATTCTTACAGTGAATATTGTACCTTGGAATTTTCAGAGGTATGAATCGTCCTCTTCACTGAGATTCTGATAAAATTAAGGTTTTTTTATAGCTAGTGCTGAAATTATACAACACAAACAGCTGCTAACTTGAAGCTCAGAAAGGAGTCATAAACTATTTTGAGACAAATACTATTTCAGTGGGAATTTTGTTTGTGCAAATATTGAAACTGGCAAGTCAACTGACCTAACACCAAATGAAATATTCATTAAATCTTACAACTGCAATTCTTTCTTTTTTTCAAATCACTTGCAAAACTCAGCTCAACTTTATGATGAAAATGAAGCTGAACTTTGTTGCTAATTATACTGTTGGCACCTCAGTAATTAATTGCAAATAATACAGAAGATATTAACATATTTTCTCTTCCATAACAAATTACTGAAAAATAAGCATACTGAAAATGATTTTACTTGAAATAACTCAAAGACTTATTTAAAGGATACCAGATGTAAAATATGAGCATATTATTGCTTTTTGAAGAATAGAATTTTCTAATTTATTTGTTTTGGATATTAGCATATATATTACAATTTGGCAATTTATGCTCTGTGAATTGAAGTAAATAAAATAATTAGGAGCAATCTTCTAACTCATGAGCCAACTTAATAACAGTGTTAGTTTTAAACTTAAGTTTATTGGCTAGATTTATTTCTGGTTTGTAGCAGGCTTGCCACAGTCTCTTTCATGATAAAAACCAGACTTCTGGAAGCAAACCAAAAATTCCATTGTTTGTCTTAGTAAGGGGTTTAACACTGTCATAGCCAAAAGCATGGCAACACATCCACACATGCAGTCTTTTCTTTTTTCTTTTCCTTTTTTTTTTTTAATGGTATAGAAAACATGAAAATTGAGAGATTCAAATACTAAGACAGATTTTATCTCCAGATAAGGCTTCTGTTGGAAGCAACAATTATGGAGAATAGAAGAAATGTGTATATATATAATGTAATCAATATGATTTTACCTCTTGACATCTTTGTCTTTTCTCACTTTTTTTTTTTTAAATTGTGATGAATGAGACATCAAAACATACATATACATATATTTCAATTTCCAGAACATATAAACCTGCTGAAGGTCATCTAAACAAGGATATGGCAAATGTTGGGAAGGAGTTTTGTGTGAATTCACAGAAGTTGACGTTTTCTACAAAACTTACTGCTGATACGATCTAATTTAGCAAAACAGAAACAGCATATATTAATTTAAAATGAGAACTTATTATTTGAGACTACTGAAGGGTCAAATCACAAAGAAAAAGGGCTATGATCCCAAAGCTGAAAGCATTTATATTTCATTGTTGACTATGATTGAAAGAAGCATTTTACGTTAGTCCATGGAACCTGCAACAATGAATACATGTAAGTGTTGGCAGCATCTAGACTTGTCACATGGATTCATCAATTATAAAAGAATAAGCAATTCTTTAACATTTACAAACAACAATTTTATGCACAAAGAAAAACAAATGTGTAAGCTTTCCTAGAGCAAATGACAAGAATATATGAATTGTCCTGATCAATTAGGCATTATTGAACAAAATTAAGGAACTATTGTTTACCTTTTAAATTCAGCTGCTAAACAAGTTTCAATAACCTTCTGGACACTAGCAATCAGTATGACAATTCAACAAAAAACTAATAATTTCCACTATAAAGGACATTAATATTATATATATTAAAAAAAAAATCAACACTGAAAGGCATTTTAACTCAAGGTTGTAAATATCAGGTACATGGGGTTTGTTCAGTCTCGGTTTTACTATTTCCTCTTCAGCATTTACTCTTTGAACTCTTTTAACAATAACATGTCTGTTTCCTAATCCATGCATTTCTGAATCGGAACATTTTCAAAACTCTTATTCTGCTTTTTATCAAAATAGCAGGATGTACCAAATTCCCAAATTCAGTGGAATAAATTTAAATCAGTAATGATTGCAATAGTGTGATTTTTATCAAAGGAAACTATTTTGAATATGGTTTTTTATAATACCCTAAGGTACATGCACCATTTTTTATCAAAATAATTCTGAACATTTTCAGAATTCGGAATGTTCATGACATTTAGAATAATTTCTGAAATTAAAAGCAGTCAAGGAATGTACTAAAAATTACTGCTTTCTCATTCAACTATTGTTCAATGTCTGTTCCTATTACCCTTTAAAATACCATCTACCTTACTGAGTGAAAAACTAGTCACTTTATTAACTTGTTAGCACTGCTAACTCAAAAACAGTTACCTGGAATAGAGAGCTGGATTACGTTTCTTTTCCTGTAGCATGACAGGTACTATAAACTGATCACTGTGCCAGATTTTGTCCTTAACTAATGCCTGTGAATCCTCACTGTATGAAGGCACTGAAAAAATTTGGCCGGAATATTTTGATTATAATTTACAATATATATATACTGGGATGAGAATAGAGTCATAGAAATTTTTAGGTTAGAAAAAGCCTTCAAGATCATGAAGTCCAACTACAAACCTAACACTGACAAGTCTGCCACTAAACCATGTCCCTAGAATGCAGATTGAGTGTCCACTTCCTGTCTGCAAAAAGAATTCCAATTAAAATAAACAAATCTGCTGAATTAAAATGTGACCTAGCCTTTGTCTTCTGCCCATAAACAATGAAGCTAATAAGTAGGAGGATGATGAAAACAAAGAATGAGTTTGCAACATAACATGGGATAATGCCAGCATGTCAACATAAATTATCTTTTAAAAGTCTAAAGGTTCTTCAGCACTGATTCAAAAGGTGTATTTAGTATTAACCATCTAACTCTTCCTTTAAGCAGGACTAGTTTCATATTCAAGTAATTGCTTGTTCAGGAATTTTTGCCTGTCGTGCACAAATAGCTTTGGATTAAGCTAACCAGTTTAAGCATATGTGTATCCGATATTGGTATCTGTCAGGTAACATGATTTTGCATGTTTCTAAATGCAACAGTAAAAAAGAAACAGAAAAACAATTCAAATCTACCTCACTCATCACATTCAGGTGTCTGAAAAATTACACAACATACAAAATCAATCCATTTTCTGAGGATCTAAGAAGAGAAGTTCTTAATTACACTGTTTTCTACTTATAAAAACTTTATAGTTTCAAAATTAAAAACTTAAGGATTCCATCTTCACTTCTTTTTAAAGTACACCAGGAAAAAAAATCCACTTCTTGCTTTTTGCTATAATTAACTAATCTTCTTACTTTGAAAAGTTAGATTGCTAAAAAACAAATGAAACTAATACAGAATTTAGCAAATTTTCAAATTTATAGTAGGTTACTCATTCAAGCAATTCAGATAGCCATCAATATAAATATAAAATGTAATAAGTGCACTTTTGAATTAATTTTTTTTTACGGATATTCATAATTTATGTTATGGAAGTTTTAATTGTCATATGTGACAATAAGGTCTAATAGAATATTTCTGGTTTACTATATGCTATAAGCATTATTACAGTTGCCTGTAAGAGATAAAATATCACAATGTTATCACATAACTGGAACACATTTTACTTGAGCACAAGACCTTAGCTTCATCTTTACCTTTTTTTTTCTTTACATTATTTATAACCCATTCCAAATATAAAGATCTAATTAAGAGGAAAATAGATATGTTATAAACTGCCACAGATCATCACTGATAGAGTCAGTTAGGACAACAAACTTCTAACTGATACAGAAGAATTACAAACTGCACTGGATAAGACTGCGGCTGGGAGAATGTTCATGTATTTGTATAATTAATTATTGTTAGGATTAACAATATCATGTTGCTCATTAAGAGTAACAGATCAACTAGAACTGTGTATATTGGACAAAACAAGGCCACCTAATAACTGCAATTATCTCATCTTTCAACTGCTCTCTTGCCCACATTTCAAAACACTTTTTTTTAACTTCTCACAGGAAACTAAATCTTTATGTCTATGAATACCGAAGACAGAAACATTACTACCTCCATCTGTCTTCACATAACTAACGAATAATTCATTAACAAATGCTAAATGGGAAAAAAATACTACAATCAGTACTTCAAAGACTGAGAACGATTCTTGTAAAAACTTTTGACAAGTGGATTTAGTAACTTTAGAATTAGACTAAATAATTACTGACCAGTGTTAATAGCTTACTGTAAGACAAAGGGTCATGTCTGAAAAATGCTAATGACACTGCAGTCCTCTTATTGTAGATCTTAAATTATTGGGCAAAACCCAGATATTTTAAACTTAATCCTTTTATAGTTTGTTCATTAATCTGTGAATTTTGCAAGCACTGCAGGTATAAAACATTAAATTATTACCATTTGTTCCTGATAAATTTGGATGGCAAGCATTTTTTAACAGTTTATACATAATAAATTTTCTGATCTGATAAAATCTATTAAGCTCGGGGGATCCAAATAAGGATCAGTCATCTAGGTTCAAGCGTTCAGTCACAAAAGTTCACATATAGGAGTGAAAAAATTAGCATTTTCATCAATATTAACTATTTGGTTTTATTTTATTATTTTACTTCTGTTGTGAGAAGAAAACAAGGTAAACACTGCTAAATGAAAAATAAGATTCCATGGATCTAGGGTAATAGGAATAGAAAGTAAAAAATCTGAATGAGCATCAGAGAACATTAAATGCTTTGGGATTTTTTTTCCCCCCACTATTGAAATACTTTCTAAATTAAAAGAAGTATTTCCAAAATGTAAAGTTTAAAGATTTAATACAAGTATTTCAAGTTGGAGTCCACAGAGAAGACTTTATTGCTTTACTGTTGTTGTTCATACTTTTGTTGTTGCTTTGGTTTTTGGTGGGATTTCTGGGTGTGTAGGGTTTTTTTGTAATGCTACTGTTCATACTTTTCAAAAACCACACTATGCACCATATTAGATTACATTCTCCATATATTGTATTAAATTACCTCACATATGCCTGAGATTTATAATGAATGGTAAGCACAGTCACTAGTATTAAATCAAAAATACTTGATTCTATATCCAGATCATGTTTGACCTTTCAGATCTGATTTTTTTGTAATCTTAAAAAAAAAAAAAAGAAAAAAAAGCAGAAAAAAAAAAAAGATGGAATCTAATATGTTGCTGTGCAGAGCTCCAAGATTTTAGAAGAATTTGTCTTCATATATAAAGTCAATCTGCTCTACCAAAACACAAAACCAAAATTTCTTTGTGCCTTAGACTCTTCTCAGTGTCAAATATCCTCATTTAAAATAATTCAGGTTTTTCATACACGCATGTCCCTCTGTGTGCAAATGCCCCTGTTATGATTTGCTCTAAGAATGTTAAAATCTGATTTTAGGTTTGTTACTTAGGTAAAGTCTTCCTAGCTCAAGATAGCAATATTTAATGTTACAATATCATTCTTACCATAAATCAGATCAATTAATATTCAATATAAATGTGCCTGGAATATCTGCTTCACCATAATGAGCTTGTTTGTGTTTATAATTGTTGTGAACTAATCAAACTTTTTGTAGCATTGCAAAATTAAGAAAAGAAAAACCCCAAAATATTCCATTATATTTAGCAGTTACTGAGGGCTACAGAAATTCTTCACTTGACACTGATGTCTAAAGTGGAAGAAACAGCATATCTTTACTGCTGTTGCCAGAAAACAGTAATTGACAGCATATTTTTCCAGTGCAGATGCCTCATTTTGATCAGTTGCACTGGCAAAGGCAAAACATACTTTTTTTTTGTATGTGGAGTTTAGCTTTACTTTACATTGCAACAGGAGGCCCAGGCAGCTATGTCAACTGTTCTACCTGAATTATAATGACAAGATGTATTTTTGCATGGTCTTGCCACGTTTTACCTTAAGTTTAGCTAGGAGGTATTCATGATCTTGCAGGAGCTTTTTTGTCTCATCTTGGTTGCTGCCAATTTCCAATAAATTTGGTGTAGATTCAGCCAGCTGAAGCTTCACCCATTTTCCACACTGTAATAACAATTACAGCCTTTAGAAAACACAGCCTTGTATACAGTATATGTACATACAAGAGACATACAGAGTATGTATACAGGAAATGTATACAGTTGCAGAATGAAGATACAGGGGATACAACATAAACTTCCCTTCATGTGAAACAGGTATTAAAATCTCAGACTGTAGTCTTATCCAATAGGAACTGTGATTTTGTTTTGCCTGTGAAGAGTAACATCACAATGAGCCCGAAAGGTTGCCTTTCAGCTGAAGATTGCATAGACAGTTAAGGAAACCTGGGGGGTGGCGGTAGGCGGAAAGTACAAATATATTACAACAAATGCAAAAACCATAACCCCAAATCTCATTTCTACCACACAGATCCAACATATCTGTATGCTGCATGTAGAGAGAGATTGCACAGCTAGCAGCAGTGGCACTTCATAGACTTTGGAATAGGAATCCAAAGAGCAATCTACCACTGTGTCCTGGAGAACACACAAAGAAAGGAAGCTTGAAAACAACCCAAAGCCTTGCTGATTCTTTCCTCGCTGTCTTGCAGAATTGCTACAGTCTGAGAAATGTAACTCAGAAATGTAATGGTGATAAAGAAGGAAACAGTGGTGTCACTGGAGGCTAGCATGGTTCCCACAGAACACAGGAGAAAAACTAAGTGTCTTCACCCTAAGCTTCAGTCTCCTTTCAACAAAATTACTCCCCTGCAGCAGCAGATGGTCTCCCAGGAAGTGTGAGAACTGATAGGAGAGAACCTTCCCACTGGCACAACTGAGGTAAGCTCATCCTGAATAATCATTCTAATTTGGTGACAGCCCAGCTCCTTATCACCTTACTTTGCATTACAGACACTCTAGTGGCTGAGGCCAGCTGTTTTCCAAGTTGCCTGGAGAACAAAGAATCAAACTGCCAATAAATTCCAGCTGAGATTCAGGACATAGGCATCCAGCTTCATTCCCCATGCCAAATTTTGTGCAAGCTGTAGGTGCAGATTCCAACTCACAGAACAGGCCTTTAGGTGCTTAGAAGCACAACTATATATACACAAGGACTTCTACTAAATCACATGGGAATATGAATTCACAGCTTTCAAAAAATAAGCACACATCAGGTTTAGGATTTTTTTCCCATCAAATACTCCAAAAAGAGACATAGAGTCTGCATTTATGGAGTTGGTAGAATATTTCTTACGTAAAAATATTGCTGAGTACTGTTTAAAAATAACTTCTGAGGAGCCTCAACTACAATTGAAACCATGAAAATATGAAATAGCATCATGCTTATTAAATTTTCATGACACTCTGCATTTACCTCTTACTTTCTAAATAGAAAGGAAATCCTTGCCTCTAAGAGCCTACATATTTAGTCTATTAAACAAAAACACACAAGCAGAAATTGTAAACAGAAAAAGAGGATTAACTTCCAAGGGATCTCTATTTGATATTAACTGATTAAATGACATTGCCATATCATTTTATGCTAGCTATTCATTTGCACAGAACATTTAAAAGTAGCAGTAATCACTGAGTAGCGGAAAGCCAATAACAGACATGCTAGTGGTTGCTACCTTACCTTAAGTACAGCTATAACAATACTGGCATCCCCAGCTTGAACAGCTACTGAACTGACTGTTGTTGTAGAAAGCTTTTGCCCCGAACTGGCTTCATTTGACATGGTGTTTCAAAATGGGATTTCATACATTAAAGTAGACTTGAAATGCTCTTGCAAGGTCCACAGTTCATTTCAGAATGTAACAGAGTTGCTTGGATTCATTCAGCGAAACAGCTCAGCTAACACTGATTAGTCTGCCAAAAGGAAAGAACAGGAGGTTAAAAATAGACAAGTCCATTGAGTTTATCATTCTTGAGAGAGATTTGACACACCCCTAGTTTGGTAGCATTAAGCTGCTTGTTCTTTTTAGTCACCACCTGAAGTGTGAAGAGCTTCTTCCATTAACATCACCTGACACTGGCTAACCAAAGGATTCTCAAATTAAAAACAATAGGAAAAAAATTTTTTTATTGAGTCTACCTAGTGTTGTGAGGTTTTCCCATTCCACAAGTATTTTCTCATTTACTAGTTACAGAATATACTCACTCAATATAATTCTTCCACTGAGTCAAAGTTTTTAAACAGGATGAGCATGTGTATATAAGTCAGATGCTAAATCCAGTCAGGGGATTTTTAATCCAAAAATATTTAAAAGCACAGTTGACCATAACCAGAGAAGGAAGTTGCCACATGAAGAATGTGAATTCCTGCCTAAGATTATTTACCTGTTTTTCACTTTAATCATAAATTGTTTCTATAGTCTTCCTTTTATTCTAAATCAGCACAATGAAAACCTATCTAATAACTTTTTAAACTCCTCTTAATTTTTTTATTCAATACAGGAAAATTAATAGATGCCTATAAATCCCAGTATTGGCTTGGGACATTAATTCTATTGTCAGAAGCCTAGAGCATGCCACAAGGAGCCTACAGTAGGAGACAGCAGCTGCTAGGTTTCCTTCCACTGAACAGCTGAGAAAGTGACACCGGTGTTTAGGTTTGCAGGTCATTCTGGAAACACAATTCCACCCATGAAGCTACACACATAATTCTCCTCTAAGCATCTGCTTGCTTGTTTTGTTTTAGATATTGTAATATTTAGATATATTGCTATATGAACTAGATTTACTAATGGCAAACTACAGGACACACCTGCAATGAAACTAAGACCTGGAAGTAAATTCTAAAATATTTTGGACTGTAAGAAACTTAGGGAAAGCGCAGGGAATTTGTACAGATGCATCAAGGTCTGGGATTTTTTTGTTTGTCCATTCCTTCCCCATCCTATTGTTGGCAGATTATAATCTTAATCAGATAGCCATCTCCAAATGATGAGTTTCCAATAGGGCATCCAGAAGCACATTGTAACGGTTTGCTCTGAACTAAATGGGCTTGACAAATCAAAGCAATAATTTTCCCACCCCATGGGCCAAAACAGAACCATCAACCCTCATGTTTCCAGCATGGAAAAAATACCACAGTTTTCCAACTCCTTGTAACACCTGCAAGAGGCCCACAGAACCCTGCCGCTGAAACATTATAGAGATATTCATGAGACTCAGGTGGGTATTAGTGTAAAGAGTGTGGCAGGACAAAATGTTCAAAATTTAATGGCCATGCAAAAACTGGAGTGTAGAAGTCCTGAAGAAACCCCCAAAACTGAAATATAAGAGAGCCCTATTTTGGTTTGAATAGAAGGTAGATGGATCGTACAAAACTTGCTAAATACTCAAGATTTCAAAAAACCATTCCAGAAGACAAGTGACATTGGATTTTTCACCCTGCAGGCAGGACTGAAAACAGAGAGGACTCGACTACTGGAAAAAACTTGAATAAACAAACAAACAAAAAGCAGCCTCACCCTCATTAGTCTTATAAAAGGAGTTACAAACCAATTATGGCACTATGTCAAAGAGTGTCCTTGAGATCTTCTTCTCTCAGAAGCACATTTCAGCTGTACTTTCTTATGACACTAGTTGGGACAATCCATCATCTCACTTAGGTATCCAGATATAAGAGCTGTTTTTCACTCAGGTTAAATGAGTAATCATTTTTTTCATAGTGCTGACAGGTGGAAATTGTGGAAAACCACCACACTCAAGAAGCTGGCCATAAGCAACTTTGGCAGCAGCTGAGTCATGTGATTCAAAATGTCTGATAAAAAAGCATGGATATTGTATTTATTTGGCTTATGCTAAATATACAACATACAAGCAGAGACTAGGTAGCAAGGAATCAGTAAAGATCTTATAATACAATCCTGGGAGAAAAAGCTGAGGATTTTGGCATTATTTGATGATCTATTTCACTTGTGTCCTGAAAAAAAGAAATTATCAAGCATGCCTTTCTCAGTCTTGTTTACTTACCTATCTCCATCTCATCCTCTCTCTGAAACAAACAAAACTTCTGCTAGAAGCCAGAAGCAAGCAGACTATCTGTGTCGAGAGAAATATTTTCCCCTTGCTATTGCTGTGTGAAAGACAAGAGTAAGAATGACAAGAGGAAACAAGCATTCACCAGCTGTCCACAAGAAACAGCGAAACTGGAGAAATGAACAGAGGAATCAATCTCAGGAAAATAGAAAAAAAGATGAAGTCTCTCTAGTGTAAATAACACCAGGTATTATCTGTAACAGCTATATGTAAAAGGATTTGAGAGGATAGATAAAACTCACTTCATTTTCAACTGTGTTTTATCAGTAGCTTTTTCTCATGTGTAGCAAGGGAAGCGTGCTAATCAGTTTTGACAGCTGTGCATAAGGAAAAGGGCCTACCTTTCTTGGAGATAAGTTGTCTTTCGCTCAGAGCTTTGGAGCTGCCAGTGCACCATGAAAACGCCTCTGGAAGAGACAAAGTCCCTTCCCTGCAGCTCCAAACATGTGACATTCTTCACTGTGACTGGTTTGTAAACGTAACAGATTTCCTTTCCTTTCTTTTCCTCACACCTGAGACAACTGATGTACACAGCAAAGGAGGGAAGGAGAACAAGGGAAGGAAGCTTCCCTCAAACTGACAGGTCTTCATGTGGCTTGGAAAAAGGTACGTAAACACTGCTTCCCTCTGGTAGCCCCACCTGAATGAGGGACAAAGATGTCAGACCTCTCCAAGCCTGCGGTTGCTGCTTTTTTGTTGGCTCCTACAATCTTACGTTTTAAGTAGGCACCATTTTCAGATATCATCAAGAATGACGGCATGAGGGCGTGAATGCATGCAGTCCACAAGTCTCCTCAGGTTCATAAAGAGGGGGCATGGAGGTCACGTACACACATGAGAGCTGAGCAGGAGGTGCGTATCTCTCCTGGAAGAGGCTCATCTTTATCCTGTGCTGGTTGAATGAGTTTCTAGATGACTAACTGGTTGAAATCCTAACCAGATTTTCTCATTCCTAAACCCCAAAACCAGTTATAATAAAAAACATTCCAGCAGCAGTAGCAGTCAAGGAACGAAGGTGGGAAACAGAGACCCCTCTACCAGAGGTCAAAAAGTAAACGAATGGCATGTGGGGAACGGTACCAGCTCTTTCTTAACAATCAGAAAGCAGTGCTTCTTTCAGAGAATCATGATGTGAAAGCTGCCAGAAAACATAAGAAAACTGAGGCACTTGCAGGCATTACCCTTTTACTCAGGGCTGGAGAGGTAGAACAAGCCCAGGCACAGACTAACCTTCCGGCACCCAGGGGCAGAGCAAGGACCAGTGGAAGCTACTCCAGTGCCCCCAGCAGGGCTGTGAGATGCGAACACCGGCTGCAGTGGAGGGAAGCCTGTCCTCCCACAACCCCCGGGCCACCCAGGGCTGAAGGGCAGCCTGGCCAGGCCTCGCTCACAATAGTGAGGAGCTTCTGCTGCCAAAGTTATAGAGACAGGGCAGGTGCATTGAGAGGTGGAAACTCCCTGCTCCCAAGAGCAAGGTAATTATTACCAGCAAGAGGGACGGAAAGGGGCAGCCAGGGTAAATGAGATTAACTTCAGGTAGGTAACAGCTGACGCACAGGCAAAAGCTGTTTCCCTGTCAGCTTAGAGTCCATGAGCTTATCAAAAGGCAGCCCTAAAATAGCCTGGAACCCTGATGGCCCAAAAAAAAAAAAGGGCGTTGTGCTGTCTTTGCCACCATGGAAAGGAAAGGCACAGAAGTCCCAGTAAAGGGCTAGGAAACAGCTGTGAAAACATGCCGAAAGGGTAAAAGACACCCTGCCTGGCTCCAGCAAAAAATGGTCTCTGTTGCCTGAATTATTGTGTCATAGTTCCCAGATTTTATTTAAAACCATACAAGTATAATGAAACATTATAGCTTGTATCTTTCCTTTCCTTTCTTCCCATGCATCACCCTAACAAAAAAACCAGTTCTAGTCTTGCTCCTTCATCAGCAGTCCTGAAGACACTTTATACTACCCTAAGAAAATAACATGAAGATAAAAAGCTACCCCAAAAAGCATTGTCACACTAAGCAAAGACCAAAAGCAAAGGTATTCTGGCTCGTCCATGCCACATTGAATATGTCTTTGTGAAAGAAAAAAACAACACTGCTAACTGTAAAATCAACAGTGTAGCAGAGATCAAGAAACTGGCAAACAGTTGCAAAGAACAAAATCACTATTTGTTTGCTTCCAAGGACAACAGCATTTAAAAACACCCATAGAGTAAACAGACCTGGGAAGCAGTGATAGCTGATACCGTTCAGCCCACTGGTTATTAATTTTTCATGTCCCACTCTTTCATTTCAAAGCATTCTCTTTATCCCTCTTTTTGGATCCTACAGGATTTCCACAAAGTATACATACTATTTGTCCCTAGCACTTGTCAAAATAGTACCTAAATCCCTTCTATTTATTAAATGATAGAAGAAATCCACCAGATTTAGCTAGGGCTTCCAACCATATGTTATACCACTTCAGCCTCCATTCTCATTTTAAGAAAGCTCATATAGCCTTTAAATTCAGAACTCCAGCTTCTAAATGTTATATAAGCAAGGACTATTATTTCTAGCATCTGCTACTTAAAAAAAAATGTCTTCCCCTTCTTTACATCCCTTATATAAAGGATAAACAGGAATGCTGACACACAGGGACTGCTTATATTTTTATTCACTTGGCATCACGCTACTTGAATTCCTGAAGAGTGTACAATCGCAGTGATTGTTTTCAAATATACAGAAGTAATAAACCTAGCATGGTGGTAGACTACTCATCTGATCTGCTTTCTTCTTAGCACATGACTTAAGGTGGGCATCATAAAAAACTGAGGTCTTGAGATCTCCACCCAAGCAAAACAAATTTCTTGTCCCGAGAATGCATTAAAACATCAGTGCATTCAGAAAGAACTTCCTTCCCTTGTTAAACACAACACTGTGCAAAAAAAAAAAATCATTTCTTTAGATTATATACTCAGAGATAGGCATGAAGGTGTTTCATACAACAATAAACTGGGGGAAGAGGACAGAAAGCACTGTAGGGAAAGGAAGAAAAAGAGAGCAAGAGAAGAGCACAGGCCCCAGCAGTAACTCTTAAAGCCATTGGCAGCTCTGACTGATTAACAGATGTACCTCTAAGCCAGCTCATTTGAACAGATGTCTCCAAATCCAAACACATTAATTACTTAGTATCATTTTCCTTTGCAAGTTTGATATTATTTCAGTGTCACATTTAATGAAAAATGCAAGTTAGATTTATAATTTTCCTTCAAGGGACGGCTATAGGAAAGACTGAAAGTAAAAAATGACTTGCTGACTATTCAAGTGTAAATATTATGGCAAAATATAAACAATGAAAGTTTTAACTGTCTAATGGGAAGTAGATTCAATAAAACAGAAAACAATACACAACTGTGCAGCCCACAGTGGTCGTATCTCATTCTCTCCCACATCCCAGGTGAAGAGACCAGCATGTCCACTGAAGAAGTGGCAGGGAGACAAGCACTACTTCAGTTTTCTCAGAATCAGCTGGAGAGCAGACTTACCCCATCAGCACCCCCAGGGAAGCTCAACATTTCTGCCTCACTGGCTGTGATCCAAAGCAAATGCTGCACGGTCTATGGAGCTGTACTCTGATGAACACAGAAGTGGAGCAGTTTTAACAGCTCACAGGTGGTATGGACACTCGTCAGCCCACTTGCAAGCTTGTCAACAGAGAAAACAGTGTCCTGGTTCATTCAGCTCTGTTAGGAGAATAAGGAGGCATCAGATAGTTCATTAGTCCGTTGCTCAGTCTTCAGCAGCAGAAAGAGGACAGCTTATTACACAAGATTAATATGTTCCATCGCCCATGCATGTAAGGAAAGCCAGCAGGACTTTTGTTAGTAAATTCCTTGGGAGCATTTGAAATTCCTTCCTGATGTGGTGTGTTAGCACAGCGGAGTATGCGCCCTGCACCAAATATAGATGCGAGACAGGCTATGCTTTTGTTCCTGTAAAGAAGCAAGACTAAGATGCAGATTGTAACCTACAACTAAATCTCAAGGCAGCTGCAAACTGTCCCACTAATAACATAAATGCAATGACAGGTTTGCCTCACGTCACTAATTTCTGTGTTTAACTTACATTTACAATTTAGCTGTATTGAAAGAATGTTTCTCTTCAACTATTTTTCAATGTTTATACATGAATACAGATGTCCGTATTAAACTTGCAAAATAAAAACATCAGTTAAAAATCGCACAGACTGTTCAAACAGACAAATGCAACAGTGTAACTGGGTTCTTAGGACCACCTTTTAAGAGTGAAACATCTCTGTTCAATCTTGTCAGAAGTAATCAGCCAGCAATGATGCAGAGAGATCAGAATGAATGATGCAAAAGATCAGTATGAGTCATTTATTTAACAGGAGACTAATTAAATAGATATAATCACACTAACCACACCAAAACATTAAAGCCATATTGTTGCTATTGTTTGGAAGAGTTCATTTAAATGCACACAAATTTCAGAAAGCTAAATTTAGAACAAGAACAGAGGTATGCTAAACAGCCACACTTCTAATAGCACAAGACTTTAGATATCTGATATTGAGGAGGATTTACCCAGAAGAGAAAAATTCAGCAGAGGAGCTGAATTCGAACTGTTAAAAGAACCACAAGGCTTTAGAAGCCATTTTACGAAGTCATTTATCAGCAGAGCTATAAATAGCAGTGCTTTGTTTTGTTTTATTTTGTTTTAAAAAGATAAAACTTCACCTTCTATAACTCTGCTACTCGAAGGTTCAAACTGCTGAGCATTCCTCTGTATGCTCTGGTCACAGAACATTTTTTTTGCAGTCATACAATTACCATGGGCTTTCTATTTCTTTTACTAAATCAAAAGAAACTTTAACAAAATAAATCCCTTTTCCAAATCATGGTACCTCAAACAGCAAGCACATACCAGATCCTGCTTATATCTTCCATGTTAAGTGCTGAATTGTGTGACATACTTAGAAGAGGTTAAAGAGCAGGAAGCACTGAAAATTCCCCCGCCCCCGCCTTTACCGATTTCTCTGGAAATGGGTTGTTAAACAGATGTGTGCTTATTGCTGACACCCAATGTAGCAGGCGTGTGACTACAGGATATGAGGATACTCCCTCACTGTTCCCAGTTTAAGTGACTCTTCACACTCTAAACAGCAGTGTGTAACACTTCAGAATTCAAGTTCCACATAAATTTAGAAGGTATTGCTATAATTAAAGAAGAATAACATCTTATCTCCCCCTCCTCCATACTCTTTCAATGCAAATTGAAGAGCAGTTAAGATTATTTTACGTGCTTCAGAACCAGTTTGCCATCCATATCAAAAACTCCAGCTGTTTTACAGTCACAAGGAATAGGTGATTTGTTCCTTGTTCTGGGTCTGAGTGCTCAAACTTCATTTGATCTGCATCTTTCGGTCTGCAGTAGCAGGTGGTTCAGTGGAAAAACTTGGTATTGAGACTGCTGTGCCTTGGCAGTGCGTTCCCATCACAGTCTCTTCAGGCTCTCATAGAGGGTATGCGGCTGCAAGGCTGTGCCCAAGATGCAACGATTGTTTCAAGTCTCAAAGAACGCTGCTTTCACTCCCTTGACTTCTACACAGCATTCCTTCTCTTTTACACCCAATAGCAGCCACAGAAGCATCAAACTCTTAGGAGAGCCACCAAACTGTTCTGTTACTTGCTCCAAGCAACTTCTGGCTCTTCCAGCACACAGATTAAAGATCAGCCATCTCAGTACCTCAGGTTTCTCCTCTTGAAATTTAGCAGGAGGCAGAACATGTAGCTCTCACCATAGCAAAATAGTGTAAAATGGGAGAAAAGAAAATTTAGATAAGGATGATGAAACAAAAAGAAGGAATTCAAACAGAGATGGAAGACAAAAGACTGGACAAAATTCTGAACCAGGAGAAGTCATGATGAATGACAAGCTGAAAGCTGCAGGAGTGAATTAGGGACTGACAAGCAACAGCAAGTGCAAAGGTACACATGGCACTTGGCCCCCTGAGGTAAGAGATGTCAGGGTATGGAAAGATCTCTGTATTGTTCAAGAACTTGCCACTGACATGTCTGTGTTATGTATAAGCTGAAAGAGTTTGTGGGAAGGTGGCACATACATTAATTGAGAACCTAATGTTGCAATTAGTGTTGGATCAATTTAAATCATATTTGGATCTGAGCTTCCAGATTAGTTTTATTCTTAAGACTAAATTGTATGTAATAAAACAGTGCTCTGTGAGCATAACTAATATGCAGTGAATGAACACAGGAGTTCACAACAAAACTGCGGTACTGCTGTAAAACAAATCACTAATGGATTGTCTGTAACCTTGCAGTCAGTGTTAGATCTGCAAGGTATATAGGCTCTATCCGTGACCCTTTTACGCATGCACAGTTACTGTACACCATCCACATCAGTGCTGGTCATGCAAATAAACTAGTTGCTCAAACATACCTTTTTCAAGAGCTTTATCTATCACAGACTATCCAGTAACACATCCAGGATTCTACTGCCATGACAGAAGTTTTTTCCTCTGAGTGGTGGAAGGATTTATTTTAGACCACTTTTTCCAATTTCTCACACTATCTTCTTTTGAATACTCAGTCCTCCAGTGCACTCTGCAATCAGCTGCTTTGATTAAGGAACTCTATTGTTTAAGTACCTTAAATTTCACACTTCAAAATAGGTTTGCTAAGGACAATAATCACAATTTTTGCTTGAAAAAGGATACAAAGTAGAAGCTTAATATGGCAGACACAGAATTTTTGGTATAATTTCCTGTGATCATCCTCACAGTGCAGAGGCAAAAGGCAGGCAAGCACTAAATACGAAATTTGCAGTCAGATGCAAAGCTGTACTGGGAACACTCTATGTGTAATGGGATTGGAGAATGAAGGGGAAAAGAAATATTAAATCAAGTAAACTGTAAATTTCTTGCATTTTTCAAACTGCACAGAGATTCTTGTTTTGTTTTTAACCTTAATGCAGTTTCAGTATTAGAATGCTTGAGGCAGAGTCCTGGGGGACACATTCTCCGTCATCACAATTTGCCTGAGCGTTATGGCTTAAGAACAGTGCTGTGTCCTCAACTAGCAACAGTAATATTGCTAAAGTGCCAAGGTAAAATTCACATAGTGTAAAATAATTTGCAAATTAAGGTTTTGACTGGTCACATTAAAAATACATGGACATTTTTACAGAAGGTTTACAGAAGACATCATGGCATCACCAGCTGTGCAGTAAGTATGCACCAGTATGTTCAGATTCCCCAACCTGCAAGTGACCATTAATCATGGTGCTGCTCTTAAAGCATCTTGTCAGGGCCTGAGGTAAAAGGGATGCATATTAAGTAAATTTAAAATAATACTAATGCTAATGTATTTGCAAATCCTTAACATTTCTCATTTGTCTATTTTTACATTTTTTAATCATGCAATATGTTTTACAGTACTGATCGGATTTGAAAAAAAATCTTAAATAATCCCTCTAAGTTGCAACGTTAATTAGATTTTTCTTTTTCAGTCATACAATTAGCATGGGCTTTCTATTTCTTTAACTAAATCAAAGAAACTTTAACAAAATAAAATATTTCACTGCCTTGTTTTTTTTAACTCACAGAGCTTGAATCCAACATAAGCAGTTCCAGGAGAGAGCTGAAAGATTAAAGGCCACATTTCAATGAGGAATCCCAGAACCTGACATAAATTAAGAAAACTTTGAGTCCTCTGTCATCCTTTCATTACAGGGAAGTATTTTCAGAAGGCAGAGATAGATGACGTACCTTAAATCATCTCTTGCCAATGCAGTCAGATTTGCAGTAACTATGTTTTGGAACCTTGCTTTCAGCATTCTACGCATAAAAATAGCATGCAAGAGTACTTCCTGGGCTGCATAGTTTTGATTTGTTTTCCTTTCCCCACTTGATCTGATATTTAGTAAATATTCTGTATTTAACCCCCTTTCTTCAAGTTGATCTTTCTCACTGTGTTAACATTTCTTCCGTTTTCAGGGTATTTTGATTAACTGATTTCAAAGACGAGCTTGATGTTTCCAAACTTCCTTACAGCCCACTTATTGACACTGCATGATTTTTATAAATATTTTCATCTTTAATTAAACTCCTACAATTCATAAAACATTTTTATTACACTTCCTTGGTTTTCCTTCCTTACTTTTTGCTTACTACTGCTCTTCAGGTCTCACTACCATAAATAGGAAAAAGCCCCATCATTGCAGTGTTCTAAGATTATAATTATTTGAGCTGTGCTTTTTATATCCTTTGTGTATGTGTGTGATTTCCATGACTGTAACATCTTACCCACTCCTAAATATTAATGAATTTTCCCTACAGCAACCCTGTGAAGAAGGGAATCCTTCAGATGTCATCCCTTCCTAATACACACACTGGCAGCAGCAACCATTCGATCCTGAAAGTAAGTTCTTGTTAACCATGAAGGAACTCTTTAAAACATCTGTTGGATCACTTGCAAAGTCTTTGGCAAAATTGTTCGTGGGGAAAAAGAGTTTAGTGGTAGACATGTGGAAATACCTATGATGAGGTAGAGAAGATAAAGCAGTACCTAGAGAAGAGGTAAACAACTAACAGCGAATAGCAAAAAGAACTTGATTAGTTCACATTTCTGTCACCTGCAAAAGCAAAGGCCACGGCTTCTTCATGAATGACTGGTTCTGCAGAAGTAATGCACCATGAAATGATGCCTGGAAATGGCAGCTACCTAACAAACTGGCCATATACAATGGGTGGATATAAAAACCTTACAAGGCTCATTAAGCATGCAGCCTGCTACAGCCTTTTGATGCTGTTTCAAGCAAAGCATTAATAAAAATCTTGGCTACAGCTGACCACGTTACTGTTTCTTTAGATACATTTGTCTCAGAGAGGAGGAAGGCCACATTCTGAGAGACAGTGTGTGACAGAAAGCAGGCAGTGGGGCTTCACAATCATCATCGCCACAGATACGTGGAGTAGCAGTCAAATGTGTTGAACACACTGTACAATCTTCACCCTGCTGAGACTAGCTTGCAGTTATCTGTCATCCAATAGAGGCATGCAGAGCTGCATACACAGGTTTAGGAAGAGAACAGTCTGCACTTAGTACCAGTTTAGAATATGGCTTGTTCCCAAGTCTCTGAAAGTCAGACCCACATCACACAGTCATATTAAATATCAAGTAACCATGCTGTATACTTTCCTGTGGAAAAGGTTAAGACACCAGGAAAGCTACTCTCTTTTCTAATAGCCTAAAGACCTTAAAAGCAGAATGGAATGTTAAAAGACACCTACCACTTGGCCAAGATTTAGATGAAAAAAGAGTATCCTGGCACAGTACTTGAAAAGTCCTGCTGGAGCCCTCCAGCCCACTGTAACCTCTGATCCTGTGAGGCATGGGGATCATGCGCAATCCAGTCATGCCTGGAAAGTCAGCAGTGAGAGTGGGAACGTGCTGTCACTTACCCAGCACCTGAAAACTTTTGCTGAGGAAATGAACATGGGAAGCAGAAACCCCCAGATTGAGATGGCAACCCATACACTGCAAACCAAGCACAACAGTGAATCATGTCGGAAAATTACGCTACCGAAATTAGCACATTGACTGCTCCTGCCAAAAAACAGAGGGGTTGACAGGTATTTGTTAATGCTTTGTTCTTGGTACCTCTAGCAAAAGGTCTTCCATCAGCTGTTCTGAGAGGTAGTTCCTACAGCTAAGCTTCACTCTCCATTTTATTTGTGTAATTTACAGATGATTAGAATTAATGTTTTATGGAAGATCTGCCAAAGGGCTCAATGAAGCTTAAAGCCCAACCTATAATCATGCAGCGTGGGTAGCATATATATCCATTCGAATGGAGCCAGTGATACTCAGGACTTCACAGAAGTCTGAGAATCTTCTCTACCTTGAGCTGTCACAGCCTTATCCTACATTCAATACATATCTACAGGGAATTGTCCAAGCATCTTACTGAGCATATACTATGACCCACAGTTAACACAAGATCCCCTTCTCATCAATTTCTAATCTGCTTAATGTGTTGCCTTCTGAGAGCAACAGTATTGAACAGAACAGAATAGAACAGAACAAGATTTGAGATACGTAATGTCAGGATCCTCAGAAGAGTTAATGTATTTATATGGTCACAAGTGGAAATCATGTTTTAGCTGCCTATGGGAAGCAGTCATAAGAAGCAATTTTGGTCACACGCAGTCAGTGGCATAGTGTGCTGTAGAAGTCTGACAGATAAGCTGTGGCTAAATCACCCTTCCCAAAGACAGACTGTTCCATACTGAGTATTAGAAACTAGGGTTAGTTACAGAGTCTGCTCAAACATTTTAAGCACAGATGTGTGAGCTTAATAAATCAATAGCATACTTTACATAGCATATAGTATTCCTTCATGTACAAATCCAAAGTGAATTAGAGGTTTCTTGAAGAGCTTTCATCAGTGGTGTGTGACAGTAATCAATGGGTAGCTGTTTGTGGAACAGTTAGAAGACTTCCTAATATGTTAAAACCACATTTTAAAATTGCAGAACCATAAAATTCCCCCCATGCTTAACAACTTTTAATCACATTTAGCTTTTAAGCTACTTTGTGTGCTAGTTACCTGTGCACAAAAAGGTAGTTTTTCCTGTAGCATTAGGCAGTCCCAACATATTTGACATTTCAATGCTGTCATTAAACTGCCAACAAAACAGCATTGTTTTAAAACCTGTGGTTTGTCTGTAATAAAAATAGCATTTTGGCATTTCTGTTCATTACTAAAGTAAATTATCTGCACAGTTGCTGGTACAACCACTTGTTTTCTCTTAACAACCTTAACAACCAAAATGATAAACTTTAGAGTGATTAAGGTTTCCTTTGTTTTTCTTTGAACTTCAGAAGTTTGAAATGTTACTCTAGCTCTTTGCTCTCCAGCTTGTAAACTGTAGATATCACTAGTAACTGGAAAATTCACGGAACTTTTCAACTGAAGTTAAATCAGGATTTTTCACTTTGTTTTTTAATCTTTTCCAACATATTTCCTTAGCAAGTTTGAAATTTAAAGAAAACAGGCTTTTATCTCCCCTCCATACAAAAGAATAATTTGTGTCCTGACTCAACCTCTCTCTTCTCTGTACTACATTCCCCCAGTCTTTGCTGCAAAGACCGATGTCAACTAAAGTCTAATTTGATAGGAAAAGAGAAAGCTGTTGCTTTAATTTTCATTGCCGTTTTGAGGTTAAGTGTATCATTAATGTTTTACACATGCTAATTACTTTTTAGTATCCCGTCTTTACACATTCTTGTGTTAGCATAACTAAAATTTTACAGTCACAGAAGCGTGTATTTTTGAGGAGTATCTTTGATACATGATATGTTGTCTTCCAATCTGAGAGAATCAGAGGAGTTCTCACGTTTAATGATTTACCTTCAGGTTTCAAATTAACCTTGAAGTCACAGAAAAATTGTCCAGAACTACCGTGTGTTTGCAAGACCCACACAAAGGGACCCATTAGAAGCGGAAAACCAAGCTCACTTTTGTGTGGTTAGTCAGTCTTGTATTTCCCATACAATAAATATCCACAACAAAACTACCTCCACTAAGCATCAGATGAAAAATGTCTTTAAAAACTCCTTGACTTTATATCCTTGCAAAAGGCATGCAATTAGTTTTTAAGATGCAGTCTTTACAGGCATCAATACTATAATGATGGGACTATTTAAATGGAGGAAACAAAAGTGGGATGGCCTGTGGGAATCAGTGTTGCGTATTAGGAAATTGTGGAAGTGACACACTGCAGAAAAGACTCTGTCTACTGAGATTCAAAATGACTGTGCAAGTTGGAACCAGAAATATTATAACTACTTGACTTTGTACCTTATTTCAGAGTACATCACTCTTCCACAAACCTGAAAAAGACGATATCTATACAGAGAGATCACAAACTAATTACCTTGTTAGAATTACAGATTACTCAGTTTTTAGACCTACAGTTCACATCGAGCCGCTTTTCCAGCTATTGCATAGGCATGGATTGATATCCTGTATGCTTAGACTAACATTCTGATTTTTTTCTTTAAAGCAGAACATAACCCTAACATAACTAAGCATTTTTCACAGTGCTGACTCCCTTTTTACTATTGCAAGAGTCTGTAGAGATATGAGGGGCAGACTTCAGAAGTTAAGAATCACCAAATCTTCGCTTTCATCCCTGTATATCAGCATTTTAGCTCTGGAATTTACACAATGTGGCATTACAGAACTTCATCTATAGCTCCAAAGCTTCCTTTCTTCCTCCTTCCTAATCATCTCCTTATACAGATTAAAATTATCCTGTAGAAAGAATTCAGGAAACAGATTAATATAACATCATTACATCATTACTGTTGAAAGCCTACGACAAGCTCCCCTTGCAATCATAACTGACACTTTTCTTTTACTGGGATGGAAAAATCTTTCCCTTATCTCTCTGTCAGCTGGCGCTGATGTCCTTAGGCTAGCATAATGGTGTAAGTGCTATATAATCCCACTGCACACACAAGCCCTCTCTACCTACTGCTGTACCACCAGAGTAACTATTTGAATGCTGAGTCACACAAATCTCCATAAGTCAAACCTATTTTTTCCAAAAATAAGTATAAACCGAACTCCATTATTCCTACTAATCACGATACAAAGTGAAGCAGTAAACACAATCAAAGATTAAGGAAAATTGTACAAATGCCTGCCACCTTTCACAGTTGAAAGAGCTTATACATATAAGCATTTTATATGACTGCCAGTCTATCAACTGATAGCCCTACTAAAAACGGATAACAACTAGTGAGCTGATCACCAAACAGGCAGAGCAAGAGCCACAGGTGAAGCCATCATTACTGCTTTCAGTAGTACCTGCACGGTAACACAGTACCTGAAGTAACAACAGATGATTGGAGCAGTTTTGCCTTTTAGGCACATCTCTATATATCTCATTGACTTTGTATGCTATTAAGGGTTGTACATTTCTAAAGGTTCAACCACAGATGACAAATTGACTAAAACAGCGCAAAAACCTCTATCGCAATTAGTCATATCCAACAGTATTCTTAACAGATGGTGTTTATTCCATTCTTTCAGTCAGAAGTCTCAGAATAAGAAGGATTCAGAAAAATCTGGCAGACTCATGCAACATGACCTAGAAAACTACTTGCCTTCATTCCCGATACGCAGAAAATGGCCAAAGTGCTGGTTAATAGCACCTTACCAGCCACTTCATTTCCCTAAAGGCAAAGAAGGAGAACAAAAGAGAGAGCGGGAAAGCTGGCATAGCCCAAGGGGTCGTATCGGAGAGTTGAACAGAGACAACAGGGCGAGAGTCAGAATCCTCTGGCCTCTAGGAATGCCAGACAAGATAAGAAGAGCCTCAAGATTGGAATTCATACACTGAGCCAAAATTAATCTCAGGGTTAGTAGGGTGAACAGTCGTCAGTTCCAAGTTGTACATGCAGCTGTCACACGAATGGGTCAGGAGCTACTGATACTGCTCTGGCTTTGCGTACGTTGTTGAGCCCCTAAACAGAGTAAGAACAGAACTAAAAAATAAAACAAAATACAGAAAAACCTGCAAATAATCTTAGTGTTTATAGCATATGCTTACTGTAAACTAGTACTTCAGTGGGATTTTATACTGTAAGCCATTATTCACTGTGAGTAGATTCAATTTACTTTTTTTAATTTGCATTTTCTATTAAACATTTGCAGATTTTTATGTTTGGGTTCTTTCTAAATAAATTCCTCTCATCCAAATATTAGCCATACTAACAGCAGTCTTCTCAAATGGAATCCAACAGCTAACTTTTAGAAAGTTATATTGAAAGTCTCTTTAGAAATAAGGTCTGTGAAACTGCAGTTGGTTTTAAACTAGTATTAAGTGTAATATTATACCACTGCATCACATGAATCAAAAAATAATTGGATTTCCTCTGCCAAAATGCCCTGAGAAAAAAAATACCTTCATCACTGAAGTTACAGATAAGCCATCAAGTTTGAATTATTTTTTACAGAAATTGCTCTATTTGACACTTTTCTCTAGAGAAAATGCGTAAAAACTGTGACAAGTACGTAAATATATCTGAATTACAGATCCATCAAGAAAACCAGAAGAGCACTAACAATGCCTCAGGAAGAGAGAATTACCTTTACTGTGAGCAAAATATAGTACAATACTATACCAGGTAATTAGACCTACAGCTGTTTCACGCACAGTATTATAAAATGGTCAGATACCACACCATCACCTTCCAGTAATTATAATACTGAATTTATCCAGATTAAATCCTGAAGAGTAAGAAGTTAACCAAGTTACACACACATCTGATTTTATTTCAAATTCCCTTAATAAATTTTATTACTAATCTCTGTTTCATGTTTATGAACTTTAATTTTTCAGTAGATTAAAATCTTTTACCTCAAAAGGTACTACATCAGGGATATTTACATTATTCAAGATTTTCCATTCAAAGAGATGCATACCCATCTTACATGAGAACAAAACTATTATTAACACAACACTGACTTACGCACATAATATCATAAGTACAACTGCTGTAAGAAAGTCAGAAAACAACCAAACCCAAACCTGACTCTTTCTCCTATTAATAATAGTTCAAGAGCAGTTCCCCTTATAGCTACAGTGTGTTAAAGGGTATTTCATAACACTTTGTAAATATACTGGAGGAGTGATGATTTTTACTACCACTTATGGCAAACACATGACATTTGGGAATACAGACCAGAACAAATTATCATTAGATTTTAAAAAGATGATTTTTATTAAGCACAAACAGCTTTTAATACATTATCAATACAAATAGGAAAACATCTGTTTAATGGATTTAATATATCAAAGATTTGATGGCAGGTTGCATACTGGCACAATAAAAATGATTTTTTTTTTTAAAAAGTATTTCAAATTAAAATTATAGGGTCACCACTGTCTACACTGCAGGAACTTGCCTACAGTCTAAAATTACTACATCACCTGGGCATAGAGGGAAGCAAAGAACTACAATTTCATAATACGGAACTCCTAACACTTTAATTAGCACCATTCAAAGCTTGCATCAGCTGTTTAACCGAGAATCAGCTGACAGGTCAGATAAAGCTTTACAGCAAATTTCAGTGCAAAGTTTACAGTTCCTTTTCATAAGATACTTGGAATCTATGGTTTCATAGCATGTTAAATAATTATGGCTTGATAGATGTACAGTGTTAAGATGCTGAGAACATTTACTTTGAAAAATAGATGATACTTGCAACAGCTGTGAAATGCATTTTGATATATTATGCCAAATTCTGTAATATGCAAACAACATGCTGGATTACAAACTGAAGTCCTACTATGAATTTATAGGCAAAGGTCAGTATTAGCTCTCTGGGGTAGTGGCTTCTGGTTGTCTCAGCTGCTGCTTTTTCAGGCTAACTAGCTTCATCTTCTCTCTAATGTGTTCTGCTGCAGAAGCCATATCACTTGGGCTCCCAAAGTACTGTTCAGACCTGGAAAAAAAAACAAACAAAAAACAAAACAAAACAAAACAAAAACCAAAACAAAACAACAAAAAAAAAACAAAACCCAAAAGTTATCAGTGAGAAGCAAGAAAGTAAATGAATATACACATTAATAGCACTAGAAAACACAAAGCAGATAAGGAAAAGAGGCACTTTTTTATCTTGAAATTTAAAAGCCACCTTTAAAAGGCTTTGGAAGACTCAGTGATGAGACTTAACAGCAGATCTTGATAAAATTATTACAAATGCTAAAGTACTAGCATTTGTAATATTTTTTTTTAAACCCAAAAAATTCACTCAACAGAAGGTTGAGAGCAGTGAGGCACTGGAACAGGTTGCCCAGAGAAGTTGTGGATGCCCCATCCCTGGAAGTGTGCAGGCCAGGTTGGATGGGGCTTTGAGCATCCTGGTCAAGTGGAAGGTGTCCCTGACAGTGGCAGAGGGGTTGGATCCAAACCATTCTATGATTCTAACAGCAGGGTGCTGTTCTGTAAGTGCAACTAGATACTTACTAATTTTTTTTTACCTCCCTTCTCTGGCTACCCCCCAAGTCAGTCTGTCAGTTTTAAGTACTATGACAATCAAGGAAATCTCTCTATAGATGTATTCTGAGGCTATACAATTGCTGCATTATTGAAGAACTCTGTGTGTGAAGTCAGCCACATGCTGTCAATTTACGTTACCTGTTTCTCAGACTGAAAAGAACACATGGCTGTGTAAGTTGATTTCTCCCATTCAAATACAAAAAAGGAACAGCTGAAATGCTAGGGAAACCACTAAGCTGTCAGCAAAATGAGAACTGGAACAGAATACATGTTTCAGAAGAACAAGAAATGGAGGTAGGACAAAAGACTTCAGACAGAGTTGGTGGGGGACAGGCCTTAGCGGACAGAAAAGTTATTTTACACAGGAGTAGACTAGTTTGATTAGAGAGCTCCAAAGACAACAGACTGCACAGCTGCACATGGGATCACAGCATGGGTAAATATTTTTCCTGATGCAGAGTAGACATGAGGAGGACAGGGAACAGTGACCTGGTCTTCCAAGAAGATACTGACAAAAGTCCGAAGTGGTGAAGAGGGTGAAGATGACACCTCCAAGCATTTTGTGCCATTTTGTGTGTTTCTTAAACTATTCCTACTAATGAGTGAACCCTTTGTAAATTGTTTAATGCTTCAAAAATAGAATGCCTAGGGATGGTGAGCAAGGGATCCTGGGATTTCAGACAGTTAAGATCTATCTTTTGAGAAGGCAGACACACGTAATTCTGCTGATATTCCAGAGGGATGAGAAACAATGTTCAGGATTCAGTCAACCTAAAATACAGGCATAGACATACCTATAGTTATAGGAGCATTATGTTAGGACTCAGTGTGCCAAACGTTTTATGGGGAGCTTTCCCAGGTTTTAATGTTTTGTTTTTTTTTTTACCTTAATAGTCTATCTGCAAATGACATCTCATCTGTTTTATAAACAACAGTTGCTAGTTTTACCAGGTCACTGAAATCTGCTATGCAAAAATTAAATCAAAATACTTCAAAACCCACAAGACTTCTTGATCAGTGGCTTTTTTTCTGTTTTTTTTTTTTTTTTTTTTTTACTTTTCTGTGGGTTGGTTTCTTTGGGGCTTTTTGTGTGTGGGGGCTTTGTTTTTTTCCTCACTGCTATAAAGTCCTCACTACTTGTTCAGGCCTGTGTCCATCTCCCACGGATAGCACTCCTTAGTGAAGGAAACTATACTGCACAGGGAACGTGAGACTTTGGAAACAAGATGACAGAAAACTGATTTTCATGACCCACTTCCTGTAACTGTATTTTTCAGATTGATTTTCTGAAGTCAATAAATGCTGTTGCCTGATATCATCTCATAATGTTTCAGCCCCTAATTAAAAATATTGATTTCAAATCCCATTCATTATGGTGTGGGATCCTACACGCGGACAGCCTAGTTCCAAGCCTTGGTTATACCGAGGTAGAAGAAATTAACTATACACTCAGCATTGCAATGTACAAGTGTATTTTACTGAACACAGAAAACTGAGTTTTATTATGCGCAGATTCCAAATTCAATTTGCTTTTTTAATTCAAGACAGCCACCAATTTTAAATTAGTATCAATAGTTCACATGGGAAGTACTGTTTCATTTGCTGAATGAATCAAATGTAGATTTATTTTTAACGTATTGGCTTAAAACTTCAGATGGGTAGAATTGCAAATAAATTAGTCAAAATACCATGACTCTAAACTCATCTTTTTTCAGGGAGAAGAGACTGGGACTGGTCATTCTTTTGTTGCTTTCACACACCTTGTTAGTGTAAAGACTGCATAAATCTAGTAATTGCTGAATGTGAAAAACTCATTACTTTAAAACAGTGGGCATGCAGCCTTTGGAAAATTTGGAATTGGACCTGCCTGCTTTCTGTGAAAAGGTAGGAAAGAATTTTTAATGAGCATTAGCATGCTGCCTTTTTAATTTCAGCAATAAGGATTCAGGATTCTTCTGCATACAAGACTATTATGAAGCTTAACCAAAAGTATATTTAAAAAGTGTTAGAAAAAACATTCTGCATACCCATCAGGATAAACTACAGGCACTGTTAGTCTGTCCAATAGTGATTTCCCAACTACTTCAATTTCATCAAATTGCTCCGTGTCATTAAAAGCTTCAGGCTGCTCTGGACATTCTTCCAAAATCTATTAAAAAGAGGAAAAAAAAGAAAAGGAAATACAGAGTAGAACACACAAGGGATAGCAGCATGCAGGGTGTTTTTTTTTTAAGTGCCATTAACTGGCAGTGTTAGTGCTCTTTAAGCATCTACACTGCCACATTTATATGAGATCAACTGAAATATTCGTACAATTCAAGAAAGGAAAATATTGATTAAGCTATATTGAGAAAATAGTCCAGGGCTACCACTGTTTTGTACTAGAACATTTTACATTACTCCCAAGGGAACAAAAATGGAAAAACAGTCTTGCTAAACAATATTCCAGCAAAAAATATAAAGTGCATAAAAATAATAACCTGCATTGTTAAACATACAAGACAGTCATATGAAAATCGAAGAAACATGGATAACAAGGGTCCCCTGCAAGCTATTTCAAAACTAAAATCCACATCTGGCACATAACAGGTAGGATTAAAAAAAAATATGAACACCAGTGTTTCCAGATAGGATGGAGACCTAATACTACTTATTTCTGTATTTTCTTCCACTTCTGCCTCCAACACGTCTTACTTTTTTCCAAAGCAACAAAGATATTAAGAACGTATTTTCCTCACAGGCTCATGAATATGACACAATAGTGCTAGGACAATAATGTTTTTGAGTAAGAGCATTACTACTTCAGCCATCCATTTCCTTGTTTTAAACTTATGATTGCCTAAAACCACAGCAATTAACTACTGCAATAATGAATGAATGCTCACAATACGGACTGAGATAATCAACTCTTTCAGGAGTTTATGAACCACCAAATTCTAATTTGGTATCAAGTAAAACCTTTTTCAGGCACCTCTGGCAGCATAGATGACCTATTTCTACTGAAAGCAAGGAGCATATGAATCAGCTTTGTATGCTCAGAATGAATTTACTGCTAATGTGCAAGACTGGCACTTTTTTGCAGTTATATAAAATTTGTTGTCAACATTAGAGATACACACACTAAACTGCTTTTCTAAAATGTATCACTTCACAGAAAGAATGGTTCCTGGATGAAAAGCCCCTACTCTCATGATCAGTATTAATGGATACTGTCCTGAATTCATGCATTTAAAAACTATCAACATTTTACCCCTTCAGCAAGCTGCTACTGAATAGCAACTGTTTCTCAGAACTGCTGTTGAATATTCATCCTCCTCTGTGGCTTCTAGCATCATCCAACTGGGGACAAGGGTGAGATACTTGGTTATAGGAGTTTGAAAAACATACCAAGACAGAGGTATGCTTTGAAGAAAGCATGCTCAAAACCATTCAAGTGCAAAATACCAGATGCAGCAACACAGCATACTTGGAAATTAAACTGGTTGCATTCATTTACACGTATTCGAAATGCAGACATCTTAAAAGACAATACTCCTTTTAACTCTCCAAAACATCTTAAATGAGCCCATAACTTTGCATTATACCTTGCACAAAAACACAAATCAAGAAGCGCTCCTTGCCTTTAAGAATTAGTCTAACACACACAAATAAATGCTCATACCAATGTAGGTATACAAGCAATAATTACATTAAGTACTGAAATTAAAACTTAGAAAAATATGCTTAAATTCTTCTTTCTGCATTTTTTTAGTATTTAGAAAAGGGGTACTATGCATTGACAACTTCATATTTGTTACCTTTCGTTTGCTTACATTCTGATAAGAAATTTTTCTTCTTAAAAACATGACACTCACCTTTTCAGCACTTGAATGAAATGCAACAGCTGTTTCCAGCCGATGTACTCTCTCCTCAGAAGTTACTGTAAACTGCTTCCACACTCTGTTAAGTCTTGGAAGCGTGTCCCCTGAGGACCTTGAAGTGCATCGTAGGGACTGGCACAGGACCACAGTTGCCTGCAGTAACTGTCTCCCATAATCATAAGTACTCTAGAAGTTGGAGGGGATGCAAAAGAAAGTATAATATAAAACCTCTGCATTTAACTTAGGAGCTAATTAACAACTTAAACCAACAGCAGACAAGCTTATGAAAGCTCCAAAATATAGGTCCACAAAGTGGACCTATATTGAACCCCCTGGTCTACTAGAAAACATGGCTGAAGTATGAATAAAATCATAATGACGAAGCAACATGTTTGCTCTTAAGGAAAAAAAAAAAAAAAAAAAACTAAAAATAATCCTGTTGTCTAGCATTCATACTGGGAAAAAACCCAGCTTCCTGAAAACTCTGAACAGCTGCTTGCATCTACATGGAATTCTCAACATCTGCTGCAATTAGACTTTCCTAAATGAAGTACACATCTGTAAAAGCACCCGAAAAAGGCTCAGCTTGTACACTTTTTCTTCTTAGGTGACATTCATTCATAGGTACCTGGCATCTGTTTGCATAATCAAAATTTTCAAACAGGTGTGTAAACATGCACTGTTGCTTCAGTGAATTTTAGTAGACTCTTGTACAGTAGCATTCACCAGCTGCCTGCTAGTCAAGAATTAAACCTGGCAGTTCTGTTCACGCACTAGCTGCTAGTACCAGAATTCCTTGTATGAGCAAGACCATCATATATCAACACTCAAACATCTAGAAAATCATTACAAAGACAAACTGTTTCATGAAGTACAGCACAAAACAGACTGAAACTAAGTGGCTTATCTGTATTTATTGCAGTTCTTCAAAAGACTATTTGAAATATATGTCTTTTAAGAAAATCATAGAATCACAGAATGGTTAGGGTTGGAAAGGACCTTAAGATCATCTAGTTCCAACCCCTCTGCCGTGGGCAGAGACACCTCACGCTAAATAATATCACCCAAGGCCTTGTCCTACCTGGTCCTGAACACTGCCAGGGATGGAGCATTCACAACCTCCTTGGGCAACCTATTCCAGTGCCTCACCACCCTAACAGGAAAGAATTTCCTTCTTATATCCAATCTAAACTTCCCCTGTTTAAGCTTTAACCCGTTACCCCTTGTCCTTTCACTACAGTCTCTAATGAACAGTCCCTCCCCAGCATCCCTATAGGCCCCCTTCAGACACTGGAAGGCTGCTATGATGTCTCCACACAGCCTTCTCTTCTCCAGGCTGAACAGCCCCAACTTTCTCAGCCTATCTTCATACGGGAGGTGCTCCAGTCCCCGATCATCCTCGTGGCCCTCCTCTGGGCTTGTTCCAACAGTTCCGTGTCCTTTTTATGTTGAGGACACCAGAACTGCACACAATACTCCAAGTGGGGTCTCACAAGAGCAGAGTAGAGGGGCAGGATCACCTCCTTCAACCTGCTGGTCACGCTCCTTTTAATGCAGCCCAGGATACGGTTGGCTTTCTGGGCTGCAAGCGCACACTGCTGGCTCATGTTCACTTTCTTATCGATCAACAGCCCCAAGTCCTTCTCTGCAGGGCTGCTCTGAATCTCTTCTCTGCCCAACCTGTAGCTGTGCCTGGGATTGCTCCGACCCAGGTGTAGGACCTTGCACTTGGCATGGTTAAACTTCATGAGGTTGGCATCAGCCCACCTCACAGCTTGGTGTCATCAGCAAACTTGCTGAGGGCGCACTCAATCCCACTGTCCATGTCAGCAACGAAGATGTTAAACAAGACCGGTCCCAACACCAATCCCTGAGGGACACCACTCGTTACTGGTCTCCAGCCGGACATTGAGCCATTGACCACAACTCTTTGTGTGTGGCCACCCAGCCAGTTCTTTATCCACCGAGTGGTCCATCCATCAAATTGATGTCGCTCCAATTTATAGACAAGGATGTCGTGTGGGACGGTGTCGAACGCTTTGCACAAGTCCAGGTAGATGACATCAACTGCTCTACCCCTGTCCATCAGTTCTGTAGCCCCATCATAAAAGGCCACCAAATTGGTCAGGCAGGATTTCCCCTTAGTGAAGCCATGCTGGCTGTCACCAAGCACCTTGTTGTTTTTCATGTGCCTTAGCATGCCTTCCAGGAGAATCTGCTCCAAGATTTTGCCAGGCACAGAGGTGAGACTGACTGCTCTGTAATTCCCTGGGTCATCCATTTTCCCCTTCTTGAAAATGAGGGTTATATTTCCCTTTTTTCCAGTCATTGGGAACTTCACCTGTCTGCCATGATTTCTCAAATATGATGGCCAGCAGCTTCGCAACTTCATTTGCCAGCTCCTTCAGGACCCACGGATGGATCTCATCAGGACCCATGGACTTGTGCACGTTCAGATGTTTAAGATGGTCTCGAACCAGTTCCTCTCCTACAGTGAGCCCAAGGTCTTCATTCTCACAGTCCCTGTGTCTGCCTTCCAAGACTTGGGTGGTTTGCTCAGAGTCTTTGCCAGTGAAGACTGAGGCAAAGAAGTCAATAAGAACCTCAGCCTTCTCCAAATCCCGTGTAGCCAGTTCTCCCGAGAGCTTCCTGAGGGGGCCTACATTCTCCCTAGTCTGTTTTTTATTTGCTATGTACCTGTAGAATCCCTTCCTCTTATCCTTAATACCTCTAGCCAAGTTTAATTCTAACTGGGCCTTAGCTTTCCAAACCTGGTCCCTAGCTTCCTGGACAACATCCCTGTACTCTTCTGTCCTGGGTTCAGCAGTAGCAGTCATTTTTCTCCTTCTTGGTAGCTGGTGCAGTGCAGTGTTTTGACTTTCAGCTCGGGAACAGAGCTGATAACAATGATGTTTTGGTTTGGCCAAGGACTTTGTGAGCCTCATACTCTGCCAGGGAGGAGGGGAAGCCGGGAGGAAGCAGAGACAGGACACCTGACCCAGCCTAGCCAAAGATGTATTCCATACCACAGCATATCATGCCCAGGTTGTAACGGGGAGTTAGCCAGAAGGGCTGGCGGTCTGCAAGGTTGGAGGAGGTTATCGGTCAGTGCTTGGTTGGGCTGGGGGGAGCAAGTTATCGGTCGGCTGGTGGGGAGATGCTGTATTTTCTTCCCTTGTTATTTCCTTTATCATTGTTATTATTGATGGTAGCAGTAGTGATTTGTGTTATACCTTAGTTACTACACTGTTCTTATCTCAACCCGTGGGAGTTGCATTCTTTTCAATTCTCTCCGTCCCTCCGGGAGTAGGGGGAGGGAAAGAAAGGGGGGAGTGAGTGAACGAGTTGTCTGACTGGGTTTAAACCACGACATCTTCCCAGGCTGCCTGTCCTTGCTTCCACTTATTATAAGCCTCTTTTTTCATTTGAATTTTCCTCAGCAGCTCCTTATCCACCCAAGGAGGTCTCCTGGCCCTCCTACTGCACTTCCTTCTAATTGGGATGCAACACTCCTGAGCTTGTAGCAGGTGATCCTTGAATATCAACCAACAGTCTTGGGCCCCCTGCCCTCTAGGGCTGTATCCCATGGAACCTTACTAAGCAGGTTCCTGAAGAGGCCAAAGTCTGCTCTTTTGAAGTCCAGGGCAGTGAGCTTGCTGCATGCTCTTCTCACTGTCCTGAGGATCTCAAATTGAAGCATCTCGTGATCGCTGCATCCAAGGCTGCCCTGGAGCATCACATTTCCAACGAGCCCTTCCCTGTTGGTGAGCATGAGGTCAAGCACGGCACCTATCCTTGTCGGCTCCTCTATTACTTGCAGGAGGAAGTTGTCTTCCACACAATCGAGGAACCTCCTGGATTGCTTGTGCCGGGCCGTACCGTCCTTCCAACAGATGTCAGGGTGGTTGAAGTCACCCATGAGAACAAAGGCCTGTGAGCATGACGCTTTTCCTATCTGGCTATGGAGTGCTTCATCCGCAGGTTCTCCTTCATCAGGCGGTCTGTAACAGATCCCCACAGTAATGTCTCCCATAGCTATATTCCCTTTAACCCTGACCCACAAACTCTCTTGACAGCTCACCTGTCCCCAGACAGAGTTCCATACTCTCCAGCCTATCCCTAACATAAGGGGCAACTCCCCCTCCCCGCCTGCCAGGCCTGTCTTTTCTAAAGAGCCTGTAACCTTCCATTCCAACACTCCAGTCATAGGAGCTATCCCATCATGTTTCTGCGATGCCTATTATATCATATCTCCGTAGACGTGCACACATCTCTAATTCCTCATTTGTTCCCCATGCTACGGGCATTTGTATCGAGGCATCTGAGCCGAGGTCCAACTGAAGCCGGCTCATTGGCTTGAGCAGCTGGGATATCTCCACATTGCTCCGAACATGTATTACAGGTTCTGGCAACTGACTGGGTGTGTTGGGATGGAATGATGCGCCCCTCCCCCAACACATCTAGTTTAAAGCCTCCTTGACCAGTCTGGCAAGCCTCCTACCAAAACTGCTCTTTTTCCCTTCTTTATCATCAGGACCACCTCCAACAGCCCCCACTAGACCTGGCCTACAAACTGGGTCCTGTGCTCAAGACACCCAAACCCCTGACTATGACACCACCCTTTTAACCATTTATTAACCTGGCCAATCCTCCTAGCTTTTTTTAGGTCCTCCCCTGTATCCTGGAGAATTGATGAAAAGACAATCTGAGCTCTGTAGAAGGACTACAGAGCCCCTAACCACCTCCCCCAGGGCTCTGTAGTCCTTCTTTATGTTCCCCAGGCTACTACCATCTATATCCCTAGCACCCACATGTATCACCAGAAGTGGGTAATAGTCCGTGGGACTTACTAGAGCAGGGAGCCTCTTTGCCACATCCCTGATCCGTGCCCCTGGTAGGCAACACACCTCCCTTGAGACAGGATCTGGCTGGCAGACGAGTGCTTCTGTCCCTTTCAGTGTAGAGTCCCCTACTACTATGACCCGCCGGTTTTTCCTAGCGGCACCAGTAGAGATCTTCTTTAGCAGTGCATCAGCCGGCTGTTTCTGGCTCGAGTGCGTTTCCTCATTAGCCCCCTGCAGGACAGCAAAGCGGTTCTGCGTGGGGACAACAGATTTAGGGGGAAGCCCCTTGCTTTTGGTTGTCCTTTTCCTCCTTTTTTTTGTTGTTTTTTTTTTTTTTGTCACTAATTCCCAGCCTTGCAGGTTAACGGCCTCCTTTCCTTCGTGAGCTACTGGTGAAGCTTTAGGCCCCTGCACAGTTTGGGCCAGCAAGCATTCCTGCTTCCTCTCAGCTTCCCTGACATCTCGCAGTCTATTAACAGCATCCCGCAGCTCAGCCCCTGCTGCAGGAGGACCTCCACCAGGGAGCACCAAGTGCAGCCCTGCCCATTGTGCACCATTCCCTCACCAGACCAGTGCAGGCACTCTCTACACCCCGAGCTCTGCACTGCAGCCTCCCCTCTCATCGGCTCTGTCTGGGTGCTGACGATGGCCACCGTGAGGGCAGCCAGAGCAGAGCTCCCAGACCGGGCCCTGGTCATATGATGAGTGCTCACCATCCCGCTCGCCTGCCTGCGCAAACTGCCTCGACCCGCTCTGTTTGTCGCACTCCCTGGGGCACGTTTTTACCCAGTCAGGGCTGCCGCTGTTCCTCCTGGCTCTGCCCCCTGTGAGTCAGCTGCTCACGTCAGCTGAGCTTCCAGCTCCTGGGCAGGTCCCATTGAGGACTTGAGGCTCCCTCGGTGGCTCTTGCCGATGTGAACTTAATGTTTCGTGGTTTGCACTGCCCGTGAGAACTAAGGTAGTAAACTGCAGCACTGCTACTGTGGGTAGAACTTCAAAAATCTCACTAGACTCATCACCAATTCCAGCAATCACAATTACTTCATTCAAGCACTGAAGCAAACCATTAAGACTAATAACAGCTGTTCCATGATTGTTCACACCAGTACCAATTCTATTTAGGAGTCTTCTGAAACTGTACAAAACCCATATAGCTAAAAAAAAAAAACTCATTTCACCTGTGCAACATCAACAAATTTTCGATGTTTCTCCAGTAAAACTTTTGTTTCTTGAGCATCATCTCCCAGTCGGATATGTGTCTTCAGCAGAGCATCCAACAGCTCACTTAACCATTCTACTGCCTGAAAAAGAGAAGTTAGAAGAGTAAAAACTAGAAAATAACAAAAAATAAAAAAAATAATCCAGAAGGCTGAAGTAATTCCAGTAATAGCATATACTCTTGATACAGAAAAAAGTTCCCAAAGATATCTCGGAGATCTCAAAGATCGCAAAGAAAGATCTCAAAGAGATCTCAAACTGGTAGTTCATGCATGCAAATCACCAAGTACTCTTGCAGTCATGGCTACATCCTTTATTTTCACCGTACATATTCACTAAATACGACTGTATTTGAAAGTGACAAAAATAACATTGTACAACTACCAACCCCCATAAATTTAACCAGTGAAATACCAGGATGATGCAATTTTGTAGACATTTCCATACCTGAGCAGCATCCTCTTCACATTTAAATAACTGTACCATCTGAAGCATCTTGAGTCGCCGCACATCCACCATATCTTCACACCTAGAACAGTAACACAAAAAGACTCGCCAACACATATATAGCAGACATAATACACAAAGTTTGACAATGGTTTCAGAGAGCAGTATGAAAGTGTTCATGAAAAGATGATTAAAGCATTTTTGTGCTGCTTATCTTGGCCAAAATATATAATGCCTCACATAATAAGAACAGGCAATAAATAGAACTGATCACTACAACCCACAGAAATCATGACCCTCAAGACTCCGGAAAAGGTTAAGCTATAGATAGCAATATCAACAGTAGCTACAAGGCCTTACAACCACACTTAAGATTTCTTACCTTGCTGTACTTGTACAATTTGCCACACAGATGTTTACATGGCTAAGATGGACTCTACCCTACCAGAGCCTAGGTGAAAGAAAGCTTACTTAAACCTGGCATGACTCTGAATTGTACTCTGAGCTGTCAGCAGTTTCTTGGTGAATAAAATGAGGACTTTTAAAAATATGTTAATACATTTTTCCATTTTTCTTTTTAGCTAAACTTAAGATTGCAATAATTGAACCTTTATAGGATGATGCCCTTTACTATAACATGTCAGGAAGCATTTCAAAATCCAAATCTTGTAAAACCTAGTTCTAATCCTCTTGTCCTATATTATGCACATTTTCCAGTTTTCTAGTTAGAATTAAGAGTAGTATTGAAAGTTCTTTTCACAGTGAGAGTTAAGCTAATGCATTTAGCAGAGTGACCCTTCCACTCCAATGTCAGAGCCTGCTAACTAGACAGCAAGATTCCAGATCCCATCCAGCGCAAAGGAATTAGTATTGTCAAAACCAGTTAGTACTATAAGTGAATGCAAAAACCAGTATACACACACCTGTTTTTTCAAGCTAGTTGCAAATATAAGCACAAATACAAGAGCATGCTACATTCTGCTACGTGTCCCATAGTGCTGTGATCCTTACAGAAAGGAAAATTGTTGCTCTAAAATTTCAGGAAAACAAAGTATGGGTTCCAGAAGCATAACTAAATCAGAAAAATACCCCTAGTAATAAACATTATACTATGTGTGCATAAATAATGAAAAACATTCAACAGAAACTAAAAAAAGTGTCACAGAAATTACTATTAAATGCTACCAGAAGACAGTAATCCTTATTGTACCTTTTTGCCTCTTGTCCAGGCTAAAGAACCTTGTTTAATCATTCATCATCTGGAAGCTACTTCATACCTTTGCTGAACATTTTATTGACTTTTTGATCCTCTAATTGACTTCTCACGATTCCATATTCCTTCTGAGAATAGGGACCAGGATTGTGTTAACACACAGAACAGACTACAAATCTATACAGGGACAATAACATTTTCCTTTTAGTTTCCTATTTATTTCCTAATAATCCTTAGCGTTGTACTGGCTTCTCACAATATGACTGAACATTAAAGCAATTTTTGCAGAAATTTTCCAATGCTTATCTGAGAGTTAACAGATGGTTCAGAGTCCATTACTACGTTGTCTTGGTTTCAGCAGTAGCAGTCATGTTTCTCCTTTGTGGTAGCTGATGCAGTGCTGTGTTTTGACTTCCAGCCTGGGAACAGTGCTGGTGATACCGATGTTTTCAGTTGTTGCTAAGTGATGTTTACCCTGACCAAGGACTTTGTGAGGCTCATGATCTGCCAGGGAGGAGGGGAAGCCTTGAGGAAGCAGAGACGGGGTGCCTGACCCAGGCTAGCCAAAGAGGTATTCCATACCACAGCACATCATGCCCAGGGTGGGGGGTAACTGGGAGTTACCCGGAAGGACACGGGCTTCTGGGTGGGACTCGTTTCTTGGCCCGTGGTATTGTATTCTCTTCCCTTGTTATTTTCTCTTATCATTGTTGTCGTTGGTGGTAGCGGTGGTGATTTGTGTTGTACATTGGTTGCTGGACTGTTCTTGTCTCAACCCGTGGGAGTTGCACCCTTTTGATCCTCCTCCCCGTTCCTCTGGGGGCGGGGAAGGGGAGAGCCCCGGGGGGGGGGCTCAATTGCTCTCAGCCCGGCACCACTCACTGGGAGTGAGTGAACAAGCTGTCTGGCTAGGGTTTAAACCACGACATACGTATATAAAGTTTTCCCTTCTCCCATGTGCATTTCTTCTCTCAGCACCGAATTCCAGCTGTTCTTTTATTACACTGTGACACATGTTCTTCTATAGCTCTTCACAGTTGGCACTCTGAACACAAGTGCTGCTCAAGTAAATAAGATTCAGAGGACATACTTAAACCAGTACTTTCTCTAAGCATTACCAAAAAACATGGTTTCTTATAGAACGAAATCCTAAAAAGAACAACTTGATGCTCATTAGACCTTGTGCTCTCTTGAGGTACCTTTTTGTTCAGGCATTGCCCTCGAAGTTCATGCACTTGCTAGAGAGAGTACTTTATTGTCTTAGGGGTTCCAGCAGTAATAGTAAGCAACATCATCTGACTTTTCCACACTACTGAGTGGGGAAAAAAGGTAGTACTATAGCTAATCCAGTACTACAGCTAATCCAGTACTACTGCATCTTTAAGAAGGGAAAAAAAAAGTTATATAAAATATGTGACCTTTCAGCACACACAAAAATTATTAGTAGAACTGTTATTACCTTTGTTTTCTAAGCTGCATATCTTCCATCACTCCCTGGATATGGTCTACGTTTTCTTTGTTTTCAATGGTCACATCTTTTCCATAGGCCCAGGATGCCTGATTAGATATCTGATCAAGAAGACTTTGACCCTTCTCACGCAAGCCTTGCAAGCCTAAGTCTAAAGAGAAGTGTAGAAAAAAGAAAGAAAACAGAAGTCAGTGGTCACTTTTATAAATTTGGAGGGTTTTTCCCCCAGGGAGATGAAATACAACAGAATCTGAGATGGAAAACTAGAAACTGAAAAGGACACTACTACCTTTCAGCTCCCTTTCCAACTTTTACACTTGAGTGTGCATTTGTCTATATCAACAAAAAAGCAAACACTTCGCTATTCTGTGACCTAGCAGATAATAAGGAATAAAAGCTAATAGTATTTTCAGCAAATTAACTAGCTAATTAATGTATTTCATCCACACAGTTGTACAGTACCCAAAATATTTATCACTGCTAAGCAGCTGTAGCCTAAATGTTCTTCCATGGCTGGCAGAAGTCACTGCTTTACAATACATCCTACATGGCTGATATGTTTTTCTATACTGAAATGCACCAAACCTTAGAATCTGCTGCTATTTGGCAGTTCTACGAGCTCTTTTCTGAAAGGAGTATCTAGTTTATGCATCGAACTGTTATACTGCTATCATAACTACTTCTACCATATATCAATTATTTTCCTTCAAAGCTCTCTCCCACAACATACTGGACTAGATGATCATTGTAGGTCCCTTCCAATTGAAATACTCTATTTTAAATGCTTGATGGTTTAACCACCTTAAATGTGCTATTCATTAAACATATACATTCAAGGCTACTGCAAAACACTCAGTACAAGCATTCTAAACCTGAATGAATAACAATCAAAAGGTCAACTGTGGAGAGAAAAAGATCACCTAAACACTATATTCCCAAAATACGAAGGGTGACTAGTGGGGGAAAAAAGTTTGACCACAGATGATAATGGTGGTATAACATATTACATATAAAAAAGCTAAAGGAAAACATTTCCAGATTACTTTCCCAGATAGAATTTCTATGCAGTAGATAGCATAAGCAAACTAAAGGTAGCTAGGTGGATCATTACTTAGCTAGAAGGTAGAAGAGTGAGATATTTTTTCTGCCTTTTTTTTAGGTGGTGGTGGGGTTACTGTTGTTTTTTCTTGTAATGCATTCATTAGAATGTGTGTATCTGAAATGCAGAAATATTTGGCTTACCAACACATTTCAATTTCTCTTCCAATAGTTTCAAAGTTTGTTGAATTGATGCTCCATCTGCTGGCGCTACATCTACACACAACATTCCTAGTAAGCCATCTAATTGCTGAGACAGCTAAAACGAAAAACAAAATAAATGTGGATATTTAAAAGAAGTTTGAGCTTCAGATGACTTGGTCTGCAATCTTCTAAATATGTGAAAGTCTATCATTTTAGACATTTCTCTTTGCATCCATAGGAAACGAAAGTCAAGATGAAGGCTAAACAACTCATCTGCCTATAAAATTCCAAAAGCACACATACCTAGATGAGGGGGAGGGGGAAAGTCTAGGTTTTGTTTTGTTTTTTTTTTTTTTACACATAAAAAGTGTACCACATGGTGGTATACTCAAGTTTATTAAAAAAAAGAAAACGAAAAAGCAACTTTTAAACTAGAAACCATTTTATTTCAAACACTGTTGAAATTTAAGACTTGTTACAAAGCACTTCCATCCTAAACAAAGGGGAAATACATCTCAGCTTCAATTACAGTAAATTACTTGCAGCATTTTCCAAGTGAGATTATATTTCCTCCCACTCCCCTGAATTTTTTCCTATGTATTCAATATTGATAATACTAAGGCTAGAATGTACTGACAGGAGAGCCTGAGAAATTTTAAAAATTAAAACTTACATCCTGGGCAACACTGTGGAATTCAAGTGCTGCTTGTAATAGATTCTGCCTGAATTCCAGCTGACTGGCCTGCCGGTAACACACATCACTCAGCTGTTGCTGCAATGCTTTTAATTCCACAAGGTCTTCCTCCTCTCCTGCATTTAGAAGAGCTGCTATCTGCTGATTAAGCTCAACATAAACTGCAAACCATTCCTACAAACACAAAAAAAGTAAACGTTAAAATAATACAAAACAAAGATCTATTTCTCTTACAGTAGCATACATCCAACTGCAGACTAACAATCAGACCAAAAAAAGGAACTTATTACAGCTTACACTATAATTATGAATTCTCACACAGAAGGAAAAAAAACATTTCTTAATTTCAAATCAACTCAAAAAGAGCTTAGAACATTTTAATACATGCACTGCAGTATTAAGAAAATGTTGCAGAAAGAGAGGAAGATTATGAGGCATGGCTACTAGCTCCCAGCACTAACTCCCACTCAAACTATTTTACTGAACCAACAAAGGAATTCCACCATTTTTAAATAAATTTATAATGCTTACATTTCTATAGTGCCCTACTGAAACAAGAGACCTTTTGCCAAGTGGCAAGCTATTACAGAAAGCTGTTCATACAACTTCCTAGGTGTTACTTTCAGTGACGTGACTGAAACCAGCAATAGTTTTCTTAAAGCATTCAGAAAAAAATACTATTGCTAACAAAGTGGAAGCAATCACTATCTTCTGAATATAAGTTCAAAATATCTCTTGCTTCTTGTTTAAGGAAAGCTTTATACTACTCAATTCAAAACGTGTAGCTTTGTTTTTCAAATACTTTGATTAGTGAGTAGATACAAAGGAGTTTGCTATGTTGTCGTGGTGTATTCGTAAAAGAAAACAGTTCAAGTATTTAACAATTCTAGGAGACTTAAAAACGACTTGATATATCAAGATCACATTCACATCTTGCATGACTAAGACGGCTGTAAAGTAAAACATGTTTGCTCAACAGCTTTTATTTTGGACTACAGTGAAACAAACTTCAAACACCCTATGCATTTCTAGTGCTATGGAATAGCACCATCTATTGGCCTAAAATATCTGATTTAATTAGTACTCTTGTCATGCTCCTGCTGGGATATTTGCCTTTTTTTTTTTAAATTATGCCTTCAGCTTTTGCATCATTTATTTACAAAGCATGCAAAATATGGAGTATAAATATCCATATTCTGAAAGGGTTTCTTTTTACCCAAAGTCACCTCTACCATCTGCTCACAGGAAGAAACAGAGTATTAAAAGAAGGGGGGAGAAGGAGGAGGGAAGAAGAAGTCATGAAAAAGTTAAATCAGCAGTCAGCCAAAAATTTAAGACCTGAATCAACCTTTTGTCTATTCCAAAAGGGTCAACTAAGATGACATAGTATGGAAATATTCCATTGTCACACAGGTACTATACAGTTTCAATCAACACAGCTTACACGACTCTTATTTCCTTATAATTTCTTATTTCCTTCAGACACTGAACACATAAATTCAGCTTATTAAGTGTGACAAGTGAGAAGTCAAACCAAAAAATCTAGATTAATAATTGTTAGTTTTTATTTTTAGCTTTAAACAGTTGCAGTAATTGATTTTGGCCAAGCTATCTGCGAAATTAAGAGATTGGCAAACCAGAGATAATAAGTGTGTTTCTGATCTTTTCCACTGAAGCAAGTTAGGTACATCTGTACATGACAGCTCAAAACCATAGAGAAAAGGCCAAACATTTACTCTAAAATAACATATTGCTATGTTGCTCAAAAAATGAAAAAAATAAAACAGAAAATGAAAGCCCCCAAAAAACAAACAACCCCATACAAACACCACCCCCCTCAAAACAAACAAAAGCACATTAAGAAAATTGAGTTCAAAGTAAATTGATATAAAAGGTTTATCTATAAAACAAACAACTCAGACATTTCTGTAAGCATCTTCCAAAAGTAGTAATATAATCAACAATAAATAGATCATGAAGGAAAGCAAGCATAACAAGCTGTCAATTCTATTTTTAGGAGAGAAAAAAAAAAGGAAAATAATGAAAGAAGAGTACACTCAGCTATTAGGGGATGATTAAAAATCAAAAGACAAAGCATATCTTTCTAGTGCTGTGGCCAAAGCCAGTTTTGATTTATAAACAGGCATCTAAATTTAAGGCAGGCCAGTGGTCTCCCAATTACTTCTTTTGGTATAGAGTTCAAAATAATTTTTTCTGACCACTGTTTCTACAAACTTCTACCAGCACCCGAGAACCAAGCAGCATTCCATCTTGTCAGTGCTTTATTGATGAGCAAACTGTAGGCCAGCCTGCAAGCTGGTGGGATTTCAAGGATACAAGGACTGTATTTAGCCTTAGCTAAAGCATAATTCTCTGTTATAGATATCCAAGTGAAAACAAAGCATATTCAATCTTGTTTTTTCAGTTTGAAGTGCTAATAATATGATTCATGCACGAGTATGAAAGATTATTTTTGTCAATTAAGTAGACAGAGGATTCCCCCCCCCCTCCCAGTTAGGATCTTAACTGTTACAATGTTTCATGCTTGACAAGGTACTGGTTTTCAGAGCAGAACTTGAAGAGCTTAAAGTAATGAGAAGACAAAGCAGACAGGAATCACTTATCTACAACACATAGCTCTGCATCCAATCAAGGAAAGTAGTCAACAGAACCAGTGTAGTCTAACTAAAGGTTTGGGTTGGGCTGTTTTTCTAAAGTACATCAGAAAAATTATAAGCCAGTGAGCTATTTTCTTTGCCATGACTGAAAAGGGAACTTAGGAAAACTGGACAAAATTGTCAATGTCTACATCCAGAAAAGTCAGAAAAGAAGAAAAGCGCTGTAAGCAACTCTGCCTTTGGAGTACTGAGTATAATATACTCTTCTTACTCAACACAAAAACTTAAGAACTACTCTAATGTAATATAAACCAAAGAAAAATAACAGAAATGAGTATTTTTTATACCATAAAATAAAGTAACATGCACATGTAATGGTCATATTAAGTTCTTAAACTTCTCTCTGAAATCCATAAAATCATGCACTATTCAATTTTTCTAGATACTCAGAATCGAAATACATTGTTCATAACTGCATGTACTTAGGATTATTTTGCTACTTGAAAAGGGTACAGAAAATCTCACACTGTGCTGACTCTCAATTTCTTCATGTTTCTGTTGTAAAGCTTGTGAAGCTCTAATTGAATCACCTATTCCCCACTGGGTTCTTAGCTGTTCTGATCCAGGTCCTTCAAGCCAGTTGACTACCTGTCAATAAAATAAAGGTAACAAAAATAAATTACCAAATCAATTACATGAAAACTGTTATAAGAAGAAATCTGTAATTTAAGCAGAAGTATTTCAAAGTATATATTTATGCGAAAGAAAATCAGGATCTGTAGAAGTCTTGTTGAATCCATTCACATCTTCAAAAGCTTTAAGTGAACTACTTTTTATTAACTTTATCAGTTTCATGAAAGCTGGTAGCAGCTAGCAAAAGATTTGTCACACGTTTGTCATTTCTTATATAAGTCAATAAAAGAGCTTAAACCAGAGTTTTCTTGATAACAGACCTCTTGTGTTCAAACAAGATTTTTCTTTTTAGTTTTGCCTAATTACAGTGTACAGCTGTATTCAACCTGACAGCTCAGAGTTTTTTCCTTACTTTGTACGTAAGTACAGGATATGTACTTATTCCAAAATTATTCCAACAACTTAGTATGGTATATATTTATGTCTTTCAACTTGCTCTATTCAAATAACAAAAGCCTCTTACAAATTCTTAGTGGTCACATCTCACGAGATCTACTTTTGCAGAAAACTCTGCAGGGTCATGGCAATACAATTTTGGACCACAGCACTGGCTTTTTATTATTACTATTATTAAGCTATTTCATTTGATGTAAATATTTTTCAAAGCAAAGCATGGTATCTCTAATTTTTTTTTCCTTATATACACTTCAATTATCAGATGATATCCATGGCAATATTTTTATTATGATTTTTAAACATCTAGAACCTAGTGCAAAAATCACTTACTACTGTAGTCCTGAAGCAAGGAAATGTAGGAATACCCCCACATTCTGAACCTTAATGAAACAGCACAGGAAGCCAACTCTTTAATGTGACTTTTGTTAAACAAAGATGACAAAACAGTTTCACACAGTTTTTCAGGAAATACCGTACAATACACAATGTAACACCATAACCATGAAGACAAATAATACCTTCCTAGTGCTGTTAGGCTACATCGCAACAGTAATCAAGAATTACCATCACCAATACAGGTTACTCAAAGGTTACAAACCTTTTAGCTATCATGCTTGTGTCTTCCCACCCTCTTCCCCCCCCCCCCCCATTACCCAAAGCACTGTTTCAGGGCATATACTCTTTGCTCTAAAAGCATCCTCAGTCTTCCTTACTTTTACCATTTCTAGGGCAAATTAAGACTACCATTCCAGGCTCTTTTTGTTTAAACAGAAACTTCTTGTTGTCTTTAGACTTCAGCACAGCTGTTGTTAGTTCAACATGGAATGGACCTAGAGGTGAAGACACCCAGATGTCCTCCCATAACCTCACTGGCCTGGAAACTCACACATGGAAATAACAGTTCTCATGCAAGTCTGAAACAGTGACTAAGACCACCTCCCCATTAGAAGTTTCCAGCAACTACCGCCTTGCCTCTAAAACTGGTTAGCTTAGCATGTGGTGATTCTTGTGTAACAGATACTTGAGAAAAAAGTGATGTTATTTTCATAAAATATATCCTTAAATGGTTAATGACTAGACTACTGCAAGGCCTGATGTTAATTTTTGTGAAGATCAGAAAAATACCAACACCTCTGCTTAAGGAGGCACAAAGCTAGGATTTATCATAATATACAGAGTTGTTCATCAGCAGTCTGTTTAGTAGAACTGCTCACCAGATAATGCCTGGAAATTGGAGCTATCTTGGCACTGCAGAATGAAAGATAAAGGAAGGGGAAACAAAACTATGGAATAGAATTTAAGAGGGGTAGTTAAAAAGAGAGGGTATAATATTGAAGCTGCAGGGGAAGAGAGGTGGTTATGGATAAGAGGGCTTTGAGACAGGGGTAAGAACTAAGCAGTTCACAGAAAGCAGAAGCCTCAAATGGTGAAAATTAAAGAGGAATACAAGAGCAAGCCAGGAGCGATTAGTAATATAAGCAGCTATACAAAAAGCAGGAATGTCATTTTAATGAAAGCTAACAGGAAAACACTAAAAAAGAAAAAAAAACACCACACCAAAAAAACCCTTTCAAACACCCATTCCAGCTGAAAATACTGCATGTTGTACTGCAACTTTGGTTTACTTTGGCAAACTAAATTCACGGCACTTTCAATCTATTTGTTTCTTATAGTCCATAATTATCTTCTTACTTTTGTCTGTTAGCCTAATTTTCTCCCATAACAAAAAGGAAACTAAATCAGCTTTTAATTTCTAGATTTGTTTTCCCCATATACTCATAGGGCACTTAGATATAAATGCACTTCATAAAACCGATCAGTTGGGTAAAACAGTGAAACACATTTTTCCTCTGTACTGAGACTCAGTTCACTTACTATACACCTTCCATTGCATAGACAGAGTAAACAAATAACTACTTCTTATACAAATACTGCAAAATGAGGCTAACAGCCTAGAAAAAAGTCCATTTAAATGCATTAACAATGTCAACCTGCCAAAGTACATTACAAATTTTGTTTCAATTGGCATATCTTACTCAACCACTCTAACACAGGGGAAAAGTCTCACCCAATTATACAGACAGCCGTGCTAGCATGTTCTATATAATACTATTTTCATATCTTACATATTTTTTATTTCCAGGTCAACATATCAGCATTTGGGGTTTTTTTAATAATATTCTCAGTTACTACATAAGTGATTTTTTTTAATATTTGATAAATAGTCTAATAAAATTATAAGATTCAAAGTGAAAATTTCCTCAGTAGATTTCTATTTTCACTGTAAAAATAACAAGACTGATTAGTTTTTATCTCTGCCCATACTTGGAACATTGTGAAGTGCAAGTACTTGATTTGTACTCCTCACACATCAGAAATGTGAATGTTGAAAGGTTAAAAGCAACATCCATTCCATTTTCTGCATAATCAAACTATACAGAAGCTTAAAAACATGCAAGTCTAATTTCAAGCAACAAAACTTGAGGAATAGATTAATTCCACTTCCTTGATTTTCTTTACCAAGACTGCTGAAAAAATTTTGAAAATGCTAATTATATGCCTGTTTCCAAAGTACCAAACCAGCAGTACACTGCCACAGCATACAACAAAGGGACAACAGGAAGTTTCTTCAGCATGATGGCTGAATCACCTCCATGTACAAGAATAGCCTGTGGAAAGTCACTCCGGTAGCCACAATGCAAGCATCAAGTAAAACTAGCACATTGCAGTTTGAGAGGTGAAAGGAAGCATGAAACTCTCACCTCTGAAGCTTTACTTTTGTAGGAAATGCAATCTAGGACTTCAACTCAAACCTCTGCCTCGCAGTATACAAGAACAACTCCATGCTTACCTGCATTACCTTCTGCTGAATCTCCTCTAGTTGTGTACGCTTGCTACGTTGTCTGCAAACTTCCTGGTAGCGGGTATACTGCTCTCTGAGTGAATCTAGGAGCTTCATGACCTGTGGCTGAGCAAGTAGTTCATCATCCATTGGAGACCAGGATACCCCTCCATCTGAACCATTGAATCGACGCTGTTGTAACTCTGATAGTAACTCATGACCTTTAAGAATACATATAGTGATGCAGTTAATTTAGCAAAAAAAACAAGCACAGAAGTTATTAGTAAGCATGCTGGCTTTTAGACCATCCAATGGTACATTTTTGCAGTTAATGCCCTTTCATGTACCAGGCACATTTAATGATACAACTTCACGCAGAGCATAGGTCAAACTTTGTGGTGTTGTATCAGTCATTAAACATGGTACAAATCACATGTTATATTTTACATATATGTAAGAGATACCATAATTATAATTGATATTAACATAGTATTGATTAATGTAAAAAAAAACCTTCCACAACATAATCCTGAAGCAACTGTATTCTGTTTTACTTCAAAATACTGTGCAGAATCCTACTTATTTCTCTCAATTCATACTCTTAGATGACATGGCCTAGAAGCGCTAACAAACTGAGCATACAGTATCTCTGTTACCTTTCAGGATTTTTATAGCAAGTACAAAACTCATAGAAAGTGTGGAGCTGAACACTAAGTATATTGATTAATGTTCTTTTTTCTTACTTTTCTTACATTTTTCTGTGCACAGACTCTCTAGAGTGTAACAACTTTCACAGATGCAAATATAGTATGTTTTGACTATTTAATCCTTTGTTTAAATAGTTTGAAGAATGTTATTGTTAAGATGTGGTAAAGTTTTCACGATGTAAACACCATACTACCAGGAAACCCAGATCAATTTGTTCCCCAAAAGCTCAATGAACAAGTCGGCAAATAAAACTGTGCTCGGTCACTAAAGAAATAGTGATGTAAAAGTGAAAATCTATCTCATCAATTCTGCAGGTCTTAAAATGGTAAGGTGCCAGTGCACCAAAAGGAAAAAGTACCATTAGAATAGTACTTGTAATACCTCAAGGAAGATGCAGAAATATAGTATCTAAATTCAACTGGTACTATCTAGACAATCAAAATGCCAGGGGGCTTTGGCGATTGCAGCAAGCAACTTTAAACTACTCAGTATATATTATTTTGAAACAAACATCTTAAAAATTCAAATACATTTTGCCATACTAGAGAAATAAATATCTCAGATTTAATCTTTTATTCTATTACAAAGATAGGCACAGATAGCTGCAGAGTAAGCAGATTTTAAAGTTTTTACAAGTCATAGTTCTACTGGGATGATTTTAAATTTTTATGGCAGTCTTTCAGCAGTAAAGAAACATTTTCAAGGTAAAAACATTTTTAAATCTAAATAACATAATGTAATGTTCTTGGGGGCCATCTGCTTACAGAAAATTGAAGTGCTATTTTGACCAAAAATCTCACCATTAGAGGAGGATACACAATTAGATTAAAATCTAGTGACAGCGTCTACAGACACTTCATACTTTAAAACTTTAAAGACCACAGCAAGGAACAACTGTTTCACCTTTTAACTCAAACAATATTATCCCACACAGAAATAAACTAGTTTTACACAGAGGGCATATAAAACTAGTAGTTCTCCAAGGAAAATGTTATCTGTGACCCACACACTGGTTTGTAGGAGGCTGTAAGATAAGAATTCTTAGCACTCAGACTCTGATCACCACCTTAACACTATGCATTACTTCCTATTCTACAACGGCACAAACCTTGCAACAAATTTCTAGTCCAAATCAGTCTGTTATACTTAATAGTCAGTGAGAAAATGAGCATAAAAAGAAAAAAAAAAACAATTTCAATCAAAGAACCACAAAATGTTTAATGCTGAAGGGAGAGTCTAAGTAGCAGAGTCAGGAGACTGCGTGCTTCACTTTCACAGACAGTCAGCTCAAAACTAGGTTGATGCACATTATCAGAATTGTGTTAGAAAATGCTATCTATATTACATGCATTTGGTGGGCAATAAGACCATTTTATAAGGCCAGCATATTGACATCATCTAGAAACAATGTACTCTAAAAATTTAACATGTTAATTATGGTAATACTGTAAAGATGTTATTAGCATTATTAAAAACTGTATTTAAAGTGCATTTGGAGATCTTCCATTTATTTCTTAACACTTTTTTTAATCCTACAAATATGACATTAATTGATAAGCTCGTTACATTGTGATGATGACTAAGATAATTATTGTACCCTCTGTGCTTTCACTCAGCTTAAAAATAAATGTTACTTTATTGACCATTTTTCAACTTACTATACCTGTCTGCAATACGGTCTCAGGGTCAACTGACGGAAGGAAGTTCAAATCTATTGATCTTGAGAAAAGGAATGAACACATTATTAGTGATAATAAACATTATAAAGTAACAAACACATTATTAATAATTTGCATTACACTAGCACTAAAAATTTTAACTAAGGGCAGAGCTACCTGATACTGTTAAGAGACCATCTGTTTTCTTTCCTCATCCAGTAAAGCCCTCACTTTTTCAACTCCTATCAAAACAGAAGTACAGCTTCTTGTACTTGAGAGCCAAATTAGCATCCATCTACACACACACACACACACACACACGCACAGGTGAACTTTGTAGTCTACATTACAAACTTTCTGAATTTCTTTACATGTTTTAAAATATTTAAGGCATATCATATTTTTCATACTGTCTGGATTTCCAATGAAATTTTATAATCCAAAAGCACTGATTTCAAAAAGTGAATCACACACCTCTCTCTTTCTTGTTGAGTTCCTTTATCACTTCCATTGTTAATTAGAGCAAGTTCATCCAGTAAGGATGTTGATTCTTTCGTAAACTTTTCAAATACCTAAATAAGAGTCAGGTTTTAATTTAAGAAATTAAAATCATATCATGTGGCAGTATTGAAGTGCAAATTTATCCACTAGTTCATCTTTACACGGTGTAATTATTTCCCAGCATTCAGACAGTAGGGTCAAAAGAGTAGAAAAAGTAAGGTTTGTTCAAGGAACACTTAGGAGCACTAAGATTGCCTAAGGAGACAGTAAACATTACACTGAATACAAGAAAGATAGACTGAATTCTGAAATACTGAAAATTTTGAGACTCCTGCAAAACCTATAAGCAAATCTTAAGAACAATGTTAGAGAATCAAGGCGTGCTATGCCAGCATCTGACAGCTCACTTGAACAAAATAAAATCATGAACTTTGCAAAGCGTGCAGCTCTTAATCACTACTAATATGGCTATATTGTGATGAATAAGTAAGATGGAAGAAAGATGTATTATATAAAAAGAAATATCCTAATCAGTTTCTTTGAATATAGGGCCATCTGATTTCAGATAACAAGGCCTGTATAGCCAATGAGTACCTCTCAGATGACTCCTTTGTACCAGATTTGAGGGTTAATTTTTTGGTTTCACTTTTTTAACAGAACTGAGCATGAACCAATACCATAAATGACATGCATAATAGCTTTCAAGGTCTTTTTGGCGTTAAAAAGTGATTAATCAATAGCCTGCAGATCAACCTCTCAATCTATTTAGGACTACTTAAATGTCAGGGTAAACTAAAAAGGATCTGCTGTGGACAGCCCTTAAAAGTGGATTTATAAGAAATCTAAATTCAGCTGTTACAAAAGGGGAAAAAAAAATTAAAAAAAAAAATCACTCAGGTTAAAATGTACTAAACAGCTGTAAATTGTATTTCAGCTAATACCTTAAACAACCTTTCTACCCTCTTGTCTAGTTTCAGAATTCAGGAGTTGCAATGGAGGAGGTTCTTCATTAATTTACAAAACAAATGAAACAAGGCAAGAGAAGAAAGACAGGAGAATGAAATTTTCAGTTGTATTCTGAACCAAATATAAAGCTCAAGTCCCAGTTGAAGTACTGTCCTTACAGATTTTATGAATGCAAGAATAAGTTAGTAGAAGCCACATTTGGATATACCAGACAAAAATAAAGGACAATGAAATACTAGATTTCCCTTTCCTCCCCTGTGTCCAGGTGCTCTTAGTTTCAGGCAGAATAAAAGCAAGCTTCCTTGCCCCAATCCACACACACAAAGGCTGTGCAAAGACCATGCAAAAAGCTGCACAGTAGAGGATGTTCTCTCTCTACCCTTGAGTCTGAACTCACAATTTGCTGAGATTCTTAAAAAGAAACATGGTACACATGGCGTAAGCCCTCTAATTTCTTGAGAGGGAAGTACTGCTATGAAACTGGCTGCCAGGTATGTTTGAAGGCTATGGGCAGTTGTGGTTGTGACATACTGTGGAGTACTCCTTGTCCAGAATCTCACCTGGAGATCTTAGATAGAGATACATATTTTAAGAATAGATTGCACAGGAAAGAAACACTGCTTCATTTAAAATTGTTTTGAAAATTAAAGTAACTAAAAAAAAAGAAAAAAAAGAGTATCAGTGAATAATAGATTAAAAACATTTTGGAGTGCTACGTGCCCCAAGAGTTGATTAAACAACTAATTTCTTTTAATGATTTGCTCCTACACATTTACTGCATCTCTGTATCTACTAGGGAAACTATACTGATAGACGTTTTAGTGTAGGACAGCTTTAAAACCTGGCTCTCAGGCCACACGAACCAACACTTAAGAGATAACCAAGGAAGATCTGCAGAGTTCCAGATATTTCCTCCTTGTTTTGGATTTAACTTTGCAGCAGCGAAACAATTTTCCTTTGTACAGACTATACCATGCACTCAGGCTCTTCTAGAGCAAGGGTTTACAAGAGAGTTTCCTTAAGGAACTTGTTTGTTCAGCAAGTTGATTACATCCTCAACCCTTGAGCAAATATGGTGTTAGCTGCCATATAAGATTACTCATGCATTTCAACTAACTACTACACATATGAATTTTCTACACATTTAGCAGCTCCTACACAAAAAATTTCATGGCTCAAGAATGAGATATTTAAAAACAAGAACAAAACCAGAAAACCAACCAGCCTCTTGTTCAACCAATCCATGTGATCATAGGTGAGAGATCCTCCAAAGTCTTCTGTTAGTTGGCATGGTTCTATGTATCGAGTCAGCTTGTTAGCAGATACTAAAATAACCTGCAATAGTAAAGAAATTTTAGGTACACTTGTAAGTTATGCTATATTTTTCCCTAAGTACCAGAGAAATTGTGTTAAGTGGGCCCAGAGGCACTGAGCCGATCTTACTCTGATTCAGATATAGCGACCTTTCTTTCTTTTTTTACTGGTAAATGTTTGAATGAAATATAGCTCGTTGCAGTTAAAGTGGGCCCAAACCAGACAGGTAATTCTGATATGCAGTGTGTATCTCATGCATAAATGTAATCTACACTGTCATCGACACTGCATGGGAAAAATAAATGTTTATTGGGTATTTGTTTTCTTGGTGATAAATAATGCTTCGTGATCAAGTTATACACCACATAATCTATTTTTAGTGAATATAGTAGCAGGATGTCATACAGCAAAGCACTTAGTATTTTTATGACTCTCTTGCAATACTTCCAGTCCCAGAGGTGAGTTTTTGCCATAAAAGTTAAGTGCTTGCATTTACTGTGCAAACACGCACAGCAAGAGTTGGCTCAACCATACTCTTTCTAAGAGTAGTCAAATTCAAAACTTAGTATGCTTAAAAGCCTGAGTCATTTGCCAAGGAGACAAATCCAGTTCATCAACTTCTCAGGATATGAAGGAAAACACAGGTCAACTGCTAGTCAGAAGACGAACTTCATCCCTTCATTTCTGAATTAGAGAAGCTCCTGGCTGAGCCTTATTCATATAAATTTAAACCAAAAGTTGGCTGCACAGGTTGCTTTGATGCACAATATGCTACACCTGGAATAACTCCTGTGGAAAAATAACGAATTCTCTATGGAAGCAGACATGTTAGCAATAGAGTCAGAAAGAAGCGTGGAAAAAAAAAAAACAAACCAACCAAACAAGACAATTTTGAGAACCCAGATCATGCATGTATTCTTACAGGTGGCAAGAATATTGGGAAAGAGCCAACTGGAAAGAGCCTTCTACTTCTAGTCCAGCTCTTTGGTCCTGCAGACACTGGAAGACAGAAAACCAATCCTAAACTTAAAGGTTTTCTCTTTACTATTACCTCAGGGGTTTTGTCTTCCACTAGCTCAGGATAGTTCAGAGCTGTTTAGATCACTAAACCAATTTGATGGGAGTAAAATTAACGAAAATACTATGTTCCTAAGACATATTTTGAGCCAATCAAAAGCCATTCAAGTCAAGAACCCCTGGCCAGTTGTCTGTCTCCATCCTTTGAAGTTTTTCAAATGGATACAGCCCTGGGTAACCTGGTCTAATCTCTGCTTTGAGCAGTAAATTGGACTAGAGACCTGTAATCTCAGAGATGACCCTGCTTTGAGCAGGAGGTTGGACTACATAACTTTTGAGGTCCCTTCCAATTTGAATTGCTCTTTAATTTTCAACTCTTACAACTCAAGAATCCATAGTGGTTTGAACAAATGATCTAATATTTACTGTATGGGAACACCTTCCAGCAACATTCAGCAAATACAGACTACTCTCCTGTATTCTGTGTAGCTGCCATAAATGAAATTATCTTGCAGTTTCTTCTGGCTTAAGCCCCAGATAACTTTAGGTCCAAGAAAAATAGTTTGTGTTTCTTCCTTCTTTAGGCACAAATTTATATTTTAGGTCTTTTTAAAATTCTCTTTTCATCTCTAGGAGTTCATAAAAAAGGAAAAAAATTAATTTACTCAATTAGGATATTTTTGGTATGGAAACTGAAGTAACCAGGGCAGCTGGTTCACATCACTGAAATACTAGTTCTAAAAAGTAAATTGCCTGAATAAAAGGAGGGACTGCATTGAGACCATTTATTTCTGATTATTTTTTTTTTAAACTAATATCCTTCAGGAAGAATCACAGGCAAGGGATGTGCTTTACAAATGTGCACCAGGGAAACATTTAATTTTTTTTTTCTCCTGTAAAGCAAAACCTGCCTGTAACAGATACATGAGAAAACAACCCTCTGATGAAAAAAAAAAACAAAAAACAACACCCTAAAAATGAGATTCATCAATGAACATAAATTTCTTTGCACCTGATTAGAGAGATTATGAAAAATAAAACCTTCCCACCTCAAAAGTAAGCCTTGATGTAACTCAAGACACTGCTCCAAACCCATTCATCTTCTAGGGGTTTTTGTTTTGTTTTTTTTTTGAAGAAGTTTCTTTCTTAACCTTTTTATTGACTGTTCTTTTGCTAGACCTAAACTAGTGTCAGTGCCAACACAAAATCCTCACCATGCTTTAATTTAGTAACTTTGATATTTTTAGGTGTAAAAAGCACAATTTGCCTTCCCAAAGCTTCTGAAATACCATTTTTAGCAGCTACTACAGATTAATAGGCCGTAAGAACATACACCAAGAAAAAACATTATTTAGGGATAATTTAATAAATTTTTTTATAAAATCAAAATAACCTCTTGAAAAGCTGCCAAAAAAAAACCAACCCCATGTACTGCAGTCTTGTGCTTCAACCACAAAATTCCCTTATCTCTCAAGAGTGAGACTACAGTTACTTTTTCTAGAAACACAATTCTGACCCTTGAGACAGTGTCACTAACGCCTATCTCTCACAATAAAAGTGCTTTGAGTACTGTCTGTACAAGGCTGATCTACATCACTTGATGGTTTTTACAATTATTTTTATTGATCATCTCCAATGAAGAAGTATCAAGATCAGAGGGGAATTCTGGATATTCAATAGAACATGTGCTCCCAAAACGTTAAAACACATCCATCTGAACTTTCTTTCTTGTGTGAAAAAACTAAAAAGCTCTTTAATGCAAATTTCAGAGTCAAACCCAGAAGCTACTGAAATACAGGATGCTGTAAAGTTTCAGTAACAATGCAGTTTCTTTTCTTTATTTCACAGCAGCCACATTACTGAACCTAAAAAGGAGCAGTTATTTCTAAAAGAACACACATGTCCCTTGATAACAGAAAATTTTAAAAAGTAAAATCTAAGCATATTATTCTTCTGAGAGAATTAAAATGGCTATACTAATCTTTGTATCTTAGCATCAATAGTAATACATTCCAGCTCTGTGATAAATTAAAAAAGTTATCTAAAATTGAATGGTAAAATTATCAGAACAAAAACTTTATACTGGGAAATAGTTACCAAAGCACTGTAAGGGGACTAAATCCTATTTTTAATCCCAGGAGTAATAACATCCTAAAAAAAATGAGATTTAGTTTAAAAGAATAATTGGTGTCATCTCTTAGGAAAGACACAAAAAAAAAAAAACCCCAAACAAACAAAAAAACAACCAGAAGAAAATAATATTATTAACTTGCATTTGCACAACACTGTAAACCTAAAAATACACTGAATTTCACATAACAGAAAAGTCAATTCTGACAAAGTAATTTATTAAAAAGGAGAAAATAATTCATTACAGAAATATATCTATACTGCTTATAATTTGTTAGTCTGGGGGATTTGTTTGGGGATTTTTGTTGCGGTGTTTTGGGTTTATACTTATTTATTTTTACACTTCAAGCAACCTAATATCCAACAACCGAAAAGTCAGACTAAGTTCCCAGTCCCTGTAGAGAATTCATACGAGGTATGCTCAACTTCTGCGAATTTTATATGGACTGAAAGTGCATTACCAACACATGCCACAGTTTCTCATTTGTCTTAAGTAACCCTCGTGATCATGTGGGTACCAAGCATGAAATTAGATGCTTCTTTAGAAAAAGAAAAAATACTAAGAATAACAGAATGCATATATTATACACAGTATTAGCTGTTTGACATTATGAAAGTGACAGAAATGCAACTAGTGACAAGAACATTTATGCATACAATAATATAAATGTTTAAATTCTGTTCCAATTTGTTACACTACAGTGCCAATGACTACAAATGTATCTAAGAGTATATTAAGGTATTTACTCAATATGAAAAGAATATCTGCCTCATTACTCATTTTAATAAACTAGAATAAAAATATTTAATGTATTTTTCATTTAAGTACTGCAATGTGAGAATCTGTCATTCCCAAACTTTTTTTTTTTTTTAAAGAACATTAATGAAACATGCTAAAAGCTGATGATACTTATTTGATTGCTGGTTGATAATTTCAGACAAATTAAATTTAAACGGGCATAAGCAGAAGTTCCTTTGTTCATTTCCCAAAAGTTCTGCCAAGGAACACAGGGAAGCCTAGATAGCTCTTCCCCTCTCACAGCCTGGTTGGTACACATAAAATGTTGAATTTTTATAAAGTCCTTTAGGCTCAATATTAAAGCTGTTTTCTCAGTGGATTGATTCTTGATGATTTGTTATGCCAGCAGCTTACACATCCAAACAGCTTTGGAAAAATACAGGGAAAGCTTCAACGCACAAGGCAGAGATTTATGAGAACAAGTCTGCACTTCAGCCTGTGCAGAAATCCAAACCAAAGAATGCCTATCTTCATTTTTCACACTACACTGAAGGCATCTGTTGCCAGAAAACCAGCAACTTTTTATTAGTATTATTATTTAATTATGTTTAAATCCTAACTGTTTTCTAAAGCACAATCAGCATTTGGTTTTGGGGGTTTTGTTTGGTTGGATTTTGTGGTTGTCTTGGGGGTTTTCTGGTTTGGTTTTTTATTATTTGAAAGTTAGCTGTGCTTATTCTCCAGCAAACTGAGCTGCTGAAAAAACTTAACTACAACCTGAACTACTCTCCTGGTCATTTTTCAAGAATAACTATAGCACCTTTAACAGACTAAACATAGCTGCCCATATATCTGGTCTGATAGCGACTCATTGCCATGGAACTGTAAAGCAAAGATTTCCTCTTCCTGAGGAGGATAATCCTATTGTTTGATGATAAATATTATTTTAATCCAGTTTTGAAATGCTGTTTGATTAAACACTGAGTAGGATAGAGTGTTATTTGTTAATATGGAACACTAATCTATACAATGATCATTTACTTTAACATTACATCAAGAAACACAAGCTAAATATTTCCGTGGCCAGTATCACACAGAAATCTGGCATACTGGAAACCTAAGAGCAGCTAGCAGAAGCTAGATATACAATAGATTTAACTCTACTCCCCAGTAACTACCTTCCTCATTTTCAAGCATTCACAGTTTTGCCCATTCATTCACCTTCCTCTCCAGGGCTCATGATAATTAGCACACTTTTTGCCATCCCAGAGAAGAGACTAATGAGCACACACACTTCTTTAGGGCTGAATTCAGAACATGACCTAAAAACACAGGCTTACATACTACAGCTCCACAGAGACAATTCCCTGATTTGGCAGAGGTTTTTAAAAGAAAGGACCATCGCCTTCAGTGCTAAAACAGCAGCAAGGACACATTCAGATGAAAAGAGAGATGCATTTAAATAAATATATTTTTCAGTAAAAAAAATTGGAACTCCCATACACATTTTGGGGGAAGTCCATAAAAGCTACAGATTTTGGTGCCTCAGTATTAAATAATGGACTGGATGATCTGATACAAAAATAAAATGCTTCCTACAGAGTGTGGTTCATTCTGTGGAGCAATACTCTGATTATTAGCATTGTTAAAAGGTAAATTGGGGATTTCCAAGTAGAATACTGAAAGATAAGCTATAAGGATACATGTAGTAACAACAATTAATTTCAAAATACAGTAACAGCATAAAAACCTCTTATAGTAACAGTAGAAAGCTCTGGGCCACAGTGTGTTTTCACTAGCACCAAACAACAACAACAAAAAAAGCACATGTAAGTGGTGGGGATTTTTGTATTTTGGAACACAAAATTGCTGTAACCACCTGACAGTTGTTTAATCACTTCCAGAATAAAAAGAATTAGTCTAAGGAAGATAACTATATACCTGGGTATGTACCACTGGCATGGGTAGACAGAGAAAAGTTACTTTATTTGAATTGTGGACTGATATGAAAAATTGTGGTCTTATCACATTGGATTTAGCATTTCAGTTGTTTTATTAAACTGTTTGCTAAGCACTTTTAAACTAATGACAAGATCTTACTAGCTATTTTTCATCTACATAACACGGAAAAAGCCAAGTCAGCTGGCTTTTATTCCTTTCAAAGGAATTCTGATATGCAAGTATATAGACCATAAACAGATTAATATGCAGGAAATTTTCACAGAAAAATGTGAGTTTTACGTTTCTGTGCTCTCTGTATATTGATGATTTGACATTAGAGACTTGAGATTTTCCAGAGCAGATTCTGACATACAATCATATTTCTGACACTATTACTAGACTTAAGAGTTGTTAGCTGCTACAGTGCAAGCATACAGCATTTAGAACTACTCAGACTTTGCACTTTAGGACTATCACGATCCTTCTGCTATATATTCTGATTTTTCCAACTAATTCACACTAGTTTACCACCTTTTTTTTTGTTTTTGACAAAAACAAAAGTCAGTCTGTGGGCAATATTACATTTTGTACAAACTTGCACATTTCTTATGCTTTTATGGTACACATTTTCTTCCAGTTATCCTACTTATCTTCATATGCAAATCTCGCCATCAAATACAACACACTACACACATCACTATGTACAGTATATTAATTAAGAAGCAAAAAGCAATGCCTCCCAGCCCTTCATAACAGAATAAGAAATTTTTATATTTAAACCCTGTTCTTCATTCATTTAAAAACATTAACAGTATTAAGTATTACAATGTAACATACACAAGATTTCAGTGGAAAGACACCCTTGGAACAGTTAAGACAGCTCTCCTGTTATGAAGCATGGGCACAGGACCAGAAAAAACAGCTTCAATGAACACATGAACTGGTTGCTAATAAGCATTTTAGGGAGGAATAAAGGGACAGAAGAAAGCTCTGCTGGAGGATGAATGGGAACTGACCTGAGGCACATCCAAAACCAACACTAATACTAACCAGGAATAAGGATATGCACTTTTACCCAGCTGAATCAGCCCACCTCTTTATACTTATCCGCCCAGTAGCCTTTTGATCTCTGTTCCCACATTTACTTTCATTGCTTTGCAACTCATCATCACCACATCTCACTCTGAAGCAGAGGATCTCTGCCTTTGAACAGAAAGGAAGGCATTGTGCTTAATGGATTCACCTGGCAATAGTAAGCAAGGTATTAAAAGTAGATCAGGTAGCAGGAAATAGGAGGTAGATGTGATGCCCCACTAGAAATTACAGGTATACAACATTTACTTCAAATGTATAAAATTACACTCTCAAGTGAATCAAAATATTTAATATTTTGATTTAAATTTTTAGACTGTATTTATTTTGTTGATGTGAAAGCAATCTTGGATTTTCCCTAATAGTTGTGCAAATGTAACCAACGATTCAAAACACAAGTTGGGAGTTGCTTTCTTTTTACTGCCAGTAACCTACAATTATGCAGCTGCAGATGAGGGCATGAGTTAGAGGTTTCTATAGCCTTATCAGTGCCCTGCCCTCAAATCAGGAATAGAACAAAGATAAACTACCGTCTCAAATATTATTTGGAGTGCAGAGAAGTTGGGTCATTTTTATTAAGCCAGTTTTCCTAATCACAACCAAGTAACAGATAACCAAGAGTTAATGAATGGTCAAGAACACAGGCTTGCCTAATGACAAGGGTGATTCTTCATTATCTAGGAAAGCACAAGATTTTTTGCTACTGTCCTCTCAGCTTTCCCTGTCCTTTAATGAAGAATACCATTTAATATGAGTTATTGCACATTTTAAAAAAAGACAACACACACACAAGAAAAAAAAAAACAACCTCCAAGAAAGTGCAAGATACTAGGAAGCACTAGGGTGGTATCACACAGTCTCTTTAGAAACATCTGTAGTAACTCTGTACTAAGTTGGCTGGGAGTGTTGATCAGCTGAAGGATAGGAAACCTCTACAGAAAGGGATCTAGACAGGATGGAAGGATGGGCTGCGAGCACTGGCATGAGGTTCAACAAGGCCAAGTCCGGAGTCCTGCACTTGCGCCGTAACAACCCCATGCAACACTACAGGCTTGGGGAAGACTAGCTGGAAAGCTGCTCAGTGGAAAAGGACCTGGGGGTGCTGACTGACAGAGCTGAACATGAACCAGCTTGCGCCCAGGCAGCCAATAAGGCCAACAGTATCCTGGCCTGTTATCAGCAATAGTGTGGCAGCAGGGCCAGGGTAGCTATCAGCCCCCTGTACTGGGCACTGACAAGGCCACACCTTGAATTCTGTGCTCAGTTCTGGGCCATTCACTGGAATAGGTCCAGGAAAGAGCAACAAAGCTGGTGAAGTGTCTGGAGAATAATTCTGATGAGGAATGGCTCAGGAACTGGGGTTGTTTAGTCTGGAGAAGAAAAGGCTCAGGGGGACCTTACTGCTCTCTACAACTACCTGAAAGGAGGCTGTATTGAGGTGGGGGTCAGTCTCTTCTCCCAAGCAACAAGAGACAGGACAAGAGGCAAGAGCCTCAAGCTGCACTGGGGAGGTTTAGATGGGGTATTAGGAAAGATTTCTTCACAGAGAGGGTGACCAGGTATTGGAACAGGCTTCCCAGGAGAGAGGTGGAATCACCATTCCTGGAAGCGTTCAAAAACTGCAGAGAAGAGGGCCCTCAGTGATAACAGTTTAGTGGTGGCCTTGGCAGTGCTGGGGTAATGGCTGGACTTGATGATCTTAAAGGTCTTGTCCAACCTAGTTTATTCTATGATTCCATGATGAAAATTCAGCTACTAGCTGTTATCCTCTACTCACACAAACTGCATCTGCCCATGCATCAAGCCAAGATAGGGAGAACAAATCTGAAGTTTTCCTCCTGCTTAGGAAGCAGCTGCCATGTTTTAGTGCTATGATTATTTTTCTTGTGAAATGATATCTCACTATTTCTCTTACAACTGACACATTTTGATATATGTTTACATGAAATGTATCTCTAATACTTGCATTATTTTCTTACTCCTAAAACTTCAGAACTATAAATTTAAGAGAATCTTAGGTTAAAATTTTGGGTCAGAGAGAAATGTTTATGGTTCAGTAACAAAAAAAACTAGTTCAGAAACAGAAACCAAAATGTTTAGTTACACAACTCCTATGTTCTATGCCAAGAACGCCAACATCATCATTGGCACAGAACATGATTCATAAAATTACTAAGCTTACTAAATTTCATTACAGTATTATCATTTAATGTCTGTTAGCCAATCCGTAAAGTCAAACAAAAGTATCCTTCTGTTATCATAGCCATGTAAAACTATCTCTACTTTGTTAACAGATTTTCTGTAGGGTTCCTGCTTATTTGTCTAGAAATAGATTCTAGCTGAGTCATATTAAAGAAAAATCCAAGAAGAATCTTCTAGAGGACTAATTTCCAACCTCGCAATAACATGATGTATACAGTAACAACCACTGTATAAAATTTAAAGGCTTCCTGAACTTGTTCAAGGACTGTATTTATGGGTGTGCAGATGGGAAAAGAGAGCCTAAATCAGATTAGGGAATGCTAAGGATGAGGATTTACCTTTATTACTGCCCCTTTCTGGGTTTTAGTGTTTATCTTATGTCCGGAAAACGTCTGTGTAAAACTGAATTCAGCAAACTTAAGTCACTTTCTAAACACAAGCTCTTAAATCACCCTTTTGAGTACAAATGGTTGGTCAGTCTTTAATTCTCATCTTGGAGATAAGATAAACAATAGGCTAGTTTATAAAAGGTGGACACCACCACACTCATGTTTTTTCATTAAAGAAGCTATGACTAAGCTGCTACATGCTGAACTTCAAAATGAAAGGTAATTTAACCATACGGCCTTGCCAGTCTCCTCGAGGGATTCAGGTGAAGGGACAGAAAAACATCTGTGAAACCCAAGAGACTTTAAACTGCAATGCAAGTCATAAGATTATCACAGTTGGAACCAACAGTAGCAAACTTTCAGGCACTTCAGTACCTTTATTAGTGAATATCTTGCTGGCTGCAGACTTTCAAACACACAATTGGCTGTTCAGAGATTCTCTGGATTGCTATGCTGAACTTGGGCTACTTTCAAGTCGGAATTTTAAGAACTACTCAAAAAGAAAATATGATATTCATCTGCAAGATAACCTGAAGGCAAATGTGCAGGATATCCTTACTTACAGGGCTCTAAAGCAAATTACAAAAAAAAGATGTAATAAAAGGAATCTTAAAGAAAAAAAAAAACAGAACAAAAACCCAAAAACCAACATAAAAAGGTTTCATCATTTGACTGAAAATAGGAATATTACCCTTTACCGCCACACTTCTTCACAGCACTTCCACATGCAGGAACTGTTTCCAGAAATGAAACCACCTATTCTAGGTAAAATCTGATACGGACTTAAGACAAAATTCATATGAATTAACAGCATTATGTCTAGATGGTTTTAGGTTTATTTTACTTAGCAGTTGCATAACCTTTCAGCTACCACCTTCCAATTCTCATTTTCCCTAGATTTTCTACAGGAGTATGCAAGAATTTTATAATGTCAACATCAGAAAGAATTACACAGCATCGGACAAGGCTGCAAAATGCTTTTCTATTCAATCTCTTTTTAAGAGCTCTGTTGTACAAAATACGTCAACATTTTAGTATTTGATGAGCACAGCGGGCTTGCTGTAGGTCAAACTATAGATAAGCTTCAAAAATTATTGGCAGGATCGATGATACTGAATTTCCTGAAAACAGAGAAAAAAAAGTAAAAATAAAAAAAAAAAGAGGTTTCAATTAACCTCCCCAGAAGATACAAGAACGGAACTGCTAACATTAGAGTGTAATCTCTTGTACACAATCTGCCTCAAGAGCTAAGAGCAGTATCAGCTATTTGGCAAACTGAAGTGACCTATAACCACCGTTACTAACGTCAACAAACTAAAAAAGAGAACAGACGCATGCAACAACAAGATGTTCTTCAAAATGGTTACTACTGATTTATCAACCCCATACCACATGCACCTCTACAGTCATCCCAGAAGAGTCATGAAAAATACTCATGCTAAAGCCTATGCAAAGGCTTCTTACTCAAAACATATATAACATATATCAAAAAGCTTTTTCCTCTTGCCGAGGAAAGAAAAATGCTACACTTCTCTAATTTGAGAGCTACTTCATTTAATACTCTTATTGAAGAAGGAAAAAGTTAAAATGCCACAGTGGTTTGTTAAGGATATCTACAAAGCACCTGGAATATAACTACTTTCAAGAGAGACACTAATTTCCATGCAATTAATCCAGTATTCCACAAATGGTATATCTGACTGAAACAGAAGTTCTACATACCTCAAAGCCAAGTCTATCTTTTTCTTTCCAAAAACAGAAATGTGTAACCTTCTTATCCCAGAATTCATCTGGCTTTACTACACAAACAAGTGACACCTCAGCTGGAACAACGTTCTGTAAGACAAATGAAAAAAGTAAACCATTCAAGATTAAACCTTCAATTACCACAAAGCTGAATTCCACTTACATGCCATCATTTATTCAAGAACTTAGTTTAATTTCTGTCTGTTAAGTCTGCTGCACCTGCCTTGCATGCCACCTCCATCCCACTTTGAGGAAGACTGCACTAAATTTCATGGCAAAATTGTGTTAAAACTGACAGAAAATCTAATCTCTTTACTCCCAGTTTCTGAGGCTTAAGCATTAGTCTGTGCTACACCAGTAAAAAAAACACATGAGTTATTGGCTAGACTTAATTTATGGCATTTTCCTTAAAAGAAAAAATATGAAGGATAACAAAGCTTTCTACCTATGTAATTTGCTATGTAGAATAAAACGGTAATTATGAAGTAAGAAAAAAAATTGCACACTTTGTCATTAAATCACATGACAAGAATATATCCTATAATTCTCTAGTATGTACTGCTTAGACTAGAAAGAAAGGGTGTAATATTAGTTCATAGGACTATTACAAAGAAAACAGTCCTCTGCCTAAAAGAATAATTTAATCTACCAGGTTGATTTTATGCTGGCACACTGAATGCAGATGAAGGAATAGAGACTCTTGATTACTCAAGTCACCAGCTATAGCAATAAGCAACAGTAATTACAGTACTGACATAAAAGTGACACAGTCCATGGGATTTCTCTTTAATGCCTTATTTAAAAAAATATAATTCTCAAAAAGTTAAGTTTACCTAAGTCAGAAATCACAGCGTTTAAAAATAAAGAAGATATTTCATTCTTTAATGAATATACAAAAACTTTCTGCCACACAACATCCTTGTCTCTAAATTGGAGAGACATCAATTTGATGGATGGACCACTCGGTGGATAAAGAACTGGCTGGATGGCCACACACAAAGAGCTGTGGTCAATGGCTCAGTGTCTGGGTGGAGACCAGTAACAAGTGGTGTCCCTCAGGGATCAGTGTTGGGACCGGTCTTGTTTAACATCTTCGTCGCTGATACGGACAGTGGGATTGAGTGCGCCCTCAGCAAGTTTGCCGATGATACCAAGCTGTGTGGTTCAGTTGATACGCTGGAGGGAAGGAATGCCATCCAGAGGGACCTTGACACGCTTGTGAGGTGGGCTGATGCCAACCTCATGAAGTTTAATTATGCCAAGTGCAGGATCCTACACATGGGTCAGAGCAATCCCAGGCACAGCTACAGGTTGGGCAGAGAAGAGATTCAGAGCAGCCCTGCAGAGAAGGACTTTGGGGGGGGCTGGTCGATGAGAAAGTGAACATGAGCAGGCAGCGTGCGCTTGCAGCCCAGAAAGCCAACCGTATCCTGGGCTGCATTAAAAGGAGCGTGACCAGCAGGTTGAAGGAGGTGATCCTGCCCCTCTATTCTGCCCTAGTGAGACCTCACTTGGAGTATTGTGTGCAGTTCTGGTGTCCTTAACATAAAAAGGACACGGAACTGTTGGAACAAGTTCAGAGGAGGGCCACGAGGATGATCAGGGAACTGGAGCACCTCCTGTATGAAGACAGGCTGAGAAAGTTGGAGCTGTTCAGCCTGGAGAAGAGAAGGCTGCGTGGAGACCTCATAACAGCCTTCCAGTATCTGAAGGGGACCTATAGGGATGCTGGGGAGGGACTGTTCACTAGAGACTGTAGTGACAGGACAAGGGGTAACGGGTTAAAACTTAAACAGGGAAAGTTCAGATTGGATCTAGGAGGAAGTTTTTTACTGTTAGGGTGGTGAGGCACTGGAATGGGTTGCCCAAGAAAGTTGTGAATGCTCCACCCCTGGCAGCGTTCAAGGTGACATGGTTTAGTGTGATGTGTCCCTGCAAGGGGGTTGGAACTAGATGATCTTAAGGTCCTTTCCAACCCTAACTAGTCTATGATTCTATTTAAAAGTAGACAAAATATTTAACATACAACTGTCTGATGACCAACCAGCACCTATCTGTGCCCAAGCAGAGAGTAATCTCAAGTGGTGTGCACTAGTGATTAGTTTACATCAGAAAATCTTCATTACTTCCTTCTCAAATTAGATACAGATGTGCAACCTATATTTCTGCAGGTTTCACACTGGCAGGAACTGTGCTAACAGGAAGCAGTAAAATCTGAGCACGGGCAAACTACCTTCACCACTAGCTGAAGTTCCCACTAAATGCCACAACTGCACATTAGCTGAAGTGAAAGCTCAGTTGAGATCGTAATCAGAATATAGTGGATCCAATTACTCTACTAATAGGAATGACATCTTAGTGAAGAATAGGTGAAAGACACCCTGAAACAGACTTAAAAACCCAGGAGCAACAATAAGCCAGAATGACAATAAAATGAAATAATTCAAATTTTACATACTTTGAGGCTTCATTTAAGTTTGAGAGGAAAACTGCTCTAGTAGAGAGAAATTATCTGAGCAGAAAGCAAGGCAGTAGTCAAAGTTCTCTCTTCAAAGCGCTGTATCATGCATTGTCTTTTACCACTGAGACCAGAAAATAAACAATACTGTTTAGCAGACTTTACTGTAACCCTACCATTCTGAAAAGCTAAAATAATAAATTGTTGTAAATTTCTTTAATTGGGAATCGGAACTTTCCCCCCCCTTCTTCTATTTTGTGTAGCATCCAGCAAAAAGAGCTTTTTCAAATACATGGCAGATAAAACTAACACCAGAGGCAATGTAGGCCCACTGATGAACGGGATGGGTGCCCTGGTGACAGAAGATACAGAGATGGCAGAGTTACTGAATGCCTTCTTTGTTTCTGTCTACTCTGCTGCAGGCAGTCCTGAAGAGCCCTGTACCCCTGAGACCTTAGATGAAGTCAGGTCAACGGAGCGGTCTGCCTTAGTCGATGAGGAATGGGTTAGAGACCAGTTGAGCAATCTGGACATCCATAAATCCATGGGTCCAGATGGAATGCACCCGCGGGTGCTGAGGGAACTGGCGGAAGTCATTGCTAGACCACTCGCCATCATCTTCACCAAGTCTTGGGAAACGGGAGAGGTGCCTGAGGACTGGAGGAAAGCAAATGTCACTCCAGTCTTCAAAAAGGGCAAGAAGGAGGACCCGGGTAACTATAGACCGGTCAGCCTCACCTCCATCCCTGGGAAACTGATGGGACACCTTATCCTTGGTGACATCTTAAGGCATATCAAGCATAAGAAGGTTATGAGGGGCAGTCAACATGGCTTCACCAAGGGGAAATCATGTTTGACCAATCTCTTAGCCTTTTATGAGGAAATAACACGGTGGATGGATGATGGCAGAGCGGTGGATGTGGTCTACCTTGACTTCAGCAAAGCATTTGACACAGTCTCCCACGGCATTCTCACAACTAAATTGAGGAAGTGTGGTCTGGATGATCAGGTAGTGAGGTGGACTGTGAACTGGCTGAAGGAGAGAAGCCAGAGAGTTGTAGTCTATGGGGCTGAGTCTAGTTGGAGGCCTGTAACTAGTGGAGTGCCTCAAGGGTCAGTACTGGGACCGATATTATTTAATATATTCATCAACGATTTAGATGAGGGAATTGAGTGTACTATCAGCAAGTTTGCTGATGACACTAAGCTGGGAGGAGTGGCTGACACGCCAGAAGGCTCTGCTGCCATCCAGCGAGACCTGGACAGGCTGGAGAGTTGGGCAGGGAATAACTGGATGAAATATAACAAGGGAAAGTGTAGAGTCCTGCATCTGGGCAGGAACAACCCCAGGTTCCAGTATAGGTTGGGAAACGACCTGTTAGAGCAGTGCAGGGGAGAGGGACCTGGGGGTCCTAGTGGATGACAGGATGACCATGAGCCAACACTGTGCCCTTGTGGCCAAGAAGGCCCATGGCATCCTGGGGTGTATTAGAAGGGGGTGGTTAGTAGGTCGAGAGAGGTCCTCCTTCCCCTCTACTCTGCCCTGGTGAGACCGCATCTGGAATATTGTGTCCAGTTCTGGGCCCCTCAGTTCAAGAAGGACAGGGAGCTGCTGGAGAGAGTCCAGTGCAGGGCAACGAAGATGATTAAGGGAGTGGAGCATCTCCCTTATGAGGAAAGACTGAGGGAGCTGGGTCTCTATAGTTTAGAGAAGAGGAGACTGAGGGGTGACCTTATTAGTGTATATAAATATATAAAGGGGGAGTGTCACGAGGATGGAGCCAGGCTCTACTCAGTGGCAAACAATGATAGGACAAGGGGTAATGGGTACAAACTGGAACACAAGAGGTTCCACTTAAACTTGAGAAGAAACTTCTCAGTGAGGGTGACGGAACACTGGAACAGGCTGCCCAGGGAGGTCGTGGAGTCTCCTTCCCTGGAGACATTCAAAACCCGCCTGGACACATTCCTGTGTAACCTTATCTAGGTGTTCCTGCTCCGGCAGGGGGATTGGACTAGATGATCTTTCGAGGTCCCTTCCAATCTCTAGCATACTGTGATACTGTGATTGCACCAGAACCTGCTCAGCTGCACTACCAGTGTGAAGTTGCTGCCCTGAAGACATTCCTACTACTCACCATTAATAATGCCAGAAGCATATTTCTGTGTTTTAACTAAAACTCTGTTTCAGAAGAGAGTCTACAATTGGGTGTTCTCAGCATGTAATGTATTTGTCCCTCAACTTAAGCGAGGCATATCATCCACATTTCAGACGGTTTCTTTTTGCACTGAGCTGTCATAGAACCACATTTTGTAATTTTAAGAGGCTATATATTGTCTATTTCTCAGTAAAGATATTACTACATCTACAATAACAGAGCTATTGGATTCACATCTATAAAATTAGTCAGTAAAAAATTTATTTACCTGTAGCATTAACACAACTGTCTTTACCACGTTCCACTGTGATTTTCTGCCATCCACTATCACAGTAAATCCTCTAGCTTTGCACTTCTCACTGAAAGAAGAAAAACACTTAGGAAAAAAATTTGTGTCTGATAAAGTTGTAAGTAACCAAAACCCCTGAAATTTACATAAGGTAGAACAGCATTTCATAATCTTTGGTGCCCAAATCTGCAATTACAAAACCAAACCATTTCTGTGATCTTCTGAGCTTACAAAAAACAAAGCAACCAGCATGTAACAGTAAGCATTATGTTTCATACTGAGAAATGCAACTGTTATTTCATGCTTAAAAAAAACAAAATGCAAACAAAAATGGCAATGATTTTTCCATACTGCCACTATAAAAGAAAGGTCATTTTTCTTCATGACTGACAAACAGAACATTAGACGATTTCCCAGTTTGTATAGAGAACAAAGAACTTTGGTTGCATTTTCACACAGTTATTCTTACACTAATATATGTAAAAACATATATCACGTTGAGACAGCAAAACAACTGACACTTGCTAGAATCACAATGCCTGCATCTGTTCCATAAATACAGCCAAATCCTTAAGTTAATGAGATGACTGGCTCAGATGACCATTTGGTATTTTCATCACTTTACAAAAGACAACAAGCTGTTTGAAAAACCCTAAAATATCCACAACTAAGACGTTGTGCGATATCCTCATATACCTTATGTGTTACTTGTAAGCAACCTGAATTTATTCTTTGCTTCTCTCCCCAATCAGAATTTTTTAAAAATCTTAACTACAAAAAACAAACAAACAAACAAAAAAACACCACACATTTAATTGTGTTTTAAGAACATTACTAAATTGCAATAAGCAAAGTACATTAGTCTTCAGCCATTGCTCCTCTGTTTCCAGAAGAGGAATTTAAATGGATAACAAAAGCAATCACCTATCCAAGAAGCTTCCTGCCTTCTTAAATCAGCGGCACAAGGAAAAAAAAATAAAAAAAATAAATAAAAAAAATCTATGACAGATCAATCTCTGGATCTTAGGAAAATGTGGTTAACTAAGCTAGGACCAACAACTGTCACTATAAACTTGCAGCGTTACATGCACAGAACTTAACAATGATTTTACAGCAAGGTCTGGATGAGAGGATACTCAAATCATCATTCAGCACATTTAAGTAGTATTTTAACTTTAAACATTTGAGTTGCTCACTAACTTCAGTAAGACTTTACATGTTTTTAGACTCGCTGCATACTTATGCACTACTATCTACAAAGATTAGGCACACAGAATAGTAAAGATAGAAGAGGAAGGTTTTTTTACTTTGGGCATTGCTACCTTTGCAAGCTTAGGAATTTCATTAGAATGGCTCATTAATTTACATAGCAATTTAAGAGCACTGACATCAAAAAGAAGTTAAAAACATCCCAAGAAAGGAATGAGGAAATAAACAAGGCAAAAAAAGAAAAAAGAAAAAAGTGTCAAATATACAATATAAAAGGATATATGCAAACCTTGGCAGATGCCCCCAGTTAAACAGGATGTATGCTTCTAATTCGGTCAGACAGTATCACATTTTAAACATTACTGAAGAGAAAGTAAGAAGAAAAAAAAAAAAAAACCATAAAAATATCCCTTCCACCACCAGAAAAGGTGGCAGCCCTGAACAGAATGCCTTTGAAATCACCTTGGGATACTTAGCAGATAGTCTAGTGTGACACTCAGCTCATCCATGCTTGTCTGTTCAAGGCATAATGGAATTGTCAGAATGAGGCCACTTCTTCTGTCCTTCCCTCCTATTTCAGGGGGAAAAAAAAAGTCATTAGAAAGGTAATATGACGGATTAAAGGTAAAAGAAATACTTTGCAGTTACATAGTCTCAAAATACATCATAAGAGTAAACTTCAAACTTGCTGTGAAACTAATATTGCACCTCTCAGTTCCAAGGATTCGTTTACCACATTGATGTTTTAGGCATCACCAAGGCTTCAGAGCACAGACTACATCTGTAGCTGTCACAGTCTTTCATCTAGTACTTTCAACATAAACACCACAAATCAAGTTTTCCAAAAGCATTATTTTTGCATATCTAGATTAAACTGTTAAAAAGCATCTTGTAGTCCTTCTGTATTACCAGCATGACAGAAACAGTAAGCTTCCAAATTGAGCATGTACCCAGCAGCTCCCACTGGAGCACACTTCCTAGAAGTATCAACTACACAAATGCAGGATCTTGTACTACACAGGCTGCCCATGACACATACTCTGAATTGGTAGCTCATTCGAACACGTAAGATTTCCAGACCTGCTTCAAAACACGTAACAGTCACCTTACACTGGAGATAAATATTTCCAACGAGTTGCTTTAATCTTCATATGTATTTTCAAACCCTTCTGGTAAAAGTTTTACAAGAAATATCAGCAACAAAAATCTTGAAAGAGCTGGCCTCATATTTTTACGTCCATTAGGAAATCCAGTAAGATAAAGTATTAGCTGATGCTGATGTGCTGCACTTAAGTCGACTGTTCTGCAACCATGGTTTGGGTTGTTCTTGACTACACAGATTCTCAAGAAAGTCTCTGGAAAGGTACAGTTAAAAAAAAAAAAAATATGGATCATTATGAAAGCTGAATTTTTTTTTCTTCTGGTGTTTCCACTCAAGACTGACTTCTTGAGTCACACAGGTATAAACCAGTAATCAAAATGGATTTGAACTAGGTTCTTTCTCATATCTTAAATTAGAACTTGAGCTAAATCCACTGAATTTGGAACAGCTCATCTAGTTCATATATTCTCCACTTTGAGAGAACCACCTTACCTATTTTTTTTTACCTTTCTGCCCTTGAATTTTTTAATGTCTAACCAGCAAGAAGAAAAGAAATCTTAATTTAAAAACCCAATCAAGTGTCTCGGTTGGGGAACCACGAAGGGAAATATGAGAAGTGAAGAGGGGAATTTGTGCATCAAGTGAAGAACATTAATGAATCCAAGCATACTCCAGAAGGCTATAGTTCTTTAGTTTACAGCTTATTAAATCACAACTTTGGTAATCTTAAAAGACTGGGGGTAGTTTTTTAAATCCTTGACTATTTTTCTAAAATCAATGCCCATCTGTACATTAAAACAGTCTCAAAGTAAGTGTTCCACAACCTGGAGTAGCTGAAAGCCTTTTCCATTTTATTCAATATTATTTTTTAGAATAAGTTTTAATATATTAGCTATTTTATTAATAAGATATACTAAAAACAAAAGATACATTTAAGCACATGTAGAAGGCAGTTTTCTCTACATGTTAGAAAAATTGTACAAAGATAACTCTCAGCTTTATATAAGGTGAAAAAGAAGCAAAGTAAATTTCTGTAACCCTAGAAAGAACACCTTTATTCTCAAATTGTGTTATTCATATGGTTAAAGAAATTAAATCATGCTTTTGCTTCATAAAGTTCCTTAAAATTGAAAGAACTGACATTTGTCTATTTGGTAATAACTTTTCACAGAATAGCTGTGTGGAAGTAACATGAAGGAAACAAGCACAGCAATGTTTGCTGATGCATGTACACTGGCATAATTTGATGAGAATCCCCCCCATCCGTTAAAGATGCAGGCAAGATAATGGAAAAACACTGATTACACAATATATGTTGGCATCTTAACTACAGTAGGTTTTTCCCTTGTTTCCAAAGCTGTGCAAGCTCCCCAAAGAGTATTAAAGATCTCCCCTGTCACTTATCTTACGCATCTTCGTAAAGGACCTACTGTTTTAAGTGGTTCATTGCCACAGCTGTGCTGCCCTCATTTATCTGGGGGGGGGGGGGGGACGGACACAAGAATTACTGCTGGAAAAACATCAATGCACTTTTTAAGAGTTTTATTTCCAAATAGAATAATTAAAGTGTGGTGCTCCATGAGTAAAGACAGATAGATCCTTTCCACACAAACTAAGAGGGAGTCACAGTTTAAAGCTACACTTATTTACAGATTGTCTGCCCTTCTTAATTTCCAAGTGGCAGAAAACCTCAAAATTAGAGTGTGTAAGTGGAAGAAAAAGGAAAATATTGATTTAAAAAACTGGATGTCTGTTCTCAAATGTACACTTGAACTGAAAAAGAAAAAAATATTTCTCTCTACTTGCTACAGTGCTTCGTGAGCACACATTAAATCCAACAAATAAGAGAAAAATGCTGAGTTTGTGGTTGTAAAATGCTTCAGAAGTCACACTGATTAAATGGCAGCTTGTTAGCTACCATCTCTCAACAAGAGTATTAACATTAAAATGAATAAAGAAGCCGTTCCTTAAGTGTTCAGGCATTGTTTGGTCTTTCCTTATCCATAAGGAAATCCTCTGAGAAGGGAGGGTAGCAGGCCTTAAGAATGTAGAAAATAAATTCGTTGAAACTAAAATTTGCAACAGCCAAGTTCAAAAATTATTTACGTTATAAAATGGAGGAACTATTGAAAATGAGTGTAGTAGGGAAGCACAAAAACACTGTCAGAAGTTTTAATAAAAAATAGGATAGAGTTTGGTGATCAAACTGAGCAAGCCTGCAGTTGGAAAAGTAAGAACACAAGAGGTTATGAAGGTATTTTTACCAGGAACTGTAGAAAGGTCACCTTGAACCAACTTCCAGGGTCCAAAATTCCAGGAGCCATCGCAGCAGCTCAGCACTCTGCTAGATAATATATTTGTAAAAACTGTATCTAACACTTCTCTCTCCTCACCTACCCATGAACTCACAAGTGGAGCACTGAAGTTGTTCATTTTAATTAATATATACATGGCTGGGGAAGGAATAGTTTGCAGAAAAATACTTTTTCTTCTAGTATTTATAGCAAATTAGTCTTACAATAGCCGACTCAACTGGAAGGGACCAGTTCTGTTCAGATAGTTCTGGATTCATGAGACAAACATCAGGCCCCACAAAAGAAAATAACTATTAATAGCAGTTCATGTTTTGCTTACACAGACCTGAACGACTCCAATGTTGAACAGGGTCTAACTAATGAAAGTTTAAAAATGACACTTGAAGGCCACTCATGCAAGATACTAGCCACACAGCCATTCTCACTTTCATACCTGAATTGAGACACTATTTGCTGAATTAAAAAAAAAAACAACACATAAGCCAAAGCCAAAACTATAATCTCTTGACATTTCACAGAAAGACTGCAACAATTATCTAAATTATTCAGTTCCTTAAGTCATCTTCTCTAACAAATGACCAGTTTTTCCCCCAGGTTGTAAACACTACTAGAAACGATTCAAACATCTGTATTCTGCCTGCACTGTGATATTTGTGCAGCTTCCTTGCACTGAAGTATAAACAGCTCAACCTGCCATAGCAGAACAAGAGGAAAGGAAGGAGTCATAGCCGATTCTTTTCCTCAGTGAAAAATGATGACCAACATTTACTTAAAAAATAAAATTATTCTTAGATGAGTATACAACTTAACTCAAAACTGTATTTTTAAAGGAAATATTGTATTCACCCACCACCTTCAGAATACAATATCTAGTGAGACAAACCCAGTTACATTGTCATTTCAGGCATGGCAAACACCACCTCCTTATCATACAAAAAAATCACTATGCTCAGACTCATCTGAGTCTTTTGGTTTAGAATTAAACATGAAAAATAAAATCAGAGGAAATGAACTTGATGTGTGTTATAACTCAGAAGTGGTATAGTTTATAAACTGAAAACACAGTTGCTTCCCTTAACTTAAACAAGAGCATTGCAAAAAGAAATTTTTTAATTCATTTGGCACCAAAGCAGTTGTTCAGGATTTTTGACAAGTTAGTAGTAGCTTGCCTTTTTTTCCCCTGCTCTTTGTAATGACCTATTAACATGGAAGCTACACAACCATGGATGCCAAATTTGAGGAGACACTCCCATTGGAAACCATCCTGTTTTGCTTCCAGAAAAAGCTGGGAGGGCCAACATTACTTGTACCAATTTAACTCAAAATTGCTAAGACACTTCAATATATAAACACTGAAGAACTTTTCCTAAAATGTAAGTGTTCTGACTTTTTTAATCATTAATGTATTTTTATTTATGAAACTCTATGGAATAAAATTGCTTTAAAGAGACACAATGAACTGATTTCTCTGTCAGGTTCCTTAACTTACACTGAACAATACTTAAAAGAACTACTGCATAAATTTTTGCCATTCATTAAATTAAAGCATCCATTAGTATGCTACTCAATTCCAAAAAGGTTAAACCTACTTAGAAATATGTAGGTTCAGAAAGGTTCCTAGCATTTAAACCACCACTCAATAAATCACATTCCACTAAGAACACCTGTATTTCAAAATGGATCAGGCAGCTTTAATAGCAAATTGAAAATGCACTCTAGTTAATAAGAACTTCCCCTTGCAGCATAATGTTGAACAACCAACATACTAACCATCTGCTACTTTTTCAGAGAAATTGCCCACTGTCCCAGGCTTTAATGTAAGTTGAGTTTTTGGAAGATCTCTGTTTTTTAGGAACTGCCTGATTAGTAGTTCCTAGGGGCAGTAGGGAAATTCAAAGCAAAACAAATTCTGTTAACAAAAAGAACAAGTTTCAGTTCTCAAGTGACCGGAGCAGGCTAAACTGGACTAGCTATAGGAACCACAAGAATGTTTATGGCAACACTCGTCAATTTGTGAAGTTGAGAAGTGTTCTGCAAATTGTCTACCTACCCTGGAGTAGACAATCAAACACCAAGAGCTAACACAGCTATCCATGACAGCAGTGAAATCAGCAAGAGAATGTCATTCATCATTTTAAGTATTCCCTTTTGTTTTTCTCTTCAACCCAAGATTCAACAAGCTTTAATAAATACAAAGATGATTCCAACCTTGCCTGAATTAACTATTCGGCAATAACCACAATGTTGCAATGCATGGCTAATTCTGCTTGCATCCATTTATATCTTGAAGACTGGGGTGAAAGGGAAGGAAAAATTTTCTAAAGAAAAACCTGAAAATATTCATTCTGCATTTCTAAAACCACATTAAAAAAAACAAACAAACAAAAAAAAACAGAAAGGATTATTCTTGGATTCCTGCCAAATCACCATTCTTTTAAATACGGACTGAAACTTCATGACATCAACTCTATGGGTTGAGTTACAGGCTACAGTGAAAACAAATGCTAAATGCGAACAGCAATACCTCGGCTACTAGACTGAAAGTTTCAGAGATATTTTTTGATATACAACAAAGTGCCAACCAACAATATAACAGTACCTGTTAAATACATCCAGCAAATACAATCAACCAACCTAAAAATTCCATCCAGGTTATGCAGGGAGGAACCAATTGAGGAAAATAGAAACCATACCTGAAAGAAAAGCCAATTTTTTCTTCAGAATGGGTAATATTACTGAAGCTTCCATCCTACTTCAGATAATTTTCACAGCTCTGAAACAGAAGAAGTTAAAGCTGTCAAACATGTGAAATCAATTATGATATTTCACCAGACTGAGCACTGGACAAAACACTTCCGTACTTTTTCTGAAAGAAGCAAAGACCACTGTAACCAAACTCCACTGTATTGTAAAAACAACTGTAAAAGAAAAAACATTACCACATGAATTTTCCCATGCTAGCCCATCTAAAGATTTCTTCCCCCTCATAAAAAAAAAAAAAAATTCAAAGCAGAATCTCAACCAAGGACACTGGCTTAAAGTCCTATTTCCCAACCCTATTAAACTACAATTAATTTAGGGGTAGATTATCCATTTGCTCAGTCATTCAGGTGTAAAATAAGTATAAATTAAATTACACTTTGGCAGACTCTGCCAGGAACATAGTAATTATTTCAAGATCTAATCCTACATATACATCAGGACACTGTCATTAATTAAAGACCTACTAAAGGCAGGGTAAAGAAAAGCATCCAACAGCCAAAATAAGTATGTCTAACCTATAGCTGGAAATTCTCCTCCTTTTGTCTCCAAATCCCTTCTTGCCCTCATGCCATTTTTATTGCATTATGAACTACAATTCACCGTGATTACACTTCTGTGTTTCCTTGAGAAATCAACAGGATACTTGACTTCCAACCTCCTCTTTCAGTCTACACAAAGTAGCAACTGGCATCTGCCTGTAAGCCTTCCCGAGTTCATACTTGCACAAATAAATACATAGAATACAAAAAAAAAAAGAATGAAAAAGAAATTCTGCATAGAAATACAATATTCAAAATACATGACAATATCAATGCCAAAACCACATAAATTTCTTTTCTTTAATTGTAGACATACGGCTTTAGACCACAACCTGGAGTTCTCTATCTGGGTTTTTCAGCATTCATCCACACTAACAGAAATATTTTCTTTGTGAGGGGGGGTTAGGAATGGGGATGAAGGGGGAGCAATTGAAGTTAAAGTAACTGAATGAAAACTATAAACTATCTAGGAGAAAGAGGGGAAAAAAAAAAGCTAAAAAACAGAGCACTCTAAATAAAGAGCCAGAGGTATAATAAAATAGTTGTTCCTTTTCTTGTTAAAACGTGCTCCATTGTAAACAAAAAATGCCAAGTTATTTTTATTATGGAACAGAAATAACGTTTCAACAAGTTTATACTGTCCCTCTCTGTTCCAGTATGTAATGCTTCACAATGTTCATTCCCATCCCTTATCTCAAAGTCTCCATACCTGTGTAACTTTTGTCAATTATATAAAATACACATTTCCCATATTACAGAAGGAAGCAAACTTCAGTTCTTTCAGAAAAAGTAATCCTAAGACAGCTTGCACTTTAGCAATTACTCAAAAAAGCACCCTATTACGTATGCTTCCTGTATGCTTCAGACAAAAATTTGTAGGTTATAAAACCTAAAACATGTCCATAAGCCACAAAACTCAGGCTGTCATTTTTATCTCTCCAACACCATGCTCAAGCCACCCTGTGCGAACTATGTAACTTTGGCAGTATTCTTTTCTTCTGAAGATGTGGACTATGTACCGGGTAATGATTTTTCCCTCTCCTCCCCAAGTTATATTTCAAAATTATTATAAATAGCTCCTTATTATAACCAATGAAGAAAACCCAAACCTACACAGGTATACTTTGTTTTCTTCATACTTTCACAGATGAACAAAAGTTTGCATCAACTTATTGACTCAAGGGAGCATGTTTCCCTGCGGTTGCAAAAAGACCAATTTATTTAGCATGAAAGCACTGCCTGGATTTCTGCCACAGTGGTGGCACTGTCCATGGATTAAAATAGTTCTTTTGTTCAGTATTTCCTGGAACCAAAGGAAGCATTCTGTTCATTCAGAGTGGAGGGAGGTGAGTCAGAACAATTAGATCAGTCACCGATAATTTCAAACACCTAGCCTTTTCTCCAACAACTCCTGTAGTTTTCAACTGCTTCTCTTCTGTAAGAGCTTTAATGTGCTCCATCTACAAGAAAACTCTCAGAGTAGGTTACCAGAACATACAAAAAAAAAAAATTCTTCAGTTTAAAAATAAGGTTTTACATCCTTCTCTATCTTGTTTAACGCTCCAGAGAATCTCAGAATGATTAAAATAAATATGTTTTTTTTTTTATATTGGAAAGAGAAACAATTTTAAGAGAGCTGTCATCTACTTTCCACTGGGAGCTATCAAAGGGGTTTTAAAAGGGTACACTGGTAAAAAGCAGGTAAGCATATTTAGACCTACAAGTAAAAGAAATTCTTTTTAACTTGTTTGGAGGAAGACAAAATAACAGGCTCTTAAACTGGCCATCAAGCTCTCAATTTAGCATGAGGAAAGAATGATGTGTTGCTCAATGTTGTACCACTATTTAGCTGAAATAAACAGATCCAGTGTCTATTCATCAATAAAAAAAGGTATTTGGGTTCATTAAATAAAAAAAAAATAAAAAAAACCCAACAACCTACAGAAGGAAAACAAAAGCACTGAAGAGAACAGATTTCACTTGAGGAAAGTGAAATACTTAGAAGCTGAATTTATCACTTCCAAAACAAATGACATAACTTTTGTATGCACAAGTTTTACAGATATCAAACAAGCTAAAGAGGTTAAATCCGTTTGCTGAATTTCAGAAACAATCTAGAGTGCTGCATGCCCACCTGCAACCTATTTTGCCAATTAAAATACCATATGCTCAAACTGTAAAACTTGTGTATACAGGAAATATGTTAAATAAAAGAACTTAGAATGAAGAACCTCACTGAACTTGTTTAGAATAACCTAGGCTTTCAGGTTTTTAAATCAGTAAAGCAATGTTAATCTCTAACACTCTTCTGAAGATTTCCATGGAAAGCTGGCAAGACTAAATCCACATAATATTTCTGCTTAAAACCTAAATATTTGAAAGGTGTTCCAATGAACTAGAACACTCTTCCAACCACCCCCACCAAGTAGAAACTAGTAATACTTGTGAAGAAAATTCTCTTAAATACAAACTTAAATGAAATAGGTATACATTAGGGGGAGGATGGGAAGCTGGGGAAACAGTAAACACACAGTAAAAAAAAACAAACTATAGAAGAGATAAAAACACAAACAATGTTTCAGGCTGCATTACACTGAAATGAAATCATAACTTGGTAGGCTGCATCCCATGTCATTTCTCTCAAAAGACTGTAAGTTACATTGGTTTACTCAACACAGTTTAAAATTCTAATAGTTTTTGGTTGCCCTTTTTTTTTTTTTTAAATAAAAATGCCACAAAACCACACAGTAAGAACTAAGTGTAATTCAGCAGAGAAGTGCATAACTTGTGATTAATGGAACATATCACCTGTATTTTCTGCTACACATCATTTAATAGAAAAAATAAATAAGAACCAATGTCCAGATGCTATTTAAAGCCATTTTAGAAGTCCATTAAAGACAGCGAGCAGAGAGAGAAGTTGACGGACTAGCACTGACTAGACCACTGGAAGAGAAAAGCTGCCCTCCCAACTGTTTTCTTTCCAAGCAACCCAGTGGGAACCACTGGTCAAAACATTAACAACCAAAACAAATTCAGGCTCAGTGAGAACAAACACTTTTACTCAAATTCGTTAGACCTGAAGCATTCAATACTCTCAGTACATGGTACAAGGTCTTTAAATGGATTAGTCTGTTCTCAAGCATCTACTGCAAGTTTCAAAGAATGAGTACTTTTTCCATTCCCTCATCATGTATGAAGCAAAAAAGCATAGCTGGTCTGTTAGGCACAGGACTAAAAGTTAGAGGGAAGGGAAGCTGGGAAGGAGAATCATGTTTGTATTCCTTGTTCTGTGATGAAATACACATACGGCTTTCAGCAAGTCATTTATCCCTTTTAGTCTTCATTCAGTCCCTCCATCTAATTCCCTTTTTACAAGAGTTGTGATGTTTAATTCATTAATGTTTTTGAATACTTGAGAGATTAGAAGGAACTCCACAGATCTGCCCATAAATAACCAAGCAGCAGATGGGCAGCTACATTCAAAACTGTATCAGCTTGCAAGTACGGCACAAACAATAGCATAAGTAACAGATATTCTGAAGTTCTGAAGAAAAAAGCCTCAATCATATAGAATGAAATTCTCTTTCTCTTTTAAAATCAACTTCTGAATTGCATACCTTCAAAATTAGCAGCTTCATTCCCTGAAGCCAGCATGCAAGGGATTTTCAGATGCTAACTTCAGCCCACAAAGCATTACCCCATGCCTTCCCTGGATCAGCTTAAAAAGAAGTTCATCTGTTCCACACAGAAATAAAAAACCATGTGTGAAAGACACTGAAAGCTGAATATCATCTTTACCTATGTAGATTAGTATTTCACCTTCCTTTAAAGATACATTAAAGGATGTCATCCCTCCCACTGCTAAATGGCAGATGACATACAGAACAGAAATAAGGTGTCTCCAGGGCTGATATCCCAGAGTAATTTGAGAAGCCCATCAAACCTGCCCCAAAAGTAGAAATAGGTTGTATGCGTTCATTAGTTAATGCTGTCTTCAATTAAGGCGCAAATGGAACTGGGTTACTGAGCAGGACATCTTTAAAATAACACTAAAACCTGACGGATGAACATCAGTTTAAGTAGTCAAATGGAGTGTTTGGTTTTTACTTTTTAACATATTATGAGCAGCACTAATAAATTTAACATTAGAGCCCTTTAAGATCTCAGGAGAAAAGATACTCCACATACGCTGGGAAGATCCAATCAAGTACTTTGTCTTTTCAGTTATTTAATTCTTTTTATTTTCTTTTATTCTGTTTTTGACTGTCTGTTAAAAATATTCATAAAAAAGAGTATACTGAAGTTTTATATTATGCCTGATTTTCAAGTGGTACACAACAAAAATATTTCTGACCTTCTAGAACCTATTAATTCACAATAAAGAATTAGGAAAATAAAAACCACAGACTCAGATTTCATTAGTATGCAAGCTTATTAAAAGCAAAATGTAACTGTATAATGTCAGTTCCATTACACATACAGTCAGTACTTCACCTTGGCAACTTGTGACAGCAGATGAATGGACAGATTGAAAATGTGCTCCACTTTTGGTTAAACCTAGGGTTAACAGTTTGCTAGGCCGGGATCCAAAAGCACATTGTCACAGCCACAAGAAATTTAAGCTTGGAAAAACTGAATTTCTTCTGCCCCATTTTCACCTGGAATTTCAATCCTTACTTTGTACACTTTACTTGGTAAATATAGCTAATAATAAAATTTAGAAGAGGGGTCTGTTAACTGGTTCCTCAATTTAATCCATCTTCCATATATTAATTTCCCACCCTTTTCACCCCCCTCAACAATTCTGTAAGAAATAAATAAGGGATGAGTGGCAAAAAGAAGTAACAAGTAATATAATGAAAAGTGAACCAGCAAATGCAGAACAAATGAGTGAAAGCTTATGACATCCAGTTAAAAACTCCTAAGTTTTAACTTCAATGTCAGTTACCTATTCATTTAGAACCACAGAATCATAGAATAGTTAGGGTTGGAAAGGACCTTAAGATCATCTAGTTCCAACCCCCTTGCAGGGACACATCACACTAAACCATGTCACCTTGAACGCTGCCAGGGGTGGAGCATTCACAACTTTCTTGGGCAACCCATTCCAGTGCCTCACCACCCTAACAGGAAAGAACTTCCTCCTAGATCCAATCCAAACTTCCCCTTTTTAAGTTTCAACCCATTACCCCTTGTCGTATCACTACAGTCTCTAATGAACAGTCCCTCCCCAGCATCCCTATAGGCCCCCTTCAGATACTGGAAGGCTGCTATGAGGTCTCCAAGCAACCTTCTTTTCTCCAAGCTGAACAGCCCCAACTTCCTCAGCCTGTCTTCATACAGGAAGTGCTCCAGTCCCCTGATCATCCTCATGGCCCTCCTCTGGACTTGTTCTAACAGTTCCATGTCCTTTTTATGTTGAGGACACCAGAACTGCACACAATACTCCAAGTGAGGTCTCACAAGAGCAGAGTAGAGGGGCAGGATCACCTCCTTCAACCTGCTGGTCACACTCCTTTTGATGCAGCCCAGGATACAGTTGGCTTTCTGGGCTGCAAGCGCACGCTGCCTGCTCATGTTCACTTTCTCATCAACCAACACCCCCAAGTCCTTCTCTGCAGGGCTGCTCTGAATCTCTTCTCTGCCCAACCTGTAGCTGTGCCTGGGATTGCTCTGACCCAGGTGCAGGACCTTGCACTTGGCATGGTTAAACTTCATGAGGTTGGCATCAGCCCACCTCACAAGCGTGTCAAGGTCCCTCTGGATGGCATTCCTTCCCTCCAGCGTAACAACCAAACCACACAGCTTGGTGTCATCAGCAAACTTGCTGAGGGCGCACTCAATCCCACTGTCCGTGTCAGCGACGAAGATGTTAAACTAGACCGGTCCCAACACTGATCCCTGAGGGACACCACTCATTACTGGTCTCCACCCAGACACTGAGCCATTGACCACAACCCTTTGTGCAGCCATTCAGCCAGTTCTTTATCCACCGAGTGGTCCATCCATCAAATTGATGTCTCGTGTGGGACAGTGTCGAACGCTTTATACAAGTCCAGGTAGATGACATCAACTGCTCTACCCCTGTCCATCAGCTCCCTAGCCCCATCATAAAAGGCCACCAAATTGGTCAGGCAGGATTTCCCCTTAGTGAAGCCATGCTGGCTGTCACCAAGCACCTTGTTGATTTTCATGTGCCTTAGCATGCCATCCAGGAGAATCGCCTCCAAGATTTTGCCAGGCACAGAGGTGAGACTGACTGCTCTGTAATTCCCTGGGTCATCCATTTCCCCTTCTTGAAAATGGGGGTTATATTTCACTTTTTCCAGTTGTCAGGAACTTCACCTGACTGCCACATTTTTCAAATATGATGGCCAGTAGCTTAGCAACTTTATTTGCCAGCTCCTTCAGGACCCGCGGATGGATTTCATCAGGACCCATGGACTTGTGCACGTTCAGATGTTTAAGATGGTCTCGAACCAGATCCTCTCCTACAGTGAGCCTAGGGTCTTCATTCTCACAGTCCCTGCGTCTCCCTTCCAAGACCTGGGTGGTGTGGTCAGAGCATGTGCCAGTGAAGACTGAGGCAAAGAAGTCATCAAGAACCTCGGCCTTCTCCAAATCCATTTCACAGAATGGTAGACCTTTTTCTCAGAGCAAGTGTCAGAAGGAAGAGCACCAGGCACAGAAAGAATGTAACTGTGGATGCAAAACAGCATCTGCATGTACAGCTGTGAAACACAATACTGATACCTCAGTCTTTTCATACAAGGGCACGCACAGGATACTGTGCGGCAATCAGCACTCTCTCAAAGAACGACACATCTTTGGATTTCAAAGGCCATGTCCACAAGCACCAGTCTAGCTCCAACCTTAAGGAACACAGGCAGAGGTCTGTAATGATGCTATAACATGACATAAAAAAATGATACCTTGCTAAAGTTTTCTACCCTTTCCAGCCTCAGGCCAAGCTAAACACTTACGCTATATGTTAAGTTACAGCAGTTTTCAGGCTTCTTTAACCTAGAATAGTAAAGAAAGTAAGTCACAGGTTTTGGATGCATGCCTACATTTCCTTTTCTGCCACATTTACAGAGGGAGACCTCATGCTTATATCCCTGTGGAATCCTCTAGCTTTCCCTTGTAGGATGCTACCACAGGCAGCAAAAGACTCTGATATACCTTATACCCTCCTTGCAACAGGCAGTCGAAACAGCAGAAGTTGCAGTCATCTGTTGCAGCCCAAACTCATTTCAGACCAAATGTCTACAGAATACATAAAATAATACAGTTTGGGAGGGTGCTTCTTCCACCACTTTCCACATAGCAATAGGTCAACTGAAATATTATGTTCAAAGCACAGCAGAGAAGTTTTCTTCATTGTACTTTCCCAACACCCATAAAAAAAAAAGGTTGAGTTTTTAAAATTTTATTCAGAATTTATGATCTATGTGGAAATAAGACAGAAATCACATAGATCATAAATTCTCCCAGATAGTTTCTGCATCACAGGGGGTGAGGGAGTAGAAAAATAAACAATGAATAGTAAAATAAAATCACATACGCTACCTCTTTCTACTAAAAAAAACAAACACCAAACAAACATATCATAAAATCTTGCAAGAATGACCTAGGGGAAACAAGTACCTTATCAGTGGTTCTTCAGGTACTGTCCAAAACCAGTTTGTGATGGAAAATCACAGACAGCTCTTAGGCCTTCAGTACTTCATAAAACTAAGACAATGGGAGGAATGAGAGTGGACAATTCAGGCCATAAACAAACAGCTGCACTGATGAGTGCAACTATTGGCAGCGTGGAGCAAATGAAAAATCACTGTCCTCTGGGGTGCAAGCTTAGAACTTCTTGTTCCTTTTATAACATTTATATAAGAAAACAATCTACAACTTCATAACAATACACATACTTGGCATTGGTTAAAAGTGCATGTGGCTCAGCCCCTCAGGAATCACTTCTTAGCTCAGTATAGTGACACTACAACTAAACGGAAGCAAAAAGAAATGCTCTTCTAAACCAAAAGCCATCTCGAGTGGCAGGGAGTATGAAAGGGCAAGGGACTGTTTGAGATGAAAAGTGGAGTGGGGTGCGTAGACATTAAGTATAGCAAACACAAAAGAAGTCACCCTTTTTATCTAGGGAAAACTAGCCAAAAAACAAGAAGAAAACTAATGAGAGGCTAAGAAAGAGAGTGTTTACAAATCTCAGACCTCAGGTTTGATACCTGACTAAAGTTCTCAGCTCAAAAATAAGGTTTTATGTGGACCTTGAAACATCCTAAACAATTTCCTTGATATTCTAAAAAAATAGAAAAAAATATAGTTGTGTCTACCCCCTCATGCCCCACACAACACACAAAGTAGACACAATGAGGACAGTAACAGAAATTTCTTCATAAGGAATAAATAAGTAATTTGAGAACTTTGCTAATCTTAACCAAACATGGAAGTAGAAGAGATTGAAGTATACCAGATCTAGGACATGGATAGCTTGTTCATTCACATTTTTACATTTCAAAATATTTCAGAAATGCATTCATTACTATATAAAAACACTTTCTATGCTACCCTTTAATTACTGTGTGCAAGAGAAATAAATATTTCCTTAATTTGCACAATGTCTTCAGGTTTTGTACTCACACTGAAAATTCTGAACATTTCAGCTGCAAACCACAAATTAAACTGGCCACAGCAAGCACCTGCAGTAACCACAGCGTCTCTCCCACCCCCTTGAAATAAAATATGTATCTTTCCACTATCATAAATGGTCACATGCTTCAGAACACCTTGCATAGCTGTAACACTTGTACATTTTCCACTGCTACTATTTTCTAAGACCAAATTAGAATGCAACACGAAAGAATTAGCAAACACTACTCTAGCAGAGAGAAAACAGACAACCTGCATTCAGGGTACACTGATTAGAAAGAAACCATTGTTTTTACCCACACTGAAATGCAGATAAGCTACAGCACCTTCCATCCACATATCATGTGCCCACCCTGACCCTTTCGCTCAAGTTCAGCCATACATATCATTTAGTGACCAAAACATGGAGTTAACATCAACCCTATTCATCTTATTCTTCAAATAGCACCTTTTATTTGGCCTTATTTGGTGTAGTCAACATTCATCCCTCATGATATCTAAAAACATATCTCAAATTCAACTCCACTAATACCACAGTTTAGCTTGGCTCTGAATTCTCATGTGCCTACTACATCTAACTCTCTTGAACCACTGATTCTGCAAAGCCCTAAATCATACCTTCATCTCCTCTTAACTACTGTAATTTCCTTCTTAATGGGTTCTTTATGTCCCAGCGTTCCAAACTTCAGCTTGTCCAAAATGCAGCAGTTCATCTTCTCACCTAGAAACAGGAAAACAACACTCCATATTGATTTTTCCAATTGCTTCCTTATAAAATCTAGAGCCTGCTGTAAGGAAATCCTCACTTCAAAAATCCCTCACTCATGTAGTCTAAAAAGTAAAAAGCCTGCCAGTGCATTTTTCTGTTGCTCACTCAAGGTATTCAAGTGTCTCATTTCCCTCCTGTGCGCAAGCTTATCAACCCCATCAGAGCAGCAATAATCTATCTCAGTGCTTTTAAAACTTCCTTCCTTACTCTCATTCGCAACCACAGCTCCCTCTTTAAACCAGAATTCACTTATCTCCAGTCTTATGCTTAAGAACACCCTCTAATACATTTGCAAACACTACTCTGTGTGAGACACAAAGACAAGCTGCTCTATTTCATAATATCTAAGCTACACTATGTAACATAACTTTAGTATCAGAAGCCTTGGTTCCATTATAGCCCCTTTCAATTATTTTTTTTTAAGCCACAAGACAAAAAACAGAGTAAAGTAGGTAAATTAAAAAAAGGTATGAGTTACAGCCTAAATACGTTTATGCAAAACCACTTGAAAAGGTATTGGTCTATGCAGTGTATTTATCAGCGTCAAAGCTTCAGAAGAACCAGATACACTGCATGAAATTTGTAAAGATCTTACATTCGATAGAGATTGATCTTACTTACCATTGGTACTGGAATGCAACACTGTTAGGGATATAAGTCTGAGCTCTGGTTCCCAGGTTCTGCAAATTTAAATGAAAACAGCATTTGGCCATATTTTTAGATAATACCCAATCTAAAACTTTATTTCCTTGGAGGTTGAAAACAAGGGTTTATTACAAAGCTGCATTACAGGGGAGTCAACCTTTCCATTATATATTCACAAATACTCGTAAGCTAAGCATTCAAGTTGAGACAGCAGGAATCCCGTATCTTCTACCAAAACATATGGTAGACATCAACATTGTTTATAATTAGCAGGCAATGCTCCTGAGGCAGCACCGGAAGCAGCAGGAAAGTAACAAAAACCAGAATCCTTGTAGTATGCTTTCAGTCAGAGGTAATCTCCACAGATTTTTAGGCAAAAATCAAAACTGGAACAGTGTTAGTGTTTTTTGTGAAGAGGAGGAAGAAAGTATTCCTACATGCTAATCACTGCTATAGAAGTAAAAAAGGAAAATTATACTATGAATTGAAAAGATTTAAATAGTCCCTATTTGTATCAGAAGATGCAGAACTGACATAAGCATCAAAAATAAAAACTTAGCAAACGCTTTAAGACTTGAACAAAACCTTGTACCTGATCAAATTCCACTCACCAACAAAATCCAAAAGCTCCAAACCAAAAATTAGTATATACTGTGTTACAGGCAAAGCCAAGATGCTAAACATGTCATAGGTTTTATAGTTATTCAGATGCAGCAATCACAGTAATCTCTCTCACAAGTTTTAAATTAAAAAATGAAAACAAAAACCTTGTATTACCAAAGTTTTCTAGTCAGGCAAATAAACTAGAAGCCTCAGAAAGATGGAGAGAAGGCAAGAGTACACACCTATAGATCAGAAACAAGAATATTAATAGCAAGCACTCAAGAAAGCTTGAACAGAGATGCAGAGGAAAATCCTGCAACATCACGTCTTACCCTTACAAAACCCTAAGGTAGGCTTTGCTTATTTTATCAGAGGCTACCTACTGAAGGTGTTCTGTATTTCTCCAACCACCCACAGTCACTTAGGAATAAAGGTGTTCCTCCTACTACTCTATTCCTAAGGACTCGACAGTTATGCAGCACTGTACTGAAGTTCACCATCAACAAACATACCTAGTCTCTTCCAGAAGTACTCCTCCCTACTACCGCCCAGATGGAGCAGCCAAATGAAACTGAGCTGATCTTCACCTGACTCCTTTATTCTGCTGCTGGAAAATAACAGAGCTATGTACATTTCCCATGTTTACATAAGCTTTACTGAGAAATATGATTCCACAGCAAATTCAGAATTATAGCCTACAATTCCAAGAGATATCATGGGACTGATTCTTGTAAGAAATGTAAAGACACATGGGGTTTCTTCTCTTAACTTTTGCTTCTAGGGAAACTGATATTACAGATCATCTAAACTGCAAATGAAACATCACCCATTAGCATTCTAATTTAAGAAAAATAGTTAACAGATGTCATTTCACATAACTGCTCAAGCAGCAATCTATGATGTAGAGAATTGTGCAATATCCTGAAATCCAGCTGTAAAAAAAAAAATTTTACTTGCTCCTATGTGTTTGGTTTGGGTTTTTTTTTGGGGGGGTTGTTTTGTTTTTCCCTGAAGGAGCAAAGCACGATCCACACATGACCAGCAAGCCCTATGCCTCTGACCAAGCTTCAGCTCTATTCTGTCGTCCACCTTCCCCCTTTCCTCAAGTTTCTGGTACAGCCAATGGGACTAGGGCTATAAAACCCCTGCATTCAGAAAAAAAAAGAACCCTTATCAGCACAAAGTTCATTGCCATCATTGTTCCTACAATGCAGTAACAGTATTTATTATTTACTACACACTGAATCCTACCAGACAATGTCACTGGGGGGGGGGGGGGGACACGGGGGAGACGACACGACCCACAATAACTTCCTCATTACAGGGAATTTTAATGTGTGAACAAAGTCAACATCCAATCATTAGGACAACACAGATACTGCAGTACTAAAAATGCAGAGGACCGGTATTTCCCTTGGGACGAAAAAAAGACGAAAGAACTGACAAAAGCCTCTACTAATAGCCATCCATATAGGCTTTACCAATTTTGCCCATTAAAAAAATTACTACAGCTAAAACAAACAACAAAAAAAAAAAACCACCACCACATTCACCTCTATTGACTCCACTCTTGCTTCCATACGCTCCTTCAAATTCTTTGACAAAGAGGGTGCGTTACATCTCCCTCCCACAATTGCCTGGCTAAAACAGCTCTGTTAAGGGCCAGCAAGGGATACTACAGCTATGGAGAGAAAGGCAAAATTGGTCGACAATGGACCTGTCAAAAACTCAAAGAAATGGCAACCACTGCTCTGAGCAACCACTGCTGCAGCAGTGAATCAGCTTCCCGACCAGGCAGCGCTTCCAGAAACCCAGAGCGCCCGGCGCCGAGGCAGTGTCACGGCCATGACTCTTTCCCACCGGCCTGCCACCCCACTGACCACCGGCGACACACCGGGGAAATCCCCGACAGAAACCGAGCGGGCCGAGGAAGCGGCTCCCGCGCCCGGCTCCCTCGAGGGAGCTCTCCCTCCCCCGAAGCACTCTCCTTCCTCCCCAAGCCTGCCGTGACACCCGCGACGGGGCCCGGCAGGAGGGGGCCGCCGCCCTCCCGCGCCCGCACAAAGGCAAGCCCCGGCGGCGGCAGCCACTCGGGAGCCCCCCCGCCACTGCGGCCACGTATGTCGCGGCAGCACGACCACCACCCAAACATGCTGCACGGGTTCCCCGGGGCTGTACCGACTTGCTGTGCCGCTGGCCCGGGAACAGCCAGAGGGACCTACAAAGGGTCAGAGAAACAGGGGAAGGCGGAGGGGGAACGGGAGTCCGCAGACAGCCGCCAGGTACCACGTTACCCTCCCGCCCGCCGCTGGGATGCGGCGCCGGCCACGAAGGCCGTGCACGAGAGGGCTGCCCTGCCGCAAGGCCGGGCCACCGCCGCCCCCTGGGAGGGCCGGGAGCCAGCCGCCGCCGCCCGAAGGAGCGGGGCGCTCAGCGGCTCGAACGCCGCCGCCCGGGGAACAAAGCGCGGCCAGGCCGCGGGGCCTGCGCTGCGCCTGGGGCCGCCCCTCCGCGGGGCCAAGGCAAAGGAAGAGCCCCTCCGGACGAGGCTACTTACCCGGCTGCAGCGCTCCAGGTGCCCAGGCTAGAAGGACGCCGGCGGCAGGGCAGGCGAATGTGGGGCGGAGTCTGGACCAGCCCGCTCTGGCCAGGCTGTGGCGCCTGCCCTCAGCCGCCTTGTACCGCCTCGCTGGCCCGGCGGCAGCCCCCGGGGACAGGGGTGGCTCCAACCCCTCCCCCGTCGGCAAGCAGACAGCGAGGGCCGGGCGCTGCCGGGTTCACGTCCGCCTCCACTGCACTCGCCTGATCGCCGCCGCCTGCGGGGCGCGGAGTTGCGGTACCGCCCGCCCTTCCCGCGGAGCCGCCGCGGCAGCTGCGCGGGACCCGACCCGGCAGAGGCGGCAGCGGAAAGCCCCACCCCAGCGGGAGACAATGGGCTGCCGCTGCCCCACTAGAGGGTGCCGAACGCTGCAGGCCCCGGCCAGGTCCCTTCCCGCCGCACCGGCCGCCTGTTAGTATGGAGCGGCCGTTGTAAATATCCGGCGTGGGACAGGCCGGAGTGCGACCGGCTATAGATACTTCAGCACCAGCAGTCGTGCTTTAGTTTGGAGATACGTGTGCCTGAGCGTGTGTTGAATGCAAATCAAATCCATCTCAGGTGCAAACTGGCCGTTGACAGAGCCTCAGGCAGACGTCGGCTTCCACTTGCGGCCCTTTGCCATCCGTGTTTCAGTAACTGCAACACGTATTTTGTTTCACCCGTATTGGAGCTAACAGCCTATCCTCTGTCCGGGTTCCCGGACAAACATCCTGAAACCCTGTAGCGCCAAGGCTAAAATAATACAAGAAAACAGGGAAAGAAACACTTTGAGAAAACCGGCTAGGATGCTTGTATTGCATTCAGTCTAACTGCCCTGGGTCATGGTACTGTCAGACTACAATCTCCTGCTGAACAAGTCATTTTTAGGCTACATAATGGCTCTCTTAAAAAAAAAAAAAAAAAGGATAAAAGGATTCTGCAAACTCTATCTTAACAATAATTTTGCTCTTATTATTTGCAGATCAGTTGAGTACCATTTACTATATCTCATTCCAAACATGAAACATAGGCTGCAACTGCTTGGTTTCTACCCTCAAAACACTGTTTGCACAACCAGTGTTTTCCTGCTTTTCTGATGGCTGCCTGTCAACATCTGCTGTAGCAATTACCCTCAGTGTCACTGTGGGAGCATGCTGGTGGTTCTCACCTGGTCCCTGGCCTCTGCTTGACTCAGAAAGCTGTCCCCCTCTTAGCAGCACAACCCATTGGAAGTGCAAGAGCTGGAGAAAGAATTGTCATTAAAATTTTCAGAGGAGGTCTACTGGCCAAGGCCTGTCAGCCTCAAGAACGTACCTTTTCTGTCTGGTCTTGCTTTCCTGGAAGAATATTTAAAACAGCAGCAAAAGAAGAGGAAGAGTAAAATAAACTTCCCTAACAACCTGCAGAGATAAACAGAGATAAGTGATCTTCATTAGCTACAGAGTAATTGCTGTAGAGAAGAATAAAATTTATTTTGTACTTTATTTAAAGAGGAAAATTTTAACAATATTTTAAATGTGTGCAGTAATGGTTTAAGAGTGTGCCAGATACAACTTTTAGGTCAGTCTTCTTATATATTGTATACTTGTGGTTAGAAGGTAAGACAATAGGAAGCAGCTTTCGTTGTTCAAAAACATTTACTTAGGATCACACAGGCTCTATCTTTGTAATCTCTGACTGCAGGACAGTATTTCAGAACACTAGATGAGTGACCTGATACCCAGCACCAATGTCCAGCACAAGAGAAAACTTAGTGGAAGTCATTGGCACATATATCTTTAAAAGGAGTAAACAAACATCAACAAAGGCAAAACTACAGCTGACTGCCATACTGAGTTTTTCTTTTGTTATTTCACACTTCCAAAAGCCTCCGTAGTGGAGGCATTACATTCTGTGTACCATTCCTGTCACATAGCATATACAATAAATGAAAGTACAGCTCTTTATGACAAGACTATGTACTTTTTGAGCTTTTTTTTTTTTTTTTTTTTGGCTTGTGGATCTCAAACATTTCAGTATGCATGGACTAATTAATTTCTCATAGTTACTGGAGAGGAGAGGAGCGGGAGAGAAGTCCAAATGACATGACCCAACTTCTCCATTTTCCAGGGCATGAATGAAATCTCTTCGAAGTGACGGAACCAGGCTTCCCTCCTGCAGAGAGAAGAGGCAGAAATCTTGCAGCATCTTTCAGTACTCCAAGACAACAAACCAAAAGTCACTGTCATTTGTACTCTGGCTGGAGCTGTGCTACTTTGAGTATCTAGATCTTGCAACAGGTTTTCTGACTTTCCTCTTTCATGTGTACTCTGTTGAGTGATTTGCCAGGACGGAATCTGAGATGATTAATTTTGTTTAAGGTCATACCGGCAGTTCAGAGTTGTAGTTAATTGCTTTTGCCATGCAAACTGCCAGCAGGAAGAAATCAAAGTACGTTTTTGTATCAACGATCCATTTGATCAAAACAGGCCTTAATATATGCTACTATTCTCTAGCAGTCATACCAGATTTTCTCAAACATGAATAAAAGTAAATAGGCTGAAAACATCCTGAGCTTTGGGCACTGTGCTGCATGTCAACACAACAGAGCCTTTGTTTACAGGCAGAGCACTGCTCTCACAATAGTTACTGCTTCCAGCTTCAGTTGCTGTAGTTCCAGAAAAATCAGCCATCAAAGAAAAACAAACCAAACCCCCACATACTTCTAGTGGACACCAGCACATCAGCATGACGCTGATCAAAGATGCCACCAGGTGTGACAGTGGTCATCCTATGCAGCACTCCATGGACCCGCTATGCACCTTCGTTCTTGCTCCACTTGTCACTAGGACACAGGTAGGCACTGCCAGGCACAGCATTGCTGGAAACCCTCCACCTGGAGTGATTTACTCTGCTACCTTGCTTGTTATTTGATTCCACACCTCTGAGCAATAGACAGACAGACAATTGTTTTTGACAGCAGCAAAAAATGAGAGTTGTTAAATTAGTGTAAGCTAGCACTATCCAGAGTAAATGGCTAGAGATGTAATTTGCAGGCCACTGCAATTCATAAATGGTATATACAGTAAATAAGCAAATAACTATATGCAGTGGGATTAATGCAGGCTAGCAGTGATGAATTGTAAATAAAAACTGTAGAATGTTTTGTATGTGGAACTTTATGATCATAACAAGATGGTATCATCATGTTTGTGGGTAAGCAGCAGAGACATCTACTACTTTAAAGACTTATGTATTTGTCATACAGCCAGATTCATGTTGGCAAAATAGTAGGAAAAGTCCCTGCTATGTTGATAAACAGTATCAGGACGTTTGGGAAGTGAAATTGACAGAAAAATTTAAACATTCAGTGCACATTCAAAACATCATGGAAACAAACAAAAGCTCTGCTACAGTTCTCAGTATTTGAACTCCCATTCATAAGCTTCTAAAGGTAAACACATTCACCTGCTATTAGCCTAAAAATTTGAAATATCCTTTCAAGCATAAATGCTAATTTTTAATCCTGAACTATGTGATTGTTTCTTCTGAAACAACTAGCAACAAAGCCTTAAATTGTGCTCTTAGTAATATCTCAAGCTGGAGTCACAAACAGCCCAAACATACCTGGCTGCATTTACTGATTAGCACAAGCCACAAGCCTAGCACCCTGTAGGCAGCACCTAACAGGTTTTGAAGGATTTGCGTTTTATTACATTCATACTTACCAAAGGGTGTGTAAGCATCTTTTAACTAGTTATCTCATGTTGGCAGTAATTTTGATGTTCTTCAGTTAACTTACAAAAGCAGAAAAAGTCTTTGTTTTGTAAAGGCCTTTGCATGAGTGACATGTCTGTAATGAGCAACAGCAGTCTGATCTTTGCAAGATTCTGGAGAAATTGGGGTGGGGGATCTTCCTATGCTTCTTAGTGCTCAGGTGGAAAAAATACAGCATACGCCTCATATCCTTCCAGGAACTAGAAGCTGCTGGATTGTATGTCCTGCAGCAAACTCTGCAGTGACTTCTATTGCTTTGTTTAATTACATTTTATTTTCTATAAAATACAATCTTCACAACCTGTCCTTCCTACTGAGGAAATAAGGGTGAAAAATAAAATACATAGAAGCCTAAAAGCTGTATTGCCTGAGTAGCTACCTGAGAAATGTTTAATGGAAACAAAGCTATCTGTGGTCAGTATCTTGCTGCCCAGGTTTCTTAAACACAAACATGATTTCCTCACAAATTTATTTCATTTTAAGAAGAGATCTACTGCCAGTTTCTGGCTGGCAGTAGACCCATAACCTCCATGACACAGTGGGAATGCCTTCCTGTCTACACAGGAAATTGGTCCATGGGGTCTGACCTGAGTGCCGTGTGCAGTAACAAGGGTATGAATCTTGATCCCATCTCTGTAGAAGGTACACAACAGCAGGCATATCTCAGGTCACATTTGTGGTTGCAGGGGAAGGAGCTGAGAACCAACTTACCTGTTATGTTAGGTGCTTGTGCCATACCTCTGAGCATTTTTGGTGGGATGTCTACAGCACTTTGTCGCCTGATGGCTCAATCTGATCAGGGAATACTACTGTGGTGCTTGCTGAAGAAAAGGAACAATTGTACTTACCATACTAGCTATCACATGAGGCATAACAGCTCTGAAAGAACATGTCTCTGAACTGCTAACTATAGAAGTAACAGAAAGAGTGCTGATTGTCAGTGACATTTTTAATGACTCCTTTACAAAGCACCTAATGTTCTGCTGGAACCACGTTTGCTGCTCTATGCTGCTTCCTTCTGCTTGCACCAAAAAAAAAAAAACAAAAACAAAAACCCCAAAACCAGAGATCTTCCTAGTGAGATGTGATTATATACTGTTGCCCTGCAGCTTGCTTGCTCTTTGGCCATGGGGTTTACTAGCATTAGCCTGTAGAAAAAGCTACATTCCATACCACCACCATTTTTGCTTGCATTAGAATTACGTTTTGTTTCCAGCTCTAGAACTAGCTATTAGCAAAATGTTAACAGCGCAAAACAAGCTAGACAGTAGTGTACATCAGAGATCAAGAAATGGGTGTCCTCTACTGTAGCTGTTACTTCTTGTGGTGTTTGAAAAGGGAAAGATAAAGATGGCTTTATACTTTTTTGTGTGCATTCCCCATAATGGGTTATTCTGGATTCCAGAGCAGGTCTGACCAGGAGGTATTAACAAGTGTGTTCTTGAGAAAAAACTTCTGTAGTTTTCTTCTAGGGATCAGAAGGGGGATCATTTGAAAATGAGTTTCCCAGTAACTACTTTTTTTTTTTTTCTGTGTTTGTCTAAATAGCAAATATTCCCATGTTAACAAAACCTGGTCAGTTATGGATTTTACATACATTCTCTGTATAGGTTCCTCTTGATAGGCCTTGGATTTCTAACTTTACAAAGAGCAGCTGGCTTCAAGGGTATATACTAACACTAATCACAATCATTGTTAGCAACAGTGAATTGGAAGAGAGTAAGAAATACGAGCTATTTTTAGAGGCAATAAGCCAGAGCTCTTCACTCTCAGAGAAAAGCCATTTTTAGGAGTAAGTGGCTGAGCTGTTTAAAATTTGTCACTGTGTCTGCTAGTCTATAGATGCTAACCTCATAGCTCTATAGAAGCTACCTCAAACTTTATAATTTATTATGTTTATTAAGCATTTATGAGCTTTAAATTGTAACCTTTGGTGTAGAAGAGTAGGGTTTTTTTATAGATTCAGTGTTGCTCAGAGTTCAGATACTCAGTATATTCAGTGTTTACCCTGCATGTCCGAAATCCTCTTGGAGAAAGAGAGAATGTTTTGGCTAAAACCCCAACTATTTTACCAAAGAAAGGAATTGCATCTGTAATTATAAAGTAAAACATTTTAGAATGTGTGAAGGTAATTTTTTTCTTGCTTTATTAAAACAATTATGTACAACCTTTAGTGTATTTTGTAAGAGTAGTCTCAAATATAATGAACTGTGTTTATCCGTAACTGAAAATATTTCTGAGAACTTAGTCAGAATGGCCAGGATTTTCAAACACATCCAAAAGCCCTAGGAACCTAATCATGTGACAGGCTTCTAATCCACAGAGGTGTTTTAAAATCCCACTTATTGGTCCTGTTTTGTTCTTCTTTTACACAGTTCACAAGTAGTTTGTAAACCTCTTCCTATATCACTTTCCTGAACACAGATCTCAGAAGTCATGGGCAATTAGGCTGCAATATTGATCTTATTCATGGAGGTCACATACATTATCACACATTACAAATCAGTCATTCAAGCCACCTTGAAAATAAGGTACTATATAAATGGAATGTGAATAATACTGTCTAATCCAAAGTGCTGGTAATTTTCTAGACTCAGGAAAGGATTTCTTGAGCTTTTCCTCTGTACAGTATTTGGTGTTATACAACAACTGAAATTTGGATGTAACTGTTGAGTACTAAATTAGGTACTTGGCACTTTGTCTTCTAGTACATGAACATAATTTCAGAACAGCTCATACTGAGAGATAGGAAAAATAGGGCAGAGATGAAAAAAATCATGCAACAGTTTTTACTTAATAAGGTAATACTGAAAAACTTTCATAAAGAATAAATATTTTTGGAGAATGTTATAATGCACTGAGTTATTGTATGTGATGAAATTTTACAAAACATTAAAATTAACATTTCTGTATGGTAAAAAATGAAAGATAAAAACCCCTTCCTTTACAGACTCACAGCAAATTTTACTTCAGTAAATGATCCTTTGTAAAGTAAAGATCATTTAAACAACTCATATTCTTCCCATGAGCCAGTAAGCAGGCTGAAAACCCAATGTACTATGAACTTTCAGTACTGCAAGCTATAAGGAATATTATGAGAGGCACACAGACAAAAGGAAATGAATCTCAGGGACCACAGAAAGAGGCAGCTCAAGTGCATGTGTGCAACTCCTCTTTCAGGACATGGCAGGGGGAGAAAACATTTCTGTACTTGCATTAGGTAAGAAATTAAAAATTAGTTATTTGATTGTATGCAAGCTGATTTCTTATACAGTAACAAATATTGATGAGTACCTTATTGCTTCAAGAGTATTTTTCTTGTAATGGCAACAAGGGTGTTCAAATCTACTTCACTTTCCAGCATTGAGAGCTGAAGTTTAGTTCTTTCTTAATATTTAACTTTAGGTTTAGCTTCAGAGAGGCAGGAGTTGTGTGGACTCTTTCCTGCAGCCCAATGCAGGGTATGCAGCAGCTGACTCCTAGCTATCACGACAGCCTGTCTATACCTACCCATCAAATCTGGCCAGTCGATCTGTGTGGCTTGTAGATCCTTTTACGGTGCACTATTCAAGCTGCTATGTTTGTTCTGAGACTCTACAGAAAAGGAGCAGCTATTTGCAACATCATACCCTTGAGTCTTTCAGCAAAGCTATGGCAGATTTGTTCCTTTTCAGGCTTTTCAAAATTGTGTTTTGAGCTGGAGGAGGAAGGAAGCAGAATTTGTACCAAATGAAATGGCCATCTGGAGCTAGGGTTTTTCAAGTTCTGTGCTTTTTTAGTGCATGTATTGCTTGCTAAGTGTTTGATCCTATTACTGACTTTAATGGCTTTTTTTTTTTACACAGGCTTGCATTTCAGGATTTTTTAAATGTTTGGTTTGATTGAATCAGAAGTATATTTGGAATGTCAATGTATTTGAAACAACACAATAAAGGCAGAGTTGTGAGATAGTTTTGCTTAAGCATTTTGCAAGGGCTCTGCTAGTTTCAGATGATTTTGTGAAATAATTGAGTTTCATTTATTATTCTCCTAAATGCTTTTTCATAACTGACTGTGGCTATCTTTCAGACTTTATCCATAAGAGAAAAGTGTGTTCTCTATATAATATGTGTTTTCTATTATAATGAACAACTGGAGCCAGACCACTGTTTGCCTTTCTATCCTAAAAGCAAATATTTTGTTTATAATTTGCTGTCTTGTAGTTATGAATGGTGTATGATAAGGATCTGGAATAAAACAGAGTATAAAATAACTGTATAGAAAGTTGGAATTCACAGGACTGGCTAAAAACATTTGACTTTTCCATACCTTGACATTGCAGCAAATTGTTCTAATGACGCTTTCTGCTTAAAATTCCTGAGAATACTAAGTGTGTGTAGTCAGAAGCAGCATGGTTTTAAACCTTCCTTAGGATAAACAGACCCCATCTGTTTTCAATAGCTTCTGTACCATGTAGGCTATCTATTACCCCTTCACAGAAACATGTCCATATGCCTGTTGATAACTGTCACTAGTGCTTGTGCCAGCTCTTCCCCTATAGTTTCCTCAACATCCTCAATAGCTCAAGTGAAGTCCTCCTCTGACCTCCAAACTTGCTGGCCTTCTTATTGCCTAGAGTTTATCACTTCAGTGTAGTGTCATAAAGGAAGTAAACAGCCTTCTCAGCTTTGCCTTCAACTAACAGTAGAATCTTTGTTATGCATTTCTCTGTTCTGTTTTCCTCCCCTGCTCTAAACTTGTTTTGGGTTCAGTTCAAAATTCTCTCCCTGTGCCCACGCTGCTTGTCTATCCGTGCCTCTGTCAGCTGGTAGATGGCACGTGTCTCTCCATCCTCCCACTTACAGGCAGGCTTGCCTCTGTGGCTGGTCATTTCAGGTCAGAGTTTGATAAGCCCCAACTTCATTTGCACCAGCCCCTCTCACTGCTGTGTTTTCATTGTGAATTTTAATTTGTGCAGCTATACAGAGAGCCAGGCTGAGAACTGACTAAGATCAAAACCAGCTTCTTTCCCTCCCTGCAAAGTTGTTTCAGCCAGCACTTCTGTTGAAGAAAGTATTCATCAGACTCTACCTGGAGTTAAAAAGTAAATTCCTCCTGTTAAGTAACACATGCCCTTCCCCCTGAGTACTCTGTCAGTCCTTAGTGCCTTTCTCTGTATCAATTGTTGAATTCACCAGTCCTCTTCAGTTTGCTGTTGTCCAACAAATTTGACTAGCCAAAGTTTTCTAAGTTCTGCTGTGCTGTTCAAGTGGCTTCCACTTGAGTGCAATCAGCAAACTTCAGGGGGCCTCCAAAATTCCAATTTTTGAATATGTGTCTACCTCTGGCAGCATGTGGCAAAGTGTTTTGAGATCAGCTAAGATTTCTAAGCTGCAGAGAGATTACAGAGTCAGTTATATATGACTTCATTCTTTTTAATTTTCAAACCAAACCAATGTAAGAAATTAAACCATTTTTTGTTAGAACAGGAAGAAAAGACTTTTTATAATTCTTTTTCTAGTCCTGCTAAGTCTTATCAGTATAATTAATGCATTTTTATTTAGAATCCAAGGTTTATATACCCAAGTATATGCAGTTGGTTTTTTTTTTCAGTTAAATATCTGCAGAATTAGACACATTTTTGTGCTGGAGTGCAAATCTTGTAATCAAATCTGCATAGGTAGCCACTACCAACGAGAAGCCCTGTTAATTTCAAACATTTCTGTAGCTTCATGGGAAGGACTGTGGTCTTGAATTTAGATTACCTATAAACCATGTAAGTATATGAGTGATGTAAAAGATTTAAAATCAGGTTTCTAATTATTGGAAGTCTTGTGGAATAGTACAAGCTTTTAAGATGAATGAAATGTGAATCAAACTGACAAACCTGTCTTTGGATATCTCTGTTCCGTAAAGCAGATATTAGAGGCCAGACCGAAGTTGCCCTTAACAAAGGCAGTTTACCTCCCAGAACCAGAGTGTATGGGATACATTCCAGATCATGACTGAAAATGCACAGCATTTCTTTGCTTCTCACAGTAGTCAAGACACAGATAGGCACTTTTAAACGTTTTCAGCAGCTAATCATCAGCAAAGCAAACAAAACCCCAAAGTCTTTTTGTCCTAGTAGTTGGTAAACAAAACATTGTATTTGGATTTAATTTAGATTATGCCTCAAAATTTTCACACTTGAATAGATTTCAAGTTTTTAGATTCTGCATATTCATAAATATCCTTGTTTTTATCATTGTCTGCCATGCATTTTTTCAATTACATTTTGAGGCTTCCCTGGCAGAGAATGCCTTCAAAAGTCCTTCATAAACTGCAGTATCCTGAGTGCTGAGCCACTACACAAGCTTTTAAAAATATAATCTGCATTACTAATTTCAGGTTTAAATGCAAAAGGAAGTATTTGTCTCTTTGCTTGGCAAAAATCTCTTTAAGAATCTCCATTTAAGGAATCAAAAATAAACTTGCTAAAATGTGCAAAATGTTTACTATTTATTGCAGTAAAAGGATTGTACTTTTAATAAGTTTTATATCCAGTAGTTGGGTAGAACAAGGTTACATCCAGTCATAAGGAAACTAAACCTAATAAAAGCAAATGATTATTTTTAAATTATTAAATCATTAAATAAGGTCTGCTTAGTGGTAATGGAAACAGGTTACATGCAATTATTTTCCAAACAATTACAATATAGGAATCATACTTCCTTTTTTCATTCTATTACAATAACAAAAGAGAATGTGCCCTTGCTTGCCAATGAATTTCACATCATTTTTACTGGGGAGGGAAATAATTTCACAGTGGTTGTCAAAGCCTGGATGTTTTTAAGTCATTCCAGTGAAAATTCACTTTGTTTTTATTGATCTGGAGGTTTTCAGTTGCTCAGAAAAGCAGGAGGCTGCAAAATTTTTAAGACAGGAGGAAAGGAAAACAGCAGTTATGGTCACATTATTTATGAACTGCATAATAAGCCTTCTGTTGGCTGAACTTTAATTTTGGCATTTCTTAAAAATAGCTATAAATGACAGTACTGTGGAAGCATCATGTAGGTTTTGGTTGGATGCCTTTTTTTTAATAAGAAATAAAAATAAGTAGTTTTTCGATAGGAAAGCTGCAGTGATGGAATGTTGTGCACTGGAGAGAGGAAGGCATGCTAATCAGCTTCATTTTGTATGCTCAGTTCCCTGATAGAGCAGCAAAGTGATAATCCCTTCCTGTGCAGCACAGGAAGATATCACTTTCAATCTGGACCTCAGTATGAGAAGTATAATGACAATTCAGAGCCTGGCATTGATAATTAGGAAGCTAGAGGAACTGATTTATGAGGAAACAGCATTGATTAAAATTTCCATTTAGAGCACTTTCTCGCAGAGGATCGCAACTGCTGTGTTCGTGTTGGACCAGCATTTTCAAAAGCAAGCATGAATAGGCTGCGGTACTCCCATGGCCTCCAGTAGTCAGCAGATTTTTGGAGCAGGTGTTTAACAAAGCCAAAGCCTGCTGAACACCCTTGTGCTAAATATTGCATGAGGAAGTGGTGGGGATATAGCTGAAGCAATAGACACATTACTTTTATTTGTGAAAACACTCAGAGAGCCACTTCCCTTTGTTTCCAGCCAGGTGCCCTGACTTAAACAGCTCAAAGACATAAAGAAAGTGGCAGGAGTGAAGGGTCATTAAGATTGTATAGACACTACTGACAATTCAGAAAACTATGTACCTTGGAACCTCTAACAGAAAAACAAAACAAAACAAGCTGTCTGCAACTAATTCCCCCAACCCTCAGCCCCCCAAAATTAAATAAACTTTGACTGAATGTGATTGGCATAGCAATTGATGCTTTCATGCAGAAAAAAAAAAAAGAAGTGGCTATTGAGATTTTAGTTAAAACTGAAGGGAATTGCGATTTAAAAGGTAGCCGCATCAGCCACTGGCTGCAGAATCACATCCACCACTAAAGGAACATGATGCAATCGAAAGGAAGAATATTGCAGAAAGGGGAGATGTAGACATGTGATTAGATATAAGATATATCCACACCCTCAAAATGGGGAGGGAAAGCCAGAAAGAACTTTCTGTGATTTCACCAAAAACTGTTGGGAAAACAAACCTATCTACAAAAACGATGGACTTGTGAAGGATCTGAGGAAGATCTGTAGACAGAGACATGATTTGAGAGGCCTAATAGTGTCACTGTAACATTATGTATGCTAATTAACCACCAGAACTTCAAAAAGAAAAAAAAAGGAAAACAGTTCATTTAGCGAGTAGTCAGCCTTCTGACAGATTTATGCTGTACATATCATGTTCGCGTGGTTTCTCCTACCCTGGCTTTGCTCCCTCCACCTCCAGTTCCTCCCCTGTCCCTGCCTTTGTTACGCAGATAACAGATAGTTGTAGTAGGAATGTTGAAATTGGGATGAGTGGTGAACGAACTGGAGTGCCTGGAGCAAAGGGCAGGAGAGAACATAAGGGCCTACCTGTTGATAGCACCTAGATTAGCAGATCATCGGGATCCCAGCAATCTGTGTGCAGCTTCTAAGCAGAGCCAAGTTAGGAAACAAAGGAGAGTGAGTAAACCCCGATGACTCAGAGATGGGACAGGACAGAGAGGCTAAGGACTGTCACCTCCTAAGGGGTGTATAAAAGGCATATCCAAAATTAGCAGATGGAGCTCATTGAGAAGTGGGGAAACTGCAGAAAAAAATCAGCATGCTAATCAGCTGAGCTAACAGGAAACAATATCTGCTACAAAAATAGAAAGGGATTATAGAGCCTTTACATTGTTTTCCATGACTTATTCTGTGGAATAAGTTAATTTATATTAATGGAAATGAAGACGTTGCAAAGTGTTTTGAAGTAACTTTGGAAAAGTAGAGCTCAGCACACAAATTGGTCTTTGCAGTGAGATGGGTCTTTATCATAGAGGACCAGGGGCAGCTCTGACTAAGTCATAAGCACATGTATCTGAAGTTTTAACACATACAAAGAATTTGTGCTGCTATTGCTGGTGAATATTGCTTTTACATTGCTTTTACTTTGCTTTTAATTTGAAACAGATTCATGTAGGTCATCACTCTGGTGAAATACATACTTCAGTAATAATTTTCAAATCTCTCAGGTTCTCATCATTTATCCATTGTTAATTATTTAGCAATTATGCTGATGAAAGGTTAAAAATGTTCACAGAGGCATTTCTTCAGTCAGGGGAAGGAGAAATGGTTTAAAATTAAATCCTTGCAGTTGCTGCTTAATGGTAATGACATGCTATTTTTATATTATTTGAAGTAACATGATTAGTTTGAAACTTTGATATTGGAAAATGGGCTAGAACAGCATGGTGATCTAAATAACAGACAAGCATTCTCTGCTGTGAGATTACTAGAGAAAGGTAGAGGCCTTTATGGAAATACAGCTGAACAAATTAATATCTTGATGGCCACTGAAAACCACAATATGAAGTTTATACATCAGGGTATAAGTGTAAAGTATGCAGAGACTATAGATAGGAGTGTTAAGAGAAACTTTGCCTTTTTAAGAAGAAACAAGGTAAATTTTCACATATTACTACTACAGTCACAGAATCAAGTCATGCATATTTAAATGAAAAATAAAAGTTAAACCAATAGTTGGTGCAGTATCTTCTAAAAATCATACCTAAGCTACCAGTAACTTCTCGTAAGTTGCAAAGTTTTTGAAATTTAGCCTAATTTAAAGAACTTAACTACCACATCTGAATGTCCCATCAGCCATTTCAGACTGCAAAAATGAAAATGCATTCTATTTAATTTCTCCCACAAGCAATAGCTGGTATCCAGGGTAGACACAAGAGCCTGTATTTCATGCTTTCTTACCTTCTTTAAAGGAAAATTGGAACGAATGAGCCAAGCCTTATGCCTCAAAATGAGTAACTCCAGAGCACTTCAGAGCAAGAACAAGAAAGTATCTCAAAGCTGTCAGAGGTCCCTGTGAAGACTATCCTGCCAAGCACCCACGCTTAGGCTGAGGAAGGCATATTGTGAGCACCTTTACCAGCTGCATCTCTGACCCCACAGGGAGGTAGGTGGGAGGAATGCAGCCTGCTCACACATGTTGATCTCGGGTTACCAATCACTTGGTGTCTTTCTGGTGCCTCATTCTAGACATTAAAAAATCTCAGCTGAAAGATAAGCCACTCTTTTGAGTATGGCAGAGGCATTTAACATAATGCTGTTTGCTGTAAACAACTGCAAGACAGTTCTATTTGCTAGAAATAGCGAATATTTCTATTTGCTAGAAATAGCAAATAGACCTTCTATTTGCTAGAAATAGCTAGAACATGTATTTGAGCTGTAATAAGAAGAGAGATATTGGAACATATAATTTTAATAAGAACAAATTTGAAGATTCAATGATGCCTGCAGTATATGGAAGTAGATGGCAGCATATGGAACTTCTCACACTTTTCTGAATATTTATTAGGATTTAATATCCAAAGGTTAACTACAAAGTGTTTCAGGAACTACCTTATTTATGAAGATGGGGGAATACAGCCCTTCTGTCAGGTTTTTACTGACAGCAATAAGGGTTGTGTTCAAACTTTAGAGTTTGAATAAACACCAGCTTAAATATATACCCTGAAACTTGGAAATATAAAACTGAGCTAGTTATTCCCACTTATAAATAACAGATGAACTCAAATATTAGAATAGTAATTCAGTGAATGGGGGAGGAGGAAGCAGTTACAGGGAAATAGGGTAGTGTATTTTACAGATATATACATACGTAATTTTATATATATATATATAACCACTCCTTTCTAGAAGTATATTCTTTTTCATCTCTTGAGGCTGTTTTTCTCATCCTATACTAATACCTCACTTAGTCTTGCAGGTTATGGCTGTCAGGTTGGGGGATGTGTTGCCTATGCTGCTGAGGAGCAAGGCCTCCATCTCCTGAAATTCCACAGGTCCAAAGCTGATCATTTGCTGCCTACTGGTGCATGCAGCCACTTGCCTGAGCTGTCCCATTGATCCAAAGGGGCCTTTGCAGCTCCAAACTCTTGTGAGTAAACACTGCAGCTCTCCTAATAGCACCTGCTCCTCAGTTCCCTCTGCTCTCCAGCAAGAGTGCCCGTAACACACAGGACTGCACAGGGGTCTTTGCTTCGCAAAGGAGACTTCTTAAATAGACTTCCTATTCTGCCTTGTCAGAATTGCATTTATGTGAGCTGATTTGCCCAAATGTACACCCAGTATTGCAAGTACACAATTTAACTCACATTATGTATGCTGTTTACAAGGAGAAATATCTCACCTATAACACTTGCAGCAAACTGTGTCTCAGATCCAGCCCTTTATTCCTCTCCAGACAACAGATGTCAACAGAGTCCTTCTCTTCTTCTGCCAGGAGGGCAGCTCTTCCCTTCAGACCACAGCCATCAGGATTGCATTTGTCTAAAATGAGAGAAAATTGTAGCCAATATTCCTGGTTCTTTCTTGAAACAGCAAAAGAGAAGACAAAAGAAATGGCTTGATTGAAATCATATGTGAACATCAATTGTGGTGTAGATTAAGAAGTCAGTTTGGTCATAATAGTAGGCAGAGCTTATCACTACATTTCATTGCTTTTAATGGACAGTTCCTGCTGCATTTATATGAACCGAGCCATTCCTTTTAAGCTGAATTGTATGTGTGTATTCCTCTGTGATTTAGAACAAGCAGGGCTCCAGGGTATAAACATGAGAACTGCACTATATCCTTGCTTTTCTGTTAGTTTTTTGTTTTGTGGATTTTTTTTTCTTTTATCGCTGCACTCACCAAACTGTGATCTGTCACTGGTTCCAAGGGGATTGTACCATGTCTTCTTATTTCAAGAGGACAAATATGTTAGACACCCCAAATTTCCTCAAACTCTGATAGATACTATTCTAAGTTCTCTGCTGCTTCTCACAGTGTTCATCAACTGTGAGCACATCCCTCATTCTTACTGACACTTAAAAACTGCCATCCATTTTCGCTTTAGAAACCATTCCTACTTGTGGGCTTTTTTATTATTATTTTTTTTGTGACATGGTTTGTTTGCTTTTTCAGATATGACATCTCTACAATCAATGCAATTACCCATTATCTGGGACATGTTATGCATTCATAGAGGCTTGTAAGTAGCTCAGTTCTGAGATCATCTAAAGAACATACAGCTATATGCAGCAGTTTCTATTGAGGTTTTTACATTATTGAATTAATCTATGTAAACCTGTGGTAGAAGTCATCTTCCAAACAACAAACCAGCTGAGAGGCTTCTAGGGTGAGATAACATACCTAAAATGAACCCCAATTATAAAAGCATAGAAACAAATGAGTTCATAATTCAGGGAATAACCCTGTTGAGTCAAGTCACACCCTTTTTGGAGCTCTGTTATCTTAAACTTGGTACCATACGTCTCTGAAGATCTCCACATCTCCTAGATATCACTGCTGGAAAACCGGAGACATATTAAGGCAGTCAGTAATGCAGTCCTCTTCCCCACATCTTTACAGTCCTCACAGCTAGTTTGGAGCAGATCTGAAAGTATCTTCTCAGCACCAAATTACTGTCTAAATACAAAAATGCTAGCCAGCATTTGAAGAAGGTGTATGGGCTGAGAGTGGATTTTAATCTATTTATCTCTCTCCACACACTCTATTCAAACTACATTTTCTACCTGTCTCATAACACATAAACCTTGGCAGTCTTCACACTATAGACTGGGGCTGAACTATTTCAAATGCCCACAGGACTTCAGTTATTCACCTTGTGCTTCTGCAGTGATTAATGGTTTTGAAAACAGAGTCACACTGGTATGGCTGGAGCAGGCATGCGTGTACCCGTGTGTCTGCAGACAGCTGTAACTGAAGGCAGGAGCAGAATCACTAATGCTCTGCCGACCGCAATGCCCAGTCAATACTCCACAGCAAAAGCATCACCAGCTATACAATATATCATGGGGTTTGACAGCTGGCAAATGGCATTGCTAGCAGCGGGACTCCTCAACGCAAATCCGATTTGGGAGAAATTGTAGTATTTGGAGTTTTGTTTTGCAAAGCACCTACTTGGTATACATGTAAGAGAAATATGAAAGAGAATTTGTTGGATGCAGTCATTTGTATTGCTTCATCTCCATAAAATTGTGTTTTTTTCCCAAAAGGAGAAACTGTGGAAATAAAATGATCTTTAGTTCAAAATAAACATGAACATATATTTCAATGTAATTAAAAAGATTAAAATAATACATAAGATTTTCATAGAGCCTACAAGGAGTAAAATCATACACGCCAGAAGATTTGTTAAACTGTGATCTGTCACTGGTTCCAAGGTGATTATGTCAAAGTGATTATATCTGCTAAATAAAAGTATAAATTACAGAGATGTAGTTATTTTATAAGAGTCCTTCAGACACATACATATATCAAAAACCTGTAATTTAGTAGCAGCCAAAGACAGATGGAAGACGAAGAGAAATGCTTATGAGGGGCTTCTAAAAGGTAGCTTTGTACCCTTAAGCTGCATTTGGAGATCACAACCTGACAACACACTTGTAGGCAAAGAGTTTTTCAATTTGGTTACATGCAGCATCATCTTACAAAGATTCACATTGCTATGCATCAATGGCACATCAAGGATTCATGGTTTGTGATAATAAAGTTTCATCGGAAAGCCTATGACAAATAGCATGAAATTCACTGAGCACCATGTTAGGTATGGCTTTTATTCATTCCATAATTATAGAAACACAGAATAGTTCTAGCTCTTTATTTTTATTTTTTAATTGGCACATTTTGCTCTTATTTCAGTCTCTTTCCTCATGCCCTTGTCCATTTGTCGTCTGCATATCTATTTGTGTCCGTCTATAATCCAAACCTTTCTTCTGTTGCAAAAATCCTTCTTTTCTTCTCTCCTATTTCTCTTTCTTTCTAAATATTTTTTCAGATTTCTTCATTTGTTGTTTCCACATTCCTTGTGCCTTCACCCTGTGTTTTATCCTTTTGTCCTTCTTTGCCAGCTACTTTTCTGCATTTATCTCACCTATATCTCATTGCTTAGATGGTAATTCATTGTTAGGTTGTAGTGAGGACAAGCATACTGACAAGTTGAACTTACATATATAAAGAAAACTCCAATTAGAATCTTTAGCTGTAACTGATAAAGTAACACGACACTGTTTAGTTTTTAAGGATGCACTCATGATAAGGACAAGGAGTCTTCCTGGACATCGGTTTTACCAGATTCCATTTGATTTTAGTCTCCGTGCAGTGCTCACAGTTTTTTTTTCTGGTAAGTGCATTATCTCTGTGGAACTACTGGCATTTCTACAAATACATTTGCTCATGGAATGACAGCCGTGAGCAATTCAGATAACACTCCATTAACAGGAGACTGCAAATAATGTGCTTGTCAGACACCTCTCAGCCCCACTCCCTCTCTCTGAAAGTTCAGGCCAGGGAATACATTTTTTTTCTCCTCTACTTTTCTGTGATTTGCATTTTTATTTGCTAAGTCAATGCTATTACAATGTCCTATTTATCTTGGACTGCAGCACCAAGATCCTTGTGCGTTGTATTCCCTGCAGGAATTTCCCAGGCAAGTATTTCCCTGATGCACCTATTTGTTAAACAAAGACAAAAGACTTCTCTAATGCAAAAAAGTAGAGACTGTCCTCAGAAGGCCAAAATCCTTCTGAAGAATAATTAATTTTCTGGATACATTCAACAGAATGCCATTGTGTGCATGAACATGTGTTAGCAAGAAATAAAAGCTTCAGATTTTATAAGCTCTCGTCTAGCTGATTGGAATAATCATAAAAAACTCCCCAGTTCAATGTATTTCAGGGTTCTCATATATCCAGGAGAACCTGGGTACAGGTCCTGGGCTGATCCCAGGGCAACCTTTAGTTCATGCCCTCACCCAGAATTTCTGAAACCACTGAATATATTCCCTGTGAGCCCTTAAAAATTGTTCCCCACTTGCAAGCTCTGTGTTCCTGGGAGAAGGAAGAGAGACATTACCATTATTAGAGAAACACAGTTTCAACATGAACACTACCCCCAGCAACATATTTATGATGATACATAATATATTGCCTTACACTAATGTTAGAAAGGGTTCATTGTTTTGATTCCCCCCTCACTGGAAAGAAGCATGAAGCAGGTATATATGCTTTTAGCCACCATTTCTCTGGCTGGTGCATGGTTTTCATTGTGTAGTACCCTCTGAAGGGGGCTTATGAAAAGTCTTCAGCCTTTTGAGAACATTGTCTGACCCCGTCCTTCCATTCAGTCAGTGGTGGCCATTTCAGATCAGTTTAGCTCTCTGAAATGGAGCTGAATGGAGCTAATCCAAAACTGCTCTCCTCAGCTCTGGAAGAACCTTCATTTTGTTTGGAAAGTCCTTGTGGAGAAGGACTGCAAACTGAACACTACATTAAGTTCAGCTTTGCTATCCAAAGCAGTTTTAAATTTGCTTCCTGTTATGATGGTTCAAAAAGCATCAGTGGGGAGGTGCAGAGTTGAAAGTTGATGCAAATGAAGCTTGAGGGCTGACTTTTGCCTGTGTGCCAATAACTAAGGGCAGAGAACACTTTATTCTCTGTGGGTTTACCCTATCAGAAGTTCTGGGTAAATGGTTTATGTAGATGGGTTAGCTCTCTGTCCATTATTCTCTCACCACGAGATGAGAATCCTGAAGATCTGGGGCATGGGGCTTAAATGAGGTTTTATGAAATAATATTTTTCTGTTTTAGAATAGTACCCATCAGGAAGAAAAATAAACAAAAAAAAATCACAGGATTTAAGATTCCCACAGCTGCATCCAAGTATTTTTTAAAATCTCATTATCCCTTCAGACTTACCACAGTGTTGATGATACTGTGCAGAGGTGCAAAGTTCTTCAGCTGAATCACTCTGTTATCAGGTGCTATGCACTCTAAGAAAACAAAGTTTCTGTGGATTCAAGGTCAGACAATTTCCATCAATACTTCTGTCTTACTGACTAGTCCAGAAAGTGCCTCCAAGATTTAAGGTACAGTTACATTTGAGTGCATTCTCTTCAATTTTCCTCAAAGCTATATATGTGCTTATTTCCTTTCCTTCAGCAGCTCCTTGAGACATGAGCCTGCCTCCTCAGCATCCTCCCCACCTTGGTCTGTATCACCACCTACAGTGTCAATAAGCAGGATCAGCTGGGGCATTCTTGGCTGACAAAACATACTCTTATCCCCATATTACTTTGTACCTTTTAGTGGCATGCCTGTGAATGGTAATCTCCACATTTTTTTGGGGAAAAAATTCAATAGTGATTCTGGTGATTCTGCTTAGTGCCTTTCTGTGCCATAGGATTCTTCATAGGTCCTTTACACCCTTATTTTTTCAATCCAGTTTTGACTCTGGCTTCTTCCCTCAATATAAGGCATGAGCTTTTAGTTGGAGGTATTTCTGAAGCTCACTCATTCTAAGAATTTCCTAGCAGGGTATCAAGTCTTTTTTCATCTGTTAAACTGCACACATTCTCTTTCCCAGTTTATAAAAAACAAGATTATTACTTGTTTTGTCCAATCTTATCTTTCCCAGCCCACTAACTCTGTAACCAAAGGTATTTCACAAATAATGAAGCGGAGTCCTGAAGCAAGGTATATTTGATTAGGGCTAGCACTATGCAAATATAACTATGCACATTCTGGACCAGATCCAGATGAAACTTGTGAATTTACAGGCTCAGTTCAGCCTGGTGATGTTAGTACCATAGTCTTGCACAATATATAGACACATCCTCCCTCACCTAGACAGTACTGCAACTATAGCTGCCCATAGTAGCCCGTCACTTGGACAGAAGCCTCTTCTCCCTGCTCCACTTTCAGAGTTTCTTTTCTATCATTGCCACATGGTAGCCATCTACCTTTTCCTGTACGTTTAAAATCTGGACTGACCGTTAGCTCTATATCCAAGAGCATTTCCTTCAGGGAACTCCTAACTAGGTTTCTGGACTTTGCTCCCTTCCTACACAGGGCACATGCTGCATGGGTTGAGACAGTTGGTGGCCCTTCCAGACACAGCTGCATAGCTCCTCTTGGTCTCCCTGACTGCCACCTGGTTCTTACTCTGCTGTCAGCAGTAGGAGATGGTTTTTCTTAGATATATTCTTCACTGAATTTATTAGAAATGTTCACCACTACTAGCTATTAAGCATGGCAGAAAGATGTGCCTACACACTACTCTGAGCCATAGGAGTTAATGGGAATATGAGTCCCCTTCTTAGCAGATTTATTACAACAGGAGCAATCGTAATCCCTCTTGAGCAAAACTGGGTTTAAGCCAGTTTAACCAATACACAAAATACTGTAGCTAATTAGCAGATCTTTGTAGTATCCAGACCCCAATAAATATTAATGTGATGTCCTAAAGAATGAGCTTTAAGTTCCTGAATCATACATTTATTAAGTCAGGATTTGACATTGAAGAAGTTCTTTCCAGTTAGGGTGGTGAGGCACTGGAATAGGTTGCCCAGGGAAGCTGTGAATGCTCCATCCCTGGCAGTGTTCAAGACCAGGTTGGACAGAGCCTTGGGTGGCGTGGTTTAGTGGGAGGTGTCCCTGGCCCATGGGGGGGGGAGGGGGGGTGTGTGTTGGAACTGGATGATCTGATGGTCCTTTCCAACCCTAACTATTCTATGATTCTATGAGTTCTATACTTACAAAAGCAAAGGGGGACTATCCAGCCTCCATGGGCAGAAATATTAGACCTTGGGCAGTGATAAGACTTACAGATGCTTAGGGAAACTGACAAAAATCAGAGTCCATGATCTTGCATCTTCTGGCCTACCCTGTTTTAGCATGAGTAGGCTGCGAAGAGAGTCTCTCCCACTTCAGCTGCAGCCAGGTGCAACAGAACTACCTGCATGTCATATCTGATGTGCGTATAAATTTCCAGGGAGAGTTGGTTCTGTGGTGGTTGATTCTACTAAAGTAACCTATTCCAGAATAACCCACTCCTCCCAAAAACTTCCTGCTATCAGCTGATGCAATGTATACATGGCTGCAAACATTTGGGATAATAAAAACCATCTTTTATCAGGCCATCATTACTTTCATTATCATGCTTATTTTACTTAAAGATGTTTTTTTTACTTACAAAAAAATGACCACCATGGTAATCGGATATGCCTATCGCACATCTGCAGCAATACTGCCACAGTTCCTTAGCAACCAGTAAGATTTTTCTTTCCTGACAGAATTAAAAAAATCATGCAAAGGAAGAGAAAAATTGGAAGCAAATGAGTTGAATATAAAAAAAGCAAATACCATATTAAGATTCAGTATGCATAATAACATGGGGATGTCTTTGCTGTGTGCAGCAGCAACTGTTGCACAGCATTAAGTCAGCTTCTGCTATTAAAATCAAAGATCAATCCAGCTTACATTTTCCTACCATTAAGCTGTGTTATCTACCCTCTTATGACTATATCCTCTCCTCTTTTTGATATTGTAAGCAGAAAGAGGCAACAAAAGGATAAATGTTATGTTGACTTAAATTTTCTGTAGGTAAGTACCGTCCCTTGCACTAAGGGAAAGCAACCTCAGATGGAAGAATTTAGAGGGAGCAAAATTCTGTTGCCCATATTCAGTAGGAACCACCAGAAATGTTCATGGGCCTCCCGCATAATTGGAAGCTTGGCTGCTGCAGAAAACACAGAAATGTACTGCTCCTCATCTTAGCTGGCCAATGGCTTTCATTCACACTTAAATTTTGCTCAGATGGATGGATAGATGGACACCCCCCCCCCCCACCTTCTCCCTTGACCAGATTGCTCTCCTTCTTCACTGCCTCCTACCAGCTCAAGCAGGAACTAAGAGCTTCTTTGATTCCCTTTAAAAGGTGAAGATCAATGTACACTCTGGCATGGAGAAAATGTAATACAATTTCTATACATTGTCCAATTAAAAACAACTTTTTTGGCCTGACTTACATGATTTAGGAAGGAATGAGTCATATTCTGAAAGAAATTACAGACTTAATTACTTAAAGTAATGATGTTTTAAATAAGCACTTAGATTCTCAGCAGGAGGTAATTACATTTATGGTACTTTGGAAAATTTAGCACTGTGGTTTTCTTTATAAGACATCAGTGTTTCCTCAAGATGCCATAATATATATTACCTTCCAAGGCAGTAAGAGCCTGAAGTATAAATTACCAGAGACCAACATTCACTTCTGTACTTAATTATTACATTATTTTTATGCTACATTTCAGCAAAGGTACTGGCAGTTACAAAAATTTATTGAACATTGTCTGTGGAGTCAAATGGATCAATATGAAAAAAAAATAATATTTTATTTCATGTTTTCTACAGAAATACTCTTTTGCCAATAAAAGCCACAAACTTACTGAGCCTTGTGTTAATATTTGTTAGCAGGTAAAAATATTTCAGAACTAAACATACCTCAAAAACTTTCTGTTAATACAAGTTGTTTTTCAGAACCTTGGAACAAAAATCCAAAGGGCTCTCCACAGTGTTTGCTATGGTGCAAGTTTGCCACCATCATATTTTGTATTTCTATAAAATAAGTTTCCTTGTCAAACGCAAAAAGGAAATAAAAGGGATGTTCTCAGTATCAGAGTGAGAAATAAAGTAAAAAAGTGGTTGTGAGCTGAGGTTTTGTTAATCTGAAATTTCAGTTAAGCATCAATCATTTTAAAGGGAAATGTGTCCCCAGAGAAAAGCCCTGGTGGTGGTGGCAGCATCAGGAGCATGATTGCTGTGTTTAATTACTGAAGCTTGATTTCCCCTAATTTCTTGTGTTTGATATCGTTGTACAAATGATATACAATTTGATTTTCGTTTTTTTTGGTGGGGTGTTGAAGTTTCTCAAGGGGATCAATTCCCTTTTAAAACACACTAGTTTTAGTGTGAATAAGGCTGGATTCAGGAGACTCACAGGCTTTGTAAAAGGCATGGGGGCATCATTAGGAGAGGATGAAGTATTGAAGCTGTGTCTTTGCCCTGATTGGTAAATGAGGCAACTGATCTGAAGGACACTTATTCTGCAGGGTATGATTTCTCCCTCTCTTGTTTCCAAGCATTCTAAAGTAAGGAAATAGTCTATTTTGGCTGATGCTGAATGGTGTAAGAGCTGGCTTCATCTCAGCTCTGTGCAACAAGTCCGATCTGTGTGCTTGTTGGCTCTTGGCAGAAGGAACCCTCTCCATTAGGAAGTGTCCATCATCAATGACTGCTTGCAGTCTGTCACTGCCTTTTAAGAGGCTCATATGAGGAGAATCAATGCATACCCATCTTTTTATTCAATTTGGATCACTGCAAGAATTGTTACTGTGGCTGTTTGGTTTGAAAAGCTGCCTGTAATATATTCTCTACAGCAATGGCAAACATGAAAATATTACTGTCAGACTGAACAGAGCAGGTCGAGTCATTCGCAGCAGGCACAGCAGCTGACAGATTGACTTTCTGTGATGATCTTAGTCCTATAAACCTCTAGCCACTTGAGAATAGATCTTCTTTATGTTTGCATCTTTATTCATAGCACACATTTGCTATCCTTCCTATATAATCATATGAAGTTTTTTACAGAATTTCTTTTTTCCCTTTTGTTACTTGCAGTTGGATTAATGTTTTATATAAATCCTAGAAGGCCTGAAATTCAATTGGATTTAATTACAACAAAATAGAAATAAGTCTTGATATAAACAGGTAAATAAAGTACCAGCATCCTAGTGGAAACCAGGTGCTCTCCCTGGACTACTGAAGCATGGAGGATGGTTTGAGTTCCAGGCTGGTGTTCTGCCAGTTGTGTCTAAAGCCAAGACTACCCACAACTGGTTTTCCTCCCACCCCTTTATAAAGAGAGGTTCACTATCTCTTTTTCACATCTACATGCCTCACTCCAAACCTTTAATTAAGGGAAGGATACAAGAGATTGTTAAACTTCACTGCTTCAGACTTGCCTCTTTGGCTCCACTGATTCATCATATTAGTGAGACTTGCTTATAGAGCACATAACTCGGAGCCCAGCTTTTTGTGCAATTAGCTAAGCAGACTGACCTCTGTCATCACAAAGGGATGAAAATGACCTTTGAAATAGTGGGGCAGTTTCATAGTTACTTATGGCCATGCTGAGGTGGCTACTCCACGCTGCAGGGAACAGGGACAAAATGTGACTCTCCCTTTGCTGAACAGGGCAGGCTAAGGGACCATCTCCACTAACTCCTGCTTGGTAGGAAATTTGTTGCCTGTGAACCAGATGGTGCTCAGAATTGCAGAATGGCAAAAAAGAAATCTGAAAAGTGAAACCTCTACTGATTTATTTGGGCCTCTGTGCAAAAAAGTTTCTATGGGGCCTATAAGAAGATGACAGAACTTCAAGTCTATCACCGAGACAAACATCTGTAGGCAAGTAGCAGCCAAAGCTAATTTCTAGACTGACACCAAAACGGTCTCCCTCCATCAAGCCAATCTATTTTTATGCTATTCACTTCTGAAGCCAAAAAAGGCAAGATAAGCAAATGATATTGCAGCCTGGTAAGTAAGTGTTAGTTACCAGCTAAACATACAAAAATTTAGTAGAGCTTCACAACACAGAAGTATGTGCATGCAACAACTATGATGTGATTTCAATGTCATTAAATCAAGAAAAGGGAGACTGCGTTTGAATTATAGCAATGAGAGATGTGTCCAAACAGCTTAGCTTGGACCAAAAGTCACACACTAACTGAGGTGAAACTACTTCCCAGAGAACCAGCATAAGGACATGTAAGCAGTACTATCAGGTATCTTGTTTTTTTTTCTAGTCAGTCCCGACAACACTTCAAGCTGGAAGAGTCTACAGGGATAGAATTTTCCTATGGTATAGAGTGTCAGGCAGGGGTCCATCCACAGAAATGCTAGTTTTTAGTTTGCAAAAATTATTTAGGACAAGAATCAGTTCTTCCTCTTTATTTTGAGCTGACACCAAACCAGACAAGTCAATACTGGCAAGGAAATTAAAAGTCAAAAAAGTCCTGTTTTTTTTCCCCTCTGTTCAAATGATCTTTGTAGTAAATATTATTGCTACTTCTGCACATTTTTAGTCTGATTGTGGTCAGAGTGAATAATACTCTCAAAGATGAAATGAAAACACGAGGGTTATTTTGTTCTCAGGCCTGAGTGATAACTTTCCTTTTTTCCTATGGCATTGCCATGAGATAAAAAACACAAAAATCAAACTGACAACATACCAAACTATTGTCTATGAAACACATTAGGTTGATCAAACCATTATTCTGCCACAGGCAGTGTGCCTGTGTGAAATGCTAGAAATCTCATGACACTTCAATGCAAAGAAGGACAACTCATTCAACTACTCATCAAACATGCATTATACAAGTGGGAAAGCTTTACCTTGTCTAGTAGAGATCCATTGTTAGAGGTAATAATGTTCTTGATGGAAAATTATTTCACTCTGGTACCTGTAAATGTGTAGAATCCTTGGAGAAGTGGTAAGAGAACAATCAGAAAAAGGTAAAAACCATAGGTTGAGATACGAAGAGTTAAAAATTGAAATAAAGTAAAATGCAATAATAATAACAAAACTATCAATGATTACAATAATACAAAAAAAGAGAGAGAGGCGTAAACCTCAAGAAACACAGGTGATGCACAGTACAATTGCTCACCAGCTGGTGACCAATACCCAGCTCATCCCTGAACAGTGCCTGGCTCCTCCCAGCCAACTCCCCCCAGTTTATATACTGGGCATGACGTGCTGTGGTATGGAATACCCCTTTGGCTAGTTTGGGTCAGGTGTCCTGTCTCTGCTTCCTTCCAGCTTCCCATGCCCCTCCTCACTGGCAGAGCATGAGAGACTGGAAATTTCTTGAATAGAGTAAGCATTACTTAGAAACAACTAAAACATTGCTGTGTTATCAACATTATTCTCAGACTAAATCAAAAACATAGCACTGTGCACGCTACTAAGAAGAAATTAACTCTCTCCCAGCTCAAACCAGGACAACTATTTCCAAATATTTTCTTATCCTGTTTGTGTTTAACTTAGGACACTACATTTATTGTCTAAGATTGGTTCACGTCAGGAGATCTGAAGTAGCAGTCTTCTGACCTTGGAGGAGAGGCAGACACACAGAGCCATTACTTTACCTAACAGCTTTTGACTTTTGGAAACCCTTTGGTATACAGCTAGGTGGGGATCACTGCTGAACCCCCTGGTGTTTTTACAAACACACCAATTCCAGTAGCTACTCTTTTACTGTCAGTTATTCTAAGCTTTGCTGTTGGTATTCAAGGGATGGTTAGTAAGCCTCCCGTGTTCAAGATAGCCTTTTTGTCAACGCAAAAACCGCGTAACATATATTTCTTTCCTCTGCAAGACTGACACTTATAAAGACTTCACAATTTAGTTCAGAACCATTCCGTTTAGTGGGCTGATGATTTAAGCCTTCCATAGTGGATGAATCATAAATGCTGAACCTATCTCAGTTTTAGTTTTACTGTTGTGATAGGCATCTGCATGGAACAATCTATAAATAAAAGAATCCAAGCAACTATACATCATAAATGTTTATTTGCTAATTTATATTTCCCTATCTATCAGACAGACCTGTGACTGAAGCTGAAAAATATACTTGTGATAAACCCTCCTAACAGCTGCAAAATGAGCAATGGGGACATCTTGCGTTCTTTATTAATTTAGAGGTAGCAGGAAAGTGGGACTGAGTTGCTTAAAACTGTGCCCCAGCAGCTTTTCAGAACATGAGCTAGACAGCTGTGCTCATCTTTTCTGGAGACAAAACAAAGATGACTTTTGATACCAGTGTAACTTCTTTTTCAGCTAACAAGCTGTCCCTCTAACTCAAGAATTGGCCTCAGTGGTCACTGTCTGTAATCCCACATCAGTTCTGCGCTAGCAGCTATGTGGCAGGAAAAGGAACAGAAAGGCTGCAAGAGGTTGGTGGCCCTGCCAGGCTGCCTGTCTGGGGAAAGCACTTCACAGCTGTTCATAATAACGCTGAACTCTTGAATTACTGTGATTTTCCAGGAAAAAGTGAATCCTTGGTGGAAATGCATTGATCTAACAGGAGGGGCACAAACCCCCGTTGTTATGTGAGCAGCTGATACCATATAATCTTTCATGCTGGAGCCTTCTGAGGAAAAAGCAGCAAATATTTCATTCATTGCTCTCAGTTTCTACTTTTTGCTGCTGTGTATTTTTAACAGCATTAATTATTGTTTGGCACTTGTACTTGAAGTGTTCTCTATGAGTCAGGCTAAAAGTTAATGCACACTAAATAACAATACAGAGGCAGCCAATTAGTAAAAATGCATCAAAGCACTGTGTAATGCAGCCATACTAGCAGCTGATAGAGGACCTTTGATGTAATTACTGGGGCTAAGATGTCAAATGATTGAACAAACCAGCAAATCAATGAACTGTGCATACACAGACTATTAAAATCTAGAGCAGCAAGGGATCTTAAGGGTATCAGTCAACACATTTCTGTGCAGTGAGTCATTTTTGGCAAAAGTTTGTGGGGAGGTTTTGGAACCACCTCTGTTGTTGGTTTTAAGAACAAAGCAAGGCAATCTATGCCAATGCTTACTCACCCAAACCATGAGAATTTTCCCAACATCTAATTTAAATCTACCTTCCTCAAATTTAGGCTCCTTGTGTCTTCTGTTAGCCTCAGTCAACATGAAGATCAGGCTGTTCTATTCTTTATGCTGCAGCCTTTCACAGACTCCACATACAAGCATATGTTTCACAGGGTCACTGATCTTAAAGCTCCAACAGTGAGTGGCAGCAGGTCCGAATATGGTCTGCACCATTTCCAGGGGTGTAAACAGCTTGTTAAACTCTGAGGGCCAATGTATGTTTGCATATTCTAGCTCTGCTACTTAAACTGAGATAGAGGCTCTCATTTATCTCATCGAAGAGGCTGCTAATATGCAGGATTGGTGCCATTGCCTATTGGTCTTATATATCACTGAAGTTGGAAATACATACTTAATTCTCTCCTTTAATGTAAGCACAAATAACTAACCCTTGCTTTAGCTAAAGCCTGAGCACAGATTTCACTTGCATATTGTAAGAATATTGATATTTTATTTCTTTGTTTTTTGTTGTGTTTTTTTGTTGTTGTTGTTGTTGTTTGGTGTATTTAAATCATATACTTAGGAAAAAAGAAACAAAACAAACCCAAAACAAACCAAAAATACATAAGCAGAACTTATATTCAACCTTGGGAAAAAATCTAAATGAGGCAAAAAGCCCCCAGACCGGACTTTTAAAGTTTGAGATATTGTCCCAACAGCAGAGAAATTACAGAGGTTGTTGCAAGAGGGAAGTTTTTGAAAGTTTCCTGTTTGCTTTGTTTTCTAGCTTAGAGTCCTGAAACTAAAGTCATTGCTGACCTCTAACTGCGATATTACAAAGTGAAAATGAGGACATTCTGATGGGAAAATGTAGCTGTGTGTGTCATTGTGTGAAAATCATTAATACTGGTGCCCTCAAATAATTAACTAGTCATGAAATTTTCAGAGACTTAAAGAGAAAACCAGCTATTTAATTTCACTGCTTCTCTGTGATGTACAAGTTGTACATTTAAAATGAGTGTTCGGTTCACTGGGGAATCTCAAACTGGTGGTGCCCTCAGAAATAGCTATAGCAGGCTGAATGAAGCCTCAGTGCTTTCAATACATGGCACACAGCAGGAGGTGAGGAGGATAACACAAACAGCACGGTTACAACAGCCTCCTTTCCTGTGTACACATCTCCTTATCTATACCATCTATTAGCAGACATCACATGGGAACCAGAAGCTAAACAGAAACGCCTTACAAGATTTCAGAGCTGTTTCCATCAAAAAGAAGGTAGCTCAAAAACATGCAATACACAACAGGCAAAAAAGCAAGGTGCTGAAAATCTCTGGAGTGAAAAAAATTGTTCTGTGAGGTAGGGTAGAGATCTGAGTATTTTGCAGGTCTGTAACAGTGATGGCAGACTTCTCTCAGGAACTCATCTTTAAGGTGTAGGAGAAGTACTTCTGAAGACTGAAACTAAACAAAAAGCATTAAACCCTTTCTTCAGTGAAAAGTCTTTCTCAGGGTTCAAACTTTAATAGCCTCACAGATCCAGCTTGGCAATAAAAGAAATACATGGGTAATGTCCTCAAACGGCCTACCTGCAGTTCAGGGACGCTACCTGTGGACGTCTGTGGCTTCTTATGCGGCTGCTGCAGCACGTCCTAGAGAGCGCTGGGCTGGGGCGTGTTACCCTGGGCCCCCTTCCCCCTTGCCTGCTGCAAGGTGGTTAAAGGTAAACCCCAAAACTTCTGCTCTGAAAAGAGGTTTTTCCACATCAAATCCACTTGGCAAACATCTATCTGTAACACTGTACTTACTACCCTGAAGCCTCTATTCCCAGTTATTTCACATGAACAATGGCGGAAGTCACTTGCATGATATCCAAGCAGACAAGTTTACTGAACTAAACTAATTAATCTTATCTTATTGCTGTTTACAGCTATTTTTAAATAGGGAGTGACTGATCCCAAAGAGCCCATTATAGTTCCTCTGTATGGAGCACTTTATACAGATATGTTATACATTTATCAGAGCTGCTTTTGTTTCTTAAAATAGTGTTGTGAAGCTTCTCCATTTCATTCATAACATATTATTTTCCACTTCTTGCTGTCAATATCGAGTTCACATTATGCTCCCCCTGGATCTCATTTTCCTTTAGTTTTAACAACATTGATACCACCCATGTGTGCCTCCTATTTCTGGCGCATTATTCAAATTTTGCCACTAGGTGTCATCAAAACGCACACCAGCACCTCGGCTCTTCACTTTCTGAAAGATTTCGGAATTCTAGGAGGAAAAAAAGAGAAATTCTCATTACCTGCCAATAAATTAACACAGTAGTAAAGGGGCCACACTTCTGATTCCCCCCATGTCTTTATCTGATTAACTAGACTTTTGCATTAAAGCAATAAGATGCAAACAGCACGCTCCAAACGTTTGCGCTGCAGGTGGTTGACATCAGTGTACCTTTGGTTTCATTCAGAGTTATTCTAAAGTCTGCCTGGATTTACAGGGCTCATCACCATGCCTAGGAAAAGTCTTTTGCTTTGTGTCAGGCCTTCCTGGCTTTTCAGAGCTCCCAAATACACAACACCTACGAGATGAAAAACAAACATGAATTGAAGAGGCATCAGATAACACATTTATTCCAGGATTTCACTTAAAAAAAACATTTAAATCCCCTCCTCTCCATCCCTCTAGTCAGTGTATAGTGAAGCAATTTATTTTTCAAGGAAAAGGAGCTCTTCATCTTTGTTCTCCATTGGTCCTTCCCCAGATTTTTACTTTTTCAACAAAAATGGTAATTGCTACCTATCACAACCTAACTGCCCATTTCTGTATGCTGCCACTTGTTCAGCTCTCCATTTCTACATCATTTATGGCACAGGGGATTTCTTCTTTTTAAATCACCTGAACCACAAGCTTGAATAAATTACAGGCATTCACCGTGGCTATTAATCAGATCCCTGATACAAAAGCAATATCCTTCGAGTGCAGACATAAACTTGCCTTGAATTCACATAGACCAGGCACTGCAGGACTTGCTGTGTGCATGGGGGCAAAGTAAACTAGCCAAAGGTATGCCAAAGTGGCACAACCACCAGATGCCAGCCACGGCCGGGCAGTGCCTGTGGGTCAGCTGTGGTGGTGGCCTTATCGGCTGCACTGCATCCTGCAGCATCCTGCAGCCACTTGCTGCCAGCTCTGCCAAGCTGGTTTCAGTTTGTCTGGCACTGGCCAGGTGATTCACAATAGCCAAACACAGGCAGAGATTCACCGTTTCATTTTCTTAAACATCATCTATTAGCAAATTACAGAGAGCATGTTGCAGTAACAAAGACCAGTGGCACCAAAGGTTCTAGTATCTTTCAGAAAAGCAAATCAGCGTCAATGCACAAATAAATGACACATTTCCAGGTTTGTTAGTTTGCTTCACCTCACACAAGCCAAAACATTTTCATTAATTCGTCATTCCTGCAAGGTGTAGGTTTTGGATTTTTACATTTTGAGGTGGATTAGCAGGACTGGATTCTAACCAACGCCTTTTAGTTTAGCTGACTTCTTGGCTGAGCCAGCGCAGGACCCTGCTTCCTTCTGGGATCCAAGGGAAACAACCCATGTCATCATTTGCAGTTATTCGTATGTGGGGCAGGTAGCAGTTCCTCCTTCGCTCACTCAATCTCTTCAGGGGTAGAAAGAAAACTGATTAAACAAGGATAAGGAGAATCTGTCTAGAAATTCTCTACTTCTTCCTGCATCTGTGATATCCAGAATCGGTACAGAGGAGGGAAGCGTGACAGGGAGAAAGAATCATGGGTCAGTTTCAAGTATGTACAGAAGTCTGGGAAATTCTGGCCTATGCCTTTGTCTTGTGTGAGATGGCTACTTCCATGAAACTCAGGATTCCACAAACTGAATTTACTTTTAAATATAACCCCTAGATTTCTCACAGGACAAGTTATTTTTAATATCCCATCTATTTGACCTAGATTTGGTAGACTGTGAAGTGCAACATTTAAATTAAATTTCTAAAGAAAAAATAATTAAATTCAAAAAATCAATCACAGGGCAATTTCACATTCAGTTCATTTAAGGTCAGGGTGTTGCTGTCTCAGAGAACATAAGTTATGCTAGTTTAAGTTTTCTTAATGGACCAAGTTCAGAAGTAATGTGAAATTAGGCATAATTACATACTGGTTAATGAGTCTAAATTTGCATGTAGCATACATATTGAGAGGTACGCACCCATTTACATCCGCTTTGGCTTGCATATTAGTTGGACCCAAGAAAACAAGGGGCAGGAATTGCCACCGGGGGTTTGGGATGGTTCAAAAGGCCATAGCTGAAGTGGACAAGTACCTGCTTCCTTCCTGCACAGGCAGGCACACAAGGCCAGGACTTGGCAGGGAGATCACAGGTTGCTTCCCAAGGGTATTTTTGCTGCTACACAAGAGTCGCTGTGTTAGATGTGACTGTGCTGTGGGTGACTGACCTTTGCAATCCACATAGTACCATTTCAGTGGTTCTGCATCTTTCTAGTAGGCTTTAGGGAAAAAGCTTAATCCAGGGTGAATACCAGCATGATCAACTGCTTCAAATTTTAGTCCTCTTCAGTCATCAACTCTGAGTTACGTTTTGAAGTTATGTAGAAAAATCTATAATAACCCAGTGATAGAGGTTCTTTAGTCTCACATCTAATTGATTCTCCAGCTGGAGGTGCTTTGCACTTCCACCTATTTTTTCAAACTGCAATAATTTCATTCAGCAGGGCATTTTCAACAGAACTTTGTAGTACTATGAAGTTAAAGATTTTCTAAACACATATATGCATCTCCATTGTGCAGAGATCTTAACCCTGCATAGTTTGTTTCTAATACAAAGACTTAAATTCCATATTTAATGATTTATATCTTTGAGGCTTTTTTCCTTTTCTGTTTATGGGCTGTGATTAATTAAGTATAAAAGTATTCCCCTATAAAAAAAGATCACTGGTACTTTTATTATAGCAATGATAAATGTCAGTAAATGTTACATTTTTAATGTGTCTTTGCATGAAGTAAAGTTTTATTAGATAGTATATTTTTTAAATGTCTTGTTAGTTTCTGTGGCAAACATTTTATTAACTTGTAACAGTAAAATCTGAAGTAATCTTATTACTTTGGGAAAGTAATTTGAAAAATACTTTAGAAAAGTACTTTAAAAGTACTTTTTATTTTAATGATTTCTGTTTAATCTGTGTTTTTAGGGAAGCAGTGTTGGTACAGCTGGCTTTCCTAATAAAATCATTCTTTGAGAGTGAAGCATATGTGACATACTTTAAACAGGGCCTTGGTAGACTCAGCTTTACAGACATGCAGAACTTCTGCAACTTAAAGCTGCAGAAAAAGAAAGCTATTTGTATGTTTAACTTTACTCAGAATAACAGCAGCTGGTCTTAAGACAATCTATCTATCTGCATTACTTTCTTTACACTGAGATGCAGTGTGAATTAAATATCATTAGTGCCAATGCGACTGATAGCCAAAAGATTTATACTTTTATTCCTAAAGTTTTGCATGTCAAGTTATCATAAGCATCATAAAGAATCACAGATTGCTACTCTTTATCTGCATATCAAGTCAGAATTCCTAATGTAAAGACCCATGTTTTTCTTTTCAACATGTATGCCTATGGGAGGAGCACAGCTCGTGAGACAGCTGCGGTGGGGTTGACTACACGGAGATTCCTGCAAGGTATCTGTTCAACAAAGGCTTACAGATTTTAGGGGTGAGGTTCTTTCATGTTTATTTCTTTCCTGTTTCCTTTGTTTCTGGGTTAGTGAAGAAAATCAAAGCTCTGAGATGAAACTCCTTTATGAAGAAGTTCTGTGACACTTTTGTCCACTGTATTTTTCCTTCAGTGGGAGACCAAGCAGAAGAGAGAAGGCCATGTCAGAACATGGTATTGAGCTGTGTACCTCAGTCACTAGGCTTCTTGTCTCAGCCAAGGCTGTATCTCCAAGTGCAGGCAATGTGCAGATCGCTAAAAGTATGACAGGAATCTTTGAAAATACAACTAATCACTATTCAAATTGTAGCTAGTTAAAAAGCTTGAAGAGTACTTAAAAGTTAGCTGTATCTTCAGAATATGAAAGATTCTCTTTAGTACATTAAAATACATTTTATAAAAAGGAAAACCAACATGCATGATCAATACTAAGTTCTCAGGCAACAGTAAATCAACTTTCTTTTTTCTTTTTCTTCCTTCTTTTTTAAAAGTCAACCTGAAAGCTTCTTAGCAGACTGAATTATTTCTCTTATAAACCTACCTGCAGCAGTTTCAGGTGTGACAAGCTCTTCTGAGCTTTCCTTAGGGTCCATTGTATGGACTTAGTATGAAGAATCTGTGGGAACTTCAGAAACAGTTGGCATTGGCTCTCAATTCCTTCACGATGCGTACAAAGAGATTTCTTTGGAGGTACATAATTAACCTCTATAATTTCAATCAGTGTGAGAAGAAATGCATTTCTGCTGGGGAGTGGTGGTGTTAATTTTTTGGCTTCTTTATCGTCTAAAGAGGCTCTGGTCAGAGTCTGCTTATATCAAAATTTAACTCTGAAATACAGCAGAAGCATTTTGTTTGTTTACTCATTTTATTGTGGCTAGAAATAAGAAAAGCCTTCCTAGCAAATAGGGGAAAAAATATCCCTCCACCAGTACCATTTTCAGACTGAATGTCATGTGTTCCTAACAGTAAACAGAAATAAGAAAATTAGTCAGACTGGTTCATGGTTATGAGATGTGTCAGATACAAATAACTTCTAAAATTAGTTTTTTCTCTTTACAATACCTGCAGATACTTCCTAGAGAACAGCTTATAAATGGCTCTAGGTCTTCTACCATGACAAGGCAGCCCTGTCTATGGACTGGCTGCGAAGTCACAAGCTACAGAATAAGTGCCATGGATCAGAGAAGCCAAGCATTCAAGATTTCCAAAAGTTATGGCGAGGGCACTCGCCTGGTTGAAGAGAATGGCATCACCTCTTCCTCCTTGCTGTTATAAGGCAAAGAAAAGAACTGAGGAGTGATCTCCATTTTACTTTCTTAGCTCTTTCTTTTAATAATAGATAATGGGTGAGAGGCTAATTTTCCATCAGCACAGGGGCCTGGCAGCCTGTTTCACACACTGCTTTAATTCAGTCCTGGAAGAACTGACCATGTTTTCCCCTTTTGAAAGAACCACCAGCTCATTTTAAGATCCTGGTGTTTCTTTTCATCAGCAGTATAAAAACTCCCTTTGTCTCAACTGTGTGTTAAAGAGACACAGAATTGAAAATTTTCTTATTTGAAGTGAAACTAGAAAGCAAGTGGGTGATCTGTCGAAATGCATCGTTGTGTGCACTTCTTGTTGAGAGTATGGAGCCAAGCTTTGAGAAAAGGTGGGAACAATCTCTGCTATCAGCCTTCCAAATACTAAGCAAAAAAAGTCTGATGATTTTCAGCTTCTCTGTTATGATGAGAAAAGAAAATTCCTTTGACAATGTGGTGAAATATATTTCTGAAATGAAGGGGGATGATTGTAGTTTTTTTGATTTGTATGTTCTTAAAATAAACCTGATTTGCTATCTAGAGACCATTTTTATTGACCTTATTCTCTGAAAACCTCTATGTGTATTTTAGAAGAACCAGGTGCTCTAAGATGTGATCAAGGCAGGAATGTATTTTTCACACGGGATGTTTCAAAGGATGTCTTGTCATGTCAGTACAGTTTTGAGAGGATTGCTGTTTGTAAAGCAGATATGCTATATTTAAATTCTGTACAGTAGCTACTTCAATGTCATTCCTCTTTGATACATTGAAGAATATGAGCAGTTACCTCATTCAAACATTGCTATGAGTCCACTTGGTGTATTAGCAGTGGAAGACACCCAAGCAACATCATGTAATTTAAGACTCATGAACAGGTTTCAAATCAGAATAAGAACATGAGGCAAAAAAGCAGAGGTATTTCTTTTTTGTACTCATACTAGTATATTAAGAAGCCAGTTTGTCAGTGATCTCAAGTTCTCTATCATTGCCTCCTGAGAAACAAAATGAAATAGCATTTTCTTCCTTATGCCAAGGTCAAATAATACCAATGAATCAGGATGAGAGACTTCCTTTCTCTCTCATGCCAAGAAGAAAATCTATTTTGGTGCTCATGAACATTTTAACTGGAATATTGGAAATATCTGACAAGTTCTATTAGTCTTAAAGTCTACCTTCATCGTCAATCTTCATCATTATTACAGAAGTATGGAGTTGAATGTCTACTTTAGAGCAAACACATGCAATGAGCATATGAATAGAAAGAAAAAACCTTAATCATACAAGTTTCTTCATTATTCTCTGGTAGTTCCTTGACTTGGAACATTTAACAACTCTGGAGATGTTGACAGTAAATGCAAATGTGCCTTGTGGAAAATGAATAGAATTTCTGAACTTACTGCACATCAGAGCTTTTTCAAACCACAGACTGAAATTGGCAGTTAAAATTGTAGTCCTAGGGAAAAAAAAACACCAAAAACAGTCCAACAGAAAAAAAAGGAAAAAAAAAAAGAGAGGGTTTTAGTGTGCAAATATATTTTATAGGTGGTCAAGCCATGGTGCACAGAGAGATGCCAGTAGAATGAGTTAGAGTGGCCAAGCGAAGTTCCTGGCACCAAGTAGAGTGCTTTCCTCAGTGGCCCACTTTGTAAGATCTGTCAAGCATCTATCATACAACTTTTCAGTAAAAGTCTTTAGTTATATATTCTTTCAGTGACAACAAAAGTTCATTTCAAATTACAACTGAATTCTTTCTCACTCACAATGTAAACCGATAATTGGCAGCCTGAAAACACACCTTCAAAAACATGTTTTCCTCTTTAAACGCCTGTGAGTGCATTGTACCTCTTAGAAACTCACACACCATCCCAGCGAAGTGAGAGCTCCCTCTCCTCTCCCAGCCCAGCTTGCCCACTCTCATCTTGCTGCCTCGTGTCTGTACGGGTGGAGCATCCTCCTGGCACACCACAGGCAGTTGCTACAAGGCACAGATTTGAATATAAAATATCTCAAATTTCATTAATTCCTTTTATAAATAGTTGTAAATAAGAGCAGGCAACATATGTAAGGAGCTAAGTATTTTCAGGAAGAGGACAAAACAGTTTAATGTTGCTTTTTTTCCCATGATAGGGGACTGCAGAGGATGCCAGCTCCGATGATTTGGAAGGCACCATAGCATTCAGTTCCAGAGAGGGAACAGCAGGTTATAACTTTTAAAATAAACTTTTGCATTTGAAATGTGGATGTAATTCTTATCACCCTCCACATCTGAACAGTTTTGGTGCCTTTACTACAACTAATCAGTGTTTTCTGCACTAAATCATTTACAGAGAGCCGATTTTTGATCCTGGTGTCAGGTCTGGCACCACAAAGGGTTCAGGTGATAGAAAGTGTCTGTGGTTGCCTGGTCCAAAAACCCTTATGTATTCCAAAGATGGGTAGCAGAGGAGGGGGAGAACGTAACTGGAGTCTGTTTAGTATCAGCAAGGAACTGGAGTCTGGGATTTATCTTGGTAGCTGTCACTGTTAAAAAGCATTCACTAATGAAGTCTAAACTGGTATCAGCTAGATACTGTGCTCTTCTTCCCATCTCCCTTTTTGGGGGCTGCGTAATTCATCAGCAAACACTCGCTTGTGAAAGTCACAGGTAAATCTCATACTGGAGGGCTTTTCTACGTGAACTCTGATTGCCTTTCCACTAGGGGAGGAAGTCAGGTAGCCAAGACACAGGAGGTGCATCTCTGCTCCTGGGAAGGAGTGAGGCACAGACTCCAGGCACTCTGGAGGATTAACTTTTCAAGATGTGAAAGGGGATTACTGTAGCCCTGGACTCAGGGGCAGATAGACAACAGGAGACAGATCTCTTGTCCCTCTGCATGTCAGATATTCAGCAGGAAAGGAAATTAAAACCCAGCACACATGAGAAGGCATGCGTGTGCCATCCTGTACTGTAGCTACACTGCAAACAGTGCTATGCTGCAGGGTGTATGGCAGAGCAGGAGCACACCTCCATGCGATCCCATCAGGACTTACACAGCCAAGAAAAACCAATGATGGGGCCAGTGTACTTGGTCTTATATAAACCAAATCCCCACTATTTCTTTTGCCCTGTTTGGCAATGGGTAGGCTCACACTATTTGACCATGAGAGCCTCAGAGCAGCTCCAGTGAAGTCAGGCAGTGAAGATCCATTTTTCATTCAGTCTTTGCAGAAAACATTAGAGAACATTTTAAAATTCAAATTGCATGTGAAAGCCTGATTTGGCACAGTTGAACATGAAAATTAATTTTGAATGAAGCTACCACCTGCCTTCCTGAGGAGATAATATAGCCTGAAAAGGAAGTGTTTGCAGGCATCACTGACCTTCTAAGGCAAGCATCAGATCTGCCAGAAAATGTGCTTAGCACCGTCAAGGCTGACAGAGCTTAGACAGATAAAATGAAAAGGGTCATGGTTATGTTGTCCCCTACTCCTAAGCTTTCTTATGTGCTAAAATCTGGCATCACAAAATCTCCTGACAGTTTTACTCTCCCTGCAGGTGTTGTGGTGGTGTTTTGTTTTTTTGGGGGAAGGCTGGGAGGTGGATTTTTTCTGCTGTAAGTGATCTTCAGGGAAGATACTGAGGGTGGACTGTGTAATGACTTCATAGTTCAGGGGCCTGCTTTCAAAAGTTCAAGGGCAGAATGGAAAAACCTCACCAACACTTGCTGGGAAATGAAAGCAGACCTCTCAGGAGATGGAGGAGGGAGCTGACATCCTGATGTGCTATGAGAACTGATACTTAAGAGGCTGATAGAGGGCAGGAGAAACAAGTGGCATAGTTTGATGTGGTCAAGGAAGGAGTTAGAGAGAGGATCAAAGAGTCAGCTGATATAATCAGAAGGCAAGGCAGGACGATGCTGCAATAGATTTAGATATAGGATGGCATGATCTTGGCTGGCAGAAATCAACCTTGAACAGTGCAAAAAACCTTCCTCTTGCAACCTGAGGAGAGGAAGTGTCTAAATGGAAAGGTAACTTGGGTGGATGGCTGTGCGGAGAAGGCTTAACCAAAAATGACATTTTCTTATGAGAGGGAAACCTCCTGAAGGAAACACAAAATGGGACCTGAGGAAACAAAATGCAAATTTCCCTAGTTAGATCAGAGCCATATTTGGGTCTGGAGTGCCAGAGAGGCTGCTCATTGCCTGAAGTGTCTTGAAGGCTGTGGCTCAAATTTAGTACTCTGACAGCACCAAATGGCTGCTGCGCGTGTTGGGCATTTAAATCTGCTGAAATTACATCGTACATCTAAAGTGTAAACCCCAGTCTTTGAATAAGAAGTTTGTGTGCCATGGCTGTTCCTAGCCTTGGAAAAAGCTCACAGTAGCTAACACCTCCGAACGAATGTGGTTTTCATCACCCTTACAGCCAAATGCTTTCATTTTAAGACTGAAACATGTTGGTCCATTTCCTGATGCCACCTGCTTCACAGGCCTAGATGCGGCCATCCTGGCGCTTGTGCTGGCTGCACTTTGTGGCTGTGAGTCTGGCTGTACCTATTCCTGCTCTCCTCAGTCCATCTGATGGGGCAGGCATCCTTTTCCTTCAAGGTGCCTAGGTCTTTTGTGCAAGAGGAAGCTGTCCACTGTTTCTAGGTGGTTCCTGAACTAAGAAAACCACTGCAGAAGCCTACACCTACCCGGTCTCCTGTAAAGTGACTGTCCTGATTCTGTCTCTGCATACGTATTAAAAACTCTTATGTTGATATAATATGTTTTATTACTCTTTTCTTCAGTCCCACCTAAGTCCTTAGCATCCCAGCCTCTTTACATCTCATGGAATTGCATCAAATAGTGGAGGCACTCAAAATCTTTTTAACAGTCAGTGAAAAATCGTTGCCAAAGTGTAAATTCTACCTTTCAGTTTTGTTCTATTTTCATCTGGCTTGCATAATAAAATCACAAGATTTTGCCTACCTTTATTTCAAGGAGGAGAAAAGAGACATTTTTGTTTGTACAGTTATATAGATCTGATTTTTTTTTTTCCAGAGAGAAAAATTTTGGGTAATGGATTTATGTCTGACAGCACATCAATGTTCTGAGGATTTTGCCAGCCAGTTCTCCAGATGCAGAAATCTACCTTCGCTTTACCTAACCCTGCTTCTGAGACAGCAGGTACCATTTTCTCAGTCAGCATCTTACCTGTATGACCCAGTGGATGTTCATCAGATTCAGGCCGCAGTCACCTTATTGTCTGTTGCACTGGGTATTTTTTTCCTATTATAATCCACTCTCTTGCTGCTGCTTGACTATATAACCAACACTTCCCTTACACTAACCATAATGCTTGCCTAAAAAATATGACCAATTTTTGTATTGTATTGATCTTTCTTTTTAAGCATGATTGGGTACGGGAGAAATATGCAATTCAAACCCCAAAGTACCCATAGCTCCGAGACACATGTACACAGAGACACATGCAGAACAGGTTTCAGCTGTGGTTCCTGATGCACTAATGGAAGCTGCTTGGCAGGTCCTCTGGAGGTCACCTACTCCAGCCTCCTGCTCAAAGCATTCACAGTTGGATCAGGTTGCTCACCTGGGTCCACATAAGTTTCCCCAAGGGTGGATATTGCAAAAACCTTCCTGGGCAACCTGCTTCAGGGGCTTACCCACTTTTACAGTGAAACCTTTTTTTTCCTTATAGGAGCCAGAATGTTCTTTCCTGCAGCTCCTGGCTGTCTCCTCTCATCCTCTCATGGAGCTTCACTGAGAGACATCCATCTCTTTTCTCTGTGACCACAGGTCAGACAGTTGAGGACAGTGGCCACAACCGCCACAGCTTTCTCCAAGCTCAACCAACCCACCTCACTTTCCTGAATGCAACGTGCTTGTTCCCTAAACACCTTTATGGCCTTCTCCCAGACTTGCTCCAGTTTGACAAAATCTCTCTTGCATTGGAGGCCCCAGAGAGGACACATTATTCTGGGTGCAGCTTCGAAAGTGCTAAACAGAGGTGTTATGCTATGTCCCCTTACCTTGCTGGCCATGGTTGTGCTAACACAGCGCAGTATTCAGTTAAGTTCTGCTGCCACAAGGGCGCACTGCAGACTTGTGCTCAAGGTGTCCACCACAAAATTCGTGTTCCCAGCCCCAGCCGAGGTCTTTCCAGTAAAGCTACCTTCTGGTGAGGGGCCTGGTTTGCAAGATTGCACAAGGCAGCTTCCTACACGCAGAACTTGGCCTTTGTCTGAACCCCATGAGGATCCTGTCAAACCACATCCCAGGCTTGCTGCGCTCCCCCTGGATGATAGCTTTACCCTCCAGCACACCACCTGGAATAGCAGCACCCCTGGTTTCGTATTGAAACCTGCACACTTGCCAAGTGCTCTCCTTCCCACTGTACAGGTTGGTCAGTATGTTACATGTTGCTGACCCAAGGAACAGCACTCAGCTGGCTGTCACAGACTGCAAACAGTTGCCCAACACTTGCAGCTTGGTGGCCAAGCCACTCCTACAACCACACTGTAGCCACCCGCTCTGTCCATGCTACCCCCATTTGCCTGCAGGGATTCTTCACGGGATGTTATCAAAAGCCTTACTGAAGTCAACATAAAGGCATTCACTGCTCCCCCCCTTCTGCACAGACCAGAAAGTATACAGTCTGCTTAGGCATCATTTTGCCTTCTGTAAACTCATGTTGGCCAATCCCAATCACTTACTTGTTTTCACGTGCCTGGATCCCCTTTCATGACATTCCTGGAGACAGGCATAAAATTGTCCTTTTTGCAGTCACTCAGGACCTCCCACAGCTGCAGCCTTTCAAAGGCAACAGGCTCCATTTGGCCTCCTCCAATTCTGGGGCTTGGCAGGGCTTGGCTCTTGGCATTTAGCATCTAGCACAGTACTCTATCAATGCAAATAAATATGAATAGGAAAACCAAATAGAAACATTTCTAAATCAGTTTCTTTAATCCAAACCCACTATAACATATAAGAATTCTAGATGCTCAAAACCACATAGTTTTACCTGAAGTACTGGTCATTCCAATAAATACTGGAGGATGCTTAGGTTGTCACTTGAAACAAGAATGTTAAGAATAAAAAGGCTAAATAAAATATACTAGTCATAGTAGGAAAATCATCATGACCACTGAGACCAGAAGGTGACAGCTGTGGAGATTTACTGTCCAAGCAAGCATGAATAAATAGTACAGTACCTCACTTATTCAAGGTGACACATTCAAAAGATATACAGTGAGGTTCACTGGGTTATTGCCAGATGCATAAAGACAGTGAAATACTTCCTGCAAAGTTTAAAACAACCATGATCCTTATTTTTTAATTTTTTTTTTTTTTTTTTTAGTTTTGAGACAAACATGACAAATTCTTTTGCAAAATTTTTCTGAGCATAAAGTTCTTAGTCCAAGATTACATGGTAAGCTAGTAAAATAAGGTCATTGATTTTTAATGAAATCATCTCTTCCTTACAGGAAATGTTTATTAGTTTATCAGCAGAGGGACCCAGTGTAACATTATCATAGGAATTCAGGTGCTGATAGGGACAGGGCAATGTGCATGCTAGCTTGTGTCTTCTTCCTTATGCTATCTGACCACAATCAGAGGGAAAGATTTATTATTGTTTTGACCTGCAGAAATGAGAAGCACAAACACCAGTATCTGGCAGTGGTCACAAAAGATCTTATTTCTACTAGTTTCCTTAAAAGTATGTATCTGTGCAGACTACAGGACCACATCTTCTGTTTGATATCCTTTCTGAAAGGCTTCTGCAGCACAGGGACCATGATCTAGCCACAAGCACCTGTGAAAAGTTCCTGCTGATACATCTGTGTCCAGTCTGGATCCTTTTAACTCTGCTACAGAAAGATGACAGTGTCAAGTGATAATCCCTGACCAACACAAGTACCCCTTATGACTTTTGACTTCTTGCATAGGAGCAACTTGCAGCTCAGAGTGCAGCAAACAGACCTAGAATAACAGACATACAGGAGGATGTGATCCTGTTAACCTTATTACCTTAATGGTTTGCACATTCAATACATTTATTCAAAGTGGTAACTGCACTGCAAATATTGTATTTCGGTACTTGTTCTTTGCTATAACAAATTCATGAATTTCATAGCCAGCTGTCTGTAATGATATTACACCTCAGGAGCAAACATCCTAATGTATCAAAAAGTAGCAGATAGCCTTTGTGCAAGTATGATACAAATTTTCTGCCTTATATAGAGCTTGTTTCTAAAATGCAAGGTCCCAGCAGGCACGATGAAAGGGTTTGCCATTTATAATGTAATTGTCACTCCCGATGTTCAGTCGTGCATGTCATGGACCTAAGTTTGGTGGCAAGCAGAGTTACAGTACACAAAATCTAAAATAACACAGTAAAGAGTACAAAAGGTGTTGAATATGAAACTGAACACGAGTCTTCCCTGGCTTGCAATCATAGCCCTTTAGCTCCTTGTGCTTCACAGTTCCTCTCATTGCTGAATGACATGACACATTCTTTCACTCTTAGTGACCTACATACTTCTCCAGTGTAAGATGCTCTTTAAAATAATCAGGTGTCTGAGAAATCCACACACCCCTGGCTGGTCCCCTCCTTAGTACAGGTTTTCTGTATTCTTATATAGGAAAATTTTCTATTGCAGAAACTTGTAATTGCTTCCAATTTCTCATCACCGACAGTAAGCTATAAAAGCAGGTAAAATAGTGTTTTACAACACAGACAACTCTCATTTCCTGAAGAACCAATTAAAAGACACAGTTCTGTAAACCCATCTCATTTTGGACGAAAAACATGACTTACAAAATCAGACACAAATAGATGCACATGGAATAGTGTCTATTCATACCACCTTGTACTCTTCACAGTCTGCAGAATTAATACAACTGTACCTACTTCCCCAGAGAATGCTAAAAGGCTGACTCCATTACCTCCCCCTTGGCAGGTGACTTTCCAGAGAATTACCCTCTCACAGCACACTTGACTGCTCCACTGAATAGTGGGACTTGGGCAGAATTGCACTTGCATAAAATGGGCTCTAATATGTTGCAACTAGGAGGTATATGTTGGTCTGTAAATTCTCTACTATAAAATCCCTGGGATTTTTATTCCTCAGTCTTTGTGGATATGTAATGGCCCTGTTGGCTTTGTGTTAACCCTAACAGCCTTACAGATGTCTTTTTACTCTTGTACTCTTCACTTCTCACTTTGTATTAATGAAAAAAAAGAATTTTACAGAACAGATTAAACTTTTCAGCAGCAAGAACAGACAATTTCAAAGCTTCCCTGAACACCTGCCTTCATAGCCTGTTACATCAAGCAGCTGCCTATTTTGCCCACACTTCAGAGCAAGTCTTGGCACCGTTTTCAGTCTCAGGTATGCCCAGGCTGGTTTTAAAGTTAATCCTCAATCTCCATCAGAGATGGCATAACCATGTTGGAGCATTTGGGTGGTGCAAAAATAAAACCATAATCACCCACCTGGCTCTACTGCTCCTTCTTCTGAATCTCCAACGTAGTGAATGTTCACAGTCTTACTGCAAAAAGCACCAATAAAGGCTGTAACAGGATGTAGCAAGAAAAAGATGTTAAAACACAAGGGAAGTAAACACAAGTTCTGTAATTATGCTTTATTGCAACTCTAATGCTTTGTCTGCTCCTGAAGACTCCTGTAGCTAAATTTGTTTGTTCCAGCCTTCTCTTTTTTGTACTGGTTAATAAACACATGAAACATATATTTTTCTTATCATTTTATTGAAAAGGTACATTTAAAAAAATACACAGACATTTTACTATTATGGATTGCAGATAAAGATGCTGTAAAAGTTAATTCTATTTTTTTTTTCCTTTCTTCCACCTGTTGTCCCCAATATCACATAATGACTTCAGTATGAGTACTGCATATTGATATCACCTTTATAAAAGGGTTGGGAAAGTAAGAAGATAGGTGGGACATTACTGCAATATATTCAGTAAACAGAGAATACAGTCAATTATAAATATTTTATGTTCTGTACATTATTGCATTAGGGAGCCACAACATTATGCAGCATTGTTACAAAGAAAACTAGTTATAAATGAAGAAAAAGATATTTACGTAGAAATACATGGATCCATTCTCTTCTTGAACAATGCATGTGAGCTGTGGTAATGTGCAATTGAAAAGCTTTTTTTATCTTTAAACATTGCTTAGCAACACCAGTGAGGCAACAACAAAAATAAGTTAAATCAAAGTAGCAAACAAGTAGTAACCTTAACTATATGGTATATGGCTTTCTATTTTAATTTCTCTAAATAAAGTGTGACACAAAAGAAATAATCAAAAGCTTCAGCACTGCATTGCTTTCAAACATTTGCACAGAAACTAAAAATATTAAAATCAGACATGTGATACATCTTTAGTACTACACAAGATACACCAGTACTGGGACCTAGGACAGTACACAATCCCTGTCAACAAGAGCACACTGGGGAAAACAAAAACCCAAAACAAACAAAGGATGCAATGCATTTTTGAGATGTTATCCACAATCAGGCATTTGGTTCATCTACCTTTCTTTCCACATTAGGTTATACTCCATTGGTTTTCAGAGAAGTATTTACATAAGTGGGAGTTAGGAAGACCCTAGTTTTCAAGTCTGTCAGGAAAATATTTTATGTTCCTTGATTCCAAGGTGCATCATACACATTGAAAAAAATATTAATAAATGCATGAATCTTTAATGGTATAAATGTTATGAGCAATGAAGCTTTTAGCAAATCACTCTATCATGATTAAAACAAGAGAGAGAGAGACTGAGAGAGTTGTCAAGACTCCAAAACGCAGTACCGCCAGTGATGAGTTTTATGGTGTGGTTGGTTGAGGTGTCATGCAGGATGGCATTTCAAAAGAGAAAGACATTTTAAAATCTCAACCCCTTTCCTGTCTGTCTTTTACTCTTCTTACTGGCCATGTTATCTCTTCTTCACATCAATAAATTAGTATGGTGCAAAAAGTATGGAGGCAGGTGTTGCCCGGATGGGACCATGGCCTGGCCTGAGAAGAGCTGGTGGTATTGCAGGTGCCTGGAACAAGGAGGCAGAGGGACGCGGAGGAAGGGACAGAGCTGATGATACAGCTGCAGCCGCAGCAAGAGGAGATGAAAGGAAAGCGGGAGCCAGCGGCTTAATCATGTCCTTCTGGAATGCAAGTTTTGCCTGCAATAAAACACACAAAAACCCCAATGTAAATACAGCTCTCCTGCGCTGATTTTTACATGAAGGAAAAAATAAACACTGACAAAAGGCACACTGTGGTTTCTCACAGAAGCCTCATCTCAGCTGTTTAGAAATTTTACCCACATTGTCTTCTTACTCTCAGGGCAATTAAAGCAACTAAATCATGTATTTAAAGAAACACAAGTGTAGGGGCAGTCACACTGACATTTAGAAGGAAGCATCATTTGCAAGTGAACAATATTAAATTATGCAAATCATAACTGTGCAAGAAATTAAAAAAAAACATGATTAAAACTTCAGTGTCAAAAGTCAAAATTTCCACTTGCAAAAATGAACTGTAGTAAAGGAGGGTGGTTAAGATGGGAAACTAGTACCGGTCCAGTGAGCTTTTTACCTGCCAATGAAGAGCTGCACTTTGCAAAATAGAAGTATTTTTTAAGATGAATACCATAAAGAATTCTTTCTGAAAGAATTATTGCTGTTTATGATCTTGCTGGTGCTTGTGGTGAAAAAAAGCTAACCAGAAATATATATACTACAGTCTCACTGAAGATGATTTGCACCACAATCCCACATTTATGGGGGCAAAGATACTCGTGCCTTTCTTTTATTAATGGAGGTCTCTCCTTATGCAATACATTATAAAATGATGTACTACACAAGTGAAGAAGATTAGTGTGTGCAGAACCTATCAAATGGGGAGACTCAGAGAAAGCCTGCAGCATTTTCATTTGCCTCTGCACAATTACAAAGACATATTAATATTTCAGTGTTTAAAGGCTTTTCACATGCTTCCTCTTGCGCATACACATTTGCATCTTTCTCTTCCCAACCTGTAAATTGTTTTTGTGCCATACGTGGCATGCACTTTTCCCTAATGAATAAAATACAGGCTGAGTCATGAGCAAATAAACATACAATCTGTGCTGTGCTAGAGCCAGCCTGAACTCCAGCTATAGCTGACTGGCAGAACCAGCTTGGGGAATTCCTGGAAATGTAGGTGGGTGCAAAAGGGGAAGGTCTAGGGGTACAAAGGCAGAAGAGGTGTTTTGATAGACAGTGACAGACACAGCTTGGGCAGGCAGATAGGCAATCAATTCCCCTAAACACTTGATAAGTCTTTTGCAGCAATGTAATACATCTATACAGCACTGTTTTGCTGTATGCAAAGAATGAGAATTAGTATTTGTGTATCTTAGCATCTTATGTCCTTTTTCTTGACTGCATCCATCATAACTGAGAGTTATCTCAGGTGCCCAGAAAGACAGAATATATACATTGCAGCCTTCAAGAAGCAGTGCAGTAGCCCAGCAGAGCCAGTACATTTCCACAGGACCACAATGGTTCATTCCCCGTCCCACTGATTATTCTCGTCTTCCTAGCAGTAAATAACACTTGCAGTGCTGTCTGTGTGCCTTTGACTGGGCAGACAGAATGCATAACTATCTTCAAATCTGACCCCTGAGCAGACTCAGCCTGCAGGGGGAGAAATGCTGTGGAAGGGTCAGGTCAGTCACGTTCCTTTCTCTGTGTGGTGGGAGTCCCCAGGGTCACAAATTCACATAGACAGTGATAAGAAATAGAAATACTTACTGCTAAAATACTTGGGCTGCGCTGCAGTTTGTTGTAGGGACTATATTTAGGTTTCATAGGCTTTCCTGCAACTCTGTCCTTATGCCTTCGGCTGGAAATATGCTGAAATAAATATCCTCACATTTAATTACCTGTTTAAACATATCTCAGTTTTGAGTTTGAAATTGATTTATCAGCAGGATATGCCTAAGCCGCCTGTTTGTAAGACTAAGTAGGTTCTTTAGAGAGAGCAATGATGAGTTTTGCTAAATTAAACATAACAATTTGGAGCACATCAAATAGAGAATCAGAAGCTAATCAAATACAGTGAGTTCTGTGATACGAGACAGTCTCTGCAAATTATTGATATTTTGGTTGGTATTTCATTTTTCCACATGAGGAGCTTTGAACCAGGCAGAGCTGCAATCACTAGGTCATAGGAATATTTGGAAGTAGGAGTTACATTTCAGTCTCACTGATGAAGTTCAGTTGTATAAATAATTCAGTATTAGCTGAAGGAAGAACCAGGATCCAGGGATATGTCTACACCATGCAATTTAATACTGTCTTAGAGATAACTGAAATAAAAGGGAATGAGAGAATACATCCACAGAGCACAGTACCATCCTGTTAAGAGCTTCCTGTTTAGGTATCTGTATTGGCACAGCTCTAAACCCAGGACTAATTGGCTTGGACAAAGCAGAGCTGCATGTTCATACAGCTACACTGTTAATGATTAACATTGCTCTACACAGTTCAAACGCATCTGTAGCATTACCCTCCTGCTGATTGTCCTAAACCAATAGATTCAAGTCACATTCTCCTTCTCACATAGTATTAAAAAGTATCCCAGCAGATGGAAATAGCACCAAAATGGAATTCAGGGAACCTCAAACTAGAATTTCTTCCATTTAGGAGACCAGAGTTCAAATCTCTCTCTTGAGGAAGCTTTTAAAACTAGATTTGCTGTTATTCATTGATACTGACACTTTGTCCACCTCTGCTTTTTGACTATTGAGACCACATTTTACCAGCTGAAACAATTAGCTGAAGCAGACCTATAGCGAACTACTCAGAAATAGTTGTGGGGTGACAGAAAAGAAATACTAAGTTCACTTTTCGCCAAAATATCTTCACACAGACCTACACCACAGCTACAATACTGCAATGCAATTAAAACCAGCAAAGGATCCCCAGATACATGCAAGTTACCTGTTTAAGCTGAATTTCTGAATTGACATGGACATCACAGATTTCACAATGAAATGTCTTGTTCTGCAGTCCTGAGCCTTTACTGCCATTCTGCACCTTCAGACGGGATCCAGGTCGAGGGTAAGACTTGATGGGACCAGCACCATTCCGAGCCTCAACCATAGTCTTGTGCTTGGACCCTAATGGGCAAGGAGGTGCTCGTGAGTTAATGATCAGCAAGATACGGTTATGTCCATTAGCCTTGGGACTTTATGCAACACATTTATCTTCAAGACAGAATAATTCAAATCACCACAGAATGGGGCTAATGATGAATCTGGTTTAGGTCAGTGTAGTTTTCACTTCCTTGATCTAAAGGTAAGCCAGACAATAAAAGAAGGGTTAGTACAAAAAGGGAACAAGAGGATGCTGGGCCACCACTGCCTTTTTGTTTGGGGGCAGTGTGTGCCTCTATGGGCAAGATGTTTGTTCTTCTGTCAAAATCCATATAGCTGGTGAATCACAAAAAAAGGCATAAGCCAAGAGTGAGAGAGGAACCACAGCAATCAGTCAAAACCTGCCTAGGAACACTAATATTTCAGTAAGTATCCTCTGATTTGGAAAAAATGGCTGCTTTGGCTATTTCAATGGCTCACAGCTGTAAAACCAGTTTCACTGATTTGATAACAAGCTTTACACCTGCAGCACACCACAGAACAGCCACAGCACACTGGGAATGCTGCTTGTGGCCTTTTAAAGGGAGCATATCTAATCTCCAATATTCAAAAGCTTCTAGGATACCTAGTAAATCTAAAGAGCCCACCCTAAAATCATAACCAAAATGTCTATAAATTGTGCCAGAAAAAAATCCAGAGATAGGTGAAATATGAGAGAGAACTCATATTAGAAACCTTAGTGTTATGGAAACCTCTAGGATCATACCATGATCTTCACTATGGAGGCATGAAGATAGGCTGAGAAAGTGGGGCTGTTCAGCCTGGAGAAGAGAAAGCTGTGTGGAGACTTCATAGCAGCCTTCCAGTATCTGAAGGGGGCCTTTAAGGATGCTGGGGAGGGACTGTTCATTAGGGACTGTAGTGATAGGACAAGGGGTAATGGGTTAAAACTTAAAAAGGGGAAGTTTAGACTGGGTATAAGGAAGAAGTTCTTTCCTGTAAGGGTGGTGAGGCACTGGAATGGGTTGCCCAGGGAAGTTGTGAATGCTCCATCCCTGGTGCTGTTCAAGGCCAGGTTGGACAGAGCCTTGGGTGAGATGGTTTAGTGGGAGGTGTCCCTGCCCATGGCAGGGGGTTGGAACTAGATGATCTTAAGGTCCTTTCCAACCCTAACTATTCTATGATTCTGTGATTCTATGATGCTGACGAGGTAACATGACCTTGATGTTGCCTTAATAGGATTTTGTCAAGCTTATAGAGTACCTGAAGGATGGTTAAAAAAAATTTGAAGAGCTTTAATACAATATCAAACACCATACATGAAATTGTCATTAACAGAAATGTTTTTTTTTGTAACTTGCCATTAAAAGTTTCAACTGAAAGATTTTTCAGCTAAAAGATTCTTTAGTGAAATGTGGCTACTTCAGTGCCAGAAAAACAGCTTGTTGCACTCTATTTTAAAGACGATAAGACACCACTGACTTGCACTGTTTGCATACCCACCTGTATTGTGGGCTTCTAGTTGTGACAGGGAATTCACAGCCACTTTGCATAATGAACAGTAAAGTAGTTTTTTGGCTTTTTCCTCTTCAGACTCAGAAACTGTGTTAGCAGCTCCATTCGTGCTCTTGGAAGATGATGCAGGTGTTACAGGTGCTACTGCTGCCGCTCCAGGTTTGGGAAGAAAGGGACCCGTTTCTGTACCAGACTGCTGAATTGCGCTGTTGGGTTTTGCTTTCCCTGTATCTTCTAAAAGAATCAAAATATGTATGTCATAATATGTTGCACACAAAGTTCACACAGTAATAGTCCTGTGGTTTTAGCGACCCTAACACAACAGGGGACTAATTTCATCTCATTTTATACAGGACAGCAGCGTCTCTGAAATCTTGTTAAAATCCTACCATGAAAACGTGTAATTTGACAAAAGGGGTGATTTTCTTGTTTTAAAGGTTATCAGTGAATACCAATGACTTCAACAAATTCACGCCAGCTGTTGTTGCTGTCATGCTGCAGGTTTGACCTGTTGAAAAGAGCCCAAGAAAGCCGAAAAGACAGCCAGAGTTAAGGAATGGAGAGCACAAATGTGAGGCTTTCAACGGGGATTACAAAAATATTTCTGAAAAGCAATATAGTTGCTTTTGGAATGGCTCCAGTTTCTCAGAGTCACTGGAAGGACACTGAAAGGCTCAAGCACCACCTTGACACAGATATCCCTCATTTCAGTTACAGGAGTTAACTATGTTACTACACTACACACATGAACACAGCTGCTAAAATTTTGTGTTTCTTTCCACAAACAATTCCCCATGTATCTGGAGATCAGATGGCTCCGATGTGCATTCAGTGCATTCCTCTATCACTTCACAAGCATGAGTCAATCATCTGCGCTCCTATGAGACAGGTAGGCAGGTATCACTTCATTTCACAGATGGTGATTGCAAGGCGAGAGATTAAATGTCCCAACTGTGCCTAAACTGGAAGTCTGTGCCAGAGCCAGTATTCAAATGTTTCTTGCCTACATGTTGTCAGGTACATGAGCTCCTTGCATTTTAAGTTATTCAACTGCAGGCCTTGTGATCACAAGCCGTACTAGTTGCCAACAGTAAAACAAGCTCAGCTATTATGAACTCAGGATGGGAGGGGGACAGTACAGCAGCGCTGGCATGAACGACCCTGACAAAATGGACGTAAGAAATGACTGAGTAAGTGACCCATTTCCACCCTAAACGATAGGAATCAAATCTTATTACTAAAGCAAGTACTGCCAAACAGCAACTTCTTAAAAACTCCTTATATCCCATTTTAAACCTGTGGCAGTTTTAAGCAGCGTTGAACATATTTGAAAAAGCTAGGTCCTATTTTGAGCTTTTGGTTGTTTTTAAATCCAGGCCCTTGCACTTTATGTTTACAACAACCAAACTTTGTCTCAACACAACTTTGTATCAATCAGGCCAATGTGGTGCTACCAAAAGTCCTGTAAACAGGACTTTACCCCCTCCAACAAACACATGAAAGCACGTATGAGCGTATGAACCGTGAAGAGGCATCCTGAAACGAAACCCCACAGTTGTTGGCTTATTTTCCAGAAGTGCATTGCAGTACATCAATTTTAGATTGTTAAAAAACATGAGAAAGAAAATTCTAATAAAAGATATTTTTTTTTTAAAAAGCAACAAAAATACTTTGAAATTACATGATATGAACTATACTTAACACTGTAAATACCTGGAGTACTGTGTGCAGTTCTGGTGTGTCCTCAACATAAAAAGGACATGGAACTGTTGGAACAAGTCCAGAGGAGGGCCACGAGGATGAACAGGGGACTGGAGCACCTCCTGTATGAAGATAGGCTGAGAAAGTTGGGGCTGTTCAGCCTGGAGAAGAGAAGGCTGCGCGGAGACCTCATAGCAGCCTTCCAGTATCTGAAGGGGGCCTATAGGGATGCTGGGGAGGGACTCTTCATTAGGGACTGTAGTGATAGGACAAGGGGTAATGGGTTAAAACTTAAACAGGGGAAGTTTAGATTGGATATAAGGAGGAAATTCTTTCCTGTTAGGGTGGTGTGGCACTGGAATGGGTTGCCCAGGGAGGTTGTGAATGCTCCATCCCTGGCAGTGTTCAAGGCCAGGTTGGACAGAGCCTTGGGTGACATGGTTTAGTGTGAGGTGTCCCTGCCCACGGCAGGGGTGTTGGAACTGATGATCTTAAGTTCCTTTCCAACCCTAACTATTCTATGATTCTGTGATTGTATGATTCTAAATGATCAAGTACTAAGACTACTATTAGGACCAAATTAAATATAAAACCTGATTCTGAATGTATTCTGGTTGATAAAGTATAACGAAAGAAAGTGATATTAAATCATTGTTCATAGAATATTCCATTTTAATGTCTCTGTATAATGTAATAAGTTATATCTGCAAAATATAGAACATAATATTTGACTTGTGAGCCTTCATAAAATACATGATTTTAGTAAACAGCACATGCTAGCATTCTAAATTAAAGAGTTTTCAATACAGAAAGTTCTCAGAGGTGCTAAAAAAAGGAAAAATGCTAAATTGCTGAATTCATATTACAGGAAAATACACTTCTTGTTGTTCTATGCAGTATTATGCGAGACAGCAAAAGGCATAGTACCAGGATATGTGTGAACCTGAGTGCAATAAAAGAATGTTCCTCAGTGCTTTGCATTGCAGGCCTTAAAAGAGTAATATACCTGCAGAACTGCAAGATGTATGTTAATATATAGAGACTACACTTTTAATTTTATTTTTTTTTTTAATGCTTCCCACATTTGTGGGTTGTTTTGGTGTTTTCTTGGGGTTTTGTTGTTTGTTTGTTTTTTAATGTAAGCATAAAAATTTGGTGGTTTTGAAACACTTTCTGGAGATAGAAATAATTCCTTCCTGTGAGAGAGAACAGGAGGGGGGCAGCAAGAATACCAGAGGATGCGCACCAGGGTGGACCCCTGGCCTGAGAGACTACCTCATGCAGCAAGAGCACCATTTACAGTCTGGCCTGTGGCCCCTGACCTTGTGGTTCAAACCGTCCACAAAAAGAGGGAGCAGATTTGTCTTTCTTTGTTTTGCCATCAAGCGTCTGTGCAGTGAGATCCTGAGCAATGGACTAAGAATCATTTTACACAGGCCCCCAATTACTACCTCAGAGTAATGATTTTCCATTGCTGAATTTAAGAGATGATTGAAAAATGACAGATTTCATTCCCCACTTCTCCTCACTTAACCAGCCAGCAGCTGATGTAGTATGTCAATTTTAAAAATATTCCCTAGGTTTACTGTGTTTTCATAATACAAAGCAATTCTAGAGCACATAATGCGCAACAAGCTAACAAGAAAACGTCTAGAAAAATAGAAGTTATCAGCACTCAGCTGGGCTCAATTCTGCCAGTATCGCAGCTTTTGGAAAGAACCTCAGTTCATATAATAATTCCATCATTTAGAAAGCTTCCTGACACAAATAAGCCCTTCATTGATGAGGATGCATAAGGAGAGATGTATACTCCTCTATGAATTAATGTTTCCTTCCACCATTCTAAATATTTAATGCAGAACATCTTCAAAGATCATAATCGTAAGGTTATTATACAGTTTAACTCCCACAGAAAGTACACGGAGCTAAGTGCATATTTGTCACTGCAGTGGGGCCAGAATTGGGTTTTCCTAGCTTCTAAAATCAGAAGATTGCACTTCTCCAAATGCGTTTTTGATAACAGCTTATGTGTTTTCAACTCACGGAATTCAAAACACCGTTACTTACAGTTTTATGTTTGAAACAGAAATGCCAAGTATTCAACTGTGCAAAGCATAGGAAATGCAAATCACATGTATATACAAAGCCCAAAGAAGATTACTCTTCTATTTGTACTTACAGCACAGAGCTAACAAATAATATCTCCACGTAGAAACCAGAAATGTAGCTGTTAATGCCTGTACACATGTACATATATATATATACTTCCAAACTGTAATCACCATCTGAAATACATGTGGATGGCTAGATGCAGCTGTAGGATTACAGTCCTCTTGCTATTTCTGAAGGCAAGTGTTATACAGAAAAGGCTCAAATTTGCTCCAATTTCCACCTGGGCAGAGTCCACAAAGCCCAACAGAGCCAAGCAGAGGTCAAACAAGTGCCTGAGCAAATTCATCCTGCCCAGGATCAGGGATGCACCAGCCTCTGCAGCACAGCTGATCAGAGCACAGCTGGAAGCATGAGACCACAGTGGTATCAACCCCCTCCCAGACAACTGTAACGGTAATTCAACCTGAGTCAGGGTCAGGCTGAAATGCTTGTATTGTAACTCACGTGCAAGAGGTCCATTGAAAATCTAGCCTTTAGTGTTGCACTGTATCCACCTATGTTATTTTCCAACAGAGAAAGGCCATACTTCATCTCTGCTAAATTCCTGTCTTTAAATTAAGTCTCCCTTTTCCTCAAGACTCTGGAGAAGTAAATCAATGGTTCTCACTGAAGCCTGAATTTATTTTGAAATAGAGCCGAAGGAAAAAAATAAAGCAAGATAATTAAGTATTGCTTTGGGCTCAGTAATATCAATGTTCTTGTCGCCTACTTACATTGTTTCAATTCTGCTTGGAAGCTGTTTTCACATATTTCTGGTTGTTTGACTTATCTTTGTGTCAGCACCATGTTAAAATTCAAGACTTATTTATCTAATTAGCACTGCTTCATTTCAGCTGTACATAACAAAGCCAGAACACAGTACATGATAACATCTGACAGGCCCAAATGCATCAGGTTCTAGCTTCCAATGTAAGACCAGCTGAGGTGATTTAATGACCTTTGCGGGTCATGCGACTCTCACTACAGTTGCTCTCTACAGACTCTCACTACAGCATAAAATATAGAACCTACCTTTTAATACTGAAATCCTACTTCAGCAGGATTCAGTTTGCCCTAGCTCAAAAAGAGGCAAAAATATTACCATAAAACTTATTCCCGTTGACCTCAACCTGCATCTCATCTTTCCAGTTTTTTTCCTGGTGAAAAACCTAATGTGAATGTTCTGCCCCAGTTCATAGTCTGGCAATGAATTCAGTCCATTCAGAAAGCAAAAAGAATACTTTTTTTTATCCCCCTAATCATTCCATAAGGCAGTTCAGCTTATAAGGTACCTTTAAGAGAGTTCGCTTTGTTTATTTTATTATTTGTATGGAGTATTTACAATTTTATAACATATACATATTTGCACATTATGAAGTTATACTGCAAAATGATCTCCTACCATACCAAAACATGCCTATAGGTACTGCTTTCTAGAACTAGGAAAAAATTTCTTTTATTTCTGAGTGAGAGTAATGATTTTGGTTCATGTTAGGCAGAAGTTCTAATTTGGACTTCATAATGAAAATATACATGGTATTTTCAATAGAAAAGTAACTTACAGTTCAGATCTTTACTTCAAAATTGAGATTCTAACAAAAATAAAAACAAGAATTCTGAAACTACTGTAGAAATCCAGAAATTCAAATGATAAATGTTTTCTGTATCAATAATACTCATTGATACTTACATCCCGCAACAGGCCCATCTGCACAGTTTTATCAGTGAAGATACACAAGACATAACTTTGCAATAAACTGTTTCACAACAGCTTGTTCAAATAGCAATTGAAATTAAAAGATTATCCAAGGTAAAGATACATTTGCAGGAGCCCTTTCCAACACATATGATAAAAACTTTTAGATACAAAGTTCTATGATCCTAACAACCCTTAAAAACTGCAAGGTAAATTGTCTGCCTGTATGTAAAACAAATAAACCTGCTCTTGCTGTGATGGTAGCTGAAGAAATAATATTTCACTTAAAATATATGTTTTGAGTGTGTGAGAATGTGATAAAAAGTATAGCTTTATACCTGCCTGTGTCTCTTCTCCAGCAGAAGCTGGGACTACTAGCTACAACTTGTGCTGAAGCACACAGATAGACTAAGAACCTGGGACAGCCTTTCAGAGTGGCACTGGCTGCAATGACAGCAGCTTCCCACCAGCAAGAGACCATGTTTATAACCATGCACTGCCAGGCTTCAGCTTCACAACTTGCCTTGTGCCAGGTCCTTCACTGCATCCCCCAGCTGCAGGCACTGAACAGCAGCCGTACACAAAGTACTCACCACGTAAGAGCAGCACAGACACTGCAGAGTGTCCACTGCTGCTCTAGACAACCCTACACTGAAGCTCTTTTTGAGAGATTTGCTCATTTCCTGTCCTAGAAACAGAGATTTGTTTTTATAAATCTTCAACCTGCTTGCACAACAGAACACACTGCCAGGTTAAAAAAAGAGTGTAACAGAAAAACTATTTTCAGCAGTCTAGATTATTCTCCTTCATAGAGGTAAGAATATAGTAAATACTTGTGTTCTTTTTCATCTTTAAAGACTTGAAGCAAAGACCCATGCAATTTCCAGCATAAACCATCTGCATTAGGAGAAACACAGCAACAAAATAATTTACTGTATAACTCAATCACTTTATGGTTATCAAGGATATACAACCAGTGAGCAGACCTGATGCATGGTTAGATTCAAAACCTTTGGTCCAACAGCCTTATTTACAGTAGTATGCTACAATACCACATCATTACTAAAAGAATGACACTTTAAAACACAAACAGCCTGATGACCCTGAACACTTTCAGTTAATTTCTGACTATGCCACTCATACAGTAGCTAAAACCAAAAGTGATTTCTGAAAGGAAGGGTTTATGTTTTATTTATAGGTTACTAGAAATGTGATGCAAAGATTGTCATATGGTAGCCTTGAATTCACATAGGTTGTGTTACAGGAAACTGGTATTAGTTTGAAGTGTTGATTTGGGAGAGTAACTGAGACTTAGAGGTAAAGCAAGCATATCTCCCAAACCAGCAGAGCTGTACAGAGTGAAACAATTTTCAGGCTCTCCCTATAATTTCAACAGCTCTAAATACGCCTGTGCATACTGGGCTGCACTAAACAACCTCTGAAGCATGCAGTGATTACAGAATGGGAAGAGGAAATCAATTAGATTTTCAGACTATCATATAAACTGTGTAGCAAAGGTAAAATCAGTTGCATTAATTATAGTTAAATCTATTTCAAGAGATTTTGCTGAAAAGCTTATCATTGTTGCTAAATTGGCATCAATAAGCACAAAAGAAAAATGTGCTTGTTAAAAAACAAAATTCTCAGTTAAAATCTGACATGTTAAATGCTTCGCACATATGACATTAAACTAAAAAGTGACACCTATTTCCCAGTATGTTTTTTCTTCCTACACTTCTTTATAAAATATGCTCATTGACAATCCTGAAGAGAGGTGAGCTACTTGATATGACTAAAACCTATCATTTGACCTAGCTGTTCTAAGCTTTTTGCACACAGAACAATAAGGTGGTCCCCTGACCAAGTGATTTCCAGTTTAAGAGCAGAGATCAAAGCTGCAGACAGATAGGAAATCATCAGAGAGACAGAACAACCAGTTGCCAACACAGGCACTGGTGTGACAGCCAAACTTCTCGTAAGCCTTTTTCTGTTTTTCAGTCCATTATAGACAAAAATATTTTCAGAAATAATAATAACAGAAGTAAGTTTGGCAGATGTTTGCAGGGAGCTCTTTACAAATAGGACCAGGAAAAGTAAGAAGCTGTTTGGGAAGCTGATTTCAATGGCTGATGGGTGGTAGATACAAGTCAGCATCTTCAAAGTACATTACAAAAGACACACAAAGTTATGGAGAGCTCTGAAAGTGAAGGATATGAAGAATTTGTAGAGAGAAAAATCAGCAGCTGTTCTACAAAATTTTATAACAAAATTTGCAGCATTTAAAACAAAAACATGAAAGTAGAGAGATCACAAAGAGGTTACAAGCCTGATGGAAAGTCATTAAGGAGATGTTAAGAAACCATGTCAAAATAAAAATCAAGGTCGGAAAAACATATTAGCCACACTGTACTTGAAGGGCTGTCTAAACAAACCCTAGGACCTACACTGGGACACAAGTCTGGGGCAGAGGGGACCCACAAGTCATCATATTGGAAACAACAGTTACTGTACAACCCTTTGCCCTGAAATAAGATATGGAAGGAGAAGTTCATCTATGACCAAATTAATAAAAGGACAAGATGGGCCTCCTTCAGTATATTAGCAGAAAAGCTACTGAATAAAAAGGCAGACAACAGCTATGGTAAGAAAAGCAAGTTTCAAAACATTGTTCTTCACAAAAAGTCTTATCTTCTGCTGGGTCACACCGCTATAAAAGAATAAAGCAAGCACTTAATTAATTAGCCATTTTATAAAGAAAAATATGAACATGAAGAGTAATATATGCCATAAAGGCAATAGCAGGCAAGCAATTAAGTCACTAACGGTCACAGCCTTTACAGCATTTGTAAGCACTCTGTCCTGCATCTCAGAATCACTCAAAAAACCCCAACAAAGAGCATTACATTATTTGTTGACACTCATTAAGCCAGAGTTAGCTAACTTTGATAAGGGAATTCAAAATCTTTTTTGTTTTATCTCCACATTTGCTGAATAATGAGACTCTAATGGCTATCAGACAAAATACCTACTTTCTCACCAGTTGTGCAGTCTACAGAGAAATGAGGCTGAAAAACCCGTAGGGCTCTGTTCTAGAAAAATTCCACTGCAAATTTACACACAAATCAGACAGCACAGCATATCTATTAACCATTTGATTACCTTGAGTTTTTGTAAAATGCCTTTATTGTACTTCAGGCCTGTCTGAAAAACAGGTAGGTATTATATAATGAAAGGTTGTAACATGAAATAAATCTGCTTGACACATTCTAAAGACAACCAATTTGTTTTTCTATACAAAGATGAGAAACAAATGGAAGCTATAAATATAAAGCTTTTCATCTGAAACAAAAATGGGCACTGAAATAAGCTACAACATATTTTCTCAAGATACTGAAGCTACATCAGAAAATGTCTGGATGGCTCTGCAATATTGAACGAACGCTGTAGCAAGACTGATTATTTGATTAACTGCATCACTACCCTCCAGCAGGCTGAGCTGAAGTGTATTTTCATTTCAGAAGTATTGCTTGCTTGGCTATGGTACAACTGTGATGCTGATACTTAATTTCTTAGATATTTCATTTCTGATTTGGTATACTAAAGACTCCAGGGAATTTTCTCATGAAGGAACTTGTTGTTTTTTTTTAGAGTACAGAAGTATTTGCAACTGATCAGATTTAAGGTGTAATGTTACAAAGGTTTGGTTTTGAAATTTTGGATGGGTTTAATTTTTATGAAAGCAGACTGATGAGAATCAGGAAATATTAGAGGCACACACAGTTTTTCAACTGTAAAATCTTGGCCTGCAGATCTATTTCTGCACCTATTTGTGCACCTTCCTGAACAGAGAGTGCCTGCTGCTTCAATTACTGAGGTGTCTGGGATGATCCCACTATATAACCTACAATTTTTAGTCAATTCTTTGTACAGCTGGGGATTCTTGGAGAATTATTTTTGGTTGGCTAGCTCCTGTTTTAGATCTGGTTTAGTGACCAAGATCAAGAAAATACTGGGCGCACTCACTGGAGGTATGTGTGTGGTGTGGTTTGAAAAATGATGGTGCATACATAAAAAGCATATATCAGAGTAACTGTGAAAAAGTCGTTGCATATTGACAAAGCACATTTCCATTTCAAAAATCTCTTATTACTATTTCAACACAATGCAATTTCTCTGTGCAAAACCAAGAGGAGAACAGAAGGTTCTCCACTGTTAACCAAAATGCAGGAGTGTATGTACTTTGTCTGGAGTAAACAAACTAACTTGAAGCAACTTGAGTTACATCTTCATTTCACCTCCTTGTCTTCAATTCTGCTTTTTTAGAGAATGCAGGTTGTATCTTTTCCTCATTTTAAAAGAGATTAATACGATTTCTTCCCCCATGCGTGGCAGGGGGTTGAAACTAGATGATCTTTAAGGTCCCTTCCAACCCAAACCATACTACAATTCTGTGATCTGGGTAAAAGTATGTTTTTTTCTAGATAAACTTTATCTTTTTTGACACCAGAGACCTATTATTTTGCAAATGTTTTATACTCCCATTACAGACTCTACCACGTTTATTTTAGAGGTCCTGGAATGCAAACTTTCTGTAGTACTGCACTGTCTTTTTAACATTTTAATAATATAGGAATGATTAGAAAAATAACATTCAAAGATTACAACAAACATACTGTATTCTTCCCAGACATCCTTCACTTCCACTTAAAAATGTCTTGGTTTGTCTCCTCAACTATAAAAATAACATTACTCCTTCATCTGTGAACCTGAAATATATTACTAGAAACACATTGCACTTGCCATTCGTGGAAAAAAAAAAAAAAAATCTTAAAATCCTACCCACAGCTGCTAAAGTGCTTTGGAACCCAATACAAAATTTATGGGTGTCTCAATAAACGAGTCAAGAAGAATTGACAATCTGTATGCAAGTATGTTCTCTCAGGCCCACGTTTGAACTACTTTCTTGGTACTTGCCCAGACAGAACTGCCATTGAAATTAACTATGAAACATTAATCTTCATTTAAGTTAAATGACATACGTAATTGTGCATTCTCACTGACTTTTGTGCAGGTTTGCCTGAGAACTGAGAGTTTTAAGTCATGCCTTCAAGATCTGATAAATAAATCGGGTTTCAAATAGAACTATCTAACAGACAACAAAATATTTTCACTCTCCTTGAAAACATGTAACAAGGAAATAATATGTAACTTATTGTTTGTATGTAAAATATTTATCCTATAGGAAATGTAGTATAATTCTCATACCAAGTCAATAATGCAGCTGTAGAACTAAGGCTGGAAAGATGATAAAGGAAGATTTTTTCAAAAGGCCTATTTAAATGTCTGATGTGCCAGCCGTGGATATTTTCATTTTTGTTTTTGATTCAAGATCTCTGAACATTCTGTATCAAAATCAACTCATCAACTTCTTGGTCTCACAACTGCCTGCCATTCCCCTAGCAACATGTGTTTTTCTTTGTGTTCTAAATGCTGCTTTCATTTATGTTATAAAAGTGAAGATAATTATGAGTAAAAGTAATATCTACAAAAACAAAAAAATCAAAACCAATCAAGCCACATTACTGGTTGTGTGGAAGGTGCCACTAGACCAGCTTGTACTCTGAGAGGTCTTCTACTTAATTAGAATACAGAAAAAAAAAACAGCAGCCATCCAGTTTTCTCCAATTTTAAGTACATGTTTCCAGAAAAAAAGATTAAACAATAGAACAGTTATCTTGTTTAGGTGCAAAACCAAAGCATACTGAAGACACAGCGTGGGGCCTGACTCATTCTTTTACATTTGAAGACTAAATTCACTTAAAGGCTGACAGAAAAGCAGGATATTTAACTAAAAATTTACAGACTCAACACAACCTTTAACTTTGGCACAACTGGACACAGACTAAACTCCATTCAGCTACCGCATGTATGAGTAATGGCCAACATTCTGTGATTATGTGAGAAAACTAAATGTGTAGCATCAAAAGAATAGCCTTACTTCTTGAGCAATATATTTCTTTAATACACTGAAAGTATTAGGTACAGATAAAGCTATTCCTCCCAGACTTGTTAAAAAAACAACAAAACCAGCAGCTGTCTTATTTTGGGAGTTTTCTATTCTAATGGATTTAAGGGGCTAATTTCAGTCCTGTGTCATCTAAAAACAAACAAAAACCAACATGGGGCTTGGTTCACGAATTAGTTTTTTCTTAGTCAAATAATACTGTCATTCATCGTCAAAAATAATAACCATCTTCAGGTGACAGAAGGCGATATTTTATTTCTCCCATTTGCAATCTTTACAAAATCTCATCACATAACCCTCACTTCTTAGGATACTTCTGGGTTCCTTTTCTTCCTAACAGAAAATTGGAAAACAGATTAGTGACATTGGTATCTCAGTCTTAACACTTTTTGTCGGCCACTTCTCTTTTGTCACACTTTCTTGCCTTCTCCATTTCCTTCCTCCAGACTCAAGAACCCTTGTAATAGTATGCTGTAAAGACAATGATGAGTAAAGAATGATGTGATACATAATAGTTCTGGTAGTGACACCTCTCTGATATTATGTCCTCTATGGAAATATACACACATATGCTAGTATTACTAGTTATTTCATATTCATCTTACTCTGTTAGCATCATCATCATCCCATCCAAAAAAAATATTTGGATAATCTGTAGGCACATCATTAGCAGAACAAACAAGAAAAATAGATGCCTAATCTCACAATATAAAAGATGCATTTAAAGATTCAATCTATATAAGTGTATTCTTCAAATGACCGCAACATGTACCTAAAAAAAAACCAACAAACCCGAACCAAAAATGAAAGCTGAGAGTATTCGCTCTGCTCCCACTATCCAGCAATATTAATAGAGTCACTCATGCTTGGCCTAATGCCTGTCTCTACATCTTTGCAAATTAAGAAAAACTTTGTATAATTTTAAGGATGCTAATGAAAAAATATGCAATGAAATTCTAGTTTTTAAAACTGGAATAAGTAAAATTAATAGCGGTATAAAGTTTTAGTGATAGAGGACTGAGGGATGAATGCTCTTATTTCATCTTACAATATATTTTTGATGAAGAGCTTCTGCTTAAGTTACTGCAGCAGAAAAAGCTTACCATTTCTTCAAAACAAAATCCTGCTTGCATATTTTTCTGATTGATATAATAAGTGGGGAAAGAACAGATTGACCTTTTTCAATTTGAACAAGAACTGCAACAGCTCATCAATGTAATTGTGTCAGCCTAAGAGATTATTTTTCCGTTATAATCAGTTTTCAGTAGAGGTGCAGAATTTGATATGTGGTAGTTCATGTTATTATGAAGAGGGTGAAGAAACAACTTAAGACTTCCAAGAGCTCCCAGGAGTTTATCAACACCAAAATGTGGAGAATGACTGCTCTTCTCTCAGGTTGTAAGAAACACACATGGCAAAGATGAGGCTTGAATAACCACTTTTGAAAAGTATAAATAGTAAGAGTGACAGGGAAGGAAGCGTTTAAAGAGCTAACTTATTATAATGATTTCCTGTTAACAGACTTTGATTTGCTAATTATCCTTTTGGCTAACCTTTCATCCTAAGAGCATAAACCAAACAGCAACTTCCTGAAACAGCTGCTGAAATAACCCACAAAGAAATGCCTGGAAGGTATTTACTACTAAATCCGATATAGGCATTACGTGTGTCACTGACAGCATATTTTACATACCAATACTGATAATATAATGTTCATAGAAATATATGCATGGTACTTTCATTGGTGTGTCCGTGATGAATTTATTAGTATTAATTTTATTTTATATTATCAGCTCTAAAAACTCTGTGGTCAAGCAGTAAATTCTGTACCACGCCTTTGCCTCTGTTTTGGGGACAGCTTCAATGGGCAGCAATATACCGTGATCTTCAGATGGCTGTGCAACATTGCAAAGAAAACCAAACGCACCATCCTCAGAGGGTTTAACGAAAAAATGCCCTTGAAATGATTCTCCTTGGTGGCTAAATCTGATTGAATTTACTACTTAGCTGACCATAAACTAAAGCCTTTATCTAACAGATAATGCCTGTGCTTAGCAGGCACTATATGAATGCACATAAACACAGATGTATGATTATTTTATAGAGCATAACTTCAGCAGAATTCTTTAAGTAAGCATAAACGTGAAGAACTGATGAGGCTCATCAGTAGCTTTTGATGGAGACTACACATAATAACAAGCATCTTTGAGGGGCGTAAGACAGAAATTCTAAATATGGCTCATTGACATTGAGGGACAGAGAGCATACACATCCTTATCGCATTCCTGTCCTAGAGCCTCTCTCTCTCACGCACACTGCCCCATCCACAAAATTCAACTTTCTCACAACATATTTTGAGGTCTAGAGCACTTGGGTACATTAGAAAGAATTAAAAGATTGAAGAATAACTGCCCTAAAAACACCCTAACCTTCGAGGTTCTTATAATGATAACTGTATGACAAATAACCTAGAATTCCCCCAAACAAATATAATCATAGTTCAGCAGTGGAGGCTGTATGTTTCTATCTCCAAGCTACTGCTGAAGTATTATCTAAAAAAAGCTTTGTTGGAGATAAGTAAACAAGACATTCCTTTAAAATTGGTGGAAAATAAGGTGAAATATGAAAAGAAATGTTAAGGTGAAAAAGGATTTTGTGAGAGAACTGGTATATTTTTTTTAGGATTTCTTTAAGTACAGAGATGCATATGGAAAAGTTTAGAATTTAAGCATTGGCAAAAAGATTTTTAAATAAGCAATGAAAGCAACATGACTAAGGGAGTGTCCTGATGGCAGACTTGCAAAATACGAACCAAGCCCTCCTTTGGGACATGACACTTCATCACTAGTTGATGAATAAACAGCACTGGTAATTGGGACACTGGAGAAATCCAACCCATCGAAATCTTCCTGAGTAAATGTGATTCAGTGCTCTGCACTCTACTTCAGGCGCAAAAGGAAAAACTAGTTTTTTTTGTCAAAGCACCACAGAAAGCCCTTAATGAACTAAAACCCACAGATAAGACCTCCAGGTCAACTTTTCTAAGTCTGATAAAACTTGGAGTTGCCAGTCCTGTCTAATGGCCCAACTAATCACCACATGTCTACATGACATCAAGTGGCATTTATTAGGTCCATCAACATGTCTGAGCTGTTTTCAAAATGTAAGCTAGCCCATTTAGTGTCAGACACTGTACGGCACTCCAGCATGACAACATTTCTCAGAACAACCTCCATCTGGTTTTAGTTATACAGCTGTAATGACTGGAATAATTCTTACAGGGCTCGCTTAGGATTGAGAAGCTGGCAAATAACTTTGCAGTCACATCCCTTTTCTGCTGTTCTTGCCATACACAGCAGATCAGCATATGACTGACTGCTCATGTGCTGGAATGTCATCACCACAACCCTGTGAACTGCCCTGAGACACAGCTACAAAATAAAGCACTAGCAAAAGTGGTCAAGATTTGAAACAGGATCTAGCAATTGGCCTAATTAGGTGCATAATTTTGTCTATTCCTGTACCAGCTGAACAAAAAGGAGTTTTCATAGTGCATCCAAAGGGTTTATTTGTACCTACCAAGTACAGGCTAGCAGAGACTGCTGCTCTTATCTTAATGAGGACGGAGTTTGAAATGTTTGTACCTATCGTTTCACAAAAAGACCTCCCTGGCACAGAAGAAATAGAGTATATTCTGAACGGATCAAAGACAGAGGAAAACAAGCAGACAAACAAACAAAAAAACCCAAAACCAAACAAAAAGCCCCCCCCCTTACTTTTATCATCTGAAACCTGGTTTTGACTCTTTTGAGTAGTTCAAAACACTTGCATCTACTTCCTGATTTTTATGTCAAAGCAAAATGCAAAGAAGGTGATACCACATCATCTGCTTGCTTCATTTTGAACCATTTATTTTCATTTGGAAGTATGATCAAAGTATTCCTCTTTGCTTGATAAGTAAACAGTGACATTTCAATCCGGTTATTAACATTTGCATTCCTGAAGGACTCATCACTGTAAGCATCTAGGCTATGCTAACCTGGGATCACAAACACCATCTTCTATTGCATTCTCAGAGCTATATTTAAAATGCACTCTAAATATTCTAAAGCGTGTTATGTACTGGTTACTACCCGTGCCCTTTTCTAAAGCAATGCCATACATATATGTCATAAATACATGTATACTTCTGTGTGAAGCCATCTTAAAAATCCTGGGCTTCCACAGGGAGGGAAAGGAATCTGTGTCACATGAGAGAGCAGCTTCCTGCCCTGTTAACACTGCTGTTCTGTAACCACGTCTCAAAGTAGCTACAAAAAAACGTACAGTATAACAGCAGGGTTTTTTGATGGTATGAAACTGTTCTATAACTATTACTAGACTTTTCCAGGGTGGTTAGAGAAACTGTGTGGGAGACAGGTTATGAAAGGGTCCCCTATGGACATTTCCAATCTACAAATACACATTAGGACAAGCAGACATGATCCAACAAGAGGCAGGGGAACAATCACCTTGTCACACATCATCTGTAGCATTTTCTTCTTGTCTGCAGAAATAGTGACCAGGATAGGATGGGGATACTTACAAGTACCAATAAGCAAGTATTTTTTAAATGGTGAAGAGTGGTGTGCTTAGCAAATGAGATCACACAGTAGTCCAATCATGTTAGGGTGCACAACTTGCGCAATCCAACCCATCAATATCCACTTACCTGAGGTTGCAGCCAACTCAGCAGTACAGTGTGGGAACTGCAAGCCCACCTGTTCCCGCTCTGTGGATAATTGAAGAAGAAGAACTGCTAATAGTGCACCTGGGTATTGAGTAAGCCAGGGAGTGTTTGGGTGCAAGCTCAGACTGGGAAGCAGCCTGGGGAGTGATTGTTTATAGAATGGAATTTATAGTGGCTGAAAGCAGTCACTGGGAATGATGTAGCTGCTGTTTGGCTTCATGGCTCGGACCTGTATCTGTATGCTATATATTACCATGCTTGAGTGAATAAAGTAGAACTAGTTGTGAAAGCAGTGTGTGTGAATATGTGTGTGTGTGTCCTTAGCCTCTTTCTTTACATACGCCGCAGTACAGTACCATGGCTTTATCATTACATGTTTGCTGATGATCAATTTACAGAAGCAATTTCTGAGTCATAATATATTATTAACATCAACAGGGAAGACCATTCTCTCACAATTTGGGCCTCTTCATGCTAAGACCGAGTCCCAGAGTCACCCCTTTCCATTCGGCTGTGGCCAATTCTATCTGCAGGAGCCCACATTCTTCAGGAAAATTCCCAAAAGACCTTAAAGATTAATTTAGCATTTGTAGCTCTACCAGCAGCCAACTTCTCCAGTTGAAAGGAACAGCTGCAGAGAGATCACTGCATCATAAGTTTTGAAAAATAAGGACTGGATGAATTTGGGTTTTGCGTTTGATAGATTCATCACACGAGGTGAGCTAACAGTGAAATTATTTTTCCTGTTACTACTACAATAGTGACTTCTGAGAAACAGGTGTTTTGGGAGCTGTGTGTGACCTACAGAAGACATGGCTCTGTAGCAAACTTAACTTGGCATTTTAGTTTAAGATACAGAAACTGTTCAGTCTGGAGAGCTCCAGATCATTTATCATTATGTCACTCAAACGACAGCACATCAAAAAGGCTGCTATTCATGCCTGTTGTCTCCTTTTAATAGCAGACTTTCGTATGAGAATAGTAAATTCATTTTATGAGTTCACTATAATACTCCCTTCCCGTTCTTCACTAATACCAGTGAAAATATAGTAAATAAAGGAACACAGGAACTGAAAACTGTCTTCTCTGTTTAGCTTCTCATTCTCCTCTTCCACACCCAAGACATCAGGAATGACTTATTTCTCGATGAACGTTTCTCAAGAGCTTAGCAATTTACCAAAGTACAATGGCTAAACAACAGCTCTGCAAGTACTGAAATTTAATTCCCTTCCTTGATTCCATTTAGCCCTTACCTTATGTTCTTCTTATAGAAAGTTTTCAGACCTACACTACACATAAACACTCTCAAATCCCCATCCTGAAATGAAACATAGTGCCTGGCTAGTCAGCTAGCTAAGCAAAACAGAGCTCACACCACAAGATCTTTCAGGATGGACCATAACTTAAGGCATCTCTTCTACCCAGGTGCCAACTTTCATCAAACTTACAGAAACTTCATTAAAACCTCTGCATTTCGATTTTTTTTTTTTTTTTTTTTTTTTTTCTCTAGGCAATATAGTCAAAGTTCTGAAGAAAGGCCCAGGGAGTAACAGAGATAAGGACAGATTATAAGACATAAGTCTCATTTCCTCTGGAAATCAGGATTAAAAAAAATGGCCAAGAGTACACACATGAACTGAAACTCTTAGTATTAGAAATCTTTTAAGAAAAAATAAAATATACCTATACAGTCACCATACAGTAATAACCTATTTCACAGAGAATGGAAGCTGTGTTAAAATATTCAGGAAAAAATAGTATCAGTTAATTTGCTCCAAGGCAAAAAAAAAAACAAACAAATCCCAAACCCTCCACTGATTCCCAGAAGCAACATAGTGATTGCTGCAGCTGCAGTAAGCATTGTGTTAAAGAACTAAACATATGTTAAAGAATAGATGAACAATAGCCTCTGGAAGGGGCTGAACAAAATGATAGTTTTGTTTCAAGTCCACACCCTGGTAAAAACCCCAATCTCTAAGCCCCTCCCACCTCTGTGACCAGCATTCCCCTACATTTATGGATAATTTTCCACTCCGGGTCCTCCCAGACATCCCATCTGCAATCTCCTCTAGAATTGTAACAAGTTCCAAGAAGCCTCGCCTCCACAGAGTAACATATAACATGGCTTGTTTACCTGAACGCTCTACTTGGGTTCAAGTTACCTGTCTCAAACCTAAAATGTGATTTGCTAGGTGAATCGACCCAAAATTTGGGACCTATTGTCACTGCTAAGGTTCCAGACAGTTTTAGTGCTGCTGTGAAGTGAGCAGGGTGACAAATAGTCATTCTTTGTGGTGTGTCAGAAACTGTGTCATTCACTTTATGGCATCTGAGTCAAGCTCAGCTCTGGTGAAGAGGAAAATAAATGGCTACCAAGGCAGAAATGAATTTATCAGAAGCAGTCCATTAGACCTATAGTTGGTTAACCCACTGTCAGTAGTATGCATTCTCCTAGATAACATGAGCAGGATTTCACAGTGTCAGCAAGTTCAGGCAATTCTCCCGTTTCATTCAGTAATACAACACTAACGGAGCAGGAAGAGACTCAAGCCCTTCCACTGCAATTAGTGTTACTGATATTCCTCAGATTACTAACATGGAGGAAGAATAAGGAAAAAGAAGTGATGTTGAAGCACTAATGAGCTGTGGAAGTCAGGAAATATCCATGCCATGAGGCTTCACTACATTTCTGTAGGTGTATTTTCCAGTTTGAGCAATATTATCCTACTCAGAAAGGAACAATTTCTTACAAAAGTTTCTTGTACTTCAGCTAAACACATACACCTCAGACTTGCCCCTCCACCCACATCCATCCATTAATATTGTCATAGAAACAACATCCATACTTTATAAGAGTAAATTTTACAAGTTAAAAAAAAAATAAATAACGGCTTTAGCATTCAGGGACACCAGGTGCTTCACAGATGTGAAAGAGCACTTTGATAATATCAAACCCAATCAATTCTGTACAAGAAAGCACAATAAACAGTTTAGAAAGCACAAGTCATGGATCACTAGCATGCAACCAGATTCTCTTGTGTAAACACCAGAAAAGGAGAAAATAAAGAATGTATAGAATAAAAAGTTTCCATTGACCTGATTTGTCAGAGATGTTGGCTGTGACTTGCGTGGTGGAGCAGCTTGTGTTAGCCTTTGCGCTGTCCTTGGGAGAACCAACTTTGGGTTTATTTTTCGTTGCCTCTAGTGCTTTGACCTTCTTGGCATGTTTACTTCCTTTGTAGTGGGCCTCGGCCTGGCTCTACAAAGGAGAACAAATCAGGCTCACTTTTTCCTGAACTTCGGTATAACACAACGGATGACAAGGCAGAAATGTGACACTTTCAATAGCAGGCACCATCATAATCCACCTCGAATATTTTAGTAGCTTTATACTGTTTGCCTAGATGTAAGTTCTTACAAATTCGAATGACAGGATTTTAATGAATAGTACATATTTTCAGTAACTCGGAAAAAGAGGCTTTGAGATTAGGTAAAGCTCTGTCACTCGTAAGGTAATTCTTTGCTTCCATCATGCTTAAAGATTTAAAGCACTATATAAATGCAAACGTCCAATTGAGAAAGATGCTACTCAGTTTTCATGTACCTTTCCCTAGTCTTTATTGCTTTTAGTTAGAAAGATGTACCATGCTGTAACATGATTAAATAATCCATTTTTCCTTCTGTTTGATCTAGTACAAAAGTACAAAGTATTTTCATTGTTACAGTAACAGCAATTGAAACAGGCACTAATGACATTATGACTTCACTATTAAGAAGGTCAGTGAAGTCATAATGTGGTTAGGTATAAAAATAAGGAACTACATGCTTAACACAAATACATGCTTGGAAATTTCAGCTAACGAATTTGAATGTTTCCTGGCTTACTAAGAAATTAATTTAACAAAAATGGTTAAGAAACATAGCTTTATACAAAATAGTCTATTTTCATAGCATTATATTACTCAGTAATAGCTTTGTGTTATTAGTATTTCCAAATATAATTTGAGAAAATTATTTGAGACATACTATTAGGTGCCTCTATTGAAGGTTATATATTAACTAAAAAAGTTAATATTGTAGCTTATTTCAAAGTAAAACACTCAGAGAAAGCATGCTTCATGTAACCAGATGACCACACCTCGGCACCTGGCACATAAAACCATCAGTGCAGGTAAACTTTTCTATGTTCATGCAAAACTACATTCTCTCTCTTCAACTGATTAGGACTACTTTATTTAGTTCACTGTGTTAAATGAAGCGAGCCATGAAAGAAGTCCACATGCTTTTGATAAAAAGCAACTATAACATCAAAGATGTTTGAATTCTGTGAAGAGTGCTGCCATAATGAGGATAATTATTTTAAGATCAGCAGAAATAGGCATTACAATACAGTCACCTTGGACAGCATGTAATAAGAGCTTTATCAAATGGTAGGGTGTAAAGTGAAGAATAGAAACAGCTGGACCAGAAAAAAAGAACAGACAGTGCGTTGGAGTCCTTACAAAAATTATATTAACTATTAAAACTGATGGAGAGCTGCTGCTAAAACAGAGGGCTGAAGTTCTTATACACTAAAGCTTATTAAGTGGTTGTACATCCTGAGAACCAGTACTTTCCACCTTGCAAGGACAGTGTATTTGATATATTGTGACTGTATCCTTTTACAGGAGATTTCAGTAAGCAAGCCTTCAGTAAGAAAGGCTGCTAGGTAAGTTTGACCTTGAATTCTTTTTAAACTGAATTTAAAAAAAAACAAAACACCATTATTATAAAACCAGCAAAAAGTCAACTCATCAACTGCTATTGAACTATTTCTTGATTTTAAAACCATTGAAATACTAACGTGTATAAACACAATTTAAGGATTATAAAGAAACAACTAAACATCTATACCACTAGTACTATGTGCACTACTTTAAAGGGACACTTGTCAACTTCTGGGCTGGACCTCTTCAGTTCTGAATGTGGGTAGAGGAGCACAGATCTGTTTGCACCCTGTTATGTCGATGGGCCTTATGCAGACACAAGAGTCTCCCTGTATCTCTCCACCCTTGCTGGGCTTTGCCTGTTTCTTTTAAGCTTTACTGTTGCTACATGCTGCACCGAAGTTTTTGCATTAACAAAATTAAACAAACTATTCACATGGTACAGTGTACAAAAAGTGGAGCTAAAATTTGAGGTATGTATACACACTTTCCATTCCAATATTTTTAATTCTAAATAATAGCAGGTATAGGATTTTCCACTCAAGCATTCTTAAGTTGATGAGGTCCCTTTAAATATTTGAACGCTATGCTCTGCGCATATGTGTGCTGTTGATAGGATCATATGCTGCCTGAGGCCAAAGCTATGACGGTAGAGACATAAGTGCACTCAAGAGAAAGACTTAGTAAGTCAATTCCTTGATAATAAGCCTTTCTGCTGATATTTGCAATAATAATGCCTGCAATATCAGTAATAACCTACTACAGTCTTTGATTCCCTTCATTCAATCCTCTCATATAGTGTACATGAGACCTGTTGAGAACAAACAAGCCCAGGCAGAATTAAAATTAAGATTTCCACAAATGCAAGCAAATCCTCATGGAAACACAGTGAACGGACTCACTTTTGATTTAAGTTTTGTAATTATTATAATCTTTTTATTATCAAATTAATAGTTGTACATTGTAAGACCAAAGGTATTGCTATCATCATCGAAGTAGGGCTTCTGAAAACATCAGCCTTTTCCAAGACTATTTGAACTTCCATATTCCTTTGGGGGAAACAAAAATCTCCAGCTTTGATTTTAAAGTAGACAGGGATAGAAAATCTACCTTCAGTAAATTGTTGAAGTGTTTCACTTTGTCAGTTAACTACATACCATTCATTTCTACACTGAATTTGTTTAATTTCAACACGCAGTGACAAGATTTTGTTAAACCTTTGGTTTTTAGGCTCTTTCAACTCATACTTGTTGTCCAAGTAGAAACAGTCTTTTCAAACGTGAAGGAACATTCCTTGAGGTACTGAAACAATGTTTCTTAGTCATAGAAACACTATTTTCTAACCCCTTCAGATACACCAGAAGTTCAGAGTTTGCTTATTACCCACTGTGGGGTAAAAGTTGCCTTTCAGTAACTGAAATGCAATATCAACACAGACCCGTGTTCTGTGTAATTGTGTTGCAAAAGCCATTAAGAATTTTCTGGAGTCATACTAAGCAAAAGAAAAAAAGCACTCCTGTGTGAATCTGAAATCGGAATGCAAGTTCTGATTATTATGGTATCAGTTATTCTGATTATTAAAATCCTGATCATTACTAACCCCAGTTTTACAAAAAATATTTGCACAAGTACCACATTAAAGACTCCAAGTCCCATTTAAAATTTGTTTCCAACACAAACATAGTAATACAGGACAGGTTACAAGCCTTGAAACATACATCATTGGAATAATAGACACATCTTTGAAATAAGCTATGACAAAAAGTTTTCCTTTTTAGTTAAGGGAGGAAGCTTAAAATTTTCATTTCATTTGCTTAGATAATGCAAAAGAAGTTCTGTACATACAAGGTTTAAAAGCCACATGTACAAAAGAAAGTTAATTTACCAGTTATGACAAAAACCTCAACAAAATGTAAAATTAAATTAAGAGTAAATATCTTAGGGATGCAATATTTTAAATGGGTACTGAATGTAATTTTGGTCATCATTAAAATTAACTAAATTATGTAAAACTAATTCATGCAAATTCTGTACCATCAAAACAATATCTGAGAAAATAAAAATGTTAGGAGAAGCCAAAGTAAAGACAAGTAAACTTAATGAATCTCACTATATTCATGTACCGTGATGCTTTTAAATTGCATAATAATTTATTCCATTGTATAGGGCTGCAGTTACTGTATGGATGAATCAATTCTACAATAAAGTTATTTACCTGTGCCAAAATTCAATATTATTGCAATATTTAACTTTTTATTTCAAAACACTGAGTTAAATTTATTCCTTATATAACCAAAATTAAATTAACTTTTATTATTATAATTTTAAAATGAAATGCCTACTAAGTTAAGGAGGACACTTTTTGAAAAAGTGGAGTAAGAAAATATTTCAAAGAAAGAACTTCCTACCTAAAAAAAAATATACATATAATTTCCACTTGGTTCTAAGTGACTGTGGTGTACTAGCTTTATCTATACACATTGCAACATTTTAAAAAGGAATGCCCCTACTTATTAGAAAGTATAAAAAGTCATAAAGTACTGGCTAGGAAGATTTAAGGAAGAGGAAAAGCTTTAAGCTGAAATAAATGTGACATTACATACCAGAATGCAAAAAGAATATTATGCTTAAATCTGAGCATCAGGATGTTAAACTGTGAGACTACATAGAATACATTAACCTTATATGCTAGATTGCATTGAATAAAACATGAACAATGCAAATCATCACCTACATGTAAACATGTTTTCTAAAATAAATGTACCATTAGCATATTACAGTGCTTAAAATAACCTTAAGTAGTTTTACATTGCCTAAACTTAAACATGTGTATATGTATAGATATGTATATCTATAAAAAACTAGGTAACCAGGAAACATACAGATCACACAGATTGATTGACAATAGTGTTACCTTTAAGAAAACTTTGTAATTCAGGGAAGACTGCAGTACAAAAGATTACAGAAAATTATCCCTGTCAGAAGCAATGACTGACAGTATATTTGAAATCATCACTGTTCATTTTGACAGTTCATAAGTGACTGAGTTTTAGAATCTATTTAGTGTGTGAATGACTAATTAACCGAATTCATTACTACATAAAGAGGTGAAATATTAACCTACCAGATCCCTTCAATGACAACCTTATGCAGTGTTTGACTGAGTCTAGTGGTTCAGTGTGTATATGTCTGACGTCAAGATTTTTTTCAGGTTTCTTCAGGACTAGCTGATGTAGCCCTTCATGAAAATAAGACAATTGGACTGCCAACACTTAAGCTTAATGTTTGAATCTGCTACCATAATATGCAGTCTGACAATTAACATATAAAATTAAATATATGTAGAGCAGCATGACATTAGGAAGGTGAAATTGAAAAATAAAGTGAGCTGCTGAAGTATCCACATGGAAAGTCTGAGTTCATGCCTTAAGCTCTGCAATACTGGGTGAGTGCCGTAACTAAATGGAACTGAACATGGTGGCTTGTAGTTCCTATTTCTTCTTGCTTGCTACTTCCTCTTTTTAAAGCAGGAATTCCACCCTAGATGGGAAGTCTTCTCAGGAGCAATTTTATCTCAAACACTGTATTCACTTGGTGTCAATACAATCATTATCTCCAATGAAAGAGATTCTGGCAAAAATACCACAAAAGCTTCTGCCATGGCTACAACATCAGATTTCCTGATAGAAAAGGCATCTAACCATGCAAGACTGCAGGAGCACAAAGGTATTTATACCCATAATGTATTGTCATTTAAATTCACAGTGGGTCCTAAACTATAAACTCCCTTTCTTAAAATAGTAGGAGGTCTACCAAAGGTTTGATCACATAGTCTACCTGTTAGAACCATATTGTAAGACCATGCATACTTGAGTAGTATATAAATTAAGAATTTAGAATCATAACTTTAATAAAAGTTACACGAGATGATATATTTGGAAGCGGTGTTGAAAACTCTAGTTTTATCTCATATGATATTATAGATGTAATAGAAGAAATCTGCATGATTGTTCATACATATGTTATACCAATGCTATGCTTTATTTTTTCAATTCTGTTCTCAATGGATTTCTAAAACCTAATTGCTCCAATTAGTAAGGTAGATTACTACTGAAAGGGACTATAAAAAATCAAAACACTATGAAGATCAGCCACGTCATAAGAAGTCAACTCATATTTTAAATATCTAACCAAATTTAGTTAAAAGCTCTGTTAAATCGCTGTTATTTGAACAGAGCTTTCAGCACGTTATAACCCTGTACCCTATAATCGTGCAATATTTCTGTCATGTTCGAGCTAACAACTTTCATCATTTTGTCAGTTCTGTCTACAAAACAGAATATTACCTTCACAAGTTCCTGAGATTTATGCTTTTAATTACCTCCTATCTGCTCCGCTAACCTCAATACCCAAAGAATCCATATAAATAGTCTTATTTATAGGGAAAATGTAAAACATTTTACAAAAGACAATGACAGTTCTGTAGATTTTTATTTGATCCTATATATTATTTTGTGTTATCTTTTTGACAGCATGAATGATTCATTCAAATTTGCAAAGTTAATGTTTGGTAATACTTGCCTAAACTTCAAAAATTTGCCTTCTAGCTTTTTAAAAAGATGATCACTATCATCACATCATTTTTATTAGCTATAAATGCATTCAACAATAAGATGACCTTCAGCATCTCTTCATGCCCAACTGTTACATCTGCTTTATTTGATTTGTGTTTTTTCTTGATTTCTAAGTCTTTGCTGGTGACACCGAAAAGCACTAACGACTTAGAGTAGTTACTTACAGGGCACTGAGAAAACACAAATTTATTTCAGCCAGATGATATCCTATCAACAGGATGGTACGTACCAGGTTATATCATAGCCAAAGACCTTTCTACAAGAAACAAAGTGTGCAGACGGAGACAGACATATATTCTGTATGTATTCAACAGATGATGATCTCTGTTTTCAAAATAAAACCAAGATGCCACCAAACAAACAGGCAAAAAGAAAAAGGAATGAAAACTCATGTGGACTGCTGGATGGACTGCTAGCATAATGTATTGGTGAGTTTGGATTACAGAAGTGTGACTGCTGAGGAAAGGGACTCGATTAGTACTGATGTTGTACAGTGCCCCAGCTCCCCAAAAAAACTGTGGACTACCAATACAAATATGAAGGGAGAGGAGCAGAGAGAAGCTACTTGAACATAAGGTGGTGATTCATAAATATGGAGAAAGAAATAATTCTCCAGAAGCTCAGTAGGTATCCTTACAATTGCAACTTGCTTTTCTCTAATGGCTGTGAGCTTCAGTGTCAGATGCCATAACAGAATATGACAGACATCTCAGGGACAGTGTGGCCAAAGCTGCACAGCTGCTGAAGGGACTTGTTGCCACAAAGCAGCTGCAGGAGATGCTGCAGTTTCAGCTGGTGGCCAGACGAAATAAGAAAGAATGAGCCAGAAGCAGGCAGAGAAGCAATCTATGTGGGATAGAAAACAGACATTTTCCCCTTGCCTTGTTGCTGCTGGACCCTCCTATGGGTATCATAAGGACTCAAGGAAATTCACTCAACCTGCTTTTTGTTTCTGGTAGAATGTAATATATCTAATTAGTATCAACAAGCCAGACCTATGTTATTAATACAAAAACTTATTTAGCAAAGCTTATCTATAGTCCACACAGATATAGTTCGAGTTTGGAAGGAATCCCGGAATTTTTGAAAGGAAAAAAAAAATATTTTTTTCAAAGGCTAAGGTACATCTTTCTCAGCGTGTCTTGTTTCCTCTTGGTGGAATACAGTTATGTCCCTTGTTCTGGTGGCCTTTAAGCAATCATAAAATGTGACTCATTATCACAATCTGTTCCATGAAGAGGATTTTTCCTCTTCTGCTACCCGGTCTTTGGTGGTAGTATATATAACTGAGATAGTTCTTATTTTTTCCTGAGCTGGATTGTAACACAAGAACATAGTTTGACCTTCACTGGCATGCTGCCTCAAAAGGAGCGTGACCAGCAGGTCGAAGGAGGTGATCCTGCCGCTCTACTCTGCTTTCGTGAGACCTCACTTGGAGTATTGTGTGCAGTTCTGGTGTCCTCAACATAAAAAGGACATGGAACTGTTGGAACAAGTCCAGAGAAGGGCCACGAGGATGATCAGGGGACTGGAGCACCTCCTGTATGAAGACGATCTGAGAAAGTTGGGGCTGTTCAGCCTGGAGAAGAGAAGGCTGTGTGGAGACCTCATAGCAGCCTTCCAGTATCTGAAGGGGGCCTCTAAGGATGCTGGGGAGAGACACTTCATTAGGGACTGTAGTGATAGGACAAGGGGTAATGGGTTGAAACTTAAACAGGGGAAGTTTAGATTGGATATAAGGAGGAATTTTTTCCTGTTAGGGTGGTGAGGCACTGGAATGGGTTGCCCAGGGAGGTTGTGAATGCTCCATCCCTGGCAGTGTTCAAGGCCAGGTTGGACAGAGCCCTGGGTGACATGGTTTAGTGTGAGGTGTCCCTGCCCACGGCAGGGGACTTGGAACTAGATGATCTTAAGGTCCTTTCCAACCCTAACTATTCCATGATTCTATGCTAGTGATTGCTACACTGGAACACATACTGTTTCATCATTACGTAAATAAGATGGCATTAATAGATACCTTGATGCAAAGGTGGAAACAACTGTAACTGTTAATGTATAGTGTTGCCTTTTTTTTTTTTTTTTTTTAGTCTTGAATTCTATTCCTCTGCAAAATAGAATAAAGTTTACGCAGTCTGGAATAAGTATCTCATTGACTATTCTGACTAAGCAATCTCATCAACTACCAATCCACATAAGTTTTCCTTTCTAAATTGAGATTTCTAACTTAATTCAACAGCAGTTGACTCTGGTATCTATCATCCTTAAAAATTAGCTCAGGAAAAAGCCCTTTTCTTTATTTCCTCCTCATTTCCTTTGAATTGTTAAGAGCTCTACTGATTTTCCAGTTTTCTGGTATCATAACCTTGAAGTCAATTAATTATTTTCTATTTCTTTTAATGTTTCTTCTCTTCACTAAATCCTGCTTCTCCCAAGCCCATGCTAAAGACAACAAAAACGAGCAAAGAGGAGAGGAGAGGAGAGACTAGAAGGAAAACTGAATGAGCGAGGATTCAGTTCTAGAAACAGGAATGCAGCATAATTTGGGATACCCTCAGGTGTCCTGTCTGATCTGCAGGTCCTCTGTCCATTGTCAAAGCGATCTCAGTTATCACTGTTGTCAGGTCAATACTACTGTTACAAATAAAATTCCAATTCAATGACCTCAAAGTTCAGGCTATTGAAACAACTTTAGTTTGGTTTTACTCCACAGAGATGGCATTGAATTTTTCTGTTTCTTGGGACTTTGGATCTTCTCTTCTGCACTACAGTTTCTCCTGAAGTTGAAAGATCTTGGAGGGGGTGCTCAAACTGGTTGTGACAGAATTTGTTATCAGAAAAACCACTTCCAAATTGACCAAACTGCAGCTAATGAATTCTAGAAAAGGACAGATAAAGTATGATGGTGAATGTCTACTAATATGAGTCAAAACACATAATTTCTTTTTTGGAAGAAGGTAAACATCTCAGGCTATAACTAGATCAAATTTAGAGTCTGTACACAGATGTTTTCTTCATGTTGTACTTTAAAGTGTTTTCAAAGTTCAGGAAACTGGAAGATCCTGAGGAATTCAGTTAGGAAACACTGCTCAAATTATAATATGGTAAGGAAAAGATAAAAAAAGTATAATCCTAGAAAGTTTTTCAAAATATAGAAGGCATCGCTTCAACATTAGATACATTTACTCCCACATAGAAAACAACCTATTTTAAAATTTCCTTACATCCCTGATATCAGATTTTCTTTTCCTGCAGATAGATGCAGACGCCTGCCTCTAAATCTGATGCCAGAACACACTCACCAAAGCTAAACCTGCAGGCACACTAGCAGAAGAAAACTGAAACCTTTGCAATTTACTGTAATTTAGTGGGAGGTTTGACAACTGTAAATTGACTAATCTGAATTGTTTTGGTCTATTGATCCAGACCAGTGAGTGTCCAAGGAGTGACGAAAAGATTGAAGGCAAGCAAACCAATTTTCTTCTCACAGATGAGTATCCACTGGCCCGTATGTTACTCATGCAAGAGATAAAGCACTACTAGAATCAGGAAAGAATCTTCAAACACCATGCAACTGAATTCATATAGGAGAACAAAAGTAAGAAAACTATTAAATAGATTACCTCTGTATTTTTCTTTCCTAATTTAGGTCAAAGGAAGTTCAAAGGAATGAAATGCCCATCAACAACAAAGAGCATGTCAGCCCTGTACAGACAGGAGAAACTGCAAATGTGAAGCGGGTGTACTACAAATCTCATTCTGTCACATACTCAGCTCAAGGTTTTAATGCAGGTTATCACAGTTTGATGCCACTTGAAAGGCTCTCCATACGTTCATAGGATATTACATGGTGGAACTGAGTCACTGGAAGATTCAGCAGTTACGAGGCTCACAAATACCTGATTCCCTTTTTCCCAATCAGCAAACTCAGGATGGATTGTAAAGACCATTCCATGCCCTAAACATAATTTTGCATTATAAAGGGACAAAAATGAAAAATAAAAGCAAAGAGTCCAGATTTTTATTTCTGTGAATGATCTTTTAACAAGCTCAGAAAGAACTATAAGAGTCTGCAGAGATCAGCTGAAAGGCCATTAGCAGTACCTCAGTGAAACTGTAACACAGGTTAAGGAGAGGTGGGGATAGTGGGAGTAATACCTCAATAAAATAAGACCACAGGGCAAAAAATGAAAGGCAACACACACTCAGGTAAATGACTCTTAGGTCAAAAGACTGAACTTTGGAGGGAAGATTTGAAATTTTATGTAAAGATTCCCAGAGGAAGCTGAATAATCTGAGGAAAGGCTAGACAGCTTTTAAAACAGAAGTCCTATACTATGCAAACTCACTTTCCAAATATTCCTGTATGTTGTGGTTATATTTGTGAAACTTAAATTTATATTTAAGTATCCTATGATTTTTTGCTATTAATAATACTACTCAGTACATTCTGAAATTAAATGTCTGGATTGTTTGTGAATGTCCTTGTAAAGCAAACTGCTGTAGAAAGTAAGAAACTGTATTTTCTCACTAGCAGGGGAACAATCATGATGCTTCATTCTTTCTTACAATCCCCCATTACAAAAGGATGATGATATTTCTAGTAACTATAACTGATTGTATTGATCACACTTATAAAGAGCACAATGCCATATGAATACACCCATTCCAGAAGAGAAAACAAGGCTGTGATCTCCCGTGATTTGTGGTGCCCCTATTGAAAGCAGAATACACTATACACTTTTTATTCTACTTTGTAAGTCTACATAAGAAAAATTGCTTGTTTGGCAGATGTAGAAAACCACATAATATTTCAGCTCTTTTTCTTTTTTTATGTCGCTAAGTTGTGATTCAATCCATCTGCTTGAAGTGCTGTTTATCTACCTGAATGTCAGTGAAGACAAAGTGAGTAACTCCTCTATGGGCAGGAACTATCATCAGAGGGACTCTGGCCTCAGGAAGGAGAGGGAAGAGCAGGAACAGGCTGAGCTGCCTCCCTGGTGACAAAGTCCAGCTCAGAAGCAAGATTCAGATCCAGGGAGCCAAGGGAAATTTTAAAAAAATTCATTGGTTCCTTGTTTTAATCAGTAAAAGCAGGTATCTGGGCTAAGTATCTAAACAGAAAGATACATATATATATTTTTTACCCTAAATCTTAACCTTAAAGAGGAAAGCCAAGTTAACTAAATTTTAAATAATGACTTTTGAAATGGTTAACGAAGTAGATAATGTCACTTCAAAGAAGGTTTAATAAGATTGTCAAAAGATGACAGATTTGGAAATCAATTTGAAGGTAAGATAGCACCACTTCAAGATCCTTACCAGCCTTGACAGGAAAGCCAAACTCCAAAAACCACTTTACAAGATACTTCAAAGTGGAATGGTAGAGGCAGAGAAAATCAGAATAATAGGTATGGATGCTTTACTGTGAATCTTTAGGAGCACCAAATACTCAAAGGCTTTGAAGAGGTGTCTGCAAACTAGTTCTTAGACTGAAATTATAACAGCAGAATATATGATATTAACATATAACTTGTCAGATGTGTTCTGACAAATAACAAAAAATATGAGATTTTTTTTTGGGGGGTGGGGTATTATCCTAATGACATTAGTAAGTAGTCTCCAAGAACAAACAACAAATATATAAAGTATTGAAGGTCATAATTTTCTTAGACATAGTTTTCTTGAATTTTTTAATTTTCAAGCTACTCAGAAAAAACAGTAATTTGATACATATTGTAAATATCAGTCAGTGCACTCTTTTGAAAAGCATTTTTTTAATTACACCAAAGAAAACAATTTCCTTGAACTTTGTAATACTCAGAAGGACAGCTATAAGTCAGTGTTTGTATTTATTACAAATGAAAGTTACTAGAAGAATGACTTTGTTAAGAAATTGGAAGACACCATCAGCAAGGACATAAGAGCAACAGGAAAAAGATATTTCTTCTGAAAGAACAGTGGGTATGACACGGAGAATTTACAGGGAAGCTTTTCTGCCCGCTGTCCCTTCTTTAAGAAGAAAACAAACAAAACTACAATAAAAACCAACAACAACAACAAAAAAAAATAGCCCAAACAAAAAAATCAACAAAAAACATAAAACACCCCAAAAACCCAAACAGCAAACAAAACCTACAAATAAAAAATCCCACCACAATCAAAACCCACATTTCTACATTTCTGTTTCCAGTAGCTTTTGAAGGCTACTGGACTGTCTAAAAGGATATCGTCAATGGACATGGCATTAGATATTGTGCCAGACCCATTCAAGAAAATTACATCTATGAACTTCCACCTCTGAGTGGACAAAATATCAGCCAGCAGGCTAAGTGGAATGTAGGCAGAACTGGAACGATTTGTTTGGGAAAAAGGTTTAGATTAATTATACCTAATGCACCAAAAAAAAAAAATAAAATAAGGGAATGAAAATAGCCAATACTCACATCCGAGTTAAAGCGAAGCTGGCAAACATTACAGGAAATTACTTGTTTCTTCTTGGGGGGAATGGACACACCAAATGTATGGTTTATGACTGCTTTTTGCACAGGATCCATCTGGAGAACAAACAATAATCAGTTTACAATTCTTCAGGACAATACACAGTACAGAAGAAAAATAAAAAAAATAACACTTTCTGCTGGAAGCTTTTTCTCTTGCTTTGTTTTTGTTTTTGAGATAAACAGGAGGAAATAAAATTTCAGATTTCAGCCCTCATAATAATTAGATTTAACACAGGTTAAGGAATTAGTAGCATGCCAGAGCTTATGAAGAAAAGGCAACTCCATTTTTACTGCCATCCCCAGGCTACTTAACAGTTCATCCCCCAACCCTGCACATCCTCTGTGCTGCAGGGCCCCACTATTGCATCTGAATTGCAAAGAGCCCCCTGGAAGGAAAATATTCTCTCCTTTGTGAGAAGAGGTCCTCTGCAGGCTTCATTAGAAACACCATTTGCTGGGAAAAAAGGTTGCAATCCCCAAACATTTCCTTGTGGAAATGAGTGACATAGCCCATAAGAAGGCTGAAGTTTGAAGGACCATGCATGGAGTGTTTACAGCAGGAAAGGATACTGAAGTTACCACGCTTCAGAAAACATTTCAACACTGTGAAAAATGTGAGATAAGTGAAGCACTGAACAGGTGAATCCTAAATTTGATGGAACATTTTCAGGAACTGGGAACTGATTACATATTTGCTAAATGCCAGGACTCTTGTCGGTCACCAGTTTAGAATATCCTCAAGATCACAGAGAGCTCTGCTGTTAACATTGAAGGGCTGGAGAATGGCACTGGATGTTATAGAAACAGAGGTCATAACTGCTACTGTGTCGAGGCCTCAATTAGAGCATAATATGTTGATTTTCCTGATGTGGCATGGGTACTGATTAAAATTAATTTCCTGACTCAAAAAGATTCAAACATATTTTTCTAATTAAAATAAAATAGAATATCTGGCCTAATCTCACAATGGATCCTGCTCTGAGGAGGAGGTTAGACGAGATGACCTCAGAGAAACCTTTTAACCCAAATTATCCTATAAGTATCTGTGCACATGTGCTCCGCCATCCTTATTTGGATTCTGACGGGGACAGGGCAAAAAATGGCAGTCTACGAAGAAAGATAAGTGCTCATTTCCCAACATTGTTCTTTAACCAACTCAGGAGAAAATAGTTCAATCTGTTATATTTTTCTGAAGCTTGGTTTGGTGATGGGGTTTTTTTATTCTTTACAGTACTGTCTGTAGAAACCAAAACTCGCTGTTTAATCTTGGTGGTACACATCACATACTTGATATTAAGCCGATTTACTAATGAAAGAGAGAAAAGCTGGAGTTATTGATTCTTTAGTTAAAGAATTGTAACAGTAATTTAGTTTAGCTGCAACCAGACTTTCTAAACCTGAGGATAAAGACTGTCATTTTCCCTTGGTACACATTCAAGCTTTCAGAAAATCAAAGAGGATTTTCTTTGCATATGTGCACATGCACAAATGCACAAATTCAAGAAAACACATACCACTTCATATTTGCCTAAGAACACATTCTCCAATAATCTACTATCTAACATTAAACACCTACTTAACAATTTTATTGTACTACAGCTACATAGATTTCTTGCTACATTCTTTTTAAACCAAATACATGGTTTTGTAAATGTCATTGCTAATAAATTTTCCAGACAGATGACATTATTTTTACCAGCTTTTGCCATAAAATATTGTATTTCATTGCCATAGGGGTACCATATTAAAACAATTACAAAAGTAAAACCACCTTGTCTAGAATGAACTACTGAATTATTAAATGATACAGTGCTGTTACAATGAATGTGATAAAAGCCTAAAAAACCAAATATCCTTATTTCCAGTTTTCTCTATTTCTAGAAGATATAGTCCGAAGTTTAAAAGCTTGAAACACAACAAAAAAAAAAATCCATTTCTTACCTGTACCATTTATTGCATCACCCTGAATAATATACTGCAATTACACACGCAGATTAAAGTTTCTTAAGCATCCTTTTTATAATAGATATGCCAGTCAATATATATTATTAAATTTATAATCTATATGAAAATATTGCTGTATCTTTAGAGAATAGTTTAGCTTTGCTCGGTTTCTTTTTTTTCTTAAATGGAAGGTATGTTTCATTTTACAATTTAATTGCTAATTGTTAAATCAGATAATCTAGAACAAAAGAGTAATGTTGAAAAGTACCTCAACCATTTGAAGTATCTGAAATTGGTGAAAAGAAATAGCAAAAATACCCACTAGAGTCTGCAGTCCAGTTTAAAAAAAGGGGGAAAAAGAAGCAGTGATCAATGATTCCTCTGTGCATTCCAGATAACAATCCACAGCTCTTGTGTTAGGCAATGCAGTTCAAAACCATACAATGCAGACTATATATAAAGTCCCAGTTTCAAACAGATAGGAACAGAAGGGCAAAATCTACACAAATAATACAGCTCATGCTGCCCCCAGAAAGTACTACTCAGGATCCCCAGGGGAACGGTTAATGATCCTTCCCAAACTGGAGCCCCACATGTAGTCTGGCCATGATTAGAATTCAAGAAGTGCAGCATTAACAATTTATAGGTTTTAAATATATCAGAGACTGGGGTGGATTACAGCATGATGGAAAAATAAAACAGTATCTCTCTGTTAGAAGGTTAATGCTGCAGGGTAAACTGATCTCGGATCACTACACAAAATTATCCTCTTCATTGCAGAGAGGGAGGGAAGGAGTAGGAAACAGGGAGAGCAATTTTTTGAGGTACACATTAGGAAATGATGCAGTATAGTTTGCCCAGTGGGGAGCACCAGTATTTAAAAACCAGTTCTATCTAAGAAAATAATAACAGAACCTAACAGCTATCACAAATGCAAATAAAAATCTGCACGACACTGTTTACGCTACAGGAGAAATTAATAAAGCAATTCACAGTGCTCTGGTAGCCATAACTAAGTTTAACAACCTCTAGTCTTGTTCTTCTATTTAGATTTCTTCAATAAAAAGTTAAATTTAAAAATGCCTTTCCAACAAAGTTGAAGATACTATCTTTTTGCAACAAGTCTCCTTAAAACTACCCAAACTACTGAAGTGAGCAAGGATTAACAGAATCCGGACAGGTTTCAGCAGTAATCTACCACTACTTGTAAACATGAGAAATACTTTACGACCACTGAGACTGGCGACAATTAGTTTCAAAGCACCTTAACACACATGTTGCAACAGACAACCCAAAAGGGTAGAACTGCTAAACATTAATGAAGCTGATCATTTTATCCCCTAAAACAATTGTACGTAGCTCTTGAGAACAGAAGCAGCACAAACATACACCGCATTGCCCCCAGTTATTTTCATAAGGTTCACATATTTTTTCCCCAACAATTTTCCAAAGCTACAAGTTTTCTGTGTATGTGGAAAATCCCTGTAACTTTCTCTTGCATAGTCACCCCTTGAACAGATGTAAATCACTTTCACTCTGCATTAGAACTCAATGCCTGCAGTCTGCTGCATCAAGAAACAATTATTTCAGCTTAAAAGTAGTCCTACACAACTCAATTTTACAAGGCATGTACCACATCCCAAGTTATCTCTGCGTTGTTCAGTCATTCTGTGCACAGAAACCGTTCCATTCCTTTGGGCATTCTTGTTGCCCTTCCTAATTCTTCCTTCCACAATTTAACAAATTCAATCAAATATTTTGAAGACATATACAGGAACCATATACAACACTCAAGGCGGAGCAGTACTGAACTCTGAGCTGATATTTTCATGGAATCACTACTATAAACTCCTAAGCGTTAATGGCCAATTCAAAGCATGTTACTTTCTACGTGAAGTTTTATGAAATTTTCCTTGTGTGTGCATGACTTTACATTTATTTAGATGGAATTTCACCAACCAAGCTTCTGTCTTTTTAAGAACTTTCACAATGTTTTGTCTTTCTCTGTCCTCACTACCTTGGAAAGCTTCACCATTAGAAACCCTCCTCAACTCACTTACCTCACAAGTATCTTTTTGGCAAGGGTTTTCTGAAAAGCCTTTTGGTAAATATTTCAATTAAAACATCCTTATTCACATGTTTAGTGACCCCTACAAATAGGTTTGTAAAAAAGGATTTATCTTTAGAAAGGAATTATGATGACACTTTACACTTTACAGTATGAGGTGTCCACTTATACTATTCTTATTGAGGTTTCTATTACTTTGCCTGGCAAAAATATGCCACCCAAAAGCTTACATTTTCCATAATGTAATAAGAGACATCAAAGTAGGCATACGAAGAAGAAGAAAAAACCACAACAATCCTCTTTCAGTGTAACTGGAGTTCTGGTTATTTTAAAAGATCTTTTTACCCACAGCAGACAGCACAAACACCAATTTGTAAGCCTTGGACATAAATTGCACTAATCCTGTCAAGAGGTAAGCTGCTGCAAACAGAAAGGTATGTATCATTTCTAAACTTTTTGTTTAAATGAGGTGACACTACATCACAAGAAAAGCTGCTTTTTTGTGATGTTGGGAATCCAGAATATTTTTATTAGTTTTTGCTCAGTTGCAAACTCCGATTTAAAAGTTGAGATAAACCCAGATGCTTATCTGAGATGAAGCTTTATGTGCTTGCCTAGCATTCAGGACTAAATTGCTAGTTACGCATTTTAGGTAGTGATAGTGCACTCATTTACATTTGCCATTTTTAACTAATGAACTGATTTCTAAGGTTTCATTCTCTTACTGATATGCTTAGCTACTGAAGCATGCTAAGCAAGTATCATACATGCTATTCCTACTGCTCCAACAAAAATCTACACCCAAAAGCTCTGTCTTCTTATAACAACAGAATTACCTTAAATCTGAGTGAGGTTTAATATTGTGACTGGGAATTTATACCCTCAGTTCAGTTACCTCTCATCATGATGTAACTTTTAGGTTAAATGCAGAGTTGTCTGTTAGACAAGTATTTATAAATAGAACACTGGTAAGTGGGTATAAGAGATTTAATGGAGTATCACTTAACCACTGGGCATTAAGGATTTTATGAAAAAAAACACCAAACCAACAACCAAAACCAAAAAAACCCCAAGAGTAGCCCTACAGCATACTGTGTTGTTTTACTCTGATAAAATTTTAAACTATATGTGGAACAAACTGATACTATAATCCAGTATTTCCCTCTAGCAATCAAAGGAAGAAAACAGTGGAACATATAAATTACCAGTGCAGGAGCAGCATCTAAATTAAGTTTTGTGTTTTTTTTAAACCATTGGATCCCGCTTTTTTGTGTGCCGTTATTGTTATTACAGAATCATAGAATAGTTAGGATTGGAAAGGACCTTAAGATCAACTATTTCCAACCCCCCTGCCATGGGCAGGGACACCTCACTCTAGACCATGTTGCCCAAGGCTCTGTGCAACCTGGCCTTGAACACTGCCAGGGATGGAGCATTTAACACTTCTTTGGGCAACCTGTTCCAGTGTCTCACCACCACCACATTAAAGAATTCTTCCTTATAGCTAACCTGATCTTCTTCTTATTATTATTTAAGTAGGCAAACAGCACAAATATCCTGTAGATCAGACCTTTTCTACATCCTAATAGATCACAAGGTCTCCATGAACTCCCCTGTGCTGGAGCTCTGGTTGTCAGGAAAGCCAAGCTCACTGCCACTGTGGAGAATGACTATATGATGAAACTTACTGTAAATTCTGCCATACATACACAGCCTCCTACCATAAATGTACGTATCATTATGACTAAAAGAGTGACAAAACTGAATACACATACTCAGCAGAGCACATATTTAAAACGCCTAGCACAAAATCAGAAACATTAACAGTGTGATGCGGCACTTGGTACACTTGGCCAATGCAAACTAACAAGACCTGTTCTCTCCACTTCTGCACTGCTTTTGCCTCAACAGGGAACATATTTCTCAATTGGCTAATGCTAAGGGTAATTTACTGTTCTAATCAATGCTATACTGTTACACATTTCCTTGCTTATTTTGCATCACCAGGAACATTTGGGTCAGCTCTACCAATGGAGCTCTACCTGAAAGGAGGTCATAGCAAGATACATGGTTGGTCTCTTTTCACAGGTAACAAATGACAGGACAAGAGGAAATAGCCTCAAGTTGTGCAAGAGGAGGTTTAGATTGGGTATCAGGAAGAATTTAGTCACTGAAAGGGTTGTAAAACATTGGAACAGGCTGCCCTGGAGGTATTTAAAAGATGTGTAGATGCAAAACTAAGGAACGTGCTTTAGTGGTGGGCTTGGTTGACTTAATTATCTTAAGGGTCTTTTCCACCTAAATGATCCTATGTTGTGCAACTTCCTTTCCTTGTAGGAATGCCTCCAGTTCTGCCTGTATATCGGCCCTCCTTGACTCACACAGAGCATGTTCCCACAGGGATGTATTTATCTACAGTGAGCCTGCAGTTATCCAGCCACCACTTCCCCATACCTCTATCTATGATATTTACAACATTTCTGAGTTTGAAATAAACAGGAAGATATAAATGGCCTGGAGCTCAACCAAGCCTGGAGAGGGCTTCTACCAAATGCCCAGCAGCTGATTCAGAGAACTGTTGAGAATGTTTAATTAGAAGAGAAAGAATAATTGATTTACAACATTATAGGGTTTTTTAATATAATCCTGTGGTCTATCCAAGGGTTGCTTCAACTACATTTTGTTGTTTAACAGGCTCCCTTAATGTATTTACACATAGAACATTTGCATAGAGCATAAAATCCGGTTCTCATTGAAATCAAACCCAACCACACTTGGAGTCCATGATTTTGTTGTTTTTTTTTCAATTCTGAATAGATGTCTTTCCCCAGGTGCAAAAAGACAAGTCATCAACTAAGAAAGCATTCACACCACAGGGACTAATATCTCCCTTCCCTTTCACGTGCCTCCCAAAATATAATAACAACATTGTACTCTGAAGGCAAATCTCTCTGAATGCAACTTCTCACTGCCTTTGTCTCTCCCCCTCTTGACCAATTTGGCAGCAAGTTCTAGCTGTGGTACCTGTGACCTTCACACACTACTACTAGTCAGTGAAATCAGCCTGGAGGCATTTTAAAACAAAACAAAAATCTTGCTGCAATTCACTTGCTAACACGTCAGATGCTACAGCTACCCATGAAGAGCTGTTGAAAGAGAGTACTTGAAAAATAAAAAACAAAAAAGGAAAGACAGTTTTGGAGTTCATAATTCATTTTTAGTACAAGACAACTAAAAGGGCACTCAGATATCTTTAATACTTTTATACTTTTATATATTTTAAACAGTTTTATATCTTTATAGAGATGAAACATTAATAAATACAGCTTTCAAATTTTCCTTTTAGAAATTTAGGCTCAGCTAATCTTATTTTTGTGAATTCCATATTATTTTTGTTAACAGCTGCAGGGCTGGAGTGCTGGACTTGGGAGACTGATTTTACGTCTCTGGCCACTAGCAGTTAGACTTCTCTCCCTGCTTTTTTATGTCCAGTCCCATGGCATAATGCAGAGCCATTTGGTGTGCTACCCCCTTGGATGTTCCCCTTTTAAAGTAGAACTTTACAGCTTGCATGGTAAAATGAAAAAGGGGATGATTTCTCTCTGCATGCCTGTATTCACAATCACACAGAATACAAGTGATGCCTGCAGCAATTTACAGATTTGTTTTCGGCCAGGAGGAACCATTATACCTGATTTCCCCAAAAATTCATGAAACAATTTTGTTCACTGGAGAATTTTGCCCCCTCCTATTATGAAATTCAATAGTTTTGTGGTCAACCAGAACCTACTTTTTTTTGGGAAAAAAAAAAAAACCTCAACAGCTTGATTGAAATGTTCCAACTAAGTTAATTTACATCACTGGAGAAGCAATACTTACTGTGTCTATTACAAACCACTCAATGTAGTTGTGCTTCTCTATTAGAGGTCACCCTAACCACAACTATCCGAGTGTGTATCCACTTGTACAACTGCAATCAGATTAGCTCATAACCCCAGCCAGCAACTAAGCCCCACATAGCCACTTGCTCGATTTCCCCACCACTCCCAGTGACACAGGGGAGAGAATCAAAAGAGTAACAGGAGAAAATTGATAGGTTGAGATAAAGACAGGTTCATAGGTAAATACAAGTAAAGCAGGAGGAATTCATTCACTACTTCCCCATCTCCAGGGCAGCCATTTCCAGCCATCTCCAGGAAAGCAGGGCTCCATCATGCCTAAGCATTACTTGGGAAGACAAACACCATTGCTCCGAACACCTTCCCTTTGTTCTTCTTCCTCCAGCTTTATATGCTAAGAACAATACCATATGATATGGAACATCCCTTTGGTCAGCTGTCCCAGCTGTGTCCCCTCCCGGCTTCTTGTGCACCCCCAGCCTACTAGCTGTGGGGTGGTGTGAGAAGCAAAAAAGGCCTTGACTCTGTGTAAGCACTGCTTAGCAGTAATGAAAACAGTCCTGTGTTATCAACACTGCTTCCAGTGCAAACCCAAAACACAGTCCCATACTAGCTGTTATGAAGAAAATTAACTCTATCCCATCCAAAACCAGCACACCTTCTCTTCAACAAACCAAGTAACTTCCTTTGGCTTTTCACTATAAAAGTCTTGATTCATTTGGTAGATTTTCTCTGACTCTTTTTCAGATTGTAAATATGCCATCGATTTTTAATACGCCATTGAAGCGTAGGTACTAAAAGGTAGAACAATATGCTCAAATATATTTTCTCTTTACCTACTTAAGTACATCTTTTTTTTTTTTTAACAAGAAATGCATTACCCTTCCTGCCTCAGCATCGACTTGGGAAGTGCAGCCCTAAATCTTTACTGAAATGCCCATTTATCCATCTTTTGTGCTAGCACAAATAATTTCACCATCACATGTCTTTCTCTATCTTAGGATGTGTTCTGACCCAGCCTGGGAGAGGGAGCTGAGAGGTGGCTGAAACAGCACCAAACTGAGAATTGCATGTTGAAGCAAAGACCATTGTCATTAGGGATTTCACTTCGAAAGTCTAATTTACAAGACTTTGCTCAGGAGGACAAGGATGAATCCAGTCTTCTCAGTAGAATTTTTGTTTCTTTCAAAATCAGTCCAAAATCACGGTTTAGACCAAGGTAAACAAAAGGAAAAACAAGATACACTGTTCAACTGAAATAAAACCAGGGGTTTTCTAATCTTTTACTCTTCCCTGGTTTAAATCAAGAAACTTTGATATTAATATAAATAAATAAGGTAAATGACTGTGATCTGTCCCCACCACTTTCCTCTCCTGCGTTATGTGCTATGATTAAGCACACAGATCAAAAGAGAATTGAGAAAACAGCTTTTAATTCTTTTTTACTATTTTTTTTTTGGTACCGGGAATAGTCCTGCCCCTCCCTTCACTTCATCCATGGATACATATATTGCATGCTAAAAATAATTTGTGGTTTAGAAAATTGAGATTTTTGAAAGTGAAATAATTAGAAAGCTGCTGAAAATGTTTTGGGGTAAAAGAGAATTCCCCCCCAAAGCAAATGGAGAATGAAGAAAAAAGCAAGTAACTGAAGTTTAATGCTATTTTTATACCAAGGTGAATCTGTCTTAAATAATCATCAGCTTCTTTTTTAATCCATCCAGTTTACTCCCCTACCATAGTGCAAGACTTTGTATCTGTAAGACAAACTTTCAGGATCATGACAGACCAAAACTGAGAAAAAGAACAAAGTGCAACCCCAATGGTTAAACAAGAACTAAGGAATATGACAGCTTCCCTTCCCTTTGTGGCTACGCTGGCTCACAAGTTTAACTGCACATGAATCAATTCACCTGAGTCTTACATTATTCATCTAGAAAATAATAAAAATATAAAAAATATATTTTATATTAAAATATTTTCAACTTCAAGAAAGGCTGAACACGTTCTAAATAACATGTTTACAATTCTTAAAAATCATGTGATGGAAGACGCTGTATAACTGCTATTTGTTATTAAGGCTGCTATTCAGAACAAGGGGCTGTGCTCAGCTAAATGAAAAAAACTAGCAAAAATATCTTGCTCCAGAGCAAGCAAAAAATAAAACATACCACAGTTTGAGACCTGCTGAAAATCAAATCAACAGCACACTGTGAAAGCAAAAATATTCTCATTACACTACCTGTTACCATCTGACAGTAAAATAACACGAACAGGTAAAATAATTTGAAAAATTACCTTTCAGTAGAATCCTGCCAAAAGACTCAAGCCTAGGAGTTTGTAGTCAGAAAAACAACTTAAGTAACACGTGAGATAAACAAGATCACTGATTTTTGTTTTCATCTTTGAGATGATCCTTAGATATGACTCTTCTTCAGGATCTGCTCTAAGTTTTGCTGAGTTTCCTTGCTCCCAACCTACTCCAGAACACCAACAACACAAAGATGAATGATGTCCCATTAAGTAGGTTTGACTTTCCTTTACAGTTTTGAACTGTGCAAAGGAGAGGTCAGGGACAAATTAACAGCCTTGGTTAATTCTGTGAACAGGAAAGAAAAAAAGACACAAGCAGCCTGGTCTACTGAAATGAATTTATATCATTTTTTTTCACATAATGGAAAACAATCGAGATATATTTACATTTGAATATAAACATAGTAAATGTCTGAAAATAAATGAAAAGCAAATCAGAACTGAGAATTGCATAAGTATGCTAGTGGACAGCTATCATCTACTCTTCATAGTAAGGAATAATAGATTTTCTGCATCTAAAAATCAATATTGATGTTTCTGGTTAATTTTTTTTTTTTTAATCAGTATCACACGCTACACAGCCTTTGATTATAAAGCACTGCATTTAGATATGAATCTTTAAATACTTTTTGTAATTAAATGTGTACTGAAACTTAATGCAGCATCAAAGTCTGTTGTGGGGTTTCTTTGTTGTTGTTGAGTTTTAGTGTGATGGGTTTTTTGTGGTTGTTTTTTGGTTTGTTTTTGGGTTTGCTGTTTTTTCTTTTCCTTTAAATATAAGTAGATGAGACACAAAGCAACACAGAAACCTGTCTCTTCTAATAGATACAGAAGCAGGAAATGTGATCCTTTTTCCCTAGTGTTAATTTAGGGAATCAGCTGAAGTTTGTGGTATCTCATTGTGAAAACTGGCAGATTAAATACAGAGACCAGTTTGAAAAGCACAGATCTTCAAATCAGCCTTGCTCTGGTAGTTGAAATGAGCTGTTCATTGCTTCTACCTGTCTATCATTGTTTTTCCGGTATGCTAACCAAAGATACATTTCACACTACAACTTTAAGTTGTTATACAGTACTTTTAAATTTTCATAAAATTGCCTGTATCTAGATTAGATCTGTATCAGCAGGTCGAGGGAGGTGATTCACCCCATCTGCTCTTGTGAGACTCTCCCCCAGAGTACTGTGTTTTGCTCTGGGACCCACAACACAAGAGGGGTGGGAACCTGTTTGAGACAGAAGGTAGATTAAACTAGGTATTAGTAAAAAATTCTTCACTAAGAGGGTGGTGAGACATTGGAACAGGTTGCCCAGAGAAGCTGTGGCTGCCCCATTCCTGCAGCGTTCAAGGTCAGGCTGGATGCGGCTTTGAGCAACCTGGTCTAGTGGAAGGTGTCCCTGTGCATGGCAGGAGGGGTTGGAACCACATGATCTTCAAGGTCCCTTCCAACTCTAACCATTCTATGATTCTATTATTCTATGATTAAAAGACCACTAGCTATAGCCACGTTCAGAAAGAAATTCACAAACAAGAAATCTTCACAAACAAGAATTAATTCATAACTTGGTCTTATAATTTATTAATTAATAACATTTCAGTAATTCTTATTTTTTGATGAAACAGTTGGATGATGTTCTAAGGAAGGGCAGGGAAGTCCGCCATATACAGCCAAGATATTGCAAAAGCAACCACTTCTGTATTCAACAGAATTAGATTTCTCTACACATGTTCTGGAACTTTGCTTAGGAGAAAACATACACTTAGAAACTAGCAAAACCTTTATAAGCACAGTGATGCAAAACATGTGCCTTGTTTGTCTTAAACTACAAGCGGTTGCTTGCTTTGAGGGGAGATGCTTTCCTCCCAGGCTGTTTGCAAAACATCTGTCAGCAGTCTAACGCCTAAAATATTTATGGCTCCCTTTAACCAGCTTCCTTGTGTCATAAGCTACTACTAACTTGACAAGAAAGGAATTCAATGAAGATAAACAATTCTTAGTTTTTCCTATGCTGACCAGTAAAAGACGTAAAGACTGATGAAGTGTTGAAGAGACTAACTCCAAGCTTTCTGTAAAGAAAGATAAAAAAAAAACACATAGCAAAGGAACAAATTTTCTAGAAGACTCAGAAAATGGGAAAATCTGTATGCAGAAACTGTATTTCTTTAAAGAATTAGGCTGATGATGTAATGACCTGTATGGACAATATTGGACATATTGCAGCAATTTAGGAACTATTTTTCAAAACCCAAGTTGTAGCTCATCCATTCAATTCCTGTTAGAGAAAAATACAGAGCAAGAGGAAACTTTAAATTATAATTCATGTTTGAAGATATTCTCCCAAAGTCAGTCTGTATTACTTTAAGCATGATTTTGTTTCCTGAGAATAATATGCATGAAGGACTAGAAACAAGGCAGAAAAGTACTGCCTTATACTCTCCAATTTAAAAAAAAAATAGTTGCCCTTTTAAGAGATTCCTGACAGAAACTGGGGAACCTGCATCTTTGTTAAAATACCACAAACTATAAAAGCTGTCAAAGACTGATTGATATCTCCCGCTTTGGCAGTAATTCCACCCACTCCCCAGCCCCACATCTAACTCAGTGTATCTTATCAGGTGCTTGCTTCAAACTCAATCTCTTTTGAAAGTTTCAGTTGAAATGGCTCAAGTATTTTATGGGAAAAATACACCACCTTAAATAAGCATTTTTTTTCAGGGCTGAGAAGACTTCTTCAAAACCTTCTGCTACAGTTGAAAGAAGTCTCTGCTGGTTTGCATCAAAGCCATGAAAGACATGGAGGAATTCCTGGCTTGGTACAAAAAGTCTAAGGTCACAAAGAAAAGGGACTACAGAAAACTGAAAAGAAGAAGACACGGAGGGCAATGGGGCTTTGCAGCCAAGTACGAGAGAGAAGAGAGTCAAAGAAGAAAGCAAAGATTAGACACCAAGCAGAGGTCTGCACTGCCAGAATTTGGGCTTTATTATGTTGTTCCTGAACCTCTGCTTTCCTCACCTCTGGGAAAACAACTATTATTCTCTTTTATTCCCTTTAATAAAGGTAAGAGGCTGATTCCTCATGTTGTCAATTGGATTAGTCTGGCTGTGACTTGGAAAATACAAATTATTATATTTACAATAACTAAAAGTGAAATACAAATGTTTTCAAGTTCTTGAAACAACTTAAGTGCCTTTTATGCCTGTACGACTATAAAAAAAAGGGTACAAAATGTCTGTTAAAAATATTGCTATTTCTTGATTATAAAAAAGAAAAACAAACCAGAAAACCAAAACAAATACCCAACAAATACCCCAAAACACCTTTCCTAATTTAACTGCTTAATTTTCTTTTCTGTGCTGTTAATAAATGTAAAGTGTAGCTCATACAAAACTTGACCTGCAGAGTGTTTCAGAGGGAGAGGAGCAGAGTACGTCAATTCCCTCCAGCATTTCACAAAAAGGAAAAAAGGAAATCACAGTACATGGACAGGCTACTTGGATAAAGAGCACAGTAGATAATGGGTTCACAACATCCAGTTGGCTGCATCTGTAATCTGCTCCTGCTGTAAACAATCCTGAGCTCCAGAGCATACTCTGGCACTGCAGCAGGGTGTTAAGTGGCTGAATTCAGACCCTGCTAAGGAAAGAGAAAGCTCCCGAGTGGTGGTGCTTTGCCAAACACGGAAGAGGCACTTGGCACACAGGGGCTAGTAAAGCCGGTGGTACGAGTGCCTTGCGCTCTTATCTGCAGACCTCCGGTTCTGCCTTGGCTGATTACTGGGCACTTCAAATGAGATCTAGATAGGTAGCAAACAAAAATGAAGGACGTAATTGAAAACGCAGAATAGGAAAGAGCAAATTAGTCCCTCCCTGTAGTTGTCTTGGGGGTAGGCCAGGGATATTTATTCCAGGCAGGGCTAAAGCTGGAGAAGAGGCAGAGATTTCTGACTAAGTTAGTAGTCAGCTCCTCTTTCCCTTCCTGTAGCCCATTCCAGCTGGCTCACCTTCAATGACAGATGTAAAATTTTTCTGGTCCACTTCGCAAGGAGATGGAGGGAACTCTAATATAAAGAATCAGCATAAACCTACTTGAAGAGAAATAGACACTGAAGCAGTAAGTAGGCCACATTAACCCATGTGTCCTCTAAAATATGAAGGCAAGAGCTAGCATTTAGAAACCAATCATGGGCTAGTTAAATGCAAAATATTTCACTAATGTGAAAGCTACAAGAGATGCTATAATCTTTGATTACCCCTGAGGCCATAACAAACTCAGAAGGTAGCATATGAATTGCTGATTATTTTCTATGATGATAGAATCTGAGAAGCTGCTGATTCTGCTTTTGTGCAGACTGACAGGTCCCTGGCTGTACCACTCTGACTGAATTTGGATCATGTAGTGCTGCTCTCATTTCACGACAAGGTAGAAGACTTTGGAGTTTTTAGTTGTTTTTTTTTTTTTTCTGAGGAGTATATATACTTTAAAGGGAGATGCAGACAACAATTGCTAAGTTTGCCTTGCAAGATAAATCCTAGCTTTCGGCCTTCCATGATGTGATCACAAGGCATCCTCCCTTAATTCAGTACGCAAAATGGATGACATGAAATGATGAATCAGGGAAGTGTAGAGAAAGAACTGATAGAGAAGGTGAAGTTCTGTGGCAGAAGCCAAAGAATGTAAAATTTAAGATTACATTACAATAAACACACAATGGGGACCACACTAAGGTTAACTTTCATTTTCACTGACTTTATGAACTTGATTTTGAAGTCTTACAGACCTTGAAATGCAATTATTATGCAAGATTTTACATGCTAAGGAGTTAATTAAAGACATTTTAGAGCGCTAAAAAAGAGCTCTACTTAAACAATATCTTTTTGTATACATCCATTTCAAATTGGAGGTACCAATTTGGGAAGTTCCTATAATGCTGTCTCCCCATCTGCTATAAACAAGAACATTTTAAGTAATACCAGCCAAAAACTTGATTCAAACTGTGCTTTTCAGACAGAGGAGTATGAGTAACTGAGCAAAAGCTTTTAGAACTTGATGCCTGGACAAACATGATGTCATCTTTGGATCCAGCAACTCAGGTTCAGACTGTGACGGTCTGATCATGCCTGTCCTGTTCTGACAAAACTATTTGTTGGTGCTGTGAAAAGACCAGGAAAGAAGAAAGCACCTATTCTGCAATACCGTTCTGCTTGGAACCCTTCATTCTGCCCTTAGAATGTCCCTTTCTGGCAAACTGCTGAAACAAAAAGGCACTCTAACTGAGAAATAAAGGCATGTATCCAAGGAGTTAGTGCAATCATTTCCCAATTAATTTTTCTCATATAATAAGCAAGTCCTAAGGAACAAAGAAATTTAATTAGGGCGTGAACTGATAAGTACTAGACATACATCCACAGCATTTTTAGAACTATTAATGTTTCTAGGAGAAACAGAAGGGAAGCATTTTAAACTAAATTATGCAATTCTGTCAAGAAAGTAAGATATACCTGAAGTAGGCATTTCCTTACAAAAAAAAAAAAAACAATAAAAATCAGGGTCTGATCTGTGCTTCATTTGAAAGTACCACATGTGGAGAGAAATAAGTCATTAGAACACTTTCACAAACAAAATGGGAACACCGATGTTTCATCTGGAGCATCACAGATGTTTTCAGAATTGAAAACTGTCAAAGTTAACTATATAAGAAAGGGTTTAGCTGAGATTTTAAATTTATTTCCATACATAAGAGAAGCTCTTTTGGGAAAAACTGAAAAACTGTAGGGGGTGTTCCTTCAAACATGTTTGTAGTTAACGTATTTTACCTCGTTTTTCCTGTTCTGATAGTTACTGTATTAAGCTCCTAAGCAGAAACTTCCCCTTTTTCAGGCAACTGAAATTAAGTCAGCAACCACCTCCTGGCAATATTCAGGAAAATGTTTCTGTATCTGACTGCCATTGCAGATGAACAGATGGATCCAAAGGAGTTTTCTCTTGAGACTACAACTCTTTTTGCCCACCTTCCATGAACACATGCAAGCATGAACAGTGGTCCCTGGCATGTGCTGCAGGGTCCCCTCGGTAATACTGAAGGCAATGAGATTAAGTGCAGCACTTCAGAGATTTTACTGTCTACCATCCTTGACAAGTCCTCTAGTGAGTGAAGTGCATAGATTTCCTGATTGATTAAGGCAGATGATAGCTTCTTTAGTAGGAAGGGACAAAAAGCTCTTCTAATATTCTGTTCCTGCACAAGATGATAAATTATGGCACTTTGGATGGCACACGCATTATGGGTCAACTGGATTTAGCTTCTACTCACACAAAATTATCTTCTGGAAAAAAGACTTTTCACTAACTTCTACAAAGTGCCCTTACCACCTTACAGTGAAAAAGTGAAAAAAACAATATGTATACAAACACAGAAATCTACATTCGCAAAGGTTGTGCTAAGTTAAAAAATTAAGAAAGAAAGAAAGAAAGAGAAAGAAAGTGCATGACAGCTGGCGCTCACTGTGCCTGTCAGTAGATAACCATGAATGATTTAGTTTTCCAATGAGCTTTAAAGTCCATTGTAAAAGACTGCTACTGAAAATCAATACCTGCAAGATAAATGGCAAAGTCTGTGAAATAGAAATAGGGTAGTACTGAACTGCTGTTCTTCAAAATAGACAGTTTAAACAGGCGGCATCTATGGTGCATAGCAGCATATTTTATAATTATCAAGAATTCCAAGGGAGGAAACAGACACCGAGTTGACAGTATTTGCTGATTACCCCAGGCCTCTTTTTTTTTAATAAAACCTACAGAAGTTTGGAGAGGAATGACAGCTATGAAGGATAAACACACCCTGGGAATTAGGCAAATTGCAGTGCAACTCTGATAAATGTAAGCTAGTGTATATAGGCAAAACCAGTCTACATATCCAAATCTAACTGTCTCTAGAGGCTACTGCAACTCAGAAACTCAATAACACCACCAGTAAGAAAATAAAATTGGTTGACTCTACAACTACAACATCCCTAAAGAAAAGGTTCTCTGAGTCTTTATATATGTGAAAAAGCTCATCTATAAAACCAGTGCAACTACAAGCAGAAATACTGGTAACAAAATTCTCAAGCGCATTAGAAAAGGGATGAAAATTAGTATGAATTGCATTATGCCTAGAAAATGAGAATGACACACTGCTTTCTTAAAACTGTACTGAGTTTTGGTTCTGCAATTTAAACATAACTGACTCTTTTTTCTTCTTTGTACACATGCACATACCCTCCAAATCAACATAGGTGCACATCTCCCTCACAAATGCACAATTTTCACATATATGTTCTCCAATGAATTAGTAATATATGCTACTTTTGTGACGTGTTGGGCTGCTGCCATTTGAAAGAAGCTGGCTGACATGTTACCTCAGAACCATCCCACAGCACCACGTGCTGTACTACAAGGCCTGTCAGCAAGATCTATTTGCAAGTCATGAAGACAAAAATTCTGTTGCTGTTTTAACTTCAGACAGAAGGTGAGTTTGCCAAAGGAAACACTTGGCAGTGGTTCAGCCGATCACTGTCTGGCAGTGATGACACTGCTTCCCTCTCCCTCCCCCTGCAATGACAGTGATATGCGCGATGCTATACAGTTCAGGCAGTCACGTACAGATTATACTTGCTGACTTGGCAGAAATGACCCAGAGCAGTTTCCTTCCTGTTGCTATTAGCTTAATATTTGCTGGCTTGTTCCATGCTGAATTACCTCCACACATGAAAGTTGAGTGGCAACATGAATAGTGTTTGTTTTGGTGTACTCAATGTATTTAGGACAATAATTAATTAAACAAATGATAAAGCGTGATAGCAAAAAAGCATTTTGATAACATTCAGAAGCGTTTTATGAGCTGTTAAACCAAGAACTATAGAAGAGAACATTTTTGTTATTGCTACTGTGATAACCACAGAGAACTACAGAAGCATTAAGCATAATTTTTGCAATAATTTTTTTTTTTCCAAAAACCCAAGATGCTTTACCATAAAATAGAAGCAGCAGGCTCACATTTTCACATTGGCTGACTGTGCCATTTTTTACTTTATTATTATAACACTGAATTAACAAGATCCTCCAGGTGCTTTACTGGCTGTAATAGACAACTTTATTCATGTCAGTGGAGGATCTAGGTCTTATCTGCCACACTTTTTCTTTGTGGAGACAGTGTTCTCATGGGAGAATGCATAATTGGTACATAAACTCTGAATAATCCTGAAAGATACAGCAAGGCCATGAGAGGCCTGAGGAAGCTTAAGCAAGCAAGATAAGAAGAAGCTGGAATTCACTGAGTTAATGAGAACTGTGGAGTGTTGGCAAGCTTTCGAGGTCAAGTTCTCACACCTGTGCTTAACCAATGATATGTTAGTCACTAAGGGTCTTCAAGACATGTATCCAATCATAATATGCCAAATCACTGTAAGTGCATGTAAGAAATAGTATATAAGGAGTTAAGGCTTTGTAATAAATTTGGCAATCGCTTGATCACATCGATCGTCTCTGCGTTGTCCATGACTCCCGCGTCAACAGTTCTTCCATTTCCTTTTTTTACAGCATAGAAAATGCACACGCCCAGGCAAATGCTCAAAATTATTCTATCACTTATCAAATTTCTGCCATAGTTCATTTTTTCAGTATGCAAACAGCACTTCAACAGACCAAGTTAAAAATGGATTGGCCCCCTCTGAGCCTTTCACACGAGGGAACAGCAACCACAACAGCACAGCTTAAAAAGGTTCTCTAGAATTGTGTCAGCAATGTACCATCCTAAGGCAGCTCCAATACTGGATATTAAAATCAGCTTGGAAAGCATAAACTGAAACTAAATGTGGAAACACCTTTACTTACTGTGTTAAAATTTGGGAAGAATCCAACAGCAGAGCTGCTGTCCACAGGGAAGGACATAAAGGGTTTGATATCCAGGGAAGGCTGCATCATCAAGGTAGGTGTACGCACAAGGGTAGGAATTGTAGTAGTGCCTGCCAAGAGCAAACAAAACCAGGAATTCATAGTATTCTTCTTTCTACATCACACACAGAATAGCTGACACAACCACCAAGAAAAAAAACACAGGGATGTAATAAAGCGGGTCTGTAGGAGACACTGTTGTTAAAAGAAACCTATTTCCACACACTACAGATGAGGCTGAGCACTTCCCTATGGCCATGGATACTCAGATGCTGAAGAAGCGACATATGGTATATAAATCACACTGGCAGGTAGAATAAATCCTCTCTAAAGCTGAAAAAATCTGCAGTGCCAAAAGGCCAGGCTGGGCTCCCATGAAAGTCAGATGCTTTTGCAATTCATGGTTGCCTATTAGATCAGCTAGCAGAGACAATACATGCAAGCTGAAATCCAGAGGTTTGTTTCCAAGTGGTGATCTGTTATTTTTTCCTCTTCTGACAGTAACTATCAGGTGCTGCAAAAACACCATTTTACCTAACATTTTAAAAAATGCCTTCTATTTTAAAGTGCTAGGCAAATATTAGAAAACAGCCAACATCAGGTAGCACAAATGAACATAACTCTTTACATACAATGCAAACTAGTATTTACTTAATTGGAGTCCAGATCTTTCTCTCCAAATAAGAGAGCATCCCAGAAATCTACGTGCTGAAATTCTTTCTCTATACACTTGAGAATCATTCCCCAGCAAGACCCCAAAGAAACAGGAAGGCACAGATGTCCAAATATTCATTTTTAACTAGTTATCTGCCCTTAGTTTCTCCTTCCTGGGTTGAATAATTAATTCAGCACTGATTGGAGAGGGCACTGGAACACAAGTGTCCCACACCTCTGAGGGTGAGTCACTCTCTGCCTCTCCTACCTGTGCCAGAATTTCTCCATAATTACCTCCTCCTCCCACTCACTGGTGGCCAACACATCAGCTAGGAGCATAACAGTCCTCTTAAGAGTTTCTCTGGTCTTAAGCAGAACTGACACAATACCTCAGCTTTTTCTCATAAAAGTCATCTGAGTCAGGAAAGTAAAACAAAAAAGTGGGGGGGGGGGGGGGGAGTAGGAAGGAGGCTGTGGGAAAAAGAGTAAACAAGCAATTTTCCTCTCTTCTCCCATAAAATCAAAGCATTTGCATCTACTTGCAAGATGCCAGGGAATCCATATGGGCTGCCTGAGTACCAGTCTTCCACTAAGGGATCTATCTCCCTTTCTCCCTGTTAAGGACATGTAAACCTGAAGGCAGAGTAGATATTTTCCTCCTTTCTGTCTCATCATCCTGCTTCCATAGACACAATAAACCTCATGTTACAGTATCCAAGAGGAAAGCTGAGTTCAGAAGCCAGATGGGGCTGCATGGATTTTTTGGATGACCAAACACTTACAACTAGCCCTGAGCTCAAATTTTGTAGATGCTGGAGACACAGTCATTTTGATCACAGCTGTAGCACAGTAAACACTGTATTATGGTCTAGCAGATGAACAAGCAGGCTATAATCAATTCCTGTTTTTTCTATAGGAAAAGTGTGATGATTGCAGAAAAATGGGTCATTGACAACTATGGGAAGGGAACTATAATACCACCTGAACTGAGCTGCACAACTTGAAAGGAAAAATACGCTTGAGACACTTTCCCAGCATATTTTCTACCTTCTCCTAGCCTAGTAATTTCATAAAGTTTGTTTCTGCATAAGCCCAAGAAAGTCATTGACAGTTACGCTTAATTAACTGTAAGTCAAAGCTTATTCAAGTGAAGTCACAAACATCAAAAAGCTAAAAGCTAACATTCCTATAGTTTCTTCTTCATAATGAAAAAAAACGCATCAATTGGAAAGCAGTGTGTCAGAGGATTCTGAAGGAAATATCTTCAGCTGCAAAAGTGATGATTATTTCTACTAGCTGGTTTTGAAACAATAGATTTACATAATTTGGATTTCAGAGTTGCATTCAAACAGCAGCTCTGTTGCATTCAATTAACTAAACCCTATAAAGTGCCATCAATCTAACTTCTACAAGTTTCTCTTTGAAGTTCATAAGCAATTAAAGATCCATGAAGTTAAAAAAGACCTGTCCTCTCTTTATATATACATAGCTCAGTGAAACTGTGTTACATATTTTAACTAAATATTACAGAAAAAATATAGAAGAATAGAGTTGAAGTGCGACTGACATTTAAAATCAGAGTTAAGCTAGGGTTCTGATGCTGTCTTTAACCAAGGTATAGAGAGCATTTGGCATAAAAGTTTTAAAAATTACAAAACAATTAGCATTCTCCTGCAAACAATGCAATCTTCTTTGTACTCCTAGGCTGAGTACAGATCATTTCACATGACAAAGTATTTGAAATCTGCCTGCAGTTTTGCAGCGTATGGTGTTTCTGCTGCCAGAGTAATATACGACCAATAGCCTAGGATAGATTCAGAATCTGCGTAAAATAGAAAGCATACACACCTACCTCCTGATGATTAATGGAGGCATTAATAACAGAAATTTATTCACTTCTGTTCGCCAGTTTACTACTTCAGCTATTGCAGATTGAATACCAGTGACTCTGTTTGACTGAAGTCTGATTTGCAGACCCACCTTTCAAAGCTTTTGGAAGAATGATCAGATAAAGATGACCTAAACTACATTTCAAAACAGTTCAGGACAAATTATCAAATTAAACAGAACAGGGCACAGTTTTACACTGGCATTGCTCCCAAATGTCAAATAGATTCTTACCACCACTCCACCAAATCTGTATGCAGACCTGAGCTAAGCAGGAATGCTGGCACAAGAAAGATGTAGCTGACAAACTTCATTATCTTCATAAATTTAACATATGTTTACCATTTCATTAGCATTTAAATTATAAAGACAACTTACCATGTCAAACACAGTGTTTAAAACTACTTGTAAATCTTTGGCATAAATATAACTGATCTTTCTTGTAAATTCATTTGTTCAGCTTTATAATTTTCAAACAGTGTTTTACCTTTGAAATTTCAATTTTGACTCCCACAGCAGAAGTTACCTATGTACTGAAGATGCCAGCAGCAGACGAACTTTGCCAAAGGGCAGTGATCCTCACTGGTCCCTTTTATGCTTGTCTAAGGGGAGGAAAATAGGTTTTATTCTGAACAGATGATCCAAAATGTCTCATTTTATTAAAAGGTTTTTTTCCTTCTATATGTATTTATATGAAAAACAAGACTCCATGTAACAGGTGCTGCTCCTCTTTAGCCACATAAATGTTGCTTCATGCACACCGCAATGCAGTGGGACACTGATGTCCTTGCAAAAGTTATAGAAGGTGGTCATCTTTACCCAAATTTTAGCTGTCTCTAGCAAAAAAGGCACATAACTAATAGATTAAGCAGCGAAAGTGGCATTTTGGGAGCAAATGAAAAGTCTTGTATTGGTCACTCCCACAGTAAGACAAATCCCAGGGGCCAGTGAGGCATGCTTTACCCAGGCCCAAGAAAGGGGCTGGATGACATGGAGGCTCAAGAAGCATCAACCAACAACCCCTTATAGCTCCATTGCAGCTTCAAGAAAAACTGTGGAAGCCAAGACTAGCAAGACTGCAGTTTAGGGAGAGTCAATCACAGTTAGCTTTGGCCGCAGTTAACAGTCACTACTCATCTTTTTCAGGTAAGAGAGATGTCAAGTTCATTCAAATCTAAACATACAATTTCTCCCTTTTTACCTCCTAAAAACTATTTGTGAAGGTATTACCTCTATGATTTTCTCCCTAACTGCTTTTCTTTATCACTGACAAATAAAAAAGGATGCAATGTCTGCACATTAATACCTCTGATTTGAGTCAGTATTAGATTGCATGAAAAGCCCAACTCTATTACAAAGCTTACTCATCTAAAATACACTTTGTAAACAATTTCAGCATACTTAAAGAAATTAATTACCTTCCAGACTTGAAAGCATACTCTTTCAAAGTCTTCATTAAAGGCATCTATAGAGAAATCTAATGCTATACTCAACACTTTCCCCTCTTCCTATTACCTAAAGATATTACTACAATGTTTCCATCCACCAATCCAAGGAAGCAGTCCACACTCAGACCAAGAGCAGTGGAAGAGTAACTGAAGTGCTAACAAATCTGAATAAAAGTACCTGGTTAACAAATTTCTGTGAATCGCACAATCTACATCCACCTCAGACTGCACATGGTTGCCTTTGTTTTAACTTCTGTCATGGACAGTATTTGGGAAAACTTCAAAGGGAAGTTCAAGTTGTTCACACCTACCACTATTTAAGTGCATTACACTGAGAGTTTCCAGTTCACGGACAGGCTGTGCTGGCTTCTTCATCCCTGAATTGTCCGCTATCTATAAGGAACTTTTCTTTCTACACCAATGTTAACTAGTCCCATCTGGCCAGGGAACCATAGCAATGTAACTGATGGGATGGGTCAGTTCTGGGCTTTTTCCTTCCTTGACGTTCTTCCTTCCTTGATGTTTTTCCTTCCTTGACTTTTTTGATACAGCATTTTTCAGACACTATGTGAGCCAACAGTATCCCTTCAAGGGTGGATGACAAGTTGTTTCTTTCCTTTTGCCCATGTTCGCTGAATTATGGACTGCAAGTACAATATGCATAGCCACCCTGCCTTCAAACCTCACATCCTATTTCCATTTACAGCATTTTCCTTCAGAGCTCCAGAAGAGGGAAGCCAGGCAGGACAACCCAATAGTTTCAGTACAGTATATTAATTTGTCAGTGGAAGTCCTGAACACTGTCAGAAATGTTTATTTCAGCATGCGACTCAAAAAACAGCTTTATAAACAAGTTAGAGCCAAAGGTAGTACCTAGGCTTTCATACTGAATAAAAAAAAATATATCTTTTCAGCATTATTGACTATGCTTGTAAAAAATAAAAAAAAACCCAAAACACAAAACAAAAACCCACCACAAAAAAAAACTTGTGTAAGACTCCTAAACTTGCTTATATGCAGGTTTATGGGAAGGTGAGCGCAATGAAATTAGATTTTTATAAACACCCCCATCTAACTACAAAAATGCATGGCATAAAAATATTAATAGATTTCTTCCCTTACATCTGATGTCTCCATTGCATCATGCCCCAGATCTATTGGCTTTCACTACAATTCTTTTTCTAACCATAAATGACAGGTAAAAATCAATCACTTCCAGGTCACTGCATTTTGTAGTTTAGGTATTTATATGACATTACTCCTAAGATCTTTCCCAATACTTAATATAAATACCAGTCTTTTTTCCTTCTCCATATGATCAATTTAGAGTATTTAGAAATTTTCTAATTTTGTTTTCCAGGTACAGATATACATGGGTATTACAGAATGTCATGCATTTCTGTTTATGCCTAGGATAAACTGCTAAAAACAAGCTCAGTGTAAGTAAAATAATTTTCTGAACAGCAGGTGTTGATATCAAAATTGTTAAGGAAAAAGTTATTCTAGAAGTATTCCATTAATAGTCACGGAAGTGAATGCGAAGACATTCTTCACTCTTAAATGAAAGGCAAGTGAAGAAATACAGCATTTTAATAGGGTTTCTTTAATTTTTTTTTTTCCAGGATTCACTAAGCAGAACAAACATTACTTGCTTATAATATGGTATTATGATAAATGAGATTTATGACACCCATAGGGATTCCAGTCTGTCAAAAGTAAAGCAGTCAAGGAGAGATAAGACCATTACTCCAAAAGATTTTCCCAAACAGCAAATTAACATGATCCTAGGAGATAACTCATTATCCAGGCAATTCATTTTTTAAAATAACTTGAAGCAGAAGCCCAGTATATATGAGACATGGCACAGTCCCCAGCTGACAATGGGAAAAATGCTAACAACTTCTCTGCCCCCAGGGCACCACACTGACTCATTAATGAATGAGGATGCAGCTCCATTGGGAGTTGATGTGATTACCATCAGAGCTATTGATACATGTGCATCTTTTAAAACTTGGGAGAGTGCACTGAATTCATACCTCTTAAACATTATTCAGATAGCAATGGGGCAGTCAGACCTTCCATTGACTAACATTTAAAATGCACAAATCACACATGCCCATCATCGTTTGGCAAATAAAAATGGGTAAATCCTCAAAAGATGTCTCTTTCTTCAGAAGCCACAAGGAAAGGCAGCAAGAACTGATGTAGAGCTTATGGCTACTCAACAGCACTAAACAAGAACCACTCTGCGTAACACATATGACAAGGGCTAAGAAAGCACTGGTCCAAGTCTACCCTTCCATAGCAATATATAGATACAAAATAACAAGCCAAATATTCTGGACTCCATTCTGAGTTTATTTTTGCAGTAGATGTTTCAGCAAACCCAGAGGCATTTGATGCAAGTTCACTGCAATGTACAAATTATCTCTACATTGTACAGTTTAAGCTCTTCATGCTCAAGAATGACTTATCTAAAAAAAGTTAGATTATGAAAATAATTCTCCCCCTATAAACTAAAAAATGATTCCCAGTATGCCTGATCATGAAGTTAGTATTTCCATTATTATCCATCTAGAAATAAATGCTCTATGAGGGTGTGCTGACAGAATTCCATATTCTTCTTTTGTATAAAATCAGATACCGTGAAATGAGGTATTTCTACATTTCAAATACATGTAGGATTCCACCAACTAGGTCAACACAAAAAGTTAATTGAAATGTGGTGCTGCTGAAATGAATGGAAGCTTTGATATTTAATCAATCCATAAAGTCAACCACCACTTACTTACCTAATGTTAATAATTATATATAGCTAATTTACAATCAGAAGTATAGCTATATATTGCATGTATTTCACATAAGAATTCTAAAAATAAAAACATAAACCCACTTGTACTTACAAGTAATGAAATCTTTGCTGTGTCAGATCCTTCCTCATTGAAATATTAGGGGCTGACTTGGAATTACTTAACTTCCATGATTTGTTAATATTCCTCTGCCTGTCTAATTCTTTTCCATCTCCAAAATCCTACGCTTGAAGATGTTCGTTTGAAAAAAATGTAGACTGCAGATCATAAATACTAGACATATACTTGATATGAAGACACTAATGGAAAAACTGATATTGAAAACCTCTATTATAATAATATTAATATTCAAAAGAACTTTGTCAATATTTATTTCCTTATCTCTACATTTAGTACATCAAAATCATGGAAAACAAATAATGATGTCTACCTTGCAGAGGGGGAGGAAGGGGGAGGGTAGAGACACAGCAATAGGAAACTGGAATTTCAGTATTTTAGAGATGAATATTTCAAAACATCAATCAAAAAAAATCTTTTTCTCCTTGCAGCTGTACTGCATTTCTAATAGCTTGCAATAACAACAGGAATCCCCATAGGTTTTGTATACAAGATACCAGAACAGATGGAGAGGAAAAAGAAGTCCAACAATTAGAAGTGGAACAGATTATCTTGCACTTTCCTTATATAACTGCGTTACAATTGTCTGACCATAACATGTGGAAGAGCACTGTCCTCCCCTGGATTTGCAGAACTTGCAACTCACACTCATGTCCTCTTTCTCCTTAGTTGTGTTCTTGCAGCTGAGAAAGGTCTTGCACACCTGCACAACGTACAGCTCAAATGTTACAGCGATTGTGCTACGCTGTTCCACATATTTTTTTTCAGTATTTATATTCCCAAGTCAAGTGTACTCCAGAAGTACTCTACTAGTATGGAACTGCATTTGTTAGCACTGGCTCCTTGTCAAGACTAAGCAATTAAATGAATTATGGAACATCCTTCACTATATTTAGAAGAAACACGCTGGCTGCAGTACAACTGCAATTTGCTATTATCTATAGGTAGTATGGAAATATTTGTCATTAGCTTCTTAAAAGAGCTAATTCTCTAGACTTCTAAAGCAACCATGACAATTTGATTGGAAAGCAGAGTGGCATGTTATAGCTCAACACCATTAAGCACAGTAAGTTGGATTTTATTCTAATCAAATAGTGACAACATTAATAAATGCAACAGTCCTGCCTGCATTAAAGTCAGGTGGAGCTCTGCAGTCTATCCCAGTTTCTTTTTATCAGAAACTCTTGGCTTGCTCAAGCCTCTCCCTCTGGTATCCACAGCCTGAGCGAGCAGCTCTGCCGTCTCTGTTCTTATCTGCTGCTTTGGAGTTGGTTTCACTGTGAAGTTTTACAATTATGACATAAAAAACAGCTGTCTCTTTCACTCTCTGTTCTCTTGCCACCTGCACTAAAATGGAGGTCTTTCTGAAATCCTTAGGATCTTTATTCTTGATGTATTTAAACCAGGCTCCCCTTGCTTTTTCCACTCTCCCAACACAAATGTGCAGTGAGAGTGTTTGTTTGCTCTTCTGCTGTCACTTTTAACTAAAAACACACCACCAACACATGCCTAACGAATTCATAATCTTGTCCAGAGCATGGTTTAACTTCAGTGCCAGTCCCCGTGTCTTCCTCAGGGCACATTCTTAGGTGCTGGGCACCAAGCCGATGAGCGTTCCACGACGAAGCACTGTACTCCCTTCTCTCTCAGTTCAGGATCCTGATTTAACATGTTTCATTACAAATGGAAGTTTCTCTAGTACGTAACAATCAAAAAAAGGGACTAATTTACATTATCTTAAAAGTTCAGAATGTGGGGGATAGGAGGATGCGACTTGGTCGCTATTAGCTTTTAGAGAGCCTGTTATCACTTCACTTCTCATGTAACTTGATGTTTCTCAAAACCCAACTCTTCTGGATTCTGTCACCACTGAGCTCATCATCTAACCCACAATGAGCTTCAGCATGGACTTTCTTTCAGGATGTACTGAGTTGCCATCCAGTAAAACAAACAAGTTTATCACTGGCAGTGCTGCTGGATGACCGTTTTGTTATTAGTTGGACAAAACCACTATGCCTTAACATTTAAGGTGATTTACACCTGAAGTTAGCTTCTTGGTCCTTATTCCACTTCAGTACTCCAACATACCAGCTCAGCAATGCTGTGCACAAAAGTTAATAATGGGTCTAGGCCTATGTGCATCCTCACATACACATCTAACCACTTAAACACATTAGACAATTTCCGACTGTCTTAAAAGTCATCATAGCTTAGACAATTTCATGCCTCATTTGCTTTTCTTACACAATCATGTCTACAAAATACAGTTACCCAAACTGCTTCTTTATTCTTGCAAGTTCTTCTATTGGTATTGCTCTCTAAATATCCTTCAGATAAAAGCCACAACAGCTAATTTAGGTTGTTGAAAATGATCTGTAGAAACTATCTACAATGGAAACCATGTTCTCTACTGAATGAAATCTAGTTTTCCTTCCAATGAATTTTTTTTTTTTAGAAATTTCAAAAAAAGTTTGAACATCCAGTCCACCCTCTTTCTATTCAAAGGTCACAATTTCAGTCACAACCTTTCCCTTAGTTGCTATCATTTCCACATACAGGTATGTGCTTTTAGAAGCACTATCTTTTTGTTTAAGAAACAATGAGACAGGGAAGAAAGGCAGATTTAAAAACCTTCATAACATTCTCCAGGTAGCCTACATTCCACACTGAATTCAGCTGTTCTGCCACGGCATAGGGCACACAGCATACAAGCACCTGTCCAAAAGAGGTCAAATGTGTAAAGGTAGTGGGTTGATTTCCTACACATGCAGTTTAAGTCCAAGTGATATAATCCTTTTTCTAAGACTAGTTTACTGAAAAAATTCCTAGATGGGTTAGCAGTTTAAGGATAAAAAAAGCACTATTTTGTAATTCCCTACTTAATAGTACAGACGAAAAAAGCTCCTCCTTCCCAAATGTCTCTTAATTCTTCCTCGTGCTCTATCTGCTGACCCTAACTGAAGCAGTAATAATGTCTTCATAGGATTTCCTGGAGGATTTCAACTTTCTCCTAATCATACTACATCTCCTCCTTTTCAGAGCCCACACTCATAGAAGTCACAGCAAGGGATAAGTCAGAGCTCCACTTCTCAAACTTTACCACTTCCCAGTGCACCCTGTGGTACTGTACCTGAAAACACAAAAATCCCAGAGACCTTGCCCCACTTAAAGTAGGAGCCAGACTCAGCACTTCTCTCACCTGCAAACACAGCTAAAGGTACCTCAACCTGGCTATGAAAAGAGCACAAAAGCTGCATTTCCAACCAAAGATCTTTAGGCCATTTACAAAAGGAAGACAGATACTACAAGTTCACCAATGCCTTACAATACTCAGGAGCTGCACTCTACTATAAACCATTTTAGCAAAGCAAAAACATAATTAAACATGGAGTATGTAGTCCCATAAAGGCTTCCCACTATTAATCAGTGCCACGATGCTTACCTTAGTGCCTAAGGTTACAATTCACCTCCTCTGTATTATTTAAACATACATACAGCATACTACTCACAGATAAATAATCCCTTGATTTTGACATTGTATTTTTGTCATGTTGGGTGCCATGAGACAGTGGGCAACCAGCAAGCAACAAATCCAGGCTGTTGTAAGGTGTGCTTAACTTTAATTACCCTTGAGGACAGTGTTTGCAACTTGATTCCAGAGGGAAGGCAACCTACTATTGACATCACCAGATCAAATATAACCTAAAACATTGATAAACTGTGCTTCAGTGGCATTTTCCCTGCTATTAGAGTGGTTACTAGCTAGCTGGCTGCTACAGACCTGCACTTCAAATAACTCCTGAAAAATAAAAGAGGGCAAGAGGGGGGAAACAAACTAATGGTGCCTGCTTGAATTTTTTAAAAAGTTCATAAAAGGGCACCTCAGAGCACAGGGCTAAAACCAGTGTGGAGTCATGATATTCATAAGATCAAAGTCCACAAATCCTGGCTCTCCTGAATTGAGGTGCACTTTTCTTATTCTCAAGGTGAGGACTGAAGAATAAATACAAAATTGAGAATTTATAAAACTAGAACACATACTATCTACCTTCCCTCTATTATACAGGGAGGAATGAAGGCAACAGATTTCAAATTAACAGATCTGTTAGCACAGATCACCGCACTTGTGACATTAATTAAACACTGGTATCTGATTAGAAACCCTGTTCTGGTTTTGGGTGCAGCAGTGCACCAGCCCTGCAAAGGCTGGACCATAAAGAGTTTTGATGCTGTTATATTTTAAGAGACTGAACAACATGAACTTGGGTAACCCTACCCTCAGCAACATTCAGAAAGAGAGACCCCCCAAAAAGCTGTCTATAACAGAATGTTTCTGTTAAATTAAACTGAGACTGGACCAAAGAAGAAATTTTTTTAACAAAACATTCAAAATATTTTTTAACAGGATTTCAGCTAGTACAAGCCTTTCAAAAGAAGTCACATCTAATTCCCTAAAGACTAATTAATATCACTTCATTCTGATTTATTTAATTAATTAAATCCAATTCATCAGTGTACTGAAAACTGACTTATGGGTCAATATAAAAGAAAGCACAAAAGCATTTTTATGAAACATGTCATGCAGTCTGCATCTACTTTACATGACTGCACAGGAAGCAGGCTGGGCTACCCTACCACCCCTCCGCTTCCAACATGCCCCTTGTGCCAGTGCAGGGAGTCAGACCAGTTGGAAACAAACTGGCATCAAACCAACAAAAGACAAGTTCGCTTTCAACCATTCCAGTGAGTGGGTTGAGCAGAACTCACAGTCATGAAATGGAGACTACTGAGATGGGGGTGGCTGAAAACAAAAAGTGTGAGCACCAATGCTTCTTATTCTCATCCAGACTCCCCTGAACTAGTCATCTTTCTTGCAGTGTAGCAGACAAATTTCATGCCTGCTACAGTATGCTTCTGGTTACATTTCTCAGGATGGTTTCTGTCTTGGTTAGTAACATGGCAGTATTAACTTGCATTCAGCTTGTGATATACAGCAATTCTTTCCCGTGTTCATGAAATACTGATTCCTCCTTATGTGCTGCACTGGTTATTACTCAGCTCCTGTTTTCCTTTGTATATTTTGGCATAATTCATTTGTCCCTTTCTTCAAAGGGATGATAATCTAATAGCTCTTAAACTCAGTTTGCTAATTCTTCTCTTTTAAAAATACTGTGACCCCATCACCTCTCCTATTGCTCTGGGACTTCATCTTCTCCTCAGAAGTGGTAACAGCTCTGATATTTCCACCTATGCAGGTATCAGATTTGTCAGGACAACGTTTGGAAGATTCTAGTTCACTGAGACACTCTGACCTGTCCTTACAGAGTTTTGTTATTTATACTGATGACTGTCATGTTAACACAACTGATCTTTCAAACAAAAAATAATGCACTATGCAACCCAAAAATCTTGGCTTCCTCTACCATTGGCAAAATAACAATCCACCTTTTTCTTTGGTATTCTGCAAGTATTCTAAGTGCACTTGAAGAATGATTACTTACTTAGATGCTTATTTCAGTCTCATTTTATTTACTAATTTTGTACTATACAGTCATGTTACTCTTTCTGCATCATCCTCAGTAATTTAAACTACTTTCAATTTCCTACCTACATACACAATGTGCTTGAGTCCATAAAGAGTTTATAGTTTAGTTAAATTATCCCTGCCGTACTTCCTGTCTTTCCTCTGCCATGGAATAGTTTACAGTTATGCTTTTATTAAGGTCTTTGTAAAAGAACTTCAAAACCCCTACAGTATGCTTGATAAAAGAAATACGCGGATAAGAAAAAAATCCAGCCAATCCTCTTTTCAAAATTACTTTCACTACTGGTTGTTTGGCGTACTACAATGTAGTAGCATTTTGCTGCATAACTTTAAAATCATGCAAGATTCTCTCATTATTTCTCACTTCTAATAAATATCCTTTGCATTAGCTTAAAAATAAGTGTAATATTTCACCCTGATTTTAAAGACAATAACCAATACTTAATACTTAGTATCCCAAATACTAATTTAAAGACATATCTAAACATCATACAGGCTCCAGCCTGCCTCCTGGAACAGGCAGATATATATCCCTCACCCCTTCAGTTTCTAAATCCGTGGTTAAATACTATGGTAAATAATTGAACCTATCATTCTGAGAGGTAAGAATGAACAACAAACACTTCACAATTATTTTTCCTCTGTCCTGATTCCTGTTTTAAGGATAACCTTAAGTTCCCAATCACTGGGCTTTAAATTCATGTTTAAACATTTTTCTTAAGTCTCTCAAGAGTACCACACACATTTAACATCACTTCATACTTAGGGATTGGCAAGACAGAAATAAGAAAGGCTTTTCTGAAAGGCAATACATATTTTACAGAAAATGTATGTTTTAAAATGTGGCTTTATATCCCTAAACTTTTCAAAACTTAACAATAAGAGATGAAACTATGTAATTCGAATAAAGGGTATTTTGTTTTTTTTAGATAGGAAGAATTGGCAAAAGGCACCAAAGAAGGAAAACACTGCTATTACAAAGGCATTTGTGATGTTTCTAGTAGCTATAATGCCACCCTGCAACAGGGAAAGCAAAAACCCTGAAATCCAACCCAGATTATCAGGGAGAAAATTATTCATGTAGGATTTTGAAGTCACAGTTGAAGGCTTTTTAGAAGTGTATACTTTTAGTCACAAAATCTTATAAAGTCTATCCATAATATACTGCTTTTCCCTGTGCATATATTTGCAAAACTGAGGGAAGCAAGACTGCTTCCTTCTACTCTGCTCTCGTGAGACCTTACTTGCCGAGTATTGTGTGCAGTTCTGCTGTCCTCAACGTAGAAAGGACACGGAACTGTTGGAACAAGTCCAGAGGAGGGCCAAGAGGATGATCAGGGGACTGGAGCACCTCCCGTATGAAGACAGGCTGAGGAAGTTGGGGCTGTTAGCCTGGAGAAGAGAAGGCTGCGTGGAGACATCATAGCAGCCTTCCAGTATCTTAAGGGGGGCTATAGGGATGCTGGGGAGGGACTCTTCATTAGGGAATGTAGTGACAGGACAAGGGGTAACGGGTTAAAACTTAAACAGGGGAAGTTTAGATTGGATATAAGGAGGAAGTTCTTTATTGTAAGGGTCATAAGACACTGGAACGAGTTGCCCAGGAAGCTGTGAAGGCTCCATCCTTGGCAGTGTTCAAGACCAGGTTGGACAGAGCCTTGGGTGATATGGTTTAGTGTGGGGTGTCCCTGCCCATGGTAAGGGGGTTGGAACTAGATGATTTTAGGGTCCTTTCCAACCCTAACTATTCTATGATCTGTGATTCTATAAACTTAAGGCCTGGAGGTACAATATGTGATGTACAAAGCTCCAGCAAATGGTCCAAACTTGGATCTGTTACCCTCGTGCAAATCTATCATCATTACTTTTAAGTTTGCAGAGTCACTAGGATTAGCAGCAGTACAAGTGTGAAATCTGGTCGATTAACTTCCACTGGAGGAGCTCTGTGTAGAAACAACAGCTGCCAGGTCATATGCTATAGCTAGCATTTCTCAATGCAAAGCAATAGCAAGAGGGGGTACCATGGTATTCGTTAACATAGTTTTGTGCCTTCACTTCCACACTGCATGAACAGAAACTGCTACATGTTCTTTGTTGACTAATAGCTCTTTAACTGCTGCACAGGGAAACACAGTGGAGACATGAAATATATGACACAGAATGGAAAGAGGCAAACAGCTGCAACACTACACAGAAAGCAGCATTTGTAGTACGACTGCAGCAAGTCATGTAGAATGACTTGCAGTACAGAGAGAGGATCACAGCTTACCCACTCTTCTATCTATTACCACACATACTGCACTACACATTGTAGCTCTCCATTCATTTGTGTGCAAATGTCCTAAATCATAACATCTCCTTGCATAAATAGCTCCTTCTATGGCAGCATGCTAAATTTGGCAAGAGAAACTTGCAAAGAAAAAGACGAAAGACTGGTTCCTTAGTTAAAGTCATGGCTTATGAATTCCTGCACATACACCAGTCATGGTTTCACAGTTAAGCATGCATTCCAGAATAAGTGTAAAATATGCCATTTTTCTGCAATACATACAGCCTTTCAAAGTGAGACCATACTCCAGAATACACTCACTGCTGTATAATCTAAGGACTCTAACCAAAGTCCCTAATTCAGGAGCTGAAATTCCTTAAGCAGGTAGCTCTGAATTTGCATTTTTCAGTTGAAGGTCAAATCACCTACAGAAGGAACCCACGTTTTTAACACAGTCACCTACAACAGATAGCCAAAGTGTTCTCCTTCCATCTCCACGGGCAGAACTTATACTCTTGGAATTTGTGTTGTTTTTCCCTGGAAGTATGTGATGTTAGAGTCTGGATGAAACTTTTTTGCAGCTATAACATATGTTTACCAGCACAAGAAAAAAATCAAGTAACTGAACTGAACATTAACGTGCTTTTATGCACTTTCATCAGGAAGATGCATGATGGCATTAATTGCTTCTAAAGGAAAAAAATCCTTAGGTATTTTTAAAAGTGTAGTCAGACTGGAGGATAGACCAGGAAAGAGAAGAATAAGTTCAACTGCCAGCACCAGAATGTTTACACTAGAGAGAAAAATATATGTAAAGCATTCTAAATCTACCCCTTAAAGATGTGACATGTATTAAGTTTTGCTGGATTTGCTTTTTGTCAGTTTCGTGACTCATCATTTCTGACAGATACACAAAAATAATGGGTCATGCAAAGCACACTTTAATCCTCAATGTCTTTTCTAGAAAAACAGAAATGTATGTCACATATTTTAAATGCTTTATGGAATGCATATTTGGATAGAGGCCGATGTCTGATACCTCAAATAAAAAAAAGATAGGTATATCTTTAGACAACACTGGAGCCAGAATAGAAGATACTCATAAACATTTTATTTTTCCCAGATATAACAACACTGCAACAATTATCTGCAGAAGAGTCAGCATTTGACATGGAAAAAAAGAAAAGTAGAGATAAGTCACCAACACAAATTGAGAGGTAGTATAGCACGACACTTCACCTGCAGCACAGCATTTAAATCTTGGTAACCATCATGAACGATAGGAAAAATTAACTTAAAATAGGAATAAGAAGAAACCATAAGAGCAGCTGGATTCCAGTGGGATATGAACTAGAAAACTTCAACTAGTAAACATATACGCCTACAAGTACAGAGGTCTAGACAAGTACTTGTATTTCTGCATGTGGATATTCAAACAAAGCAGTTGAGAAAATATTTAATTGCTCTAGGACCACCGGATCTTCATATGTTGGGTTAGGTATAGATTGATAAATCAAACCATCAGGCAGCAGTGCAGAGTTAAAATAAGACACAGAGAAAAATCAAAGAAAATAAAAGTATCTGAACATTCTGCCTGATAAGGTTTTTAAAGATGACCTTGGTCATGCTGTGGCAAATACAAAAAAAAAAAGGTGTAAATAGTAAAAACATTTTATGTGTTTCCAAGTAACATTTCAGTTGAAAGAGCAAGGGATTGACCTGCCAGAGTAGGAGGAAAAACCCTAGCTCCCTCTTCTGTGTAAGACCATCACATATGAAGCACAATAACCTGGCCATAGCATAAGCGGACAAAGCTCAAAGGACCAATGTATCCCTTACAAAAAGCGAGAAGTTATCAGTCCCTGCCTGATTAAAGCTTATTATGTTAAAGAAGCAGGTACCTTTTAACTTGGAAAGGATTTACAAATTGAAAAGAGGCTGAGGCAAAGTAATATAAGAAGAAAGCTCTGGGAAGTCTAGAAAATACAAAAAGTTAAATAGGGACACCCTAGAAGCAATACACAACAGACACAGAGGCAAGAGGAAGGACTGGGCATTATGAAAGACTTCTGAAAGGTTTGTAGAATAGAGAGAAGTAGAAAAAAAAAGAGATATAACTGAGAAAAAAAGGTCTGATCATCAGGAACAGTTTCTTGACACCAAGATTATTCTGAGTGATATTTAATGTTCACAGCAGCAGCCATTGTGAGCTGAACCAGACTGTGGATATAATCTCCCAAGAGAATCTGGGCATCTCAATTGCACATGCATTTGTATCAAGACTAAATAAAAGTGCTATATGTTCAAGAGAAGCAATTCCACATTGACAAGGAGAAGATTAGATGATCAGCAATGGGTGATATGATTGCAGTTATTAAAGACAAATTACAACAAGATATTCATAGCCAGTGTCAAGCTTTTATGAAATACAAATATGGCCTTGCTTGATTTCAAGGAAGCTATGTTTTTCAGAAATAGTTTTATCACAAGTTTTGGTCAAGTGATCAGTAACTTAAAATTTAACAGAAGCAAACAAAAGCAGAAACATATGCTATAAGCTAACATCAATGATGTCCTCAGTGCCATTTATTTTATTACATTCACTGTACAGCACTAAAATAGGGTCCTCCATCCATAAGCAGGATTGTCAAAAGCTTAACGTAAGATAGAAATACATAGAAATATCTCTATACTTCTTTGTGTAGAGAAATAAAAAGCTTTAGCTTAGTAAGAGACAAGAGCACTTATTTCTCTTTGAAATTCACATTTTTGTTTTCCCATGGTACTTGCATTTTTTTTTGCATTTGAAATGCAGAGAACAATATAAACATTAACAGAATCACTCTGATAGGAATTATGTACCTATTCCTGCAGACAAGTACAGTGGAAAAACTTCACATTTACGCTTCTGTCAATTCTAGTTGTTGACAATTGAACATTTTAGTAGTTTTCAATACAGTAGCAATTGCAAATTCTGAGAAAAGAAGGTTGTCAAGATTCCCTCTCACTCTGCAAGTGGAATTTTCCACTTTATATAAATACTATTTTTGTCAAAGTAAATTGTACAGAGACACACTACCACTGCACATGAAATGGAAAGTTCCACAGCTGCAGTAAAACTGGGACTTTTTTGTTTATGGAACACTTTTATTTTCATATTAAGGACAAATATGCATCACAGTCAAGAGTAGTTGTTTATCTTTGCAGATTTACAATTTTATCTTCTTAAATATAATTTGTATCTGATTTTAAATGTCAGTTTTACATAATGCATTTCTAGCAAAGTTCAAGATAAAATACCCTGAGTAGGCTAATAATTGCCAAATTCCTTACACCTACCTACCTTGCTTGCATGCAAAGCACCATGAGCTGAATCAATAAAAAGTAAAACCAGCTTTAATTTAGAATATTAGGATTTGTGCAAGTTGCAGCAAAGGAAGTTCTCTATCAAAGAACTTATACTTACTTTTTCTAGTGACGGCAACTTTCAGCCATTGTTACTACAGACATCAAAGCATCTTGATTAAAAGCTGATCACTGAACCATGAAAATTAGTGCTAGACAATCTCAAGCCATTCAATCCACATTCATAAAATAAAACTGACTGGTGTCAGTCAAACTCCATATGATTTGAAAATCGCTTTACTATGAATAGAACCTAAAACAGAGGGGAAAGTAGTAAAGGTAAGTAAAGAGCTGGCAGGAGGAGGAGAAGACAAAAAAAAGATGGCTCCTCCTGGCTTCATGGAATTTGGTGCATTTTCTGCATGTGTAGCTTCAAAAATTCACATCTTTGAAACAGATCTTGGTGACCTGTAAAGAGGTATTCACTAGAAATTACAAAAATTCCTAATGCGTCTCACATTTAATGGAAGGGTCAGCAAGATTTTGTGGTATTTGCAGAGTAAATAGCAAGCATCAAGATTCTGTTCATAGCCTGGAATTTTAATTGCTTGAGAGAAAATACAGAGGAAAAGAATTACAGTATAGTTGTTAATTATGCAGAATAGTTGATGGAGTTATAACAACTACTTAGGGGTTTCAGAGTTCATCCTTCAATAGAAATTAGATATTGACAGATCTGTTCTGTCTAACACCAGTGAGAACAATGTAGACATATGGTCCATATTTCCTTGAAGGTCTGGAATTCCATTGATCAAAGTTTTGCTTATACTGGAGAAGTTACAGTTACAAAAGTATAAATACAGATTTGGCTTGCAAAATAAATAGTAATTGGTGATAAATCTCAGCAAAGTAGAATTGTATGCAACTGCCAGTTTTCAGAAAAGCTTACAGGGCTGGACTTAGGGGCAATAATAGCTTTGCTTCTAGGCTGAGAAACTTAGGGAATCGGTGAGTCTTAACACACACAACAGTTCAAAAAGGAAATGTTCCCTAAAAGATTCAAGCAAAAGAAAGAGGACTGAAATGGGATAACAATTTCACTTTAAGACAAGGTACAGAATTGAGCCTGAAGGGAAATTGACTTAAGCAGGCACTATTCAGCTTGAGTCCAGCCTCCAGGCTGTTACCTGGTGCTCTTCAGTTCCTTCTATGACAGACATACAGTCACATTTGGCATTGTTACATACCTAACTGTCTCAGGAAAGCAAAGAGGTACAGCAAAGTTTTTGCTACTTGTCTTATAACCACTCTCACAGCAAACAGAAACCCCTGCCTCAAGCACGCTATCTCCATCCCATCCAGTTTGGCTTGGTATCCCAAAAGCCTACTCCTGTAGACCACTCCACTTTTGATAATTGCAGCTTCACACAAAATAAGTTCAAACACTGATCTGGAATACACCCTTGTAGAGAGACCTTCATTCAAACAAATCCTGACTTTTTCAAGAGAAAGTTATGGAACTATTAACGCCAAGCAAAAAATAGCTTTAACAGTGCCCTCCTTTGAAACCTGCAGTTCCAGTGTTAATCAGAGTAGTGGCAGCATCACTTCTTTGAGCAGATCTGGTCTCAAACCGTACAGCAGAAATTTATTAAGTTTTCAGAAAGCATAATATAACCGGGATCTTCAAAAATTGTTATTTTATTTGAATTATATGTCTGCTTCAGGTTTACCTATGGACTCTCGGAAACAAGACTTCTCAGAAAGCTTTTCAATCCAAGACAAATGAAAACAAGTATGTAAATCAAGCTTTCAGTGAGAACTGGATGTGGTTTCATAGCGAAAGCAGGCTAAACTATTTGAACAAAACAAAGAAACTATACTAGTGTTGTCTTCATCTATAAGGACACAAACAGGTGTAACTGGATGAGTAACAAGGACCACATGAGTGTATGTCCAATCTTCTGAAATTTAAAACAGACATCAGATGGTATCTCATGCTCTTGTCAGGGAATGAAGCAGTTCTATCTGTTTGCATTAAAAAAGGGTCTGTGGGATGCTGTAAAGTCAGACTCTGAATGACTGGTTGCAATCTCCATCCTCCATCTTTCTTAGAGGTGAAAAACCTTCTTTGATAACAGACAGTTCAAATATTCAGAAATCCTGAATTCAAGAAACCTTTACAAAATACAGAGCACTAATGTGATAAATTAACTGGTGAAAGTAGCACTCAAATTCAGCTAATTTTAAGATTCCAAAAGGTGTTTTGGTACATGCTGCATTAACAGCATGCATGCCTACACTCATATTAAGAGGCAGAATTGCCAAGGTACATGCAGAACCAACAGTTCATATTTGACAGAGATTTGTCTAATATGGCACACAAATTACTTAAAATAATTTTATTTTCATTAACTTATCTTCATTACTTTTTTTTCCTTTGAGTAGATTTTCTTATTTAGTTTCTCTCAACCACATAAAAACTCTTTCAATTCCTATTCTTCCCACTTTAATATCAAGCATGCTTATATGAAATTGATTTCCTCATAGCTGGTTTCTAGCACTAGTCTTAGCAGTGTTCCATCTGATTTTCTCAAGGCTTTTTCTCCATGATCGATTTTCAATTTTACATGTCAGTAAAATACCCAAGGCCCTGGCACCATGTGGTTAAGATAAAAAACTGATGGTAATTTCTCCCAACCCCCTTTTATTATTTGTAAGAAAAGCATTACCTTTTATTTTTCAATGTGTTTCCTTTTCCAGATCAAAACTGAAGCTAGATGAGAACCTTGACCTTTAACTTTTAGTCCCCTTCAGGAACTGACCCCAGTTTTCCAAAGTGGCATTTGTTCTCTGTTCCATCAACAAACTGAAGAGAAAGCTTGAGCCCCTCTCCAGGTGGCACATATTCTATATACAAGGAGCTTTTTGCTTTTCATGCAACTCATTCCATTAGAGAAGGTAAACCACGGTTGTCTGTTAAATTTTAAATCAGTACCTAATGTATCCTTTATAGAAACTAGCAATTGCTCCAACCTTACTTTTTCTGCTATGTTTTCTGCTTTGAAATGTCACATGCAATACTTCAGCCATAGGTGCAGTATCTATTACTGGCTGTAAGTGACCCTGCATTGGCATCCATTTTGTTGCTATCAACAATCCATTCAGCATTACATATTTTTTGGCTGACAACATCACCTACTGCTTTGTTGTTACGCTTAAAGTTGCCATGGAGAGAAAAGAACAGCTGAATAGCAATTTTAATGCTTGAGAAAAGCTTATTCTTTAGTAACAGGATGCTACTTGCTGCTATGGTGTCTCAGGGTTTAATAGAAGTTATTATAAATAGTAACTTCTGAATGAAAGCCTTGCTCAAGAAAAAGACAGAAGAAAAAGACTTACGTTTCCTTTTGCCCACCCTAGTTCTACTGGTAGTGAACAGTGGCAGAGAAGACTGTCTCCCTGCTGTGGTACCAGAGATCAGTACAACAGAAGTCACCTCCAGCCCCAATATCCTGAAGGATACAACAGTCACTACATCAAGTTGCTTACCTTATTTTCTCTCCATGTGCCTCTAGGTTATAAATAACCTTAAATGGGAAGGAATAAGCAAGTTCCATGCTTCATCTTCTCACAAACTCAGGTAAAGTGCTCCTCAGAAACAAAGTAGGAAAAAAAATCAAGGAACCTCTCCTTGAATTTTTCCCTCTAGCCATACAGATGTGCCTTTTCTGCAACTCCAACCTTCCTACCCAGAGTATATGTAGAAGCTCAGACTAACAGCTGAATCTCACTGCTCTCTGTTCATAATCCATTAACTCACATTACAGTATAACTTGCAACTGATGGGAATTGAGGGCATTCAGCCCTGGGATACTTGGCAGCTTTCAGATTCCAGTCCTAGATGTTTCATTGCTTCTATCTTACCACAGCTCCTGAGTGGACAGAACACATAGGATCAAAATGAGTATCACCTACAGACTTTTGTATCTTAAATCCTGTCGGTGAGTCAGAGAATTTCTAAAGATCATTATAAATATCAGATTATCCCTGCTTTAATACAGTGAATCAGAGACAAAATGCAATAAAGCAGAGTCTTGTCCCACAAAGCAAACCAGTAGACAAAGCAAACAGCTGTTACAGACAGCTGAAGGAATAGTTTCCTTATACAACAGCCTTCTCTTCACCCTCCATTTGACACTGCTGCCCTTCTCTCAACATCTCAGTGGCAGCAAGAACAGAAAACCTGTTCCCAGGGAGTGTGGCCTGATCCTTCCCCAGCAGTAGGTGCAGCTTTAGCCTCACAATCTCCTGACCCATGATGCTGACTAGCCTGCTCCCATGAGGTGCGGGATAAGAAAGTACGGAGGAAATATTCTAGCAAAACAGGAAGTGGTAAGGGATAACGCACAAGAGGAGGAGGAAGACTGAGATAAGTATGATGCCTCCACTTCCTCATCAGACCTCCCTGCTGAAATACTCCTGGACACCCTTTCCCAGTCACCAAATTGTTTCTGCCCTCATTGCCTTTGCTGCCCACAGCCTTGAAACCCCACTTGCAGCTCCTTCTACCTCCACAGAAGCCTCTTGTGAACTCACAGCTTTCAGCAACCTGGCCCCTGTGCCAAAATACATTTTATTGATACTTCAGAAAGAACACTTCACACTGAAGATTATGATCTTTTACTCACATTGGACAAAACCTCTTTTTGCTAAGAAGCCTTGATGTTGGAGCTCACAGAAGCAAAAATATTAAAAGTTAATATATGAAAGAACAGGCAAGCTGTGACAGCTGAGGTCTGTTTCTCTAGCTTGGAAGTTTCCAGCCGAGTGAAAACAGCCTATCAATAAACTGAAATTAAACAAATGGATTGATTCTAATTTTACAAATTCTCACATCTATAGTGAAGTTGCTTAAAGTGGATATAAAATTCCAAAAGTGCACTACTTTTGAGCAAATACTTTTGTACTACTTGAGGCAGAAGAGGAGAAACGATGATGAAAGAAACTTTTATAATAGTTATTTAATTCAGCATCTCAGCACTCACCTGCAATCCTAAGGTACAAGGGATGTGATGAAAATGACCACAAAAACAAAGAGGAGTGAAAACATAAGAGCAACTTCATTGAAAAAGGGCAAGCCAAAGTAAGGTTCTTGCCCACTCTCAGGAGTTTCATTATTCCAACCTCAGTTTTGCCGCAGCAGGTCTTGCTCTAGTCATGTCCAGCCACAGGGATATTGCTCAGCAAAGACAGCAACTCATTCCAAAAGACAGAGTGCTCCCCTCTTACAGTATCTTATTCAGAGGCATCAACAGCCCATGACAGGGATGCCCGACAAGAGCACACAACCCCTCCTTTGGAAGGCCAGCAGAGGGCTGGGACTTGGGCATCTCCCCGCCAATACTACAGCAGCTGCTAGTTTCTGATGGGTCTGAGCCAGCACACTGGTCTCCAGCTACAGACAGAAAAATGCAGTCTGGCACATCACTTATGAGAGGTTGCCAAGCCCCATTCCACATCTCTGTAAAAGCGAGGGGTGCAGGGAGAAGATAAATCTGCTAATAAAATGATGAAGCTTCTGATTTGTGTGGCTCCACAGTCAAGCCTGAATGTAAGGGAAAGAAGTCCACACGAGGTGAAACTCAATGGGAAAAGGACAACAGCTGAGTGGCAGCCTCAGCTTAGTCCCAGTGGTATTGTTATCAAATGTTTGGTGAAATTGCTCCCACCTTGCGACAGAAAAATCTTGTCTGAAACACAATTTCAAGAAATGCATGATGGGGCAGGAAATAAAAGGCTTCAATTTTAAAGGTTACACAGAAAGACCATTTTATAGGGGGAAGACTATTGAAAAAGATTGTTCAATGAAAAAATTCCAGATGGAAATCAAAGAAATTAAGCAAGAAACAGGTAACTTAAGGTCAAGTTGTATTCGAAGATTAACATATATCCAGAAATTACAAGGAATATGAAAGGTCATGCATTTAAAGCTTAACAGCTGTTCACATAAATTCCTTGTGAGAGACACTCCACTAGCATCTATGCAAAGTTTAGCTTAATTCATTTAAGAATACCTTAGACACCATCCTCCTGGCACCCACCTTTGAGATGTTTATACACATTAATGAGATCCCCTCTCAGCCTCCTTTTCTCTAGACTAAACAGGCCCAGCTCCCACAATCTCTCCTCATGAGAGATGCTCCAGACCCCTGATCATCCTTTAAGTTGCTACTGGAAAAGGTCAATCAAAGTTTTAGAAGGGATCCAATCAAATTACAAAAATGAAGAATGATGCAGAAACTGGCAAATACACCCACAGATCATCTAGGAACTTCCAGCAATAAACACAAAAAGCCCAGACTTATCTTCTTACATTAGCTTAGTACTTCCTTGATGCACCTTAGTCAGGGAGATGAGGGATTCCTAGGTGTGAAGGTACAGATGCAGAAAGACTTTCACTCAAATAGTTTGGAAGAAAAGCTGCACTGCTGCTCAGGGCAACGGTTTCTGGGCAGAGCATGGCAAAGCTGTTACGAACACCATGCAACGTCCTTGCAACAGCTCAAATTAAGAAGCCCTTCTGCCCTTCCAGTAAGTTCATCTTTCATCCTTTTGTCTCTTGTGAACAATCATTCCAGATGCAATTTAACAGGAGTTTGTGTATTTTCTTGGAGGTCAGCATGAGTTATTTCATTATTTATGTTCATGTTTCCTTAGGGAATTAATTCTCAGGGTATCAGGGGATTAAGATTCTGATAAAAGGTCTAATAAAATTCCCCCTGGATTTATATTTGTAATTGACAGTATTATATAATTTTTAACTACTGAATGACTCACAAGTGGATATAAAACAAAATACTGACTTTGAGGAAAATTCCTTATGTGTCTTAATATTTCTTACACATTCCTTGCTCTAAGGGTTAGGATTTCAATCACTGATGTTTAGATTTGCAAGAAACAATTCCCCTCAAGTAGAATTATTTCCTTTGTTTAATTTTGAAAAGCAAAGATGGTGCACACCCCCTCATTTTTCTTAGACTTGCGTAAGTATATCTCAAAGTACTTCTCACAGGAGGATTTCCCAAATCTTGTAATTAGCCCTCCAACCATGAGCAAAATAAATCCCTAGGTTTAAGAAGTCAGCATGTTAAATGTATCTGGATGAATCTTCCCTATATAGACCAAATATTGGAAAGTTTTATTGTTTGGTCTGTGGTTAGCTTTTATGTAAACAGCTCACCTGCCCAGGCCACAAAAGCTGCTCATTTCTTTTAACTCAAAAAGCTACTAAGATCCCAATAATGTATCTTTGAAACATTAAGATCATTACTAGCTTCCTAAGTACAGGTACAGTATAGTTGGTCTTTACTTCCAATTTAATTGGATTCTTGAAGAGGACGAAAATGGGTTATTTAGCTGTTTTTGATTGTTTTACTATTCCTAAACTGTAATAGGATCCTATCCCTTTCATTATCTGATACTACTTCCCAATGGCCAAACTTGAACAGGGACTCAAAAAGTAAAATGATACTGTTCTTAATGTCCCAAGAGCAGTACATTGATGCCATTTACAGCTGCTAGAAGTAAGCATTTGGCTTAAAGATCTTTAGTGTAATCTAACAAATGTTTCAAACCACCACATATGTGTACAGCATGCCTCTAAAATTAACTCCAAGGTTACTGCACAAAAGGAACTGCAAAAACAAACAGCAGAATACTGAATGTCACCTCTGTGAACTCAGTGACCAGAACAGAAAATACAAACTCCACTGCAGGGAAAGTTCAAAAGATAGCTATGAGTTGACTAGATATAGACAGTTTTGAAAGAAATATTTTAATGAGGTTATTAAGACCTTTAAATGCAACCACAGAACACTCTTGCTACTGCTATTACAAGGACTAATTTAAAAGGAAATCAGTCTTTGTCTCCTCACTGCACCACAAATGTTTGAGGCATAAATACTGTGAGCGAAGAATGTCCCGTAGTTAATACGTTGGGACATAATTAGGAATGACAGGATAGAAGAAACTAATGGTATTCCTAAGAGTTAATACTGGGAAAACCAATATCCAAACCAACCTATCCAATAAAGCAAAAAGAGTATCCCATGGGAAAGGCAGAAAAGCTAATAGCTTAGGACTTCTAAAGAGAGATCAGAAAATAATGAAATAATAAAACAGTGAGTGTGTCTTATTTTCACGTTTCAGTATCAGTTTCAGTCATGTTTCAGTTGTATTTTTAATATGAAAACTTACTAAATGTCTATTAAATGCGATAATTACTATAATTTTAACATTTAAAGAGCACAGATTAATCATGTAGTCTCTAACATTGCTGATCTCAAAGTATATCCTTTATGTTGAGTACGCTCAATGAAAAGCTGATTGATTCTCGAGTTCTACTCAATCAGAAACCACACATCATTCCACATAGACTCCTTTGCACTCAAGATGCACAACCAAACTGAAAACAACCCCTGCCTTCTAGGATTTACTTTAATTTAAATAGGACAAAGACCAGATTTTGAGGATTGATGAGACTATTTCTATTCTTGCACATGCTTTTGTCCATTAGATAATTTCATTAACCTCAGAGGATTCACACAGGTAAAAAATACTGAACAAGCTAGCCACAAGACACTTTGAGCTGTGGCAGACTGACCAGCAGTACATTAGGCAACTGGTAGGTGGTGGAGATGCTGATCAGCCTTTTGTGTTAAAGCAGTTCAGAAACACAATACAACACTTTAGAGGCCAATTCTTAATTCCACTGCAAAACTTCCAGCAAAACCAGAATTACAAGGTAACAATTTAAGGGTAAAGAACAACATTCACAGGTAATCTTGTAAAACCTGGTCACTCTATAAGCTATAAAAACACTGGGAAAGATTGATGGACACCCTACGCCCTTACCTCCAAGTATTCCCTGCATCTTTCACTGGCTGAAGAGCTACCCTTTCAGTACCATTAAAATCACACAAGCAGAGAAGAAATTACTTTTTCAGTTAAACTGTAAGATTGAATCTATCTGTACTCCTCAATCTTTTCAAAAGCTTTAAACCCTTTGAATTACTTTTTTTCCATGTCTATAGTGCCATTTGCTTCCTATAGTTCTAAGTAAACCTGGAGTGAAATCTCTCTTGCCATCATGAGTGATATCCCAACTCTGATCTTGACTCTTAACATCTGTGTTTTGTTTTGTTTAAGTTGGGGGCTTTTGATAGTTTGGTTGGTTGGTTTTTTGTTTGGTTGGTTGGTTTTTTGTTGCTGGTGGTTGTATGGATTCATTTGTTTTTCCCCCCAGAAACCTCACTATTTCCCTTCTCCATCACAATGCTCTCCCTACCTATTCAGTTGGTTCCTCCTCCCTTCAGTTTCAGACTGTACATCAAAAATAAAAAAGTTGCAAATACTTCACCCATACAATTTTCCTTCTACACCTCAGCCATTGGTTCACACATCCATAACTTGAAGTTTTAAAATGTACATATCTAAAGTGGCCTCTCTTCCAGGCACCATAACTAACAAATCCTCTGTTTACAAAGAAGCACTTTACGAAGTTATCTGTCATTTAGAGATTTGGGACTAGCCAAGATAAAATAGACAGGCTTTTGGATTAAATGAAATGAAGCTTCTTGCATTTTCAAGAACATGGGAAAAGAAGAGAGCAGGGATTTAGGAAGAGCTTTTAGCTATAGACGTTCAGGACAGAATTCATTAATTCCTATGAGGTTTTCTATACTTGGCAAAAATCTGAATAGCTATGCAATACATGTAGTGATGTCCAAATTAACATCTTTGAACTACACTATTTCTTCAGGACTTGCAGCTGCCTTTTTATAAGTGAATAACTTTTAAAAGTTTGTAAGTGAATATCCTATAGATAGCTTAATATTCAGCCCTCAAAAGGGACAAAAAAACCCCCTGCTTTCTAGTCGGCCATGTCTTTTCTGTGATTTACTCATACATGCAGTACTTCAGTTCTCTGTCAGAGATAACCTCTCCCACCCACAAGGAAGACCTTCCTTTCTTGCTCTGCTGTGCTACTACCTGTCATACCAGGAAGTTGGCAGTAGCTTTTCAAAGACTTTTTCAGAACTATTTTAGACCTAGTATTAACATTTCCACCTAAGTTTCAGCTGTGCCATCACTACGTGGTGACAGACATTAGTATATCAAGTCACTAAACAGCAGCGGTTAATATCACTGATTAATTTCTACACAGAAGACAAAGCACATGAATCAACCTAAGAATAGCACTGGAAGTTATTGCAAAACACAAACCAACATAATCCTCTTAAATTCAATCTTAAAAAAAAAAAAGAAAAGAGAGAGAGAGAAAGAGAATAAAATCCGGGTCTCGTAGCATGGAGCCTACAAAATATTTCAAATTCTTTAAAGGTGAAATTTTGTCAAAAATGCTTTAGATGCTTTAGCTACTTTTCTGAGATTAAGAACTAGCTGTCTTTTCAGAATTCTTCTGATTTGGTATCTACCGTTAAGAAATGGGCTACCAAAATAAATAAATATTAATAATAAAGAATTAAGGAATGTAGAACAACACTTTAATTTTCACATCTTCATTTTAAATGAATCATTGGATATTGTTTTTTTTTTAAATATACCACACCTTCTAAAGGAAAAGCTGGGCTGACTCATTAGCCTCTTGCTGTTACTACTTTGTTCTGTCCTTTAAATCTAATTCCTTGAAGGCCTCCAGATATATATGTCAGCAAGAACTACATTCCTCAGCATGCTGTAGAACTGTATCCATATGTAATCCTAAGTAACATAACCATAATTTAAGTCTTAAGTGTCTGCAATAGTTATAATTCTATTTTAATAATCATGCACTACATACAAGGAAACATTTTGGGTTTTTTACAACAATACGCAAAGTATTCTAAATTTAACAACTATAGAAGCGTATGACAACTTTAGGGTTTTTTTGAGGGGTAGTGTTTGGTTCTGGGGTTTTACTTTTATTCTTAGCCTTTTCTCAATCAATCAAAACAGGCTATTCTATGGGCTTAGGACAGACACCTGTTAAGCGATACTATGTTTTTTTGAGTAATATGGTAAAGGGCATGATTGTGTCCTTTCCTGAGCAAGGACAATAAATACAGGAGCAAGACATGGTGATATGGACTTAAGCATTCTTCTGCATCGAGCAAAAGTCTTCACATTTAAGAATGTATGTATGTTGCAGAATGACAAAAAGGAACAGTTCAAAAAGAAACTGACAGTCTTCTATTCTGAAGGCTCCCTCTCCCTTCAGATTCCCCATAAAATCCAGAGAGAATCTGATTCTCCAGTCTACTTCAGTCTAGTAAAAAGAGCAGCATCAGCAAGGACATACCTGGTTTCTGTCTAAAAATATGTTAAAAAGAGAGAAAATTTAAAAAATTACCTCAGAATATAATTTAGCTAGATATAAAAGTCCTCTTTTTTATTCTAATACCACAAAAGCACACCCATAAAAGCAGGATGATAAATAAGAAAGCAGCGCCAAATGCAGCTCTGCATAGATATGAATACCCAATTCAGTTAACAAGTAGGTTTTGAAAACAGCACACAGGAAGTGCCTTATGCATACAGGAAATGCTGGTGAGATGCCTCATCCCTTGTGGCTAACAGCACTTACCACCATTATATCAATTATTACCTCTTCAAACAAAGGAATCTGCTTTATCAGGCAACACTGGTCATTGGCTTGGATCTACGCCCAAAAGGTCTATACAGAAGTTCTTTGTGGAGCACTTCCCTTTGAAACGTGCAAGTCTGATATAATTTCTCTTTGGTAATAACTGTTAATGAGATTACCTAATAAAAGTGACTTCAGTTACAAAGACTACAAAATTAAATTTAGCTTCATAGTTTAAGCTGAATTTCACTGCCTGGCTGTATTACTACAATAGGCAACACATTTAGAATAACGAGGAGGATTGCAGACTAGTTTTTATTGTAAGACCATGTTTTCCAGTAGCTTACAAATTGTCAGCTATTATTATTATCAAATGAAGTTTCCTTACCCAGTTTAAATTTGTACTATTGTTTTAAATTTCAAGTCACTTCTGAGTACAGCTGTTATAAATAACTGGAAAGCTTACACACTTGAACAAAGAAAAATGAACAAGACATCATCCAATTAGGATCACTTGATGCTATACTTTGCAAAGGATTCTTAAAATTTTCAGGGAGCTCCTCACATTTCTGTTGATCATTGATATTTGGAAGAATCTCCTAAGACTGTCCACATAAACTTTGATTTATTGATGTACTTTCTGAAGTGTTAAAATCACCAGTTCCTATGCTCACCTCTGCCCCAGAGAGATTTCAACAACCTACCAAAACCTGACAAATCTCAGAAAAGACCATGCTACTTTTAAAGGTCATGCCATACCCACAACCTTCACACGCTTGGTCCCCTACAACCACAGGAGCAGCAAAAAAGACCACCAGTGTAATAGAGCAAAACATCTAAAAACTGAAATTTAGCACAGTGTCTCAGCACCCCACCTACCACCTCTCCTTCCAATGGACAGGTCTCCACCAGAGGCATAAGGACAGGCAGGTCTTTCTCTCAACCATTCTTTCCCTGCAGCGCACACGATTAGCAGTCATTCCTACCCACAGAACATGTGGAATAAGGAAGGATGTCAGAAACATCAGGAACCATGACAGGTTTAGCTTCCTCTTACAAGTTCCCAGATTCAGAAACTTTCTTCCTGAATTGAAAATTGCCAACTTTTATTGTCAGATAATATCATTAGGCCTGCAGATCAGACAATAACAGGAAATAATAAATATACTGTCTTCTGTCTCTTCTTTTCACACTAAGGTCAATTGTGTTCTTGCTTCCCTCTGCCTACCTGCCCACAGTGAAGCAGAACTTCTCTCTAAAGGCACACAGGACAAACAGAAATACAGGAAGTTAAGAGTTACAGGAAGATACAAGAAAAACATACATACATCATACATCTATGCCAAAACAAGATGTATCAGGATCGCTTTTTTCTTCAACTAAACTTTTTTTAGACAATGTTAATGAAAGACCTGAACAAAATCTCAGAAATTAAAGCAGGAGAAAACTGTTCCAAATAAAGACACTTCTTAAACAATCCTGTGTTTTAATTGCACAACTCAATATCAGCCAACAAAGTTCCACAGAATTCAAGCCAAACCCATCCCCAACAGTGCACACGTAACTAAAAAGAAAGTTGTTGTCCAGATAGATCTGACCTTCTTTTATCAGTTAAAGTTTTGTAGGAGAGAGTACTGCTTGTCTCTGTGCCCATTACCCTATTGATTGTTGTGTAAATATTAGGCTTCCTGCTTGTGGAGAAACTACTGCAAAGTTTCTTTCAGTTCTGTTTGCACATCTCAAACTTGTGCGTGGTTTAGAACAAGGAAGTTTATGTAACATTCCCAAGAAAGTGCAGTACATCATGGCTCATTTTGATTCAGGTATGAATACATGACACAGATGAATTCACAAAACACTCCTTTCATCTGAAATTTAAGTAGTAACCCTTTTTCCCCTGAAGGTTTAAGCAGCTTTAAGTGATGAAATTATTATGTTTTCCTCTTTTTTTATAGCACTACTGGCTAGGAACAGCTTAGGATGAATCTTTCCTGAATTTATTCACATACAAATACACCATCAACTATAAGGACATTTGAAAAAGTCATTCCAAAAGATCTCAATGTTCTCTACAGCTATAGAATATAATGATTCTAAAGTTTGCTCAAAGCATTTCAGCATTAAAGCACACTAAAGTATCTTTTCCCCAAAAGCCAAATTTTCAGGTACCAAGCAATCCCAAATACCTGTTTGCAAAACCAGGAAATTCTTTACCCAGACAAACCCCACAAGTTCAAACACCCCATTTCCAGGACCCTTTCTGATCCCCATGCTGCCTCTTGCTCCCTGCTTCCCTGAAAGCTGGGTCAGTGCTAGTCACTGACATCAGCAAGCATTAGTTAGACATTTTTCCTCATCTGGCAGCATTTGTATTGCTCAGCTTTTGTCAAAATTCACATTGTTTTTTTGTGCACAAGCTTCTCCTCTCAACAGAATATCACTCTCAGCTTTACAGAGCTACATGTTCTGCACAAAGCAGAATGCAAAAAATGGGGTTTCTTGGTTGGTTTGATTTTGTTTCAGGTTTGTTTGTTTTGTTTGGGTTGGTTGTTTTTTTTTTTTACACTTTCTGGATAGACAGAATTTTCTCTACCATATTCATCACATTGCAACTGTCCCTAAGGGCTTGACACCAGCTTTTTGACTCTTAACTTCTCTCTCTCATCTTGCAAGCCATTTTGCCAGGACAGTGTCAGCCTAAGCTTGCCAAGCTCATACTTGCCAAGAGCAGCCAACAGATGAGGCCTGCACAGACTGCCCGTTGCCTGTCTTGTCTCCCAGGAGTCAGGAAGAGCCCAAGATGTTTGCGCTGTCTGCATTGCCCAATCTCCATTTGCAGCCTGGCCCATTCTGTGAGCTCTCAGATAAGCCACACTGGAAAACCAAAGGTAAATTTGAATCTAGACATTACCATGACAATGGCAGCACTGGGAAATTATGACTAGTGATGTTTAACTAGCTATCCTGAAAACAGCATGGAAGGTGTGGACTGCTCCAAGTTCAGAGAGGATTAATACATTTCTGAATACAGATGACTGAAATCATGTAAGTGAGCAACAGGAACAACCAAATCGCCAGAGATTTGACATCTCTGCTTAAATCTTTCACAACATGAATTTCTTTGCAACACAGCAAATTATTATGATTACTACATTTGAATATACAAAATGACACAGGTTTGAAAAATCAGAGAGCATCTCCTTATCACAAAGAGTACAGCATCAAAGCTGTAAAACAATACTCATCAAACAAAACATAGCATCACAGACACATATATGGAGAGAAGAAAAAACAAGGGATAAATGCTTACGAAATAGCTGTATATGCAGTCCTGAAGCACCTACAAACAGGCAACCTAATTTGCTGAAATCTGAGCAACTTCACTAGGCTAAACTAAATCCTAAATACTGTCTCACAAAAACATCTCCTCTGGCCATTTTCATGCCCTCAGAAAGTTAAAAAAAGGTGACAAAATGTATAATCAACTGATACACATCATTTGTAGTGAAATAAGAGAAAGATAAAAGAATCCTATGAAGCAGAATTTGCCGTAGCCTAAAGATGATCATACTTACAAGGAGCAGAAGGTATTTTATAACATTCAGTTCACAGCATACGCATATTCTATTAGTATTTATTTCAACATCTGAAAAAGCTACCAATGACATTCCTCCAGACAAGGCTGCCTTGTATGAAAAAAAAAAACCAAAACCAAACCCCCCCAAAAATGGAGGAATGTTTCCTACAAGCTAATCATGTAACTATAAACAGGACTTGGAGGATAGAAGGAGAGCATTTATGTTTTCCACCTAACAAGGCATCCTAAGAGGAACTTTATGAATGCATCATGCACATTTTTAACATTGCAGCTAAGCAGTACAGTGTAATCTGCAACATAGTAACATTTCATGAGCTCAATAATTTGAAGTTGTTCTTTAAAATACACATAAAGACACTCCCTATTTCAAATGCTATTTCTATTTATGGTTATTGAAACTATTATATAATATAATATCAGTCAACAGGATTTAGCATAATGCTAAAAGGAAATTAAAGACATAGAAAAATCAAGCATTACATTTATAGTGAACTGTCAGTATGCTCACAAATAAGAAACAAATTTAATATTCAAGACATAAATATTCCAGTGGCCTTACTAGCAAGAATTTTCATTTATAGCCTTCCTTCAGAAAATGTCATGATTACCATCTGAACAGGGAAGAATAAAAAAAGAAGATAAAGTTCAAATGCTGATTTTGGCATTTGTATTTCTCTGATGTAGTTTATCCAAAGATAAAAAGTATCTAAAAAACAGATCACAGGCACCCACAGTGCTAATACTTCCCAATTTGACTACTCAGTTCCTAAACTACAGCAAATGAGTACAGCTTTCACTAACGGATTGCTATTAAAAATAAATCGCAAAACAGTGCATGTATTTCTCCTTCCACACAGCTGAAGCTAGCATAGAGTGTTCTATTATGCAGCTAGCTGAAAGACAGTTTTCAACCTCCACATGGAATTACTTACCCAGAAGCATGTTTCTCTTCTACAGTTAGTTCAGCAGAATAGAAAGTTCTGCACAATAGATCTAGCAAAGGAAATGTTCTCACGAGCTCCTTTTTGACTTGGTGCAAAATCTGACTAGAGCTTGAACTCAAGCTGCTGAGAAATATGCCTTGCTCCATAAAGCTTCTGGGACTCATTTACTTGACTCTCATTGGTGAATGATACCTCTTCAGACTATGCAGAAGCGATGCAATGACAGGCAGTAGCTGGTGCCACCTTAATTTGAGGTAACAGAAAGTCATCACTTCACTGAAGTTTCAAAGTTATATATTTTAACATATCGGTCCTGCAATTGTTTCTAAACTAGTTGCTATCTTTGCTAGGGAAAATCTCCTTACAGAACTACTGTATTAGAGTAACACAATAATACAGTATATCGTGGAAAATCTTAATGGTAGGCTAAATTTAAGTTTTCCAGAGCAAGTGCTCCATCTTTCCATAATACTTAATTAAAATTATTTAATACTTAAAAAAAAAAAATACAGCTGAATTTGTCCCCTCCAATACAAAAAGACTTCTAAAGAAATACCAGCAGGGAGCTGGTTTGGTATTTTTTGTTTAGCTCAGAAGTTACCTATACAACTCATTTAGACATGGAATAAAAACATTTGGAATGCTGCTGCTGCCATGGCAAGTACCTACCGTCTACTGAAATCCACCACAGAATGGTTTTGCACAACTGAAATTACCCTCTGCTATGAAGAAAAAAACCTCCATCTCTTCCTATTATAAAAGCAAAAGGCACGTCATCCAAAAGATGGGACTCGAATTGTAAATTTCTAACCAAAAGTGATGCCCATGCCCTGCATCCCCTTACTTTGGGATGGGCAGTCAGCACACCACAACTGAGGCCTGTACAGAACTTCTGACTCTCCAAAACAATTTTTCCCTGAGCATCCTAGTAAGGATATCTGATATGAAGAGTTTTATTAAAAAAAAAAACAAAAAACAAACCAAAACAAAAAAATTCAACCAAACAAAAAAATGAAAATCCAAGGCATTAGCGGCAGATTTTTACCTAACTCACTTTGTAATTGCAGTAATGTCAGATGATTCCTCACGGAGAAGCTGAACATTATGGAAGAACCGCTGTATGTGACCCTCCCACTTCAGTGCTTTGCCTTAAATGCACAGAATTAAGATTTATTGATTTCCTCTGCTTTTTCTTTACAAAAGGAGGGGTAGAAGAGCACTTCGAAAAGCAAACTACATGGAACAAACTTCCACATACCTAGAAATATTAGACAAAACTTTGGACTAGATTAAGTTTTTGTACTCAGTGCTTAATAAAACACATTGTTCCAGTGATGACACTCCTCTACGGTGTGACTATTGGTTACTCAAAAGCAGCACATATGAAACTTTAAACTCTTCCTTCTTTTTCCTAAAAGGGGGATGGATTACTCTGATACTTACCTGCCAACATGACTTGGCAGCAATTACATGATTTTGATATGTCCTGAAATATTTGGTATTCTTGTTAAAAGTCCCTTAATTTTTCTTATTAAAAAGCAGGAGGAGAAAAAAAAACAACACCCCCCCCCCCCCAAAAAAAAAGGAGGGTGGGAACTGCTAGCAGTAACAATGACAGAAATACAGTGGAAAAAATGAATCAGCTCTGACATAAAAAGGCAAATAAAAATGAAACCCAATTAAAAATAAACCTTTCTGATTTTTAAGCAAATCTTGTGATCTCGGAAGATGTGACTCATTCTCATCGCACACTTGGGACTGGCAACACCAAACCTCTTTGAAACTGTTTGTGGGTTTTATATAGACTCTGATGTCTTAGCAAGATGACCAGTACTCCCAAGTAAATACTATGTTCTCTCCCACTGACAATAATACTAATACCTGTATGTTGAGCTGTTTGAGGGATTTTATTCATTTAATTTTTTAAAAAGCCTGCTGTTAACTGCAGAAGTGTCTCACACATTCCGTAACTACATAGTATGCTTATGCATTACAACAAGACAAAAGCAGCAAGGCCTATGTCCCCATGAAGTAACAGGCATGCTTCTCCCACTCCGTCCCTTGCTCAGTGACTGTTTCTTTTTTGGCAATGTTTGATAGTTCCTTGCTAAAGCCATTACAATGCACTAGCACGCTCATGTTTAACTGTGTAGCTGGTTCGATGCACTGCAGCTCCCTTCTGTTCCTCTCTCCCTCTCAACAGCATGTAATGCCTCATCTCACAGGAAACCAGTCTTTGGTTGCAAAGGAAGGCCTTCAGACTCACTACTCACAGTTCTAACGTTTTAGCCTGCCCTCTAGCTCACACCTAAAATGTGATCTCCAGGACGCAAACACTCATAATTTTAACAACGTATCTCACCCTCCCTTTAGAACAGCTATTGACTCCCATCTACTCTACTAATGCCCACTGTCCCAAAATTTTGGAGATCCTTTGATTTTTCTTTTGTCTGAGAAGGCCTCTTCAGGGATCCATAATCTTACAGCATGGTGTGTCAGGTACAATAGATAATGGTCTGTGGTGAAACACACAAAGATAGAAAAGTACTGTTTGTCTGCTTTGGCCACTGCTTTGGCTTCCAAAGTCCACAGCTTTGGTTCCTACCTGGAAAATTCCACTTTAGAACTCCCCAGAAAAGTCTCAACCCTCAGAGACCATTCTAGATATTGCTGGCCACTTCTTCCAATGTAGGCTGGCCTCCTGCATCAGAATGAGTGCGCATTTTTTCCAGTACAACAGCCCGAGCCTCATGCAATGCAGGGGAGGCAGAACCTCATACCACTTGGGTCAACGTTGCCTCTGCAGAGACACCTGCTAAGGTTGAGCCTGCCAGTTTGCACTGCGGTGATTATTCTCAGAGCTGATTTCCTGATCATCTTCACAGGGTCCTTGGGGGTGGCAAGATAACCAAACATCAGAAGTATCCTTTACCGTATCTGTTAATATCTCTATATTTTCCTATGTTAATAAACTAGGGGGGAGCTCTCTATTTGTCTCTCATTTTCCCTCACCTGGAATGCTCGAACTCTGGAACACATGGATAGCCCCTCTACAATGACAGCATGGTGGCCTCTTTGGCTATGAGGGCATGCCAAAGCACAAGCACATGCAAGCATAACAGAGACGATGTGGATGAGAAGGAAAGTAGGAGGATAGCGGTATCTTTGGAGCACCAGTCTGAGGTGATCATGCAGCTACTGCATTATACATGGTGCTAAAGAAGCAACAAGGGAAAGGATAGGTGCTGAAAGAGAAAGAAAAGAAACAATGGAATACAGAGGAAAAATTTTTACAAGTGCTTAAAAACAGTATGTGGAAGAAGAACAGAATGAAAGGGCAAAACGTTATTAGAAGATAGCAGAAGGCAGAGGAGAGATTAAGAGAAAGCAAAAACATTAAGGAGAAATGAAAACAAAACAATAATGATAAATAAGTATGACGAAAGCAAATGCTTTTTTCCCAGTTACCTATCAGGTGCTTAACTTCCAGAAGACAAGGTGGTACAATACTCACTGTAACTGTACTACTACCACAGATCTAGGGTAAGAGAGAGAGCACGCGCACTAGGACTGTAGAGCAACAAGAAAATAAATGCCTTTTGAGGAGGTTATCTGAGGGCAAGTGAACTCAGGTCTCATTCACAAGCAGCTCCTGTAGTCAACAAATGAAGAGCTGACATACAGCTCAACAGCTATGCTGCTGTACTAGCCATCACGACTCTTAATTCTTAACTTAGTTCACCAAATATTTTCACATATATATTTTGAGCATAAGAACATTACTGTTAATTTCTCAGCTAAAACCAGTGCCATTAATATCTCTATAAATTTAATGATACAGGGAATATCACACTGATAAACCATAAGAACTCTTCAGAGACAGTGACTTAAACCCATGATCAGTATGTGAAAGAAAGGATTTTTGTTCAATAAAAAAACATAACTATCCTATCTCTTCACATAAAGAATTTGACCAGTTATTCAAATTCTGCTAAGCACAGGCAACACCAAGTCACCCATACTTTGCTTCAAAAATTCATGGCAGGAATCAAAACAAAGCCAAGGTAACTTTGTCAGGAGAATACTGAAGCCCTACCAAACGTGCTGGGGAATCTACTGGCTACACTTGAGGAATATTTTAATCCAATGCATTTAATACAATCCCTAAGAATCGTCTCAGTTTGAAGGCAGAAAACATAAGTTAAAAGTGAGGTATAATAACCTGACCCTACTGTACAGACTGTACAAACACACTGGAACAGGATAGTTCACTAGATCTCACTAGATAAATTTCTCAGGACGTGACAAACTCCCAAAGCCTCTCACAAATTTCTTACAACAGAAAAGTACTGAATCAAAGGAGTTCAATTATTCTCTCAGTCTTTCCCCCACATCAGATTAATTACAGTGAGTTGCAGTAGATGCAAATGCAGATTCAAAGCAGAGGCAAGCAACTGTATTCTCATAAACCCTCAAATCATAGCCCTCCTCCTCCAAGACATATGCACATCCAGTCGTATATTAATTACAGCTCCTCCTTTTCTGTTATACAGATCACTGGATCCAGCCCTCACTAGAAGTTTTGCTCTAGGTGTATTAAGGAGCATTTAAGTTTGCCCAAGTATATGGATATAATATCTCTCAAAGTAAACACATACTTGCTATGCGTATTAAAGGACTATTAAAAACTACCAGCTCATGCTGTGTATCTTGCTACTTGTGCATACATGAAATAAATTCTGTTTATTGCTACCTGTCTGTATATGTACTTCACACAGATGCATCAAACTTATGCATGTATATTCGCATGTGCCTATACATCCTATTAAGACACAGCACTCTATTCTGTTGCATGCTAAATGAAATAATAAAACAGTATTCCTGTTCCAGTTTACAGTATTCAGAAAAAAAGAAAATATAGAATCATAGAATCATAGAATCGTTAGGGTTGGAAAGGACCTTAAGATCATCTAGTTCCATCCCCCCTGCCATAGGCAGGGACACCTTACGCTAAATCATATCACCCAAGGCCTCGTCCAAGCTGGTCTTGAACACTGCCAGGGATGGAGCATTCACAACCTCCCTGCACAACCCATTCCAGTGCCTCACCACCCTAACAGGAAAGAATTTCCTCCTTATATCCAATCTAAGCTTCCCCTATTTAGGTTTTAACCCATTACCCCTTGTCCTATCACTACAGTCTCTAATGAACAGTCCCTCCCCAGCATCCCTATAGGCCCCCTTCAGATACTGGAAGGCTGCTATGAGGTCTCCACATAGCCTTCTCTTCTCCAGACTGAACAGCCCCAACTTTCTCAGCCTGTTTTCATACGGGAGGTGCTCCAGTCCTCTGATCATCCTCATGGCCCTTCTCTGGATTTGTTCCAACAGTTCCATGTCCTTCTTATGCTGAGGACACCAGAACTGCACACAATACTCCAGATGAGGTCTCACAAAAGCAGAATAGAGGGGCAGGATCACCTCCTTCAACCTGCTGGTCACGCTCCTTTTGATGCAGCCCAGGATATGGTTGGCTTTCTGGGCTGCAAGCGCACACTGCCTGCTCATGTTCATTTTCTCATCAACCAACACCCCCAAGTCCTTCTCCACAGGGCTGCTTTGAATCTCTTCTCTGCCCAACCTGTAGCTGTGCCTGGGATTGCTCCGACCCAGGTGTAGGACCTTGCACTTGGCATGGTTAAACTTCATGAGGTTGGCATCAGCCCACCTCACAAACGTGTCGAGGTCCCTCTGGATGGCATTCCTTCCCTCCAGGGTATCAACTGAACCACACAGCTTGGTATTATCAGCAAACTTGCTGAGGGCGCACTCAATCCCACTGTCCATGTCAGCAACGAAGATGTTAAACAATACCGGTCCAAACACCGATCCCTGAGGGACGCCACTCATTACTGGTCTCCAGCCAGACATTGAGCCATTGACCACAACTCTTTGTGTGCGGCCATCCAGCCAGTTCTTTATCCACCGAGTGGTCCATCCATCAAATTGATGTCGCTCCAATTTAGAGACAAGGATGTCGTGTGGGACAGTGTTGAACGCTTTCTGAAGTCCAGGTAGATGACATCAACTGCTCTACCGCTGTCCATCAGTTCTGTAGCCCCATCATAGAAGGCCACCAAATTGGTCAGGCAGGATTTCCCCTTAGTGAAGCCATGCTGGCTGTCACCAAGCACCTTGTTGTTTTTCATGTACCTTAGCATGCCTTCCAGGAGAATCTGCTCCAAGATTTTGCCAGGCACAGAGGTGAGACTGACTGGTCTATAATTCCCTGGGTCATCCATTTTCCCCTTCTTGAAAATGGGGGTTGTATTTCCCTTTTTCCAGTTATCGGGAACTTCACCTGACTGCCATGATTTCTCAAATATGATGGCCAGTGGCTTCGCAACTTCATTTGCCAGCTCCTTCAGGACCACGGATGGATCTCATCAGGACCCATGGACTTGTGCACGTTCAGATTTTTAAGATGGTCTCGAACCAGTTCCTCTCCTACAGTGGGCCCAAGGTCTTCATTCTCACAGTCCCCGCATCTGCCTTCCAAGACTTGGGTGGTTTGGTCAGAGCCTGTGGCAGTGAAGACTGAGGCAAAGAAGTCATTCAGAACCTCAGCTTTCTCCAAATCCTGTGTAGCCAGTTTTCCTGAGAGCTTCCTGAGGGGGCCTACATTCTCCCTAGTCTGTTTTTTATTTGCTATGTACCTGTAGAATCCCTTCCTGTTATCTTTAATACCTCTAGCTAAGTTTAATTCTAACTGAGCCTTAGCTTTCCTAACCTGGTCCCTAGCTTCTCAGACAACATCCCTGTACTCTTCCCATGCCACCTGTCCTTGCTTCCGCTTATTATAAGCCTTTTTTTTTCAATTGAATTTTCCTCAGGAGCTCCTTATCCATCCAAGGAGGTCTCCTGGCCCTCCTGCTGCACTTCCTTCTGGTTAGGATGCAGTAATTACCTCATTACATTTCAGATCCTAGGATCTTAATTTTTCCTTTTGGTATGACATGATCATGAGGTGACCTGCAGTGCACCCTCAAAGATGACATTTTATCTCCCAGGCGAGACGACAAATATATTCCTCCCTCTATATTACCCTTTTCGGGAGCACAGAAGTCTTACCATACTTAGTAAGAAGGTGTCACACTGTTGAAGATATGCACCTTTGTCAAGACAAGGGATGAGGCAGCCATGAACACTTAGTGTCAATCTAACTCTTGCTTCTGAAATGGGATCTTCATAGCCAAATTCTTAAATATTTCTCCAGCCTTAAGGACTGAAACAGCTCCAACAGGTACGCAGCCCTCAAGGCTTTAACAAATACAGATGAGAATATCAAAGGCATACCACTCCACTATAAATGCCCAGTAAAACCTATTTTGGTTTAAGTCATTAATCACCATTGCCCCAATTCACTTGGTACTTTGACCCAAGAATTTTTCATTATAAAGGTCTAGATGACAGTAAATGTTTTAGGAGCCATCCCAGTAAGTAATTACTTCACTGCAGTTCGGAAAAAAAAAAAAAAGAAAAGAATGACAAACTTATTTCTGCTTTGGATCTCATGTCCCATAGCACTGGAGAAGAGGATGTTTCCCATGCAGTATATCAGACCCCCATGCCCCTTCATCATGAGCACACAGATTCTGAAAGATTCATCACCTTTCAGTTCTCAAACTCTGTTTGCATCACATGTCTATATAGCCTTCAGAAAAATACAGAATTCAGAAAATGGTATATTTGGAAATTGCAGGCTGAGAGAGTTGGGGTTATTCAGCCTGTAGGAGAGAAGGCTCAGGGGAGACCTTATAACAGTCTTCCAATACCTAAAGGGGGCCTACAAGAAATCGGGAGAGGGACTTTTTACAAGGGCATGTAGTGATAGGACAAGGGGCAGTGGCTTTAAGCTGGCAAGGGGTAGGCTTAGGTTAGATAATAGACAAAAATTCACTATGAAGGTGGTGAGACACTGGAACAGGTTGCCCAGAGAAGCTGCGGCTGCCCCAATCCTGGCAGTGTTCAGGCCCAGGCTGGACAGAGCTTGGATCAGCCTGGTCTAGTGGAAGGTGTTCCTGCCCATTGCAGGGGGGTTGGAACTGGATGATCTGTAAGGTCCTTTCCAACCCAAACCATTCTATGATTCTATGATAAGTATCTCTTCCCCAGCTTTTGTATCCAAAATTTAACTGTGGTGCAAAGAATTGCATGGTCAGACTGGGGAAGTCTTTGTGCTTGAACAAAAGCATAAGCACTTTCAGGGAGAAAGGAAAGAGGAAAAGGGAGAAGGGGACAGGGATTTAGGTTGCTGAAATAACTCTCTACAGCTTGGGCAGATATATGTTGATACCAGTAAAAGCTACTGTCTGATTTCTAAGTAAAGTATTTGATTTCACTATCATGAATACCTTGAAAAAACCTCTTTATCTTGAATGCCACCCCTGTGACACCAGAAGTATGAAAATACCAGAAGGGCTGTGGGAGAGAAGAAATAAAAAGTTCCATACAGTTTTTTGTTTTTTTTTTTTAAATCAGCATGCTTCTCTCTGTTGTTAAGGAATAATAGAAGTTAGCAAACCAATCATCAATTCATATGACATAAATGGAAGTAGAGTAGGTCACAGTCACAGAAATGTTAGATTCATGATAAAAAATGAGAAAGACATTTGCGCTGACATGAAAAAGTAATTTTAATACAGCTTTCTGAACCACTTGGTCTGAAAACACATTCAAATCCTTCCAATGACTCTAAGAGCCTTAGGAATTATTAAGGAAAAAAAAAAAAAGGAACAAGAAGAAGAAAGCATGCATACTGTTTGCAAGGACTACGATGCCAAAAAGTTTGAACATAGGCAGGAAGAATCAAGACAGTTTTACTGAGAGAATGAAGACATAAGAAACGAATGACATATCCAGATATATTATAATATGGCTTTTCCCTCTCCCTGGAGTGTTTCAAAACAAAACCAACATTTTAAATTAGAAGCAGCAGCATAGCAAAGACAAAAACTATCTGATGAACTGATTTGTTTAATTTACATTTTTAAGGAGATAATGACACATTGATCAATTTAAAGTTCATATTTTTGGCAGGACAGGCCTTTTTTGTAAATAATACTCAGAGCTGATGACAGCACTGAGTCACTGACTTGTTCAAATTTGTGCTAGTCATGGCCCCAGATTACCTTGTGATGTTCAAGTACTGGGAATGAAAAGGGTAACATCCTGACGCAAGAAGAAACAGAAAAAGAAATTAAACCATGTCAAGAAACACCATCCCTGACTCACAGGCTCACTCATTAAGGGATCTTACTGGCAGACTTACTCAAGACATCAATATCTCTTTCTGTTCAGATTTTAGCTTCTGTTACTTCTGCTTTGGCATTTTGTTTGGTTGGTTTCGGAGGGGGAGTTGTTTGGTTGTTTGCTTTCGGAGCGGGAGTTGCTTTTTTGGTATGATTTTTTCTCCCTTGAATGGACATTCTCATTTAATGGCAGTGTGCAACTACAAGTTTCTACAGATGAAAACACTTCTGATAAAATGCAGTCCTGGAAGGCTAGTCCTAACCCAGGTGCTTCAACAGAACTTGAGTATGACACAGTACAACTCTCTTAGCATTTGTGTTAATCCAGAGTTGTAAAACAGATGCTGAAGAATGTCTCCTGCCTTCAGGGGCTGAGTTGCTTAACTGGCACCATATGAGAAACACAATTTCTACCCACACTCTGTAAAAGTGAAGTGAGATGTCTGTTCTTTGGACTGTGTACTGGCTCCATTCTTCTCCCACACAGCCTCTTCAAGCTGTAGGGGAACTGCACATTCCCCAGACTCCCTTCAGTCTTCCTGCTTTGTTTTTTACTTTCTGTTTTCCTTTTCTTGGTCTTCCATCTATCCTTTCTCTACTTATTTCACACTCCACTGTGCATAGCTTTGATGTGATGATACTGGCCTCTCTGCCTTTGTTTTTTCTTGTTGCACACCAAGTCCCTTTCCTTTTTGGTGCTGCTTGAGTTAGCAGCTGTTTTTTTTACTGGTTTTGGACAATATTTAATTCTGGAGCCTCTGTTCCAGTATTTCTGTAATACATCAGATCAATGGCCACTTCAAAGCCAGTTGGAAAGAAAGCACACTTTTCCATCAGCATAGCTACACTGCAGATCATGGGAAGGAAGAAAGCACATGAGAACCTACCTCAGGTTTATTTTGGACATAGAAGATGAGTGTGAGAAGATGACCAAGGGCTCTACACTGCATGGAGGGATCATTTCTGGGGTCAGGCAGCTGAATTCCAGTGTAATAGGACACAGTCTGTTGTAATAAATTCCCTCTGAAGCAGATGGATGTGTGTTACTCTACAAAGAGACCAGTCTCTCAAAGCATGGTGACAAGTAGTAGCTTGTTTTTATTTCAGCCTTAGGTGTGAAAGCCAATTAAACTTCTTAACTGACACAAGACACGGAGTTAATTTTTCTTGGCAGCCAGCCTTCTCTTTCTACGAAGTCATCAAATTGCATGATGGGTTTTACAGAGATAGCATCTGTACAGACACACCAGAACTAGAGGCAGATTTACACCTGTTAAAATCCATCCCAAAAGGTTTGCAGGTTCACAGATGCACACAGTTGTTTGAATGTTTCTGAGACTCCATAAGTATTTATATCTACTATGAATACAAGCATATGCTCCCAAAGCTGTGTATGAACAAGTGCAAGGTTGGCTGAAAATTTCCAGGCATTGGATGGAAGAAAAACAACCCTCCCCCCCCAACTCCAGGAACAGCACTGCAGCAGTGGCTTCACTGTCAAACCTCCACCTATACCATTTTGATGGAAAATTCTATTCATTTGCTCTACAGCTTCCAAAGCTAACACTTCTAAAAATGTCACACGAAATGTGTAGGGTACGTTGATACAGCTCAAAAATCAAAGCGACATTTCAGAGCGATTACTTCATCTTGAAATATTATCTTTGAAAAATGCTATACTCTATAAACTTCCCTCATACAAGGTTATTTGTAATGTATACATGACTTCCTCTCTTTCCAAACTGGATAAAATACTAATCTTGCAATTTTAACATCTAAGCTTCTTATTTGATACCTTAGCTGCTTTTAACACACGCAGTTAGGCTCTAGGGCATCTGAGATGTACTAGATTTATCCCTTTGGGAAAAATTGCTCACATAGCACATGCTTTTTTTAACAGGATACTCAGTAAACTAATCCAAGTCCTCCAGAGACATTTAAAGCACTGACAGAATTAAGTAAGGTCACTCCAGACACCTGTTTGTTAGGATTTTGAAGTAACTCAATTTAATTAATCACAGATTGGAATAATTTGGATTTCCTCAATCACAATGGGATATATATTCATCAATTTTCTTGAAACAAATTTGTATGTTCAACAGATTCAGAGCACTGCAGTCTGCCACCTATTCGGCAAAGTACCAACATACTGCACTGCATGACAAGATGCAGATCTATACCCATAAAACCATAAATGAGTTTTTAATTGTCATACAGAAAACAAATACACATCCAACATTTTCTTCATACAACAAACATGCATATGCATATTTTCCAGTTAAATTCTCATTCAAATTAGGTTATTTCGATAGCATTATTATCTAAATAAAAATATCAGAAGCAGAAAGCAATTTGACTAATCTTTCCCTAATCTGGTGATCATTCCTGAGGGCTACTTAATTCACTGTTATCTGCCACTCAACCCAGTTTCCAAAAGCACTGAGCCCCTGAAACTACACAGAAGCTGCAGATGGTACTTGACAGTCCTTGGAAAACTGGGCCAGCTCTCTCTCTGGGAGTTGAAATCCTTCAGCTTCACCTCAGTTTAAGTTTGAGGTACCCTTAAAAAAAAAATAAAATCACAAACCAAGCAATTACACCTGCTTATACAGTGCTAATTCAAGCTACCATGATAGGTCAGTTATCTAATAAAAATATGGACGAGACCTACTTGATGTGGATGAGGTTTACATCTGACCTACTTGTAAATGATGCTACAAGATGGATTTTGGTGAGCAAGCCAGTTTGGTAAGGAAGCTTTATGTGTTGTCACACAACGAAACACAAATAACAAACATTCAGGGACAGAAAACTAAAACCAGCTGAACGAGATGGGCTCTTCAGTATAGCCAGTATTGCCTTTAGCCAGAGAGCACTGAGGCACCTAACAGCACTTAATGAAAATTAAAACCAATTTACATGGTCTTTTAAACATATACAGGGTTTTTTGACTCTTCCCTTGAAAAAGTACTCTGGCTAAACCAAAGGTTCAGATAAAATCTTGGCATCAGCTCACTCTCCTAATGTACTAGGTTATTCCTAAATCCCTCACTCTCAGTTATGTCTGGCCTCTTGGGTTCAGTAAAAATAAGTGATGGAGATCACTGAGTATTTTCCAGTTTAATAAAATCATAATAGTTGTGTTTCTAAATAGGAAGCTTAGAGAAGTATTAATTGACTTGAGCAGAGGACCACCTTCTGTAAATGAGTCAGTTTTTGAAGTCTGCTCCTTTTGACAGATGAGGAACTATACCAAACTCCTGGAAAAGATAAGTTACATCATAATGATTATCAATATAATTAAAATAGCAATAACCTAACTACTGTCTCCCCTAGCAACAAATGTTACCATAAATTGACCATATAAATTAAAAATTATATAGATTATATAATTCCTTTCCCTATTTTTTTGTTTGTTTGTTTAATATGGACAAATTCCCATACTGTCTTTATTAACCACTCCAAAAATCCTCAGGCCAGCACCAAGCATTTGATAAGATCACAGAGGAGACAAACACTTTTACACCCATTGCCAGTCCTCCAAATACAAATCAATTACTGCACCAAGATCAAGATGATAGTGAAAAAGAGACTATAGACCTATTAAAAGCCCTATCACGCAACACCAGGAGGAGCTGTTGGAGCCAGATGGGCAAGACCTACCTACAGATGGAGCCAGCAGCTACCTACAAAACCAAGACAGTAGCATCGAAGTCCTTTGTTCACTTGTCTTCTAATTTTTCTTCAAGTCAGGCTAGTCAAGGAGTTAACATGCTTTAGTGGATGAATTTGGGATAAAAGTGTCACCTGCTTCTTGTTTCCCCAAACATTCTACCTGTAACTCAGCCTTGTTTACCGCTTTGGTGGGTTTCTACTTAACTGGGACGTTCCCCTCAGGCACTAGGCATACACGGTAAGCATCTATAACTATGGCTGCACAAAGCAGCTTGCAATGCTAGGTTACATTATCTCATTTTAAAGGCTGAGGAATAATGGTGGACTGTATTCAAAGCAGCTTGCAATGCTAGGTTACATTATCTCATTTTAAAGGCTGAGGAATAATGGTGGACTGTATTTTTAATCTTATTTTCACTTCCTCCTATAATATACAGAAATATCTGTATTGTCTGGGAATGGATTAACTGGGTAGTTTGGGCTTGCCACCTGCACTGAAAAATTGCCAATTAAAATAAGAACCTTAGCAAGTACCTTCACTTAATGAAGGGGCAGTGTAAGGAAGAAGCTTGCCTCCTCCTAACCTATGTGCAATTATTTAAGAAGAAGGTGATTACTTTACTATTTCTGTATTTTGCACATATTTCTAGGTCTCCATGTCCATTCTACTTAGCATGTCGTGTGCCTTCTTTCACTTATTTCAAAGGAAAATTTAATGGGTACACAATATTTAAGCAGATTTAGAAGATGAGCAGAAATGACTGATCTTAGGATAACTTAGCCTTAGGTTTCCTTTCCTCAGTTTTATATTCTTTAGATAAAAATAACATCTTGAAGAATTTTCTTCAAAAATTTACTCCTTAGAGACTTGAGAAATAGTAAAACAGACTTTGGTTTCCTATTTTAAAAACTGTACTGGTACTGAAAACAAAGAACACCACACATACAGGTAACCGAGTGTTTAATTTGGCATCTCAAACCATTAAAAATATTTGTATACGAGAAAAGAAGTATAGGTTTCAAGATGTTTCAATACAAAGGGAAAAGAAATGTATAAAAGGTAACTCAGAAAAAGGAAAGGCTTGTGCAATTAACTCTATGTCCTCAGATGCTACAAGCCAAGAACTTTAAGTCCTTCAAAACCAGTGGGAAGGATACAGACCAGTATCATACTTGTCCCAGAGTATGTTCTGTCTTCAGTAAGCCAACCTGCACAAATCAGCTATTTTCTAATACATCATGAGAAAGATGCTGGTACCTCCTTAACATCGAAAAGGATCCTTACAGAAAATTTTGTCCCCTTGGAAATAAACTGGACCTGTGGCCAAGCAATTGTGTCGCATCAGCGTAAATAAACATGAAAGATTAGCAGCAACAGAACTGTGAAATATGAATATTTTCACATTAAGAAATCAGCAAAACAACAATTTAGTATTTAATTCTTGGACATCTCTAAACAGTCACACAAGCAGTCTTCTGCCTATCCCTCACAAACAGGTCATGTTCATTTGTACCAGTCAGCATTGCTGACCTCTGAGAAGAGAAAAACTGACTAATGAGACACATGTTGCTTCATACCAGAGCCAGATTTGGATCTAGACTGAAACTTGAGATGCAAAGAAAAGCCAGAGCAGCTTTGTCTCAATCCCTCATATAACCTTTTATTTTAATATGGGAAGGCTGACCAGGAACACAGTTACATAAAGATTAGCACCAAAATACACGTTCTTGCAACCTCACATCTACTTTTTTGGGAAGACCAATAACCTGGTTTTTCCTAACACAGAAATGGACATCATCTATTAATAAGAACCCACAGATGAAGAACAGAATAAGACAGAAACCGTGTCTGATATTAGTGGCTGTGAATCCAAACACAGAGACATTGCAGGACAGCATAACAAGCACTGCTTACTTCAAAGACTTTTGAAATCTCAGAATAAAACAAAAACACGTTTATTCTTAGTTAAGATTAATCTTTAATCCTGGATCCACAGGGGCTTTATAAGCAGAGAGTGATCATCCATTCAGTGCTTCTCAGGCTGCACCTGCAGTATTGTACACAGTTCTGGTCTACACAAATCAAGAAAGATGTGGACAGACTGGAGAGGTCCAAAGAAGGGCCTTGAAGATGATCAAAAAGCCTGAAGAACCTGCCCTATAAGGAAAGACTGAAGGACGTGGGTCTTTCTTCTCTGGAAGACAAAGCTTAGAGGGGACCTCATCACAGTATTTCAGTACTTAAATGGCAGATATGGATAGGATGGAGGCTCTCACAAGGAACTACATGGAAAAGACAAGGGGCAATGAATGCAAATTATACTGGGAGAGGTTTCATCTAAAGATGAGAAAAAATATATTTAGTGAGATCAACCATTCACTGGAACAACCTCCCTAGGGACATGGTGGAGTCTACATTGGTGGAGGTTTTCAAGATGCGATTGGACAGGGAGCTAGATAATCACAGTTAGACTCCCCTTTCCCATGAAAGGTTTGACCAGATGGTCTTTCAAGGTCCCTTGCAAACTGGGCTGTACTCCAATACAATGATTAACCAGTTTTGCAAGAATATGTTGTGGTAAAGGTTGTAAGCATACACATATATGATGATGATGCCAAGACTTATTAAAAAAATAAATAGATGCAGTGAAAAAATGTCATAAAAATGTTAGATTAAAATAACAATGTTAACAAAGAGCTTCTATGTTCAGCCTTTTCAAAATAGCCATTGAAACCTTGTGATTTCCACGATTCTGCTTGTGCAGTGTTTCTTGCCTAAGCAACTTCCAAGGCACAGCTACTATATATACCACAGTCCATCAAAGATTAACGGTTTTATCTAGTAATGAAAAGAAGATCTAAACATACCATTCTAGAGCATAAAAATAACATCCAGAAATCTCATTATATCTATACTCATGAAACCAACCTGAAAGAAAAAGTAGCCATCTATATTGCTAACAGCCACCTGTCAAAATCTCTGTAGACATGTGAAATGATTAAGAGTCCATTCTTTGTACAGAACCCCTAGAGATGGAAAAACTATTGTTCCTATGACAAAATGATCATGACTCAAAATTTTCAAGATATAAAAATTCCAAGAATGATCTGGTTAAGAGGATTTTTAAAGACCTCTATTGCTCTGTGTAGTCTCAGAAGGTCCAGTGTGAAAGTGACATAGGAAATCCACTTTTACATTCAAATAAAAAAAAATATTACACATAATATTAGGTTGGGAAAGTTGAATATGAAACAGCAATTTCATGTCTTCAGCTGCTGAAACACGAGGGGAAAAAAACCTCTTACAGCTTGCCAGGTTTTATTTTCTCTCTTGCGATTATATTGACAAGAAAAGTGCTTGTGCATTATTACTAGCTGCAATAACACCTAACTGCATTCCTCAGCCTTAGAGAAAGCATTTTTTTGCAGCAGATAAGAACAGCCAGTCAATAACCAATGTAGAAATGGGCTCATTACTATTTCACATAAGAATAGTGTCTTATGAAATGTACTTCTTAGTTTACAATCAGAAGGGTCAAATTGCAAATCCTTTACTCATCTGGTACCTCCCATTTTAATGCTGTCTATCCAGAAAAAAAAGTAATTCTCCAAAATAAAGCTATTGTCAGTTTTCAACACAATACATTACCCTGCCACAAGTTCTTCCCTCTTCCCTATCTTACCCGTGTGAAATTTATTATTGCAATACCGGTTATTGGTTTTACTTAAATCATTTCCTTTCTGTTACACTGTTAAGATAAAGCAACATCATAACAAGACAGACCATAACAAAATGGCAGCTGATTCTCCAAGACCTCTATAACTCGTTTTAACTCTTTACTATGCATATGAGAGCTAGCACTAGCACTTAAATAAAATAAAATAAAATAAAATAAAATAAAAGAAGTATAAAATGAGTTGTGCTAAATTATACTAGGTTCAGAGAATGAGAAACTAGCCCATTATCCTGGTTTTGGCTGTGAGAATTTTCTTCCTAGTGCCTGGTGCAGTGCTGTGTTTCAGTCTGAGGCACAAGAAGCTGGGAGGAAGCAGAAACAAGAGACCTGACCCAAACTAGCCAAAGGGGTATTCCATACCACAGCACGTCATGCCCAGTATATAAACTGGGGGAGTTAACTGGAAGGGCAGATCGCTGCTTGCGTTGGGCTAGGCATCAGTTGGTGGGTGGTGAGCAATCGCTTTGTGCATCATTTGGGCTTATTGTTGGGTTTGGTTGGGGCTTTTTTCCCCCTTTTGGTTTTATATTCTCTCCCCCTTATTATTACTATCATTAGTAGCAGTTGTAGTATATTATACTCTAGTTATTAAACTGTTCTTATCTCAACCTACGGGTTTTACATTCTTTTGATTCTCCTCCCCATCCCTCCTGGGGATTGGGGAAAAGGCAGTGGTGAGCAAGCAGCTGTGTGGTACTTAGCTACCAGCTGGGTTTAAACCATAACATCCATTAATACAAGAATCTATCCTAAAATCTAGACAGAGTGCTGTTTATCTTCAAGAAATGAACCAAATGCAGGTTTGATAAGACTGTCTTTCAAATACCTCTACTGTAACAAAATGCAAGAGGTCAGGTGTTTATTTGTCAACATTGTTAAAGGAGCTTTAATACTGCTAGCTTGAGCTAAACCAAAAATAACTGCAAAAATACAAGGTTGTTTTTTTTTTAACCCTTTATACCTTCTGCAAGTGTGTTGGGTTTTTAGAATTTTTGTTTTTTACCTGTACAAAATAGAGGACATGCTTAAGCATGCTTAACCACACTGCTGAAGAGGATACTAATGTCTCAAGTTCCCAAGAGCAGACATATCTGCACAGTTCAAATCCATAAACAATAAAGCACAATGCTCAAACCTAATTTTAATTATTTTAATATTTCTTACATTATGTAGTTTTTGGTTTTTTTCCTCAACTTTTCAGCAAGAACAAAACACTTTGTGCTTTAACATAATTTCCTCTCATCTCTATTGACTTGAGAAGCTTTCCATCAGGAAAGCCAAAAAATGTAATTAAATATGGTAATTACAGCTCTGGTCTATTTTGTCAGCTACAGGTTCAGGAATCTGAGCTGGTTTTGCTTAATAATGTAGTTGCTGAATTAAAATCCTGCTCATCTAACATCAAATCTTTTGAAAGGGTAAGGGCAAAGCATTTAAGAAAGTTTTCCCATAACAACCACTGGCAAAAATCTTAATTGTGCTGAAACTATGAGATCTGTTTCATATTATCTTTTCTTATCATGAATTGTCCTTCTGAACTAGATACAGTTGTTAATAAAATTGCACATTATTCCTTGGTGCCTCTTGATCATATGCAGACTGCTCTGATGGTTAACATTAATGAGAGAGCAACAACCTCTTAATCTATAAACCACCCAGCATCCAAATTTTAACAACAACATTCTGTATGAAGGTGAAGCTCAGTATGCCATTTAGGAAACAAAAATTGGGATGTATCTTAACATTTAGCTACATGAAATGATTCATGCTCACTTTTATGACTGGATTTAATGAAACTGACAATTGAAGATCGAGTACTGATCTGTCAGAAAAAAAATAATTCCCTCAGATGATTCTGCAGCCTACTTTCACAAAAGTAGAGCTGCAAAACAGCCTGGCTTTTAGATCAATGAGATCCCACTCCTTTTTCCCCCTCCTCCACAAAATGCAGCTTCAAGAATTTCTTTTAGGTAAGAGCACATACGTCTACTGTAGTTCCGGATGTCTTCCAGATCATTAAGAGAAATACATAATTTAACACAGATGAAGTACATTTCAGTCTTGTCTAGACTGTATAAATACTATTTTTGCATTTGTATACCCATACAAATTAAAATACATATTAAAGATTTAGAGAATGAACAAAATCTTAAGGCTGTTTTTTAGCTCCACATTACTTTCCTTTCTCTATGACTGGAGACAAATGGGACTGTGCTGCAAACTCTTCAGTTGAATTTAGAAACCATTAACTCAAACTACAAGGTCATCAAGGTAAGAATAAAATAAACAGGAGTGTCCTTCTGAGCTCTTTTGAGATATGGCTAATAAGTCTCTACAGCATATTCTTCTCCACACTGGTTTCTTTTTATTCAAATATTTACCTTGGTTGCAATTTAACTTACAGTTTGCTTTGTAAAGTGTCAGTGTTCTGGTTTTGACTATAGCACCATTTCTTGCATCTGGTGGGAATGCACTGCTGAAAGGCCTTGCTTAATATATATAAAATCCCAATGAAGCCTGGGTAATGCACAGCTTGCTGAAAAGAATGGGAGAATAATGCTCAAATAACGGAAGATAGCATCTGGATGTTATAGTTATGACCACCATTATTAGCCAGAATGAAAGCCTACATTAGGTGTGATGTTAATTCATTAAACACAAGTACAGAAACTGCACTCTCAGAATGCAGCCAATGATGACCTCTCCTGAACAAAACTTAATGCACAGCCTGAAGGAGGGGATGGACTCCATATACCACCATCACTTGTGTGCATGAGCTAGTGCTGGGAGAGCTCTCATCAAAAGATGACTAGCACTAGCATAGCTTATGTTTAGATGTCGACTTATGTTTAGATGGCCCCTTACAAAGCAGTCTTTCTACCCCCTTCTCAAATCCTTCCACTCACTAATGTGAGCATCAGCTGATTCATTTCTCACAAGCACTGTGAGAAATGAATGTCATTGCTTTACACCACACCTGACACTGGAAATTCCTAATAGTCATGCTGTTTGCCATCATAAACCTTTTAATGGATTATTTTAAGGAAACTGTCACTTCCTAATAGCTAAGAGATTTGTGAGGATATTAACATTTAACCTATTTAAACTGTATAGTTTGTGAAAAACCAACATATACAAGAAAGCTACATATACAAGCTATATAACGAGCATCAGGTATTTTCTACATAATCTTTATTTTGGCCTATGTTTCTTTGTATCTGTAATCCCATACTTTCTAAGCCTGGTTTTCAAACACCCTGTAAATTGGGAAATCAGTACTGTCTTGTGCTTTCTGCCTCTGGGGAGCCTGCCTGCCAACAACCCTGACTGCCAAAATGCAGTAAGAACATACAACATTTTTGCCAGGATACTGAAGTTATTGCCATAAACCTAAGATACCAAAAGTAAGAATTTGGGAGGAAAATAAGTAAACTTTAATAAATACAATCAAAGGTAGAAACTTTGCATTATTTAATTCAAAGTTGTTTTGTTTACTTTGAGGATTTCTCCCATCTTTTCAATAGCACATAACCTGTAATAATAAAGTGCCTGCTTAAATTATTCACCTTTCCATTATTTACCTAAGTGCTTGCAAAAGAATTCAGAAAATGTGCAAAGTGTACTGATAATCTTTGTAAATTCAAGTGAAAACATAGCATAATTCACATGAATAAATTTACTTTTTTTTTATATAGGAATGTATATCGTGATAAAAGCAACAATTGTGTGATCACATAAATTTTATGGAAATAATGAGTTAATTTTCACCACCATAATCAAAAAGCCTGAAAACGTTCATCAACCAAATGAAATTCTGCCCTCCTTCCCTTCTCAAAAAAGCGCACCTAGTATTTTAAGGATTCAAAGCTTTATGAATGTTCTGGGTTCAAATGAAGAGGGAAAAAAGCTGTAACTGTAAAAAATGTATACTTCAATATATGTGATGCTATTTATTAAGAAAAGAGGATGATCATGAAATATTTAGAAAAGTATACAAATACAGTTTCTCATGCCGTATGTAGATTTTGGTGTATCTTGCACAGGTACAATCACTTAGCAATGCTACATACTTCATTCACATCAATATACAACAAACGTAACAACTGTTATCTCAATATATAATGTAAACTTCAGCAATGAAGTCCTCTTCTTTCTTTTGAAATAAATTACCTTGAGTTTTTCTGGCCTTGATAATTCAAATATCCATATTATTGAAATGAATCTTCAGAAGGTTTTCAGTAAATTCTTCTTTTACCCCAACAGTAACTTGAAGTATGGCTTTTAGGAAAAAAAACAAAAAAAAAGTGCACTGCATGCTCACAGATGAATAGAGGCTTGCATTATTACACAAAAACCACAGGGTATTTTAAAATACAGATTGTAAACCAACATGTCCTGTGATATCACATTTATCTGATAAGATTATCATATTAGTAATTACTGTACTCTATCACAAATTAATATAGCTATTGACTCAAAACTCAGGACCTAATTCAATCTGTATAATTCCACATTATACAGGTTTCTGCCAATTTAATATTCATACATTAGGATAGTTTAATGTTTTCCACGTGTTTGAAAACAGTCCAATCTGGCTAAAAGCAGAAGTAGCAAGCTCTTCAACTCTATTCTTTGTACACTACCATCTTGAACAGTGAAATCAGGAACACATTTCTGGAGTAGAAACTGTTTCAAAACTCCTACTGGACAAAACAAGTGAGCCACAGAAACCTTTGAGATGTACTCAGCAGAAAGCAGCTTGGCAACAGACAATTTTACAAACCTCTCAGAAATCTCAGAGGCTGAAATGCAGAAATGTAAATATGGGACAGGTGGATTTGTATATCCAACTTAGACAGAATTTACAAACTAATTCATGATGGCAGCCCACATAATCTAGCATTTGTTCTTGTGTAAAAGCTTAGCAGTACATAACACTTCTGTATAATAAACGTGGAGTGATTCAGCTTGAGTTTCATGGAGTGGCAACTTGATCGCTGCTACACTGGAACATTTTATCACAGATCTAATTTTGCAAGCGGTAATTCTCCTTTGATCAGTTGCTGAGTTGAGAAGATAATTGAGGGACAGTGGATATCTGGAGGCAACTGTATGGGACACATTCAAAATCCAAATAAGCTATGTAAACAAGAGCAGCTCATCTTTCCTAAACTCAGAATGGTGGCACTCCCTATAAATGGATCAACTACCAGCGTGCCATCACAGCGTGCTAATCATGTGCACACTCTTAAACAGTCACTGGTCGGCTAAGCTTACTGACACAGCAGAAAAAGGGTTTGAGGAATAGACAGCAACACCTGCCATGTATGCAAGTCAGCCTAACTAGCTTCTATTTTAGTGATATGATGCTTAACTACTACATTTGGGAAAGACGAAAGCAAAAAAAAAAATCAGTTTATTTTTATGAACTATGCATAATGTTAAAATACCCATTCAAAACAATCTACACAATGTTCCAACTCACAGCAGCAGGTAGAGATAAAGGTTTTATTTGGGAGCATAGGAAAAAGAGTTACCATGTAGACAGTCATTTTACATAATGAGAGAAGCTCTGCAATCTCTTGCACTTTATGAGATGCAGGAAAGCCTTGATCTTACATATGGAAGAAGGAAGTCAGCCACTGCCTTTACATATGCACCTAAGGATCATCTTAGTCCTTTAGGCACCTTAAAGGCATCACAAAAATGCCCAGCAATATTCAGTCCCTCAACTGAAGCCATCTTCACTCACAAGGACTACTATCTAGAGAGTTTTCCTAATGGAATATGAGTTTGAACTTCATACAAGATGCTGACAACTACAGCCAAGTCATCATTCTCAACTGACAAAAATGAAAGTGACTTTGATGGTTAATAGGGGCCATAAAGTTTACTAGTCTGAAAGAAAAAAACCCAACTCAGTCACAATACCACAAACACAAGATACAGACACACACAGATTTGTTATATCTAAAGCCCTGATGCACATCACACACACAAATATATCATGTACCATTATGCATTCACTTCATAAAACCTTCCATGAAGTTTCCTCCTGTACACAGGAAGAAATGCACACATAAAAGTGTTCAAAACATCTCAACGCAATTGAAAGGGCATTCACTATAACAGTGACATTTTATGAAACACATCCAGGTGTCCCATATCGCTCAATGACTTCAACCAGCATGTTTTTTCCACTAATGCTAGATTCTGTAGTCTTGAATGCCGCATATTCCCAAGCATATTTCTTCTGCTTGGGCATAACAGGAAATAAACTGAAATGAGAACCAAATAATTTATGCTCTCATTATGAATACACACAACTAAATTAATTGCAATTCACTGAAATCATTTATCCCTGCTTTGACGATGGTAGCACTTCTCTGCTCACATCAGTTTGTACTCTGGAATTCTCTTTAGTTATTTTTTAAATCTACATGCACATATACTACATAGAAGTACATATATCCCTATAAAATGTCATAAATTTAAATTCCACTGATTTAACCCATTAGACAAAAGACTAATAACCAAATAATTCTGAAAAATCAAATCATGCCTCAACCAATGCTTTTAATAACAGATTAAGTTATTTCTCTACCTTGGAAGCCTAATCATGAAGAAATAGGCCTTGAATCAGTTCCATATGCCCATAAACTGCAAGCAGAACTTGATATTTTCTTTTTCAGTTCCGTATTAGTGTATTGTGCTTATTTTGAGTATCCCCTTGGGATATGTTGCCTGGCAAAATCTTGGAGGAGATTCTCCTGGAAGACACGTTAAGGCACATGAAAATCAACAAGGTGCTTGGTGACAGCCAGCATGGTTTCACTAAGGGGAAATCCTGCCTGAACAATTTGGTGGCCTTCTGTGATGGGGCTACAGAACTGATGGACAGCGGTAGAGCAGCTGATGTCATCTACCTGGACTTCAGCAAAGCGTTCAACACTGTCCCACACGACATCCTTGTCTCTAAATTGGAGAGACATCAATTTGATAGGTGGACCACTCGGTGGATAAAGAACTGGCTGGATGGCCGCACACAAAGAGTTGTGGTCAATGGCTCAATGTCTGGCTGGAGACCAGTAATGAGTGGCATCCCTCAGGGATCGGTGTTTGGAGCGGTCTTGTTCAACAACTTTGTCGCTGACATGGACAGTGGGATTGAGTGTGCCCTCAGCAAGTTTGCTGATGACACCAAGCTGTGTGGTTCAGTTGATACCCTGGAGGGAAGGAATGCCATCCAGAGGGACCTCAACATGCTTGTGAGGTGGGCTGATGCCAACCTTATGAAGTTTAACCATGGCAAGTGCAAGGTCCTACACCTGGGTGGGAGCAATCCCAGGCACAGCTACAGGTTGGGCAGAGAAGAGATTCAGAGCAGCCCTGCGGAGAAGGACTTGGGGGTGTTGGTTGATGAGAAAATGAACATGGGCCGGCTTCAGTGTGCACTTGCAGCCCAGAAAGCCAACTGTATCCTGGGCTGCATCAAAAGGAGCGTGACCAGCAGGTTGAAGGAGGTGATCCTGCCCCTCTATTCTGCTCTTGTGAGACCTCACCTGGAGTATTGTGTGCAGTTCTGGTGTCCTCAACATAAAAAGGACACAGAACTGTTGGAACAAATCCAGAGAAGGGCCACGAGGATGATCAGGGGACTGGAGCACCTCCCGTATGAAGACAGGCTGAGAAAGTTGGGGCTGTTAAGCCTGGAGAAGAGAAGGCTGCGTGGAGACCTCATAGCAGCCTTCCAGTATCTGAAGGGGGCCTATAGGGATGCTGGAGAGGGACTCTTCATTAGAGACTGCAGTGATAGGACAAGGGGTAACGGGTTAAAACTTAAACAGGGGAAGTTTAGATTGGATATAAGGAGGAAATTCTTTCCTGTTAGGGTAGTGAGGCACTGGAACGGGTTGTCCAGGGAGGTTGTGAATGCTCCATCCCTGGCAGTGTTCAAGACCAGCTTGGACGAGGCCTTGGGTGATATGATTTAGCATAAGGTGTCCCTGCCCACGGCAGGGGGGATGGAACTAGATGATCTTAAGGTCCTTTCCAACCCTAACTATTTTATGATTCTGTGCTCTTGCACTAAGGTAATTCCTGGAGTTACATTCTCATACTTCAAGTGTTTTCACTTTCAGACATTGCTTAGAAATTACTTCCTTTTTCTGTTTCTTTCATTATTGTAATATTTAAAAGCATTTCAGAAGTTTCCTGTGATACAATCTTCACCACCTCCTATAAAAATAGCAGTTTTTCTTTATCCATGCCCTTTCTATATGACCTCAGTCTCCTAACATTTAAAAGAACTGTGTTCTTAGAACTCCTTAGATCTTATTTTCTTTTGGTATATGAGATTTATTACCTGTGAAATACTTTATTGCCTTATTTACTGGCTTCAGTGTCCCATTCTGGGAAAGTAGGCAGACCAGCTACAGGCACCCCTAAAGACAATGATATTAATGACTCCAGCTGATATTGCTACTTTTCCACCCAATGGAAAAGTGAGTCCTGTTCCTGCAAGAAGCGTGTTTCCTGAAACACTTTCCCAGCTTACCCCAAGTGCTCACTACCTTGAGCAAAGCCAGACATATACCTTGGCTTGTTTCACAAAAATTGAGAAGACTACATTCAAGTTGCCTACCAAAGAAAAAGAAGTCACTTATATTTTCCATAAGCAGGACCACTCAGCATAAAACCAGGCAAGTCATGAGAAGGAGAAAAAAAACACCAACCCTAAAGCTTATTCTCTCCAAGGAAGTGGCTTAAGACAAAGACAGTTCCATAATGGGAAAACAAAAATCAGAATTAGTGTATTTCTGTAAACCCTTCCATTTAAGGATCGCCAAGTCATTTAAAGTCACTAATTCACTGAGCCTTTCAACACATCTTTGTTCATGTAGCACTGAAAAATGAACATGTGAGCTCTTGCTCTTAAATTTGATATACATAAAATGAAGAAAAAATACTTTTTTAAAATGAATGTTTAGGAAATGGTTCAGTTGCACACATCAGAAAACACCTTAACAAAGCTAAATTTCCTTCACCCAGCAATATAAAATTAGCCATTCAATTATCAAATAAACAACTGAAAAGAGAATTTATACAGCAAAAACCTATGACTAAGAAATTCAATTTCCCCTCTAAGCACGGAGAAATAGGTGCCAAACTTGGAGGAAAACATCCTGCTACTAGCTCCTTCCAATTACTGTGCCATCCCAGATGTACCACTTAGCCCTATCAGCGGTCACTCTAACTTCCTTGATAGTCTCTTGTAGATACTTACATGCCATTTATCTATGATATAGGAACCAAATGTTTTACACCACTCCAACATCTCCAAATCAAAAACTGGTTTAACAGCATTTGACAGATCAAAAGAATGAACAGGCAGTGTACAAGGACACTGATTATGGTGAACAGCTTACAAATCCTTGTTAAAAAGCTCCAAGTTTACATAACTGCATTATTTATATTTCAGTTGAAGTATAACAGAAGTTTCAGATTCAGCAATCATAACATTTGGACTCTCCTTGTTTAACATTAAGGATGTGGTACTGGGTTGCTGAAAACCTGGGCATATGTGACAAGCATCACAACACCAGATACGGAGCTAGGTCTCTGACATCTTCTATCTCACTCTTTGTAGCTTGTTAGATAACTCGTTTTCTGAGAAGGGTTCATTAAATCATTCTTCCTTTTCAAAATCAAATGCCCTCATGGCTGAGTTTTCCTTGCAAGGCATGGAAAGAAAATGGCAACTGGTATAAGGAAAGATACCAATTTTTTTATAGCTGCCTCCTTAACATATCAGCTGCAGTCTGTGTAGCCCATTATGAAACAAAACCCAACCAAACAAAAAATCCCAACCTTGCCCAAGCCAAAGACTGTCCTACAGGAACCCACAAATTTAATATGCAGCAAAAGAGATTAATATTCAGGAGGATGTTCTGCCTGTTCTTGTTCATACGTTAGCCATTCTTCTAGTATGATATAATGAAGCATTGCCAAAACATTCATTTTCATGAGGAACATCAAGAAAACCATCTGACTTTAGCATAATTCTTGTTTCTATACCATGCTCTTCTTCCAATTTACTCTGTCTGCACGCATTTATGTTTCAGATTTTTAAATTTTGGGGATAAGTTGTAAGACATGCCTGCAATTTAAATAATCATTCCATTAATTACTATAACGTAAAATACAACAAGCTCTGAACAAAACTCCTTTCATGAACATCTTTACAAATGAGCAGTCCTATGCCAAGACAAGGCTGAAGATGTCATTGAACAACAACAGTGTAACCTAAAATCTTGTTTAAAGTTTCTTTTTGCTACAAGGCTAAATTGAACAGTTACATTATTTTTTTCATCTTCAAATCAAGACATACAGTACCCATGTATTACAGTACCCATGTAGGTAAGATTCCCTTACTGGACATTCATTGGATGGCAGGAATTCTTCATTATATCAATTTTTCATTAAGGCATTTTATTAAGACTCCATTCTCTACATCCTCTCCAAGCCTTATTATCATTTTCATAGCCTATGGTGAGACTGAAAAGAAGCACTGTAGATTTGACAACAAGAAGCACAGGAATAAAGCAAGAAATTACTATGCAAATGGTTCTGGGAGAAGATAACATTAATAAATATTTGCTGATAGGCCTTCTGCTCCAATGGGTGTCACATTTATAATGAAAACTTAACAGTAGTTTAAGCCAAAGATCAGAAGCCTCAGATTACATGTTGCTGATGGATGACAAAAGAGGAAAAATACTTCTCTGTGTTGTCAATTTAGAGTAATGAAGCCAAGCTCAATACCTCAGACAACAATATTTTCTTTACGTCTCACATTCTATAAACCTTTTATTTACCAAAAAAAAAAAAGAAGTCTTTTTGTTCAAGCAGTTACTAGCAACTTCCACAACTGTATTTCAAAATACTCAGATACTCTCAGAGCTCAAACATGACACAGAATAAGCAACATTAGGTTTGTCTTTGGAGGAAAAAGAAAGCTAAGGAAACATAAATTGCAGGAAAGCACACCACATTTTTACTCTGCTGTTTTTTTACTTTGCTGTAGAGATAAATCATTTATAAACTCTGACATTAAAAGAAAAATGAGAAGGGGAGAAAGTGCTACCATGTGATTACATAAAATTTCAATTTAGTCTAAAGTGCCAGATGATGTTTCAGAAAAAATTAACCAACCTGGGGTAACTAAACTTCAGTAGGGGTAAGTAGAGGGAGGACTTACACAGCAGGAAAGAAGCATACAATTCAGGAGTGACCAACCTTCCCAGATATTCAGTGACACGCAGAGAACTCTACTTCCATTTGAGTGTTGCCACTTTACGTACTGCTACAAAATAATTTCCTTTTTAATTCAAACCATGCTGTGATTTTCAGTTCTTACAATACAGAGCTCCCATGTATTTTTGTGTTTATTCACGGAAGACAGCACTCTCAAAATCCTAAATCCAGGTACATGTACGGATCAGGGGTCATCCTGATGAAGGAGTGAGAAGAACTTAGATAAAGGTCAAGTTTGCAAGCAATACTTAAATTCACAGAGCTTTTTCATTCCTAAGTCTGTGGGGGAACGTTTCAGGGAGAAAAAAATTAAAAAAAAAAAAAACAAACAAAAAAAACCAAACAAAAAACCCCACATATTCTGGCAGCACAGTTAGAGACAGAAATCCTGAAAAACAGCCTGCAAGGTATTATAAATATTAATATTAGGTATTAGAGACACAGGGTTAAGAGCAAGCCTGTTAACAGCAACATCTTGTCAAAATAGTTTTGTGCAACAGAACTGTAAGAAACTGTATGCATTTTACCTTAAGTAAAACAGGCAGGAATTAGTATGCTTACACTGTGCTTCCACTCTTACCACAAACTACAGAAAGAAGTCATTGTGGATAGATGTATGTGAGTGCTGGGGACATGCCTCCATAGGAATTGAAGACATCCCAAGAACAGTAGTCTGAATATACCACTGCATAATATTGTCTCCAAAGACTCCCAGTGGAGGAAAGACAACGGCTAATGGGCATGCTTTCCTGGTACTAGTACTAGTGTACCAAAAATGATTCAATAAATTATTTACATGGTTAGATTACAGATACTCTTAGTTTCAAAAACTTGAGGTCAAACTCAGTAAACATCTGACAGGTAAATCACATAGGCAATGTCTTTACAAGCTGATTAGGAAAACGGGCAGAAGACTGTATGTCTTCACTGGGGGTAGTGTTTTAGATAAAAGTCCTTAGATAAAAGTCAATACAAAGAAAATTAGGTGAAATGATAAGCACACACATAAAAAAAAATAAATCAGACTAAAGCTATGGCACCCCAATCACCTCATTGATATCAAGCTCCATGCATTTGCAAAAGCAATGAAACAATTGTTACAGTGGCAAAGGTATTTTGACCTGGAAAATGACTGTCTTTTCACAAATGCTCACTTAGATTTGTTTGACCCTGCCAGCTGAAAATTAACTGGAAGAAAACACAGCAAAAGTCCAGAAAAATCCTGAGGAGTATTGGCATTATGCTCCTAACTTGATCCTAAGAAAGAGCTTTAGGAACTCAGTTCTGGCTGAAAGTGTATTTGTTACTGTTAAGAATATGTTTTGCAGACTTCAAAAAACAGGACCCAACAGTCCACTACTGTAGATGCAAAATTGTCATTCTGACTCATCAGGGATTCACCGAGACCACTGATGTGAACTATGTCATTAAAAGAAAAAAGAATTTCAGATCACATTCAGGTGTAACATTATTTCAGATATTACGTGATCTGTGTTTGTAATTGCCTGCTTAATAAAAACAGTGCTGGAATTTAAATCAAACTTCCTTGCCACTTTAAAAGGAGAATCTATCTAGTAGGAGAGGTTCTTTAATAGTATGGAAGAAAACGTACCTCCCAGTTCGTAATTAGTAAATTAAAACGGGCAGCAAGATGCAGTTCTTAACTGCAAAGGTAAGGGGTTATTTAAGCAATTCAACAGTGGAACAAATAAATTCATCACATCCTGAAATCCTTAAATTGAACTTGGATGTGTCTCTAAATGTTGTATTCTAGTTCAATTGCAGATTTATTGGATTTAACAGCAAGCACTGGCATGTTAGGGAAACTACTATCTTCTACTGAAGAAATTAGTGTTTGAGATTATTTTGTCTGGTATTGTAGATAAGGTAAGACTCAGTGATTTCTTTGGTTCCCAGAGTCTACGAGCCCCAGTGGTTGCACTGATTCTGATTCTGTTTATACCAAAAGAGTCAAGTTAAACCATACATGCCTTAGAAATTTATCTTCGAGATTACTCGAAACAAGTTTGCTTTGATTAGTGTAACAAGATTTATTTTCAGTTAATTGGTAGATGTCCCTTCAGACTCGACTTCACTCTGGAAGCTGCTTGCTCTACACCAGAGCAGTCCGGTCACATTCCACTCATGTTCAGCAACAGGATCAAGGAACAAAGAACGAAAAAGTAGAAAAAAAATAAATAAATAAAGAGACCATTTCTACAATATTGTGGTTCCGCAGAAAGTGCCCCACTGTGTGTCTGTGCTGTTACGGGTTGTTGCTCTAACAACTACATAACACCAGAAAGTTGAAGTCTGCAATACAGTTGCTGCTGTAGGCAATAAACTACATGTTCATGAAATAGATAGCCCAGAAAATAACATCGTGAGTAAAGGGATTTCAGCTTCGGGATAGGTAGCACATTTACAGCAGCACAGTTTCTTGCAGCTTACGCACACTCAACTACCTACTAAAAGCTTCTATTTTGACACATTTTAGAATTTATCATTTGAGCTACATGCTTTTGACCACTCAAGACAGATTAAAAATTGCTATTTTTTCACCCAGACTCCATGCATGCTCCCTGTCTTTCACATAGGCACCTCATTTAGTCTTTCTAAACCCTTATTTTTCCAGCAGCATGTTTTTGCCACAGAGGGACCATGTTGAACAAACAAGGAACATCCAGAGGGGCTGGGTCAGCTTCCTTCTGCGTAGTCGGCAGCTGTCAGTTCTGAGAACCCCCATACTGGATGGACGAGACCCTGAGCAGTCAGCTGAACAGCCTGCTAATCAGCAGCCAGCAGAAAGAACACAAACTCCAGCTCTCCACTCATAGTTATTGAATTAATGCATAACAATTTATGTGATTAAGATTCTTATCTTGGTTATTTAAAGCAGTTGAAGTAACTTTGATGCACTGCATGAACCTAGCAAAGGGAAGACTTGAAGCAGCCAGGGCAGCGTGCTCACTATCTGTCAAACCAACCTCAGGTTTTCAAATGAGGAAAGCAGTACAAAGTAGAAATTTAAAATTATAGATGGCTTTATTTGCCCAATTGATCCACCGATTTCAAGTCTGGATTATAGTAACAAATATTTCTGACGCAAAACTGTGAAAAGATAGAAAAATAACTGCATTTAGTCTAAGACGGGAAGTATATGCCTATCATTCCATCACCTCCCAAGAATTTAAGCAGAAAATAAGCATATTATGATCGAAAACATGGCCCGTCTTTGCCAGAGTAGATGTTCAGTGCAATAAAGTGCAACAGATAGGTTCACTGTCTACTAAAACCTGCTCTTTCCTTCTGCCACTGGAGTCTTGACATAAAATGCTACTGAAATATGTAACTTCAATTTCAAACAGGTCTTCAAATTTCAGTGATGCTTGGTATTAAATACATTAACAGCCCTTCAAATGTATTTCTTGCATGTAAAAGACCATAATCTAAAGAAACCTGTATCAGCAATTAAAGAGTTCTAAGTATCTCTTCAAAAAAGTCTGGAAAGGTGGCTGGAAGTTCTACTTGAAACAGTCATAATAAAAACTAAATAATCTGACAAAAAATATTATTTATAAAGATATTTTAAACCTTTTGAATTTTGTTTTATTAATATCATGCCTATTATGCATAAAAACAGTTTGCAATATTAATTTGGGTTTCTAAAAACAGACAAAGGCGAGGTATGCCATATTTATTCAAGTACTAGCATCTTGCTATAAAAATACAAAGCAACACAAAATACTTCAGAAATTAAAATGTGTGTACATTTCTTCAGAGTTAGTTTTCTGATTAATTGTGCACTTCCTCTAAACAAATTTTGTCCACAAGGTTTCCTAGATTTAAAAAAAAGTCTTAAATTAAACAACAAACTCAAACTCCCAAAGTACAGCACAGAATTAATGTCCAGTCATTTGTCTCTTCAGCTGTGACCAATTTCACTTCCAGTTTACAAGCACAGTTAAATAGGTGCAAAACCCTGGGATGCTTTAGCATCCCCCACCTTCTGGGGCAGAGTACTGCACTACTGCACACTTTGCATTAGCTTCACTTTCTGCAGGCAGGAAAATAAGGGACTCGATCAACCTAGCAGAAAGTAAAAAACAGAATGAATAAATAAATAAACAAACCCAAACAAAACAACAACAAAAAAAATTTAACTCCTCAAGTATTATTTCTTTAGGCATATCTCCAGACCCATAACAAGTTACTTTTCATCTTCATTTAATGAAACCTTTTTAAGACAGAATTTTCAAGATCCAGAAGTTGTATTTTCTTTCTGCTCTAATTCAGACTCCTAATCATGAACCGTACCAAACAATCTGTGAACACTTAAATGAATATTTAACCTTAGATGCACCCCTAAAGTCTCAGATAAAATGCATATGCAAAGGTAGCTGGCTCTTGGAAAGTCTAGAACACCCTTCAGCCACGTTGCTGATTCATTTCATGTATCAGGATCCTGCAACACCTTCTGCATTCATAAATTCCTTCCTTTTATTTTCATCTGCCTCTTGACTTAATCTGTACAGCATACTTCAGCTCTAAACCCAAATCTCTTCCTTGTCACCACCCATTTAAGCCCACTACCATCCTTCCAACTAGTGTGCATGTTCATGAAAAAAAGCATGAGGAGAAGCTACACATTTAGGTTGCAGAACATGGAAATCCCCAGCTTTTATCCATTCTTGCAATAGCTCATTCTGCTCTGTCCCATTTCTCATAAGCCTCCAGTAAACTTGGGCTTGATCAATGAATAAATATCACATTGTGAACAGCATGATAATTTTGGGTAAAAGCTTATCAAGCTATTTGAAAAATGTTTACAAATCCAGTATCTTTTTATAAATTAAATATTACAATTCTATACTGTAATTAGCAAATCACACATGAAATCATGTCAATTAAAATTTCTTTTGTAATAACTTAATACTTTGGATACATGTTTCAAAACTAATCTTTCCATAAGTTATACTTTTCTAATTTTTACCACTTTTTTGCTAGTGCATATCCTGACATACTTAATGAGCAACAGGCTGTTTCTGCCTCTTAACTGAATTAATTGTCAATGAACAGTATGAAACACTAGGTACCAAACACTGCCTCTTTTCAACAAAAAAAAAACCTAAAATTGGGGGAATTTATGAAGTATTTAAGTAAACAACTAGACTACAGACAATCCATTAGTTGCTGGTAGATTACTTTATTGATTTGGATTTTAAGCTTCCTTGTCCAGTTGAGAAACATTACCTACAGGAAGATACCAACAATTAGAGACCATGCAATAACAATACAAGTCTACTATAAAATGAAGAGAACAACATCAACTCAGATATATTTTTTCCTAGCAATGGTAATCTGAGGTAATCTCTAAAACAAAGTCATTTGATTTGTTAGTTTTGATGAGGAGGAAAGAGGCAAAAAAAAAAATCCCTTGAGGGAGAAATACTTGCTAGAGATGATAAATTACTAAAATGAGCAAGCGCTGGCAAACGACAAACAAAATGAAGAAGGGACAGCAATATTTTTACTTGTTTCTGCCAGATTTTCACTTGTTTCTATCAATAGTTACTAAGAGAAAGTCTGGTACTACACTACTTTCATATAAGCTTTCCTTGTAATTATATCTAGAAAAAAACAAAACAAACAACAAAAACTGAGGATGTTTTCATTATGATTTAATCCCTAGTAAATAAACTTCTGGTATTCCAGTTTTGGCTTTTCTCAAAGTCTGTGCCCTGCTCACCAGCCAAAGCGACAGAAAAGCTTAATTCTTATTTTCAGACATAACCTGAGTACACAGGTGCCAAGTGCTATTCATGTTCCCTTAAAAAGGTTGCTACAAATGATTACTTTTAGAGGATGGACTTACTATTCAGAACCTTACTAGAGACATATCACGCTTCAGTGGCAACATTAACAAATCTGGACAGAGTACACTAATTGCAATTCCTAACAATAATCTTCAGTTCTTTCCAACTAGTCTGCTTTTTCTTGATGAAGTGATTTGTGACTCTTTATCCAGACATGCCACTATAAACCCTAGAAATCTTCCTTACCTCTTTATTTTCTCCATGTTCCACTTAAGCATGTTCTGCTGATTAAAAAAAAAAAAAAAGCCTCCTTTTCTGTTTGCATTTACATGTTGAGTTCCAGAACTATGCTTTCATTCTACTTATTAAGAAATAAAACATTTCAGGATGTCATCATTGCAAACACTCTAGGCTGAATGAGAGGAGATCACACATAGGTGAAAACTTCTAATCCAGTTTGAGCAGAAAGGCAGCTTTCTTCCCTCTTTATCCTCTCTCTGCTTCCTCTACTTTAAACTATCCTAAAGAAAGAAAATGGAAACTGCTGGGTGGAAGTCACAAACTTCCAGGTGATATGTTCTGACTTCAAATTATGTTATTACAGAATGTCTGAAGAAAGCAGAAGGGAAACCAGCACCCTAGAGACCTGCTCTCTCGGTCTTCTAGCTCTGTAAAAGTCTAAACTTTACCCAAGTAAACAGCTAACAAAACAAACAATCAAAGAAGAACATAACCACAACCACCTCAGAAGTCTCTAGACCTGGAAGCATCCTTTAACTACCTGAACACAGATATCATAGAATTATAGAATCCTAGAATAGTTAGGGCTGGAAAGGACCTTAAGATCATCTAGTTCCAACCCCCTTACCATAGGCAGGGACATCCCACACTAAGCCATGTCACCCAAGGCTCTGTCTACCCTGGCCTTGAACACTGCCAGGGATGGAGCATTCACAGCTTCCCTGGGCAACCCATACCAGTGCCTCACCACCCTTACAATAAAAAATTTCCTCCTTAGATCCAATCTAAACGTTCCCTGTTTAGATTTTAACCCGTTACCCCTTGTCCCATCACTAAAGTCCCTAATGAAGAGTCCCTCCCCAGCAACCCTACAGCACCCTTCAGGCACTGGAAGGCTGCTATGAGGTCTCCATGCAGCCTTCTCTTCTTCAGGCTTAACAGCCCCAACTTCCTCAGCCTGTCTTCATACGGGAGGTGCTCCAGTCCCCTGATCATCCTCGTGGCCCTTCTCTGGACTTGTTCCAACAGTTCCATGTCCTTTTTATGTTGAGGACACCAGAACTGCACACAGTACTCCAGGTGAGGTCTCACAAGAGCAGAGTAGAGGGGCAGGATCACCTCCTTCGCCCTGCTGGTCACGCTCCTTTTGATGCAGCCCAGGATATGGTTGGCTTTCTGGGCTGCAAGCGCACACTGCCTGCTCATGTTCATTTTCTCATCAACCAACAGCCCCAAGTCCTTCCCTGCAGGGCTGCTCTGAATCTCTTCTCTGCCCAACCTCTAGCTTGGCATCAGCCCACCTCACAAGCATGTTGAGGTCCCTCTGGATGGCATTCCTTCCCTCCAGGGTATCAACCGAACCACACAGCTTGGTGTCATCGGCAAACTTGCTGAGGGCGCACTCAATCCCACTGTCCAGGTCAGCGACAAAGTTGTTGAACAAGACCGCTCCAAACACCGATCCCTGAGGGACGCCACTCGTTACTGGTCTCCACCCAGACATTGAGCCATTGACCACAACTCTTTGTGTGCGGCCATCCAGCCAGTTCTTTATCCACCGAGTGGTCCATCCATCAAATTGATGTCTCTCCAATTTAGAGACAAGGATGTTATGTGGGACAGTGTTGAACGCTTTGCACAAGTCCAGGTAGATGACATCAACTGCTCCACCCCTGTCCATCAGCTCTGCAGCCCCATCGTAGAAGGCTATCAAACTGGTCAGGCAGGATTTCCCCTTAGTGATGGCTGTCACCAAACACCTTGTTGATTTTTCATATGCCTTAGCATGCCTTCCAGGAGAATCTGTTACAAGATTTTGCCAGGCACAGAGGTGAGACTGACTGGCCTTTAGTCCCCTGGGTCATCCATTTTCCCCTTCTTGAAAATGGGGGTTATTTCATATAATTATGGGGGTTGCATCAGACAAGATCCAGAACCACCACATATGCACCAAATGCATCATACCACAAATTCTTGTCCAGTCAAAAATCTGGCACTTTCACAAGTTGCCTACCAGAAAGTTTTGTCCGTTGAGCTTTCGCCTTTCCCTCAGGTAGCTCCTATACGACACACTATGCGACTTAGAAAATCTTGGTGCTTTGTAGAAGCTGTATTTCTCTGTTCACAGAGCATTAAGAAGACTTCCTTATCCCCTCCTGAGACCTTCAGTGCTCAGTCACAGACAAAAAGCTTTTCCAGGATAGGCCCAAGTCTAAGGAATTTAGCCTTTCTTTTGCCCTAACTGCTGTTGTCAATATAAAAGTACTCTCCTTGCACCCATGCAGATCAAAAAGCACCCTGCTTTCCTCACTTCCAAAAAAGAAAAAATTAAAATATTAAGAAAAATATCCTCTTAAAGGAACAAAAAGCACACATGAAAGAGGAAGTTACTCGGTTCATTTGCCCTTCCTTCGTTTGGTCATGTTATGAGCACTGCTGAGAATCCAACAGAAAACACATGAAAAGAAAGACACAATTTCTTGGCTGAGCATTCTGGATGAGACCTCCAGAACATCTCTGCTTGCTCTTTGGCCTATAGACAGGGAAAAACATACATGAACGCCAGCTTCAGCAGTAGGGCTTCAACAGGGCTGTCACAGTAAGCTACAGTTCCCAGTTTACTCACCTCCTCTGGCAGGAATCATCAGTGACCTTCACTAAATAAGGCAAATTCAAGATTTCCACAAAGAGCTTGGCTAGACTTGGGTCCCAAAGTCAAGTGATCAACATGGAATTGCTCACAGCCCCATACCACTTCCTCAATCATTTTTTCCTCTTAGCTTACAGTATCATTCAAAATGACCTTGTAAGTAACCTTGCAGTAGTGAAGCTGCTAATCCCCAAATGCTCTCACACTGCAGAAGATCACCATACATGAACACTGATGTTTTCTAAAGGACAAGAAATTAAAATTGCAGTGCTGGGTGATAATTGGCAATCTGATTCAGAAATAGCTCTTGAAACAGTAGAGCTCCCTACCAGGAAGTGGTTTTGTCCAGTGTAACAAGCACACGAGAACTTGCTTCTCACTTTACCTACCAATATGAAACAGCAGGAGGGGAAATATGCAGCAGTAAGGACACTGGGAAGAGGATGCAAGATCTTCGAAGCTTGAAAGCACCTTACAAACAACATCATCTTTGAACAAAGGACTAGCCTGCTTGAAATGTGACAAGCTTGTATTCATAGCAGTAAAAAGCATGGATAAAAAGAGTCCCAGAAAGAATTAAAGGACAAGGAAATGTATTCTAGCTCAAGCACTTGAAGGAATAAAACAAGTTTTATGTGTCATGGTAGTGACATGTCACGCATTGTTTTCCAAATGTTTGTAACAATATTTTCTGCCTGGTAGCCTTTAAACACACACTGAAGAATAGCAAGAAAAGAATTATTCAAAGGTCCTAAAATAACAGCACTTTTTTTTTAAAAAAAAACAACAAAACAACTGTATAAAAAACCATCTCGGTGTACATCTATTTCATGACTACAGGATGATCCAGAACAACATGGCTTTGAGAATGGAGCTTTGTTGAAGTGATACTCTGCTGCACCTAGGTGTCTTTGACGAAGGGCAGTAATCACCATAGCTTCTACTTCTCTTCCTCCTGCATGATGATGGAATAGTAAGAAATTGGTACACTGTCTTAAGTAAGCTTCTAGAAGCTATGGCCTGCAGCTTCTTCTTTCCCAGGAAAGCGCTATCAGTAGCTTCTCAGAACCTCTTCTCAGCACTTGAGAGAAACATTCCCAGTTCTAGAGCTCACAATATCTTCCACACAAAACGCAAAGTCAAATTTTACCCCTTGCAGACAGAACTGAGCAAAGAGGCAAACTTTGTACCATAAAATAAAATCCTTATTGTAGGACCAAGACAGAATTATAGGGGCCTATATTAAAAACAACACAATTTAAAATTACCTAATGTACAAGAGGGAGTGATGCATGCTGGACAAAGTAACCCAAGCAAAGCCTGATGATGCACAATGTTAGTCTTTCACTAAGGACAGCTGCTGGTGAGGGAACAGTTCTGACTGAGTCAGAACCACAGAATCATTGGGTTGAAAGGGACTTCTGGAGATTGTCTAGTCCAACCCCCGCCTACCAAGCCAGGGCCACCTAAAGCAGGTTACACAGGAATGTGTCCAGGCAGGTTTTGACCACCACCAGAGACTCCACAAGCTCCCTGGACAGCCTGTTCCAGTGCTCTGTCACCCTGTACGTAAAGTTCTTCCCCATGCTGAGGTGAAACTTTGCATATTTTAGAATGCCCTCTTCCAAGAATGAATCAAGTGTAAAAAGTGATGGCTCATCAATTTATGAATTATATGTATTAAAGGTTTTAGAAAAGTAGTTGCCAACAACTGATTTTGACTTCTACAGATTTCCAAAGAAAGAGCAAAGTTTGTAACATGGTCTAAAATTGCTCTCTAAAAAGCATCTCTCCTGAACGTTTGGGGTGCTTCATGTACATGTTTTGAGTGTATTTTGTCCTTGGTCATTAAGTACACACACAAAGCAAATTAGCATTGACGGACAGTAATTTTCCATGTCATCGAAAAAAGCTTATTGCAAAGTGGTTGTAAAACCCTATGAAGTGTAAGAAGGTGACAATGAATTTAAAATATTTACGGCATGAATGACAAACATGCTTGCAAATGTTATCTGAAAAACTGCAACAAAGTAACTCCAAAATGCTATCAGAAATACAAGTAGTTTAAGAGTTTAAGTCACTGGGGAGAATTTTCCTTTATTAGGGTCTCCCTAGGATCCCCACCACAAACTGCATTTTTGCTGGGTTATGTTTTTTGGGTTGGGGGGGGGGGGGGGATGTGAATGTGGGGGAGATGTTGTTTTGGGGTTTGTCTGGTTGGTTTTTATCTCCAAAGAACACCTTAGCAGAAGCTATCAGCTTTGACAGAACACCAAAATTCTGGCACTGAACCATAAATTGACCATTACCATAAAAAGAACTGCTAAATGAGAAACCATGTGCTCAGTATAAAACTAATTTCATGCTTTCAAAAGCACACAGTGGCTTCTAGCTAGATAGTGGCCCTGGGACTTGCAAAGACAGATTGGCTAATACAAATGGTGTGTGCTCCTGATGCAGTCTGCTTAGCCAAGCTTTACATGTACTGGCAGTAAATGGAAATTCTCGAATCTTCTGTCAAACAAATACACACTTATCTATAACTTTAGAGCTGAAAGCTATAAAACAGCTGCCTCATAAATATATTTAGCAGGAAAATGCATGAGCTGTCCTAGTTCCTCATAAAAAAAAACCACAGCAGTCTTTACATAGTAAGCAAAGACATTTCTATAGCAAGCAAGCAAAACAGTTTAATAAATATTTTTAGCATCTTTCCTCCTTTTATAAAGGAAATTACTATCAGAAAATGCAAATATAATCATAGCAGGTCTCACCACAATCTAAGCATTCCTGTTCTGCCAATGTGTTTAATAAGTAACTCAGCTGAACTATTTTTTGTGTGTGTGTGTTCTGCTATAGGTGAAATTCTCAATAAAAGACTTTTTTAAAAATACATCAGTACAAAGTCTATTTAGTTCATGATAATGCTTCTTTCGAGCTTAAAGATTTACTACTAGAACTTTGTGGCTACCTTTAGCACACTATCTGTTCCCTTAAATAAAACTTACTGCACTAAATCTCAAATTTAACTGATTAGGGAGAAGCGTCAGTAATTTTATACCCTTCTCAAAGCAAGTTGTCAGTGCAAATGAATTACTGGAAGCTGTCCTGGCATGACAGGTCATAACTTTTAATATTAACAATGACAGACATATGCAAGATATATGCAGTTTATTGCATTCTGTACTTTCTTAGTTTATCTGGAGAATCCAACAGCTCTTGCATTTTACGTATCATTATAACTATAATTTGAGATTTAACACGGCAGAAAGCAAGCTCTGGTAAGAGGTATTTAGTCACACTGTCAATTAGCTTCTTTCCATAACAATAATACAGCTTCACTGACACATTCCAAAACCATTTAAAATGCATAGAAAGTCACCTACTGGAAAGATATCCTCTGCAAACAGCAAGCAATGAAAGGGAGCTTACCACATATTTAGAGTTACTTTAAATACTGAAATAAGACAAGAAGAAAAACATGCATTATATGCCTTGCCATTTTTCTTAACCTTCCCACTGGAATAACTGAAACACAAACAACATGCACACAGAAATAATGCCAAAGATATAAACATCCACTCTTAATATCATATCAGAGAGAAATTCAGTGAAGTTTAGTAATAAAAATCATGCTCACCTCTACTGGGAAGTCCACTCCACATTATGGCAATACTATTTAAGCAGCTTAAACAGCAACCAAGTTACATAAACAAAACTTCCAGTATGTGACCAATATGATCTACGCTGCTACAGAGACTTGGCTCCAGCCCTGATCAACTGTGTGACAGTACACTGTTATACCAGTGCAGCCTCAAACCTTCCCAGATGCCGGCTTATTGCATTGCTCATTGAAAATCCTTCACACGCTGGCAACATTTTAAGGAAGGACAAGCACACTCTGAGTCATTTGTAAAGAAAGCAAAGCAATTTCAGTTCTGTATCTTCATGCGTACCGAAACACAGAGCACTGTCAAAGTAGAAGTCTGAGGTGAATTTATGCTGAGAAACAGGCAACCCAAGCTTTCATTATCAATGCATGGAATCAGCTACAGTGATCAAATTCAAACAAACCATCAGGAAAAAAAAAGAAAGATACAATTATGAAAGGCTCTACAGATTCAGCTCCAAACCACACAGAACGAAGAATCATCCATCTAGACTGTGTAAATGTTAAAAATAGCTCTGTCTTTTCTACAATGAACACGAGACAGGGGAAAAATCAGTAGCCTGTATTGTGATGAGGTTCGTTACTGGAAGAAAATCCTCCAATAAAAATTAATGATTCCTCACAGCTTTTCTAAGTAAGATTAATTTGCAATTATGCAAATGAAGAAATAAGTACTTTTTAACCACATAATAGACAAAGTCTGTGATACATAAACAAATAGGTATTAAAGAGAAGCATAAATATTTGGATTAAAAATTTCAGAATACTGACCCAGTAGAGATCTGTACAGTCCAGCAGATTAAGCATTTGTACAAAAAAAAACAATAACTAAAACCATGACATTACAGGACCAGTACATTTGTCCTTTAAAACAACAATAATTTTTAATTACTATGAAAAATCTCCGTGGCTTATTAAGTTCATGCTTGTAGTACTCCCACACAGGCTTCCCACTATGTAAATCTTTTTTCGGGTACTCCATACGTTTTCTTGCCCAAAAAAGGTAAGAGGGCATGCGTCTCTGTGCATACTCACACCCACAGAGATACACAGTACAATAAGAACCAGATGTAATCACGACTAGGTTAAGTTTGCAAAGGAATAGAAAGGCGCAGGAGTTTTTATTATAATACCTGCACAATTATGCAAATATACTACTGTGTCATGAGACAACTAACAACTATGAGAGACATTTTGGCAGGATCTGATCACAGATAGGACACTTAATGTTTCACTTTTGCAAGAGAAAAATAATAAACAAATTTGACTTGATATTTTTTCAGTCATTTTAAAACCAGAAATCACTTTTATTCAGTTTGAATTTCCAACAGCGATGGCTCTGCATTGACAGATACCTTTTCATCTCAGCTGTCTATACCTGTAAACCACGGATCACAACCTTCAAAGAGATAGTGAAGAAGAAATCCTTAGAGCAACATGAACTCAACTGATTTCAGCAGCTCTCCAGGCTGTTTAAATTATAAGGGAGACGCCCCAGCCTGAGCAGAAGTTGCTACCTCACCACTCCTGAAGATGTTCTCAGCTGGAAGTCATGGCTGTTGAGCAGCTGTATTTTTGTCCTAGACTCTAGAACATCTGTTTATCTGATGTCTTAAATGCTAGTTCTTTACAACAGCATAGCTGCCCCTGAAAGAGGTAAAACTCTCAGAGAAGGAATTTTGCAGAGAATTTTGATACAAGAAAATATTTGTGCAAGCTGAGAGCAAAGCTTGCCTACTGGGGTAGCCAATTTTATTTTGAAACCCTTCCCCACTTCATGCAAACCACCACCCCTCCATAAACCGCTTTTTTCCATACTAGTCACATACTTCATCTGTTTGCTTACAAATCTCATTCATGTGCTCCCTACCTCCTAGAGAATGAAGTGGAGGCTACAGACAAATAACTGGTCTGATAATCTCTACCAATTTAAAAAAAAGTTGGGTTTTCATTTTGCCATAAGGGAGTTTTTTAATGTTTTGCTCCAATTACTTGAAAACAACCAACCTCAATGAAACAATAATTTTCCTTTTTTATTTTTTTTCCTTAAGGCTTCCACTGAAGGCACGTATCAACTCCTTACTTTTTTTATTGATTTTACCAATACTTTCATGCTGCAGCTACTCAAATGCAGAATATAATGGATATAGTTTGTAGTTATTAATAAACAAGAAACCATCTTTAATGTCAGCTCTGTCCCTTTGTATTAGCTTTCATCATCAACATTTTGTAAGGAGTATCAAATGTACCAAAACAATAAAACACAGCCCCTTAATTTCAGAGCAGCTAATCACAACTGCTGTGAAGACAAACAGCAATCATTTATCATAAATACATTTCATATTGAAAGAAAAACATTAAGTTACATAATATTACATACTTCTTGAGTAAGTTGTGGAAGATATTCAAGCAGTGGAAAGAATGTGGAACCATTTACCAAATGCAGTCTTGTTCAAAAGACCACTGAGTAAAAAAAGCAGTCAACGTACCCTGCAGCAAAAAGTGAAATACTAAGTTTCTAATCAGCTCCCCGATTTAAGTTGTATTACGGGAACATAATTCTTTTTTTATTATTACACTGGAGAAAGGCTTTTTAGCAATAGTCTAATCTTTTCCAAATAGAAAAGCAGATTTTACACAGAGTAGGATAGCAAAGGAGGGAGCAACCCCCTTCCACACAGGGCAAGAAGGATGAAGGCCCGAGGGACCAGTCCACCTCATGCCCCCACAGCAGCAGCCTTTTTCCAACTGCTTTCCAAAAGGTTCGGCTGTAGACAGCACACACGGAGGAAAGAACAAAAAAAGGTTTTGGCGCAACACAAGAAGTGTAAACTCACAAGGATTTATACTGCCCTCATCCTCTCTGTAGACTTACACACTATTTCTATAGCTATGCATGCATGCATTTAGTAGGACCCAGCTCACAAAACTGTTTCAAGATACTTCTGATTGCTGCTTAGCATCCCTCTGAGTGCTTGGTAGAATAATTCATAAAGATCTCCTGTAATAAAAATCAGATTATCTTTGTTCTTTTTTTAGAAAAAGGAAAGACGAACATTGATGAGGAATTTGAGGACCTAGATCAAGAGGCTTAAGGTAAGCAAAAATTCTGTTCTCCATTAAACTGGCACAAGGCAGACCTAGATGGCAACTATTCTACCTGCCAGAAAGCTAGTCTTGGCTCAGCTGAGGATTCAAACCTACATAACAAAGACCTCCACTTATGAACAGATTCTTCTGACAATTAAAAACCAAGGGAGAACTCCACTGAAATCAGAGTAATGCAGTGTAGTTTCTTTCTGTTGTAACTGACTGTAGTTTAATCCTGCACTGACCTAGTCACCTGGTAATTTAAGTTTAATTAATGAAAAAAAAATTTCCTCAGTTGCACCAGACCAAAGGGGAACACGAGACACTATTCACACTTCCCAACTCTAGACACTTAATTTGGAAAACTAATACACAAGTTAGCTATATGGTCTATGGATTCTTTGAAGGATAATTCTGAGCACTTTAATTGTAAGCCTCCCTGCCTCCATTAACTTAAAAGGATTCTCAGACTTACAACTTAACATGGCATCACACAAGGAAGCAGAGCAATTCCAATCTCTATTCCCAAAAGCGAGAAAAGTCTGCCTTTTCTATACTCCCTCTTTTCTCCTCCCATGTCTAATATCGCTGCTTTACCTTCTCCATCACACAAACATTACTTTTTGTGACCTGATTTATGTCATGAACACAACATAAGTCTAGTAATTTATGTGTTTATTTTGTTAGTTTAATAGATCCCTGGCTGTGAACCAGATCACACAACTGCATGTACGTAATCTCTCAGGAAATCATACTGTGATTACTTCCTCAGTATCCCAGGGGAACAGGTTAACTTATAGGACTGTTCCCTACAGAGTCACAGCACAGATCCCACAGCATTTGAAAACTGTCCTGCGAGGTCAGAGATTTCAAGAGCAAAAAGGCACAGCTGTTATCAAGAACACACTGTGAGAGGACTGACATCCCAATCTCATTTCCAGTCAGACCTATAGAAAAGTCTTCAAACAGGCGTTAATGAGTGCCAGCCAGACACTAAAGCACATACGCTCTTTAAACAGCCCAGAACCCAGGAAAAAGTGATTCTGCTTTGCCCGCTTCTAGAATTTGAGCATTTTCTATAACTAAAGTGAAATTAACCTACCCATTTCCAGGGATCTGTAAAATTTGGACTTCCATGGGTAATTATAGTACATTTACTCTTAAAACTACACCAACTGTTCCTGTATTAGCATGAGGGCAAAGGAGAGTCAATTCACCACAAGATACCACCCCAGGGAACATGTAATGAGAATTTCTGGAGCAAAAATCGGTGTCACCTCCAGAGGAGAACCAGGAGGAACATAGCGAAGCCACCCACAAGACTGGCCACAGCATATATTTATGAACCAGTCGCTGTTACCCCTACAGATAGCTCACTTAATACAAAAGGCCTAAGAGAACAGAGAGGCAGCAGGCGCCTACCCCTTCCGCGGCCGACCGCTCCATTGCCCGGGCTGCAGCACCACCTGGTGTCACCGTGCGGCACCGCAGCCGCACCGCTCGCGCATCTCCAGCCTGAACCGCTAACACGTTAGCTGTGTGCTAGCAGGCAAGGAGGCAGGCGGTCTTCAGTTACCATTCTCTTCAAACTGGTTCCTCCCTTTGAGGAGCAAGCACTTTAGCCCTTGTTTTCGAGGTGACAAGTGGGATTTAGGGTGCTCCAAGCAGCTGTGACCTGCCCCACGGCTGTCACCGCTGCAGGCTCCAGCAAGTCATGCTGCTGAAATGCATTTAGCAGGCCCACTCCAAAATACATCTCCTAAGGCTGCAAGGAACTACCCCATTCTTTTCCTGCTTATAGGAAATAACTTGAATAATCTCCAGTTCAAGCTGTGGAAGCAAATATACACTTTCTTATTTTCCTGAGACTTCATTTATTTTCTTCTGACAGAAGCCTGGCCATACATTAGATACGCCTGTGACACACATAGGGATGGGCCCCTGGGAACGGCATCACTGACAAACTTCAGCCTGAGATGCAGTATGAGAGAATGTGCATGACTGATAACACTAACATAAGCAATAGCGAAGGCTCTAACATCACATGCAATATACTTTTCCCATAGAATACTGCTTTTTTCACATGTAATTTTTAACACTAAAGAAAATTAGTTCAATGAGTGGATCACCAAAGCCTTCTAATTTCATCTCTTTCTTTATTTGCTCAATATGAAGTAGCTGTTAAACTTTATTTGTGATTTTACTTGCTATAAATTAACTAAAATTGCAGGTAGAGCTACAAGAGCAAAACAGCTTCTAGATTTCAGTAATGGGGCGGGGGAGGCAAAATAAGTTATAAAAACAGAGTATGCTTTTTAGAAAACATTTTGCTAAATGCCTTTTGAAATTCTATGACAATTGTACCCTTATTCTAAAACACAGAGAGATAACTTTAAAGTTACCTCTAAAATGATTTCTAGACTTTAAATATATAAAACCTCATCTATAGATTGCGGAGCATTATTGCCGAGACACGGAATTTCAGTTACCAGATCTTGGTAAACTCTTCAATAGTGGTACAATAAGAACCTATTACTGAAAGTTACAAGCAACAAACTGAGGTTATAGTTGTAATACGCAGTGAAAGCCAACAATTACAAAGAACGCTTTATAACTACCTGAAGCCACCTGTCACAGAGAAGACCTCAGAAGAGGATTAATATGAAAATATGTCTCGTAACTCCTTTGTCATGTTCATCCCCATTTAGAAGAACATCCACCAAGAGCCAAGGAGGCTGGAGGCAGTGGTGGTGCACATCAGTTCTGTCACACAGGATCAAGAATGTTCTGGCAGGTCTGTAAACCTGGGTTTTGTACTTTCAACGAATATCCACAATCATGTGTATTTTCCATGACTTTTTTTTTTCCAATCAGAATATTACTGATTTCACATTCATCTTATGAAGACAGAGGAAAACTCCAAACAGAGATCTCAGGAAGCTTTCTGCAAAGGTTTCTGTTGTGTGCTGAACTGTTCACCACTGGGCTCGATAGCAGGATATGCAATTATAACAATGAAGTATGAGAGGGGCTATTTGCTTCCTTCGCACGTGGAATAAAGTCTGTTCACTGTGGATGTTCTCATACCATCTGCACAATTAATTCTGTTTACAACATTAGCCAAAGAAATGGGAAAGTCAGACTCCCATTATGAGAGGTAATGACACTCCAGAGGACATGGATTAAAACTGAACCTGGATGATGTCAATTTATAGGAAAATTAATTTCTACTTATTTTTGGAAAGCGTTCTTTGAGAATTACATTTCAGTAAGTCCTATTCTCATAGGGGCTCCTAAGCAGTATATTAAATGGTCTATAAATTAGGATTTCTCATAGATATTAAGGAATTTTAAGAATGCACACAAATAATTTTAGGTGTTATTCAACGGGAATTTAATCTTTTGGACCACAGGCCTTACCCAAGTGATAATCTTATGTTACTTGGTTCTAAACAAAACAAAACAATACCACAGACTTCAAAAACAGCCAAATCCATTAAGAATCAGAATCAGAAAAAGCTAAACCCTTTAATGCAGTTTGACTGTTTCTATACAAAACCAAAAACAACCCCAAAGCAAGTCCCCTCATGTAGCTAATTAAAAAAAAATAAAACCTTTTTCATGAAGATTTGAGATTTGTTACTTCATCAATACCAAGTGTTAATAAACAGCAACTTTTGCTTCTGCTAGGCAATAAGTCCTTAAACCTGCAGCATTTTATGTATCTCAGAACTAGAAAGAATAACTTGTTATACATGCTTGTGACGTAAAGAATACTTCCCAAGATCAACTTTGGCCCTTTTTGATTCTATGGAATGTCAAAACCCCCTGAATTTTCTTTAACAAAAAGAACAAAAAAAAAAAAGGTAAGTATATCAACTATCAGTAAGAAAAGCAGCTTTATTGTGCTGTATCAGTTGGGACATTACAGAAAAAGGATAATCCTTCAGCAAAATCCTTAAACTATGAACAACAAAGCAAGAGACCTTATGGCATACTGGTACCCCTTAAAATAAGGGAAGGAGAGCTGCAACATCCTTACCCTTACCAACCATAGAAGACTGAATCATTTATATGTTGTGCTTACTTTCTTATATGCATAGAGAAGTAAGGGAAGACTACATCTTTTTCAGAATAGCTATGAGCCGAGTCTAATACTGAAATTAAAAGGCACATTTTGTGCTTTGCACCTTTACATGTTGAATGCGTTTTACCCAAGCATTTGGGACCTTTGTTCTGCCCAGTAAGTAAAAACTATTATTTCAAATTACTTCTTACTTGAATAAGAGTAATTAAAATCCAGATCGCTGAAAGCAGAAACAAGGAAAGGGCCAGGCCTGTGAATTCCAGCTCTACTCCTTCTCTTCCCACTACCACATTTCTTTTAAGATGTTTCTCCTGTGCGCACAGCATCCTTCTAGAATTTTGTTTTGGGAACAAAAGCAGATGACAAAATGCATGACTCTCTAGAGCCACAACAGCTACTTTGAAATAGACCATATCTCAACTACACAAGGCTCAATACAGCCATTAATCATGCATTAACACAATATTGCCTCCATACAAGTTGACTTCACAGAAAGAGAAATCACCAGTAATTCCAAACATGGCAAAGTATTATAACTACTAGTATTATTACTCTATATTAAGTTTACTGGTTAAGTTAGATGGGGAAGGTAGAGTTTAAAAGCTTCCTCAGATTTCTTGACCAAAATCCAGCATCTCATACTAATAATGTACCTGTGCTTGTACTTGCAAACAAAGTGCCAGGAGCTGTACTTGTAGGGAGTTTTCCATTATTTAGCTGCTTCACTCTTTTCAGGTGAGACTTCCCATTGTAATGAACTTGAGCTTGTGCTGCAGAGTTCAGCTGTATGTTGCACACTTCACAAAAGGAAAACAGTATCTTCTTTTTTTCTTTGCTTAATTGATAGTCCTGCCTGTCATTCCTCAGTCCTTTTTCTTCAAAACTCTGTAGAATAGCTGGTTGATTCATAATCCCATCTTCAAAGACGTGGTCAGGACTTAATGGACGCTTCATACCTACAAAGCAAACAGCCAGAATTGTTACCAGAAGCCGACTAATAATGCTTACTGTTAAATCAGCATTTTCTTTTTTAAAATGTTACACAACACGAACCAAAGACCAGTTCCAACAAATAAGGTTCCAAATTGTGGAGGCGTCACTTAGTAGAGAAATACATGAATTTGTGACACACCACAGAGCTCAGAAGTAATAAGTTGGCAATATATTATGGTCTGCGCACAACAGCTCTCAACAAGTAATTTTTTTCTGTAGGCTATTTTAAAGCAGATTTATTATTGCATCTCTAGCAGATTTTAAGATTATTTTCAGAAACATTTCCTTTGCATTGCTGAACACTAGTTCCAGAGCTTTTTACTTTCCAATGCCCATAGTTGTACCCACTGCCCCAAATTACTCAACAAAAAGGATGCCAACAAAAGATGTTACTGAAACACTGGAAGACTGCACTGTTCAAGTGATACTAATGAATACTTTCCACTTTTACATACACCCAAACCTTCAGCCTCCCTCCATACAAACATTAAGACTATGCTTTTGTAAACTGTCAACACCTTCACAATTAAACTACTATAGAGAGAAAATGCCAGCTAGATGTTAGTCTTATGGGAGCTACACAAATCACAGTAAGTGACAGTTCCTGGAAAACAATCCAAGAACCTGAAGTACACATTTGTGCCTACAGAATCAAAACCTCATCATGATAAACGAACCAAGCTCCACAAAGAACTGTCTATATATATGGGCAGAGGTGTGGAGGCATGTATTTCATTTAAGGTATGCTTCTAAATCAGTAGAAGAAGAAAGGTGGGGGAAGGGGTCTCTTTGTAATGGGGAAAAGGTTTTTGGAAATTAACATAGAAAAGACTTCAGATTTCTTGGCTAAACAACTTCCTGTTTACACTTTATTCCTTTCTCCCACCACTCAAATACTCTTAATCTACCAAAGGGTGGCTCAGGGAGCTGTGCAGAGGAGCAGCTCTTTCCAGGCAAGAGTGTACCTATATATATATTTATAGGTATATATGAAATTACATATATATATATATATATACATTCAGTTTTCAGAAGCATAGAATCATAGAATAGTTAGGGTTGGAAAAGACCTTAAGATCATGTAGTTTCAAGCCCCCCACCATGGGCAGGGACACCCAACACTAAACCATGCCACCCAGAGTGGGGCTGTGTAGAGTAAAGGGTGGTGAGGCACTTCCTCCTTAGATCCAATCTAAACTTTTCCTGTTTAAGTTTTAACCCATTACCCCTTGTCCTGTCACTACAGTCCCTAATGAACAGTCCCTCTCCAGCAACCCTATAGCTCCCCTTCAGATACTGGAAGGCTGCTATGAGGTCCCCACACAGCCTTCTCTTCTCCAGGATGAACAGCCCCAACTTTCTCAGCCTGTCTTCATACGGGAGGTGCTCCACACCCCTGATCATCCTCATGGCCCTCCTCTGGACTTGTTCCAACAGTTCTGTGTCCTTTTTATGTTGAGGACACCAGAACTGCACACAATACTCCAAGTGAGGTCTCACGAGAGCAGAGTAGAGGGGCAGGATCACATCCTTCAACCTGCTGGTCACACTCCTTTTGATGCAGTCCAGGATATGGTTGGCTTTCTGGGCTGCGAGCACACACTGAAGCCGGCTCATGTTCATTTTCTCATCAACCAACAGCCCCAAGTCCTTCTCCGCAGGGCTGCTCTGAATCTCTTCTCTGCCCAACCTGTAGCTGTGCCTGGGATTGCTCCGACCCAGGTGTAGGACCTTGCACTTGGCATGGTTAAATTTCTAAAGCGTGTCGAGGTCCCTCTGGATGCCATTCCTTCCCTCCAGAGTATCAACCGAACCACACAGCTTGGTGTCATCGGCAAACTTGCTGAGGGCGCACTCAATCCCACTTTCCATGTCACTGACAAAGTTGTTAAACAAGACCGGTCCCAACACCGATCCCTGAGGGACGCCACTCGTTACTGGTCTCCAGCCAGACATTGAGCCATTGACCACAACTCTTTATGTGCAGCCATCCCCCGAGCGGTCCATCCATCAAACTGATGTCTCTCCAATTTAGAGACAAGGATGTCGTGTGGGACAGTGTCGAACGCTTTACACAAGTCCAGGTAGATGACATCAACTGCTCTACCCCTGTCCATCAGTTCTGTAGCCCCATCACAGAAGGTCACCAAATTGTTCAGGCAGGGTTTCCCCTTTGTGAAGCCATGCTGGCTGTCACCAAGCACCTTGTTGATTTTCATGTGCTTTAGCATGCCTTCCAGGAGAATCTGCTCCAAGATTTTGCCAGATACGGAGGTGAGACTGACTGCCCTGTAATTCCCTGGGTCTGTTTGCTGACCCAGCAAAGAGGTTTTAAATGCAAGGTCCTGCTTTCAGCCCAGGAACCAGACCAGCGTGGATCTTTCTGCACACCTACCACTCTGTTAAGCAGGAGGAATGAGGCACCAAACCTCCGCACACCCAGAAAATGAAACACTAAAGCAGTCATAGCAATCCTTCCCAAAACTGTGTAGCATTCACAAACAATACTAGAATACTCCTCTTGCTATTGAGACAAGTATATTACCAGAAAAGTCTGTTTGGTTCTTTGGCGCAAGTATGTGAATGATATTTATATGATGAGATAGTGAATTTCATCACATTCCTAACTCTAGCCCATGCTTAAAATCTTAGTTTTATACAGATTCCTCCTCCAGCATGATTCACCAATCAAGTATGATAAACAGTACAAAGACTTATTCATCTGTGTTTCATATAACAAAGTCCTGTCATCAAGTAAAAGCTATAAACAATACATTCATTAATATATACATCACATGAAATATTAAAACCAAAAATCATTATTAAAAGTAATTGTAGGCTACAGGAACCTATTTGCTTTTAAAAACAAAATACTAGTGGATCCTGAAAACCTAGGCTAGACATTGTCACACTAAATCATTTAAGCCTAAGTATCATATTTCAAGGCAAGCAACCAATATCCTTGACTCAGCTGAGCTTAGATGGCATTTTCATCTGAAAATTTAATCTGCTTAGAGCTTCGGTATTTGTTACTTTTCAGTGTATTTTTTAAACCATAAATAATGTCCCCGACCCCTTTGTTTTCTTTGTATTTGTATTGTAACAGCACTGTTGTAGCTTTTCCTCCCTAAAGTAAATGTTTTGAAACAAAAGTATTTATTTTTATATTACATTGGTTTAGATGCTATACTTATTTAATAATAGGTAACAGCTTAAAAATCCTGGCTCACCAGAAATCTCATAAATTTGACTGCAGAAAGCAAATAATTCTTAATATATTTCAGTATTTCAATAATCTATAAGAACTTAGTCAAACTCAGTTGGTTTGGGTAATTTAAATATGGCAAACAGCTGCATTAGAAAGCTGCATGGACCAGAAGACATACTGATGGAGCCAACAGCTCCTGCTGAGTACCTGTAACAGCACCAGAACCTTTCAAATGAGGGTCGTTTTGGAAACCACCAGCCTGATACTGCATTAGCCTGTTATCACTGCACCACAAGATACATACTCTCCTGAACTGCACACTTTGGTTTGCTTTCATGCAAGGGAACGAAACCTTTCAGCTGGTAAAGTCTGAGACTACTGAAACATGAATCAAGTGGGGAAAATCAGAACACTTGCCTCAAAAGTATACTCCTGACACAGCCAAAAATGTTTTCAGTATGGACACACCTTGAAAGAACAACCAATCACAGCAAGGACTCAAATTCTGCACCTACACCCTAAGGCATCCCAGCTGCCAGTCTAGAATTAACAACCTTCAGACAAACAAAAAGAAACCTCCGTCCAAGTTTCACTTTTGTTTTTAAAAACAAAATAGTTCTAAACCCACTCTGACTACAAAGTACCTTCTTCCTTTGCATAACACAGGACAAAGGAGTCTTCAAATCAATCTCTTGCTACTAATTTACAAGCGAAAAAACCCACAAGCTGCAATTTCAAAATAACCCTTATTGCCTAAAGCTCCACATCTAAATTAAAAGGTGACCTGATTATAAGCAGCAGTGACCTCCCAACAACTGATGGGAGCAGCAGATGCAAAGCACACCTGAAAAAAATACCTACATTGAGCACACTAAACTTCAGCTTTAGGAGGGTTTCCAGCAGCATGTTCTAACCCGTCCATCCTGGAGGGGACATGTACATGCAGCCAGAGATCAAACCCCACTATTCCTCAGAAGTCTGCCTGTGCCTACACAGAAATTCCAGCCCTCAACTTCCCAGGATCTGAGACACCTGAACATTTGGTGTAGAAAATCATTTGTTCCAACAGTCTTGTCCAGTCCCTTCTGAAGTGTTTAAGAAGAAAATGGTGGTGGCAAACACCCACTGAGATTTTACAGTATGCACATCTTTCACACAGCAATACAGCTTTCATCATCAGTTCTTGTGGTGTATGTATCTGTTCAAAAAATAGATTAGTACATCAAAGGTCCTATTTGTCTTTAAAGAAGACAAGAAGGAGACACAGTTTTAATGTTAGGGTTGGAAAAACACACTTTTAAAAGTCTATGCTGAAATATCTTGGCTCTAGGATATACAGAACGAGTACAGTTCTTCACTGAGGCAGTGTTAAGAATCTCACCACGAATGCAATTTATTTTGTAAGAGGTAACCTTTCTTTGTAAAGCCTTCTACTTTTATGAAAGACACTTGTACATACACATTAAATTCTAATTAAAAAAGTAAAACAAAAACAAAACCAAGAAAGCTCACTGACCAAAAAACTTAATCTTCCTATTCTATACATTTCCTAGTCACTCAAATTTACACAAGCAAGAATCTGGCAAGTGTCTTTCTTTATCCTTTAAAAAGAGCTTTTCACTGCAGACAGATTTTGAAGAGTTCTGGATGGTACTTATTCTCACTCACCAGGAGTCAGATATGAAATGGGGCCATTTCATTCCTCAGGTTTACACATAGCTCAATAGCATTATCATGTAACAGAAGCAGCTACTTGAGCCTGCAGTCAGTGAACTGAGAATAAAGAGAAGTTGCATGATTATATTCTGCATAATCAAAAAAATCATTTAGAGTAATAGTTATAGCAGACACGACTGTGAACTATTCAAAAGTAGACAAGAATAAAACCAAGAACATGAGTTCTTTCAAAGGGAGAAAGGATGGAAATTATATAAGCAAAATACAGTGGATCAATCCTGTGAGCTCCCACTTTTGTGTAACCTGGATACAGCACAGTATAAGCTGAGTCTCAGCAGCAGCTGATATGTAACAATATCCACTAATTAAAACGTCCCATACAAAAAGAACATGATTCTGTGAATCACACTGGAGTGACACACACATTATTACAAAGGTACTGCTATGTCACTGTAGTTGTATTTACTCAATGACTTAGAGGACTAGAACCAATTAAAAACTGAAAGGTGAGAACATGAAAACGAGACCAAAAAATGGGAAACAAAGAGAAGCATCTGAGTATGTTAGAAAACATCCAGCTGAAGGATCCATAAAAAAAAAATCTAAGTCTGTAAAGGGATTATAAACCATATTCATCTTGCACAGGTACTTCAAAGTCTGCCACTTTCTCTTGCAAAAGGAAGTTCTGATTCAAACCAGATATACTCATCTTTACTTTGATAAAAGAGAGGAAGCAATGCAAGTATAACAGGTATTTTCAGGTATTTGACATAGGCTGTTACCTGACTAAACAAGTTGTCCCCCCATCACATTTCTTCCCAAGTACACAGAACTGATCTGCATAGATTCTGCAAGCAATACTAGAGTGAGAATAAATTAGTGATTTATGACACAACATTAAAATTCTTAGGTGTCATGAGATACCCTCTTAGGATTTCTGAAACCACATCTTCCCAGCCTCTTGCAGCTGGCAAAAAAAAAAAATCTGAGCATGGACATCCTTTGTACTTAAAGCTCAAGGCAATTAGCCTTTCAGTTTAGCTAATTTTAAAGAGAGTTGTGCTTTCAGAGGAGCTACAAAGAAGCATTATGTATTACACTGCTGTAGGTGAGAATGTGCAAATCTTTACTCAAAGGAAATAAGCTTTCGTTATCCTAACAAATTAGTGATGGTTACATGAAGCATTCTTTTCCTAAGTGCTGGTCTAAACTTTTGCAATGTCCATTCCTAATTAGTTGATACTTCAAAGAATCACTATGCTGGAAATGCAATTAGACTGCCATTCCTCTATGGATGTGTGCCAGGTAAGCAAAACAGAAAATGTACTTTTAACAACTGACATATGGGCAAAGAGAATGTTCTCCTTTAGCCTTTGGAAATTGTCAAATGAATTATGGAAGACACAGGAACAAATATAAATTTTAACTGGCTTTCTATATAGTTAGATTTTCAAAAAGGTTCATTCAGACGGGGTGGGGAGGGGGTAGGAGGGAGAAGAGAAAGACAGACCAAAGACTCAGCCTTGTGCTGTACACTTCTTAAGGACCTCCTATGGAGAAAAACTATCTATGCAGATGGACCAGCGACGTCTGCATGCACGCATTTGGAGCTGTGGTCTTGCACTGTGGCAAGTATGATTCCATAGTTCCCCACACACCCCCTTTTTTTTTTTTTCCTTTTCCTTCTTTCTTTTTGTGTGTGAATGTTTTATGGCAGAGATGTGGAACTATCCTGAATATGTCTGGAGCATCATTTGAAAGAAACTCACTAGAGCTGCTTTAGAGAAGTCTTATGACCTTTCTTATATTTTTAAATAGTATTTCCTAAACATAGATAAACTATCAAGAGGCATATGGTTTGCACCATCTGGGCAACAAGTACTATTGGGATACTGTGGTGAACAGCATATGCATAGTGCCTTGTGCGCAGTATCCTAGAGTGTTAAAAAAGCACTAGAGACTATTTTGAAGCCAACCTTGAAAAATCCCCCATACACTTAAGGAACCAGTTCTCTTTCAGAAGATGTGTTCCTCCTTCTTTCAGTACAAATCAAAACAGAGAACAGCCATGTTTCATCTTCACCTTATTCTGAAATTCCTCAAGAAGGCATTGTATCCTGCAGTGTTTCCACCTGTCAAACTTTTTATTACCCATCCATACACATCTGATCAACTCTTTGTTATTTCTTTCATCTCTGCTCACAAAGCACATAGAATGTTTTAATTAAAAGTTACAGTAAAAACTGGATGGTTCTGAAAAATACATTTTTATTCCTTGTGACAGATAAAGGACAATCATGGTACACTGACCAAACTGGGTTAAGTAATTTTTTGCCTGTATTTTGATACCAGTTTATCAGTGCAAAGAAGAGGAAGTCAGTTTCCTTGAGAAGTTTTGAATGGTGTAGTATGACAGCCTCTTCACTAACACATTTTAGAGTATTTAACATTTGAACGAGATTCCCTTTAAACTACAAAAACAGATGGCTGTTTCACACCACAAACATTAGCTGTTCTGTACAAGGTAATTCAGAAAACTCAAAAACATTCAAGCAGCTAGTGTTTTGCTTTGTTCTACCAGCCTTGAAAATGTCCATACTAAGGAAACTTAAAATTAGGCCTACTGTACTATTTTGTGAGCTCAGTTAAACTGCAGTAAATAATATCACTCTCAATTTGGATTATCACAGACTGCAGTTGCATATGCCTCTGTCTGTAGCTAGCTCTAATTATAAGGTTGATCCTTTCCTCTTTAGTCCCCATACTTACAGACTTCTGACATTTTTTACATTAACAAGAATAGATTTACATATCAATTTATTTGCCAAAGAGATATAACCTCACCTGGCAGAACATATCTGACTGCTGCCGAGAACATTAATCAAGTTTGGAGACCAGAGAGCTACTTTGGATTATGCTTCAAGAAGAACAGATAGTTTTCCAGCATTATTGTAACGTGATTTTGCTTCATAAACCTTTGGACAAGTTGGGGCTTTCTATCTGGGAACCTGTCCTGAAGCCATCACTTAACTTCAGTTAATTTACACTCTACTTTAAGTACTCTTACCTCACTGCAGAAGAAAATCTAGATACCCAAAGTGTCCATCACATGGCTCTATATGTCATCTTGGACTTTTGTCCTCTCCTACCATATGCCTAAATCTATCAGAGAGAACAGACCTAGCAGGAAAATTGATACTCGGCTTCCGTAGTTTTCTCCATCAAGTCTGTTGAATAAATCCATACAACATGTCCAATAACCACACTGAGGTTTTATTCTATTAGGTAACACATAGGACACTAAACCACAGAGGCTGGACTGAAACAAAAAAGGGCCCATAATATCCCAGACATCACTGCTTGTCAGTATTGGGTTATATTTACATCTTATTTCACCCAGGAACTCTAGCTTTCTTCAAAGACCTAAACACCAGGTATTCTGTATTTCTAAAGCAACATCTAGGAAGGAGGAAAACGCCCAAAAATATAGACAGACTTAAGTGAGTTCTTTGTTGGTCAAAGCCAGGACTAAAACACGTCATGTGTCAAAATGACAAGCAGCCAGCAAAAACAACCAGTAATAAGAAAAAAAAATAGGTGGGATGCTTTTAAAAGGTTGAACATGTGAAAAGCACAAGTCATTTTAATAGCAAGCCCTAACAAATTAGATCAAAATTTTCAAAAGCTTTATTCAATTAGGTACCTAATTGAATTAATTAATTAATAAAGCTTTAGTATTACTAGTAGTAATGAACAAAGCAAGTTTTCTTAAGCGTATTCCAAATTTTGCCCATTTTCACAATCTGCTCCCTTGAGACTAGGGAACTGTCTTATCAGTTACTAAATTAATAAATAAATTGAATTATATTGTCTCTAAGATAATTTTCTAAATCTCCAGACTTCTGCAAAGTTGCTAGATCAGGTTTTTTACTTGCATCTTTCAAATACTGCATCCAAGTATTCTTTTAAATCAAAGGACTCCTCTTGTATCCCTCCACAGAAAAAAAAAAAAAAAAAAAAAAAGAGGTACATTGAATAAAACAAAACATGAATTAGATGCATCTCAGCCAGATTTTACAACTTGGAAGAGCTGACAACAAACTTATAAAAGGAAAATGATGTAGAGGACATAGTTTGAACCTGCCTTCAACAATAAAAGGACCGCCAAAAAAAAGAAAAATCAGCTGTTTTTAAGAAAAATATATTTCTATATGTTTTAGAATCATCTCTAAAAACATAAGTTAACAATAACCACTGCAAAGCAAATGGGTTCTAACTAGTTAGAGAACTGATACAGGATGTAAAGTATTTCTAGTGAATCGTCTGTTTTAATTATAAAAAAAAGTTTTAGGCATGAATTTGCATGAATAAAGATCAAAACCCACTGACATAATGGGAGATTCCCACAGGGTATTTGTACCTGGCTGCTGCTTTATCTTGCTCGAACATAATCACATTTGAAGGGTAAATAAAGCTTTGATCTCAGGAAGCAAAAATCCTTTTCTACCTTTCTTCAAAATAGAAAGCTCACCTGAGCATAAGAGGAAGACACAGCAGAAAGGTATATTAAACAGCGTCTTGTTCATATAGCCTAAGTCTGACAACGTTAGGAGCTGAATATAAGATATGCTGGAAATCATTAATTCAGGATAAAGCCTGGTAATGCTGCAAAAGAGCCCCTGGACACAAGAGCAAGAACTTTGAGGACTGCGCAAATAATAGCTGGGCATGAACAAAGAGCAACCTACACTCAGAAGCAGTGCAAGACTGAGACACATCAGCTTGCTTTATAGCACTAAGATACAAAGAAAAGAAAATCCTGCTCAAAACTGCAAGCATGATCAGCAGCAGTGAACATCAATCGTAAATCCTAATCCTAGCGGTGCGCCTAAAAAGATGGTCCCAGATCAGTTACCCATAAGAAACTGTCAATGTCCATGTAAACAATTAATTCCCTTTTGGATCTGAAAAATATTGAAAACAAGCGTCCCTCATAGTACAAAGGTAAGGGGACATAGCACATGTTTTGTAGTATTAACTACTTAAGACTTATGTTACAAGAGAATTACCCAGCTTGTAGTGACAGACCATGAGAACAGGCAAATGGATCACCTAGTTTGAAGTTGCCTGGAGGAAAAGACCAGGTTAAAGTTAGCATTGCCTCGAACATAATCCTTTACTTATCATTTTCCTTGTCAAAGGTAACCATGGCTCAGCATATTTTGGGCTGACACTGAACTTGGAGAGGCCTCTGGCAGAGCCAAAGGTACTACCACTCCCTAATTCCTCCTGCCCATACACCAAGCTTGTACAGACCTCTCCTAAACTTGAGTTGCCAGTCACCTCAGGCTTTAAGCAACTGCTGCCTTCAAAATCTGAATACCTATGTTCCACATTAAATTACACAATTCCATTCATAAAAAATGAGGCAGCCTTTTGCTGTTATTTCACACCCTGATACAGAAATAGCACACACATGTGCTTCCATGCTGAAGAGAACCCACACTGCTCTTCCCTGAATTATGAGCCTGCTAGAATGAGTGCATTTGGTTATAGAAATTGACAGACAAACGCTCCTCATTTCATTCCAGCCAGTGCAGCGATACTATTGCATTAATCCAACTTGGGTTTGAACTTTTGGACATAACTCTAACCTTTACATTTTAACCGTAAACTGAAAGGCAGTACTTAAGAATTTGTGTGGGGTAACATTTGGTTTTCTTCACTTTCATTTGTATAAAATCAGTACACTATTTGTATATCATACTTCTATAACAATGACAAATGACATCTCCAAACAAAACTGGTCTAAATAGTATTTCTCAAGGCATTTATGTCTGGAAGACAGGCTTAGTGCATTGAGCCAGGAACAGAGAGGTTGAAAGGAAGTGGCCTGTGGGTATTCTCACAGTTCACACCTCTGTCTGTGTATCCCCCACCTGGAAGAAGGTAAAATGGGTGTAAAGGTGGGCCAAAACATGTGCATTTCCACTCTTGCATCTGGAATGGAAATCTCCCTTCACCCGTCAAATCAGTCTACACTGTCAAAGCAAGGGCATATTTTCTAGCATGCATTTGTGCTCATTATCAGCATCAGGTATGATCTGAGGCTTCTAAATTTATCTCTGCCACAGTACCTAAGAAACAAAAGAATGGTGCTTTTGTGCCAAAAATCAGTGAAGATTAAAGGTCTGCCAAAATAAGGGCCATTCAATTTCACCATCAAACTGAACAAACTGTGGAAGAATCACCTTACACCCACCCATATTACAGCGATGGACCCAAGGCTTCAGCTTTCGCTGATTAGTGCATAAAGTGAGTTTCTCACAGTGTTGACTGCATACCAACTGCCGTGCTAACAAGCAGTGTCTTCCTTCGGACATTTACAAACATCAGAATGCTTATTCATGACAGTCCCACATATCATCTGCCACCCCAGATGGTGACTGGTGGGATGCTGATTTTGTCCTAAGGCAGTTACCACCCACCAAGATAGTATATGCAGGGCTAAACAAAAAGCATGTCCCATCTGCTGTCAAGTTTATAAGACTTTTTGAGACTTACTAGGTTAAGTTGATTTTAGATCAAACAGGTCAGGAGGCTATAGCTCTCTAAATGCCCAATAAAAGAAGGGTCAGTTGCACTGTAACAGACATGCAGTCAATCAAGAGCAAGTTACACTGTGTTACTGGGCTCACCTCTAACACCCTGAGAGCAGCAAAAGATTCTCACTGTCATCAGTGGCAAAAGGCACATAACAGCCCACCAAGAAGCAAGATGAAATTCTGCAGAACTCAGATTTCTTTGGCCTAGAGAAATTTTAGAAATTGTCCTTCTTGCTGACAGGACTTTTTTTCTGCCTCCTTCCTTTGCATCTCTCTACTGCTATCATTGTGACAGCTGTTCTCCATCTTACAATTTCTTGCCCAGCCCCAGCTCTTTTTCTACCCTTTGCGCATGTGCTATCATACATATACAGGAATTAAAAGGCAATTAAAAAACAGCATTAGCATGACATCTGCCTGCTGCACAAACAGCATAAACTCTTACTCACTTCATCTGTCATATCCATTTATAGATGGTTAACAGAGAATACAGCAATTTACCCAGACTGGGGCCATTAAGCACTCAAGCTACATAAAATAATTCTACACATTCTTCTTAAACCATCCAATTAAATCTTTTTTGGTACATTATGAAGATCTAAAGCAAGCAGGGAAAATAGATACATCCACCGGTGCATTTTTCCAAACATTTCTAAATCACCGGGTACATGAAAATCTTTCACTGAGGCACAAGTGTATCAGTTACATCACTGTCTGCACAGATGACCTTAAGCTCACCCCTTAAGAAGTGGAATTTCAAAACATGGCAAAATTTCCTTTAAATCATTAACATCAGAAAAACAGAACACAAAGGAGAGAGATCACGAAGGTCTGTACTGCACAATAATGAGAGACGGGCATTGCAAAGGTCTCTGCAGGGGCCCAACGCTGTAAGACCCCCAGGTTCTACAGCCCACACCAATACAGCTGAATCAGCAGAGATCCTCCTGGAAGCTTGGCAGCAGGTGCTGAAAGAAGATGCCTTCAGCCAGCATGAGCACATCACCTCCTCCAGCATTCTCACCATGTGGGGCAGGGCAGATGAACAGAGCACACTACTCACTTCCAAACTACAGCTTAGCTCCCCTAAGGAAGAGTAGGGGTCATCTAAAGAAAGAAAATCTGGAAAAAAAAGTATATGGAAAGAAAAGGATTTGTCATTCCTCTCCCCCACATAAGCAACCAGAAGCAATGAGAAGCACAAGGTAATATTTCTCCATGCTCCTCAACAAAAAGCTTACTTTCTCTCCTTTAAATGACTGTTAGTACAATTGTCAGTTACTTTAAAACACCCCAGACTGTTTCCTGTACTGCAGCAACCACAAATACCAATCTATTGCAGCTATCTGCAGAACACATGGCTTTAACAAATATCCATGTAATCATAAATTTAATTAAAACTCAATACCATAAGAAAGTTATTTAACACAAAAAGATCTGACAAATAAAATTATACAAGTCACAGTCTTATTCTGCCATCCAGAATACAATTCTGGCATCTCCTTAGAGATAGAAAGTTTTTTTCACCTTTTATTTCACAACTATGACTCTGAAGTCTTCACAGAAATTCATGCATATCACTCCCATAAGAAGTAAAAACATCATTTTGCAAAGGCATAAACTCCTGATGAAAGCAGTCACACTGAAAATGTGTCGTTAATCTCCTCTGAATAAATATAACCTCCAGAAAGATGGGAGTGTGAGCAGAATGTATTTTTTGCACTTGAAAATGCTGAGGTGCACAACAAGAAGCTTTTACTTTAGCATTTACAGCTAAAGTGATCCTTCAGAAGCCCATTTTACTCTCAGGAGATATTTCTCTCCAGTCATTCACTTTTCAAAGCCCTTTACAACTTTAAGATTGCAGTAAAGCTGACTTTTATACCTTATTTCAGTAGATCTCTCTCCCTTGCCTGAGCTGTCACATTCCTTGGAGACATTTGGTGGGGCTTCAACTTCCTAAACATTTTATTAAAAAAAAAAAAATATTTTTTGCAATGTGTAGGCAGCTGGCTTCATAACGCGAAATATCCTTGCGATAATTCCTCTAACAGATCTGCTGATTAATGAAGACCTTGCTCTCTCACACTAGCTCACCTAGTGTGTTCTCAAGTTATACTTTTTATACTCTCATTGTTCTCAAGTGATACCTTGCTGAATATCTGATAACTGAACCCGATTTCAAACACACTTACTGCCTTAAAAACCCCAGTGGATTGATTATGCCTCCTGTGCGGACACCACAAACATGACATTTTGAAACATGAAACATTTGGAAAGGTTCACTTAAGAAAAAGTAATTTATCCATCTGATATCTCTTTCACTCCCAACATTTCACTCATCAATTCAGGACTGATAGCTCTCAGAATTATATACTGCATTATTAGGGATTTTTCTTCAGCCTGGCTCATGCAGTCATAAAAATCCCTAGGAATTCTAGCTTTTTAAATATCCTTCTAATCCTTACAGAGATGACTGAAAGCATGAATCCTAAAGGCTCAAAACCTAGAAGGGAATTGAAAAGAAACTGATTTCAATTTTCTTCTAGGACCTGACAAGCCTTTTTAATATTCAGAGATGACAATATTTCTGGCAGCTAGGTAGGAACACTGATGTTCTCTCAGCCATGCACTTGATCAAGTCCAGTACCGCTGCTGTGTTTTATAAGAAACACAAGACCTAAAACAAAAACCTTCAAGTCCTGCCCTTCAGCCCTGGCTGAAGCTCCAACGAAGCTCCTACAATCAGACCTGTATTTGGCCATACAAGATTTTCCAGGGTGATTTCCAGCCACTTGTTCTGGGCCAACACTGGCTGTTGGTTTAATGATTCTCTTTCCCTGGTGTGTGCAATCCGTAAGCACATGAGGAGGCAGGTGTTTCCTCTTCCCCGTGTTCCCACAACCTCCCCTTTCCCTTAGCCTTTATTTTTCAAGACTAAGGAAGTAACCCCATAAAAAACACCACAAACCGGGACCTCCTTTTCCCTGACCAGAACCCTTCTCTGCAGTCTGTCTCGGTCTGAACTCATCACAAGCAGTAATCAAATCAGTTCCCTGAACTCCAGATGGGAACGCATCAGTTTTGCAATTTCAACATTAACTCTTCCTTATCCCTAAAAAGCAGGAAGGTCTGACATCACTACTTCATTTAACAAAATACTCATATGCAATATACAAATATTTTTTCATTTGTTTACTCATGTTTCATTAGGTATAGCAGTTAAATATCTGGCAAGCTTCAGAGTTCTCAGCTATTGTAATTCATTCATTTTATACTAAATGCCCAATTTAATCAGTAACCCAAACTGTCAATTAAATGCCACTTAGTTATTTTCAGATATTTATCAGTTCTTAGCTAAGAGATGAACAAAGAATGCCCAGTTCGACTGTCAGCAGAAACAGACTGTCATATGCCACAGGAAACTACACAAGAAAGCAACTAGAGCTCAGAGATCCCATGAAATATCCTTGAGAAGGAATGTATATTAAGGGCTTGGTTTCCAGAAGAAATACCCAAATATATACAACTGCAAATTTTCCAATTAAATTTTCTACTTGCCCTTGGAAAACCCCATTTTGTAGACAAAGTTTTTTCTAGAAAATTATAAATTTTGTCAAAATGCTATTTTCAGAAATTGCGTAGTCATTAAGTAGCATCATAAGCACTGCCAAACAAGCACTGCAAATGCAAGAATTGAAAGCTTAAGAATTAAGCTCTAAATTTTACAGAAGCAACTTTCAAAGGTTATTTTGTTTGCTAGTGTTTAACATTTAAAGACTTTTCCCCAGATTTAGAGCAGGAAACAAAACTGACACTGAGAAGTTAACTGCGCTAGCAGTTTTGGTTTCCAAACACTTTTAATCAACAACATCTTTAATTCAGAGACCTTTTGTGAACTGGGCTGATACTCTGAAAGTCTCCTCAATCCTGCTCATGTTTTGAACTGGGGAATTGCTCAGATGGTCACTGTAGCAGTGCTAGAGATGATAAATATTTTTCAGGAAATAGGACGATATCCTAATCCCCACTCTTGCCCTTTGATACATGAAAATTCCCTTCTCAAAAATAAACAGAAAGCGCAAACTCAACCTAAAAACCAGGCAACTGAGAGAAAGCAGCGTCTTAAGTGCTAACTCTACAATTAGTGCAACTACAGATGCTACAGCAGATCCCTCAGCTACAGTACAGCTATATCCTGATATTGATCAGGCTCAAGCTCTTGACCTCAAAGATATTCAAGGTCCACACTGTATCATGACAAATTCTCAGAAGAAAGCTATGGGGCAGTCACCATTTGCATCTTCTTGATCTTCTCATGCATACTTGTGGCCCAGGCTTACATTCCTCACACTGCAAAAATTTCCAAAGGTAACTGGAGTGTACAAAGCAATTTCATGTCCACCTTTGAGTTTGTCCAGCTTCATAAATTCCAATGACCAAAAAATTCACACAGCTAATTGCCTAGGGTTTAGCCACATTCAAAAAGGCAAAAACTTGAAGACATTTGTTCTGTCAACACAAGGAACAAAAATTTACAGGTTACTTTATTGTTACCTCCTTTTCTATGCCAAATTTGGGCACCAAAGTTCTTGCACAACAACTTGAGCAACCATGACATGTGACATCATTATATTCCATTGCTACCGCTGGGTATGCATAAATGCACATGCATATAGAAATCATATATGGGCACCTTGTCAGATGCTCTTGCTTTGCCCTTTCCATGAAGCAGTAATAGAACAGTTACCCAGATGCACTAGCCAGTGCTCAAAAAGAGTTTTAACTCTCAAGATAGCACCTGCAGTGTAGTTACCATTTACTGGAAGTCTGGTTTAACCACCTTTTCAGGGAGGAAATTCTTGCATTTCAATAACTAAGCAGTATCTATGACATTTATAACAAAATACATTAAAATAAGAGACTGCATAGGCTTCAAAACCAAGTCAAGGTAGGTCACAAGGCTTTTTGTTATGATTTTCTAAAGGCATTTCAGACTGATGTAACTGCATTCAAGGCCTTCTTTCAACATGCACTGAACAATGTCCTCCCAGTTTTGCAAGTTATTCACCAGTAACTTCTGTGCAAGCTAAGGTTTTTATAAGTGCATTTTGAACTACACTGTAAACCCAAAGGACAAGATCCATACCTACTTACACCTGCTATAGCATTAGGTGTGTCTACACCAAAAGGACAAAACATGACTTAGGTCCTAAGGACTCCATTTTTGCTCTCAAAACAATCTGCAATCTGCAAGTACAGTACACAGGCTGATCTAATGCTTGCTCCTGGCATGACAGCGTATCTTATCTAGATTATCTGAATAAATCCTGAGTAACAACAGAGGACTGGTTTAATCATGCACATTTTTTAGATAGAGATAAGATAAACCAGCATCATTTAAAATAACCTCAACTCTTCTTCCTGTGTCTGACTGCTTGGACCATAAATAATAATTTAGGCCAACTTTATCTGTTTTCTCATTGACCTTCCGAAACAGACTGCTGGACCAGGGAACCACAAAGTTAAATTACTTTCCTTTTGCAGTCACTCATCTGATGCCTTTAACGAACACACACGTTTCAGGGTAGGCACAAATTTGGGAGGAAAATCTAAGAGAGAACCTGAAACTTTGCAAAGTTCTAATTGCAACAACCACCAAAAAAAAAAAAAAGGTAGCATAGCCTCAGCACTGAAGTCATTAATGAATACAGCCTGCCTAATTTTTCATTTCATGCTCTAAACAATGTTACATTGTACTCCTAAACAGCTGCTACTTCTCACTCTCAAGGTATCATAAATTCATTGTTATGTGATGTAATTTCCATTTTTAAATTACATATAGACACTCTGAAATAAAACACACTACACAGATTCAATAATTTATCACCGGTGTTAAACATTTACTTGCTATTCTTAGGCATTACCATCAGTAAGCGTTCTAGAAACAAGTTCATATGGAACACCAGGGTTTTTTTAAATACTTAACTAGACTTCATAGTATGTTGATGAAAGACATGAACCAGGAAGAACATCAGCTGTTTTTCTTAAACCAAATCACACTAACAATTTAACCTAGCATATTGCAGAACACTGAAATAAACAGCACTGGTTTCCCCAGTGCGCATAAAAATCATAGTGAACTTACTGAAAGTGGAATAGAAATCTAATCAAAGTTGTAACGAACAGTTATGTTTTATAGAGGAATTCAATTAATTTCAAATTAATTCTTGTGCAAAAGAAATAGCTGAGAATAAATAAATCAGTGTCCTAAAACTCTGTGAGTGAACTCGTTTGGGAACTACAGCTGTTGCGCTTTAGAGATTTGGATTAAAATCCATCATTATCTTTCAGTTAATACTCTTTCATCGACCAATCAGCAGTCATATGGTGTTTACCAACCCTGGTCACTTAACCCACTTGAATGGCCTTTGTGCTATAATTTGTACTTCCATACAATCAGATTACTTCTAATCTAAATGATTTGTGTCCTTTGTGGAACAGATAAACACTAATCCTAAGGTTCCCAGAACACAGCAAGCCTAAACAGTGCCAGTACAGCATCCACTGCCTGCTGTTTTAATAGCGTATTTCATTCAAGTTGGGAAATATTTGATCATACTGAGCCTGCCTTTTAAATAGTTATTCCAAATTCCTTGTAGAGACAAAGAAGAAAGATTTACCAGGAAACACCACTTTTTACCAAATTATTTCAGAGGAAAAAATATTTATTCTCTAAAAGCAGACTAAGCAAGGAGGATGATTTTAAGACTCCTTGTTCAGAAGGGAGTTAACATATGGTAATGGCTCACAGTCCCCGGTTCTCAGTTTTAAAAAAACCACCTCTTCAGAATGGTTTTCCAAGGATTCAGCAGTTTAAGTGTCCTTAACCATTCCTGTTCTTCAGTTAATGTCAGGTGACACTGGGAAGAAACTGCACTATAGTGCAAGACTAACATCTAATTACATGTAGCAGTAATAGGCTTAGGATCTGATCTCACAAATGCTTCTGCACAGGTGGATCAGTGGGCATACGACAATGTCTCTAGAAAAGGAGGGACTTACGGGTGCAAATATGTTTGTATGATTTGAGCCAGGTACATCAATGTGTCTGTACCTCAAAGAGTCAGAGCTGAGAACAAGAACAGCTGAATAGTTCAGTAGTAACTTCATCGTAAGAGCAAGTATACAAACATCTTTGTAGATAAAGATATTATCAGACTTAGCCTATTATATTCACATATTCACCAACATATATTTCTTACCTAGAAAAATGCGTAACTAAAATTCCAACTCCCTACAAAATATATCATCCTGTAAAATACAACTGATCATATCGCAAGTTAAGCCAAGATGAGCCTACTCAGAATTGCATAAAACATTGCCAAAGGAAAATTAAGATGATGGATGATCTTAATAGCATCTTGTAGCTATTAACTTATGCAAATCTAAACATGTTTACTTACAATACTTCATCACAGGTGCTTATATTTCATATTAACTGAAACTCTTTCCTAGTTGATGACCTAAACTAGGAAGTCCATTTTCTTATGGTATCCCCATTTGTATGCGGAGATGCTCTCATTAGGTGACCTCAGCCCATCCTGTAGCAATGAAGGGGCTAACATAAATGCAGAGAATCAGGAACCACCACCATTGCCAAAATTCTGTTTAACAACTGAGAAACAAGCCTGACACAAACCTTTAAAAAGCCTCCATCCAGATGAGAGGAATGAGAGAGATCATCTTATATAGCAGGACATACAGTGTGAAGGGGATTGTACTATGAAATTTGCCATTCTGTCAGGGGGTACTTTCAAGATTATTCAGTGAATGACAAGTATACTCCTCACTCTACTCTCGAAATAGTTGATGTACCTTGTACTTTGAGCTAGATCCCTATTACATATTATAAAACAGCCTCCTTGAAAGGTCTAGGAGAAATCACAGCTTGTTTGTTGCAACTTGGGGGAAATCTCAATCTCAGAAGTGCTGGGAAAACTTCTATAATTCACTTCTGGAATTACAAGCTACCACCAAATACACAGTTTAAGAAGACCGATCTACCTTTCCAAGAACAGTACTGTCTGGTTTTCACTAATTTCTCAAGCTCTGCCGCAACCTAAGAAGGTTGTACAGTTCCTTGAACACTGTAATTCTGTCAACCTTAATTGCAATCATGAAGTGAGCACAAACTGCAATTGTAAAATGGCAAATCACAGTTTCTCTGCCACTGGTGCTTGAAAGAATTATAAGAGTCCAGTGCCCAGAAGACAAAGACACAAACACAACAATGACCCACACAGCCTACTTGCACAATCAGACCGACTGCCAGTGCTTGGAGGACATTCAGAAGAGGGTGAGTGTTATTTTTTCCCCCCAGATACCTGAAAATTCCTAACCCAGCTGTTCCAATGACTGCTGGTTCCAAAAGACACTCCGAAACCCACTAACACTGAAGAAATATTTTTGAGTATGAGAAGGTGTTCAGAAACATGAAGGAAGAACTTGTAAATTCTACAGAGCCTAATTAATGACTAAACACCTGGCAATAGCAAAATAGTACTCTCTGTGACCCCCACGATGTGTGCCAGACACTGTCTCCCAACATGGGAGGAGGTAACAGCCTTCACTTACAAACTCAGTAGCTCATGTGTACAGTATCACGTAAACTGCAGAAGTACCACAGAGTTCTTTGAAGATTAGTAACAGTAAGTCCAAACATCGGGGGGGGGGGGGGGGGAATAAGAAAAAGGATAAACCTACAGATCTCTCAGGATAGACCACAACTCTCAGATGTGAGCCAGCAAAGGCTCTAGCCCTTGTGCCTCCACAGAGAGAGCACTACAGACTAAATAAGGAATGGACACATGCTGGAATTCCTGTAGTTCACAACAGATTCAGAATTACATGTTTGTCCCACACACAAATGCTATAAACAGGTATACCTGTAATGTTACTGCACTCTCAGCAGAAGGTGATAATTCTTGAAATTAAACACAGAAAAATAAATAGGACCTCTCATTCCACTCGTCTGTTTCAGATGGCTCTCCCCAGTGGTTACTGAAAGCAGTTGCCCCAAACAGAAACCAAATGATTCTAGAGATCAAAACAAAACTGGTCAGTTCATTTCTGACTTCAATGATATCCCTGATTTTTTTCCCCTCCCCACTCCAGACCACTTCAGTTATTAAGAATCCAGAATTAATTTGAGTTTACAGTATTGTAGTTATATAGAGTACCAGAACCATATCAAAGATGTAAAGACAATCTGAAACACAGACAAACTTCAGGTGTAAGAGTAATACAGCAATTGCCTCTTTATTCAAAAATGTTACTTAAGTGTTCAAAGTAGCCATTTGAAAAAACACACAACAAAACCCCTTAGGTAAGAAAAACATTTGGCCTGCTAAGGGTTTTCCACCCCGTTACTGGAATTAAATCACACTGGAATACTATTCCTCTACTATCAAGAAAAAGTTAGAGCTAGATTCCGAATATATGAAATAGCTGCATTAAGCTAAATTTGTCCAAGATAGATTACATGTGCATTTCTATCCCTACCTTCTAGTTTTATGCTTTCTGGAAAGCCACATTCCCTCCTCGCTCCAATGAATTGTATATGTGACAAGGAAACAACCAAAAGTCACAGCAACACAGACTTTTACGTCCTCGCCATAATAAATGAGGAGAGCCTCATGGCTGTTTTCTCCTCCTCCAGCACACCAGTAACCTGGCTAGGGGAAACCATTAAACAACTAGACATGTGAACCCCTTCTAGCTTTCCGCTTCATTTAGTCATGTCATTTTTACATAGGAGTAATGGAGCTATAAATCATGCAAGACAGAATGAGAACTAATTAAAGGGTCAAAGCATATAATCTTCTTTGTTGCATACTAGAGAGCTCTAAATATTTTGCATAAAATATTGCCAAAAATTAAGAGGCATTTCAAGCAGATAGGTATTTTCTTCTAAGAGGTGGGTATTACTATATGAAAGACATCAATATTTAATTTCTCAGCATACAGAAGCCCATGAAATCCTGAGTCACCTTTTTTTCTTTTTTTAATAACGGACTTAACTCTCCCTTGCACACATGTATTGCAGCACAGTCTTGTATACAGCCTTTGAACTCAGTCAATAGGTTTTCTTCCAATTAAAGCAAATTCCTATGCTTCTGATGAAATAAGTTCACAACCCAAGAAATCTCTACATGCACTGAGGCAAAGCATTAATCAAATGCACCCAAATCTAGCAGTTAAACTGAAGTGCGAGTACTTCAGGCTATTTACAGAATTCTTTTGCCAATAATGTATGTGTCACTTGAGAAAAAACAATCTATTTCCTGATACCAGGTTTCTCAGTTGATGCAATTATGTTGTAAAAGATCTCTGAAGAGTCAGAGGTAAATCTGATGCAGGCATGTTAACTAAAATATATGTATCTCTATCTCATAACCCCAGAGGGCTTTTAAGTATGCATATTAATACTGTGACACCTAGAGCATCCGTTAGTAAGCGAGAAATTTGTTATACCAAGGCCATATAAAAATACAGCATGAGCATGATCCTCTAACTCCAGGAGCTTTTTCTCTAAAGGATTTTTTTATAGCAATACGGATATATATTTTATTTTTACTCTTTTTTCACCTTCTTTTTAGTGATCTAATAATTGTATCTACTAAAGAAATTCCTCAAATGCAAGAGAATTAAATCTCAGTAATTATTACCTATATATATTGTAAAACATATATATTCATAAGTCTCAATAATGCTCAACTGCCCATTATCAAGTTCTGTTCAAGTGCTTACATGATAGTCTCATACTCCATTTTTCTAACTTTAGTTTTCCAACAAATACTTTAAAACAAGGAAGAACAAATGTTTTTCCGCTCTGAAAGTACACACAGGTTTGACAACTAGGCTTTAAAAATAAAAAGCATTATTTTTTTACTGAAGGCAAATAAAGTATGTTAAGTTTTGGGTTTTTTTTAAAAAAAAAAAAACCACAAAAAAAACCCAAACTTTTATTTCATGCTTGACTAACTGGAAGAGGGGCTCAAAAACATTTTTTATGGAAAATAAATGCAATGCATTCATCATCTATCTGAAGCATCCCACCGAGTCACTGGCCACTCTTGCAATTTGTGGAGCTAGGCTGCAATCAGGAATGGGGACATGGATCAGATACACAACTAGATCAAATACTCAGCTCACCAAGCCAAAGCAGGGGTCAAGAAATTAGAAAAGCCAAGAAATACAACTACTGAAGGAAAGACCAAAGACTAAGGCTGTCTGAGGGGACATCAAAGACACAGATACGGAGGATGGTCAGGAACAGCAGGGCCAGGCGGGACTATGTGCAGTCCCCTGACAAAGCCACAGTTCACTCTCCTGCAACCCTCAAACCTAAAAGATCCCAAACAATCTCAGGGAATTTTTTCATCTTGACACATTCCTACGAAATCCGGGCAGTATTTGGCAGTGATAAGTGAATTAAGTTCTGCCTATGGCTTCTTGGAAAAATCTAAAATACAAATCCTAGTAACAAGCATTCTAGAAAGCTTCTGACAATGCTTAAACAATCACTGATGCTTTTTTTGAAAGCTAGCCGGTTCAGAGAGCTAAAAATGATACTTTTAGACAATATAGAATACTTTCCTGGCTCAAAGCCAGCTACTTGAAACTTATAGCTAATTTTAAAATTTATCTGGGTTTTTTTTGCAACAAGTCATTGACATGAAAGGAATTTGAGGGCTCTCATAAGATGGAGAAGCAGCACAACAGTAGCAACATAATGACAGAAACAGGTTCAAAAATATATAATCAAAAAGAATATTCAGAAACATTGAAAACTTTGATGCAGTGTCACATAAAACGTGATATTCAGCTCTGTAAAAACAAGAGCTACTCCATACAAGCATCGTGTTAGTATTTATATATATATTTTTATATATATATTTATACTGTATTTATACAGTAGCAGTGTAGAAAAGCAAATCTTTAAAGACCCTCACACCCAGCACGGAACATGCTGTTGACTCTTAACTCTCCATGAGAGTTCCCATAGTTATCACAATCACATGGCAAAATAGCCCTCTGATCAACTGCGTACAGCATATAAAGCAGGAAGCAGCCGCAGTGCTGCATGTAGAGATTACAAACCCCACACGCTCCTGCTGGCCACAGACTCCTTGCAGCCTCCTCTGTCGTGTCATCTGGGGTTTAACACCAGCATGTTCTTTTTAAACCAAAAAAAAGAACCCACAACATTTGCCAAATCAGATTATCATAAACCATTTCCTCTGAACAAGAAGGAAGTTTCTCCTATCCTTGCTCAAGATCCAATGTCCACTTTACAGTTGGTGAAGAAAATTACAATCCTTTCTTACAAAACTAGAACACAGAAACTTAATAAAACAAGGTGAAAAGCTTCTAAGAGCTACAAATAAATAAGGGAAGTCCTTCAAGGGTAGGTTTTATCCCAGCTGTTTTTAAATTGTAACAAACCAACCATCCTCCACCAAGTTATTTGCAGAAATACTGGCTAATGAAAATTCACTTGAAGAGGTAAAAACAAAGCATTATAGCATTCTTGTTTTGTCTACCTCTCACTTTCTCATCCCCATTCTATCTGCACTACATGTTTGATTGTAATTACGAAGGGGAAAAATGTGACTCATCAAATTCACAAAGTTAACATGGCATTGCAACATTGTCGACAACATACGCAAATTGCAAAGTTGACAATATAATCAAATTTTGACATTAGTTCTGTCAACATTTGTTATTACTGATCATCAGTGCAACTTTCTCTGATGCTTGCTGAAGTGTATAAATTTCCATTGCCTGGTTTCTTAAGCTATTTTTGTAGTGTTCTTGAGTTGGTGAGGAAAGATGGCAAAATTTGACTTGAAACATTTTCTCAAACCTGTCTGAAAGACAAAGAAAATGCCAGTGTAGGCGGCTCTTGTCTAGTCTTTCAGGAATATCACTTACATCTGTTACCTGCCTGCAGCAGAGAAAAGGTCCCGAGTACAGTGGATGTAGTCTTATTCAAACCTAGACCAGGAAAGCTATAGCAGTCTCAGATACTCTTCTCAGAGAAGAGTGATTTCCGTCTTCAAAATTTATTTTATGCATTTGCAGACAACATATATTAATTTTAAGCAGTTCAACACTGTATAGAATAAGGAGATAGCATCAAACATCCCTACCATGTGTTAGAATGTTTCATTATCTTCATTACCTATAGGACTAGGAGTGTTCTAACTCCATTTTGAGTGCTCCAAACTGTTTGTGATAGGGTTCTGCTGCTTCTGATGTGACCTACCTAAAAATTATATGCTGAACTTCTCCAGACTGGGATTTGATGATATCTGAACAAATACCAGTGAAACTCAGAAAAAGTACATCCAAGCCTCTAATGATGCTCCATGCAGTAGTAGGAAGTTCATTTCTTCAATCATTCCACAAGCTCCAGAAGCCAGGCTCTGGATCTAAAACACCTGAAAAGCACTAATGAGCAGTTTAACATTTACCATGACTCCTTAGGTTCTTTAAACTAGAAGATCATGTTTTCCTGCTCCTCAAAGACTGGAGATGAGTCAAGACAATCAATGTAAGTCATAAGAATAGCTACCTCCTGAAAAAACTACTTCATTTGCTGTTGGAAGAAGTGCCGGAGGCTGCAAGAGAAAAAGATTCTCTCAAGGTACTTGAATGCTGCAGTGCGGAATCTACCCGTAGCCTGGGCTCTACCACAGAGCTGCTAGTAATGCTAGGCAAGTTCCTTAAATCAATCCTTCCACAATCACTAATTGTGCACACCTTTTCTGGGAGCCTAACTTGATAACTGCAAGCTCTAGTACAGAGAAGTGCTGAATGCTAATGCTGTCATTCAAAGGAACCGAAGCTCTGCTGTAAATACCAAGTGTTAACTTACCAGTCCCTGTGACTCAAACTGAGCATCCAGTATTGCTGAAGACCTCTCTCTATGCACAAGCCCCACCATCCCCATGTCAAGAGAAGGCCATTCATTTCACAGAATCACAGAATCCCAAGGGTTGGAAGGGACCTCAAAAGATCATCCAGTCCAACCCCCCTGCAAGAGCAGGGTAACCTAGAGTACATCACACAGGAACTTGTCCTGGCGGGCCTTGAATATCTCCAATGTAGGAGACTCCACAACCCTTCCAGTGCTCTGTCACTCTCACAGTAAAGAAACTTTTCCTGATGTTCACATAGAACCTCCTGTGCTCCAGTTTACACCCATTGCCCCTTGTCCTATCACTGGACATTGCTGAAAAAAACCTAGCTCCATCATCCTGACACTCACCCTTTACATATTTGTAAACATTGATGAGGTCACCCCTCAGTCTCCTCCAAGCTAAAGAGTCCCAGCTCCCTCAGCCTCTCCTCATAAGAGAGATGTTCCATTCCCTTAATCATCTTTGTAGCTCTGCGCTGGACTCTCTCCAGCAGGTCCCTGTCCTTCTTGAACTGAGGGGCCCAGAACTGGACACAATATTCCAGATGCGGCCTCACCAAGGCAGAGTAGAGGGGGAGGAGAACCTCTCTTGACCTACTAACCACACCCTTTCTAATGCACCCTAGGATGCCATTGGCCTTCTTGGCCACAAGGGCACATTGCTGGCTCATGGTCATCCTCCTATCCACCAGGACCCGCAGGTCCCTTTCCCCTTCACTACTGTCCAGCAGGTCAGCCCCCAACCTGTACTGGTACATGGGGTTGTTCTTCCCCAGATGCAAGACTCTACACTTGCCCTTGTTGAATTTCATCAAGTTCCTCTCCGCCCAACTCTCCAGCCTGTCCAGGTCTTGCTGAATGGCAGCACAGCCCTCTGGTGTGTCAGCCACTCCTCCCAGTTTAGTATCATCAGCGAACTTGCTGAGGGTACACTCAGTTCCCTCATCCAGGTCGCTATTAAACAGCACTGGTCCCAGCACCGACCCCTGAGGGACTCCACTAGTCACAGACCTCCAGCTAGATTCTGCCCCATTGACCACAACTCTCTGCCTTCTTCCTTCCAACCAGTTCTTGATCCACCTCACTACCTGATCATCAAGCCCACACTTCCTTAGCTTATCTATGAGGATGCTGTGGGAGACAGTATCAAATGCCTTACTGAAATCAAGAAAAACTACATCTACTGCTCTGCCATCATCCAGACACCTAGTTACTTCCTCATAGAAGGCTATAAGGTTGGTCAAACATGACTTCCCCTTGGTAAAGCCATGCTGGCTGCTCTTAATGACCCCCTTATCCTTGATATGCCTAGAGATGGTGTCAAGAATAAGTTGTTCCATCACCTTTCCAGGGATGGAGGTAAGGCTGACCGGTCTATAATTACCTGGGTCCTCCTTCTTGCCTTTCTTATAGGCCGGCATGACATTTGCCATCCTCCAATCTTCAGGCACCTCACCTGTTTCCCACAACTTACCAAAGATGATGGAGAGTGGCCCAGCAATGACTTCTGCCAGCTCCCTCAGCACCCACGGGTGTATTCCATCCGGACCCATTGATTTATAGATGTCCAGATTGCTTAACTGATCCCTAACCCAATCCTCATGTACCAAAGCAAACTCCTCCTTTATCCTGACTCCTTCCGGGGCTATAGGAATCTGGGTCCCCTGGGGAGAGTCTGCAGGAGTAAAGACAGAGGCAAAGAAGGCATTCAACACCTCTGCCTTCTTTATATCTTCTGTCTCCAGGGCACCCACATCTTTCAGCAGTGGGCCTATATTGCCTTTTGTGTTAGTTTTATCCCCTATATATTTGAAGAAGCCCTTTCTATTGTCCTTAACCCAACTTGCAAGATTAAGTTCCAAGGAGGCCTTAGCTGTCCTAATTGCTTCCCTACATTCTCTAACAACTGTCCTATATTCCTCCCAAGTGGCCAGCCCCTCCTTCCATAATCCATAGATTCTCTTTTTCTGCATGAGTTTGCCCAAGAGCTCCTTGTTTAACCATGCTGGTCTCCTGGCTCCCCTACTTGACTTCCTACCCATTGGGATACTCTGATCCTGAGCTTGGAAGAAGTGGTCCTTGAATGCTGACCAACTATCTTGAGCCCCTTTACCACCTAGTACCCTTTGCCATGATACTTCCCTTAGCAATTGATTCAAGAGGCCAAAGTTGGCCCTTTGGAAATCCAGAATTGTGGCCTTGCTAGGTATTTTGTTCCTCCCACATAGGATCCTAAACTCCACCATCTCATGGTCACTGCAGCCAAGGCTGCCATTGACCATCACTACTTCAACCAGACCCTCCTTGTTGGTGAGTACTAGATCCAGCAGCAGTCCTCTCCTAGTTGGTTTGTCCACCATTTGCATTAAGAAGTTATCATCAATGCACTGGAGGAACCTCCTGGACTGTGAATGACTGGCTGTGTAAGTCGTCCAGCAAATATCGGGGTAGTTAAAATCCCCCATAAGGACCAAGGCATGTAGTCGTGAGGCTGCTTTCAGTTGCCTGTAGAAAGCCTCATCAACTCCTTCGTCCTGATCAGGAGGTCTATAATAGACCCCCAGAACTGTATCATCGGTACCAGCCTGTCCCTTAATTCATACCCACAGACTTTCCACTTGCTCCTCATCTGCCCCTGGACAGAGCTCAATACATTGTAGTCTCTCTCTCACACAAAGAGCAACTCCACCACCTCACTTTGCTGACCTATCTTTCCTAAAAAGGACATAGCCATCCATGACCACATTCCAGTCATGTGAGCTGTCCCACCATGTCTCTGTAATTGCCACCAGGTCATAACCTTCAGACCGCACACAGACTTCTAACTCCTCCTGTTTATTCCCCGTGCTGCGTGCATTGGTGTACAGGCATTTCAGGGAGCGAGCAGAGCACGCTAGTGGCACCCTTGGAAGGCAGGAGGCCTTCTGGTCTTCATTCATACTAGAACATTGCCCCACTAGTTCAAACCCAGCTACAACCCCCTCGCACTTTGAATCTAACCTAGAGCTCTGTGAGTGAGCTCTACTAACTCTTGCCCAGGTACCCTTTTTCCCTGTGGGACAGGGTCTAAACAACTACCCTTTCCCTCATATGAAACAATAGATTGAGAGTCCTCCCTAGTCTGCCATCCTTCAAGCTCTAGCATGTTTCTCTTGGGCTTGTCCCCAACAGGCCCAGTTATCTCCCCTTCCCCCTTCCTACCTAGTTTAAAGCCCTGTCAATGAGCCCTGCTAACTCCTGCCCCAGAAACTTTCTCCCCCTCTGGGACTAATGTATCCCACCTGCCCCCAGCAAACCAGGTGTCTCATATAGCAGCCTATGATTGAAAAACCCAAACCCCTGCCTTTGGCACCAGTCCCATACCCATACATTAATCTGCAGTCTCTTCCTATTTATCTCTTCACCTTTGCTTGTAACAGGTATGGAAGCAAACACCACTTGCGCTCCAGACCCTCTAACCATCCGTCCCAGAGCCCTGAAGTCTCTCTTCATTGCCCTTGCCCTGTTTGTAATAATTTCATCACTGCCAACCTGCAAAACCAGCAGCGGATAGTAGTCAGAGGGCTGCACCAGATCAGAGAGTTTCCTTTTAACATCGCCAATCTGAACCCCAGGTAGGCAGCAGACTTCCCTGTGGGATGGATCTGGTCGACAAATGGGCCCTTCTGTTCCCCTCAGAAGGGAGTCACCCACCACAATTACTCTTCTTTTCTTCTTTGTTGAGGAAGTTCTAAGGCATGGGGGTGAGTGACAAGCCCTAGGTGACTCACTAGATAGATCTACCCCTCCATCTCCATTTACCTGGCCCTGTAGTTCCAAGACCTCGTACCTGTTATTCAAGGGCAACTGGGAGGGAGAAAGGGATTGAGAGGGTTTTCACTTACCTCTCCGAGGAGGGACCTCCCTCCATACCTCCTTGTCCCTTAAGCTCACTCCTGTCTGATGGTAGGAGGGAAGGGGATCCATCACTTGTTCAACCACTTCCCTCTGCCCTTGCCTTAGGATGTGGCTCCACCAATCAAGTTCACTTTCACACTCTCCGATAGCTCTCAACCTTTCAATGTCCTCCCTCAGTTCAACCACCTGCTTTAGCAGGTCATCTACTTGCTGACACCACACACAAACGGTGTCACTGGCTCTCTCTGATACAAGTGCCAGGCTCAGGCATTCACTGCAGCCAGAGACCTTCATGGTCGCATGCCTGCAGGAAGGCTCAGTCTGGGTACCCACGTTATTCCTAACTACAGGTTTTGATCGAGTGGTGACCATGATCTATCTGGTCGATCAGTCTGTCTATGTCTCTCTGCACAAGCAAGCAGTCCTTCCTCCTCCTGCACTCCAGGCGAGTCCTCTTGATCAGGCGGTCACCCCGCTCACCTGCCCGCTCGAACTGCCACGCAAACTGCCTCGACCTGCTCTGTTTGCCCGCTCTGTTTGCCGCGCTCCTTTGTGTCATAGAAGTGTTGCAAAGATTAGTTTGGGGTTTTGTTTTGTGGTTGGTTTGTTTGTTTGTTTCACTGTTTACGAAGCACACATCTACTACAGGCTGAGAACCAGTGAAAAGCCCACATTCTCAGAATAATGTTTGAGCAACAAGCCATACACTGAGAGGTCCAGGACAAGTTATTTGTCAGTAAGCAAACCTGTGCACAAAGCCTGGTGAGAGTACAACAATAAAAAAACAACCAAAAACCCAAACAACAAACCAACAAACAAAAATTACTCCTGATTATACACACCAACACACTCAGTTAAGGTTGCATAGACAACTATTTCTGGCATTCCCTCATTTTCAGATAGCCAACTTTGCAAGTTTTAGGTTGGTTTAATGTTGTTTGACATCTATAATATGGGTATTCTTGTGTTTCTGATTTAAAAGGGACAAGGTTAAGCATCAAACACAGTATTGACTATGCACGGACCCCACAATCTACCAAATATGCATCTGTCTGGCATAGACTGCACCTGCATTGCAGATAACAGACTGCAGAAAAGAACAAAGGCAGAGTCTTTTTCCATAAAACTCTGACACTGATTTATAAGGGGTTTTCTTAATTAGCAAGATGTATTAAATAATCTCATTTTAAAAGAAAAATGAAGTGCATATAGGCACTTACATGCATGTGCAATTCCAAGTCAAAGATTCACCATCCAATTATTAGTAGGTGGCCAAAAGAAGAAAGATTATGCAATAAATTTTTTGTTATAAGCTGTCATGCAAAGACAGAAACTAGGTACTCCTCTCCTAGCTTGTATTATATTAGCATTTCAATGATAAAACCCTATTCGGAGGTTCCTATACCTCCTTCAGAAATCTTGCTACAAAAGGCAGAGTAAGAACTTTGAGAGTGTTTACTTGTAATATCTTACCCAAACTCATCTCTGGGATACATCTTGATAAAGAGCTTCTATGCTCAAAAAGTTTTTTCTCTAGCTTAGCAAAACAGGCTCATTTCTAAATCTCAGAATTATGACAGATACAAATAAACACTGTAATGTGTAAACCAAGTTACATAAAAATGACATTATTTTTTCCTCTCTTCCCATTTCAAAGCATACTGTACTAATTCTGCTTGTCACATCACTGATCCTTAAATTAATTAATCTTTGAAATTGTATCAAATTGTAATAGGACTAAGGAGACCTGATAGTCTACTGTATTTAAATGGGATGTACTGAGAAGTGTCAAATTAAAATTCAACGGCATGAGCTGTTAAACAAAGTCTCCTGCCATATGTTTAACTTTCTGGTACCTGCACAAGTATATATCGAGAGAACAACATGGCCTACAGCCATAACTGCTTCTGCTATAAACTCATTAGATCTTAAAAGTTCAGTAATGCTGAGTAGTTTTAAAGATTCAGTAGGTGGCATCCTCTGCTGGGAATCAGCACTACACAAGCCACCATTAAGTAAATTGATTATGAACCCCTCAGCATGAGAAGACACTAGTTGTAAAGTGGCAGCATTTTGGCTGCCATGAGGCACCAAAAGCCTCACAAACCAGAAAAATACCATGGCGCATCAAAAAAGTAAAAAAAGAAAATATGTATGTTTTAACATCACAATATAATTCAAACTTCACCTCAGTTTAGTTTGCTTTCCTGACCTTAACCCTATAATTTCAGTAAGGTATAGAACTGTTCTTCAGTGTCTGCAGTAAGCTGTTACACAGCCTTCCTTTATGTACAAGGTTTACCTTAGCCTGACAAGGATCACCTTCCCTGCCACACAGATACAAGCAATGGCATGAACATCATCATATTATCAGAGCGGACTGGCTTTGAGCTTTGCCTGCAAGAGGAGACTTTGCGAGACATTTCCTGGTATGATTCAGTGAGCTGTAGGAGAAAAGATGTATCCTACTTCACATGCAGAATGAATGACTTACTTGCAGGTGTGCCCCAAATCCTCCATACTTTCAGCACTGGCATGCCTGCACCAAACAGTTTACCAACAGAAAGCCGAGTACTGAAACACTGTCCAGTATATTCCAGAATCATAGCATTTTATCAATACTGCAACCCATCACCCTGTCACACAGCAAAAATCGCCAAAAATAGCTCTACAAAACTGTGAACCAAGATGCATAATTATGCAGATCCTGCATTCTGCCACAGAAGAAAGTGCATTTCATCTATTTGTAAACAGAAACCTATCCTATTTATGCAGTGTTTGTGTTCAAGGCAAACTCACAACCTTTTAAAATCTATGAAACACTTAAACAGAGGCTATGTAGCTGAAAAGAATTTAGAGATATAAAGTGAGATGAAAAAGACTTCAGGCGTCTAAAGCTTCTACTTGTACCCATGTTTAGCTACTCCGTCCTTTAAATTCCTTATTCTAAATGTTTAGCACCAAAATAGTGTTGCCAATAGACAGTGTTACTCCATAATTTCACTGAGGAATGAAGTATTAGCGATTTTTTTCATAACGGCCTAACTTGCTCATATCCAAAAAATCATCAATAACGCAAACAGCAGAATTATAACATGCCTAGATGTGTATTAGCACCACTTGTCATTTTAAGATTCACCTGGCAATTCAGCAGCAGCAAGTTGGTAAAGTACCAGTATTGATAAGTGAAGGACTGGAACTGCACTGATATAGTTAGATTAGTTTACAAGCCTTCTATTTTTACAAGCCTTGGGAGCTCAGGTTCTCTAATGAATTTTTAACATGTCAGTTAATATGTTTATAGAAAGCAATGTCAGCTTTAGCCAATACATAAGAAAAATCACAGTTGTAAGCAAAATGTTCAGTGTATATGTTAAGATTCTAAGCTTTACATTTGAGAAATTCAAAAGAATTACTGCAAATAATCAGATGAGAACACTCATCTAGAAAGGAAGCGATAAAATTGCAAAAGTTAATGGACATGATTCATCACTTGGAAATACTAGCTCAACTTCATGAAATGTGATGTACTGCAGGGCATAAGAAAAAAAGGCCTTTTGGCAAACAGGGTAAGACCATGACCCTCCGGTTGTTAAAAAACACATTATACTAAAACAAATTGTGAATTGTTATTTTTACCAACCTACTACTGATGTCATAAATCAAGCAATGCTTACTTAATAGTATACTCTTCCACTGAATGCAGCTGTATTAGAATCCTAGCTACTGCTTTGCAGCACCTTCTCCAACAACATCGAATTATGTCAAATAACTTCACTGATCCAATTTTTGTTGCAATTCCCCTAGTTTTCTCTGTACATTACATAAAATCAGAAGCCAAACAAATTTTATGGGAAAAAAAAAAATCCTTAGGATGCGAATTTTCAAAATATTTTAGTTGTTTTAAAAACACCGTCACTTGTTAAGTAACAAAACCCATAAACTTCCTGTGTTAAGATTATGCATGCTCTGTGAAGCTGCAGTAAAAAGAGAAATTTTATCTGTGAAAAGAGCCTCTACATTTTGCATCTGTGGGCAAAATAACAATAGAAAATAGCCCTTCAGCCAAAATTTTAACTTCCTCTGTAAAGTTAGGCAAGCAGAGCATCTGGTAAATATCTACCAACCTACACAGCGACAGGCATACTGTGGTCACAGAGGAGAGTAATTCCTGCAACTCTGAGCATTCATCAGCCTGAGGATAAGAGATGCAAGTGCAGTCACTGAATTTGGGTAAATCCCGCCTTTGTTACTGGGATACTATGGCATTTAACATCTGCCTCTACCTTCACTGCCACAGAGGTAATACAAGATCATATCAGCTAAGATACCCGTGCTTCTATCTTGATGGGTGACATATTAAGTTCTAAAGTTTTCTGAATGAAGTGCAAAAGTTACGGGACTAAAATGTTTATCTGCTACAAGTTGACATTCAAAGAATTTCAATGTTTTTAAGACATATAACAAAGTAATAGCAAAATTTCAGAAAGCAGCCTAGTCAAACTGCAATGTCATCTTTTCTTCCCATTAACTACAAATGACTCAAGCTTTGCAGTGTATTTCAGTACACTAGAGAGAACGTTGCACTCCAGTTCCATACTGTTACGTTGCAACACAGCCTGACGAATGTTTCAGGATTTGAGACTACCACAGCTGTACCATATGTTCATTTTAAAAATAACACTAATGCCTCATTTCATATATTCTCAAACTCTTAGAGCAAATATTCTCAAGCCACAGTCCCTTGTGATAACCTGAAGAGCAAAGACTGCAATGACGGTTAAGCATCTGTTACTTTTTATGCAGCAACCATCACTGCTGTTTGAAATCTTAGGACTTGCAGAGCTGATTAACTAACAAGCCTACACTCCCCTAAAAGATTATCTTCCACAAGGCGTTTTCATGCTTTTATACTGCCTTAAACCTGAGCAACTGTACTCAAGTAGGAAGATATCCACTCAACTAAAACTTAGCTGAAGAGATCAAAAAGAGGAGAAAAAAGATGCAGACAGTTCAGAACAGTTGGCTGAGACTGACGCTGGTGTGAGTACATTCATCCCTACAGAGAGGGTGCATAGTGCAGGCAGAGCACAAAGGCGATGGACAGCTCCTGCTAGTGAGGGAAGAGACAAGATGGCACAACCTCTTGATTCCAGCTACTTTTTGTTAACACTTTTAAGCTTAACTAAGCATCCATTCATTAAATTATTCATTGTGGGGGAAAACACAATACAGGAACTTGGTAACTTAGCAAAGATATCATGTAAGAGGATTCTTTCCAATTTCTTACTACCTTCTGGATTATTTAACCAAACAACAGAATAAGACATTAGTAACGTGACCGATTTTACCACTTCCATTTTCTCTTCCCCTGCCTCCAGAGTTCACACAGACACATTAATCCCTGCTCATTGGCAAAGTAAAGTACACACCTGGAGGTACACAAAATGCATCTAGCAAGACTGAACACCAGAAAAACATCTGCAGCCGTGAAGGAACACTTTTAGCAACCCAGAAAAAAGAAGAAAACCCTTGTCCCTCCCTCTAGGCAGTCTACTGACCTGTGAGTTGGAAGGAGTTGCAAGATTATTTACCTGGAAAAGAAGCAGCAGCATAACCCCTTCAAACCCATCTAGCATCTGCTCCAGACTGTGCAAACAGACTTTTTTTTTCCTTTACAGATCTTAAGTAAGAGGGTATGGAATGGCTGCATCCCCTAGTGAAAGCAATGCTGCCATCAGAGACAGAAGATTTGAGGAGCATATCCTCCCTGGCTTTACCAGCCTGGGTGTCTCACCAGTGTTAGGACATTATCTCTTGTTCTGGACCTGCAGTGACAATGCTTCATCTACATCTATTGCAATCACACAGATATATCCCCATTCCCTTAACGCTCTTACACTAGCAGTTCATATTATATTTCATTCAAGTAAGAAAACTTACAGGTTCTTCACAGTAATAAAGGACTTGTTTTGCACCTTATTTTTACACTTTGTGAAACACACCACTTAAGCAGCAGCAAAGACGATGAGAAATAAATCTATCACCTTGCTCCTCCTAAAAGCAGTAGTCAGCTGCAGCTAAATGCTCACTTGAAGATTTATTTCAACTTCTGAGCACTCACAGTGCCACACTTCCCTAACTTTTCCATTTACAAACTTTTCCACTCAAGCTTAACAATAAAGACCTAGTGCCCAGAAGACTTAAAACCCATGAAGAGAGTTTCCTAGTTTGCTTAGGAGCCAAAAAATCATCAGAAAACAAACATGAGCATTCACATGTAGATCAATATCCTGACAACCCCTCTGAAACAAAGAAATTTCGTGTCTGCATCACTAGAAAACACAACCCTGCGCCTACATCTCCAAATGCTTTCAAATATAGTCTCATCAGGACATAAAGTTTACCATTTTACGTATGCCACGGCCATCCAGCGATGAAGCTGGTGAAGCAAAACACACTTATTAGGGGTAATTAGCTCATCAAGGATGACTCCTTCAAGTAGGTTAATTCCTCCTTGGCAGAAGAAATTTACCTTTTCCAAAGCCGTCGTGATTTATGAAACAAGAAAGCTGAGCTACACTCACGCAACTGTTTGGGCTTTAAAAAAGTCACCCAGTACTCAAAGAAAACAGAGCTCCGTCTAGCCCTGAAGCCCAAGAAGAAGAGCCCCGTTACGGCTAGAAGGTAAGAAGAATTGCTAGGCAAACCGCATACACTGCTGAAGACCCTGACCTATTTAGAGGCGCGCTTTATCCTTTCTGGAAACAAGCTTAGCTGCGAGAGACGCCGACGAACCCCTCCGCTGGGGCAGGCGGAACCCCTGTGGAAACCTGCACCGCCGATCCCCGCCTCTCGCCCCGCTCTATTCCGGCAAAGTTTCCCCGGCCGGACGGAAAGGAGCGCGCTTGACCAGGGGCTCCGGCCGCAGCTGAGCATCCCCAGCGTGCAGAGCGCTCGCTCCGACTCGAACTCGCCCTCCGCCGTCCGTGACATTGAGCAAGGTCCCCATCGGCACCTGCGGAGCCCCAAGGCACCGCGCACCCCCTACCTCAGCCGCCAGCGAGAAGGAAGCGGGGACGCAGCGCGGACGGGCGCGGCAGCCCCGCTCCGGCCGCACCGAGCCGAGCACGTCCCAACTCCGCCGGACCCCGGCGGCTGAGCCCGCTGCCGCCGTCCCGACGCATGCGTCCGCCTGGCCCCGGCGCCCTCCCGCCGCCCCGCCTCAGCGGCCGCAGGTGGGGAGCGCAAGGGCCGGGGGGTCACCCGCGAGGCGGAGCTTGCGCCTGGCGACGGCAAGGCTGGTGGTACCTGTGGCCGTGCCCGCAGTGATGGGCGCCCCGCCTCGGTCGCTATTGCCGCCAGCGAGGTCGGGAGCGGCGTCTGGGTGGTTCTGGTTAAGGCTGAAGAGCCCCAGGTGGTGAGCGCTGACCCCGACGGGCTAGCCCTGGACAGGCACGGCCATCACCCCGGCACTGCCGCGCACCGGGGCCCCGGGATTCCCTCAGCGCCGGTTGCTGTTGGAAGTAGCCTCCAGCACAGCGTGTTTATTGTCCCTGGGCCGTGGTTACCTCGGTGGTTTCCAATTCCTCTGGGACTTGTCAGACCAGAAGCACAAAACCTCCCAGCTGAACCACCGTGCCTTCTGCTTTTTGCTTGCCCCCTTTCACTTCCTGATCGTCAGGGGTTTCTCTGTTTCCTAAACTTAAAAAAACACCCAGCAGGATTCCCAAACCTTTGGCCTTGCCAGCCCACCTGTGAGCCGTGCAAAACAAAAAGGTTACAAGTGAGTTCTGTTTTGTAAACTGTGCAAAACTCTATCATAAATATAATCACTACACTAGGAAACATCAGGTTTTGTAATTGTACTTAATAGAAAAATAATAATACTTTAAATGACAAACATTAAAATCAAACTTAAACAGTTTTATATTATCTTTTATAATTCCGTTATCATGCCTGTAGAACATGATGCGAACATGGGAAATCCTGGGGTAATTCATTTGTGGTTCATCTGCACAAAGAAAAACAAGAACATTTAATACTGGAGAAAACCTTCCTGTAAACTTCAGCTTTTGGAGAAGAGCGGTGCTACTTAATACCATCAAGAATTACATCATACCTTGTTTACAGTCTTATGTTCAATAAGTTCTTTTATAATTCAGGGCAGGAAATTTTTCAGAGTTTGAATTAATCATCCTGTGAAAACATGAATATAGCCCTTTCTTCTGGTGCTTTACCTACCACAAACTTCTTGCTCAAAAGGAATCTGAACTCTAAAGCATCACCAAATATTTTGGAAAGATTTGCTGATGCCTCCTACAGAGAGGAAAAGAAGCTGAAAACAGGACACATTTTTTCCCAGAAATTCTGAGTTTGTCTGAATCTGTAGTGGCAGAACAGAAGACATGGTAGGAAGAATACAGTACCGAAACTGGCAACACTGGACTGATGGTGGAGGGATTATGAGTGTACCAACTCCTTCAGTAACTCAGCTCACAAAAAAAAACCAAAAGACCCAGGCTGGCAGGGTTTGGGGTCAATCAGACACCAAATTGCTTATCTTGAAAAGGAGCATCCATGTATGATCACAGATTAGCAATATCCAACATTTTCATATTTTATTACCTTTTGTCTATCTTTCAGCGCTTTTCAAGACAAATTTGCTGCAATCGAAAGCAGCAGTCTCCAAAATACATTCAGAAATCTCAAAATGTCTATCAGGACTGGGGAAAGAATGAGCATTTTTCATATCCAACTGTTAAGGCCTATTGTAAAGAACTAAGAATGTTATGTTCACGCAATATTATTTTTCTATGTAAGCAGCTGTTGTAGTTGCCATAGAGATGTTATTCAATCTCAAATTGAAAGGTGGTCTACAATGACTGTGCACCATATTCAGTGTTAAGATGAAAATGTTTAAGAACCCCTGTGAATATATAACATTCTTCAGAACAAATACATTTCTGTTCACTAGGCTTGTGAATTACTTTTACCCCCAAAATGATATTTCACTGAATGCTAACCATCAACCTCCTACAGAGAGATGTAGTGGCGGATAGATGATTGTATATAGTTTTGAACATTTTATGTGTAAGTTTATCTTGGATCTGTCTTTGAAAGAACCATTCTCATCAGAAAGAGCAACATTTAACCCATAATTGTAAACATCTTTATAAAGCATTTCAGTTAAGTCTTCCACTGTGCAACCTGCCATTCTTGGCTGCAGCTCCCTACCAAATGCTGTGCTCTAGATAATGGTATAGGTGGGAATGATGGAAAATTTTAAGTGCCCTGTGATCTGTATTATCGAAGCGTCACACTTCATCTCTGTCAAACACTGAACACACACTGTAAGTTAGGAAATTACAGAATGTTGGACAATTAATATTTCTTAGGAGTTGAAGAATATCAAAACAACTGTAAAAGTAATGTGAGCAACAGGAAGCCCATTTAATCTAAGAGACCTCATAAGGAGATAACAGGTCTGTAAACTCAGAGGAACCTGATGGAAGAGAGAAGCTGCTACTTGCTACATTTCAACTGAAAAGCTGCATAAACCAACTCAGAAAAACAAGTAGAGTTGGGATCCTATACTGAGTAAATATGAATATGTACTGTAGGAAGAAGACACGTAGAGCACTACTTAGAATTGCATTTTATCATTTCCGTTCATTCAGAACTTTAAATTTGGCTCTACAAAAATAAACTTAGATGATTTGGGGTTTTTAAAACACCTGTCATTGATAGTAGATCTAATGTGATATAAGTCTGCTACTGAAAGGAAATAGATCCATGCTGAATGTTGCATAGAAGCAAACCTCTTAAGGATGCCCCCAAGCCAAAATCTATTAGGGAAACCCCAAGAGCTGGGAAGTCTTTCCTGACAAAGGGAACAGTAATATTAAACCTGGGTGACATTTTGTAGCAGATTATAAGGAGAGGTCACTACTGAGAGGCTTCAAGAAATTCTCACAGACGTCCTGTAAGAGATAGTGCAAGCAATCTAAGTAACATTTTCTCTTTCCTCTAGAAACTGAACTGCTGAGTTCTCCACACTAATCCATTTTATATATATGAAATGCCTACTACTTATTTTGAGGAAGTCTTCCATTACTCAACTGTTGTATTTTTTACAAGAACTAAGGCTTAGTTATTATTGTCCATTTCAAAAATAACCTGCCTCTAAGCACCACAAGGCATTTGAAGTATGAATACATGTGCATGGGGGGTGGGGGGAATTTCTATGCAAAATATGTAATTAGTGTCCTAATGTTCCAAATGTTGATCTGCCTTTTTGGTGATCTCAAAAGGCCAATAATGCAAGAAACAACAGGAAGAATAAATACTTCAAAGGCACATTACACAAGTCTCCCTCTGTAGAAATAGTCTCAAGTTTTTCCAATACTCCTTTTCAACTGGCTTCTCCTGTAACGTATCTGATGTTAGTATTGGTGAGAAATAGTTCAGTAAAAAACTTCCAAAACTGGGAGACCAGATGTAGAAACAGAAGCTACAGGTAGAGTTAGTTCAATATTTCTCCTCCATTAAGTAACAGCTCTTCTTATAATAGGTGATGTTTCTAAGTGATTACCTCAACATGTCTTCTTTCCCGTGGTGATTGGTCCAGACTCTCTCAACTCATATTCTCTTGATTTTAACTAAATATGGGTAGCCTTCTGTGTTTGCTTTGCACTCTACCCATTTCAAGACAGTAATAGCCTTGCCGCCATGTGGATGTGAAGAAGAAATTTGAGAGGTGTTTGGGTTTTTTTTTTCCTGATTTCCATTCATTTCCATGGTCCTTAAAATCTATGCCTGAAAACAGAGTTTTAAAAAAACACAGCTAAAAATCTAACCACTTGCTTTCATGCATGGGAAAAGTGTGGTGTTTCTTCCCTTTGATGACCTAAGCATGATCTTCCCTACCTCAATCTATGTCTGTATCCCTAATCAAACTGAGATTTTCCTGTTATTTTCTAACAACATTGCTTCAGAAGACTTTGTGAGAGTTTTTTCCCATTGGCATGCATTTCTTTGTTTGTCACCTATTTGTTTTTGTATTTCTTTGGGGGTTTTTTGGTGTTTTGTTTTGGTTTGGACTTTTTGGGGTTTGGTTTGGGGTTGTTTTTTATTTTTCCAGTAGGGAAGTTCTTTGAGTTGTTTCTGGATCAAGTAGTTTTTTAACACTTTTGAAACTTCATTGATTTCCTTACACAATTGAAAATTCCCAGCTGTATGCATGCCTTGAATTTCAGCTCCTCTAAGGGAATCTGACATTTTATAACCAGATATCTTATATGCCTGTACATTTTCTAGCTTCCCTGTGGCTGCCTCTGGGGAAACAATCCCAGATTTAGTAGATCTCCATCTGCCTCCCTTGTAAAAACAGACAAAGCAACTACTTAGCCACACTGCTCCTTGCTAACCAATCTCTCTTTAAGTAGGGCAATGATTTATTGTGTTGGGGTTTTTTTACCTTGCATCTGTATTTGAGGGAGTCTTTGTTACTTGAGATGCATTTTGCAATTTGCCATTAACTCTTTAATCTTTTATTTTTCTCCACAGATTTCCAATTTCCTGGTGTTTTTAATGTGTGTTTAAGTGTCCCAGTTGCCTTTTCAATTGCTTAAAGATACCCCAGTTTTAAACTTGTGTTCACTAGCTGTCTGTAGCTAGAATGCTCAGTATCAGATGAATTTTGCTTTGGGAGGGTGCCTGCAAATTATCTGCATTTTTCAAAATTATTTGGTAAGTTGTTTATATGAATGAGCTTTGTGAACTATCTGCCAGCCATTCAATCTTATATAACTGCACTTTTTGTACTGTGTGGCCGGTCAGTTAATTCCCATGATAACACTTCTGTTTCCTGCTTGCATGTTGAGTAAAATTATGTAGATTTAGAGTGTATGATGTTTGACACAAGGAATTCTCTTTACTTTCTGTCTATGTTGTGCTCAGTAAACCACATCTATGAGGTATGATGAGGGTTGTATGTGCACATCCATTATAAACGATAAATAACAAACAGAATATCCACATACTCATATCATGACTGTTTCTTCATAAGTCTGTTATCTATATACTTGCAATTCTTTTCAAAATTACTAGTGAACATTTTTTTTTTTTCCATACTAGGTTAAAACGATGTTAAAAGTTACAAATCAGCAATAAATATTTTGGTTTAATGAAATACTTGCATCTGTATTTCATTAATTTCCCAGCTATGTTAAATGTTTTTATCTTTTTTGCAGGATGTTCTTCTTTTGGGAAACCGAAGCAGAAGACAGTCATCTAAAGAAAAACATATGACATCTTTCCAAGCACTTGAAAAGCAGCTAAACCATTCCTTTCAGTCACAATCTGTTCTAAGAATGAAAGCTCACTGGTACATATTAAGACTACTCGATGTTATCCTGTCCCCTGAGAATATCAGCTTTACAGATAACATGGAGGCCTGTTCCTCTGTATAGCTGTTTTGCTCTGAATGCTGGAAACACTGGAGATTCTGTAATTTAGAGGATAAATTACTCCAACAACAGTCAGGGAAAATCTTTGCAAAAGAGTCAATTTCTTAAAATTCTAATTCAGTTCAAGGTATAACATAATTCCTAATCAGGGAAGAACAACTGATTAAAGAAAACACATTAGAAATACAGGACTTAAGAAGCTGGAAAGTGGCAGAGGGAACATCTGAAAACCTCCTGGTAAAGTACCCAGGTAGGCTAGCCAGATGGCATACTATTTGTTTTCACTACTTCATTTAACATAGAAACAAACTGTTCTTTAGCTGAAAAACAAAACCAATTAGAATATTTCTTTCCCTCAGTGTTCTTAAACCAGTGTCCATTGCAAGTCACCAGGGTTTTCCAGGTAAGAACTGTGCAGTTTCATTTCTAAAGTACAGGTGAAAGATCAGAGTCACCTCCTGAGTTCCCATCTGTTTTTAAAAATAATACTACCTGCACAGCACAGGAAATGGAGAACTGTGAGAAGGGTAGTATAAAGAGCTGGAGATAAAGCATTTGTTCTTTGGTGTCACTGATTCAAAAACAAGGATGATGTAGCATGTACGTGTATATACATTGGACAGTTTTATGTTAATATAAAAATAGTGGAACAAACTATGGAAATTTTCCTAGAAAATCTGAATTGAAGAGATCATTATTCAGCTAAGGGACAGTCACTTCTCTAAGTGATCTGCCACTTTGACAGACAACATACAGCATAACTTTTCCTTTGATGGAGAAATATGAAATATAAAATCCGATGTAAATGCTAGAGGTTTAGATCACATGAGAAACTAGTAATCTTCTGTGTGAGGACTGAAAAGATACCAAGGATATGAGTAATCTTTTATTCTTTACATAGCCAAAGCTCACCTTGACAAGTAAGTTAGCATGGACTAAAATAAGAAGGGTGGTGGTGAAAGACACTCTTTTCTTTACAACAGCCCCAGAGCTTCTCTGCACAATGAGAATAAAAGAAAGCATTATGAAAATGCGTTGCGATCCTTCACTGCAAATACTTGAATTAACTCTGTTTGGTATGAAATCTCAGTGCATCATCCAGAAAGTAAATAGTCCCCTTAATTAAGCTCCAGGAAGAATTACTCTAGTGACAACCAGAATAGGATTTGTTTTTAACTGCAGCTGTCTGTATCTTAAACAAGACTACCAGTGCAAATGTGGCAACACAGCTGATATTGCTTAGCTACTTAACTGACCTGGTATAGCACACTATAAAATTTGATGTGTCAGTGTAGATACATCTATTAGGTGCTTTATGCAAATAATAATAAGTATTGATAATAATAATATGTATCGCAGCATGCTATCCAGGTACATTACTATACCAGGATATAACGTATACACATCAGCCTTACTGATTACGAAGATCCACAATAAAAGTTCGTATTAGCATTACCTGTGTTATTGGACACTGTGCCAAACTATTATTTCTGAAAATGTATAAGTATTTTACCTCTGGTTTGTTGGTTTGTTTTTCTCCCCAGCAACAAACAGACTGCATATAAAGACTTCTCTCATATGGAAACTTCTTTATTTTTCCCTGCCTTTTTCTGTCAAAAGATAACTGTTTCAGGAAAATACAGGACAAAACACAAACCTAACTCAAGTAGTTACATCCATGCAAAATCTGAATGGAGACCAAGACTAAGAATATTTAAAGGACAAGCTGCAGCTGTGCTTGTTTCATTTCAGCAGTAATGTGAGAAATTGCATCAATAAGGTGGATGTCTCTTAAGACACACTGGATGAGTCATATGAATCACTCTACCAGACACAGTAATTGGACACCTGCAAAAGCATGCTTGTGCTGTAAGAACAGCACAGAAAGAGAAACCAGAGGTGACCGACAGCAAGATTTAGATTATGCTGGTTACCTACTTTCATAGTTGCTTGTTTCTATGCCTGCATACATATTCATTTGAATTCCAGCCAGTTACTTCTGCTTAACCAGTAGGAGAGATGGATGTATTATGTGGACATACCATTTTTAAAATACACAAGGATTTCATGTGTAGTGTTGAGACTGGATTCTGCTCTTGGTTAACGAGTAATATTGGATTACTGAATTTTAAGTGGCAGATAATGCTATAAAACAACTTTGGGAAACTTAAGATGGGTTCCTCATTTTAAAGATTAATTCTAATACGCAGCCTTGTAATTACCTTGTATATTTAAAAAAAACATAACACAACATATAAATAATTAGCTGCTTGTTTAACATACAATTCCATCTCCATTCAAAATTATAGCCCTACAATTACTATGTTTGTCACTGAGTCTCACAACAATTTTTAAATACCTTTTTCTTAGATTGTATCAGTCCTGTGCATCAAGATTTTAGGATAAAGTTATTTCTGATAAAAGAGAAATTACATAAACTCTTCTGCATCTGATTTTCTCAGGGTTTATAACTCAGCTGAAAAAAAAGTTTCTTTTTTTCCCCAGCACATTTTCATTCACTCATTTACTAGCTTATTCTGTAGGAAAAAAAAAAACAGACAGCAATAGATACAGCTTAATTATATACTAAACAGATCAAAAGCTGCCTCCATGTGATTACACAGTGCCAAAAAAGAAGTCACCAAAATATCCACCAAACCAAATTACATCTGATGTAACCACAGAGAAGCAAATCAAGCCTCATGTGAGAGGTAAAATCTGTGCTACTGTGAGATCTGCCATCTCTCTAAAGAGGAGGCTTAGCGCGGATAAAAAAAGTGTAGCTTCAGCACTGTCAGAAGAAAAAGGCAGACCAGGAAGCTTTCATATCTCAGAATCGAATTGCTTAGACTACAGTTGCATCATCTTGTACCAGTGGATGTCTTACCACAATGAGCTCCTCAGCAAGAATGTTGTTGGAGCAGAGGGAAGGTGGTCTCAGTGAAACGCTTCCTATCACTGTCCAGCTACGGGGTTGAGCCACCCTTGTAGTCAGGGATCTCTGCAGGACACTCAGGCCTGAGGCACGGGTTTATAACATGTTGCAAGCACCATGCTTCCACAGAACTAGTAAAAATATACCATGATGTTTCTATTTCAAGAAGTCTCTGCTGGCTCTAGAACAAGTATCTCGCCAGGGTGTTGTGAGTGCCAGCAACAGGCTGTAAGGAAATAGAGCAGTGGTCCCAGGGAACAATAAGGCACAGGGATCTTGTGGGGCTTTTCAAGGTCTATTACAGGTTTTGGAGAATATGCATATTTTGGTCCCAGATTTACTGCCTGTGCCAGAAAGAGGAAAAAAATTCCCCTGAGCTCCATGCCATTTGATGGAACCTCAGAGGGGAACACTAATGAGTACTCGGCTTTCCACATGGATAAGGGAATGTTTCAGTGTGCATACACATTTATCTACAAAACAACAAATGATGTCTATATGTTAGGGAGGTTTTATCAAAGTTGATCCACGCTGTAATTATGTTAAGAAATGAATTGAATGGAATTTGAATGACTTAAGGTAAACGACCTTTTAACCTACAGGATATTTTACAAAATGACTCATGTGCGTTCACTTTTTCCCCTTTTCCATCTCACTTTATTATAAAGGTGAAGTGAATGATTAAGTTTATCAGGACATCAGCAATTGTGGCTGCAGCAGTGTTCAGCAGAATTTTAAAAAAAAACTCCCTTACAGTAAACAATCTATTAAAACAATGTGTTTTTTTTTTTTTTGTTAAATTTGCACAACATGGGCAAATAGGAAAGAATCAAGCAAGACACTGGAGAGTCTCATTTTCTTATAACGAGAAATCCCTTGTCATGGTCGGAGACAACCATAGAAACAAACGAGTTAGTTCTGGGATCAGACTGAGAGGAAGACAAAGTGATGCTTTGCTCAGATCTACACCTACACAAAGTCCCCATCTCTCACATTTTTTAGCTCATTAGGGACAACTTTTCATATTTCTTTTCCCAGTAGGCACAGGAAATCAGCTCTTTTGCAAATATGTGACAGTCTGGCAACTGCATGGCACAGACAGGCTGTTGTGTCTCAGCAAAGGAAACGATATATGACATGAATGTCTCTACTGCCAGGCACAGTCCCACAAAACTGTACAACCTCCACCCATTCCCTTTGGAACTTAAAGTCTTCATGACAGCAAACGCAGCAGGGAGACAGGGCTTCTCCTGAGAGCCTGCATTCGTTCGTTCTTTGCAGTAGAACGAGGAATACAATTGTCAAGAGCTGTTTGCATGTGCAGCTTGGTCACTGCAAGTCAGCAGCCCTTGTGCAGGCTGGCAGGCCGGCATCAGCCCTTCTGGCCAAAGGTCAGAGCTGTACCTCGCTCTTGGCTGAATAAAGCGAGCAGAGCTGCTGTGTGAACCTTGCACCAGATGGTCCCTCCAACTGAATAATAGAGATCTTTAACAAAAAATAATCCCTGAACACCCCTCCCCCAAGAATTTTTCTGTGATGAAAAATATTTCAATATTTTTTTCTCTATCTACTTCAACAAGTAAAACTGGTGTCAGCTGGGGAATCTCCTGCCCTCTCCTCTTGAAATCAGGCTGTATTTTCTTGTGAGGGGAATGTGCATACCTCTCTTCGGATTACGAACACGTTTCCTGGTTCGATCCCAAATACCCCAATCACATCTGAAAGTTAAATATGCAGTATTTTGCTGCTTCATGTTGTAAACTATAACCCTGTTTAAGACCATTCATTAAGATCAGGATCAAGAAATTACAAAGCAGGATGAAATAAGTAGCTTACAACTCTGTATGAAGACAGCAAGGAATCTGCAGAACAGACTGGGAAGATACAGCCAGCCCTGGTCGTCCAGCTCTGAGCTTCTCTGGCATGGACTTTGTGCGTGAAGAGTGTGTGTTTGTGACCTAAATAATTGCATGTTATATGCAATGTTGTCTACAATAAGGGAGTTTAAAGCGCAGAGATTGTTTTCCATTCCTGTATGAGCTTGTATGAGTCACCCCAGGGTCTTCCGCATGTTGTCCTCAGGGCTGCATCGGGTGGGATCCAGGGATGACCCCATGCTATGGCTCAGGGCTGGGCTCCTGCACCAGGCTGCCAGCCAGTGCCCTTGTCCTGCCATCGGTTCAGCCCAGCTGGAGGGTAAGGAGAAGGGCCAGGTCAAGCACTTGGCAATGAAGACAGGCAGAGCAAGCAAAGGTGATATGGCAGTGCTGTCCTCAGCCTTACACTCAAGCCTTTTTGCATGTGACATTCTCTCTGTGCTGCATGCCAGGTTGCCGCATCTCTGCGCCAGGGGTAACACATGGCCTGACAGCGGATTAATAAATCCACAGGGACTAATGCTGTGTTCACACTTCCTCCTGCTTTTGTCACCTGCTGCAGCTCTGTAATACCTGCTTGTGATAGAACTAAGCAGTTCAAGGGACTAAGATGGTTTTCAATAAGGAAAATATTTTACTTCATTGCATTTTTTGGTCTCTGGTATGAAACAAATAAAACTCAAGCTGTTCCTGAAGTAGTTTCAAATGAAACTGCTCAACCACCTGGAGCCACAACAAGGGAGAGGATTTTTCACACCCAGACTCTTTATCTCATTCATTTAAATACCTTTCCCTTTAAATACCTTTTTAAATGCATTTGAACTTAAAGTCCTTGAATTATCCCCTTGAAAGATTTTCATCTTTCTTTCAACCACTTAAACTTTAATTCAAGTTGTCAGTGGTATAAATGGCATCAAAGGTCTTAAGGGGAATTATCAGCTTCATTTTTTACATGATAAATATCAAGTAAAAATTAAAAGTATTAACTCCAATGCAATTAAAATTATAGGAACCAACAAAAGATATGGGAGGGAACCTACTTGGAATAATCTCATTCATTTGGACTTTCAAAAAGCTTTTAACAAGTCTTGCAGAAGAGGCCCTTAAAGAAACCAACCAGTTATAAGGTAAGAGATCAGGGATTTGAAACAAGGTGCTAGAATATAAAGCATACAAAAACATAGTCAGTATTCTTATGGCAAAAGATTAACAGTGAAACAGTCCCAAACCCTTGTTCTAATATTTATAGTACTGCTAGCTGTCATTCAGCTTACTTGGAACAAGAGAGATAGGAAACTAAAGAACTTACAGTAGTTGAAAGGACAACACAGTGACAGCTGAAAGTCATTACTGACAAGAACACAGTAATGGACATTAGAGGAAATCTTGTGAATTATTCATACAAATTTGGTGTACCAATTGAGGAAGAAAGACCAGCGCATCACTGTGGACAGCTCAAACTCCCTGATCACCATTCAGTTACTGTCAAGAAGCAAACACACAGACTGTTCCAAAGCATCAGGAAAAGAAAAAAAAACAACCCATACAATACAGTGTCATGTTGAAAATTAGTGGTGTGGTCCCATCAGCTGGGATCTGTGCTTGATGGCTCCAGGGTACAGCATAGAGTCACAAAGAACAGAACAAGAGAGACAGGAGAAGAAATAAAGATGATTATAGGTTGCAAAGTCTTTCTTTCTCAAGCGAAACTCTTTTTACAGTGTTTACAGAAAAGATGAATAGACAAGCACTTAGCTCTGGACACTGGCAATAATGAATATTATATGGAAGAGAAAATGAGCACTTCTTACCCTATCTCATAACAGGAGAGACATTCAATGAAAATGAAAACAACACATTTTAAAAGGATTACAGCTTTTTTTATTTCAATGTTGTAGATGATTCTATAATAATAATCTGCAAGGTTTGTAGCATCTTCTTCTGAAACACTGACTGATAAGGAAGTAAATATTTCCCATGTGATTTAGAACAATCAGGTGGAACAGAAAGCTTATTAAGAAAATAAAAGGGCCTTCTGGAGATATGGAGTCACCCCCCCCTCCACCTTTAATTTCCTTTTGTAAATAGAAATTATAATGGTCTTCACAGTAAAAGGAGAGACTGGAGTTACAGGAACAAGGAAGAAGATTAAGTTGAAGCCAATGCTAGGGTTAAAGTGCAAATTAAACCTGTCATTCAAAATGAGAATTTCACAGGCTGATGACAACTGCCATGCAACTAACCTTGAAACTCACTCTCCCTCGACTGGAGTATGATACACAGATCATGAAAAAAATTGGTCTTCATGCTGCATTTTCTTTATAAACTACAGTGAAATTGCAACTATGGAAATAAATCCTTCCTATAAATACTGTGAAACGAAGAAAGTTTTTGATTATATATGCACCCAAAATGTGGTAGACCTTGAATCCCGAGTAGAAATCCTGAGCACTTAAACCCGGTCATTGCTCCTCACCACATTGGTAATCACAGTCACGCAGACCACAGGATGTGCCACCCATCTTCCCTGGCATACTGAGGCACAGCCTGATCTTGGCATGCACACTGTTCTAGTCAAGCTTCAACTTCAGTTACTCCTGGAAAGGATAATTGCATATATATAAAACATCAAAATGTGACACCAAAATATGCACTATCAATGCTGGTATCTGTAATCCCATCTTTTGAAGTGCCTGTTATCAGGTACTATAAAAAAATACGCATTTTTCCACTTTGGTGGCATTACACCATCTACCACCACAGAATGTCAGTTAATGGTCACATCCTTTTTTTTTTTTCCCCAGGTAGATTTCACATCATCAAGACCAACACTATGAATATTGCATACTGTTAGGGTATAGAGCAAAAATAATGTTTGGAAGCTATTCAGATGTTGTGGTGATAAAGCTCATTACACAGAGTATAAATAGCTGAAATGTATGCCAATGAACTGTATTAATTCACACATACAAGCAATCTTAAGCTCTTGTGTAACAAGAGAATGAAAATAGAAGACTGCAAGTGTGTGTGTTTATATATCTGTGGAAAACTAAAATATTTCTCCAGTATGTCTGTGCCTCTGTAAATAGAGAGCTAAAAATGAAATGGGAGGAAAGAATTACTTTGCAAGATGAAACAAACCAACTGATTCAGTGTATATAGGGATGAATTTAGCCTGAGGTTCCACACAGAACCATGGAGGTTGTGTCCTTCCTTCCCGGCCATGGATGAAGCAAGGAACCCATCCTCACAGTTTCTCCTTGCAGCCATAATCACATACTCTGCATGAGTGGAGGAAATGATGGGCTGTGAAGCACTTGTGGATAGCATCTCAAAGAATTCCAATTTCAAACAGGTACAGTGATCAAAACAGCCTGATGCACCATCTTGCTTCTACAAAGAGATATAACAAGGTTTTTCTTCTGTGCAGAGAAGGGAGCACGGGAAGGAACAGAGCTGCAAAGAGACTTTATATTCACCCCCCAAATGCATATTTTTAGTTTCTCATTTCAATCACCGACCAAGTCGGTCACTCAGCTTCAGTCTTTTCTTGAGCACTTTTGTGTTCCACCTCTGGTGGCTCATAACAAAGTGTACAGCGCAAGAAGAACAGGCCTCTCAGAATCTTATCAAAGGAAAGCCTACAAGATCAGACATCCCACCTCAAGACCCGAACAAAGGAAACATTCGTTAAAACCATGGGTCCCATTCCAGGTAGTCATCACCTAAGTATTCCTTCCACATGGGAAATCACAAATGCTGTCTGCACCCCTAGCATAATATGATCTATCAACTTCTCAATTGGCTAGTTCAAACCCCAATGAGCGCAACTTTCTGTCCACCAAAACGTCCCCTTACACTGATGTCTGTTAAAACAGGAGACCCAGAGGCAGCCACATGAAACATATGCCTGCTTCTCAAGGTGCATATATACACACCACATCTGGGGCATGAGACACCATTCATAAAAGAGAACAGAAAGAGGTGACCATCTCTTCCTTTCTGAGGAACACATGGGAAACAGGGAGGACAGTCTGAAAGAGATGGGGTGCTCTGAATTTCCTTCAAGGACTGTGTTTAACGTTCCCAGCAGTAAGGGGTGGTGGTATGAGAGGGAAGATGGCATTCTCACAAAGATTACAACAGCAAAAATATAAAAAAGACTGCTGTCAGCCACCTAACTGGGACAAGTCACGAACTGGTGGAATCTTTCTCCCTTCAGTGCTACTGGCCTACATTATTTTTCCAGGGGAATTTTCAAATTGACTACGTGGGCAGGTCTCATTGTTTCTCTAGTTTACTAAATGAAAAATTAGGACACTTCACAATTTCACATGAGACATTCACCTGTGACTGACAATCAGGAAAAAGATGAAGGAGGAAAGTATTTGTGAAAGCTAACCTTGGTGTAATGAAGCTAGTTCCTCTGGGCTCGCTCTACAGCCGAGACAGGCTCTTTGAGTTCACTGTATGCTGCAGAGATTTTCTTCACCTGTGACCCACAAAGCAGCCACAGGAGGTTAGACTCACAAAGTTCAAGCCAGCCATTGTGAAAACCCTCAGTACGCACAAAGAGCTGACCAGACCTACCATCTACCTTGCTTGAAACATTACTAGAGCAATGATTACTGATGTAGACATCAACATCATGCCCAGCTCTGAACTTTTGTGATGGGGGATGACATGGACAGGACAGTAAGATGAAACCCTCTCCTAATAGCCTTGCCCCCATCTAGGTGATAAACTGTCTTGGCAGCTCTTCTCTCTCTCCACGACCCTCTGTGTGAGCCTTCATGGCCAAAAGAGTCTGGTTGATTATGTAAAGATCATTTTTATGCATTATGCAAGTGACATAAACTTTTTATGTGTATTTTTGGCATTATACTCTTCTAAATGGCTAACACTGCATGTGATAAAGAACAAAGTTCAGAAGTGCTAGGAAAAAATGGAAGAACTGTAACTAGAGCAGGAGAAAATGAGGAAAAGCCTAAGAGTAAGAATACTGAGCAACACAAATATAGGCAATACAGGAGCAGCATCTGGAACTGACCAGATGAAAGATCTTACCCCTCTCCCTTATTAACCAATGGGAGCTCTCCAGTTACCTGAAGTATTACCCCAGGGCAAAAAAGGATGCTGAAAATTACCTTTCCTTATGGGATGGAGTGGGCTTATCCATGGGGACTTGAAAATAAAAGGAAACTTCTTCAAGTTAAATTTAGGTAAGGTAGTTACAAAGAAATTTTTACACAGCTTTTTATTATACAAAAAGCCCAGAATCTGAAATTTCCCAAGAGATTTCACAACTATGACTGAGGCATAAAGTACCTCCAAAAGCAATAGGTAAGCAACTGAAAGGAAGCCAAGGGACCAGCAATTTTAAAGGGAGGATGCACATTCCAGTTAAGTAATTAAGCAGCAACGCCAGTCACTAAGCTGAAACCAATTAGCATTACACCTACACACCTGTGTCTGTGGCCCCCACTGTGAGAACAGATTTGACCTTACCTCACCTACTGAGAGCACTCTGATACTCAAGACAGGTTTTCTTGTTTCTTGGAGTTTTGCATCCTCTTCCACGCCTTTACTCTTTTCCCCACCACTTCCTTTTAAGAGATGTTGCAGCTTATTTTCAACTTCAGGAAAAATGTTGGTCCTCCCTTTGTTTTATAAAATAGTGGAATAAGATAACTCAAAATGGACATAGCTTAAACAGGCAAAATGTGACAGCTAATTTCCTTAACAGATTGTCTGGCTTATGGGTTAACAAACCATTTTCCCAACACTAAGATTTTAAGTTGCAGTCCCTCCTCCCGCTTCTTTTTTCCTTTCAAAGTTCGAAGGAAATGCTTGATGATAGTCATGAGTAGACAAGAAAAGAAAATCCCAAACTAGTCTCAGCCAAATTACAGACTTGCTTTAGGAAAACATAAAAAGCAGAACATCTCCTGAAATGACCTAAAGGTTTTTCAGCACAAAGTAGTATTTTGCCCATGCCACTTTTAACCTACTAATACATGTTTTATATAGAGTTTTAATTGAAATGCTTAAAATGCCCCTTTATTCTGCATTTGAGGTCACCATTTCTGAAATAAAATATTTTGGCAAGTAAAAGAGATTTTAAAAAATATACTAACTTAGACCTAATTGGAAATAAATTGAAGGACACATTTCTCTGCTCTGAATGTTATTAAGGGCAACTGGAGTCAATTCTCTCTGCTAACATGAGAACAGACTCTTGCTTTTTAAGATTCTTTAAGGAAATTAGCCTTGTGCTTTCCTAAACAGTGAAAGATAATTCAAAGTAGTTTAAGAGCGGTAAATGAAGATGAGCTGGTGTCTTTTTATAGCCATAAAACTGTAAATTTAATGACAGGGAGGTACTTAAATAGCTACTGGAGTTTGATGTGTCCACTCTAGTTCATGTATTTTTTTTGGTGGCTGACATGTGCCACCCTATTTTAGAGTATACCCTGCATTCAAAAGTTAAGAACAGTTATGTTATTGGAGCCTTAAGTAAATTATAGAACATCATGCTACCAGGTTAAAATAACATAGCATCTAAATCTAATTAGTACCACTAGTAATTTTCAAAATTGATTTTCAGATGTGCATGACCTCTCTGTAAAATTTATTTAACATGAACACCACAAACAGAAATAACATTTTTGTAGTCGGGTTCCCATTCCTATGCAGAATTGTGAGGACGAACTACAATTTAAAGACTGCAATATTGCTTATATAGCAACTAAAACTGCTTTAGAAAGCATGATCTGTTAATGACAAATTTATTTTTAACAAAATAAGTATATAGTTTTGTCCCTATCTAACTGCTTTCATACTATGAAAGGTAATACTATGAGGTAGTATTTTGATAATTTATATAATGAGATGGTCTTGTTACAGCTTATCTCCATAATACCTTACGCCACCACTGTGAGGAAATTCAGATACTTGGCCAGGGAGCCCTAGCAAAAGGGATGCAGTCTCTCTTACTGTTATGTGTGGACTTAGATACTACAACCACTCTTGAAAGGCAGTAAGCATGCAAGATCAGAACGGGTCATCACAAGTTCCTTCCCAGACATCTTTTTGGCTCACAGCAGCTCAGACCCAGCTGAATCTGGAAGTTTCCCACAGGAGCCATCTTCCCTGCAAGGTGAATGCGGTTAGTAGACACAGCCCTGTGCAAGAGGAACTCATCCCTGACCACTGACCAGCATGAGGGACTGTGTGAGCCAATCCAAGAAGCTGACAACAGATCCATGTTGAAACACACCGTGAAGACCAAGGCCCAGATGCCCAATATCCCCACTCCTAACACACTTTGAAGACCAACAGTATAGTTTTCTAGGTATAGGGCCAACACACAGCACATTTCCCTGACATAAAATTTTTATTCTTTGGAGTCAAGAGCACTTGTGTTTGAAACTTGTAGTGCAGCAAGACCAAAACAACTTGGCATTTTATATTACCTGAGAGGCAGCCAAGCCATTACATGGACACAGCACAGAGGTACCTACATCAGGTGACTTCTGACAGCAGAGGTCTGTTAAAGAAAAGTCATAACCAGACCCCAACATCAGAAAACGAAGGCTAAGCTGTTTCAATCGTGTTTTTTAAGTAACAAAGATTAACAACTGAGCAAAATATTGAAAAAATGTCACAAAACCAACACTTCCTGAAGTCTTTCAGACAAAACTGCTATTCAAAACACAACCTAGAGCTCCAATATTAATTATAGACTAGATGTATGAGTTGCTTCATTACTGGGAACAGTCTACAAGTAGCTGTTACTGCTGAGGAACGCAAGCCCAAGATCACTGTGTATCCCTCTACTCTACAGCAATTGAGAAGATGCACTGAAAAGAAGCAAACCCCCCAAACTCTTACGTCACTTTGCAAATACCCTCAGTTTGGAGACTGTAGACTATTTTGACTTCTTTTCTCAGAAAAAAAAATCTACCAAAACTAAAGGAGAGGAGCACTGATCAGGGCTATAGAACAGTTCCACACTAATAGACATTAGAGGTGCATTTTAACTTCTGGAAAAGAAATGGCAAAGAACATACATGCTTAGGGATATGAAGTCACGGATAAGATGAGAAGCAGGAAGCAACTACACACCATTATTCAGAAAACACATTGGAAAGTGGCAAATCAAAGAAATCAGGCAAAACCTGTAAAAAAACCCCACACAGACCGTACAGCAAAATAATGGAACTCCTGGCACAAGATGTTGCAGAATCTACCTGAAATAAATTAAATCAGGCCATGTAATGGTCAAGGCCTTACTGAGAGATGCACAAAGTGACTCTGGCTCAGGAAGTCCTTAAGCAACTGTCTGCTAAAAACTGGGAATGCTCTCGGTATTACTGAGCAGTCCCCCTGGGCAGCCACAGTGCAGCCCTTCTGAGCACGTCTCTTTACATGTGCACATGAGGACTACTGCTCATTGTCTCACTGTTTCTAGCTAACATTAGCCTGCTCATACTAGTAATGGTAAAAATAACTGCTATTTTAAATATGTCATTCTATTAAATATCTATTAATAATCCTGGGAATGGAAAAAAGAAAACCCACCAAGAAACTGTAAATGCAGTTAAAACCCCAGCTCCAGTCCTAATCTCATCCTTTTCTATTTTTTCCACCAATGAGCGTTATATTTTTATCATCCTGTATGAAATATCACAAATTGGAGATGTTTAAGCTGGCATCTCCTGAACAGCACATCTGAGATCAAACACTTTTTTCTGAATACACATTTTATGTTTTCACATTTATTGTTTTATTATTAAAGATTTAATTAACAAGCTTTTTAACCTGAGCAGAATACCTCAAAAGTTATAGGTTAATGAAATTTATGCTATTAAACCCGTAACATAGCAAGGGAAGTACTACTCTAGATAAACTAAGTTTGTACAATTAAGCCACTATGAAGTACAGATCATTTTCAATAATGTTTGTAGGGAGCTACCAAAGCAACCTAACAATTATCAGCAGAAGTATTTTTTAGAGAGTGTTCTTTGAAATTAAATTGTCCTAGAATTCACACACATTGCAAAAATGCACAAATCATTTTGAAAATGAGAAGCGCATTGTACAACAAAACCCCACCACATTTTAAACAATATATACTTCATGATACCTCCACAGCATTTTTAACTGTGTGGTATAACAAGATAGAAGCCATATTCTTTTCTCTGCAATATGAATTTATTTTTCATGCAGGTGCTTCTGACTGGAAATATTTTATTACATGAAGGCTTGCAGAAATAAATTCTGTTAAATACAGAAAAAAAATTTAAAATGTGACATTTTTCTTAGAAAAATGTTGTGACAAGACTTAGGCAAAACTGATCTATTTCCGTAGGAATTGTTCCATTTTCTGTTACAAAACAGCTCAAATATATTTCCTATGCTTTATACAAGATGAAATACAATTTCATAATGAAATGTGTTAAGTTCTCATATGCCCAGAAATTGTGCTCATCTCACAAAGTACAAAAAATGTAATCTTATGGCACCAGTAATTGTGTAATATAGAACTATCACCTCTGTCCACGCTAGTGGACAGAGAAATAGAAAATAGTTTCCACACTACTTTCTATTTCATTCTGAAAGACTTTCAAAATGTTCTTTATTTACTAATGAGATTTAGAGTCTTAACCAGATGCTCTTGATTCATTATTTGTACAATGAATATTGAGCTACTTGCTTCAAATGGCTCCACGTAGAACATGTTATACTAGAAACTGCTGCAGCAACTAAGGTTTTCTTTTTTTAAACTTCCATTAAACTTGAGCACTTCAAGCCACAGAGTGCAAAATGTCTAAAAGATTTGTACCACCTCTTATTTAGATTTCCTATTTCATTTCTATAAGGAATATAGAAAAATGGGAAAGATGTCTTTAAAACACATCCTTTGTAGGGCTAAAGTTGAAGTCTACAACTTTAAGACCAAATTCATAGTTAGGAAAAAAAAACCAAAACCAAACCAACAAACAAAAAATGCCGAACAAAAAACCCCCACTTTTAAGATCACAAGTGTAACTAGCTCAGGATGTTACAGTATTAAAAAACATCGTGAAAAGCAACAGAACAAGTTGACACACTTTCAAATGTGATGCTGAAACCAGCAATATTGCTTTTCCAGTTTTTAACTCTTGAAGAAAAAAAAAAAAATAAATCAACTGAAGTATTTCCTGAAAATTTTGATCAAGCTTGCTTTTATGTTTGAGCAGTCAAAAGAATAAATGGAATGCCAGAAGCAGTTGCACTGATGCTTGAAAGTTTCATAAAGCCTACTCTTCTAACATTCACATTATAATCTCAGATTTTTACATTTATCACCCTAATCTCAGTATCTGACTTTCAATTAACAGGAAAATTTAAAAACTGATCTTTTTAGACTATGAATTTACAAATATTTGAAACTAAGTGACAAAAACAGCCATTTCACAGAGATCTCAACAGTTTTTATTCACAAAATAAAGAGCTTCATCTTTCCAAAGGAAGACTTTAACAGAAAGACTCAATGCAACAGTTATAAAAAAGTGGTACTGAAAATTTGAAAAAGACTAATAAAATTTACAAATGCAAACTATCACTTTGTACAAAATTTTTGTTTTCAAAGACAGTTCAGTAACATGTTTTCAGATACAGTTTTAACAGCTCAGAAATGCACATTAATTTCAGTCTCTGGCTAGGCATTATTTTCGTCTGTGTGGGGAGTTCTCTCTTCGTCTGTCCTCATTCTTTCTGGATTCTCTGGATTCCCTGTACTGGTCAGAATAACGGTTGTACTTCTCCCTGTGCTTCTCTGAACCATTTCTGTATCGATCTTCTTGCTCCTCCTCTCTCGGACTTGAATTATTATGGGCCCTCTCTCCAGATCTTGATCGTTCTCTTCTTCTACTGTGATGTTCATGATCTTTACTCCAGTGCCTGTAATTTTCATCATCAGAAAAAGAAGCTCTTCTCTCTGCTTTCCTGGGTTTCGAATTACTGTGTTTATTTTCTACATCCTTACTTCTTTCACGGTTCCTATCCTTTCCACTGTGGTAACTGTCTCTGCCATTGGACTCAACTCTGTGATGATATTTTGATATATCATCTCTCCTGTGCGATTCCCTCAACTTTCGGTGATTTCTTTCTGATTTGCTCTCAGTATCACTCCTTTCCTCTTGCTGCCTCCTTCTCATTTTCTTTTCACGTGATTTTCTTTTCCTTTCTTGTTTTTTCCTGGAACCTTTATCAGATTCTCTGTTTTTCTTTTGCATTCTCTTTCTTTTGGCTTTAGGAGCATCTGAAATTATAAAACAATAAGGGAATAAAAAAAAAATTAATTTATTACGCTTGTTAAACTATACAGAATGTTCTAGAGAGTTTTGTAGTTTTTGGGTTTTTTTTTTCAGAAAACATTTGTGTATATGTATCTGGACAAAGGTTTCAAAATAATAAGCTTGGACTTTATTCCCCTCCTGGCTGTCTCATACAATGGAGGAAAATTCACCCATTCTTTAATTGAGCAGGTACTGATTATCCTCAAATGTTTGTCTACACTATAGGCTATTTTATATAAAATATGAAATTCTGCATAAAAGTGTGAGCTATCAAGCTTCAGTATTTCTTAGTAACTCCACTGTTATTAACACAAGAATACAATCTTACAAGGAAACAAAAGGTATGCTGAAACACCTTGAGACAGTGGTACCGCAGCAACATTAACCATGGCCCTCTGGCTCATTTTCAGGAGAAACAGTGACAGCTTTGTTAACAATTTAAGACTAAACCTAACTTACGTATTTATAAATCCACAGTACTGCTTACCTCAGTGGAAGAGTTTGCTCTTTTATAAGGAACCCCTAGATTTCACTTGAAAGTATTTATGAGTAACAGCCATTTAGAATAAATATTAATTCACCATACCGTATGAACTTTAGCACCGTAACAGCTGTTTCTAATCACTTTTTGAGAACACTACAGCCACAAACTGATTTAGTAGCACACCAAATATCTGAATCCTACAGCAGCTGCTAGTGTTATATCTGACTTAAGGCTTTCTGGCATACTGATAAAACACAATGATGGATCGATTCGTATTTTTTAAGTTGATATTAAAATCAGTGTTTTCTCTATTATTTTACATCCATCAGAAAGCAGAAAAAGACCTGAGAAAGTAAATACAAAGAAACAAGCTGTTCTGGTAAGACCCATTTCATCCTCTCCTGGACCCATTTTGGTTGGAGTGACCGCTCTACAGCAGTGCTGAGCTGAGCTAGCTGGAAAAGTTCCACACATTAGTTGTCAGTAAGACAGTAATCTCTAGTTTAGCTGTATGCTCAATTTCTAATCATGGGGTTTTCTCTTATATACTGCACTGTTAAACCACTGAAGTAGTGTAGCAACACTCCTCTGAAAAATGCCTTTCAACTCTACTAAGTTATTTTAAAGATTTTTAAAGATTTAAAAAGCTGCAAACACACACGACAGAGTAAGACAGTTATAACCAGTAAGGGACCACAACCAAGCTTATCATTAAAGAACAGTTATCTCCAATTAGTGTTCTGACCACTGGAATTAAGTACAAGAGTCAGGATCAGGGAGGGGGGGAGAAGTTAAATCAGGCTGCAAAGATATCAAAATGCAAGTTTTTATGAATGTGTTCCTGAATGGAGAAAGGACAAGTAGTAAAAAAGAAGGTCTTAAACCTACAAAAATAAAGTGTTCATACTGCACTGTTCAGACTGCAGACTCTCCTGGTTTGTCACTAAGTACTTAGCTCTCTGATTCCTATCAAGCAGCTCAACAGAGCTGCAGTTGTCTGTGCAGAAGATCTGGCTCTTTGCTGAACCAAGGCCTTCTCTGACCCTATTTAACTGTGACGTCCTCTAGTGCTTTGTTGTCATTAATGCTATTAATACAATGAGACACAAATCAGACTTTGTACAATAAGATTGCTATGGAAAACAAAAATGCATTTCTAAAGCATAAGCAGTTCACACTGCTTTTACCAATCAATATTTTCAGTTCAAAGGAATGTAATAAAACAAATTAACTCTGAATCAGCAAGCTTATGTACTATAGGAAGTCCTGCTGTGTTATCATCTGCCAACACTATACCCAGCACACACACTAACACACACTACTTTATAGATTAAGCAATGTTTATGACACTTCATGTCAAAAAGAAGGTTCTACATCAGCAGGATGGTATAAGATGCTAAACATTAATTATAATGCACAAAAAGACAAGAAACTAAGCTGTCAGCAACAGCTAATTCTTCCTTGGAGATTTCTCTACAGACAAGAAGCTTCACTGTATCACAACACGAACTCTTCCTGAAGAAGAGGAATTAGAGACAGTTCACCAGTAAGCATCCCACAAAGATATTAATAAGGAATAAGCCTAATACCTGTTGCACAGTACTAGAGCTTCAGTTTAATGGAGGAAGGAGGTATCAACTGTGTAAAAAAGTAATTTACATAACAGTGTTTCTCAGATATTTAAGTCCATTAAAATGGAAATCAGTTTCTCTAAATTTTGGCATAAATTTCCATTAGCAATATTCAATATTTTAAACCATGTGCATTTAAAATAATTGATTAGTTTCTAAAGCAGAGGAACTGACACTGTCTGTAGCCAGATTTTCCTCAAAAAAAGTGTACACAGAAACAGAAATTAATAGGTGCATAGAAGTAAATAAAAGACATGCAAATAGTTACATAGCTAGTGCTTAAGTACCTGAGTCACTGCTGTCATCACTGCTAGATGAGGAGTCACTGCTGCTGGATGATTCTGAGCTACTACTGCTGCTGTCAGAATCAGAATCTGAGGAAGAGTCTGTCTCTGAAGATGAAGAGGAATCTGATGACTCAACATCTTGTTTCTGTGTCATTATCATCTTTGGTGCATTTTTAAGATGCTCCCGTAATTCATCCCTAATTAACAAGAAAATTTTATTTTTAGTTGTTTTTCTTTGACAGGTGTGAGGGGAGATAAGGAAAGTAATTATAAAATAATAAGTGTTCCTTACGTTAATCCTCCCAGGCCAATAGAAGTGAAGAAATTGATGGCAAAGCGAGTGTTTCTTGGGTTATCCCGAGGCAGTAATCCTTCAAAGAAAGGCTGCAGTGTTCTGATGGAAACAAACATCTAAATTAAACCCTTTGCCTGCTTAGCACTAATTTTCATTGACATTAGTAAGCTGAAAAAGAAACTGTGTGTATTCCATAGGACGGCAAAAATTTTCTCTTCCTGCATTTTTTTATACTTTGATTGTATCTGTGATGCATCTTACCAAAATGCTACTTGAAAACCTGCTCTTTTATGAAAAGGAACTTCTTCACTCATAGAAATTACATATATACTGTTGATTATGACAACAAAAGTCTGATTTTGTGAAGCCCTGAAGAGACTTGTCAAATTGCAGCAGCCTATGATAGCAAAGGATACCGCTGGTCGATTAAGAAGTTCAAAGACTTAGGTATGTATGTTGAAGTCCCAGTCAAACAGGGCACTAAATATAATTTCAAATTTAAATTTATGTGAGTTAAAGCATCTACTTAATTCTTCATCATACATAAAGAATCCCACCTTACAGGAAATAGTTCAAACAACTGAAAGGAACAATGGGAGAATGAAATGTATTAAATCACACACAGGCTTAAAAGAATGTGTTATTTAAGCTACACTTGAGGATAAGTAACTAATCCTAGAAAAACTTATTAATAGTTATGTGTTTTTCCTAAGTTTTGTCATAAAAAGAAGCCACAATAACATTTATTACACACCTATATAGCTGACAATACATATAAATAAACTTGCACTTTGAAAATTCTTATACAAGATGAGCATTACTGTCAAATTGGTAACAAACTGATGGTATCATGCTCAGCTTAATGGGACTCTTTGCAATGACTAAATCTATAAATTAGCTTAGTCTTCTGCTACAGAACTGTAGTTTTAGTTGAACTTGAAACCAAGAGTTCTTATTTGCACTTTTTCAGATAAAGAAACTAATTAAACTCACAGTTTTGAAAATAAAATTTCAACTTACTCATCTTTTAATCTTGCATTTAGATTAGGAAGTCCCATATATTCACTGAGTTCCTGAAAGAATATTTTGACAAAAATTCTGCTGGAGGATGTGGTAGTTTCTTCACTCAGTATTATACATTCAAGGACCTGAAAATATTTAGAAAAATATATATAGAAAAACCTTAAGGTTAAATATACATCCTTTTATTGATCTTAAAAACTTTTGTCCTCCTAAAATAACTAAAAACTGATTTCTCCCCTACCCACCCCCCAAGAAAGTAAATCCCTCATCAAGACTTTCTTCCTCAAAAATTCTTTTCTACCATCTGGAAGCAGTTTCTGATCATATTTATGCTAGTAATTCTTTAAGGACTTGCTTTATCCAGCAAAACGCCACAAGTGTGTGAACTGCTGGGAAATTGCAGATTTAGGGCTTAAGTTCTAAATATTTGGACTTGTTTGTGCCTGAAAAATGACAATTAGACTGAAATAAAAAATAAGACTAAAACAGTATGAAAAGAGAAGTTACCTTGATATTTATTTCTTCACTTGTAACGTTGTATTATTATATCTCAGAATGCAAAATTAATCTGGTACTTAAGTCTCAAAAGGGCAATACTTTAATATTTCTTGTATTTCTATAAAGCCTCTAATTTTAGATATAAATATAATTTTAAAAGGTTTCTTTAGTCTTGTTTTTTTAGGGGCAGTTCAGCTATTTAAAAGACAGTTTTGCTTTTAAAGGTTAAAAATTCTAAAAGTAATAAATTTTAATCAACCAACTTCAGCTGAGCTCCAGAAAATAACAGCTCAAATTAGCTACTTCAGAATGGGCTGGGAGGATGACTATGCACAGGGGGCAGAAAGAGGATATGGAATAAACCAGAATCTGAGAAGACATTTAATCCAGTTTGCTACAAATACAAGTATTTCCAAATTGCAGAGTAAATACTAAAACTAATGTAATTGTTTCTGAATACAGGAAATTGGTTATTGAAAAAGAAATCTAGGACAACAGCCTTTTTTACTTACACTCCAGGGAATTGAATCGGTGTGCAGTAGATGAGCAAACATCTTGGCAACATTTCTCAGTTTGTTTGTTTCCAAACGATGAATGGTATCATATTGTTCTTTGAAAATAGCTTCAAAGGATTCCATATATTCTTTTTTTAACATGCAGAAACGCTGAGACAACATTGTACAATTTAAACAACCAGATTAAACAAAATATTAAACATGCAAATAACCTACATGTAAGTGACCTAATGGTGCAAATATTTACTGCAAGGTTTTCCTTTAAAATAACCCTTGGAGGAGAAGACTGTACCTTCATATGGATATATTCATTGCTTTCAAGAGTTTGTTGGAACAAGAAACTCATCTGTATTGCAAAATAGTAATTATCAATTTTGAACTACAGCAAGATATTCAGCAATTTCTTTTATTTCTGCACATCATTTTCACCTGATGTAACCCCATCAAATGTAACTTTTTATACATGACATCAATGAATGACTAAAATCAGAGAGACAACAGGTAAGGCAGTTTGGTCAGAAGCATTCCAAAGAACATGGAAATTAACATTTATCGTCTACTAAACCTGTAGATTCAGATGGTGCTTTGTAAATGACTGCAGAAATATTTCCTCAAATAATGCTTAAAAATACAAATGGAAAAAGTCATTGCCTTTCAGCATAACTTGCTCACTTTAGAAAACAAGTGTTTTATCTTAACTCATCAGATCTGTCAATATCATAGATAAAGAAAACTTAATTAAGAAATAGCTGCAACTGAATTTCTAATCAGTTACACAAAACTGAAGAGCTACCTGTTTACTGAAAAACAAACAAAAAGACTGAACAGAAGGTATTCAGTCTTGTGCTCTAAAAAAAAAAAACAAAAACCAAAAGACAACCCTACTAAGCAGCTTTGAACAAAGCGGTAAAAGACGAGAGTCTCCAAATTAAACTTCAGTACTGTAAAAAGGATATCTTCTGGTAACTCATAATACTTTAACCTCTTTTTAGTACCATTCCTTTGCCACTGATTTATTGTTCTACCTTAATGAGAAAGGAGGAAGGTAAAAAAAAAACAAACAATGACATGAAGAGAAAATTAGTTCTCTCATTCTGCATTCACTATGCTTATTACAATCAAAATGTTAATCCAGTTAACTAATACAACCAACCAACTAATATAAACATTTCCAGAATGCTAGACTATTAGTCTTATTTATGCATTAAAATGTAAGTTTGACAAACAGAAGAACAGAGTAAACCAAATTAAATTATCTACCATAAAGAGTAAAATCTGAAAATAGAACTCACCCCCGCAAGTAACCCGAAGAATTTCTCATATGTTCTTTGCTGAGCACAGCAGTCAAGTATCATATTGCAGAGTTCTTTCTGGTTTAAGGAAAAAAAAAATTATTCTCTAGGTAAATTCACTGTAGCAGCAAATACTGAAGAAAGCCTTACAGTGATGCGAGTTTTAAAGCAAGAACATTTACGTAAAACTTCACTGGCAACACCAGCAGTTTCCTGAATATCTCATTTTAAAAATTATCTGGGACATGAACATGAACTTTCACCATCTAAATTTCCTATCTGGCTTAAGCTAAAATGTATGCATTAACATACTGTATATCTAACCAACACAGGTCAAAACTAATTTACAAATTGACTTTACCACAGTGCAAAAAAAGAGGTGTAAGAGAAAAAGGGAAGGTTTTGAAGGTTTTTCTTGTAGTTTTATTTGGTGGTTGTTTGGGGATTCTGTTTGTTTGGGTGGGGTTGTTTTGTAGTTGCACCAATCCCTGCATTTACAGAAAATGAAGATTCCTCACAATTTCCAAATGTCAAACTATCTTACAGACAAACCATTTGGCAACTCAAATACAATGTGCATGCTTAAGGGAACATTTCCAAAATCAGAAATATTTGTAGATTTTGGTATATACTAGTATCTTGAAACACTCAGCCATAATTTTCACAACCACCTCTGCTTACCATAAGCAGAAGGCAGTGTTTCACTACAATTGCTTCACCGGAGAGGCCTGAGGTTGATGTTCAGAAAGACTTAAGTCATCCCTGGGAGGCTGATATGCCTAGACTTTCACTGTAATGAAGGTTCTGAGAGGAACTTTTCTAAAGAAGCTGGTTTAGGCTAATGTTCTGAATCACTCTGCAGAAGAGCACCTTTCATTCTTGGCTCAGAAGGTAGAGGAAACCTAGGTAGATGAGCCTCCCAAAACTTTTATGCATGCCCCATAACAAACAGCCTTCTTTCCATTTTTTTCCCCCATCTCCATGGTGGACATGGGTGTAAACATCAGCTAGAGTACTCACACAGAAGATGCTCTCCTTCCACTGATATCAACTATCTAGAACAGTTAGTCCCACTCTTCTGGCATATACACGTGGTCTGTCTCCCTTTCTCCTTGTTCCCCAATTACGTCACGCCAAGATCATTGCCAAACTACTCACTGGCAGCTACCTCGTCCTATCTTTCACACACACCATACCAAGAACCAGGGGTAAACACACACCACTGGATTCTGCATTGTTAGGACCAGAGGTCTTCATTGGCTGAAAGCAATGATCTAGGTAAGTAGGCATACACAAGTTTATAAAAACCTTACGCTCTGACTTACTATGTAAGTTACAGGTAGCTATACAGCTATGAAATGGTTTAGGGCACATTCTGCAACAAGTGAAACAAGCTTTATATAAAGAGCCATGAAATACATGGCACTTAAACAGGACTGAAGGTTTTTCCTCACTAACTTTTTTATTATTATTTTCTCATAAGACCAATACCATAGTATAAACCAATTTGTGATATTCCCGAACAGCTTTTCAGCTGCCAGTCATGTATCTTTCACTGTTAATACCTCTTTCAACTAATAACAACATGTCCATAAAAAATACTGGATAATTTCAGCACTTTGTCCTCTTTATAAGTTAAACTAGTTTACTGTAACATATACCCACTTGTGCTATTCTTGCAAGCATGTATTCCTGAAAGTAACATTTTGCCCATCATAGAAACTCAAAACAAATAAAAAGCCAATCCTGCTGAGCAGGAAAAAAATACCCCCTCCAAATAGCAAGGCCATAATGTATCAAACAAGCTTACAGATGCATTTAAAGGCATTCCTTTCAACGCTGTATTACTGTGATATATTAATATGCATATTAACTTTTTATATCATCCTGTTTTACAATAATGCTGCAGTTAATCAGTTTTTAAACAATAAAAAGGGTAAAGTGCTGATGCCACTGCTAGTAACATCAGCAAGACTTGAAAGAAAAATTTCTTCCTAATCTTAAATGTAATTACAGTATTGGTATCCCCTGTGGTTTACAGTAATTAAGTATTTTAACATTTTAATTAAATATTACAATGATTTCTAGGAAGGTATCTTAAATAACCACAAGCATGAGAATAGATTAGCCCACAAAGACATTCTTGCTAGTATTATCTAAACAACTCCAAGTTAGGTCTAGAGTAACTGCCTTCCAATAAACTAACTTTCAAATTCTTTAATTATTTTTTAAGCAATGAGACAAGTTCACATGGCAATTCTAGATTCATTTATAGCTTTAAAAGGTTAGTAAACTTATTTCTGTACTTGCAATGAGAATAATTCTGTGATTTTTATGGTAGGAAGAACCCATGTTTTTTAGTCCATCACTTGCTTTAAAGAATACTGTGAATATGTTTCCCAGTTTCACAAGCAATTTGTATACTGTGTTGTTCCAACAGTTTTCATACAACGCTCAACAAGTGATTATTTAGCTTAGTTAAAATATGAACGGCTACCTACTCATGAAGCAGAATGCTTTGACAATCCAATACAGATGGTGAATGACCTTTTGTAAAAAACTTTAACTGATTATTGTATCATGGAAAAAAAAGCACTTCCCAAAACTGCTAAGACAAATAGGGAGAAAGTTCCCTCTACATACAGTGCATTTCTTACAGTTCTCCCTAAACATTTCTTCCTAGCTCTTACCCGAACAGGATAAAGGTTTAGACAGATCATGGCTCAACCTAACATGGGAAGAATCATCATACATTTAAAAATGCTAAAGGATAAATTAGGAAAACACACACACACACACACACACATACATACATACAAAAAAAAAAAAATCAGACTTGTTTCTTCCCCCCACAGCTTTACCCTGCCCCCTCTGTATTTTCTCAGCTTCACACAAAGGCTACGTTCACTGCAGATAGATGAACTAAAGCAACTTGGTCTTCTCACTCGCTTTTGATCGAGGGTTCCTTTTCACAGTTATACTCCCTCCCACACCTTCCTTCTTTCCTTATTTTTTGTGATTTAAGATTTGCATTTAGCTAAGACTGCAGTTTCAGAGCTGTCCCCCAGGCTGCCTCCAAAAGGAGGCATCCCTCTCCCTTCCCTAGCTAGAAGTCATGGATTTTCCACCTTCCCTTCCTTGACAGCCACACAGCTCTCTTCCACCAATGAACACAAGCTGAAGCAATCATAAGAGATCCCCACCCTGTAAGTTAATGTGGCTTCTTAAAAATATAACTAGTAATGCCAGCACTTGTTTTTTTAGAAGTTTCTTCAAGGAACTAATGACACTGATTGGCTGGAAGCAAACCTAGTAAAGGACATAGGTTGGTCTGATTAAATGCAAAACTGGAATTAGGTAAAATTAGTGCTTTTCATTTTACACATGTGCACTGCTTTTACAGATGCGACATTTCTCCTTTTTCCTATTTTATTTCAGCTGAAGTGTATTTTACTTCCACTTACTACATTAAAGCTTTCCTTATTGCTGCGTATTTTAATGTGGCACATCATATGTGCCTAATTTTCCCAGCATCTCTTTTCCTTCTCTACTTTGTCAAATTACAAAGAGCCAAGGCCAAGAAAGCCATGGAAGATGTTTCAGTAGGCGGTGGCCTCTTGGTAAACTACATGCAGTGCTTTTGGCACCTACTATACTGTGTCTCCAGGCTTGTCTCCTGTGTTTGGTCACCTAATGTCTCTCTCAACTTTTTTTGGCCTTATTTACCATTTTTTACCTAAGCTGATTTTATGTTGAGAGCATTGTAAACTTAAAGCTTGATACTGTTATCAAAAGTCTTGCACAACTCAGACCTATAACACTTTACACAGTAATCATTACTTGGATATAAGGATATATACATTTTTAATCCTGCCGCTACAAGTCTGCAACACAACACAAAAAGAATCGGGTGAAATAATACATTGAAGCTCCACAGTGTCTGCTTCCCTTCCACCTGAAGGCTACCCAAACAAAACTGAATTTTAATGATGCCACTGCGGTAATTTGAGCGATTCCATCTCCTTAGGTTAAATGCACACATACATGTTTGGAAGATCAAAGCCTAGTCAGAATTCTAGCTAATACCTGTTATCAATAACACACAAACACAGCTTAATTCTGCATGCCTTCTACACCTTCATTTTGTAGGCATTACTGTACATGACAACATAAACAGAAAATGCAATAAATTTCCCAATTATTTAATGAAACTATTTTTACCTCATTGGTATCTTTATGTCATAAAGATAGGCAATTCTGGAGTATTCTATGATTTTAAAATATCTTAACATAAATATCACCTGCACATTTATAGAGCACAGACTGTTTTCCAAAAAACACAAGTAAGCTAGTAAGTAAGATAGTTGAAAATCAGTCTTAGATTTTATTTTCTAGAAGTTTATTTTCTGGTAGAAAAGATCAGTAACAGCTAAAATTTTAAACTTAAAATTTATATGCTTAAAATAATCTTATTCAATAGATATCATGCATTTAAAGAAGTACTTCTTAAAACTTCAGTTGCATTTCTGGGACTTCATGCCATATAGGTATGGTTTAATAGACCACGGATTAAAAGAACCCATTACAAATTATTTCAAGTGGTATTTTGAATAATTAATCTATATGTTTAGATGATTTCTCCTGTCAAACCTCAAGCCCCTTTGTGTGATCCACAAGCCTATTAAAGAGTAACTCTATTTCATCCTTCAGGTCATTAAAGAAACTTCAGGTCAGCCAAAGCAACTACTTCATTCCCACCCTCCAAATTATTTAGAAACTGTTTTCATTTTTATAGGATTACAATGTAATCTGCATTAATGACTGGAGAGAACAGAAAAGGGTAAACTGGTTCCACTAATGGATCTTTGCAAATTTTAACTAAATATTCAGATTCTGCACCTGTATGTGCATTTTCTAATGTTCTCTTCAGAGATTACACTAATGTCAACAGCACTGTATGTTACACAAATTAAAGGCAATGAGGAAGCAAGACCTTGTCTATCAAAATTTTATATCCTAACTGCAGAGTGAGGCTACTGATAACACTAATAATTCCTTTCTTTATTCAACACGTTTTGAAGAGTCTTGAGACACAGACTTCAGATTGCTTTTCAAGTTGTGATCCACACATCTCAGGTATCAAATACATTATTTCCTTTTTAAAGATATAATTTGCAAACTATATATGCTAATCTACATCTTATGAACATCCTGTGAATTGATGGACTGTCTAAAGTATTCCAGGATGATACAGGTCAGACATAGCCTGTGTGAGAAGCTATGCTCTGTAGGTATGGATTAGTTACTGCACCTTGGACTAAGAAACAGCTGTAACCACATGCAGTCCTTTTCAACACTAAGAAAATCAGGTTGAGGGCCAGCTTCTTTCGAAAGTGTTGGAATTTATTATAAATGTTCAGCTAGCAATGCTTTTAAAGAATTAAGAACTTTTAAAATTCTATATTAATTACACATTTATATAGTATATAATACTTTCTTATTTTATTGTTAATTATCATACTAAAACATCTGGAAACAAAGATAACTAATGTTTTAAGCTGGGCTGATGGTCACCTGAGCAGTTTGAGAATAAGATCATTCTGATGTTGATGGAACTTCCAGCTTTAAGGCAATATATTTGAAAAGTAGTACAGTTAAATTCTATGCAAAATCTGAACTAAATGCTACAATATTCCAAGTTAAAATAGTAAACAGTTCAGAAAATTAGGTGTATCCATGTCATTAGATTTATACATCCAGACATTAACAACAAAAGCAGGGAAATAAAGGAAGTTTATGCATTAACAGAACTCCAATTAAACATACTTTTAACCTCAATGTCAGATATGACAATTCAAATTGACTCAGCATATCGGGCCCATGAAAGTCCTGCTTCAAAAGACAGGAAGTCTACCTGAGGTTGGTCACCTTTCACAAGCAAGCCTGTGAACTAACCATGGCGCTGCTGCCAAACCTACCAGTTGCAATGCCCTACAATAACAAAGGAAAACAATAAATCCAAGAAATCAACAACTCTACTCAGTTTCCTGGACTACATTCTCACTGAATGTCAAGTCAAAATAAGTATTTCTGTTATCTTCAAGACTTGATGCATAAATAGCAACTAGGACTGCTTTGAGCAAGTGTGACACCATCCTGTAAAAATGTAAATGTGCCAAATGCATGCATAATTCTTTCAAGAAGCCTGTGCCTACAATAACTTTTATCTTTCAAGTAAATACATAAATACCCAATGACCCATTACTTTTGTCAGGGCTAAGTGCATATAAGAGGCAGATATTCTGAGAGAAGGGGCTCTACTTTAATTTAGCAAAGTTCCAATCATTGCTGTATATAAGTTTAGTTCTCACCACAACCAAAACAGGAACAATAGCCTAGAAGACAACCAGGATAGGCACATTTTCAGAAAGGAAGAACAATGTATGGGTGGTTGTTTTTCTGGCTGGTGCTCCCTTCCTCTCCCACTAAGGGAAAATGGGCAACAAGGTAAGACATTTCCCTTTCTGCTCTCTGCTTGAACAATGCCAGTAAACTTTCACAAAGATGTATTCTGCAGGCAGTTGCATCTTTCAAAAAAGGAAAAAAAAAATAAATCCATATTCCTCATATTTTCCTAAAGAAGGATCAATTCTCTAGCTAAGTAGCTGTCACTCCTGTCTAGATTTGTATTACTGTGAAGATCCTCAATTTTTTTTCCCAACTAAAAGCATCAGAAACTGAAATGTATTCCTTGAAGAATAGTGACAACAACAAAAAAATCTGTTAAAGGAAAGCATCAAGTAAAAAGTTTATTTATGACATTTTAGTTGAGCTTATTTGTTCGCTCTCCTTGTAGTTCAGAGTCCAGAACAACTGGTAATACCATACGCCTCTAATTACAGTTTTGTTAAAATTTTCTTCTTTGATAATGCATGGGATTGATGCACCTTTAACAGATAATAACAGTACTTTTTAAAAAGAAGAAATAGGGTGCTCTGCCAAGACTAAACATATGTCCAAAGAAGCAACTGTAAGGCTTGTTTACAACAGTTCCTCAGGCTGTAGTACAGACTACAGCAAAGGTTTTCACCTTTTGATATGCAGGCTGCAGTTGGGTCTAAATATCACTATGAAAAGCAAGCTTCCTCTGATTAAATTTACTGCAAAAAGAAAGAACTTAAACTATTTGAATGTCTTTTTTCCTTGAAAAGAAAAAAATACATAAAATCAGAAACACATGAGAATTAAATTCTGAGTATCTGACATACTTAAATACTTACAGTATGCAGAAAAATAGAACTAAGATGCCAAAGCGAGTCAACAAAACCAAATGAGCTATCCAAATAAAAAACAACCTCTCTGTTAAATCTTAAGAATCCACATGGAAGAGCATGAAGGAACAAGAACCCCAATGCACAGATGGTAATAAAAAATAAAAGATGAGGACATGAAAATAAGTGAGTACTTTGAGGTAGGAGAATATACAGCTGGAGATTAAAAATTAACTGCATGCAAGTCAGCTGGGAAATGGAAGATGGATGTTTCTATTTAACAGCATCATTTGCTTCTTAAATAGCAGCATTTCAGTTCATGGCAAAATGGAAGAACGTGTTAATCTCAAGACAGAACACAACCATTTTAGGCTGGCAAACACAAAAAAAAACACATGCCGACATTCCCCTCAGCATCCAGTACTAAAGTGCAGTGCCAAAAAGCAGTGTTATGATGTTCTATTCTGTAGATTATCCATTTGAACCTTAATCCTCTTTCTGAGAATTGGAGCTATGCAACAGATCCATTACTGGTATTAAGCATACAAACACTTGTGTTGCACAGCAGTTACTGTGACATGATAATCTGATGAAATACTGGTAAAAACTGCTAAATGTATTCCTGAACTCAGCTCTGCTAAATCACACTGAAAATCTCTGTACACGAAGATTTCCTGAACAATTAACCTGCAAGGAAGTTAAGACTGTATTAGTCTCAAAACTGTCATTTGTGTCTATCTTTAGGTTTTGAATAGTCTCTCAGTTTTTAGACTGTATTCAATTGACACTTTACTAATCAAAACCTGTGGAAAACTGTCTTAAGGACAGAATTAAAGAAAAAATATTTTATTCAGTAAAGCTTTCCAGATAGAAAACATGGAGTTACTGTAATATGAAACTTAATTTGAAAAAAGGATTTTGCTGATTCACCTGATTTTTAAGGAATAGAAACTGCAATGAACAATACTTTAGTCAAACACTAGTACCTGTTTCTCCTGATAATCACCATTCACAGTAGGAGCTGTCACAGAGGATGAGCTCTTACCTACAGGGTCTTCACTTTAAGAAACAGCCAACCATGACATTTTCTCCTCTCCTGTAACTGATCTTAATTGTAACTTTCTTACAAGCATAAACAAGCTTTAAAGATTCACCCGAGAGTTCAGCAAACATTTCAGGAATTTCTCAGGACTGGTTAAAGCTTAGAGTCATAAGGTACAAAGAAATTATAGTTAAAGACACAACATCCTGCAATATGAGTTGCTGAAGCTTCCAGTAAAAGAGGGAAGGAAATAAACCAAAAAAAAGTGCTTTATGGCTTAAAAAATTAATCCTGTGGTTTGTTTTGATAATGAAGGCAGGGGTAATCAACTCAATAAAGGCTTCAATCATGAGGTATTAGCTTGAATAAATGAGACTGTACAATGGGCAAGTCAGTGCTCTCTCATCTTTAAGGTCAGGTGAAACATAACAGTGATTATTAGAGAAAAAAAAATCAGCACAAAGAAGATGCCTTGTGATTAAAAGTTTCACAGCAGTTTTGAACACTGAATTGTAGTAATTCCTACAACTAGTACTGAATCATAGGTTGATACTGATACTCTTTAGACATATACTTACACACACACACAAAATGCCAAAAATGAAACTTCTGCATTTATTTTAAAAGCATTTCATTCCTAGCAATTACAGCTGAATTGAACTACATCACCTCAGATTCCTTCTAATAATGGTGGTGTGCTAACCAAAATAAATTATCAAAGCAACACAAACTAGTATTCAAAACCATACATTCTTTTTCATCTAAACATAGTAATTTTCAAAGAATGCTTTAAGTTTTAATATTAAAAACTGTAACGCTTCGTGAATTTTACATGTTTACCAAAGCACAAAGTGATAGGAAAGAATCTATTAGAATAAGATGGTAAGAGCACAAAGTAACGTGGTCTAGAGACCCAACTAGATAGCTAATGGGATATCATATTTTGTCTCCTGAAGTCATTTGTTCTCTAAAGAGACATGAAAGTCAGTGCAAACATTTCCGAGATTATAGTGCTGTTGGTAACAAATCTACTGCACTCTAAATTAGTTAGCACTGTGTTAACTGATTCCAGTTCATGTACATGCAATTTACTCATACTTTCCGAAGTCTCAAAACTAAACCTGGGACTTGCTCCAAGAGCTTCCGTACAAAATTGCGAGTATCAGTTTTTGTGTTTGCAGTGCAGCAGGAAAAAAGTGAACCTGTCTGCACATTTATTTTTGCATATAGTAACATTCACATATTACAAAAAGCGATCCCTTAAATTCAACAGTGTATGTCTGGTTACTGTTATTTGCAGCAAACAACTGATTAACAGAAAGCACAAGAAAACAACCTGGCAGCAAATATTAAAACAAATCTCAGAAAACACCACATAAAATGATTAAAAAAAACCCACAACCTTTTTCTTTTTTTAATCCACCTAAGAATATGACTAATGGGTTGGCTTTCAGTATTGTTTTATTTTTCTTTCCCCATTAAATTTATTTTTTTCCAGGTAGATCTTGCTTATGGCAGTTAGTTGCTGATGAAGAATGCAACAATATTAAACGCAAACACTTAAGCAGTTTTCCAAGCAGCTACCTAACAAGCAGTATTACACAAATTATATCCTTGCTGTATGGTTTAGTATGTACATTCTAGATTGTTCTCTCTTGTCTTCATAACTAACTGAGTTGCTGGAAAACAGTATTTTTTTTCTCTTCAGAATTCTTCAGGTTACGCTTCACTGAGAATTATACTCCTGTGCACACTTAGAATTGCATTTCATGCACAGAGTTAAAGAGTTAGATAATAATCTCAGTTCTTAGTTCACTTCCACATAAATTGCTTAGGAACAAAACAGTACAAGAACTGAAAAATTAATAGGCAAACCAATTGCTGACTACTAGATTAAACCAATTTTTCAAAGAACACTTAATTGTAGCCCAAATCTCCACTTACTAGTTACTATTATGCTAACAGGGCTACTTCTACACACATTGTTTTAAATAAAACAGAATACTGATAATTAAAGCCACAAGAAAATGAAAAGATCTCTCAAATGTAACTCTTATGATAATAGCTTACAGCTGACTGCAAAGCTGCTTATATAATTAGATGGGTATTTACATTCTACCAGGATCTAGTATAAGTACTAGCTGAAGAACAGTTTACTTGAATACTGGTTGTACTGATCTTACGCAGGATTTGGAGACAATACAGATTTTATCTGATGATCTCCAAGAATACAGCAAAGCAATTATACTTATAACTGCTTTAATTCAATACACTATTATTCAAACAGGACTGTGAAAGCAACAAACACCACATTCTTGGAGCACTATGCTGAATTTCAAGGCCCACTGATAAAATTAACAGCTGCCTGCAGATACGATCTTCAACTCTTGAGTTCTTTCAGAGAGAGAGCTCTTAAAAAGACTGCCATGCTACAGCACTGTCGTCATAGGATAAATGTTACAACAGTTCACCCAAAAAACTTTTCCATCAAAGAGACTATACACAGACATTTGAACTGCTTGACAGAAAGAAGCAATTGCATAAGACAAATGTCTCATGAAGTATGTGTCAGCCTATTTGCTCTAAAGGTTGTAGGGCTCATAGGAACAACAGCTGCAAGGAATTCCTCTCATTCACCCCACTTGCTATACAAACAAGGTCCCAGGAACATGAATAAGGATTCTAGATACTACCACAGTACTGTTTCTTAATATCTTAATAGTAACAAAAAAGAATAAGAAGCAAGGCTTACAGTCTGACTTTCAGGAAAGTCCATCTTCAACAATTTGTGAGCACATTCTTCAAAGTCTAAGCTGTAATAATAGAGAAAATAGTTCTCATTATCTGTGCAATATATCCTATGCTAAAAATATTTCAGAATTATACTGATTGACTGCTGATGCTGAAGCTTCAACTGTTTTGAAGTATTTAATTAGCATTCAGGAAGGTGTTTATTTTGTTGTGTTTATTGTTGCTGTGGGTTTTTTTTTATACAAACATTTTGTATTTCATGAATTTGCATCTGAAAATTAATCTGAACACATTACATTTGCAGACAATCTGAAAACAAGACGACTCGGGTGATTACTATTGCAAGCACTGTACATAAGCTCCAAAAGCAGTATATACAACACTCTCCTCTTCGCACTCCTGTTCTTGCTTATTGAAAGCCTTTAGCTAGCACTAGGTACCTGCCCCCACCCAAGTATAAGATGAACAAACTTAAGCAGGGCAAGGAAGTATTGAACAGTAGCTTTGAGAAATGTAAGACCTTTTCACACATTTTAGTATGGTATTAATTCCTGTGTCTGAAGAGCAATACCACAACTACATTATCTCACCCCTCATGCAGGTTCAAACATGCAGAATATTATGGGCCATGCCTACTTTTAATGATGGAGTTGAGTGACATGACAGGTTAATCTCTCCTTTCACCCAGGTGACACAGGAGTTAAACCACCATATTTTGATTTGTCCATGTACTGCAAGGGGATTTCATTCTTAAGATGAAGAAACACCTTTCTGAATACAAATAATGTACACTTCAAGGCCAGTATCTGTAATACTTATATTCCAAACAATGCAGATGGCAACGGAACTAAAGAATATCACACTGCAGAACTCCTTACTTTCATAAGTCACTCTACAGCATCTCTATTTCAAGTGTATCACACATTTTTTTCAGAAACGCTTAAGGTGTACAATATGCTGCATAATCTGAAGACCACTGACTTTTGTTCACTCAAAAATGTGATTGCAGTAATCCTCATAGAAAAAGTCCCAGTTCACTACTATTTTGAAACAGGATTTATCTTAGAATAAGAACTGTGGTATCCATTTGTTAAAACTATCTATATTATCAGGTCAGGCTCCATAAAGAACAGTACCCTGCCTTTTTTTTTTTTAAATTGTATATTAAAAAATAATTTAAGAAGAAACAGAATTCTAGTTCATCCATTTCAAAATATGTACATTCAAAGGCGTACAAATTCTATCATATTTACCTTGACTGTATAGCAAGATAAATTGTACGACGAAAGGAAACCAGGTTAATTTCTGTTTTGTCATGGACAGTAACTTTCTGGCCTGGGAAAGGAAAACGCGGTTTTGTAAAAAGCAAAGCACTAAGGCAGATATATGTAATTTCTTAGAACAGCAATACATACTATTTATTAAGCCTGTAGCACACAATGTAATACCCTTCTAGAAATATTTAGAAAAGTTTAGCACCTTGATGTATTTTTTATTTTTGTTATTAAAAGAAGGAATAATAATAAAAAAAATAATCAGTACTTGTACCATCTGATGCGAACAAGTAAATATTTAGAGATATAATTTAAAGAGAGTAACTCTCCTTTTAAAAACCTTTCACATGACTTAGCCACTGCAGCCTCTGGGTTCAACACTTTTTGTATACATTATTAGCAAAGTATTTTCTGCATAATTTAACTATACAATGCTTTTATGTAGTCCCTGATTTTAATATGAAATACGTGTTTCTACATCACAGCATTTTGCAAAGCTCTCTTTTGTCGTGAAGCAAGAGTAGAAAAATCTGTTCTGAACCAAAACCATCCTGGAAACACCTTCGTTCATCAGGCATTCACTATTCCTTCATTCTTTTAAAGTCTGGTAACAGCATGAATGATGAAAAGTTAAACAAATTCTCATACTTTTATTCAGCCCGGAAGCTCTGTTCTTCTGTGAAACACTGCAGCAAGAACAGGGCTTGGCTGGCTTTTTAATTACTCACACAGTCTGCACAAGTATTTCAGGTATGCTTATCCATCAGGTTTTTTTTTCTGGGAATCAAATATTTAATTCTTTGAAAACATATAAACCCTGACTGCTTCCACTGAAGACCAAGAAAGGGGGCTGGAGGGTGAACTAAAAAAAGATGTTTCTTAGCTCAGCCCAGAAATAAGATGTAAACACAGTTGTAAGAAAACCCACTATGATTTTGTAAGTGACTTAAAAATATGACAGATCAATCAAAAGTGTTCAGAAAGGTTTGTCTTTGCAAGTTTTTAAGGAAGTGTTTTCACATTCTTTATTTTTAATGTCTTATGACATTATTATATTTCATTATGGTGTCACATATATGACATTATGAGGCTTTTCTCACATGAAACTGACGTGGTCAAGAACAATCAGACAAAGCTGCTTTTCATTTTCTGCATGTGCTGAATGCTCTTTTTTGGACTGCTATTTTTATACCAACACTAGTAAGGTGCTAAACATACACTTACCATCTTCACCCTCCTCTTCATCATCATCTTCATCCTCCTCACTACTTCCAGCCTCTTGATCTGCTTCAGATTCACTGTCACCTTCATCAAGAATTTCTGAAAAAGCAGTATCCCAGATTAAAGTACTATAGACCACAGTAGTTTCATTACCAAAAAAACTTAATCCCACATTTATGAGTGAAATGGGTGGTGCCTCAGGTATAGAATGTGACAGAGTAAAAAAAAAAATGGGTGAGTAAACAACCTATAAATGTGTAAACTTATAAATATTATATATAAATGTGTATATGCACATCCCTACCTTTCTTCAGCATTTTGTATTTCTCTTCATTTTCCATAAAGTTTGGATCCATCTTGAAAACATCTTTAAAATAAAAAAGAATCATTTAAAACACAAAATTATGAAAATGATGAATACTTAATCTTAAATTTGTTTTCATGGGGAATGTAGTCCTAGAATTATCTTCCATTTCTAACTTACTAAGAACATCCTCTGGGTTGTACTCATCTTCTAATGGCAACATATGAGTAAACTGATCTTCCTCTTCCACTAGATCTAATCCCTCTGGAATGATTGGATGATCCTTGAAGCCATCCTTCCGTACAGCAAACATAACTTCTATCATGTACTGAACACGCATATCAATTTTAGATTCATGCAGAATATGTCGAAGACGGTCAAAGATTGCTTTGGAAAAAAGACAGAAATGTAATTATGAAAACATTTACTAATATAAAAACCAAAACCACAAACATTCTGCCTTAATTATACTTACCATTAATACCCCTAGGAGAAACTTCTGTTAATTTGAGCCCACTCTCTTTAATAAATCCAATTGCTACTTCAATACTGTCATCAGTAGGCCTTTCAAGAAGTAAAGTGAGCATCTCCAAACATAAAACCTCATGAGCCTATAGAAAGAATATCAGTAAAGAATTAGAATATACAATGTAACACTATTATTATAGTGATTTATTTGGCAGAGCAGTCCAGCCTTTGAGGATACCACAACACAATCACACATGCAAGGCAAATGTAGTGGGACAAAGCTGATAAAAAACTAAGTCAAAATTTCAAATATCATTTTACCATCTGTATTTATACCAACTTTGTGGCAAATGCAACTATACTACTGAAGTGAAGAAGCAAACAATGAAAAACATACTGCCATTAAGAAAAAAAAAAATCACCTGCATTTCCAAGAAGCAAACAAAACAGCATAACTAGTTTCAGTAATGTAAGTTAGTGGATTGTGTCTACAATTAAATGAGGTCTTCCAGGGTGAGGCATACAAGCAAATGGCACATCTGGGATTAGTTTCCTCTTTCCCAAAATGTTGTATATTCCCAATGCATTCCTGAAACACTGTTTCTTGACATTACTTAATTGAAGTATCCTGATTTTTAACACTTAAAAATGTAGCATAGAGCTTGATTCAATTTAGATGCAACTGAGTCTAGATCTGTGTCCACAGATGTTTAACAGAGATGACAGTGTTGCAAGAACACTTTAAGATGTGTGGAATAGAACCCCGCATGATACTTGCTTTGCATCAAGATTTGTCTCAGTACTAGCCCAAACATATTTACCAAGTCTGGTGAAGCTCTTGAGCGTAACTGCAATGGTAAGCAATAACTGCATAGGCAATTCCCAATGCCTTTTCTAAAAAAGTCTTGACAACTTAAAGCAGGCATCAGAAGGAAACCTGAACTGAGTTCTTCAGTAAACTTTAGAACTGGGAGAGTATCTCCACTTAGGCAACTGCTGTCTTGAAATTAAGGAAATAGCCATACAGGCTTTAAATTGAGAAGAAACATGAAGTAACATACCACGTTCTGATTCATCAAGTGTGCAACAAATTTTGAAGATGTTAGACAAAGTTGCTGTAAAATAAAACAGAAACTTAACACATTGTATATGGAAGAAAAAATTTGTAACTCAAACATACTGCAGAGTGTACATCTCACAATCAAATGTGCTACTGACAGTTGTTCACAATTATGCCTTAAAAAACGAACCCCTCAAAACTGTCACAGTACCAACCCATAACAGGTTGTCAAGCTTTCATGATATTCTGACAGCAGTATACTTAATATACTAGTATGTCCCAACCCCCGGGTCTCAGCTGTGTTCCTTCAAGTGCCTAATTGCAACACACATGATACAAGTTAACAGAATTATAAGTTTCAGCGTGTTGCTTCTTCAGATCTTACATACCTTATCATTTCTGCGATATCCTTTGCGAAAATTTAGTATCAACCTCTTGAGAATCAATTCACCAATATTTGGGAACTTTGAGTTGATAATTGCCACTAGAGCTGCATAAACATGGGTGAAAATTGGAGAGGCACTCTGAGCTTGCAAAATGGATCTAGACAGCAGCCCCCTGTAAAAATATGTAAGTTTAAGATTTTCCTGGTAATAAAACAACATTTTTATTCAGTACATATCACATAAAATGGTATTTTACAGCTGGAATAGTTAGAAGATACCAGATGGTCATTTTCAAACTGCTGTTTATCATGTCACAAAAAAAGTTTTGCAAAATGTGTTGCTCACGTGTTCAAGACAAGAAATTCTTAAATGGATACCTTATCTTTCATTAAATATTATTTCTATTCAAACTACATCTGAAAATGCTAAGCATGTACAAAGCCTTCATCTCTTATTGTGCAAATATATTTTATCCCTCAACACAGATTCACCAGTTTTGAAATTTGTATGATTTTGCTGTTTCTTTTCCTCAGTTCAGAAAACAAATACCTGTTTGTGACAGAAAAAACATCTTCTCTGCAACCATTTATGAAACACAGAATTGCGCTTCAGTATAATAACTTAAACAAGCCAAACGAACTTCTAAGAAATAAAAATTACATTTCCATAAAAGGTCTTTTACAATAAACATCTACCTAAGAGTAATAAAATTGAATGTTCAGTAAAACCAGAGTGGGCAAAGTAATACTTTTCAATGCTTTTCTCAAACAACACTGAGTATTTTCAACATAATTAGTTTTTGGAACTGAGAACTGATTATAAAAGACTATTACAGCCTACATGAATTTAAACACAGAGCCCATGAGATAACAGTTTATCATACTAGCAGTCTCTCTTACATTTATACCAAGGCTGAAGTCTGAAAAGAACCTGGGAGTCCCCTCCTGCTTCACCTCCCCCTTTGTTTTGTTTCTTCTAATGCTTTAGGTGTATGTAATAGAGTTATATAGCTAAAGTAAAACTCTAAATGGGTGAAGAGAAAAACACCCTCCAAACATCAAATTGCACACAGGTATCCAACTCTGTCTTCTCTGTGGTCTTTTGGAATCCCCCCAGAAAACACCTATGTGATACTAAACACAAACTGCATAAGGACCTTATTCCTACTTACTTTGAGGCTGACACATGAAACAGGACTCATTTCATACTAGTGCACAAACCCAGAATTATTTAATTCTGAAACTACTAGTTACTTCTTGCTTATACACTAAAACTGGTCTGGTTCAGATCCTATTTACTCTCTACTCAGCAAACTCAGAAAAGGCCTTAGAGCTAGTTAAAACTTCAAGTCATTACTTTCATATGCACTTTTCTGCAAATTTGGAAGTCAAAATTAACTGTAAGAAGAAGGAAAATGGTGCCATTTTCCATCTACATTATTTTGAAATTTATAAGCTTATAAACCACACACAAAAACTTCCACAGACAAGTGTATTCAAAATACGTTTAATAAATTCATTTTTAAAATCAAATATTGCTGCTTATATGAAAATTAAGTTTCAGGGACATGAAATCTGGAAAGTAAAAAGAAGCCCCACACAGACTGTTTTGAGACTTCATTATTACTTCTAACTGAAATTACATTCAAGAACCACTTACTCATTCTCTAGATTTTACTTAATTCTCTCCTGTCATTTTTATGCTACTTGCAGGATTCTAATCTTCCCATGAGGTATGGCATGCATGAAAGTCATATATTCCTTCGCTATAACCTCCTCAAATAGAAGTGACTAAGTTGATAGAAAAAGTGTTGCTATCTGTTTGAAATTTAACAGAATCAGTTCTGGATATTTTGTTCAGAGGGTTTTTTTGTTGGTGGTGGTTTGGTTGGGTATGTTTAAGTGGTAGACAGCCTAAGAAATCCATACTCCCTTAGGCTAGCAGATTTAACCTCTACTGACACCAGAATGAAAGCAAGGCAAGATATCACACTGTTTGCACAATCACCATGACTTCATGCTGACCTCAAACAGCATAATAATCTTTTCTGTACATTACAACAAAAAGCAATCCTGCAGATATCATTGAAACACAAGAAAATGTTTTCAAATGGTAAGGCTTACCTTCCACGAACAATATTTTCCTGAAGGAGCTCATGAATGATGTTTTCTATATTAGAAACGTTCACTTTATTGACAAGACCATTAATTGACTTCTTCAAGGCTTCCCAACTCATCCTCTGATATGCCAAGCTATTACAAAGGTATAATAAATTATTAATGCATAAATCTGAGGTAGCATTGCATGAATTTATATATATATATGAAAACACAAATGTAAGTTGTAATCAGTAAAATAGGTTTAGTTCACAATTATGCATTTAACTATTAGGAAAATACCAAAACAACATTATACACCAATATGTAATTCTCCACAGACATGGTATAATCCAGTATGCTCAGATTTCCAAGATATTCTAGAAAATCCCTGGTATCCCACTTTTCCATTTACACTTCACAGCAGAAGTAGGTACAGTCATAATCTGATTCTCTTACCTTTCTTCTGATAGAAAGATACCTTCAAAAGAATGATCACAGCTCTTCAAGGGTATCCCATTTTCACCAGCATTCACCAAAACTCTTTACCGTTTCACTTTGCAGTAGAAATGCTAATATATTACTTTCAACTCACCTATTTTTATCGGTGATTTGCTCTTGCATCATCCTGAGCTTGGCAGGTGGAATATATGCACCACCTGTGCGAGTAAGGATAGGATCCACTTCTTCCTTCTTCTTCTTTGAAGAGGTCTCATCATGAGCAAGTGAGCTCTGGACTGTTGACCTCTCTGGACTCCTATGATCAGGTGATGAGTATCTTCTCTTCCTTCTATCAGATTCTCTCTCCTCCCATTTCTCATGGTGTCTGTCTCTACCCCTTTCCATCCTTCTAAAAGAAAACCCAAAAACAAACAAAAAAAAATATAAACAAGAAAACCCAACCAACCAACAACAAAAAAACTCAGACCACCAAATACCCAAGGATTTGTGCAAGGTTTTCTCATCTTATTCATTAAAATGAGTATTTTATTACTGATTAAGAAGGGGCTTAATACCTTCCTTCTGAAGTTCTGTCATCATAGTATTCCCTTCTTGAATATTCATGATAGTCATATCTGCTGTCATCAGAATATCTTCTCTTTCTGGGAGATGGAGACCTGTCACGCTCTACATCCCTAATTGCAACCCAAGACACAAAATTCTTAGTAATAGGCTTTGACAAGGAATGCTATTAATATCTACTTGCAATATAATGTTACAATACAGAACCGTTACAATTCTGCAACCTGAGTTTCAGTTTAAGCACCATTCAGATAGAAGATGCTCCTTCCATAGTAACTTGCTGTCAGCAAAAAATAATCAAAAAGCAAAGAAGCACAGTAAAAAGAAGCTCCCCCTAGAACTTAAAGCCAAGTGGTAATAACATCAAATACCAAAGGTAAATTCAGCACCACACATTCCTTAGTACAAGAGGTTTTATTCCAATTAAAATGTGAAATTAAAGGTAAACTGGTAACAGTTCATCTTATGCCTTGGAGAAATATCAACTGAAGTGCACTCTACCATCTCCTACTAGCATCAATAATCTTGCTCTAAAGTGACAACTACAGAATCAGCAATATGTGAGTCCAAGCAAAAAGCTGGCATCTAATTGCCACTTTCAAATTGTCACATTCCCGTGACAATTTAACTGAATGCTAAGGATTTTTGTTTTTTAAGATTTAAAAAAAGATTTTAAAGATTAAAAAAAAAAACTAAAACCACATCTTTATTTACTGCTATATCAACATGCAAATATTTTATTAAATTTACACTTACTTTTCACTGCTCAGTTATAGTAATACACAAAAGTGAAGGTTTTGTTTCTTTATCTAACTATATACATGAGGTATACACACAAAATTGTATGGTGTAAGAATTAATCATTCTACCTGTCCTCTGGAGACTGACTCCTTTGGTGTGAACTGTAGTTTTCCTTCTTTTCATAACTGGAACCATGCTTTAAAAAACAGGGGAAAAAAAAAAATCAGCCCAAACATTATACATTAATAACCATGAGCACATATATATTGAGATCAAAGCATATCATGTCTTCAGTTCTCTACTCCTTTACAAGAAGGGCCATCAAATAAAGCTAACGGCAGTCAGTTAAGACACGGACAGCTGGCTCTAAAGCGACAAGTAGTTAAGCAGCTGGACTCCCTCCTACAGGATGCTGCAGGATTTATCCTTGAATTCCTCCTTTTTACTAACCATGACTTACTTTCTTATGAGTCATTCCTAGTTTCATTCATTATAAACATCTAAGTTACACTGTTCCACTTGACAGATCCTGGAAGCAAACTTAATTCTAGATATAAAATGTAAGTTTACAGGATCATTTAAGTGATAAACACTTAAAATAGTTCTGTGGAGTGAACCATGACCTGTAGAAGTATGGAATTATACACAAAAATCGGAACATGACAGCATCTACAACACACATACAAAGACACCTCATCAAGATGCTTCAAAATTACTTTGGTGGAGTATAGACGTTATATAGCTATAACCTCTATACTTTAATTGTAAAGGTCCTTTTTCCCCTTAAAATATTATTTATGATTTTTCAGAAGCATGATTTCGTGTTATCAGCCAGTGATCAGCTGTGAAGTAGGTAACACTCCACCCTGATGCTGAAACTCAACACAAGGACTTGCTTATGCACTTTGAACTTTTTTGCTGAAATACTCCTCTCATCTGTTGAAATGGCACTGTATCATTCAACATGCTAGCACGCTAGTTTTTTCTTCACCAATGAACCAGTTAAAACTGTTGGTTAGTTGAAAACAATGACATCTTGGTCACAAGCTGACCCTGATGGACAGTTACACACAATGATCGCCAAACTGTAATTAGGAGCAACATGGCAAGCTACTCCTTACTACATGGCAAGTGTGCCTTTACTATATGGCACGCGTATAATGAGCTGTGTAAGTAAAACCAACATTAATGGAAGCTTCCTAAAGTAATAATAGCAACACAACAATCATGAGCATCATCCTATCAACAGACTGATGAGGCTGACTTGCCATCACTCAGATTGGAGTGTATGTACATATATGCAAGTATATATTTATTTTTTTGAGGCCATTATAACATATCCTAGAATATCATCTTCCCTGGAGTAAATTTCTACACCACGTTAAAAGATATTCCCAGTGTTGGCGTACCTGAATCAAGACAACAGTACAAAACAAATACATTGCACCATTTAGTGGGAGCATGCATCCCTAGCAAAGTAATGTCTATCTGACAATTTAATTCCAGAGTCACATTGTCTTTGATGGCAAAGCTAGTATAACAAATTCACATGTTTTCAACAAGGTTTTCTTTCCCTTTCAATACTCATTTGTGGCACTACACCATACAGCAGATCACTGAAATCAGTCCAGGTTAAAAAGGTCCTTAAGTTGCTGGTTTGGTTTTTGTTTTTCACAAAAAATAATGTAATGCAAGACTGTACCCTAAGCTTCCACGAAAGTGGGAACAAAAATCTTTGAAACACACAGAAGAGTTACTGTATTCAAACAATATTTAGCAGATGGGAAGAAGCGGGTCTTTTCAGCATGATCTACTCTCATGATTGCTACGTCATCTGCCTTTGCCCAAGCAGACTCCAAAAGAGAAGCGTTCACAGAAATAAAGCAATGTTAAGGATGCCTCTGTATTTGGCAGTTATCATGCCCCATTGCAAAAGCAGCTGTTTGCTGAAGAACTTGTCACCCTTAGCTCTTTGTGACCAGGCTTTCTTCCACAAGTCACAGTCTTCTTCCTTGTCCATTTTTATCAAAATGATTAAGTCGAAGTGTCCAAATAGCTGCTTTTGCTGACTGATTTTGACAAATGAGGAAGCACTACCGTAACCACCAGACTGGGAAGATATTGAGAAGATACCAAATGATCACTCAGGCATCTCTATTAAAATCCACTTCAATCAGAAAACTTGGAACCAAAAGAGTGAAGAAGCCTATGCAGGGTCAAACTCTAGAAACAGGCAGAGAAATACCAAAGATTTGAGACATGGTATTGCTCTGCTAACCTGCGCCAAACTTAAAGAGTACTTTACAAACATTGTACTTCTAAACCATCATTTTAGGCCAGTAATTTTAAAGCCAATATTTTCTCCTTGCATTCCTAAAAAAATTAATCCCAACCATTCAGAAGCGTGTCATATGGCTTTTAAAAGGGAAACAAAGTTTAGCTTTCACAATAAGAAATACAGTTGCCACATTAATTGCTATTTCCTATCTTTTCATTTTAACATGATTAATTTTTCAACACCTCTTTTTCCCATTCCTCCACATGCTTATGTTCTCTGCTGACTCATCACTCAGCCACTTTTTCCCTATTACTTTATCACTATATGCTAATAGTGCTCAGAAGTTGTATTGTTGGGATAACAAGTGCCAGAAACAGCTGTAATTCACTGACTTCATAGAACTATTTCTCATGTAAACAGCTGCTGTCAATTATGGATATTGTCCGCTTTAAATCCTAGGAGGTTTATTTACTATAGCATCAACTACAACCATAATCACCCGTAATAAGAGAATGAGAAAACACTACGATTTAAAAACACTTACATTTACTTGTGTAACCCTGCTCTTCATCTTGACTTCCTACTTTTTACGAAGCTCTCAATATGCAGCAATGAGACAATCCAAGCTGGAGTTCAGCATACAAAAAACATTTCATCTATAACACGCAGAAGACAATAAAAAGGTTTTCATTGCACGAGGTGCCGGAACTTGCTCTTTTAATTTGCTCTTTAAAGCTACGCTTGCGTAACTCCTTAAACCAAAACAAACACTTCCCCCAACCCTGGCCAGGCCTCTTACTGCTACACAGCACCTGTCTCAGGAGAGAACGGCTGCAGAACAGTAGCCGGGAGGCCGATGCCCTGTCCACGGGCACAGCCACACGACGCCCGGTCCCGGCTCGCCACCGAGCTCTCCGCCGGGCTGCGTAAACGCCCGCTGCTGAGCCGCGACTTCCGAGGGCAAGTCCCAACCACCCAACCCATGGGCGCACGAGGCGGGGCGGCGGGCCGTGCCCGGGGGCTCCCCGCGTTCCCGGGGGTAAGGTGGGAAGGGAGAAAAGCCCCCCGCCGCCCTGCCAGCGGGGCCGCTGCCACCCACCGCCCCCGGCCCAGCTAACTCCGCACCTACCACCCGCCACTGCACACGGCCACAGCACCTTCACTTCCGGAGCACATCGGCGCACAGCGCGCGCGCGCAGCCGGCGGTAGTTCTGTTGCCTGCGTGAGGAAGAACGAGCTTCCGGCAGCCCGGGCACCGGTGCACGACGGGAAGCGTAGTTCGGCGGTAGCCGCCATCTTGCGGTCGGCGGGGTGTTCTAGGAGCTGTTCACCGGCTTTGTCCGTTCAGTTTCGTTTCAGTTTGTTATTTAGAATTAAAATGGTTTTAGTGGTTGTTGTAGGGGAGAGCAAAACAAAACACCAAAACTACAAGCCAGAGGGACATAAGTTGGTAGAGTGACTCCTGACTATAGTTCTGTAGCAGGTGTATTGCTCCTTTCTGTTCAGCCTGCGCTTCCCTAGTGCTGCCTTCTTAGGTGAAGGCGTCTCGGAAAAACAACCCCATTGCTACCAAATGTACAAGGGCCCCGTCTGAAATACAGGTAACGGCTAACGAGCAGTCAAGTCCTATACGAACAGGAAGTCTTCCAGCATCTCAGTGAATTTACTGAGTTCAGTACACTGGTGCCTTAACACCTGCAGTGCACGCTTGCTGTCACACAGGTTACTTGAAGTATGTCTAGGACACACATAATACATGACACTATGATCGGTGTTAAAATGCTGTTAGGATACCTGTTTACCACAGGGGGCATTTTGGCCTCTGAAAGTCTGGAGTAATTGAGCACCACCAATTAACACTAACACAGAGCCTGTGGCTTTTTAGGGGCACAAATTTGTCTGGCTTGTGGAAAGTCATTAAAGTCATAGGGAGGGAAAACAAAACAAAAGGACAAAAAATGCTATGTAAGGTCTTAAAATGATTATGGTTCATTTTCACCTCTTGCAAGATAATGAAAATAAACTCTTTGAGGACACAGCACATCACGGTCAGAAAGGTGTTAATTCAGCCAAGAGCCAGATGGCTCCTGCAGGGACATCTGTAACTGAGCCATGTGGCAGTTCTGTTGTGCTGCACCCACCAGTGTCCACATGAAGTCCATGTGTGTGCACGTGTAGTGGGACACTGTACTTGTTGAGGGGAAGAAGGTGGCAATAAGGTGGGAGCAATGCTGGAAAAACAATACTTATAATCCTGCCTTTCAAACAAGGCAGAAACACATCAACTGCAGAGGATTCTGATGAGCTTTGAGTGTATGTTAGCCTTACACTGACTCACAACCACAGTTATGGTGTTATCTGCTAACCCCTTCCCTGCGTTCGTCTCACAGCTGAAATTTGCTGAGCTATGGTATTCACAGACCAATCCATAAGATTGTTTCATGTGAGTGACAGGTATTTGCCTGCAGCATCCCTGCAAGAAATGGGAAAAGAAAGCATGTAATTTTACATGTTTTATTCCTGTTCCCCCTTGCCCTCCTGTGAGAACTGCACCCTCTGACTGTGTTAGTGGAAAAATGGCTCCTTTCTCACAACTAAGTAGCTGTCAAAGAGGGAGGTACTTCCACAGTACTGTAGAGTCCTTGCCCTGTCTCAAGCCCCCAGGCAGCCCAGGAGTCCAGGTCTGGGGCCAGAAGCTGGGTGACTCCTGGTTGTGCCTAGGGTCCTGTAGCCTTCCTCTACCACATATTATGCAGCCCTGATGCCTTGGTCCTATAGGTTGGTGAGCCAATCTGAGTAAGTAAGGTTCTAAAACCTGCAAAGTCCTTGCATTTTGTAAAGCAAGAAGACCAGATAGCTGAATCACTCACTTCAAGTGCAGAATGACTACGAAGGATATAAGGTCTTAATGTCTTCTTTGTGTTGCGATGGTGGCCAGTCTCACACACCAGACAACAGCGTAGGAAAAAACATGCATTATTACCTGAAATAATAGGAAAATGTTATTGAAACTTTGCAGAAAACTAGCTAATTCAATTTACCTCAAAGTATGGAATAAACAGTGAAATCAAGATAATGAACTAAGAAAGCAAAATGAAGATGTTTCATCATAATAAAAAAGCTATATTTTGAAATTTATGACACAAAGTTCTATGTAAAGTAAAAGTCCTATTCAGTGGTTATTTTTGAGGATAATCCCTTCAATGCCGAAGTACTGGAGAGTACTGGAAATCTATTGACTTATTCTGTAATATTTATTGGTTAGGCTACAAATTTTAAGCTCCACACTTTTCTGGAAAGCACAGCTCTCAGTATCTTCTTGCTACTTTCTAAAAATGATTTAGTGTCAGGCATCCCAGGATTTTCTTCTTGTTCACAACAGCTCATGATTACATACAATTGCTGGAACAGCTACTGTTTTTTAAATGCCCTTTCAGGACACTGATTTGTTTCCTTTATTATTCAGCAGTCTTGTTCTTCTGTTAGCGCTTGATGTATACCCATGTGAGTCTGTTCTCATTGTGGAAATGATAGAAGGTTTCTGCTTTTGGAGGATTAAGATGTTGATTAGAAAAGGTGGTTACGGGAAGCATGGGGATATTTGCTACTCTTAATAACAAGGGAACTTTAATTTGTACATGTTCTGAAAGACTTGTCATTGATTAACTACATGCATATAGAGCACTAGATGAAAGCATTAAAAATTTAGTTGTACTTACATGTTTAACACTTCACATTTTGTTCATTCTCATCAATATGGAAATATCGTATTTGTTTCGTGAGAATTCCCTTGGGATAAGGCTATTTGTACTGAAACAAAATGTTTTTAAATCCCAGTGATGCAAAACACTTTCTCACTGTGCCCTGTGGATTGCTTTGCAAAATCAACAACATCCTCTGTATCACATCTTGCTTGAAGTGTGGGGCTGGTGAATTTGCAGAGCTGGGGCCTAACATCTGTGAGCTTGTAAACAGCATGGGCTTATTGTGATGACTTTGACTTATTGCTTAATTGCTTGGGGATTTTTAATTTAATGTTTGACTTGCATATTTTCTAAGGGCAGTCTTAGTTATATAGCTTGCAAATATTACAGTAATTATGCTTCACTTGAAATAAGGCTTGATTCTACCACCAGGTTCTGTCATGCAGATCATTACCAGTGACATTAGGACATTACATCATGTAACCAGATGTTCTGAAATGCAGTAATTTAAAAGAACCATTTCTTCCCAGCATTTGTGCTCACATTGAGTATGCATTAATAAGTAAAAGGCTGGGATTTTTTGATGCAAATACAGGAAAGCACTTTAATCATGATAACTTTCATGGAGTCATACCACTTTTAGTTAAAATTCAGATCCAGCATTTCATTTTGCAAAGGTACGTAGGTGCCATTAAGGGTCCATTGTCACTGGTGCTTTGTGAATTAATACTGGCTTCTACAAACATACCTGTTTGGCTTGTTTGGCTTACAAAATATGTGGAGAAGAGATGAAGTACATAATCAAATGATGGTTTCTACATATTATTATGAAACCCCAGTGGTTTTTTTTTTGGTTCCCCTATCATCTGTTCTTAGCATTCTTAAAATGATGCTGCCTCTTAGCTTTTCTTTTGTTCATGCACTTCTCTGTTTCAGTCAGGTCAGTGGTAGTAATGAGAGCTATATTCAAAACACAAATACTTCTCCTGTAAGTAGTCCTCTCAGCACTCTAGAGTAGATGACTGGTAGTTTTTCTAGCTAATCTTTCAATTAACTGCTTCATGAAGGCAGAAGGACACTACATACTTTCTGGTTTTGCTCAAACAGAAATCCATTTTCCTGCTTTATAAAGGCTTGTTTTTGATAATGTGCTCAGGAAAACAACTTGCCTTTTCCCCTCCTTCTTTACTAAATTTTCTTAAGTTACATATTCCTCTGTTCCTTAATGATACCACATTCCTGGCTGTGCTTGCTTTCTCCTTTACTGTATAATTTCTGTTCAGGACTCCAGAGTTGTTTTTCCAGTTTTGCTAATTACTTGCTGTGATACATTGGGCTAATTCCAAATCTTCCTTGCTATTCAGATAACCCTTTAGTAGAACAATGTAGAAAGTGCAGCTTCCTCAGGTGTACTTGGGGGTGTGTGTCAGATCTAGCTTATATTTGATCACAGGTTTTGTGTTCAGGTTTTGGCGTTTTTTTGGTTTATTGGTTGGTTGTTTTTTGGTGTTGTTTTTTGTTTGATTGGTTGTTTTTTTTCTTTTGTGGATGAAATTATATGAATACAATATAATTAATTTTTCTAGTTGATTTTGTATATATTTTTTGCTGGCAATGTTAATTTTTAAAGCTGTCAGCTGAATTTAGTAAAACGTCCTCAAAGAATGAAAATGCTACGAGTTCTTTTTCTTTTTTTTTTCCCTAGGTTCTTGAATCAACTTTTTCTCTACTGAGTATTACAGTCTTTTTCTCACATCGTGTAACATGTGTTTTGTCACATCATGTAACACACCTGTAAGACTACTTTAACTGCAACAAGTATTACAAGCTTGAATCCTCAGTGTTCAAAAAAAACCCAAAACATTGACAGGCTAAATCAGGTTAATCTGGTGCAGCAGTTGAAGACTTAGCTATTAAGATTTAAAATGTCTGCGCTGCTCCTCAGTCCAAGACTCTGATACTACAGAAGAGTGAAAAAAGTATCATCATGCCATGACTGACAACACTGAGTATGCTGTGGAGCACCTTAACTCAAAACTTCTTTGGCTTAAACTACACTACCAGTCTTTGCTCCCCAACACTTAAGTGTTAACAAAATGAGTACAAACCTGTTCTCAAACTTTTCAAAAGGCCAGTTGTGCTATCACAGAATTGTGCACCATACCAGGTATAAATATTCTGCACTCCAGAGATAATAGCTATTTGTACTTACAAAGTCATAAAAGGCAACTCTCTTATTTACTTTGCAATACTAAGAGGAAAATTCAATAAAGCAAGAAATCCCTAATCAATATAAATACAGGAATAGGACATGTTAAGTAATAATAATAGGGAAAAGTGCATAATTTTTTTCTGCTTATCACTAAGTTTTAGCTATAGAATTTGATTTCGTTGGCTTTCAAACTGGTTTGCAACTGTGGTGCTTAGACATGAGACTGAAAGCAGCATGTGTCTGGATGGTTATACAGGTTCTGACAATATAAATTGTTAAATGCTTTCTGTGAACCCTGTGCAAACAGCATCGCCTGGCCCTGAATGCTCTATGGTTTCTCATTCTGCTGTGAAAGTAATCCTTTTCCTGACTCACACTGTGTAAACAGGTGTCATGAAATAAAAAGGCATATGGCACCAATGCGGCAGCAGCAGCTCATGAGAAGGACATCCTGTGGCTGATGGTGCACGTACCATCACTCAGGCTGTCCCTCCAAATGCCCAGGGAGAAAGCAAACATGGACAGCTGAGCGTTCCCCTCAGAGGGAGCCTGAGGCCAGGGAGAGGAAATAAATAGATTGCTTTGAGGTGCCTTCACCAGGAGACAACTTATTACCTCTGAGAAATAAATGTGTGTTTTGAAAGCTGAATAACACAGGGTTACATAAGTTACACTCTTCTCTCCTTAAATGTGGAAAGCTGAGGAGGGGCTGGGAAGGTGGGAATCATTGAATAAGAAAGGGAAAGGGCAGTTTAAACTGAATAGAAGTAGTGAAGTGAGGTTTTCCGTTTCTCCTTTTTTAAGTTAATGCTTTTACTATTGTATTATGAATGAAGCTCCCTTCTGCTCATTTCTTCTCTGGTCTGCTTGTCTTGCAGTCCTTTTTCTGCATTGTGTAACCCTTACATTTTATTCTTCATCATGGTGAATGAAGAATACCTTCAGTTTTATAGTGGGTCTAGTTTTGGTTTGGCAACATGGGCTTTAAGAGATGTAAGTTTAATTCTGTGAAGGTAAAAATATGTGCCTGTCTGAAGCCTGTCTTTGGGTGAATGCTTTAAGGAGTAGGTAGCAGTGCATATTCAAGTACAGCTCAAGACCCTAAATATATGTAGTCTGAGGTAGAGCCATAACTGTGGTTTCTGACTTCTAGAGAGTAGGAGGAATTTGGGTTTATCTTCTTGCTCGGTGTGTCTTGCACAGCTTCTTGTTGAGCTTGTGGGGTGTCTTAATTGTCTGGAAAACACTCAAGTCTCTGTGCTTGTGGTATATGAAGCATCTAACTGCAGCAATCCCAATCACCCTGCAGGAGCCATGCAGCTAGTCTGTAAATGTAAGAGATGGCTAGGATTTTGTATCTCTAGCTCAGTCTGAAGTAAATTCATGCAATTGGAATGGAGCATGATTTTGGAGTCTGGGGAAAAAAGAAAAACCCAAACCCAAAAAGCAAAGCAAACCCGCCCCTCAAGAAAACAAATTAAAAACCAAAACCAAACAAACAAAAAACCCTGAAGAAACATACACTCAATCATCACATATACTCAATCATCAGTCCTACATATATGCATGAGTAACCCCAGTGACCTCACAGAGCTGCCCTCCACATGCAAAGAGCAGGTCGCCAGGTAACAGCACCTAGTGGAATCAGTCTGAGTGTGGCAGGACTCTGTTCAACCCCGTACTGAAACTTGACTCCCCCAGTTCCAGTAAAATGCATAAAAGCAAGAGTAACTAATGAATATTATTAAACAAACACATCTGGAAGAAAATGCATGAGAGTGTTCTAATTATAGGTCTTTGGAGACTACTTTTGTATGGGTTTATATGTATTTCTGAGTTACCTCAAGGCATGTCTACTGCACAGTGCAAGTGAAATGGACGTGAATGAGGTAAGTTAACTCTAAATGAGCTAGTTCTGGTACCAGAAACAATATAGCCACACTAAGTAGAAATCTGTGCTATCTGATACGACTTGTTTCATTAGGTTAACACAGTGTTACGGATTGGCTAGCAGGATCACATCACTTCTGGTATCCAAATTAACTTATGGCAAGTAGCTTTATGTATATTTAGGACAGCAGTAATTAACATAGAATCCTTCTTTTTTTCTTAAGTGAGTACAATGGTAGATCAGACCTTAAAATACAGTAACACCCAATTCATACAAAATTAAATCAACATGAGAAGTTGTGCCTTCAGATAAGGCAAATTTAAAATATAAATTTCTGCACACTGAAAGTGTTGAAAGCAGTGACAATTCAACTGAGACTAATAGCAATTAAAACAACCATAATTGCAGTCTTTGAAAACTGCAGAAAGGGAGAAAGGATAATATGTCCAACAAATTCATATTCATCAGCTTAATGTTGTGCATGAATACTCCATTAGTAAACCACAGGAAACATAGTTTTAGTAATGTTGTTTTCCCATGGCAGTTTTTGTCATTGTGTTTGAAATGATACAAGTTACAAAATCATCCACTGGACTGGCACCTCTCCTGGAATAAGCATCTGTAGCTCCATCAATTCCCAGTCTTCTACAAATGAGCAGTAAAGGTTTCTATCTAGAAGCTCACTGAAAGTATCTAATACTTTTGAAAAAAACACCATAGCTGCTCCAATACTTTATTTTAGTAGCTGTTACTCTGCAGTTAATATTGCTTAATTAACCACAGAATGATGGAGTCTGGCATGCTGTAGAATTAAATTTCTGTGCAAGGCTCAAACTGTATTTCCAGATGCTGTTAAAGTGCATCAGCCATAGGATATTGCTCCACACCTCAGCTGAGACAAGAAATCACAGCCAGGGCTGCGGTTTCAGTATCAGGTCAGATAAGCAAGCTGAGCCCAGCCAGCAAAGGAGGTCTGAGACAACACAGCTGAACTCGTTTGTTAGTGGGACATGATCATGCAACCCCTTCTGCTACCTTTTTTTGAAGCATCAGTAATGTTGCGACAGGGTGTTAAGAAGCAACATGTGAGAGAAAGGGAAAGAAAGAAGAAAGCTTTTACATCATGTATGCACCACACTTTCAGGGGGACCTAATAGCTATGCTATGAAGTCCCATCACCGTTACATTTTAATAAATGCTAGAAGATCACAGATTTACAATAGTAACTTGGTACCTTACAAGAGTAACATTTGTGACACTCCGTCCCAAATCTTATTTTTCTCAAGACAGTGCTAGCAGACTCCTAGCTGGTTTTGCTACCTCATCAAAGCAAAGCTATCCCCATGAGCTCAGTGGGTAGGGATGATTGCATGTGGAACATTGACACATTCTCCACTGTGTGAAAACACATCACATATGTTTTCTATTATTTTTAATGACAGTCTCTCAGCTGTTTCTCATAGTAGTCAAAAATCTGCTCAGCTCCTGTTTAAAGCAGGAGCCTAGTCTGTATGCTAAGATTTTCTTTTATTTTGTGGCAATGCTCTTCTCCAACCAGCTTCTGCGATGGGAAACAATTCCTGTCCTTTCAGGCACCTTCCACCCTTAAAGTAATACACAGACTAAGCATATTATTCAGAAAAGGAGGACACAGGAAATGCAGCTTGGCATGAAAAAGTCCTTTTTTACTCATGGGGACATGATGTTCAGTGCCAGCAGATGGGTTTGTGCCCAGAAACTGAAGGACAGGGTATGATGAATGCACTTGCCTTTTGGCCTACCTGCATCAAACCAGTGACTGTGTTGGGTAATGTGCTAGTTAGGGGTTAGGGAGCTTGTGTCCACAATTTTTGCTAAGCGTGCAAAGTTTATTTGATGTAATCCTTCTCTTACTGAAATCTTGATCTATAATTTTACTCAAATTTTACTCTTCAACTAGAAAGGGAACATGACTGTAAAGATACCAGAAACAAGAATATTCCATCCATACTGGAAATTCCACCTAAATTTTGTCCTGCATTAAGGATCAATGATTTAGTGGTTACATGTTTCTAAAAATGGCTAGATTCTTCAACTTTGCTTTTCCAAGCTAGAAATGGGAAATATGTTCTTCCCATAGTTTATGTTTCACAAGTTAAAAGAAAACAAAACAGAACAAAACAAAACACAAAAAACTCCCCTGTCCTTTCTGTCACTTTTCTGTTGTATTTTTATGACTATTTTATCGAGCAGAAGCAGCCACTCAAACCTTTAACTGAAGAATAAGTTAGGATCATAGAATCATAGAATCATTAGGGTTGGAAAGGACCTTAAGATCATCTAGTTCCAACCCCTCTGCCGTGGGCAGGGACACCTTACGCTAAATCATATCACCCAAGGCCTCGTCCAACCTGACCTTGAACACTGCCAGGGATGGAGCATTCACAACCTCCCTGGGCAACCTATTCCAGTGCCTCACCACCCTAACAGGAAAGAATTTCCTTCTTATATCCAATCTAAACTTCCCCTGTTTAAGTTTTAACCCATTACCCCTTGTCCTGTCACTACAGTCTCTAATGAAGAGTCCCTCCCCAGCATCCCTATAGGCCCCCTTCAGATACTGGAAGGCTGCTATGAAGTCTCAACATAGCCTTCTCTTCTCCAGGCTGAACAGCCCCAACTTTCTCAGCCTGTCTTCATACAGGAGGTGCTCCAGTCCCCTGATCATCCTCGTGCTCCTCCTCTGGACTTGTGCCAACAGTTCCGTGTCCTTTTCATGTTGAGGACACCAGAACTGCACACAATACTCCAGGTGAGGTCTCACAGGAGCAGAATAGAGGGGCAGGATCACCTCCTTCGACCTGCTGGTCACACTCCTTTTAATGCAGCCCAGGATATGGTTGGCTTTCTGGGCTGCAAGTGCACACTGAAGCCGGCTCATGTTCATTTTCTCATCAACCAACACCCCCAAGTCCTTCTCCGCAGGGCTGCTCTGAATCTCTTCTCTGCCCAACCTGTAGCTGTGCCTGGGATTGCTCCGACCCAAGTGTAGGACCTTGCACTTGGCATGGTTAAACCTCATGAGGTTGGCATCAGCCAACCTTACAAGCGTGTCGAGGTCCTTCTGGATGGCATTCCTTCCCTCCAGCGTATCAACTGAACCACACAGCTTGGTGTCATTGGCAAACTTGCTGAGGGCGCACTCAATCCCACTGTCCATGTCAGCGACAAAGATGTTAAACAAGACCGGTCCCAACACCGGTCCCTGAGGGATGCCACTCGTTACTGATACCTATTTCTTAACTACTAAACTGGCATTTGGCGTGTTGGACTCATCTTTCATGTCTTCTGCAATTCAGAGGGAAAGGTACTGTCTGGAGCTAGTGAGTGCTTACAATGAATCTTGTGAGATAACAGCATAAATACATCAGGGTAGATGGTATATCATAATATACTGGAAAGGATCTGATTATATATAGTTTGCCCTATGTTTAGTGGACCTGAAAAATGTGTGTATTAATTATTTCTTCTGAATTTCTTCAGTTTCTTGACAAAACTTATGGTCCTGGTGTCGGGATAGAACATCCAGATATTGGTAGGACATTGAGCACCACTTGGAGCTCCTGGATCTTGCAGTACATCTGGCTATACGAGTTCATCTTAACAGAGACTAAAAAAGTTACAAGGTTGTTTGAAAATATTTTATTCAGAGTTTAAACACATAACAATGCTGGGAAGACCCCCTGAAGCATTTCACAAAGAACTTTATTATATGCAAAACAGTACCATAATTGAAAAAAATAAAAGCAGGAGAGTGACAAGAAAGGTAACAAATTCTATACTTAAGCATATTTAATAATATTAAAATATTTAATTCCTCTAAAATAGCCAATTAGTGTTGCAGTACTGGGTTTTGTACAAAATGTGGTGCCGATATTGTTTTCTTGGAAGTGGAGGTATTCAAGGCCAGGTTGGACAGAGCCTTGGGTGACATGGTTTAGTGTGAGATGTCCCTGCCCATGGCAGAGGGGGTTGAAACTAGATGATCTTAAGGTCCTTTCCAACCCTAACTATTCTGTGATTCTATTCTATGATTCTATGACATATTTTAGTCATACTAAAGAGCAGCTTTTCACTATGTGAGATCAATATTTGTGTTCAGGGTGAAAATGATCTAAGGATCCTTTTAGTCGTAGTTCATGTCATAGCAATTGTTCCTTAGTCCTACCCAGAAGACTTGTTTTTTTCCTCTTAGATCAAAACTTATGCTGGTGGAAAAAGCTGGTGTAATGGAAGAGTTAGCACTTCAGTCTAGAAAATAAGATATTTCAGTTAATAAATAGAGATGCACTAAGTGTATGAAAATGATTTTGGTGTGACCCTGACAGCATGTGACAGCATATATGTAATTCAGTATAATTTCAAACAAAATATAGTGATTCTGTCACTTTTAAAATACATATAGTTAAAAACAATTCTACAGAAATTTGCAAAATGGCATGTTCAAGATAATGAAAACAAATGCCAAAACACTGGTGTTCCTTTGACAGTTTTACCAGCAGTAGTGTGGTTTTGCACATTGTGTATTCAACTGTAAGACCTCTTGGCCTTTTTCCATTTTACCTAGAAACAGATGTAAGATCTCTTAACATATTTTTTTTTTCTTTTAAATTACTATGGTATATTGACAAAAATTTCACTGGGAGCAGAAGTCACCATAACAAGCCCTTTTAGAAATGCATTCATTGTGTCATGAAATCCTGCATTTGCTAATTATCTTTCCTTAACTCTATTGCAGACCTTCAAATTAACAGCTATTGCAAACTATAGGCAAACAGTAGGTGCCTGACTTAATTAACTCTGACTCTGTGTGATGTGATTTGTATCTTGGTGTTGCTTGTGCTAAAAATGGTCACCGGTTTTCCTATGGCATATGGCTGTAATTCTTCAAAGGGCTGTGATATAGCAACTTTATAGAATACTTTATTGTTATTTGATGATTTAGTTATTGTTATGGCCTGCAGATCAGAAGACCTGCAAGCACCATGGCACAGCTAATGGAGTAATGCCAAACTAATTGCATTATTGTTTTGATTAAGACCTCCTATATATAACAAATAAAAAATATTAATAGGAATACCAGAACAGATTTGCTGTATGGCCTAAACAGAAACAGACTGCATGATCACATGGGTAGGATCTTCTGAAGGGCAGAAGACCACTGCAGTCAAGGAAGAGATTTCTTATTTTCCCCTGCAAGGTTAAATTCTAATCCTAACCACTGTCCTCTCCCTGCACCACTGTGGCCATGCACAGTTACTTTCAGCTCCTCAGGAGATGAAATTCAGCTGCTCAGCTGCGGGTATGGTTATACTTCTTTGCTGTCCTACTCCTGGTACAATATCTACTTCATGAAAATTCTGGGGACACTGTGACAGCAATTAACACCAACAAAAACCTGCCAGCCTTCCAGGAGCCCTTCCGGACAGATAGATTTCATCCTCACTGTGGGGAGGAATATATAAAATAATAACAATGTTCTGTTTTGAAAGCACAAAGTCATGAAGAAGATCATTCACAAAAGACCAGTCTGGATCCAGGTGGCACACTCTGTCGATCATCTCTGCATCCTGCTTAAAAGGAGGCAGTCCAGTGTACCCACACATCTTTCAATTTATTACAAATTTGTAAAAATTTGTTTTTTTTTTTTTTTTTTTTTTATTTATTTTTTTTTTGTATAATATACAGTTGTGAATGCCCCATCTTTTTGATCACCGTGAAAAGACTTCTACATTTTGAGGCATAAAATGCTGCACAAACGTGTACACAAAAATAGTAATTTTCTTCAACATTTTGTTACAGAATGTGTGGTAAAGCCCGTATCAGAAAATGTCATAGATAATAACTATCAACCAATTAACCAGTAGTCATATCAATACTTAGAGTCACACCATGTTTTAATACCTGATGAATATTAATATTTTTTGGTTTTAATGGACTGTCTCCTCAGATGTTAAATTTGAAGGGAGGCAGTATACTTACCTTACGGTTGGCAGCTGTACTTTCTATTTTGAGTTGAGTCCTTACGGTCTTTGCAAAGTACCAAATGTTCCTATTTCCTATGAGAAGGGTTTCCAAATAAGCCTTTGGCAGTATTTCTGAACAAAATGGGACTGCTGCAGAAATAAACTGGCTTTGTGTCTCAAATCTCCATGGGGCTTATGAGGCAAAATGACTTCAGCAGAGAAAGTAGGTTAAAGCAAGGACAGACAGCCTCCTCAATGAACGGAGCTAGAAATAAGCACAGATACTCACCCCGTTCTGTACACTTAAGATTTAGTAGTTCTAAAAAAGAGCACAAGTAAAAAAAAAGAATAAAGTTACTAATGTTTATAAAAACATGTTCATTAACTCTTACTTGGATGAGTTGTCCTGTAAAACTGCCATGACTCAGCTGTAAACTGCCTTTGCTTTATAGACATAATTTAAAATATCTCATTTGATATAATCTTAAAATTTGAAGGTAGCCTGTTTTTTGACATGAATGTTTTGACATGAATGAAAACTTTATTTGATTTTCTTTTTGGTGTGTGTTTCTGCCAATATGCATTAGCAGGCATTGGATGGTTAGGGTTTTTGTTCTGTTTTTGGAAGCACTGAATAGGTAATGTGCTTGTGTAAGGATAAATAGGATAATGAGTGTCTTGTTAATCAATTAAGACATTAAATAATTCATGTTTTAATAAAAAAAACAATTCTAATTGTTTTTTAGAATTTCTTCTTTCAGGGATGGACTCTCTAGAAATTAAAATATATTCTTAATTTTTCCCTACCTAATCAAATAGCTGTTGTTTTCCTCCATACCAGTTGTCAGCAACAATGTGGATTTTGTCCCCTACCTTCTACCTATAGCTATTACTTCTGGAAATAATTTTGTAACATCCCTAATATATTATTCCACTGCTTTTCAGCTCCAGTTATGAATTACCTTTAATGGAGTTACTAATTTTTGACACTGAGTAGTTTTCATAGCTCCAAAATGTACTGATAATGTTTCTATCACTTCTGTGTCATGCTTTATAGTATCACTGTGTATCACTGTGGGAAATTAAATTCTAAGAACAGAAGCATCTTATTTTTCTGAGCTTTTCTCTCTTCTTTTTGTAATGAAACAGTGCCCCCAAGAGCCTTTATTTAGGAAGGGGTAGTTTAAGAAAATTAAGTCAATTAATGGTTCACCAGTATATTAATCCCTAAATATAAAAAATCTGCCAGGCATTGCAACCACAGATGTTGGTTTGAAGGACAGTCAAAAGGCAGTTTGGTTTGGTTTTCATATTTTATGCCCAATAATAGAAAGTTAACTTAACGACTAAATTCTTTTAATATGTTTGGAGACCTCTGCCTGCAGAGGACATCTTTGCTGGTATTCTGAAGAAAGGGAGAATGCGCTGTCTGCTAAGGCTGCAGAGCACTGCTTCTTAGTGAGTTTCTTTATTGGTGGGCTGGTTTTGCCCTTTGCCGATTGACATCAGGACAGCGGGCAGCAGTCCAGGAGGCAGCAGAAAGCACTGTTTGTTTGTTTGTGTGGATAAGCAGAGAAGAAAGATGGCATGAAGTGAAGAAGAACAAAGAGAAAACCAGGAAGAACTTTAGCTACAACAGAGTTATAAAATACAAATAATGAGCCTATTATGCATTTTTCCTAAACTACATGAAATACACATGAAAATAATCATGAATAGCCCCTAAATCTCACAGGGGCAGATATTTAAAGTGTTGAGAGTCATCACTACTTTTTCTGAGTAATACACAACAGTTGGTTGACAGCATCATGACTGTTGAAAAACTGAGGAATCATCATCACAGCATCTAGTAGATTCATCATCCTCAATGGAGAAATTTTTTGAAGAAAAATTCGGAAAGGAAAAAAATGCCAGTTTACCTGTCCATTAGCCTTTACATTAAGAGATAGCATGAGGGAGAGGGGAAGGGTAAGAGAGAAAAAGCTTGAAAACAGGAAAGGATGCCACTTGGAAAAAAAAAAAACGAAACAACCCTTCATTAATCATTACATTCAGTGCAGACTTGAATTTAATGTACTATTAGCACCACAGAGCACAAGAGGAATTGTAAATAAAATGAAAAGAAAAGGGGGGGTTGGGGAAAATTAATCACTGGCTTCAGTCTGCAAACTAGCATTGTAATTGTATTTAATTATAATCCAAAACTGTATGAGATTACTCACCATATACAGACAGGACAATTAGGACTGTGGATCTTCCCAGGAAAGATGATACCCATTCCGATCTGACTCCTTGATACTATATTGATGTAGTTATCTACAGAAAAGTAGCAATTTTTATGGTTAAATGAAAGGGTGTATACATCAGAGCAATGCTACAAGTTTTGCATGGGCACTAAACATTTACCTCTGATTAGCTCATTGTTGGGAGTGGCAAAAGGACTGGGAATTGTGGCTGATGGGCTGAGGTTGGGTTTGTGAGAAGAACAGCCAGGAGAAGTGGGCATGACCCCTCATTTCTCCATAACGGTTGGTTTTCTTATGGGGTAACAGATCTTACCAGAATGGAAAGCAAGAAAAGGATTACTATCAATGAACTCCACAGCAATGAAAACTATTTCAAAATAATTTAAAATGAAAGGTAACAGTGTCTGCCTCACACAGCAGTTACCCTGTGCAGCAGTGACAAATTAAAATCCATGAAATGTAAAGGAAAAACTCCCTGTCCTGGCAGTCTTCTCATCAGTCTCATATACCACAGTCACTGACAGATGAGCTTTGCAGCATACTGTGATGTTTAGCAATACAGGCTATTTTACACCAGAACTGAGGAGCTTGGGTTGTGTAAGTGCAAGGCTATGAAAGTCACTCACACATTCATGCACTTCAGCTGATTTTCCACTGCCCAGCTGAGACACCTTCTGGCTTCAGCAGGGTCCTTTGCCACTTGCTGAGCTGGTGACCGCCCTTGCTTTGCTCACTCCTTTTTACGCATTGCTGGTTCAAGGCAGCTGCCTCATCCACAAAAAAAAAGTCTTTTCCCCTCCAATATTTCTTACACCACCCTGATGCCCTAATATTGTCTAAACCCTGAAAAACATTTACCACAAACAGAATTTTGGGTAATTCTATGTCTTTCTCACCATCCCGTTACATAGGTTGGCCATAAGTAGAAGTTTATAAGTGAAATTTTAAAAAGTACTTGTGAAAATAATTGCTTTAAATAATTTTCACTAATCTGTCACAGGAGCAGCTCAAGATTTCATCCACCACAGAAGGAGAAAATATAAATAGCAGGCATGGTCTCCCAAAATAGCCTGCTAATAGCTAATAGCTCTCTTTAGCAGAGCGATCTAATTTTCTCAGGTATACCTCAATTTAAAAACAGTGATTTCCATCCAGATTCTAGGTCACTGAAAGCTTTAGAAGTCAAAGCCAGTACTCTGAACTCTACCTGGACTCTATGCAGAGCATTTAAGAAAGATAAATAGGTGTAAAAGGCTTGTGATGTGATAAGATCTGTGCGAGAGCAATAGTGCAGTAAACTAGATGATGTTGTTCAGATCAAACATGCAGCAGGTCAGAATGTGGTTATTTGAGTTGTACAGATCTGTGTGAACAAAGATAAGCATAAGAAAGTGCTATACAACACACATACAAGAACTAAATCATAGCATTCCTAGATAATTCCAATTTACAAAGAATAAACTATGTTCTCAGTCATTGGGGCAGCACCAAAATTAAGCTTAACTCTGTGGCACATAGCTTTGTTCTCTGCATAGGAGATGTCTAGATACTGCAGCTTTCCTCAGCTTCATTACGCATTCACTAAATATTTTTACATGGAATTACAAACTGATTTTGGGTCACAGAGTGTGTCCATTCTTTATCTCACTGCACCTAATAATTATTCCTTGTTGTATTAGAATTACAACTAATTAGATTCCCTAATAATAATAAAAGAAACATGCTGTAATTTAGCTGTTAAATGCATCTATGTAACTAATCTTTTAAAGTCTATACTGGCTTCTCAAATAAATGAAAATAAAGATCTACTTTCTTTATCACTATTTTATGATTTTTATATAGCTTTGACACCACACTTTACAGTCTGATTGCCTCAGAGCATCTCAGGGGTGGAAGAATAAACTCTACTCTGATAAAATTAAACAAGTACTCTTTAAAGGTTTAGGTGCCTTGTGTTAGTTACAGACACTTCGAGATCATTTGCTTGTGTTTTGTGCTTGATATAAGCACAGGAAAGCTGTAGTACTGCTAATCAGCGTGCCTTTTCACTGGACATTCAGTGCATTGCCTGCAGTTCAGGGGATTGATTTTGTTCTGATTAATAAAATGACAGATTTCTGAGCTTTAGTAAATGTTTCACTATCTAACACTCATAAAAATAACTTGATGCATTTATTTTCTACCATTTAAAATTCAGCATTTGCCTTTAACTGGAAGTTTGTTCTTTTTATTATTAACCCAGTCAGATATGATGCTTGAACAGGTGTATTAATGAGCACAACATTTCATTTCCCAGTGCAGCAAATAGTTCTGCTGCTCTTGAAATTTCTTGCCCCTGACAACTGTAGTCTATATTTGCCAGCTTGAGGTGGTAATACCAAAATATGTTACCACACAGCCCATCACTTGCTGGTAGAGCAACAATCTGCAAGCATGTATGTACTGTTGTTACTCCTGCTTGAAACTGTTATTTGGTTGAAGTCTGTGTGTCTGTGAGAGGAGATCTGTTTTTCTGTTGCTTTGGGGTTGATTTTTTTTTTTTTTTTAGCAATATTTGTAACCAATTTCCCCATCTATAGGAGAAATTTCTACTTCAAATTAGAAGTAATTTCAACTGCAAGTGAAGGCAGTAATTTTTCCCTTTCTTGATTTGATTTCTGTGTAACAGTAAACTCACCAAAGAGAAAATGTTGTGGAATGAAGAAGATAATGGATGGTTTTATAACTGGAGTAGAGTGAATTTTACAATACATGGGAAAAAAGTGACCTCTGTTCAGAAGCCTCTCTGCTCATTAGCAGATGGCTGTGGTTTAATAATTCTACTGTGGCCCAAAGAAGGAATCAAATTAGATGTGTGAAGCTGTCATTACTCTGTGTGTTCCTCTGTTTAGTTCCAGCTTAAAGCATGTCATTCCTTTCATAGCAGCCACTCAGATTACTGTATCTCATCCTTTCCACATCAAAGTGCTGTCAGCACTTTTATAGTATAAAAAGGACGCAGAGATAATTTTACAATACATTCTCTTCAAGCAGCATTGACTTGTACACTTACAACATTTCTTTTTGGTCTGGGATGACTAAAATGAGTAGCATCTTAAAACTGAATAAAACCAGGAACAGAAATACCTATTTAAAATTGGACCAGTGCACCACTGAGGGAATGGTGGGATTTCAGACCGTCAGTTCTTCTCAAGTGCTGTCTGAATTATGTTTCAGTCAATAACAACCATCGTGAGTGTGGAAACATGTCTATTCTTTGGAAAACATGGATCATCTCTTTTTTTTTTACTAAATTAAAAAATACCCTAAAATGTCTTTAGTGAAATATATAGTAAGTCAGGTCCCAATTCCAACATACCAAAGACATAGCCTCAGCTAGTAACCAGTGCATAGACAGCTGGGCTTGCTGTGTTGACCTTATTGCTCTATGACAAAGTAAAGAAGGAAAGAAAAAGAATACAGGAAGAAAGGAGTGAAAGGCAGCAGAAAGACACAACTTTGTAGGATTGGCTTTGACTTTGTGGACTTTCTTTAAATCCACTCTGCCAAGAGCTGTGCTTTCTTCATAGATGCTCATTATGAAGCTATACATATATAATTTGTAAATGTATGCACTGTATTTCCTAGCCATGTTTGTCATTTACCAGCATCTATAGAAGAGGTCGTCACAGAACTGAGCAAAGGCCAGGGACAGGAAACAGAACTGTGAAAAGCTGATAGATGAACTTCAAAAGGGAAGGCAGCCTGTGTGTTGGCAAGCAGATGAGCAATTTATGTGGTTCATCTGCCCATCTCCCATTTCAGGTATTCTCAACAGCTGGGCTTGGAAGTGATATGATGTAGGACTTAGCCTTTTTTCAGCTGGTAGAAGGATAAAGGTTTTAGATCTTACTATGTCATTGGAGCTAAACTGTGCTTACTACAGTCAGTTTTTTTTAAAGGAACAACATACTTAGGTTTTCTGATATTCTTCCTGCTGTTTTCTACATAAGCAAGTAATAATGTAACAAGCTCTGGAGTTTCAGGAGGATGTGGTATACCATTTTCAGAAGAGCTGGGGATCTTAGTCATGCAATGGCAGTTGAAGGCAACACAACACAGAGGAAGAATTCTGGGCAGGACAGACCTAGCTACTGCCACACAAAGGATAAAGCTTGATCAGCAGGCAGGAATTGTATGTTTCTTTTACAGAGAAATTCTAGAACTTTGGTTTTATCTCAGATTTCAAAGAATTCAGATTTTATTTTTTTTTCTTATTTACAACAGGGAATGGAACTACAAATCAATAAATAATTACCAAAGCAAAGCATGTAATTTTCAAGGTTATAATACATTATAATACATTAATTTTTTTCAAAATTAAAAAGCAAAGTATAGCTGTGAAATAAGGTGAACATGCTCCCGTGAAAGCATAAAGTTCAATGAGAGGAAAAGTGAATATTTGGATAATTCATTTTTTGAAATTGATGGCAAACCATTCTGAAATCATGGGAATAAAAGTTCAGGTCTACATATATTATGTTTGTCAGATCCATCTCTATCTAAATACTGAGCACCTTTGTCTCGGAATTTTGAAAGACTGCTCAGGTGTATTACGAAAGATTTGCAGTCAAAACTATTTCTTCCTCCCTCAGTCATCTTTTGCTCCCTTATTAGCATATGATTGTCACTAGTGTGTCCTTGGCTCTTCATGAATGCAAAAGGACAAACACTTAATAATACTGTTTCATCTTACACAGAGGTCACAAACTGATCTTAGTTAATGTCAGTGTAAATCTGGAGAAGCTCAGCTGAGCTCAATGGACGTACTCAGGCCTGAAATCAATTATTACACTGGTGTGAGATGGAGCCCAGCTCATCGGCCGGGTTCTGGCATTGAGATGCAAATGGCAACCGCAGGGAACAGCAGAGCATTGCCCAGGCATCTCAGAGCCAGTCCTGGCCACCCAGTGCTCCTTGGCACTACTCGTGCAGAACAGGCGAGCAACAATGCTGGGGCGTGCCTGGGTGCTGCATCTCATGTAGCTACATGGCCAAGGAGCAAAGAGGGAGAGATTCAATACAAGTCAGTAATTGTCATGCAGCCATGCAAGAATAGAAACAAAATGCAGCTTAAATACTCCTCCCACAGCTCAGCCCCCATGATTATGATTCTCATAACCAGAGTAGTAGCTGTGGTGCCCATTTTTCCATTTCAGTCTCTGACATCTGTGGGCACTGGCACTGAAACAGACCCCACTGGGATGCCTGGAAGGCAGTGCTGTCCCAGGTTACTGACAGGATATATCAGTTTAGATAAACTGATGCTTCCTGACACCCACCCTGGGAGAGCCACCTTGCAGGAACAGGCTGCAAGCATACACCACAAAGTCCTTTTCCATCTCCTTCCTGTGTCTTACCTCCTACTGCCAACCAACAAGCAATTAAAAATGTGAAGTAATATGTTGTACCAGTTTAAAAATTACACTTCCCACACTATGTGTCATTGTATCACTTTTAAAACAAGGAATTTAACCCAAAGTTGCACATATCTGTACACATACGCACATATGTACACATAGTGGTACCCCAGTAGCACAATGGGATATTCCAGGGGTAGGGATCTGCAGATGTTCTTGAAACCCCGTTCCCAGGGAGCCTGCTTTCCAGCTTGCATTAGCTTTAATAATATGCAGAGGTGCTTAAGGGTTTTGTTTCTTTTGCCATATCTGTGTTTTCCCACACTATTGTTCTATATAAAACAGAATAACATTGAAATAGATTTTTTTATCCTTGGTGATATTTATCCTCTAGCGATTTTTCCCCTCTAGTAGCTGATGTAAGTAAATGTGAACAGCGGAAGTATTGATCAAGCAGGTAATTCTGAAAGCAAAGAATGACATAAAATTTAACAAGCAAACTAATCTTCCATTTCTTTTTGTTCAGTATTTATTACCATTATTTAGTGCAGTTTACCTTTCTGCAGTTGTTATGCTACAATTGGCAAATCTGGGAAAAAAAGAGTAAATCACAGAATGGTTTGGGTTGGAAGGGACCTTAAAGATCATCAACTTAATACATAATAAATAAATAAACACATAAAACCTTGACAAACCCCTTGATCTATGACAATTATAGGATAAAGGCTCATATGGAAGGGATCAACAATAATTTGATTTTTTATAGTGAAAGTTTCTTTTTCCCCATTTAACTCCCTACTTTAAGCTCCATATGACTTTTCAAGCTGTCGTCATACCCACATGATATTGATATACTGCTACTAAAACTGAGGGTGATCATTTTCTTCATTCGTAGCACTTCTAGACAACCTGTAACAAACAACTATGCTCTGCCCACTAGCTATGTAAAATATATTCATTGTAAGTGCAAAAGAGAAAGCTTCCAACTCCTATATTATCACCTCTTTATTAAGCTCTTGAAGTTAAAAGATTTAACATGGAGTATAAAGATACCAAATTAAAACCAGTGTTTCAGGCAACATCCTGTTTTGGTGAGAATTACATCTCTTTGCTGAATACAGGCCTCAGAGCTGATGAGAATCAGGGTAAGAAATGATCGCCGCTGCTCCAGCCCTCAGTCCCTGGAACATCCAGAGGGTTCTCTGGGCAAAGGCTGAGAAGGGCAGGGATTTGTCACTCTACTAGGTTAAAGCCGCAGACATAAGAAGGAAGGTAGTTACTAGAGTCTCCAAGAACTGAAGAGTGGTTGGGGCCAATAGGTCAAAACAAAGGAATTTTCTTCACATCAGTCTTACAGAGCGAAATTACATGAATTAGTAAAGAACGATACTGAGGGCACTGAAGATAGAAAGTGTTATGTTTCTAGTTATGGGGTGTAAGAGGCTGCATCACAGTCATGCGTGCAGTAGATGTTGTCACGCTGTGGGCCATATGCTTTTAAGTTTCTCAGGAATTAATAAAGTCATGACTCTGCTTCTTCCAACCTCCCCCACAGGTCAGCCGGATTATGGGGTGTGTTGCCCTCGTGTGCTCTCACACAGCGGTGATACTTTGAAAATCAAGTCTAAATACATCTTCTTCTCACAGGGAACACATAATAATTCTACCAAAAAGTATCAAGACAGACTGTACACAGCAGCTTTGAGATGCAAATATCCTAGCTGTGACTAGTGAGCTAATCAGACTGCGCAGGAGGCAGACAAGTGGAATTCCAGTTTTATATATGGGCACACACTAAACAGTTTTTAGGTATTGTGATCTAGCTAACCTCATTCCTGCAGAGCATCAATCCATCAATCACCTGCCAGATCTATAGCATTTATTTTCTCTTGCAAGCCACAAATCTGAGACAGTCCTGATACATGTCAGTCAAACTTCCAGAAATACCATTCATCGTCTTCGCCACTGAGTGTATTGACAATACATATATAAATATATATACCCTATACATAACTAAGTGATAGCCTGATTAGTTACTTATCTGAGGGCTCTTATAGTGGTTAGAAGTAAGAAATGAATACCGCATTTAGGGTCTTATGCTAAGCTGCTGAGTCACCTTATTTTCTGCAGACTTCAGTAAGGAATGGAGAACAAAAGCCGCTCACAGAATGGTGTCTGTAGGGAGAAGTGTTGTCTCATGACAGCCAGCAGAGCTACACTGTCAGTGGGGACAGCTTCTGTGCTCACTATACATCTAATATCACTCAAGTGACATTACTCAGAATATTAAATAGTGCTAGTATTTCGGAATAGAAGGGTATTGCTGTTGCCAAGTTCTGCACTTATACTTGCTGAAATAAAAGCCATGATAGAATATATATATAAATTCATTTCCTCTGTTACTATGGTGATTAGTCTTAAAAGGTACTATAACAAACATGATGAGTAATAATTATTCCATGTAAAAACCAAACAAACAAATCCCTTGCTCTAGTTCCCCTGAAATGTCAAGCAATTCTGACTGGAACAGGAACTACCTGCTAAGAACAGTGGATTGATATGATGAAGCTGGAGGGTGTCTGCTTTATAGAATTAAACCTTTATAGAATTAATGAATTAACAAAACCCCCCAGCACTGATAATGATAAGCTTGCTTTACTTAAATTAGCTTCTATGAGAAATCACTGAAAAAAAGAGGCTTTTACAATTTATTTTTTTTTAACTGGAGTATGCTCATGGTGTTAAAAGCATGAATGTATAAAAGCAGTGAATTGTAACTCTTTAATGTTGACCTTCTTTTGATAACTCAGCTTTGGCATAGCCTCTGCTTTTAAATGAGAGCACTCAGCTTGTGCTGCTGGCTTAAATTCACTGTATGTCTAGCGAGCTTCAGCAGGTTTAGTGCTTTTCTACTTTAGACCTGTATGACTTTTTCCTCCCCAAAGAAGTAAATTATTTATAAAGCACCAACCTTTTTTAACCCAGCTTCTGACAGGCTGGGATTTTTCCAATCTCAGTTGAAACTGTCTAAATAATTTATCAAGTATTCTTTCAAAGTACAATGAATTCTGAAACCTAAGAAATGTTAAATGGGATTCTTTGCCCTTCTAGTGTGAGTGGGTTACTAAGGTTAAGCTAATATTTTCTTTGAACTTTTCTCAGTCCTGTTTCCTCCCACTGTATATAGAGTTCCCTTTTTCTCTCCTGCCGTCTATGTATTCATTTTCATGACATTTTCTATTTATCAGACTTTTCCTTTGTGTTTCTCTGTCTCTTGCTAACTCTTCCCTTACAGAAGAGTCTTCCTATACCTCACCTTAGTTACAGTAAGACAGCTGTCCCTTTAAATGGTCTTTGAGATAGAAAAAACATTAATATCTGTGTCCCAAGCTGTACAGGCAGTATCAGTCCAGTTAAATGTCCTCAGTGTTTTCAGCCCAGCCTCAAATTCAACAAAACCTTCTCCCATCCCCATAAAGAAAACAGTGATGAATTATAAAATCATGGAATAGTTTGGGTTAGAAAGGATCTTTAAAGATCATCTGGTACAACCCCCGGAAATGAGCAGAGACATCTTCAACTAGACCAGGTTGCTCAGAGCCTCATCTAGCCTGACATTGGATGTTTCCAGGGATGAAGCATCTACCACTTCTCTGGGCAACCTGTATCAGTGCTTCAGCATCCTCATCATAAAGAATTTCTTCCTATGTCCAGTCTAAAGCTAGCCTCTTTCAGCTTAGAGCCATTATCCTTGTCCTATTGCTACAGGCCCTACTAGAAAGTCTGTCTCAAGTCTTGAACAGTCTTGAGACCTTTACAAAGATGAGCACGAAGTTTAAAACGTCGATTATTATGTCTAAAAAAACCCCAACACCCAAACCCAAAGACTGGGACTATAAACAGAAGAAAACAACACAAACCAACCCAAAAATGACTGCCACTATTCCAAATTTTCCAGCAGGTATTTTAATCGCTTTAAAATTTTGTCAAATATTTTAGGTGGCTTCCTTTATCTGAATCAATTCAGTCATTTCTACTCACAAAAGAGCTTCCAGTTTTCCTTTCATAAAAGAAAAATAATGAAGTAGCACCCCATATGGATTTTTATTTCAGATTCAGCAATTCAGCACTGTACCCTTTATAAATTAGTGATGTCATGAACTATGCTTCAAGACATCTGAAGTAGTATCACAGTTGAAAACAGCAGCAGAAACAGACTTGCAGCTGAGTTTCTGTTACCTCTATATCTGCTGTGCTGTAACTGTTTAAACTGAACATTACTCCTTTAAGGAAGTTACTGAATTTTAAAGTTTCAAAGCAAGTCACTGAGCCACAAAAGCTGTTATTAGAGGACTTGACCTGCATGGGTCCCCATGTCAGGGAAGAAATAGCGCCCAGCCATGATCTTGTAGGAAACAGTAAGAAAAGGCAGTAGATACAGAATGGAATAACACCTATTATCTTTGTAGGTACAGAATAGAATAACACCTATTATCTTTCTATCATAGAATAGTTTGTGTTGGAAGGGACCTTTAAAGATCATCTACTTCCGAAGCCCCTGCCATGGGTATCCTTTGTTTTGCTATGATGTCACACAGCACTGATAGAGATTTTGCAAGGGAACTTCTTCCGCCCCTCACTCTTCATTTTAACTTTTGTTTCACAGTATCACACAGTATCACAGTATGCTAGAGATTGGAAGGGACCTCGAAAGATCACCTAGTCCAATCCCCCTGCTGGAGCAGGAACACCTAGATAATGTTACACAGGAATGCGTCCAGCCGGGTTTTGAATGTCTCCAGGGAAGGAGACTCCACAACCTCCCTGGGCAGCCTGTTCCAGTGTTCTGTCACCCTCACTGAGAAGAAGTTTCTTCTCAAGTTTAAGTGGAACCTCTTGTGTTCCAGTTTGTACCCATTACCCCTTGTCCTATCATTGTTTGCCACTGAGTAGAGCCTGGCTCCATCCTCGTGACACTCCCCCTTTATATATTTATAGACACTAATAAGGTCACCCCTCAGTCTCCTCTTCTCTAAACTATAGAGACCCAGCTCCCTCAGTCTTTCCTCATAAGGGAGATGCTCCACTCCCTTAATCATCTTCGTTGCCCTGCACTGGACTCTCTCCAGCAGGTCCCTGTCCTTCTTGAACTGAGGGGCCCAGAACTGGACACAATATTCCAGATGGGGTCTCACCAGGGCAGAGTAGAGGGGAAGGAGGACCTCTCTCGACCTACTAACCACCCCCCTTCTAATACACCCCAGGATGCCATTGGCCTTCTTAGCCACAAGGGCACAGTGTTGGCTCATGGTCATCCTGTCGTCCACTAGGACCCCCAGGTCCCTCTCCCCTACACTGCTCTAACAGGTCGTTCCCCAACCTATACTGGAACCTGGGGTTGTTCCTGCCCAGATGCAGGACTCTACACTTTCCCTTGTTAGATTTCATCAAGTTATTGCCTGCCCAACTCTCCAGCCTGTCCAGGTCTTGCTGGATGGCAGCACAGCCTTCTGGCGTGTCAGCCACTCCTCCCAGCTTAGTGTCATCAGCAAACTTGCTGATAGTACACTCAATTCCCTCATCTAAATCATTGATGAATATATTAAATAATACCGGTCCCAGTACTGACCCTTGAGGCACTCCACTATTTACAGGCCTCCAACTAGACTCCGCTCCATAGACTACAACTCTCTGGCTTCTCTCCTTCAGCCAGTTCACAGTCCACCTCACTACCTGATCATCCAGACCACACCTCCTCAATTTAGCTCTGAGGGTGCTGTGGGAGACTGTGTCAAATGCTTTGCTGAAGTCAAGGTAGACCACATCCACCGCTCTGTGATCATCCATCCACCGTGTTATTTCCTCATAAAAGGCTAAGAGATTGGTCAAACATGATTTCCCCTTGGTGAAGCCATGTTGACTGCCCCTCATAACCCTCTTATCCTTGATATGCCTTAAGATGGCACCAAGGATAAGGTGTTCCATCACTTTCCCAGGGATGGAGGTGAGGCTGACCGGTCTATAGTTACCCGGGTCCTCCTTCTTGCCCTTTTTGAAGACTGGAGTGACATTTGCTTTCCTCCAGTCCTCAGGCACCTCTCCCGTTTCCCAAGACTTGGTGAAGATGATGGAGAGTGGTCTAGCAATGACTTCCGCCAGTTCCTTCAGCACCCACAGGTGCATCCCATCTGGACCCATGGATTTATGGATGTCCAGATTGCTCAACTGGTCTCTAACCCATTCCTCATCGACTAAGGCAGACCTCTCCGTTGACCTTTCCATCACAGTCACAATAAATGCCTTACATAAACTGCCCAGTGCTCACTACAATCAATCTCCTGCCACCTTCTGCTGTCCCAAACCCACCACCTGCGGGCTTCTCTGTTTGGCCCCACTTTTTCTTGAATAAGAATGGTAGGATAAGAATTGGAAATTAAAACCAAACCAAAATAAAACAAAAGCAAAACTAAAAGTACACAACAACAACAACAAAAAAGGATGCAGAGAGCAAACTAACCAGCAGGTAATCAATCTCCTTAAAATTATTCTTTGTGAATTACAGGTATATTGCCAAATTTTTATTTTATGCTTGCTAGATTTTGCCATTTTCTGACTTACAGTGAATTCCTTTTCTGAAGGTTTTCTTACACAAAACTACATTTTAGCCGTAATTCTTAAAAACAGATTTGTTACATCATAATCTTGGGTTATTATTTCAATTTATATAGTAAAATGATTGGGCAAAAATAAAGCTCTGATCTTATTTGGAGAGTAGCAGTTTTTCAAATGTATGGCTACCATGATATTACTAAAAATACTTTAAAACTGCATGTGTAACGATTTGTTATGAGATATGCAAGTTTGCATTGTTTAATGATATGTTTGTGGGTAATAATTTTTATAAGTCTATAAAATTTTATTTTCACTCCAATACTCTAGTTTCCGTTTTATATCTGATAACCATGTAAAATTTAATTATGAAGAAAGCTTTCTTTTTCACTTAATAACTATCCCCAGTACAGTATTTTTCTTTCTACAAGGGCATACTTTGATCCCAAGAAACGGGAAAGCTCTGTTCATAAATTCCGACTTCCCAGTAGATGGTGCTCTAAGTACAAAAACACGCACTCCAGGATGTTCATAAATTTATGTGTGAATTACTTAAGACACATTACATGTTTGTTAATTTGCATCTTTTATGTGTTCATAAAGATTGACGATATGGAGGCACAGTGGTCTATGAAAAATCAAAAAAAAAACAACAGTGGTTCTTCTGGTCAAAAATTTTGGAAGCTTTTGGGTAGTTATTTCCCCTGGCATGCCTATGGTTATAGCACATCATTTAACATCAGTATTTATGGTTTTGGTCACTTGTGCTGCAACAGATATGCTAATAGCAATTTATTTTCTTGATTGAAGCTTATGCATAATGTTGTTAAATGCCAAAATTTACTGTGCTCCACTCCAGTAAGGTGTAGTAATTTGAATAGGTTCCTAGCTATTAAAATACACAATGTATTATATAAAACCATGCACACTCACACAGAAACACAAACTGGAATACACAGAAAAATGTTATTAAATAACTATGCATTCACCTGACCTCTCCCCCCCCCCCCGATAGCTTTATATGAAATATAGTAAAGTACCATAAAGGAATTACTGTCATGACAATGCCTTCCTTGTAGTGCCTTCATTTGCAACATTTCTTTATAAAGGATGTAAGACAAAGTTATGAATACAGAACTGCATTGGAGAACTTCATCTGTGCCAATTATGTATAATTACTTCAATGCTGTAATTGGTTAGATTTTGTATCATCTATTTAAAAACCTGACATTTCAATCTTTCCTTGTTTAAAATTGTTGAAATGCTTATTGCCAAACACCATATGCAAAGAGAAGAACTATCTCTAGCAAAATTTCAACCAGAAAGGTTACTATCCTAAGCAAGAAGAGCTGGGCTTAAGAATGTTCTGTGTATTCTAACACATAGTTGCCTCTGAGTACCTTATCAGCAACATACCCTGTTCAGTCTGTGTGGAAAAACTTAGAGTGAAGTGGGTGCACAACACAATAACAGTGTTAACTTGCTTGAAGGCTCCTTGCGTTTGCATCAGTGACAAACCTGACTGATACTAATTCTTTCAAATCCATGAATAATAAGTTTGAAATCTGCACTAAATTGGAAGACTGATGTTTGCAGCAGAACTTTGATGTGCAAGATTATTGTTACTTTTATTTTCATTTGTTGCTAATATTAAAATATTTCATGTATGCGTTTATCTCAGTCTCTGAACGTAGGTACGGCAATAACAGCTTTAATGGGAGCAGACTTGGTCACCCTGCTGTGACAGAATAGTGAATAATGCTATTTGAATCTTTCATGTATTGACTTTCTAACTCTTTAAAATACGCTCAGCTACAGACAGAAAAGATACTGAAGCTCTGTTTAATAAACAATTTAACAGGATTCTGATCTTCATTAATAAATGAAAGAATATATTTACTTATATGAATACCTGACCTGAATGTCTAAATTTCTTGTCTCCATATTTACTTGCTATAGCAGTCCCTTAATCTTCTGGCTTGAGATAACTTTCATAAGGCTTGTTGCTAGTGACATGTTTTGTGAATTTATACAAGGATTATTTATTTTCTTTGGCATTTTTTCTGTGATAACATGCTAACTCTTTTCTGTACCATCAATTTTTAATTTAAAAAAAAATTGTTGTTGCTTGATAAAACAACACTTAAGGTATTTAAGAAAAAAAGGTACCAATACTCTTTTATTTCCTTAAAAGCACCAAGAAGAAAAAAGTAATAAAAAAGTTTGAAACTTTAAGCAATCACAACATGCTGTTTACAGCCTGCTTCTGCCAAAGAATGAAGACGTGTGTCAACATATGACTACACTGTCTACAGTCGTTTCAGGACACAGGGAAAGAGCTGACACTAATCAAACAGCACTATTTCCAGTTGCAAGAAAACATAAAACATGACCTGTGCATCAAATAATATGTATTTTTTAATTATAATTTTTTTATTTGTTTTATTGTGCTAGAGCCTTTTGGCTTCAGATTTCCAAGACTTCTGGAACAATCATGGTAGATGACGATTTTCCTTATTAAAAAATAAATCCACGCTTCCATTTCTCTTAGCTCTGCTGTCAGACCTCTTCTGTGTGTTCAGCTACGTCAGCAGAAAAATGCTGTCTTTGCTTATGTCAGTCAGGAATGTGGTGCAGCTATATCAGCCAAAAAATTCCTGTCAGCACGTCTTGAATCTGTACTTGGGCCTCTGCCAGCCGCTAGTCTGTCATAGCTGCAGAAGTAATAAAGGCAAGCCTTCAGAGCCATGCTAGCTGAGGACCTACATTGCCAGGCCCAATTTAACCTTTGAACACCCTAAGTGATAAGCAGTGATCAGCAGCTCCCACATAGGTTTAAATCTGAACTCCTATCCTGGGGATAAAATCCAAGAGTTTTGTCCTGACGTGTATTACAGCTTTCCTGCAGTATTAGCTGTGCACAAGCAACACTGGCACTGCAGAACCTGCCTGGTACCATTCATGCCAAATCCAGCTATTTTCTCAGTGTGAAGGCATGGATTTGCAGCTGGCCATCTTACAGCTTTCATTGGCTTTCACACTTCCTAGTCCTAGGAAAGCTTTTTCTCTTAACTTCCATTTCTGTCTTGCTCAGCGTGGGAACAATACACTTTGTTAACAACTGTTCTGGATTCTACCAACCTGCATCTATCAGGTATCATGCCACCACAAGTTCAGGGGAGGTGAGGGGGTTAGGTCTCAGGGTTAGTTCTTGTTTGTATGGTGAGAAAATGCAGCCAAATTACAGCAAAGAGGATGAAAAATAGAGCAAAAGAAGAAAATAGGGGGAGTGCTGCTCAGGCGGAGCTGTGGATGCCAAAATGAACATCTCCCATACCCACTTTGAATATATTTTGAGAAAAGCTGATTTCAAACTTTGCTTGAGGCAAAACTGGGATTAAGCCTATCCTTCATTGTGTCCACTTGTTTGAATGTAAAGCGTTCTCAAGCTGGTGTATGATTTTTTTTCCACATACAAAAAAAAAGAGAGTGAAGAGCATCACCTAAGCTATGACACCAAGTGAAGCCTAGAGCAGAGGCATGCTCCTAGGCACTTTGGGTGCAAAGAAGAGGGTTAGCAAAGAGAGCGATATAATTTTGTTGAGTCATTAATACTGAGATCTGTGTTTTGAAGAGAACAAAGAGGAGAGAAAGGAGAACAAATAGCGCATTATCCCAACTGGGAAAAACATTTTACACCTTTTGACTTAAGGTCAGCAATGACTCTTTACGTGTCTTCACAGCTCTTACCCACTCTGTCTATATGATATTTTCAAAACAAAAGATTGGAATAAATTATTTGAAGTTGAACTGAATTGAGCAGACAGATATTCATGTCAAGAATATGGTTTCTGCATAAAATGAAAAAACAAGCAGAACTGAGTTTATAACATTATTTTTTTAGTTATGTTTGAATGAGCCCCCCATCCTTCAGCAGGAAAAGGCTGAGAAAGGGAGAAGTGTTTGAAAGTCGAAATACTACTTTGCACATCTCTGATGTTTTCCATTCTAGGATCTCTAGTGCTTTACAAGCTTAATGTGATTAACTTTGTGCTCAGAAAGAAGTTTTACCCATAAAAATAGGTAGGTCTTTACAGGATTAGGGCCTCAATTTGTCCTTAAAGTGGTAAGCAGTGAATATCAGTTACTGCTTTAACAGACAGAGGTGTGTAAATAACAGATACTGTGATTTGTGTGAAGATCTGTCAAAATGAAAATTGTACTGGATTAACCTGAAACAAAACAAAAAGTGCTCACAGTTGCAGCAAACTGCAAGTAAAGGAAAGCAGAAAGTAAAAGAAAAAAAAAACATAATGAAACATTTCCTTTGATTCAAAAATGAAACATTTCTTTCTTAAAGCTCTTGAAATGTCATTCTTTAGAATAAAATGGAAATGATTTTAAATTATCAGTTAGAATTGAAATAATAATTCTCAGTATGTCAAACTGAAATGTCTACTTTTCTTTGTACACAGCATGACAATTTTCACATTGGTAGAATATATTCTTTGGCAGGAAGTGTTTTCTGGTGTCTACATTAAGGTTAAGTGGAATTTTTGACACATGGCTGTTCATAGTAAAGCATCCTCTCTGAAGGGCTTCTGAGGATTTTCTGAGGGCAGCTGAACCCAGGTTTGCTGTGTCCTGTGTCCCTCAGTGTGAAGGCTCTGCATCATGGTCTTTGATGAAAGCAGGTGACTTTGGGCAAAGGAATCATAGAATCATAGAATGGGTTGGGTTGGAAAGGACCTTAGAGTCTAGTTCATCTAGTTCACAGCTTTGACACATGTGCCTCCAGTGGCCAATATGGAAGCACCTGTGGTCATGAGAGATCAGCTGCATCATCATCATTCCCTCCTGTTGCCTAGTCACTAGTGCAGAGGTGCTTGCCACATTAGCTCTGATGAACATCAAGACATGTGCTGGACCTAGATGTCTGTCCTGGTGAAGTCCTTGGCTGTCTGTGAGTGCAGGGGCAGGAGGGGATGGGCAACCCAGCAGAAATCTGACGTAGAGTGGTGTGTGGCAAATGAGACAATGGTATGGCTGCTTCTACCCAAAGAAACCACTAACTACAGCAGAGCTGTCTTGCCCGTGAGCTCTCAGCAGAGCTGCCATTTGGCCTTAACCAAGGAGGCTGTTTAGGAGGCAGGCCTTATACCATGATCTCCCAGATCCTGGAGAACAAAGAAAAGACAAGTTATGGGAATGGCCCACCTAGGGCATGGCCTGTCAGAGGCACACATCAGTCTTGCACCGCTAAGACCCCCTTCCCTTGCCAGCTCAGCAGCCACAGTGGTCTCACTTCTGGACACCGTAGGCTTGTATCCCCATCATATCTGGGCTGTCTCCATCCCAGTGTAGTTCATACTAATAGAATGCTAATGTATGTTTTAATAAATGATGTTATCAGAACGGAAAAACAGGGTTTACTAACAGCATATGTTTTGGTACATTCATCTTGATACAAATTAAAAAAAAGTAAAAAAGTACCTCATCTACTAAAATTGAACATGCAGTGAACTATTTTCTAATGCAAGTTAAGGTTTCTACGATAGAATTTGAATAAATATATGTTAATTTTCTATCTGAATGAATACATATATGAACAGTACGTAGTAAGAAATATCCAGCTGGAGTAAAGGCTATGTGCAGTTGCAAGTCTGAATGTTTATGCACACCAGTAAAAACAAGCAATTTTAGAATAACAATAAAAAGCACAAATGCATATGAAGATTAAAAGCAGTTATTCAAATCAAGCTTCCATGATTCAGATCTGTGATTTATATCACTTTGATTTACATGCCAATCCATCGTGCTTACAGTATATTCCTCCACTGCAATTAAGCTCATGAATTTGAGACCATATAGTTGTATTGAGCTGTAAAGATACCTTTCTAGTCTCTCTGATTCCATTTTACTCATCTATTAAGAAAGAATAAAAACTTTTGGGTTTTTTTATGGGTGAAGGTACCATGCAAATGAAAATGATATTATAGGAAATTTTAATTTAAATGGTAAAGAGGTAACACGTTTTAGTAAAATGACAATTCAGGACACATGCAAGTGTCCCTGTGTGAATGCTGATCAAAATGCTGAAAGTTAGGAGTGAATTTTAAGTGCCATAGAAAAATGCATAGGATGTTAAGAGTAAATTAGGAAGTGCACAGGCCAAGGGACAGAGCTGCCTCAGAAAGGGATAAAGAAAGGACTGAAATATTCCTTTAAGGATTTAGGACAAAGGATCTCTCAGTCCTCAATAACAGTGCAGATCAGGTTGGGGAATAGGCTCAGGGGAACACAGGCATAGCAACACTTCAAAAGACACAGGAACTGAAAAACTTGAAAATGCAGCTAGAGACAGATTTGGATGTGAAAAGGGACAAAAAAGCAATAGTGAGCACAGCTGGAGATGAACTTTGATGTTGAATTACACAAGGTTTAAGAGAATTAGGTCCTTTTGAAGATACTGTCCTTAGAAATTATGAGGGGTGATTCCAAGGCAGAGCAAAGGCCAAGTTCTCCTCTATGCCCCCCATCCTGAAACTGTGGCTGGCTCTAGTAGAGGCCAGTCCAGGAGGGCCTGGTACACATCACTATGCAGATGCTCACTGCTTCTGGGACCCACCCCCTCTGAGGTGTCTAACTGAAGTGAATGACAAAGGTAAAGGAACCAGGGATGTCTTCTCAGGTGCACAAGAACCAGCTTTGACCTTTTTGCAAAAGCTGCATGCCAGGAAGAGGCAGGGTAAATGGAACGGGAAGGATGTGCAGATACTGATAAAATAATAGGTAAGCTGCTAACCCTCTGGATAGGTGATGAAAACTATCTTTTCCTGCATTCAGGGGCACTAGAGTTGTGGCAGTAGCCTTTCAAACTTAACTCAAAATTGTACGTTGATATGAAAAGTCATATCAATGAATCACCTGAGAAGGGGATTGAAGAAAAGAAGGGTGTAGCCTGGCCTTTCTCATGCTGGCAGGGGCATCAGAACTGGCAATATAAGACTTACCACTGCACAGAAGTACTGCTAAAAATACTATCTGTGAATTCTACTTTTTAAGTTGTCTTTTTTCCCCCCCCCAAAAAAATGTGGTTGGGAATGTTTGAGTGGGGGAAAAATATCCAATATGATGGGGAGAATCTGGGAGCTGCTAATGGACACACAAAAATAATTTCCAGCACTGAATTGCGAATGTGAGAGGTGACAAGGAAAGAAAGACAATCTCACCATCTTCTGGGAGGAGTTCTTTGGCTGAGGCTATTTGCTCATGGCAGGGTATGGAAAGCTTACTGAATACGAGGAGAACGGTGTCTCTGTGAAGTGACAGATCTTTGTAGGAATTTAATGCCAAGCAGCAACATATTGCTGCTGGCATCTAAACTCTCCCAGTTGGTCTGCTCCAGAGTTTGCACCCCAAAATGGAACAACAACCAGTATAAGAGAAGGGCCCATCCCAAATCTTGCTGTCTCTCCATAGACTGCCTCAGGCAGACATGTCAACACTAACTGAGAGTTTCAGTGTCATTTTCACTGATTGCCCAATCAATCAAGTCAATCCATCCTCCCCTCCATGCCTCCTCCCCTTCTGTTGAATTCTCACAACTGCCTCTACTAATGGAATCTCACTGGTGAAGACAACAGCTGAGAAAACACTGAGGATTTTACAGTGCCCAGTTTGAAAAAGGTCAGCTCCTTTGAATTGGAGGAAAAAAAAATTTTAAAAGTCAATAATTTTAATGGGTTCCAGCAGAGGAAACTACAGACCACTGAGATACACTCTGCCTAAGATAAGGCTGTCTTCTCACTTTCCATCATTTTACTCTCTGCTCAACTGGTTGGCAGTTATGATGCTGACAGTTTAATCCTAATTTCTAAATCAGTGTCAACAACTATTTCTTTCTTTGGAAATGATACAGAAAGACCATAAACGATGTAGTGCATGATGCCAAACAAGCCTTTTCCTTTTGGCACACCAGGAAAAGAAAAAAAAAGCAACAACAACAAATCAACACAAAAATCCCCACCCCAAAATAAAACCACAAGAAAATATATCCACAGCCATTCCCTTTTCCTAGGAAACAGCGGACCAAACACAGTGTATGAAACCTTTTCCCAGCTAGCGTGGGCAGTTATCACTGTCAGAATATAAGACCAAATTACATTTGATCCCTTTGCTCATTTAAGTTACAGATAGTCGTGCTTCTAAAAAATAAACCGGTAAACTAAACAAATCCTAGTGGATTAATGATTCTGTGCCTTTACCTCAATCAAAATAGGTTAGCACTTCAAAGGAGCTAGGGGTACTTTGTTCTGAAATAGAATTAAATTTGCCTTTATTGGGGAAGAAGGATAATACAGAGCATGCCACATTTTCTTATATATAAATGGTTTAGGATCAGTGCACTTTTACTTGAAGAGCAGTTGTTAGTGTTTCTAAGATTTTAACAGCTCCCAGGGATGTATGAATTTGCTAACTTAAGCACTGACGTCTGGATCAAATGTATACATAGAATGACTGACTTGATATATGTCCTTTGGGTATGAGGTTTTGTTTGTACAGGGCTGTAATGTGACCTTGGCATGAGCCCAGATGTGTGACTGAAGTAGCTCATTTTATGCTACTGCATAAAATGTATCTTGGAAAGTAAAACTGCACCTTGTTGCAACCCACTTGATCTTGCAGGCACCATACCTCGTACCAACCTACCCCAGTTGAATGGCTCCCTTTCAGTTCTTTTTTATGTTATATTGCTGTCTGATATCATAAAAAACCCTCTTAATTTCAGTATGGATCTTGTGAAGCTTGTTAAAAATAGATGCTCATCAACAAAGACTTGCTTCTGAATGTTTCTGAAAAGAAATGCTGTCCATTATTTACCTTGTAAACCTAACGTGAAACCCCCATCAACAGACTCTTCCCAGCTAGCTTGTGCTACCCTGTCCTGATACCTGGGACTAGGAAGTGTGCAATATCCGTGTCTCCCACTGGAATCAGGGAAATCCTGTTGTCTTCAATGTATAGCATGTTCTCAGCATCCCACAGGATGTGGTCTTCAAGGTTCAGTTCACAAACGCATGTGCTTAACTTAAGCATATGAGTAGTTCCATTAATGTTGAAGTACTTAATGTTAACCATATATGTTTGCTTGCAGGGACTGGTTCCTTAATTAGCTACTCACCCTTTAATCCTCCCTGTCTTTTCACCTCTGTACTGTTATATGCCTCAATTTCATTAATCAGATAATGAACACTAGGGAAGCTGTTATTTACTGCTTATACTTCAAGATTTGAACAGAAAAAAAAAAAACCAGGACTGTGTGTAGAGACGTATTAAACATGGTAAAACCAAAATACAATGGCATAAAAAGATGTTTGCAACTTTTGAAGAATATCTTAATTTTCCTTCTGCTAAGTAAATGACTTTTCGCACTTTCTAAAGCCATGCATGGATTTCTTTATGAGGTTTTTTCTGCAGTTTAAAAGTCGCACATTCTTTAAACTCCCAGGTTTAAAGCCCTATTACACTGTCAACTCAGCAAATCAAAATTGAAATGCAGCAATGCAAAGATGCCAGAACAGCCAAACAGCCACATTGATACAAAACTTACCACCACCAAAAAGCCAGCAAAAAAAAAGTAATACAATGAGGTTCTAGAAACACGAAATAGCATGGGGAGGAAGAGGAGGAAGGGAGAAAAAGGGAAATTCAAACAAACCAACTTCTGGCAAAAGTAGTTTTGAAGACGACATTTTCCAGTTACTGTTTTTCATTAGAAGTGTCTGCTGGTTGCACTTGGATATGTTGATTGCACTCTCTGCTTTCTGCCAATCTATTCTTATCAAGTCTAAGGCTGCCAGGAGGGCAGGAAAGCACATTTGCAGTCATCAGGTTTCATTGCCTTTTCTATTCCCTTGACTTGTTGGTTTTTTCCTAATCTTTAAATTTTCTCTTTTTCTTAGTTCAGCACATTAGCATTCCTTCAAATTTTTAATTACTGTCCCTGGTAATTCCCTGGAGCCCTCTGCTTGAACTTTCTTTCTCCACTTGTTTTGCCTCTGAGTAATGACCACCTATACCACACTTTACCAGTCTACCCCCCTGTAGTTTTCTTTACTTCATCTGTATGCTACAAGCTGTCCCTTTCAGAGAGTTGCCTTGCAGTTTGACAACATTGGGAGTCTACTCTCTCTCAGGTGATTTCCCTGTCAGGCTCACTGCTACTGAAAACAGGACTGCTGACAGCATACGTTTTGAATCCAGCCATGAAAATTGCTTCGTGGTAATCTTTACCAAATACTGCATTACATGGCACTACATTTGCTACTGCGCTGGGAATTCTTCTTTCTGTTTGTAAATCTGCTTTTATAACCATATTATTTTGAACACTTCATTTCATGCCTAGTACTGAAAAAGGAATGAAGTATCACAGCAAAGCATTAGATGCTTACCTAAAAAGGGGATGCTAGCCTATCCAATTTTCTTACAGTACTGCTCACTTACTGTAGTGAATAAGCCCAAGGTCCAATATGATTCCTTCATAATGTATACTGAGCTGTATCACTTTCTTCCTCAAGCCTGTTTGCCACTAAGCCAGATGTACTCAACCCATCTTCTCATTACTATGATCAATCTTCTCTCTGCTGATCAGAATTTAATCCTATTAAATCACTAGGCTTGCAATAAGTGCATATCATACACACACATGCTTGCCACAGCAGATTACTATAACTGCCTTTATTTTTGGAACATGCTTTCAAGACTCCCTTAGGCTAATCCGTACAACCCTGCTGCATGACAGCAGGAAGCTAGGAGCAGCACAGCCTTCCCATGGAAGGAGAATGGCATGCAGGCACTGCATGGAGGGCACAGACACTTCCCCTCATCCGTGCTCCAGGAGTGCAACATTGAGAACGGGTGGCTAGGAGGACAGAACAAACAGCTTGGATATTACGGATCTGCTTTCTACCTTATGTGGTTGCTCATGGATGGGCTGCCAGGTGGGAAAAGTCAACCCCTATGGTCTGTGGAGGCTTCTGTATCTCCTGATACAGTCCTGATACAGCTTTCTCAATTTTATTGAGATCTTTGATTATTTGCCCTAAAGAAGTAATAGAGCAATAAAGGTCTTGACTGGGGAGAAGTGTTCCAAGCAATTTAGTGATTTATAGCTGCCAATGTTTCAACTAGTTTGGGTCACTAGAGGGTGCAGATCAGCCTCTTTAGCCTCAGTCTGGACATTTGTTTTGTGACATATAGACCCAGAAAATCTCCTGATTTAAGATATTAAGTGCTTCTGAGAGGAGGCATGAAATACTCATTTTGAGTCTGTTTGCATGAGTCTAGTTTTCCCTTACAAGGACAGTTTTCCTTTTACAAGCATACACTACAAGGGTGATATATTATGTAAAATAAGGCGTTTCATGCCTGTTCCCTGCCATATAAAAGGAAAGATTTTGTCAATATAAACATTAAACAGAACAGCAACATGAAAAACTAGGTATGGCTTATTTAGTCTTTTAATAGCCTGAAACCAGCACATTCAAATTATGTCACTTATTTTAAAAATAGAGAATACTCCCTTCTGTGTGTGGCTTGCCAAGCTAATTCCCTCATTCTAGTGCTTCTGATAAGCAGTTTTACAATTTAATGGTCTCTAAATTTGTTAGGATCAACAAAGTTGCATAGAAATAACAGATTATATTTGAATTAAAGTGTTAGCAATTTCTACTAATTTGGGTACATAAATACCTGTGACCCAGAGTGTATCTTCTAAGCTGTAAATACACAATTGGTAGTGTTTTCCACATATTATGCAAAAATACAACTGTTGTGTCCAAATCTGTTTTTCGCTATATGTGGCAATGGCTTTAGATCACGTTTTCATCTAGCTGTTGTAACAACTTGGATTTACAAATACTCTTGCCAGGGATCTTGTGGTTTGGAAAATAATGAGGATGAGAAAACCTTCCTTGTTCTCTGTGCAGGCTAGACTCTTAATGAGAGATAATAGTGATGAGCTACAAAGCAGAATGGTTCTCCTGAAAGATAATCATCTAAGTGTCCCAGGAGATGCACATGACATCCTGAAACTCCTTACTGAAAAAAAGCATCTGTCCAGAACTTAATCAACAAAAAAGTTAATGCATTTAAGACTGCTTAAAAAGTTGAGATCAATCAATCAAAGGTGCACCTCTGAGTTCATGTGGTCATTAGTGGTTCTATTGAAGATCTAAGCTATTGCAACAAAGAATTAGAGAGAGTGTTTATTCTGGCAGAAGGAAGCAGATGTGATTTTTGTATGTTGTAAATTAGCTGGATTCACTTGATGGGCCACAGGTAAACCAATAAATACTATTTGAATGAAAAACGTTGACTCTGCCCACACTCATCATTTTGGTACTTAACTCTGAAAGAGAAATTTCTGTTATGAAATAGTCAGGAGTTATGGTGTGAATTTAATTCTTGACAGTACTCAAATCTACCATGCTGCACAGGAGTCAAAATATCATAAAATGATAAAATGCTATTAACGACACAAAGAATTCCCCATGCAGATTATCCAACTGCATGAAGTACATGTAAGAGCATAATTGTGGTGACGTAGATAGTGTCCAGATGCTGGTTTGTCTATGATTACTTTTATGTCTATAGTCTCCATTATGGATCAAAAGTTCCATAGAAGTGGATTGGCAACTAAGAAAGGTGAAACAAGACTGACACCTGTTATGAAATGGGGCTGCAAGCAGATAAAGCCACACTGACTCTTAGTCGTTCTCTGTCAGAAACAGCGGGGTCTGACTAGGGAAAGAGGGTAAAGACAGAAGAATTAAAATAAAAACATCATATTTGCCTGCTGTGAAAAATAATATTTTCTCTGTAATAGGGAACTGCTATCACAAAAGGGAAAAGTAGGAGCAGCAGAGTTTCCCCCAAAATACCCCAAGAAATTGACGTCTTTGATAGAATTATTTTCAGGATCTAAATTCATAGACTTGATTAATTTTAAACATTTCACATGCTGTTCAACAGCAAGCTGTATGTTCAAGAAATTCTAGTTTAAAATTTGTTCTTTACCTAATCTGTTAGATGACCTCATAAAAAAAGCCAAATGAGTGTAGCACTAGAGAAAGAACCTCTGAGGAGGGGATGACATGAAAGGGAGGCTTGACATAGACTTGGGACGTTGGCAGGTGGGAGATGTCCCTGGTTCCAGGCAGAGCTGGCAAACTGGTGTGTGCTCTGCAGAAGCGACACTCATATGGAAGCTCTGCTTTTGGCCTATTGCAGGTAAAGTGGATAACCTCTGCTGAATCAATGCTTAGAGTGTCCCTGCAAAGGTGACTGTGATAAAAACACTGTGAGGCAGCTCTAAATGGAGTCTGATGAACACAGTAGGGCTGTCCAAGTGCCACTAGGGCAAGGGTAGCGTTACTAAGAGGCTGAATAAAATTCAGCAAAACATTAATTTTTTCAAGCAGTTCTCATGTCAGAAAATGAGGAACCCCCTACGTTACGGACAGTGCTGTCACTGGCCTCAATTCTCTGCTGAGAGTTAGAAGACCATAAAACCCAGCAGCAGCAAAACAGTGACTATCCAGCAGGGAGATGCCATGGGATCTGCAACTGTAGGCTGCAAGTGGATATATATCAAGCACTGATACTGTATGGATTATTTACATGATGATACTGTGAAGAGAAATTTATGGTGGAAGTTTAAAGCACATTTAAATCCCCATGCGGACATCTCTTCATATTCAATATTTGAAAGCGGGGCACAATATGAGACAGGAAGAAATAAGACTCTGTGTTTCTTCAAGTGTTAAATTCTGCTCAGAGAAGCTGTGCTATAATTCATTCTATTCTGAGTCAAACAGAGCTTAGGACAGACGCAGTTTAATAAAATCTTAGTTAGTTCTATTTCAGAAGTCCATGCCTAGGAAAAAACAAAACCAAACCAAACCCCAGCATCGTACAAAAACAATGTAAGACTTGCATCAAAATTCCTAGTCTGAAGTAGATGTTTTGTCTCTGTATTGAAGAGACATCAATTTGATAGATGGACTACTCGGTGAATAAAGAACTGGCTGGATGGCCACACGCAAACAGTTGTGGTCAATGGATCAATGTCCGGCTGGAGACCAGTAATGAGTGGTGTCCCTCAGGGATCAGTGTTGGGACCGGTCTTGTTTAACATCTTTGTCGCTGACATGGACAGTGGGATTGAGTGCGCCCTCAGCAAGTTTGCCGATGACACCAAGCTGTGTGGTTCAGTTGATACGCTGGAGGGAAGGAATGTCATCCAGAGGGACCTTGACACACTTGTAAGGTGGGCTGATGCCAACCTTATGAAGTTTAACCATGCCAAGTGCAAGGTCCTACACCTGGGTTGGAGCAATCCCAGACACAGCTACAGGTTGGGCAGAGAAGAGATTCAGAGCAGCCCTGCGGAGAAGGACTTGGGGGTGTTGGTTGATGAGAAAATGAACATGAGCTGGCTTCAGTGTGTACTTGCAGCCCAGAAAGCCAACCATATCCTGGGCTGCATCAAAAGGAGCATGACCAGCAGGTTGAAGGAGGTGATCCTGCCCCTCTACTCTGCTCTTGTGAGACCTCACCTGGAGTATTGTGTGCAGTTCTGGTGTCCTCAACATAAAAAGGACATGGAACTGTTGGAAGAAGTCCAGAGGAGGGCCACGAGGATGATCAGGGGACTGGAGCACCTCCTGTATGAAGACAGGCTGAGAAAGTTGGGGCTGTTCAGCCTGGAGAAGAGAAGACTGCGTGGAGACCTCATAGCAGCCTTCCAGTATCTGAAGGGGGCCTCTAAGGATGCTGCGGAGGGATTCCTCATTAGGGACTGCAGTGATAGGACAAGGGGTAATGGGTTAAAACTTAAACAGGGGAAGTTTAGATTGGATATAAGGAGGAAGTTCTTTACTGTAAGGGTGGTGAGGCACTGGAATGGGTTGCCCAAGGATGTTGCGAATGCTCCATTCCTGGTGGTGTTCAAGGCCAGCGTAGACAGAGCCTTGGGTGACATGGTTTAGTGTGAGGTGTCCCTGCCCATGGCAGGGAGGCTGGAACTTGAAGATCTTAATGTCCTTTCCAACCCTAACTATTCTATGATTCCATGATTCTATGTTAAAATTATATTCTTTCGCTCATGGGTTAGGGACATACATTGCAATATCGTGCTACTCATATGCTATACATTCTCTGAAAAGTAAGTATAACACAGTTCTTTCAAAGGTACCTCTACAAGCAAAGACAGTTCATTTCCTAAAGGAAGAGTTCTTTCAGTATCTTGCCTGTATACTCTGCTATGGTAAAAAAATAAAAAATAAAAAAATCACTGCATTTTAATCTTTTCTTATTCTTTTGTCTTTCATTCTTCTTTTATATTGTTCTTGCCATTTTCTGAACGTAAATGTCTAGATCAGTGAAGAGATCCTTGACCCTCCACTAATAATTAGCATTTTGAGACAGACTGAAGTCAATGACCTGTAGATTAAAAGCATTATAGCCTGTTACTGGTCTACCAGGATAGCTTGCCCTAGTGTTAAGTGTCATTTAGCAAACAGGTCCTCTAGTTTGTGATCTTCTATATTAATTGTTTAAAAAGGAATTAATCCTAAAATAATTAATGCCAGTTTATATTGTTATCATCTATCTGCAGGTTTTTGTTCACTCCAGCTTTAAATGTAATGGGATTCTCTCTTTCTATCCTTCATGGTTCAATCTCTGTAATTGTAATTCACGGTCAAGATATCTGTCATTGCTCCTTTTGCTGGTTAGTAGTTCATACAACAATGGAAGCTATCTGCCAAGCAGCACCTGTCTTTTTAATAATTCAACATCTTAAATAAATAAAATGGAGTATGTACCTGCTGCCTTATTTTCTTTAAACTCACTCATCCCTCTCATGCACATTTCATGCCAAAAGCTGTAGGTTAAGAGACTCTGAATTGTCATCACCTCGTACAGTGAAGTTGCAATAAGGAAAATCTTTGCTTTTCTGACTGTTTCCCTACAAAGAGGGATAACAATTTCTAGCCACTGTCAATATGAGTGTGACAGTTGTTTAAGTTAGCCAAGATGCATGCCTGAAGTGAATGTATTTATACTGTCTGTGCTTTTAAACAATTACAATGAAATTCAAATACCTTCATATGGAATTAAGTTCAAAACAGTATTTTGTAGAATATGAATTATTTTGACTTTTTATTTAATAAAAAACTTTACTCTTTATGTTATTTCTATTGGTTTATTTCTTTAACTTTTCAATTGGGATAGCTTACTATGTAAAGTTCAGACAGCGTTAAGCACAACAAAGTTAGGAATTTGACTGTTACATCCATAATGATGTAACTGTTCTGCTTATGGTCTTCATCATAGAGGTATTGCGATTACTTACAATGTACCTACAAAGTGTAATTTTAAACAGAAAACTACCTTTTGCAATTTCACAGGTTGGGAACTGACCCACAGGGACCAAATCCAGATCCTCAATTGCCGCTTAAAGATCTTCATACCACCAAGTTGATTGCAATGTGTGGCCACTTTGAGCATCTGACCTGGCAGAATTGTCCAGTGCCAGAGATGGAGTCTTTAGTGGAAAAAGGATCATGAATATGAACCTTTTATGCTTTAGGCACTAAGCATGAAGACATCTTTCCATTTCACTTTTTAATATCCACTTCAAATTTTGTTTTTCAATCAGCATATATTTGAATAATCAAACATTTATTTTTATCAAGAGAGAGTCTGAAATGTGAGAATTCACTGTTCTGTACTTTTCCCTCAAGCAATCTGTGGAAAGGAAAAATCTGTATTTCATAGATAACATGGCCATTAGCAGCTCAGTCTGCTGCTTCTGACCAGCAGTATTATGTCACGCATAGTTTGGATTTCAGAATTGAAAGCAGCAGGTATTCATTTTTCCCTTACTATTTCAGACATACTGTATCTTGTTAGATAATATATGTTGCAACTTATCAAAATACAAGAACATTTTGATAACTGAAGAATGGTTATTAAAAATCCCTCGAACAATTAATAATGTAGGTAAGAGGCAGACCTGGTGTGCATGGGGGAGCAGGGAGGTGTTATCTTCCTTGTGTACAGCCTCTTCCAGCCTGAAGGTTTTCAGAGCACATCTGGAGGTACAGCAGAAGCATTACTCAACTACTACACTGTGATGTGGATGATTTCAGTGGCGTAAGAAGAATCAGATGGTCAAAGCACTAGCATGGCCTTGTCATCCTTGTCATCAGGCAGTAAAACAAGGTATGATGTTCTGAGAGATATTAGTCTGTCGATTTCCATGACAAACCACCACTGTTAGTGACTGTTTTATCCTGTTACATAAGATCACACTGATGTTTCTTCAGAAGGTGTTGAAGATAACAGCTCTTTTGGAAAGAAGATAAAACAAAACAACCACAAAGAGAGAGGCACAAAACAGCACTGGTAGAAAGAAGCAGCAGCTCTTGTCTCTCAGACCATACCTGACTTGCAGACCATAAGCTTCTTTTGGTCCATCTGCACTTTTCATACTGATATCAAATCATATAGTGCCCAGGGCAATGGCTGAATAAGTACCTGAATAAATCTCACCTTTCTGCTGACTAATTTCTGATTTACCATTTTTAATCTCCAGGCTCTGCTCTCTTTGAAGGATTTTGTTCTCTCTACCTATTTATGTAACATGCACAATGATTCTTAGCTCCTGCTACAAAGAGCGGCTTCTGGGAGCCTTGAGAAACCTTGTGCTCCCCCTTCCTGGAGCTACTCAATGTCAAAAATAATGGAAAAGGGAAAAAAAAAAAGAAAAGATTGTCTTTGGTTCTCAGAGAGGGCCTGTGAGGTGAAACAAGGTAATATACCATTATAGATTATATCCCTAGGGTATTCCTGTGAGCAGCATTCTGGATGAACTGTGTTTCAAGGACTCCTTAATCCAAGACATGCATGTAATCTTTGAAGTAGGAACTAAACCCCTGTGCTCCTTCTTGACCCCCTATGCAAGGACCCTTCACCCAGCAGAAAAGGGTGTTATGCTGCTTCTTGTGTAACTTGCATTCTAACTCTCTCACTCAACAAAGTTGCCTTCTGAGCTGCTTTAAAGCCCACACAAAATTCCCTGGTGCTGCAAATATGAAGCCTGCAATACGTCTGTACAATTATTGCCAGCAGCACGCCCATGACTCTGGATTTTCACCACACAGCATCATTAGCACTTAGACTGCAAGCTGCTTGGGCTAAAGACTAGCTGGGGGGGGACTAGTTTTGTCAAGTACTGTGTGCAGCTATGGCGTTTGAATGAATCATATTGCAGTATCAGACTGCCATGTGGCATCACTGGGCTGCCATGTCAGGCAAAACATTATATATAGCAAAATGAATTCAATGGAAGTGAAAAAAGGCCTTGGCATACTTAAGGAAAAGAATGGTTTGACTCCTGTTGTAAAAGGAAAATGGGGGTGAGGAGGAAGAGAGAAAAAAGAAAGACTGATTGCCCAAGTGTGTGCATATTATAAAGCTGTCATTTACAGGAATGAAATAAAAATAAACTCCCTTTCTACTACTGACATAGTCTAATAACCTGCATTGCTTTATGTAGAATCTGCACAGAGCTAACGACTTCAGATCTTGCTGACCCTGTATGGCTCAGTTCCCAGAGTCCTACTGAGCATATGGGGAAAATAGCCAGGTTTTGTACAAACACAAATGTTTGCTTAAGCTGAGCCCAGGACCAATACGGTCAAACCATCATCTTGGGATAGAAAGTTTTGTTGCCAAGTAAAAATTTAATCCGGAAGCTGATAGTCAGTAAGAAATAGAGTTGTTTCCTCAGACAGGCCTTCTCTGCTATGAAAATCAAATGCGTGGTAAGAGGAGCAGATTGTAAAAAAATTGTACTACGATGATGTCTAAATACCTCCTAAAAAAGGATTTATGATTTTAGTCTACTCCTGAAGGGAGTTTGCAGAACTACAGGACCCCTGGCACTGATGTGGGGATTGCAGATAGCACAAATTAGGCTCTAAATAATGGATCAAAAAGAGGAGCCTCAAAAGCTAGATTTTATTGCTCTTCGGGGAATAGCGCAGACTATTATAAAATACTGCAGCTTATGAAGCTCCAATAGCATTGTGCAGTTTAAAGGAAAAAAAAAAAGCCTCAAGGAAAGCAGGGAAAGCTCAGTGGCAGTGAGCCGGGTAGAGCTACACTTTCTTATTGTAGGAGACAGTGGTACATGGGGCAGGGATGGTGCAATGTCCTAGAGATGGCCACATCCCAACCTTACGCAGTGTTCAGCACCTTGCCTTTCAATCTTGTACAACTTAATGTAAACTTGTGATGCCTGGGTGCTTCAGCTTTCAATCCTACATTCTTAAAATAAAGCAATGGTGATTATATGACCTGGTTAAGAAAGAGCAATCATGGGATGATGATATTGAGGTATATTCAGTTGGTTGCTGATACCAATTTTTGTCTGAGCATGAGCATACCAGAAACCATCTCTGTTTCTTCTGTCAAAAGGGGCAGACATCATCAGCATAAAACAGCCTTTGTTAATTCAAGTTGTATTATGATATAAGACATGTCCTCAATTAAAGCTATACAGCATGCTTACTTATGGCTCTGGGGTCTTTTACCAATTGATTTTGTGTTGGAAAAAAGCAAACAAAACCCCAAAGTCAATTATGAGCAATAGAAATTAAGTTAAAATTAAATGTAAATAAATACTAGATCAAAATATAAATTAAAACATGTCAGAGAAAAGTAGTTTATTTTCACCTGAAACATAAACAGACCAATAGCAGCAAATGCTTGGCTATCTCTAAGCAAATCTAGAGCTTGCTTGCCAGACTCAATCTCTGGTGATGAGCTCCTTGCAGCTACATGCAAGACTCAGTAAGAAAACAGATGGTACACTGGAGCTTTGCTTCATGAAGAATAATAGATGAGTAGATAGAGACTCTCAATCTCAGAGTGGCACACAGGGTGATCAGAATCCTAATCACAACCACCCTGTGATAAAAGACTCTGAATGAAGAATGAATTAAGGTGGTTTGGTCTGTTTTATCAATAAAAGTAATAGTAAGATATATTTCTTACAATTCTTTAAGCAGAAGGCTCACAGGAGCGATACATATTGCTTACAAAGGATCATGAAGTGAGATAAATCACTCTGTCCATTTAAGGGTTGTGTGTTTGCTGCCTCTGTATTATCAGCAAGATTATTCCCTGAATTTTGGCAAATGCATAAGAATATATAAAAAATATACAGACCAAAATTCTCCTTCTGGCATCTTTTGTCCCTGCACTGTGAAGCCTGGCACAGGTTAGAAAACAAATTATCTGCTCTGTGTTGCCCTGTTTTGTTATTATGATGCATTAGAAACTAATGCAGAATTCTGTCATCTAGAAATATTTGAGCAAGATTTCCATATTTGAAAAACAATTTCCTGTCAAGAAGGTAATAACAAGTGAAATAACATCAATATAACTGGAATATTAGGACAGCCTAAAAGTAATGATATTGCAGCCTAAGGTATTAGAAGGAAATAGCTTAAATTATTCAGGAAGTAAACTGATGTCATGTGGTCAATGCACTACATATTTCACATATCCCAATTAGAATTAATGTAATAATAAAGATTGATTATTAAGTAATAAACACTGGCCAAACAAATTACTGTAAACATAAGTCAAATCTGCTAGGACAGCATACCTCTTTCTCTCTCTGGTTGCAGAGCAGACCTTGACACAAGCCAGAGTAGAACAAACAATTCTTCACAGATATTTTCAGACTTCTTTGTCCATCTTGCAAATATAGATCAAGCTATCTTTGAAGCTACTGAAAACTTTGTGCACACTGTTTGTTCAGTGTGTTACTGTCCAACATGTGACAATAATAATTAAAAAAAAAAAAATATTTGGGCTTACCTGTGTGAGATTGCACCAGTTACCTATGCTGGTTATAATGAAATGGAGTAAACTATACAGGGAAACTGTGCATTTTTGTTTGTATTGCAGTATCAATTAATTTGGTAAAAGCAGACTCATTTATGGACTTCTAGGCTTTTTACTGAAAGTAAGCAATGATTTGTGCTACGGAGATTTTAATACTGAATTGTACCCCTTCATAAATAGTGATTCAACAAGTGTGACAGACTGCAAAGCCCTGCAGCTTTCATGAAATGCCGTTCCCTTCTTACTGTCTTTCAGATGGTGTCAAGTGGTACAAAGTTGTGCCAAGATACAGTCAGCAGCAAAGAATCTCTCTACCACCTTCCTTTTAATTCATTGCAAATAGTGCATTTTCATCTGCAGGTACAAGCTCATCTTTCCTACAAGATAGAAAAATGAAGCTGAATTTTGGATCATGGGCTAATACAAGACCCTTCATCCCAGAGCCTTCAGACTGTGGGATGGGATTCAGTCTAGTTTCATATGCAAGCGCTTACAAAAACCTGCAAACTAACTGAGTAAGCCCCTTCAAGTCCTTCATTTTTGTTCTCCCCTTTTCTGAGTAATTCTCATTAAACTGAACTTCTAACGTGGCACTGCTGCTGATCTGTTCTCAGACATTGCTCTTTCATTGCCTTGAGTTGTGCAAGCCTTCAGGCTGCATGAAGTTGCAAGTCCATTGTTCTAAGGGGGTTTATCACAAGAAACAACCAAGGAAATGGAAACAGAAGAATTTCCACCTCATGCTGTACAGTGCTCCTGTGAAAAGGCAGGTCCGTCTTGCTTGTGTGCATCAAAAGGCAGTGAAAACCAGGTTATATGGACAAAACTTTTTTTTTTTTTTTTACTATGTTTGGCATTAGAACACAGAAAGAATTTGAAGTATTCAAGACCTATTACAAAATTAACAATGGAATACTTAATTGATTAGGGGGCAAACATACCCATGCAAGACTTAAAGCAGCATAGAGAATTCACCACTTCAGAATGATAAAGATGAAAAAATGGAAGTCTTTGTTACAGATTTACCTTATCACAAGTGTCTGTCCCCACTGTACATTGCTCTGGTCAGCGTGTGTAAGCTGATGATATGAGAATTCAGTTGGTCTTTTCAAATAAAGCTTACCTTCAAAGTTACAATAAACCAGTACTCTCAGAAGTCATTGGTAAAGATGACAAGCATGAAAAAACCTACCTGTTGTTTGTAAATGTTCAAATAGCAAATAAAGAAATATAAGACCACTGCTTTCTGCCATAGATACTTTACAATTCATGACCGCTTAGTAGAAAACTTAACTGAGATATAGTGCTTTTGAGACACTTGTTCAAACACACTTTGCTCTCTCAGCCCTCTCCTCTCTGTCTCTTGGCATATTGTGCAGTTCTACCCTGTATCAGATTTATATGCAATATACTCCTAGATCTTGAGATAAACTAACAGGCATCTGAAAGAGACCCCAAATGAAATATTCATGAACTGTCATAACATTCATTACCATTTTATGATTCTCTTTACTTGGTTGAACAACAACGCTTTCTAGCACTCTATTAAATCAGCTAGCAAACTTTATAAATCACCAGCTAAACTACATGAATCTGTCACTTTTTAATGTACTCTCTGGGCTCCAAAAATGCTTGAGTACATGGCAAAGTCATACTACTTATATGAGTCTCTTTCCTGTCATACTTCAGCATCGATTTTTCTAGGTAAACTCTTACTGTATTAAGAATTTACCATATTTTTACAATTGAGTTTGAGTTTAGTAGACAAATAAGCAAAAAATATAGGTAAAATCTAAAATTTTTATTTTTGCAATGATGCAAATGTCCTTAGTTTATCTAGAAGACAATAATACAAATGTGCATGGACTCACCAACTAAAATCAAAATATTTTTGCTGAGCTGTAGTGAATAGAATGGGGACATTCAGATCTAGCTAAAACTTTGCAAGACTTCTAATGCTGGACTGAAAGGTAACTCAATCTGCTTGAAGATGATGCTAAATCCTAGTGAAGGAAAGTGGAAGTGATTGGAATTGCTGAGGACACAGATGACCTAAAGAAGAATCAGACCTGTCCATTTCCATTTCCATTGTGACCTCTTGTTTCAGGGCCTTCTGGGCAGAGATCTTCCCAGCTGTCTACAGTATACTTTTTCCACCTGTCTTTGCAGGCTAAAAATAGCTCTCATACCAACTTTAATCAATGACTTGCTGCCCAAGATCAACATGCTCCTTTTATCTGTTGTGTTTGCTGGAGTCAACACCACGCACCCTCTTATCTTACTGGTTTCTCCTCTGGTTACACTGGCTTTTGCTTAGCCTGTCTCTCCGTGTTGCTTGCTAAAAATCCCAAATCTACATAGTTCTTAGTCATGACAAATTTTAAGCAATTCTATCATGGCTGACTTTGGCCACATCATCTTAGTCAAATAATGTAACTGAGAAATGCTCCCTGTAAGTTACTGAATAATAATTAAATAAAATCTGCATCTAAACTGAAACAAAACTATCGACTATCTCCTGAATTTGTTGGCTATAGTTGCACCTCATGCAATATTTTCAGCATTATCTGTTCTGCTGATAATGTTCTACAAGGTCACAAATAAATTTTGTGTTCTAGCACTGAAACTTTCTGTACTGGAATCTTTGACCTCTTTTCTACTACACACCAGGTCTTACTGATTTGTGTGACTTTGCCCCTGAAGCTATGGAAGTCTCAGGATATTTTGAAGCTAATTCCTTTCCTCTAAGGAGCTGATAGATAGCCTAGAAATTATTTACACACAAGGTCAGCCTTTTAATACCCGTTATCTATTCCTGTGCTTGAAGTTAAACACTAGTTTAAGTGCTTTGCCAGGTTAGAGAAACAGAGCTGGGTTGAGGGCCCCTGACATCAGCAGGAGACATTTACAGAGGCAAAATAACCCTTGAATTAGCTCAAGAGAATTTACAGCCATTAAAAGACCATTCAAGATGTCTATATATTTATGCATCCATTTAAAAAATTGCCAAAGGCAAAAAATGTCACAGTAGATTGTAAAATTTTGGTCAATTTATTATAAGAGCTTTTAACTGTTAGTATGGAAACATTGTGTTAAGTGATATGAAGTATAATTTCAAATTTCAAGTTCAGAAAAGAAAAAGCACCACAGAGAAAATGTTTATTTTGGACCTGCTAACATACTAGATTTTCTTTAAAAAAAAATAAAATTAAATATTTTCATTAGTGCTTCAAGTTTTGTAATTCTTTCTTGTCAGTAAAATGTAGCAAACCAGAGATTTGACTTTAGAGTTGATTCTGAATAATCTGCAAAAAGCTACAGACCTCATTTAACAAATAGCAGCTAAATTCAGTCTGGCATCCTGCTTCTGGCTTCATTGAGAGCAATGACAATACTCTTGTTATCTTAGATAGGAGCATGTTTTTTGGGGGGGTGATTAAATGCTATCACAAAAAACTATAACATCTTTCTTATTTTTCTATGAACACATCTCTGTAGTGCACGTTTCCAAAAGATGAGCATACAAGGGTGAAAGAGATTTCCCGGGGTCAAGTTTGAGCTTTTGAAGAAGCCTGTAGTTTATATTAGAAACGTAGTAAGAAATGAGAAACATGTATCTGCTGTCAAATGAAGTCTAGATGTTTGACTTTTTAACTTGGAAGGAATATCTGCTTTGCAGATACCTTTCCAAACATGATTTATTATACTTTGTGGCAACAGAACTGAGTGTTGCTGTAATTAGCAGAGCAATATGGTAAAGACACTAAACCAACAAAGCACCACAAGACGGAAATGATTGCAAGTTTTCCATTGGATTTTTTTTTTTGTCAGAGGAGAATTGGTTTAGATTAATCAAACATTTCTACAGAGGATAAATTTTCTCCTCAAAATACTTCAGGTTACAAAATTATATATTTTTTTAATGTTTATGAAAAAAACACCAACTTTCTTTCATGAAAACTCGCTTTTCTCCTCCTAAACATACTGTATTGTGCTAACTTCAAACTTGGTAGCACATTACGCAAGTAGTATCTTCTGCAGGTAATTGAGAGAAGGCAGCAATTTTGTTGCACTTTCTGTGCAAGGGAGCATAAAATCCTGAAGTCTGTTGCTTTAACTAAATTTGAAGACCACTGCTTTTCAGTTCAAGATATTTTGTGTGAACATTCTAATTTATCATTGAAATTATGGATGTGACAGTTTATAAAACTGTCAAATTATCTTCCAATGGAGATAATTCATTACAGGCTGAAATTGTCACATTCTATAGACTCCAGATAAAATTTAAAGCAATGATACCAAAATTCTCTGAGATACAATACAACACACCATAATAGTACCAAAATTATCCTGTTTGCTCAATAACTACGCTAGGTGTTTGGCTTGCAATGATAATATTGCTTTGCTTTGTTAAGGACTTGCTTTTTCAATTCTGGGTTGCAAAAAAAACCCCTCAAAACAACAAACAACTCAAAACTAAACAACATTTTAGAAGTTTTGCTTATAGGTTTCCATCTGACATAACAATGCTTGGAAGTATTTTTGTTGAAGTTGGGACATCTCAGTGGCAGTATCTCACACCAGTTTGCATTGTTAAAATTAAATATTTATGTTCAAGCTGGAAAAGGTGAGATTAAGGTGATAAAATGCGTTTGTTTAGCGACATTTGAGACATCCTAGGGTATAAGTGACATCCATGCAGGAATGGCAATGGGATGCAGTACACAGGAGAGAGTCAAGTTGCTTTGAAGCAGCAAGCAAAGAGTAGGCGTGATAACCCAGCCATCTAAAATGGCATTGGATGCCTATTTTGGAGGTATCTGAAGTGTTTCTATAAAATATGTAACATTATATCATTAATCCTCCTAATCACTGAGTAGCTGAACAAACACTTCCTACAGAATTATAAGAGATTGAGCTTCTTATAGACATACCTTGATGAAGGCAGGTTAGTTGAAGACCTTGTCCAGAAACTAAATAATACAGGATAATGTCATCTTAGTAATAAACTGAAACATAGTGTGCCTTACTTGGGTAAAATCACAGGAGATATGAAAGTCACAAGACTGTATACCAGTCTTGAGAAGCTCTATCTAGGGAAATTTGTTTCTTTGCTTGAACCCTTAGGAGAAAAGGAGCATTAATCCCATCTGAATTTAGTTTTCTAATCTTACCAGGAAATCTAGTTAGCAAAACCCCCCTGACCCTTTTCCTGTCAGTGGAGGCAGGTGCTCTGCATTCCCTTCTGAAGGAACCCAAGTTAAGTTTTACTCAATTGCTTTCTGAAAGGCTTACATTTATGGATAAATTCAGGTAATCTAATGTCATTCTTGATGATCAAGCAACAGAAACTTTAAGATTATTTTTTTGTGACTACACCTGCAATTCTCAGGTCTGCTTTGGTGCCCTGGCTACTTGGTTACCCACCACATCTCTCATCTTCTATGAGAGAAGCTGTTTTATAGAAGTGCACCTTCTTTCACATGACATTAGGGAGAGTGCCTTACATCAGACTCCCACAGGAGTGGAACAAAACATAATGGTCTAGACTCTGCTTTCATCTTTGTATCAGCTTGGATTTCGAGTCACCAATGAATATAATGAAATTATACAACATATGTATTATGATAATTGGCCATAATTATAGTGCTTAGAGATAATTAGATGAAGAATTACTTGAAATATAGTAGTAAAATCAATAGACAGCAAGTAGGAAAGCAATTAGATAACCTTTTAGGAAAAGCTTTTTTTTTTTAAAAATGATCATCAGAATTTATTTAAGGAGTTTTGTATTTATGGAGTCCTGGCTTAAGAATATCATCAGCATTTTTTAATTAGACACCCTAGGACTCAGAAACGTGACAGATTTGTATCACAACTATGCCTAGATGGAAAGGTGGGAGAGAGAGAACTTTACAAGAGGAAATAATGAATTCTTCCTTGGCCATTGTCTTAACAAAACAAACAAACAAAAAAAATCACTTAATGAAATTAGCTGTAAACAAACTGAGAGCAAAAGAAAATCTCCAACATCAGGCTGTGTATGATAAGAACTTTCATGTACACGGACAAGATGGACAGCATAAGGCCAGCTGAACCTCATGAGAGCTCTATAGTGTTCTACTTGGTCATGGTCACAGACAAGCCTCTTCAATTTATACTTGCAGCATTGCTTCATAATGTTCATTCTGCAGGATAGATTCTGCTAGTGCTCATACGGATGTTCTCCTGGCTCTAGGCCCATCCTCTCTGACTTCTAGCCATGATCCAATAGCCAGATAAAAGGAAACTCAGGAGAAGAGAGAAGAAAGGAAGGCCATTAAAAGAAAGAGACCTGGCCTAAATCCAGACAGAATGTCCTCAATGGCTTCTTTGTCTTTGTAAATACTTCAGTGCCAGCCATGAGTACTATTAGACCTTCAGCAAGAACAGGATTCTAGCCCACAGTTTGATCTGCTTTGCTTAGCAAATCTCCCTGTTCAGGCTTTCAGCACAGCAGATGTCTATCTCCAGCTTCAGATGTCTGAATGCCTTCCAAACCAGCAACATCAGAGAATTTCCCTCAAAGTTCCAAAATAAAAGCTACAAAAATGGGATCAGATCACTACTAATGCTGAGCTGGTAAGTGAAAGGGGTGCCAGTCTTTGATCACCACATGGAGCTTATTAACTGACACTTTTCTGGATCACTCAGGTCAAAATCACTACATAACAGCAATATCCTTGTAATATTATTCAATTAATACAGATATTTTAAACACCATTATTTAGCATGTCTCCAGACACCTCAGACTATTGAGTCAATCTAACTTATGGGCTTCAACTTCCCACCTGCAGACTTTCATGAAGTGACAACATAGTGCAACACCATTCCAGTGTCACTTCTCCAGATTAAATAACAATAAAAAACCTTGCAATCCTAAGAAAAGAATTTTGGTCTTTGACGAGACACTTGGTTAAAGGGCATGTAATTCATAACCCAGGTTGTACTATCTGGCAATGCTCCATGGAAAAGAGGAGCAGTTGTTAGCAATAGCTATCCTTCCTTCACAACTGAACCACCTCCACTGCCAATTCAAGGCTGCATTCCCCAAGCTGCATCTGCCTGTGTTCACTGCATTGTCCTCTCCTGCCATCCTCACGTCCTTGTCCTCAGAATTTCCAGTGCCTAGTCATTGCTTTAGCTCACATATTTTTCCATCTGTATTTCATCCCTTTTTTCTTCAAATTAAAAAACAATTTTTATGAGCATTTCAGGTTTTCTCCACTGTTTGTATCTAATATTTTAGATGGCTAAAATAGCTGTTAGAAAAATCTTTAGGTTAAACATTCTGTAAATAGCAAAGTTAATTTTAAACATTAACTTAGACACAGATCTCATATTAAAGACAACTTTTTAGTTAGTGCAGCAGAGCACAGGAAACCTAGGAGTCCCCCCACATATGAAATGTGCTACAATTACGTTTCTAGATATAATTTGATCTGTTTCCCAGAGCTACAATAACAGTTTTTCTCCACTTACTTCCTTGCTTTTCTCGATATGCTAGAGGTTTAGCCGATGGCAAGAAGCATAAGTTACAAATAATATTTTCATATGTTAAAACCAATAGCTGAGTAGGTTGGTAAACAAGTTTACAGCACATTTTCAATTCTTTGTATTTGTTTTCTTCCTTCCCATGCAATTCAGAAGCTCTATTAATCTTAAAGTATGCTGATCTTTTATATCCTAAGGAAAAAATAAAATTGTTGTGTTGGGTTTGTGTGGCAAGGTTTTGATAGCTGGGGGGCCACAGGTGATGGCTTCTGTGAGAAGCCACTTGAAGCTTCCCCAATGTTCAACAGATTCAATAGCAGCCGGCTCCAAGATGGACCCACTGATGGCCAAGGCTGAGCCCATCAGCCTATCCCAGAGCACCTCTGGGATAACATAGCTAAGGAGGGTAAAAAAAAACCCAACATTACTTGTGCAACAGTAATGGGAGCCAGAGAGAGGAGCAAAAATATGTGAGAGAAAGGACTTGCAGACACCAAGGTCAGTGCAGAAGGAGGGCAGGAGGCACTTCAGGTGCCAGAGCAGAGATTCCCCTGCAGCCCCTGGTGCAGACCATGATGAGGCAGGCTGTGCCCCTGCAGCTCATGGAGGTCCATGGTGGAGCAGATCTCCCCCTGCAGTCTGTGGAGGACCCCATGCTGGACCAGGGGCATGCCTGAAGGAGGCTGTGACCCCATGGGAAGCCCATGCTGGAGTAGGATCTTGGCAGGACCAGTGGTTCATGGACAGAGGAGCCCACACTGGAGCAAGTTTGCTGCAGGACTTGTGACGCTGTGGGGGACCCATGTTGGAGCAGCCTGTTCCTGAAAGATGCACCCCATGGAGGGGACCCACACTTCACAGTTCGTGAACAAGAAGTCTGTAGGAGGGAGCCCACAGTGGAGCAGGGGAAGAGTGTGAGGAATGGCCCCCTGAGGAGGAAGGAGCAGCAGAGACAATGTGTGATAAACTGACCACAATCCCATTCCATGTCCCCATGTGCTGCTATGGGGTGGGGAGGAGGTAGAGAATTTGAGTGAAATTGAGCCTGGGAAGATGAGGTGGAGGTGGTTTCAGACTTGTTTTTTATTTCTGCTAATCTGATTTGATTGGTAATAAATTGAATTAATTTCCCTAAGTTGAGTCTGAGATGCTGAACATTCCGGATCCAATTCAACAGAGTATTTAAGCACATACTATTTCACTTCAAGCATAGGAGCAAATCCTTTCTTTAAGCTATAGTTTTCAGGGCCTTGAAGAATTAAATTTGGTTTTCTTAAATTTGCAAGCGATATAACTAGTGAACAAAATAACTCAAACAGTCAGATGATACAAGTCAAGCCATAATGTACAAACAGCAACAATACAGAATACTTGTTCTAGCAAGCCTGTTCTTCACAGCATAAAACCTCTCTGCTTTGCACCTGTTGTCTTATATCCATGTTTTCTTCATCACAGCTAGTTAATTCCTAAAATATAGTACACACCAATATTAATTTCCTGAACAGCTCTCCTCCTTGAATGAGGCAGATGTGCTTCAGTTCCATATTGGCTGTCAGCTTCAACTATTTTGGAGCCAGCCAAATCCTCACTGCAATCACAGTTGTCATGCTCATTGACTTGGCAAGAGTAGGCTTGGTCTGTGAGACAACACACATATCCCTGCATTATTCCAACTTTCCTAAGGATCCAACCCAAATTATCCTGTAAAAAACTGTATAAACCAAAACTTGAGGAATTGTTGCAAAGCTGGTTATTTTTGTTGAGCAAAGTTTTGGAGTAAGTAGTGAGCTCAGCACTTCTCCAGTTTGAAGATTTCAATATATTGAGGTCCTAGTGAAAAGAACAGGCTTAACTTCTATCCCTTATCAAAAGAGCCCTAAGAAGCAGGATTTATTAGGCTAGGCACAACAACATTTTAATGCAAACAGTATCTGAACTGAAGCAGGTTCAATTCTGGTGGCTGAGAGTAAATTAATGCATCTCCACTTACACCATTCCTGAGCAAGATACCTCTAGCAACCTGAAAAAGGTGACTCAGGTATTTGCAGTGTTGTGTTCAGTTTTTCAGATCAGCAAGACAGTCCCTGTTTTGCAGAACTGTCAGTGTCCAACTTGTTCTGTTCTCTAAAATTTCAGCAATCAGTGAAAAAAAAGAAAAAACTCCATGTCAAAATGAAAATTTGGCTTCTCATACAGAGAAACATCTGGCACCAGACTGATGCACTGGAATTTGGAGTGCTTCAGTCTCCCCATGAACACAATGCCTATTTGATATCCAACAGAAGAAAGAATACAGTATTCACTGGCATATTTTAATCTTTTTGTGACCGCATGAATGTACATGAGCCTGCTAAAGCAGGTTTAGTGGTCTGGGTTTTTTCATCATAAGATGATTTCTAGAATGCATGTTGAGTATTTATGCTTTCTCCTCCCAGTTGTTGAATGCTGTCCTGCAACTTTAGTTAAAAGCGTAAAGAGAGAGACTCCAATAAACTGTATTTAAAGAGTAACTGACTTAGATATTTTCTCAAAACTACACATTCCAGCAATAGTTTTTTCATTGCTTCCAGCCTATACAAGCACAGGTTTTTTCGGTTAGCTTCTGGCTATCATCCAGTCAGATGTTTAGATGCTTGAACGAACTTGGAGAAATATTTTTACAGTGTGAAGAGTCTGTGCTTAATCACTTGGGGAAAAATATTCCATTTTGATTCTTGGCTACAGTACTTGTCTAAAATTGCTTAATCACGTGAAAATATAATTTCACTAGCTAGCACATATCCCTTTGAAATTTCACTTGCAACATACTTCAGCTCACCAGCTTTGACCCTCATGTAAGGTCATCTACTCTGCTGTTTAAATAAAAATACACACCGTGATAACTCACAGTATTTTCCAGTCACGCAGAAATGTGGGTGAACAAGTTATTGATTCTAGTGTCTGACATGACCTGCTTGTAATTAGGAAATCAATAACCTGGAATTCTTCCTCTCTTGCCACCACCTGCCTTTCCCCCAAATTCCAAAAATATCCCTGCATTCAATTAATGCTGATGCTGGATTCCCACCCTGATTTTGCAACACAAGCAGTTCTCTACTACTTACATAATTTCATACCTTCTACTTTGGCCCCAAGGCCTGGATGGTGGTTGTGGAAGGAATTTATTAAGTAGCACAGAAATTAATGTTCAAAAGACACCATAAACCAAGGCAATGATATAGCAGAATTTGGCTGATATTAAAATCATAACAGGTATATGAAGAAAATACTCAGCTGACAACATTGGTCAAACTATCGATGCCTCACCATTTCACTGAGTTGGCGAAATAGCTGGAGCATGATCAGCTTCCATCCTGCCTAATCCCTTCTTGCTACATTACCATGTTGCTGGAAGTCTTGGCAAGATGCTATTATTGAACTTTAGCACCACTGTACCTGATTGACAGTACCCAGTTAGTTTCTCACTAGGTACTACTGCTCGTTTTCGGTAGTTTTACAGAAGATTAGGGGACTTGAAAATATTTGAGGTTGTTGCTGAAGAGTGAAACAGGGCATACAGACAAACTAATGGAAGAAATCAAATATTTAAATCATACATGTAAAAGACTTCGGGCGTCTTACATGGCATCTCAGAAAAGAGTCAATTACGGTTCACAGAAAGAATCTAATAATAACTAAAGTAGGCCAAATGCAAACACTGTCATCCTGCAAAAATCTGAAAGAAGCTATACAAATAGCAGTGAAGGAAGACAAATATGTGCACTCCGAGCATGCATACCCCAGAGTACCCTTACTGAATCACATTATGAGAATATGATCTACCAAGCTCAGGAAATTCTGAGTTCAGATACAGCTACATTTCACCTGAAAAGCCTGCCAAACCTAAGCTACTTTGCACTCAAAACTGTAACAAACTCATAAAAAATCATAGCAAGTACTTTTGTACTTACCTGATTCTTTATACTGGCTAAAAAAGGAACAATGCACAATGTTGCATAGTTTCCACTATGCTTAAAATGCAGAGGTGGCAACTAAAAGCAGCAGGAACAGTAATCAGAAGAGAATAATACCACTGGAAGCACAAAGCAAAAACCAAGTTTCAGCAAGTATTCAAAAATACAGAGTTTGCTTCCTTGCAGCTTCACGTACTGAGGGTTTTGCATGAATATTAAAGGTACTGACAAAATAGCAACATATTCCAAGACAAGCACAAGAACCTTTAGTGAGACACATTAGGAGTTATTCAGTGGATGTTGAAAAATAGGGTTGTCAAGGATTTATCCTTTTTTTCTTTTTTTTAGTGTAAGCTTTATAAAGATAGACTTACATTCTTAGAGAGAATCTAGTTCTGATACAACAGATGTAAAAGTTCATCCTTCGTTTAAAGTACAATTCGCTGCCTATAGTCTTTTAAGCACTGTATAAATTACCACATTGGTGTAAAAGGATAGAAATTTGCTTTCCTGAAAGAAGTCAACATATTAAACTTCAGGCAATGCATTTTTACAATTCGATGCTTTTGTGACAAAAAAAAAATCCAGGAATTGTTTTCAGTGGACTCAGGTGTTTTCAGTGGAAGACCTCCCCAAAATATATCTTTTGGGGGTAAAAGTTTGTTTACATCTTATCTGTCTTTCGCTACCACACTCTCACTATCCGCCCAGGCAGTGGTGCTCTCCTTCATTCTTCAGGGGACATTCCAGGGCTTAAACACAGTTTCTCAGAACTCTAAGCTTTATGCACTGAGGGTTTGTAATTTAGCATACATGGTGCACGCATTGCCCATCATGAAGGTTTCCATGCCATTTCTTGGACGAGAACTTAAATATTCTCATGGAGTTAGTGGGATAAACTGGATCAATTCAGTGATATAATTTATGACACAACTCTACCACAGCGTTTTTGAAGAACAGCTAATACAGAAACTTGGGAATGAAAATGAGATGCCATTTTGAGAGCTAGAAAGTGATGCAAGAATTTCAAGTGGAAAAAAAGTGCACAGAGTCATAGCTGCTCTCCTCACAACCCAGGCAAAACCAGGAAAATATTCCCCCTTGTTTGCTTCTTACTTTGTGCTAACCTTCAGAGTCCACAGAGCAATACAGAATACTTCTCTTCCAAGAGAATTCTCTTGTATTCTCTTCTGTTCTCTGCCTGTTTTGTTTTACCAGGGAGTCTCTTTACCTGCCTTACTATAAACTGAGTGAGACAGCAATCTCATTAAATTGTATTCTTCAGACCTCAAGCCATGCTATATTATAATCCTAGGACTAGATTTGCTTTTTATTTTTCCTTTTTTTTTTTTTAAATGAACTTTGATAACGCTCAATTTCTCACTTCTTTACCATAATGCAAACCTTGCAGTAGTCAACATAAGTCCCAATCTGGTTGCTGTAAACATTTCAAAGTACAACATACCACAGTCCCTCCCTCCTGTCTCACCACCTTCTCACACTTACATTTGACTGATGCTTTCCAACATGTGGGAACATTCTCCTGTTTCAGTGAAAATCTTGCCTAGTCCACATGCTTTGGTCCTCTTTTGTATTTATTTAATTGGTTGCCATTTAACATGGAATAATTAGCACATGATGACAAATGCAAATCTACCCCCTTTGCAATCATTTCTTTCAAGACACAAATGGCTGTGCCTCATCCTGGCTTTCTTACATCAAGAAAGACTAGAAACAACTATTTGTTTCCTGGAATAAATTTTTAGGGAAGGTGTAAATTTGCAATCACTGCCATTAATTAGATCATGCTAATTGCCAATTAGCTCCATTTAAAAAGGAAACAAATGTTTACTCTAAGCAAATTCTGGTTTGGTTATGTGTGTGCTTAAGAAAATAGAGTTAACTTCTGTGAATGCATTTCATCAAGTAGAAGGAGAATAAAGCGTCACTTAAAGAACTAAACTAGGACAGAAAAAAAGGCATATCAGAAGCACCAGTTTTTCTTCTGAGGGTGTACATGGCTGTTATTTCCACTGTTTTAACACCCTTTATAATGAAGGAGGGCTGTCACTTTGGGCCCTACAGAAGTGAGTGCTGAAGCACTGCCTTTCAAGGAGGAAAGTGTCAGCAAAGTTGAGATAAATTAGTATTTCTCTCAACAGTAAAGCCAGTTTCAGCATCTACCCCATGCTCTTCTCTCTGGTGCTACACCACGGCTGGTGTGGCTGTGTGGTAAATGAAATCAGAGCAGTGATCCCCATTTAGGAAAACTGCTTAAAAAGAATAATAACACCTATAGGTATCCTAGCAAAGGAAGAACCTTTGAGAGAATAGAATACATTATAGATTATCTTTTCTCCCTAAAGAAAGATCTTAGAAAGCCTTACCATGAGGGAGGCTTCAGTCTGTGCCATGGCTATGTAGACCCACAGGCAGGACCCACATCAGGGAGCCAGCGAGAGGACGCTGGTACGCAGCTGTACAAAGTGCAGCAGCAGCAGTCAGAGCCATCTAGGAGCAGCAAGGAGAAGCGAGCTGCACTTCAGTATTCCCTGTTTCTGCCTTTTCCAGCTGAACTGCAGTGACAGAGCACAGAGCTGTCTGTCAACAGAAGGAGAGATTTTTTTTCCCGGTTGCATAAGGAAGCAGTCAGACCTTGCTGTTCTCATAATTTGTCTCTAGCTCCACTGACTAAGATGTACAAGTCAGGAGCTAACATCTTTTTTTTGTCAATTTTCCAGTCATTTTTCATAGGTGATGTAAACCATATCGAAGTTATCCATTCTCAGTTCACTGTGGTGAGCTGTGAGACTGCAACAGAGGTCGTTCCATCTCATGTAGCAGTTTCAAATATTTGCTATGTAAAAGTATTAGCTGATAGTATTTATTTGATGTCTGCATGTAGCAACAGTAGGTTATACCATCCTACTACATAATTTCTAAAGCCCTGAGGATTCTTCAGTCGTTAATGACACAGAATATTTGGGTACTGCAGCAGTGTTGCTTGAATGACTCTTTCTTTAAAAGCTGCATTATAGCAAAGATTTCTTTCAATTCACATTACCACTGATGGTCTCTCTTCAGCCTTTACACAGAATTCCAATTAATGTCAAAGAGGAATAATCACACATTAAATGGATGGAGAATATACCCCTTAAAATTTAATGTGTACATGAGATATTCTTATTAACTATGGTCTTACTTAATTTTAATGCTATAACATCAACTATAATTTGGATAAGGAGTTTTTGATTTCCACACCCATCCCCCCCCCCCAAGAAAATGCGGCACTGCTGTTCATGCTAGCATAGCCCTTCTGGGGTTATGAGAAAATGGGGCTGTAGAGAAAATGATGCCCCAAACTCCCATGACCCAGATTCCCCAAACAACTGAAAACACCCTCTCAAAGTGTCTCTTGACATGATATTGAACCTCTGAAGTGGAATTAGTTGCCAGGAAAACTGACAGGATATAATCTAAACCAACAAAATACTGCACCTAGGTAATGAACTAGGTAATCAGAAATTGAGGTGGAGGAGGCACTGTCCGTGAAGAAAGAGAAGGACTGAGCAGAACAGAAGCAAGATTATTGATAAACCAGTAGAAAAGCTTCATAAAAGGTTTTGGGTTTTTTTACTGTACTGGGATGAGTAGGAAAAAAGAGACAATAGCATAAGTGATATATGAAAGCATGATGGCAATACAGCTTCCAAGCAGTAAAACGTGGTGTAATTTGGCTCAGACAGTTTACATTACATCTTTTTAGTTGATGGCAAAAAAAACCCAAAACAACCCACTGCATCCAAAAATGCACTACTTCCCTGGAGCATTGCTGAGATATGTCTAAGTTTAAGATCAAAGCCCTCCAAAGTTTCACCTTCATATAACTGCGTATTGCACCAACTTAACGGTCTTGCCTCTGTTGAGAGTTTTGGCAGTTTTCTTACAGACATATTGAAGGACTACATGCAAAAATCTCAGCACTGAAGAATGTTGTCAAGGGTCATTGATTTATACCAGGGAGAAACTAAAGCAAAACAGAAAACCTGCCACAGCCATTGCCTGTCTTGTTCTCTTATCTGCATTTGGCCTTCAAACAAAATTCATTCACTCCTCAAGAGTACTTCTAGTACAGAAACTGTGATAGTGGGATGAAGTACATCATCCAAGAGTTATTTTTAAGTGCTTACTTGAACTCTTCTAAATCTAGTACACGCTGCTTGAGCGTTTCATTTTTTTGTATGTGGTTTCCAAGTTAAAATGCTGTAAAAGCATAAGCAGTAACCTATGTAGGCTGCAAAAGTATGGAGAAAGTACAGTTTGGAGAGGACTGTACCAGTTTCTAGAAACACTGAGTGCTTAAAAAATGCAACAAACCTTACTCGTGTTGCTTTTAGAAGCATCAGCTTTTCAGTGAGCAGACTGAAGTGTTTAGTGAAATCTAGTCCTTGTAGGAAGAGCTTGCTGGCCACTTCAGTTTTATTAGATTCAACATCAGCAAGCAGTGACTCAGTCAAGGACTATTGCAGCTAGAAAAAAGAAAGAAGAAGGGTGTCTGCTTAAGGTGAAAGAGATGCTTGGTGTATGAACAGTCTTGGTATATGAACAGTCAGTATTTCATGACCATAGGTGTAACTTAAAAGCATAAAATCCCACAGAAAATACTTGGAAAAGGACTTGGGAAAGGAAGCATCAGGGAAACAATGCAGAAACATTAAGTGATTCTTGTGTAGCAGACCTGGCCCTACTCAGTACTGGTAAGTGCTCATTTCTAGGGCACATTCCCCACCGCTGTCACACAGTCAGTCTGATGCGAACAAGCAGTAAACCTGTATATGTCATAAAGAGAGCTTCATGTCATTATCTACACCCATGGGAAAAATCTGAAGATGGATACTGCAAGAGGGGTATTGGCACACACAGCAACAGCAACCATTAGTAACAGAGGAAAAAGAAAACGTCAACATATCCTCATCCATAAATTCAAACTATAAAAGGACCTTTCAGTAATGTCAGGAATACTCTGAAAGGTTACACAAATCATGCTTCTTCAAAATGAGGAGAAAGAAAGTATTGACAGGGATTCTCAAATGCATTGTAGAAGAGTGGTATGATTAATGATACAGCAGAAATGGGTACTAAAGTAAGGAATTTGTCAGAAGTATAAGGATTCCCAGAGAAAAAGTGCCAATCTTATCATCTCAGCTACTCACAAGTGACATTGTCCAGAGTGAAAATGGAAAGCTTGCTTTTGGTTGAGGAAATTGTGAGCATATGATTTACAGTGGACTGACTGTGTTACTGTTCTTCCAGTAGGCACTGTGCCCATTGCTGTACCACGGCAATGCACAATGAGCACCAGCTCAGGAAAAGCAAATTCCTGCCATGTACTTGCATTACTGACTTTCATCCTGAGCTCTCTAGCCAGCTTTCTTCTTGTTTGCGAGTTAAATGATTAAACAGACAGTATATAGGAAAGATTTTCTGTTAAAATTGGAAGGACATAAACCAAGTTTCCACAGAAGAGCCATACTTTGCACTATGCAGCAACTGTGATGGACACAATAAGCCCCTACTCACCTAACAGCTACAGTGGGAGAGAGAATGCTTAGGGAGATAAATAGGGAGCAAGAGATTCCGAAAGCAGAAACAGCCGTAACATTGCAAATGAAAACAATCCTAAATAATCCTAAATGAAAACAATCCTTTGATATAGCAAAAATGTAGCTACAGGACCTGAAGCAGTCAAGACTCATCTTCTACATACTCTGGTCACATAAGAAGGCAAAAGTATCATGAAAAACACAGGCATCCTCCCAGAATATCCTAGAACAGCACACACAGAGAAGATAATTTACAAACTCATCATGTTATTGACTGAGATTGAACAACCTCACTCTAAATACCTTGCACACTTGCCTGCAAAAAAGCACATCAGGAAAAGTTGCAGATCCCTCCCCCCAGTTCTTGTTGGGCTGTGGTAAGCTTGTGTTTGAAGCAACATGGGTGGTTCAGACAGTTACTATGCTTGTTCAAGTTTTCAGCTAAATTTAATAGTGTTTAATTTTAGGCCCAGTTAGATTCAGATCCAAAAGAAGGGAAATGATACAGGGGAGGTGCTGGCAGTCCATGCTGCCTGAACACGGCACATGGGCAGTGAGAATATTCTTTGATGCCCTCAATGCTGGTAAGGATGTCTGTAGTTTTTTTCTTATTTCTACATGTAGCTTTTGTTCTTTAGAGGTTTATTCTGAATTATTCTCCCTCATCTAGAATGTATTCAATGGCCACATCATGTGAAACACTTTGTAGCTCTTGGCATGCCACTGATACATTATGTATCCTCATAAAACCTGTCAAAAAAGATGCAAGGAGAGGAGTCTAAAGCATTTGCTTGGCTAGACAGAAGAAAGAGTACTACATGCTTTGAAAGTACAGTGGTTGTGCAGTCTTTGCTGCCTTACATGGGTGCAGTTTTAGTAGCAGAAATTCACCACCTGACATGGATACAAGAATACTTATTTTGTATTTAAGGAATAAGAACAGAATACTATATATATGTGTATATATATTTACAAACACACACACACAGAGTTATCTATACTGATATATATAACATAAGATACAGTGAAATGCATCTTCTGGAGCAGCTAATTCGGGAAAACCCCAGGCAGCTTGTACTGGGGAAACATGTCTGTTGGGACTGAATCCTACTTCACTATGCACTGGATTTAAAGGAGGGCCCAGTTCTTCCCTGGCTGGATGTGAGCATCATCCACTGAGATCAATGTCATTACATGCATCTTGCAGAGCGAGAGTTTGTCTGTTTGTATGCGATTTGAGAACACTTGCAAAAAAAACACTAACAGCAGATGAGAGCTCCCAGCTACCCTCTGAAGACTAGGCTGTCTGCCAAGAGAACAGCACATTAGACAGACACATCAATAACTCCCATCATCTATCCATCAAAAAAAGGAGATTCCATTTACCTTAAAATGCATCATATGTGGATTTTACCATGCTGAAAAGGGCAACACTTGTAGGTCTCTGAACTATCATTATATAACAGGATTGGTTCCCCTCAGTGCAGCTCAGATGCAGCTACTGCCTCAAGGAATTTATATTAATTCAGCAAATTCCATCCCATCCTTGACAGGAGTGGGCTATTTAACCATAAATTGGCTAAACTCTATGGCTATAACTGATCAAATGAGGTGTGCCCATACATAATGTTTAACCAGAAAATTTAACTAAAGAAATAAAATTTGAACATCAGCTAATAAAAGCGGATGGAGAAGTGGCAGTGATGGTCTCAGCAGCATAGCTATTCCCAGCACTGGGTGCAGGACAAGCCTTTCAGAATGTAAAATTAGGTGAATCAAATTCCAAGCTGGTGATTTCAGTATACCTTTTAGAAGGTGAAATTTAAGCTGAATGCTGTTGAACATGCTATTTAAATGTCATTTGCTCTTTCGCCTCTCAGTATTTCACAGGTCTTATAATGTTCTTATCTGAGAAATGAGCCAGCTATGTTCTGTGTTACATTTTGTCTCTTACTGGGTCATTTTGGCTAACACTGTGTTTTCAGCTGTTTGCCTGTGCTTCTCTTGCTGAAGAAGGCAAACAATTATTGCCTATGTCTGAAAACCATTTTGATTGATACACAGATAAAACAATTTTAGCTTGGTGTGTTGTTGCTTACCTAGGATTGGAGTTAAAAAAGTTGAAAAAAATAAGAATCTTTCTTCCAAAGCTCACTGTGAATCTTCTGAGTATTTTCACATTTAATTACTGACTTGAATCATCAGAAAATCAGCAACATGTAAGGAAGATAAATGATTTAAGAATGAAGATATGTCCCGACATACATTGCTATAAAGAAACACTAATTACAGTTTCTAGATAGCCCATTTGGCTGTAACTCAGTAAATGAACTTGAACCAGATGCAGATATTGCCAGATCAAACCCTAGTCTTGCCAAAAGAAAAAAAAATTGATCTAGATTTCTCAATAGCCTTTCTTACACCTGGGCTGATCATTTTTATTGTCAGTGATTATTTGCCATATTACTGACATTTTAATAGGAAGAAGTTGCTCACCTGTGCATGCATGGATCAGTTTGGGCCTGAGCAGCACTGACCTATGGATTAGACACACCTGTGACAGAGATACTGTGTGTATTCAACGTATTCTGTGCTATGTAAAGCCATAATTTTATTTTTATCCCTTTGAGAAATGTAACTTGAAAATTCCCAGTAGTTTGGTAAAAGTGCAAGTGATTAAAAATTACATGCAAAATATCATTATGGGAATAGAGATTAGGGAGAAGATAGGAAGGGAAACGAGGGGCTCAGAACTTGGGCAAGTAAGGATGGGCAGGAAAGAACAATTAGATGTGTCACTACCAGGGGTATGAGACCCCTGGTCTAGTCTGGTCCTGCCTTACAAAAGCTGGAGCCTGGGAGGATCTGATTGAGGAGCAGAAGGCAGATATTTCTGCTTCAAGCAGCTACTCCTCTTCCAAGCCACCACTCACTTTCCCAAGTTACTTACTATCTAGGTCATCGTACCCCCAACTACTTGTCTTTAAAGAACACACAGCCCTGACAGGTACCTCACCTGGGAGAGCACACAGGCAGTTTACACTACAGCCAATGCACACCTTCATCTGCCCTACCGTTCCTCCTCCCACTGGACTCTCTCCTTCCCAAGCTTTTGGGTGCTGTCCTTAAATACTCCTCTGGCATCTACCTCCCTTCATCTGGGATTCCCGGTGAAGTTGGGCAATTAACATTTCTCCCTCAAGCTAATTAGCTAATCACACCTCCTGGCCCAGTCTAAAAATAACCTCAAATCCCTGCACAATACTTGGGTAACAAAGGCTGCACCCACTGAGGAGCAAAAACAAAAGGGAAGAGAGGAACAAGTCACAGCTGCAGTAAGGAGAATTGCTGAAAGCTTGTCCCATCCCACCCACTGTAAGGTGCTAGTTTTAAATGTCCTGTGGGAAGCACTGCAGTTTCTAGAGCAAGCAGCACAGCAAATGTTTTCTCCCTGGAATATTTTGCATCATTAAATGTTACTAAAGACACATCTGCCCTTTGGAGGTTTAAAAGCAAACCCTCACTGGGGCTCAGTGAGGTAATGAGTGATGTGAAAGAGCCAAATATTAGACTGCAAGCACTGTAGAATGATTGAAATTTCACATTACCTAGAGGATAAAGAAAAATTCAGTAACTTGTTTTGAAACAGTGTAAGCAAAAAAGTTTTCCTGATTTTATCAGTGCTGTTCAAGATTTGCTTAAATTTGGCATGCAGGAGAGGATCATTTCCTAATACTACATTCTCTTTGGATAGTTCAACTGTTTAGCATAAGCAAAATGGAATAGACTTTCAAAATAACCTGGTTCTTCCTTGACTTTAGCCTGGCAAGGTCCATCACAGGGGCATACATGGATAATTTTCTATTTAATCATGGGCCAAAACTTCACTTACTGGCTTCCCCAGGAGGCTATGCTATCCTCTACAGCTTGTGAGACTGATAGTGGTACTTAGAGCAGGCAACAGTTTCTGACAAGATGACAACAGCTTGAGTGATCAAGATGAGAGAAGGGCTAAGGAAGCAGAGAAGTATTTTCTCCGTTCTTGCTCTTGGCAAAGGATGAAACCAAACCTTGTTCTGTGCTAAATGAGGTGTAGAGGTAGCAGAAAATGCTGTCTACAAAAATTACCAACCAAGACACAATATTTATCTTGGTTTCAGAGGACAAGTAAGCCCCTCTGTTAGCAATGTCCCTCTTGCAGAAAAAGCATAATTAGGGCCAGGCTTATGGCATTTGCATGTACTGCCCCATTAGAGATCCCTGTTTGGGCACACAGAGGGCTGTGCAATGCAGATCTCTGTGTGGAGGACAGTGATTCCTTCTGGAGAAAGACACATCATGTTCTTGCATTAGAGTGAACGTTCAGTTTGTTGCAGATGGATCATAGCAGAGTCCTGATGCCATCTTTAACTTGGGCATTCTGCCATGCTGCAAGTTCATTCTAACGATGCACTATATGGCTTTGCTCCTCGTAGTCTGAAGTCTTTTTGCAGACAGTCCAGGCAGGCTTTCCTTACTTTGTGACAGCTCTTGGCTAGATTCTTCTGGACTCAGCAGTTCACTTCCAAATTTCCCACAATCCTCACATCATTCCTCTTTGATTTCGGTCTGCCCAAACCACATGAAAAAGACAAGAAATCCAGGCCCTTCTTCAAGCCTGGAGTCTGACCTGCAGATGGTGAGCATCCACACCTTGCTTCATTTTTTCCCAGCCCCTCAGATGCCCTCTCTGTAGGTGCTATTACACTCCCTCCTTAGCCTCCCTCTGCCAGTTGTGCAGGGGCCTCTGCTGAGCATCACATGTATCTCCTCAAAAGTAGACTTAGAGCAGAATTCCACCCCACAACAGAAGTAATCAGAGGAAAGCCCAGACAGCATCGCCTAAATACATAACACTCTCCCACCCTCTCTGACTGCAGACAGGCGCATGTATTGTGTTGCACAGATGGACCAGGAAGTTGTGCAAATCCAGATGATTATTTCTGATACTTTTAGATGCTGGCTAACAGTTCTAAATATTTGCCTACTGTTGGTAATCATCCAGGTTTGTGAATTACTCAGAAAATATTCAATTAGCAAGAAATTAATTGCATTTTTAATTGCCTCCTCTTCTGTGATGATATATAGTATAAGCATAGCTTGGATGAACACAAATGCAGAAGATTATGCACACAGAGTTGGAAGCCTTCCCTGGAAAGCTTTTTTCCAAGTCCTAACTAAAGCTGGCAAAATAAAATGAAAGATAATCATAGGAACTGGGGAGAAAACAACTGCACTTTTAAAGTCACATATGGGGCTGGATTCAAACTCGGGTCTGACACAGGACACACACCAGTTATAATCATCCAAACAGTCCCTCAGAATCAGGTTCAGCATGTTTAACCCAAACCATCCCTTTTGCCAGCATTTGCTGTCAGGCAGGTGTTTCTGAAGCCTCAAGTCAGTCAGCTGACAAAAAATACTTGACATGAGGATAAAAGGATGGATGCAGGTCATCTCAACACAACACTTGGTATCTTCAGGATACTTTGGCATTAGACACAGATCAGCTTGCTGTGGTTCAGGACAAGGGAATAAAGAGATGCAGGACAGGAGCTAAAGTACTTGGTTAAGACAGCGTCCAACTGAGGCATCAAGCTGCCCTTCTGCACCCCAGACCTGCCAGACTGGCTCCTCAGGCTCATTTGTTGATACACTCCTGGCTAAGTGTTTTCAACAGCTTTGGGACTACATCACCTCTTCAGTGTGCTGGAATCTCCATCTCAGCCTCTGAGGCAGAGGATACCTCCTGTGATGTTTTATGGACACTTGAAATGGGGGTGATTCAAAAGACTGATAACTTTTTTTTGGAGAACTATGGAGAAGCTTATGCTGCTTTCAGTAAGGAGTCAGTGAAGGACTGGTCACTCCCAGTGTCTAGAACACTGTGTGCTTTTAAAGTAACAGCAACTGTCTGTAGCCTATCACTGAAGTCAACCCAAAAATAGAAGGAACAAAGAGCATGCTGGCAATCCATGGCACGGGCACAGGCTTAAGGCCCAGCTCTGCAATGCACGTCTTGCCAGTAGGGTTCCTGGCATTGATTCTTGCATTTTGTTGGGGCACCATTTATTTGTTCATCAAACCTTTACCAGTAGATGCTTTCACCATTGATGGGTGCATCTGACAAATGCACACCCAGTACATTCAATGATATAGCAGTGTGCTTATTACGGGGAACAGTGGTAGATTTGCCATTGAGTAAAGATTTAAATTTGCCAGACTGGTTCAGTATAATGAAGGTAGCTGCCTGCTCCGTTTCAGAAATCAATGACACATTGTCATCCAGCACAAGATAAACTGAGAACTCTGAGTTAAGGTCTTGACAGGTAAAATGCCTTTGATTTCGCCTTTAATTTGTCAAGCTCACAACATTAGTGGATTCTCTGTATTAATAATAAATACGTACTGAAGCTCATGTCAGTGGCAGGGTTTCAATTCTAACCTGATAACAACGTACCTCTGTGAACAGCACATCTGGGAAAAGCAAGACACTCTTCACAGTGTAGCCAGAGAGGAAATGTGATACCTGTTTAACAAAACATGGAAATAAAATGATGATAATAAGATTTGTAATTAGATTTATAAACTCCTTTTTTTATTTTCAGCACTATTTGTTCAGTCAAAGAAATCCAGTTCAATAATTTTCTTCATTCCCCCCCCCCCCCCCCCAAGTAAAAGATCTGAAAAAGTAAGGTCAAGAAGAACTGAACTGTTTGGACCTCTGAGCTCTATAGGACAGGAATTCTCGCGTATATTTAAATGATATACACTCTGTATATATGTGTTTGCTCCAAATAGCAAGCAGATCACATTCTACTTTCCTACATGTCCATCCAGCAGAGGCCAAGTACATATGCCCTTCCCTCCAAGCACAGGCTGGGACTGTGACCCTGGGGTCTTGGTTTTGGATCTGCCGGGGCAGCAAGCTGGTGCCTGCCCAGCACCCAGCACTGGTGTGTGCGTTTGCGCAGTGAGGGCGAGCACAGTGCAGCCGGAGACCTCAGCTGGAAGCATTAGGAATTACCATGAGGAAAACAGAACAATAATCAAAATGTGATGTGGGAATCATCTCACATCTTAAATACCAGTCTGAGGGTTAACAGTGGCCTTCTCTGAGAGGAGAAAAGCTTGCCTTTCAGTTTGTTTGATGAAAGGCAGCTTAATTTATGTATTTTAAAAAGCAAGATGTCTTTCATTAACAGTCTAAGTTGAAGACCTAAATACTGTGGTATTTTTCAGACCAGATCCATATATTTCAAGAGATCTTTAGAAAGTGGAAAATTTCCTTGAAGGTTTTAACTGGTATAAGTGCATAAACAACACCAGCTGCAACCATGAAGTAAATGAACCATAGTCATGATTAAGATGTTAGACATTATGCAATTGCTGTGACTTGGTTTTCTGTTTGTATCCACTAAGAGTGAACTGAATTGGATCAAATAGGTTTGAATCTATATATGATAGCTCAAGTTGGCTCTTTTTTGTTAACATAAATCTGAACTGCAAGACCTCTGAATTGATTTTCCTAGAGGAAAGCTTAAGAAATGTATTTGAAAGCTATTGAAAGCATACACTAGACTTTTGCATAAAAAAGATATATTTGAAGGTATATTTAACAAATCACTGGATATTAGTTGCATTGAATATAGTCTCTTGGCTACAGTAACATTAATTTAATCCTCATTTCTTATCTCAGTTGCAGCACAATTCTGTATTTACTGTATTTAGTCTGAGAGATCATTAACTCCATTAATAGCAACAATCTGGATTTTTTTTTAATTTACAGTTTCTCCATTCATCCTTATTTTCTCAGTGCCGTGAATGATTATGAATCTGAGTGGTGCCAAAGCACTGCAGCCTTCACTGACTTCAGCAAGAATTGCAGCTGGTCTGCAGATTATGGCCTTTCAGTGTTATGTTTCTGACAGAGTGGCAAAGCAATGAGAAGAGGGCTGGTCGTGTGGTACTGTGCTGATTTTGAATTCAGGAGAACATTTTCTTTGAAATCTTAAAAAATAATCTGATCTCTCTTCCACATCTTCAACTCTTTCTCTGAACCTAACCATCTTTTAAACAAGGACTCTAAATTAGTCTAGTTACATTGCATGTTGCAGCAGAGGATTCGCTAAACGTTGTAATACTAAATGGATTTATAGAGCTGATGTCAAGAGATCAAGTTCTGGTAGTCAGACATGATATTAATATTTCTGGGTATAGCTGGTTTACCTGGTAAACCCATGTCTTGATCTTATATTAGTATTTTTATTGCTATTCACTTTTACAAGTACTCAGTAGGACCTAATCTTTTTCTCCACAGCTTCAGTCATATAAATTGAGGTATTGATTTCTTCAAATAACCTAATGGTCTTGTTGAACTACTGGCAGACTATTCTGCACTTGTCTTGTTCTTGTTATCAGCACCAGTTTAATCAAACCTTTAAGATACCTAACAGAAGGTAAGGATGGTTACCAATCTTCTTTGAAAGATTTAAAAGCCACCACCACCAAAAGCATCAAATGAGCAGTCCAATGTATAGGTGTTTCATATTGAAAAAGATTTGATGGTGGAAGCTTGGTGGAGACAGATCAATATGAATCTATTAAGGAAAAAAAAAAAAGATTATTTAAAACCCAGTATATAGAAATAGCCAAACAGAAAACTGACGTAAAAATCAGACACTGCTAGTGCATAAATAATAATTGGAGGTAATAGAGAATATAACCTACTTCAGATGAATATACTTTGCAAAGAAGAAATGTCTGTGACTGAAGCACAAATATCAAGGGTGCAACCTCTTTCTCCATTAGAATTCCATAGAGAATACCACAAAAACCTTGGCAAGAAATTTTGAATTAATCTCACATACTGTAGTTAGACCTATAGAAAGAAAACAGCTAATCTATTGTCATTGATATTCTCATCCATATCCCTAAGATAACGGTATAAGCTGTTCAATTACCCCTACTAAATGCTAAGCCAATAATCTCTACAGTACTATGTCCTCCTCCTAACACACATGTAAAAGATTTGTTACAAGTGACATGACACCATGAGTTTCTGTGTACATCTTCATTGCAATGTTAGCTTGGGAGCAGCCCTAAGAGCTCACAGGCACTTGTGTGTCCTAGTACTAAGTCCATGAAGCACTGATACAGGTACAGTTATTTGATTATCATTCTGGTATAGATTTACAACATGAGTGCTGATATTCAAGTGAAACCTATTCCTGTGTATATGTGCTCAGATGCTCAAGAATGCTAACAAAACCAGGATTATATTCAATTTGTCTTATTTTTTCCTAACCAGTCAGCTCTTGTTTTTTTTTCAGTAAGCTGCACTTTAAGAACCTCTCTGCACAGAGTCCATCTTTTATTTCCCAAGATTCAGCCATCTTATTTTTCTTAATAAACATCATGAAAGGTTTTTACGTATGTATTACGAAGTACAGTATTTGCATTAAAGTAGACCAGGTATGTAAAAACGTGTTTCGTGGTTTAGCCACAGCTAGCAATAGTATCACTGTTAGTACCTGTCCTGGGTTCAGCAGTAGCAGTCATGTTTCTCCTTCTTGGTAGCTGGTGCAGTGCAGTGTTTTGACTTTCGGCCTGGGAACAGAGCTGATAACAATGATGTTTTGGTTTGGTCAAGGACTTTGTGAGCCTCATGCTCTGCCAGGGAGGAGGAGAAGCCAGGAGGAAGCAGAGACAGGACACCTGACCCAAGCTAGCCAAAGAGGTATTCCATACCACAGCACGTCATGCCCAGGATGTAACGGGGAGTTAGCCGGAAGGGCTGGGAGACTGCAGGGTTGGAGGAGGTATCGGTCAGTGCTTGGTCGGGCTGAGGGGGCAAGTTATTGGTTGGCTGGTGGTGAGATGTTGTATTCTCTTCCCTTGTTATTTCCTTTATCATTGTTATTATTGGTGGTAGCAGTAGTGATTTGTGTTATACCTTAGTTACTAAACTGTTCTTATCTCAACCCGTGGGAGTTGCATTCTTTTCAATTCTCCTCTCCATCCCTCCGAGAGCAGGGGGAGGGCAAGAAAGGGGGGGGAAGTGAGCGAACGAATTATCTGACTGGGTTTAAACCATGACAGTACCACTCCCTGCTCTGGGCATCAGAAAGGGGTAAAAGCCCCTGAGTTAAGAACAGTTTAATAATTGAAGTAAAATATAAAAATGACAACAAAATGAAAAGGGAGAGAACAAAAATAGGGACAAAATAAAAAACAAGAAATCAAAGCGATGCACAACACAATTGCTCACCACCCACAAACCAATATCCAGTCCAACCTGAGCAGTGATGTAGCCCTTCTGGGTAACTCCCCCCAGTTTATATACTGGACATGATGTGTTCTAGTATGGAATACCCCTTTGGCTAGTTTGGGTCAGGTGTCTATATCTGCTTCCTCCTGGCTTCTTGTGCCCCACCTCGCTGGCAGAGCATGAGAGACTGAAAAGTCCTTGATCAGGGTAAGCATTACTTAGCAACAACTAAAACATCAGTGTGTTATCACACTGTTCTCAGACTAAAGCTGAAACACAACACTCTACCTTCTACTAGGAAGAAAATTAACTCTATCTCAGCCAAAACCAGTATGACATCAAATACTTCAGAGTATTTATGTCAGCTTTAAGTCAGGTATAATTCATTACAATAATTTTGCTACCCACATCAGCCAAATAATTTACTGTCCCTAAACACAACTTCTGAAGAAGGTGTTTGAATGCTTTTCTAAAGATGCCAGTACTTGGAAACTTAGAGAAGAAATAGCTTTAAATTGTGGTGGAAAACCTGATGCAGTATTCTGATTAAATAATACATGAAAATAAAAACTGCAAGAATGCAAGTTGACAGCTCCTAAGTCCAGAAGTGAATACAAACTGCATACTTTTAAAAGATACATTCAAGGCATGTACACGCAAATTAGAAAGGGTGTCCAGCTTGGTGGAAGAAATTGCTTATATTTTTTTCCACTTTTCACTTATAGTGAAGAGCGATGGCATTTTAATGGTGTAATCAAGACGCCTGATTGCCATTGGTGACAGAATATGCCGTGATATCGAAATGGACATGATGGATAGAAGCACTTCTATTGAATTTGTGCACTGTATGTTTCTGCTTGAAGAAGCACATGGGTTTGGTGGGGTTTTTTGTGGTTCGTTTTTTGGTTGTTTTGCTTTTCTGCTGACAATAATTCTTTCAATTCAGCTTTTTTTTTTTTTTATAAAGCAGCAAAGGGTGTGATGAAAGCATGTGGAGATAGGAGAACTGTGCTCAAAGTTTAGCATAACTATCATTTTCACATGGGTCTTAAAAGGTAGATACACTGGCAGGGAATATGCAAGTTTAACTATTTGCAAGAAGAATTTAGAACTAATTGCTCTGTGCTGAGAATCACAAGTAAGCACTAACTATCTGACATATTTCTTACAGTTTTAATGCTTGCTCTCTCTTCAGCAGAGAAGTTTACAGGACTGTGTTCTCAGATTTGTGATTTCAGAGGTCTTTGTGTAGCAATTTCTGCATCAGCATGTGGTCATATTTCTTCCTATGTGTTTTCCCTGTTTTTGGATTGGTTTGATTTTATTGTTGGTTTTTTTTCATAAAATGTAGAGTTGCACAACCCTAGGCCATTTCACCTCCTTACTGGAATATTTACCCCTGGTGTATCTGGAAGGAAGGTCTTCAATACATACAGCCTTGTCCTGTCCTCATGATGTGCTCATGATATCATAATTAGAAGGAGAAATTTGGATGCACAGTGAATGTGTGGTGGGGCTCTCAGTCCTAACCATTTAGCCAAGCAATTACAGAATCACAAAAGTTCAAAAGGCTCACAAGGAAGTGTCATAATCAGAAATGTAAATGAACCATGAGACTTGCAAGAAACTAATTATTGGCCTAATAAATCCCTGTAGCAATGGATTAATTCGATTAGAACTTTGGAAAAGAAGGAGAAACAATTTTTCATTTACATTGAGAAAATGCTTCCAAGGATACCTTATGTCAAACCAGTGCTCAAATTTACAAAACTGACATCCCCCTCCAGAAGTAAAAATCGTAACCTAAAAATAACTTCAAGTATCACTGAAGGATAAACTTGAGTCCTTCAGGAACTAAGAATAATCATTACTTATCATTTTCAGGGGTCCCTATCTTTTCACATGTATACATAGTCACCCCTGATTTTATGACTTTCAGCTAGCTACATAGGAGCTCTTCTGGATTTCCTCCTCACTCAGAGCCATCTTTTCAGAGTTAATTTTATAAGGAGGTCTTCCTGCTCTCAAGTCTGAATTGCCTGTAAAGACACACTTGGTGACCCATGCATCATTTCGCTTCTGGTGGCAGCAGTACCTGGCTGCCACATTGGTGCTGGGCTTGAGTCAGGCCACCGTCAACTCAACTAGAATATAACATGCTATTTTACTGTAGCACAGCTGCCAATATCATATTATGCATCACTACTGCAATTTAAAAGTAATCAATACCTGCAATTCCATTATTTATAGAAACTCATTTAACTACAATGTACTTAAGGGAAGAGTGAGAGGCTAGTAAATGCTTCTTAAAAGAGACAAATTGTTCCATACTAGAAAAAGACATGAAAATCCAACACCCCTTTCTTACTATTTTAGCTTTAGATTTCTGTAATTGAGTAATGTGGGAAAAACATTTGTTTTGGTCTGCACTTGTCCTTATCACTCCTGTCCTTAGCAGTGTAATAAGAAACTTCAGCATCACCCTCGTCACCCTGCAGAATCTTTTGAGGGATGGGGGAATTTTCGGGACCAGCAGTCTTTCCTCTCCTTAGCTGTATTTACTCAGAAATTGCATGTTAATCATATGTTAACCATCATGCTAATGATATGTTTCACCATCTCAATAATTGGTTCCAATGTAGATTATTGACTGTATTGGCTGTTTCCATAAGTGGCTATTTTCACATCAACTATTTTGTAATCAGATCAAATCACTCTTCTGTGAGCCAAATTTATACACCACAGTTTTCTCCAACTTGAAAATAAAACCTTTAAACTCAATTACTCAGTTTTTACTTACCATCTTCACTGAACAATAATTATAGGAGCTCAGGAGTCTTTTATATTAATATTTTGCATATAAAAATATCACTACAATCTGATATCAAAGAAAAGGATAGTCTAAATTGTTTTCTTCTTTCATAATTTAAGAAGGGAAAACCCTTAAAAATTGTAAGCAGACCTTTATCCAAAGGTAACAGTCTTTGTAAAGGAGCTTATGTCAATGGGGGCAGGAAAAGGGAATGATTTTTTACACTTACGTGTAGCTGCTTTTGAAACTGAGGCTGTCAGCTGATATTTCCATAAAACTAAAACAAATCCCTCATTGTCAAGCTGATTAGACAAAGATGTCTGGTCCTATATACTATTATTTGCACTGGAATAAAATTTAAAGCCTTCCTAAAGAAGAAGCAAAGGTGCAGTGAGAGATAATGGAGATGGAGAAAAAATAAATCAGCCTAATAACATTAATTAGGGCTTCAGTCCTTCACTATTGCTGGGCACATTTTAAGCTCTTCACTTGAAGTACCTTAAAATTCAGAGGTACAGTGGGTATCTTACAAGTGCTAGCTGGTCATGAGCTATGGTGCCATTCACTAGCAGGTCAGAGTTTAGTGCTGCCAAGATTGTCACTGACCAACGAATGAAAACATTGTGCCTGGAGTAAAGTGTTGGAAAATTGTTCAACATAGCACAGGGTTAGGGCAGAGCCATCAGCACCATGTGAAGCAGAGGGGCCTGTGACCCCAGGATCCAGAGAACGGCAGCATCCTCACCACCAACAGTGACCTGACCTGCTGCAACCCACACTGTACCCATCACAGAGAAGGCAACAGGGCTGCAATTACCAGTACAATGTGCAGGTCTTTTTCCCACAGCTGACTCGGCTATACTTGATTTGGTTCATTGTTTTTTAACAGTCCTTAGAGTTCAATGGGTGGCTTCATTTTACTTAGATCTGAAGATGTGCTGCTTTCTTCACTAAAGCACTTGTCTTTATCAAAGACCTTTCCTTCCTGCATTAACAGATTTTAATACAGGGAGAAATAGGACTTTAACTCAGCAGGTGTGAAGGGCACTGTACAGGTGCAATGAATAAACAAAGAGAAGGCTTTTGTCAGCCTAAAATTCTCCCTGGGATTGTTTGGTAAAATAATAATAGTTGTAGTAACAGATGGGGCTTGCCACTGAAAACCTGCAATTCTAAACAGCTGTGGTTCCCAAACCATGACAGATACCAGCCTGTATACCTCTACATTTACCTCCTTGAGTTTGTGTTTCTCTGTAAAAAAGGGGGATCAGATTTGCTGTTTGGGTAATTCCCCTGATTTAAACATCCCTTATTTCCTCTAAAGAGCAGAGTGTACAAGTAGGGTTGACTGCTTAGTCTGTGATGTGCTCTCAGTGTGCTCAGTTCTGATTAAAATTAGTAGTTGCAAAGCTATTAAGGTATCTGAATCTGATCGGTTATAATTAGAACAAAACTGTCAGAGTAACAAAGCAACATAAAAATGTGCTGTTCCTTTAGAGAGGAAGCAACTGCAGAAGAGCCACTTTGCAGATACAGCATTTTGCATTGCTACTAAATCTGATTAATTTTCCAGGTCATTCTGTGTATTCAGGATGGCTTGAGTTTAGAGATAAACAACCTCTGGAATTTCCTTTTTGTGCCAAGTCCCACTTGCAGAAACTACAGAAGAAGAGGATATTTTGAGCTCTCTGAAATGTTTTAACATTATTATTTTAATTTTTTTAATAATATATTGCAGCACCCCTGAAACCTTGGTGGTGTATTGTCATGACCTGAAACAGGCTACTTTGAGTCAGTTTAAATTTAAGGGGTGTTTTTTCCTAAGAAAGCACTATATTCAGGGAATTGTAATTTGTTAGAATGTCTTTGCCTGGTTCCGTTCTCTTTGACAAGCATGTCCAAATATACATCCCACTGTAGATGGCATGTACAGAAGATGCTGTTGATAAATGATTACAGCTCACTGGACAAACCACTGTTGGCCAGTCAGAAATACTGTTAATACTGTTTAACATTAAAGCTGTGAAAACACTGTTGTTAAAAATATTTTGTTAAGAAATGCTAAAATAGTCTGATTTTTAGAAACACTTTTCTAGTAATGAATGCTGCTCACACAGTTTACGAAGAGAATCTGTCACTCTCAAATGACATGCTTTTTTGAAAAACGTTAGTGCATTTAAATACAATGAAAGTCATTTATGCTAAACCCAATTACATATGGATAAGCAACTTCACAGAATATGTTCAGAAGGAAGTCTAAATCTGTGTTGTGCTATCAGAGATGTGGCTTTCCGTGGTCTTTGCTTACACTGGTTACAGTGATGGAGATACAAAAATAGAGCTTAATGTTTCAAGACAGTTCTAATGTAATTTTGGTTGGGAAATTTTTTGGGGGTGTTTATCATATTTTTGTGTTTTCCTAATGACATTTGTGACATTTTTTGCATATTCAGAGATTTTTAAAAAAGGAATAAACTGTATCAATCAATCAGCACCATCCCACAGGACACAATCCCATTCCACTCTTCCCTATGAAGGGTGTTTACTCATCCTTTCGTCATAGTTGCGTCTTCTGAGGGATCTAAGGGAAGACTATTGACATCTCAAAGTGCGAGAAACCTGAAAGTGCAGCACTGCTGAATGTGACAACTTGTCACCACTTGGTCTTCTCTTCGCTGCCTACTGAGCAAGAGTATCTCTTCCCTGCTCATGATCTATTTCATGGCAGAAGAAGAGATTTTTTTTTTCCCAGTAACTGCCTATATGTGACAGATAGACTGGCTGATAGACTAAGTCAAATAGTAAGTGAGGGAAGCATTCAAATTAAAACTTTGGCTATAATAGTACAACACCAAACCCTTGCTAGTAAAACTGGGCCAGTTTTTGACAATGGCTACCCCAGCCCTGCCTCCTCACTCAACACAGCACTCACCCAAGGTTTCCAGAGGGGCAGCTGCTCCCTGTGCTGGTTAAAGTGTTCAGCCACCTGTGCCAAGATCTCTTGCAAGCTTTCCCAGTGTGTCTGGTAGTATGAGCATTAAAATGAAAGCCAGGAAAGCACAAGTCTTAATTCCAGACCTGGCGTTCACTTGCCATGTCTAATTATATGTGGCATTAATTATTCATGAAGAAAAAAAAAATCTAAGTGACTGACTGTAATAGAAGGGATTTAACACTCTGTCCAGAGTTCAAGCTGCATGCCAGATATGCAAAGCTTGCCCTGTGGTTGGGACTCTAGTCATCACGATGTGCCCTGCTGTCCTGGTTACCCTCTTCTTACTTTGGCTGAAATCTAGTATGAAAACTGTTCTTTTTTCCTTATTTGCAATGTCTGTACAGTGGGTTTTAGAAACCTATTATGCTGACATAGGTTTCCCAGGCAACACTTGCAATACAGGCTTCAGTATCTGAGTTATTTGTGTTGACAAACCACATACAATCTCCCATTACTACAGCTTTTGACTCTAGTACTTTATTGTTTTCAAACTTTTATAAAATTGAAGCTTATGTATCATTTAATAGAGGCAGAAAATAAGGCAGCTGGTGATAGATCTGCTGTAGGACATGGCTATTACTCAAGCTACCATGCCGTGCTGTTTCCTTGTGAGGTTTTTTTGTTTGTCGATGGAAAATGCAAGAGTGATTTGGAAAAGTTTCATCAACTGCATTTTCACAGTCAGAAAGAGAATTAGCAAGTAAGTAAAAAATAAAAGCATTAAAAAAGAAAATAATACTTGATTGTACATTCTTACCAATTTTTATATAAAAGGAAATAAACCATTTTATTTTAAACACAAAAATCTGCAAGCAGTACACAGCACATGCTCATCATTCATGCATACTTCTCTTCCTTGCTAAATTGGCACCAGACACAAGGTCTCACCAGGTGGACAGGGCACAATGTGATTGTAAGTCGTTGCTCTGCCACAGGCACCAGGTCCCTTTGCAGCTGGCTGGCTCTGCCCCTTCTGTCAGAGGACAGTTGGCTCCATACACCTCAGGAGACATAGAAATGACTTCTCCAACTCTTTTCCTCCTTTCTCTCTTTCAAAACAGTCCTAGTCATACAGCAAGATCAATTTTATCCATTTAGAAGGGTGCTAACATTGAAGGAACAGCAGCTTTTATAAAGGACCAAAACAAAGCTAATTGAAACCTTTTCTTAACATCATTCCTGAAAAAAAAAACCAGGAAAATGAATAGAAAAAGATGCAGTTTTTAAGAACCAAAAGCACTAGCAGAAGCTGCTTAATCCCAGAATTGTCATGCCAACTTAAACCCTTCCCCTGGCAGGGATTCAACTCTTTTCATCTCTCCTGGGAGCTTGGAAAGGTCAGAAAGAGAACATTACCCTGTGTTCACGTGCAGGCATGATTGCCTTTTTAGAAAGCCCTTTAGGCTTGAGGCTTCAGCTAGCAATTCAGGAGTGGGGAAAAAAAAAAGGTAACCTAACTGGGACGGTCACTGTTCAGTTGTGGCTAACACTGTATACCCATGACAGGCAGCTGGAATCCTCAGTGGATTCTCAGAGGATGCCAGCCACCCACTGGACCCCATAGAGCCTCTGGAGCCACCTTGGTTGACAAGACCACCTGTAAGCACCTCAAGCATTTCCAGTTGTGTTTGGTGCACATCCCCGTGTAATGGAGTCTGGAGCGTGTTTCACCCTGGTGTGGGGAAAAAGAGAATTTTGCCCTTGGATCTTGTAGTCTGTGTTTGGTTTCCCTTTTTCCATTTCTGGCAAAACAGGCCTATCTTCACCTTCAAGATAGGAGGAAATACAAGAGATACCTGATACATATCTGTTCACTTGCATACCCTATGAAACACACAAATAACCTACATCTTTCCCAGATCAGATGCATTACAGAGCACTGCTGTTACTGTGCAGCAAAACTACACTTGAGAACCACAGCAGGAAAAAAAGTCCTCTCTTCTACATGTAACAGTGATCTATGCATTTACAACCCCAAAGCCTTATTATTAAAATTCTTTATAATTGGGAATGGAGCCACAGGCATGGAAAACCTCCAGCTGGGATGAAACATGAGATCCTTTTGCTCGGCAGCAAAGGCTGTGGCAGGCTCATTGCGCTGGGCTCCCTTCTCCCCATTGTTCCATCCATGCCTAGCTCAGGCTTCTGCTCAGCCCTCCACAGGGTCGGTGCTGGGGACTGTATCTGCAAATACACCACCATGGAAATTGCAGATCAATACAAGAAGGTTTAGTTCTTGCTCAGTCATTTTTCCATATGCAGGAAAATATGCATGCATGCATGAGTCTGTGTTAATAGGAAGAACTTGTAGCGTAATCCAGAACAAAAACGTCTGTAAGTCACACTGCTGAACTGCACTTCCTCAAGATGCCAGGGAATGGATGATGAAGCAACAAGCACTGAAGATGGGCTGCAGCCTATGGAGAGATGCTGAGGAAAGGCTGAGCATGGCCAGGCCCTGGTGAAGGCCTACACACATGTTCTGCATCCCCCATATGATTGTTTGACTCTTCCCTTGCTCTCCTGCCCTTGGAGACACAGGAGAAAATGTTATTCCCAATACCATGACATCACAGCGCAGTCAGCAGGAAATGCAGGAACGCCCATGCCCTGCCTCAGTTCATTTTACTAAAGGCACTGGCCACATGCTCCTCCCTCTCCTGACTTCCCAGGGAGTATTCTTGCTCCTTGTCATTTGCAGTGTTTTCTAGGACCTGCCAGGACTGCCAAAATTCTTCTCTAAGCACCTGGTAAATGTTTCTGCTCTGCATCCACAAGCATGCCAAAGCTTGCCTTGGGTCATCACCATGCTATCAGAGGAGAGAGCTTCCTCTTCTGAGCTGAACAGTGACTGAAAGGCCATTTTCCCCCAAAACTATTTTCCTATCATGGCTTCCAACCAGTCTAATAAAATTATAGTTTTCAGGGAGTTTAAATGTTCACAGGAAGGATTAGGAATTACTCTACCCTTGTTCCTACCTGAAAACTTTATAAAAGTTTAGTTTAACATAAATAAATTTCGTGACAAGCAGTCATGATTCCATATGTTTTAAAGTATCTTGTTTCTTAATACTTCCTGATAATTCAATGACATCTGTAAACTCCTGGTCATCAGCTATATTATTCATTAAACTGAACCCATATGGGCTTGATTGCAAAAAATGGGGCTTGACAATTGAGCTTGCTGCCGGAAAACCACACACATCTGTGGATATGACTTAAAAAACTCCAGTTTCATATTAACGCATTTTTATTTTAGAGGCGGTACAGATTGATTTGATAAATTATTCCAAGCAATCATGAGCATTTTTGTGCATTCTTTTTCTCCCAGGTATTCCCACTCAGTAAATACACAATACAATATAAAAGTGTATGCTTTTTACAAAGCCTAAATCCTCTTTTCTCTCCTAAATTGCCATTTCTAGTTTCTGAATAAAATTATGATGACTTGTGTCATACTCTGCATATTAGCACTGGCTGATCAAAGATGAGCTTTGTAAGACAAGTATCAGTGTAAACATGTGCATTTAAAGAAAGTTCAGACTTTGAAATGAAGGAATAAAAATTAGAATGCAAACTCACCTTGATATTTGGCCATATTTTGAAAGAAGACAATGAAGGAAAAATCTATGCTATAAATAATCTCTTTGTTGTGCTTGATATTGAAATCCTATGGAGTTTCATTAAAAGGTGAAGAAATATCACAGAGAAGTAGCAAATGGAAGAAGCAAGCACCAAACTGCAGAATGGTTCATAGAGAGTACTCTGCTGGAACTGTTCGCAAGTTTTCAACTGATGGAGCAAAAAGGAAACAGTGGAAAACATAAGTGAAAACCCACACTTATTGTTTCCAGACAGATTTGTTTCTATCCAGATTCCTTGCAACCATCCTAAAATTACTTCTTGAAGCCTGCAAGCTCTAGAGTTGCTGCAGGAACAATTAGAAAGCACATTTGGTTCATAAAGAAACCAAAGAATCTTTTTGAGTATCTTTGTAATAAGTGACTCACAGGCACAAGCTGGCTAGGCTACATGCTAAGTCTGTATCTTGAAACAGCTAATTCATTGTGAAAGTTTTGTCCTGAATTTATCCAGATCTGTTATAGCAAAATAGACCAAGATAACATCTCTAGCTGCAGCTGTGCCCCGCGTGTGGCATTCCCTTGTAACTGGTATTGTTGGGTTTCTTTTATTTTGAAATCATGACTGTGGTAGTTCATGGCCCCAAAACTCCATAATCTTGGTGGATTCTCCCGAGAACACTGCCTGAAGATTTTCATTTTTTGCACAAAGCTGAGAAAATTATTCAAATGTATTCAGGTATCCAAGAGCGCACTGAGATTGTGAGGCTCTGATTTCTGAACATTCAGAGATCTAAACATAAGATAGTGATACAAATCACTGTTTAAATGTGTATATATAGCTCGCTGCTAAACACAATAAAGAACTCCCAACAGATAGTATTTTCATTTGTGTGTGGGTGTACTGCAGCTCTGCATTTCATTCTCTAAGCAGCACTTAGCAATATTTATCCAGTCATTTGAGTCTTGTATAACACATATAGCTTCAGATATAATATCAACTTTGGAACACCAATACCATAATATCCTTTTCCACAAACCATAAAGTTTTGCAAAACCCAAATATATCAGATGAAAGTCCTGCCACCTTGTTTCAGACTTTCATGGAATTCTGTACAATAGTTCCTGTCAGGCTTTCAGCTCTGACGCAGGAAATGGCTGTAAATTTGCTGTGTCTATAGATGAAGTGCCTGCAGTGCATCTTGGCCATCTCTGTGCAGTGCAGCAGTGACTGGCCATGCAGCTGCCTGGGGCGTGATAAAGACTGCACCCTTCGCCAGATGTGGACAGTGGCCCACAAGGTAATTCCTTTATTTCAGCTATTTGGCTGCAGAATATGATTTATCCTTGAGCCCAGTCCTGACAGCATCTAAGTAAAAACACTTGTATTTCCCCCAAACAAAACCAAAGCAATACAGGTAATTGAGGTCACAACTATAGTCCCACAATGTGCAGAACTGTCGTGGTTTAAGCCCAGCCGTCAACCGAGAACTATGCAGCCTCTTGTTCACTCCTCCCCGTTCCTCCCCCCTCCCACTTCCCTAACAAGTGATCCCAGCTGCTTTGCTTCCCTACCTTCTAGTTTGTGACCATCGGCCCCATTGTCCCAGCATTGGAGCAACCAGGTGATGATGTGATCCCCTGGTTGACGGATAAAATCTTTTCGCGTATTCTGTAGCTTGGTTGAGGTCCGGGGTCTAGAAGTCACCACTTCTTCTTCCTCTTCCTCTGATTCATATAATAATAACTCCTGATCAGATGCTGTCTCGTGTATTAAGTGCACTGTTTCTTCATCTTGCTTCTTCATCTTTCTTGCCTCTTTTTTCTTTTTTTCCCCTTGCATAGAGGGGCAACTGATATTGGCATGAATTGGTCCTCTGGTTTAGCTGCAGTGATTATCACTGCGGTTGGAGTGGTTGCAGTATCTGTTGTTGGGGTTTGAGTAGCTGGTGTATGTGTCACAGAGGTTAGTGTAGCTGCTTTGCTTGGAATTGGGTTAGATACATTGTCTGTTGTAGTCAGAGTTTGAGTAGGCGCTGTACTTGTTGCTGGGGTTGGTATAGCTGCTGTACTTGGAGATGGGGTAGCTGCGCTGTCTGTGGCGGTCGGAGTTTGAGTAGCTACTGTACTTGTTGCTGGAGGTGGTGTAGCTGCTTGGAGTTGGAGTAGCTGCATTATCTATTGCTTTTTGCCATCAGATCCAAAGACATATTTTTCCCTTTGAAGGTGCTGGATAGTGTTGAACAGGACTTCTGTAAGCATAGGCCAAGGCCCAGCACATTGCCATGATTTGTCCCTCTCTGCTGTGACCAGGATGACAACACACCTCATTTAGGTGTTTTACTAATTCTTCTGGATTTTGCACTTGTTCCAAAGTTGGTGACGTTCCAAAGCACTGGAGTGACCCACTGACCTAGATACTTCCCCATACTGTCCCACACACCCTGCAACTCATGACTGTTCAGCCTCGGGGAAAATCTCGGTCCTCCTATATCGTCGTCTAACCCCAGACAAGACCCAAACCCGATTCTGCTTAACTTTCGAGATTAGACTAAATGGTCGTGGGTAAAACACACTCTGTATGTGTGCCAACCTGGTGATCCCCATCACAATCAGCAGGTAGGTCTCAGGGGTACCCAAGGGCCATTCAAAACCTTCAGACCTCTCAAATGATGCTGTAAATCGTCTGGGGGGGAAGCTGGGAAGGTAAGGGAATGTCTCCTTCATAGGTTGACCACCCGAGTGGGGGGAAAAAGAGGTGTAACTGCTAAACACTTCTGTTATATACCTCACAAAGTATAGAGGTGGTGACCACACTGGGAACACAAGCCAGATCAGTTTCATGATCAATGATTCTAATGTATTACAAGTCATTACCATGAAGTATCATGAAACAAGAACTTTAGCCCAAGCCCCCCAGCCGATAAACACTAAAACAGCAAATACCAGCTGTAAATAAGGTATGACATGCTGAAACTCCAATATCAAGAGCAACAACTTTGAGAGCCAATAAATCAGCATTGTGATGAGTGACTATTAATCCAAAACAATGAATGCTTATCACAAATACGATTAGATACACTCCGGTCAGATCTGTCATTATCTCAAAACTTCTGGCCCCACGTTGGGCGCCAAAAAGAACTGTCATGGCTTAAGCCCAGCCGGCAACCCAGAACCATGCAGCTGCTCACTCACTCCCTCAGCTTCCTCCCCCAGTTAAGGAGGGATGGGGAGGAGAATCGAAAGAATGTAACTCCCATGGGTTGAGATAAGAACAGTCCAGTAACTAAGGTATAACACAAAACACTGCTGCCACCACCAATAATAATAATGATAAGGGAAATAACAAGGGAAAAGAATAGAACCGCTCACCACTTGCCAACCGATACCCAGCCCAACCCGAGCAGTGATCTAGCCCTTCTGGATAACTGCCCCCAGTTTATATAGTGGGCAGGATGTGCTGTGGTATGGAATACCTCTTTGGATAGTTTGGGTCAGGTGTCCTGTCACTGCTTCCTCTCAAGTTCCCCTCCTCCCTGGCAGAGCATGAGACTCAGAAAGCCCTTGGTCAGACTAAACATTACTGAGCAGCAACTAAAAACATCGGTGTTATCAGCGCTATTCCCAGGCTGAAAGTCAAAACCACAGCACTGCACCAGCTACTAAGGAGAAAAACGACTGCTAGTGCTGAACCCAGGACAAGAGCAAGATACCCCAAGCACAGGAAAGGGGTTTTCCACTATTATTCTTACTTATAGAAGAGCATGCTATATTAGTACTTTATCTCAGATAGGGAGTGATGCTTTGAATTGAACCTCCTTGTAGTCCCTGCTGCCCCCATGTTTGCTTCTTGTAGCAGTGTCCAAGTACACAAACTGGATTCCTTCAGAATAAAACAGAGCTGGAAGACAACCACTAGCAGTCCATATACAGTACTCCCATCAGCAATAGGGATTCACCACACAGGACCAGTCCAGACCATTCCAAATAAAACCATAAAAATGCATAACCAGGATGTCAGGTTTTCAGCAGCAACTGTTCTGCTCTGCAGATCTGCTTTTAATGATCTGCACTACTGACTGATATACAAGCCTAACCTGCATGTTTTCAAAACACATGGGCATTTTGATACTGACTGCTTGCCAGGCAAAGTATGACTGAGTATGTACTTCTCATCACATAAACCATCAAGACTAATCCCTTTGTGTGATGGACATTTGTTGCATCTTCTGTTCAGCATCATGTGAGTTTCTTGGACAAAGTCCATCATTTAGTGCTGGCTAGTGTACATGCTTATTTTCAAAGGAGTTTTTAAGCCACTGATGTTTGAAAGATTTATTACTTTAATTATTAGTTTATTTTCTGGTTTATTACTACTCTTTGATGTTACTGGTTATTGAAAGCTTCTATAAAGGCTGTTAATTACTCATGCCATTCAGAGATCTATGGAAGTATGATTTAAGGCAGCACGTACAGTGCTTTATGAGGAGGAGATCAGAAATTCTTTTTTATTCATTAAAGAGAATGTTTTCATAATGATGAAATGAATAAGTCTACATGGGGACTGTCTGAGGGAACCCAAAGCTAAAAGAAGGGAAGTGAATTTTCCAAGGGCTGATGGCTATGGAGGAATATCTATCTGGGTAAGAACATTACAAGATGCTTTGCAAATGGGGCACCCCTATCAGAGATCGAGGTCTGGTGTGCTGAAAGAGCACTCAATTAGTCTTCAAATGAACTTCATATTCTTACTGTAAGCAGGCAGGGAATGGTGTCTAACCTCCATCCTCAGCAGGAGAATTCTGTTGCATACTGTGAGGATTTACATCTCTTTCAGAAGAAAGGGAGCAGGTAACAGGGAGTGTTCCCAAGGCTCTGCAAACTTAAAAAATTCACTGTTTGTGCCAAGGAGAAAGATTAAAAAGCCTATCACACATCCAGTTACATTACTTTCTAATGCTGAATGGTGCTTGCTAAACTACTAGTTTTCTGTTGTGAGAAAATCAATAGTCTACAATGATCATGAAAACTGGTATAAGAAGATACAGTATCACCATAGGCAAAAATTTGGAAATGCTGATTTTCACTAGCTTCTAAACAGATGAAAAGCAGACAGTAGCTATAAGCATACCCACATTTAATATATTAGTTCAAAACTTGCCTATGAGTTTTTGAAAAGGTATTACATCTCAGTGGAAAAACTGATAAAAAGCTTTTTTGATGTGCTAATGAAATGCAGACCGACACTGCAAAGTTGGATGCCAATTGTCAGGCTCTCAAATGAAAGAGGTCAAATTTTAGGAAGGTAAGTAAATGTGAAAGACTGAAAACAGTGGGAGTTGTAGGCTTTCAGCAGCTCCCTAAAGCAGATTCTTAACATTTAGAAACTGAACTGCAAACTTAGTATTAGTCCAGATGTTAAAGATAAAAAGCATTACAACGATCAGTTCACCAAATTCCAATTCCAAATCTATTCCGAAGTATATGCACCTTCACAAATCCACTGCAAATGCAGCTTTTCTTGGCAATAAAACAGCACTACAGAATCCAAATCTGAAAAAATAAAATCTCTCCTATTCCTTAACACAGATCGAAAGAAAGAACATGATCTGAATACTACCAGATTATCAGAGTTGGTGCTGACAAAATTGCTAACCTTTTAGAAGAAAGTTGTTAGAGGTACACCCTATTGTACACCCTATTCTTGCAACTCCATCTCATAATCTGAAGATGTTGTCACTGACATCTGACACAACCCCACCAGGATCACACTGAGAGCAACACTCTCAGGTCCGCATTCATTTAGACTGTCATAAAATGCACTTTGCAACTTCTCAGCTTAAGAACCAGCCAAACCAATTAATGAAGCACCTGGTTTGATGTGCTGTGACTACACACTCCATGAAATGAGCAACTTTGTCATCTTCGCTTCTGGATGGACAGAAATGTAGCTTGTGTAGGATGAATATTGTATATATACTCAATAAAGGGAAGATATAGTTGTGGTTTATAGACATGATTTCACTCAAATGCAGGGTTATGATGACTATATTTGTCAGATTTTAGCCTTTCCTATTGCTGGTGGTTGCAACAACTGAATTCTTAAAACTAGATGACAGTGCCAGAGGCAGAAGTACTTAACTAACTTGCACTGTATTTCTCAAAAAGCTTGTTTCGTATTAGACACTCTCACCTCTGACACAGTATCTGTATGGACCTTGACCCAAAACTCTACCTTTACTATTGTACTTGGTGTCAATGGGCTTACAGTAGATAGCAGTATACAGCACCCCTGATTATGGGCTATTGGAATGAAACTCTGCTTCCATTTCAGCCGACATGCAGAGAGCAGCTCCAAAGCTATCAGCTTATTGGACATCAATTTTTGAGTGTCAGTCAATGCATAGAAACTACAAACTTAATTCAGAGGTCACCAAGATATCACTTCTTTCATCCAAACACTGTTTAAAGCCATTAGATATGGCTTTAATAGAGCCTGCTATTCACTTTGATAGAAATCAAATTCTCCCACTCTCATGTAGATTCTGAAGGTCATATTTCACCCTGGGAAAGCATGCAATCTGTATTTTGCAAGTTTCACACTATGTTCTATGGAACATAGCTGAGTTTGTAATTTTTTAAATTACATTCTACTACTAATTTCTGCCTTTTTTTTCTTTTTTTTAATATCATCTGTTGTCTAAGGGCCTTCTGTTTGGTAGATCAATGTAAAATCCTGACACATATACCCTGTAAAATTGCCAAAAGCTACAGATACACAACATCAGACTTGGAATTTCTATGCTGGTTACCAGCTATGCAATGAGTGGCTATTCAAGATGCTTCCTGGAAAGTTGTACCATGCTTGCTGTTGGGCTCTGGAGGAGAGGCTGCCATCTCCTCCACCCCTGACTCACACAATCTCTACCATTTACCATCACTGGAAAAGAGAGAAGTCAGATTCTCACAGAAGTTCGCTTAGTAACATCCTCAGGTAAAACAGCCAGAGCCCAGCTCACAAGCCAAAGTCTTTACTTTGAGTGGAGCTTGGGTGGATGTTTTGGGCACATGGTCAACAGGGTTGTGAGGAAGCTCTGGTTGGGAGAAATATGCACATTTCAGGAACTGTGTGAAGCTTTAGAGATTAGATACATGGACATGTGTCTCCCTTAATCCAGCCTTTCTCCAATAACCCTTGGAGGGTGAGATCCCACAGACAGATCACCAAGCAGTCATCCTCATGCGTGAAGGTCTCACTATCCCAAATGCCCTGAGATATTACTGCCCTTATTTGTATTCCAGTGCCTCCTGGGGCTGCCTGTGTACAAAGGTGGGTTTCCACCTCCTTGAGGTGAAATTATATTCAAGGTGGGTTGAAGTCAGAAATGTTCCTGTTTCTGGACACAGACCAAAATGTGACATGTTAAACTGGATCATCGTAGAATGGTTTGGGTTGGAAGGTACCTTAAAGATCATCCAGTTTCGACCTCCCTGCCATGGGCAGGGACACCTTCCACTAGACCAGGTTGCTCAAAGCCCTGTCCAACCTTGCCTTGAACACTGCCATGGATGGGGCAGCCACAACTTCTCTGGGCAACATGTGCCAGGGCCTCACCACCCTGTAAAGAGCAGTAAAGAACTTCTTCCTAATATCTAGTCTAAATCTAACCTCTCTCAGTTGAAAGCCATTCTCCCTTGTCTTGTCACTACATGCCCTCATCCAAAGCCCTTCTCTAGCTTTCTTATAGGCCCCCTTTAGGTACTGGAAGGCTGCTGTAAGGTCTCCCTGGAGCCTTCTCTTTTCTGGGCTAAACAACCCTAACTAAGGCCTCAAAGAAAAAGCATCTGGTGAACAGAAGCTTGTAAATTTCTGGCTGATCTAGGTTTCTATGGGAAAAACTGTATTCTAAAAATATGATTGTTCTAAACCTGTTTGTTGGTTTTTTTTGAAAAAAAAATTATCTAAATATTAATATATTTATTTAATGGATCTCATAATTGTGAATCCATCTTTGCTGAAATGGGTAATAAGCATATAATTTTGTGGCATTCTACTGATTTTTGAACTTGAAGTCATTTTGTTGTGAATAAAAAATTTTAGTCATGTGAGGTTTTAAAGTAGATCAAGACTTAAAAATTGTGTATACTCATAATATCTTAGTCTTGATGTACATGTTACTTATATTTTGCCCTATATTTGTGTCTGTAAGTGAATAGCTGGGGTTTTGTGCCTGTAAAACATTATTTAGCCTTCAAAACAGGTAAGAATTTTAAATACAGAAATAAGGCCAAAAGTACCCTCATCAAATTAAACCACTTTCAGAGCACTTGCCTAATTGAGCACCAATTAGGATGAATTTGCCTGTAGTAATGTCCTAGATGAATCAACAAACATCATTAATTACAAACAATTTCCAAATCTGTTTCATTTTCCCAGACCTAATGCATTCTTTCAATGCGACTGAAGAGTGATTTCCCCTGATCACAATGGATTAACATAAGCATAGGTTTAGACAACGTCATCTAACAATCAGTTCATTAAAGACGTATCTCTTGTTCTGCCATGAAAATGAAAGCCATTACCAAGTGGCTGTGTTAATTTTGCAGGAGATTACAGTGGAGATCTGTATAACCCATTAATGGAACACAGGGTTTCCAAGTGCTTCTCTTTCCACTCTACAGGTCAGTCAGAACATCACTTCTTGTTAAATAGGCCACCAAAGGATTTTGGTAGCTGTACACTACAACTACTCTAATTTGTTTATTTAGAAAGATGCAGGAACTAGTCATAAAGATTAGTCACATTAATACTGATGATAACATGTGAAGAAAAGACATATATTGGTCTAAAACCACAGATGGCTAAATTTATTTGCAAAAGCTGCAGAGCATGATTAAACAAAGATGTGGCTGGTTTAAGTATCAAAATGAAAAAATAGCAGGAGATTTTATCAATGAAATCATCATGCATGAAGTCAAATTCAGATGACAAGGTGAGGCCATGCAAGAAGCTACAAAGCATGAGCAGCCGTGTTTTCCAATTTTGCAGAAGCAGAAATGTAGACATATGAAGCAAACAAATCCCATCAGCTGTACTTGTCTTCTGTTTAAATTACCCAACCACTGAACACTGCTGCAAAGATCCTATTTACAGGTTCAGTGCCTGCTTTCAGACTCTACTTTGCACACATCATGTTATGAGGGCTAAAAGAAGACAGAAAAAGGGACATGCATTTGAAAGAAGCAGGTTTTAGACCAACTAGTCTAGATTTACTCCTTCTCCATGGTGATTTTCCCTCTACAGGTAGTTAACAGTGTTTTTGAACAGAATGCCTCCTTCTACTCTTCTAATATTATCCTCACAGAAAGTTGTTTAGAAAATAAATGGGTGTATATTTAATGCTTTAATGAGATAGTACAGTGGCTGAAAAACTAGAGTCACAGGCAACTGCTTAACTCTGGAAAAACAATGTGATGGACAAACATAGCTGTTGGAGCTACAGAGAAGAGTGGTGACTGATATAATGATAGTCAGTACACAGGTAAGAGCTAATTGCAAACAGAAAGGAAATGAACAGGTCTTGATGCTCATGGTTCCTTCAGGAGTAATCAGAAACATGACTCAGGTTAGCCTTTGGGAAAACTATTGTCAAGGTAAATGGAGTCATGTACTGGGATCCTGTCTTCTGATGACAATCTCTAACACTAGCTATATTAAGACCAAATATGTTAGAAGTCTTTTGAATGGACTTTGGTCAAAGGAATGTATTGCAGGGGTAACTTTATCTTATGACGGAAAATGAGTTCTAATGAAAAGTCACGGCTTTAAACCATCAGGAAATCCAAGCCATTCAGAAAAAAAATCAATATACAGAAGTTCAGTGTGAGACACTGACCCCTGGTCAACAGTTTGGTACAGACATGCAGGGCAAACCAAAAGTACATGGGTTTGATTAACAGAGCATGGAGGAAGAAGAGAATGTCACACTGCAGAAAACTCTCACCGGAAACAGAGGACTGACAGCTTCTGAAGCATTTCTAATAGGTATCAGAGTAAAGGCTTCATTTTCTCATCCTTGCCTCCAAACTAGTTGAAGTGGTTTATGATGCTCATGCTTACCTTGTGGAGAAATATTGACATACCAGGTATATCAATTCTTCCACCCTACCTGCAGGTCTTGTCACTAACGATTCTGGAAAATGACAGTAAAGTCTTTGTGGTAAGTTCATTAGTTTCATGGTGCTCTGTAAATGTGAAGTGCAATACAAATACTGAATATGAGTGAATAAATCAAAAACCCAGGAAAGGACCACAAGAAGGAAAGAATACAATTTATAATTAAAGAGTAGAATTTAAAACAAAAAGGAAGCCCTACAGATACTAATAAGGAAGAAATGCGTCTCATGGCAAAGGAGCGAGCTAAAAAGATCATTCTAATTTTCCCTCTCCTGAGGTGGCAAGTTAGGGGAGGTACCCTCTGATTTAGCAGTCTTCTGGCCAGTAAAGGCCCCTACTAAAGGACCTTCAGTAAGGGCCTTTTTAGGCCCTAAAAATCCTTGCCCTGAGAAGCCTTGCACATAAAGAGCTGAGCACTCAAATGGGTAAGAAAGGGGCAGTGTAAGGCAATATTTTTGTTTCATTTTCACAAGTAAAATTAACTTTTCATAGACCTAGCAAATCTGAGCTCAGGGGCTAATAGTATAAGGAACCCAACAAGTTCAAGTCAGAGAGGTGCTAGCTGCTGGAGAGTTGCTGCATGGCAGAAGACTTAGTGGGAAAGGATCAAGGATGTGTTATTTACAGGAATTCAGTCAAAAGTACAGAAGGCAAGTGAGAAAGCTTTATTGGTTCTCCATTGCTTTTGCTCCATGCTCTCTCTCTGGCTTGACGATCAAGCCAATTCTGTTGAGGTGCATTCACATCTCAGCAAAGCACCAAGAGCAAATCTGAAAAACAGCTGTAAAGCAGCAGAACTACTGAAACTTATGATGCAGAAGAACAATCTTGCCAACATGACAGAAGAGCCATCCTACAGCAACCTGGAGATTTCAGAGGCTTATGATTTTACAGTGGAAATCATCAAGCAGGAAGCCTGCAAGACTTCGCCAGGCAGGGAATCACTCAAGGGGACTCCGGTGTACACAGAAACTTCTGTTTTGCACGTTGAAGACAGAAGCAAACTAAAACCTGCAAGAAGCATGAGACAAGACTTTTTTCACCTTCAAAGATGGGTGGGTTTCTTTTAACTCCTGGTGCTGGGCACTGAAATAACAGGTAAAACTACAACCACAGGAACTTCTGAGAAATGATGCCTGCGGGCGACTCCCTCAGAACTGTCATCCTCCCTTACCCCTGGAGCCCATGCAAAAGATAAATCTTTCAGCATGAGATAAGAGTCAGGGAATTAAAGCTCTCGTGGACCAAAGGAAAATAAAGCAAACTCTACTATGGGACTTGCATTAAGTCTTTTTTTCCTCTTGTTATCAGAAGAACTAGCTTGAATATCTTTAGTGATCATAATTATTATGCTACCCTGTAGAAAGGACAGCTTTTATAGTGAAATCATAAATCAAGCCACTTAGTGATTATCAGCTCAAAAATAGCACTTTCAACTCCATCCAGATATTCAACAGCATCACTACGATGTGACTTCTAATTGACCCAGCCCATCTTGTAAGAACACAAAATTCAGTTTGAAAGTATTTCCTTAGAAAAGCACAGTGAAGACCAGAAACAAATCTATTTTGGGGCTAGTGGGCCTGTAACCCTTGTTTTTCCAGTTAATTTTTCCTTGTTTTTCCACTGTCCTGTGGCCATTTTCCCCATTCAGGATAGAGCTGAATCTTTGCCTGTATGGGCCAAACTTCAGGGTGATAAAGGCATATATATTAATCACTAGATGCACAAACAAGGTAAACCAAGGGAATAATTGAAAGACCTGTTTAGAAGAAGTCCATTAATGACCTCACTACAAAGTGGGCTTTCTGGATAGGAAACAGGGTGATTGCACTGTGAAATCAAAGTAGAAATATTGATTTACACAGGGGTTTATTGTTTATATCATTTAATTTTAACATCTTAAATCAGTTGCATCTTCTCTGTTGTACCAGCGACAATAAACAACTAATTGTTATCAACTGTTTATTATTGTTACTCATGAGGCTTGAATACTGGAACTCATCAAGATATCTGTATAAATATCACTTTGGTTACACACTTCAGCTGGCACTGCACCAGCTCTCTAGGGCAGCTCGATGTGTCATTACACTCTTACTATCCCAATGGGTTTTAATTGTAATAATTTAACTTACCTACCCAAGCCAGGAACAGCTGTGAAATAACGATTTTTCTGATCAAAGTCAAAATTGCTATCATTCTGTGCTTTTCTTGTGTTACTTAGGATATGGATTATCTTTATTTTCACATCTGGAATTCACTGTAATAGAAAATCCTAGTGAATTGTTCCCCTTGATGCCAAAGAAAGCATCATATAATTAGTACTGCACTTGTTGCCAATTTTAGGACCATGCAGGCGAGAGAGAGAAGGTAAAGATAAGAGACTGTGTTTTCAGATTACATCTGAGAAAACAAGAGTAATCATCATATAAATGACTGTATTTTTCTCAGTTGTCAGAGTTACAAGTCCCCATGTGTTAACAAATGGAAAATAACACATTCATTGCAGCCAATCTAAAATAATCCCAGTGTGAAGAATGCCAGCAGCAGACCTGCCAAGACGTGCAGCGTCTCAGTGTGACCACACAGACTTCATTGGTCACAAGTGGAGAGAGTGCACGATTACATTTAAATGATTATAGGGCTGCCAGCATTGCTATACCTGGGAATCACAATATATACTGCAAAATAGCAGAATATCACACCTGCATGTTGACAGGTGTTAACTTGAATGTTTGAAAGCTTATGAAACTAAATCATTAAGCTGCTGGAAAAATGGTGCATGTCTTGAGTCCTGACATATGGAATAGCTTTTCCACTGTCTCTCTCTCTTGAATTCAAAGTAATTTGAAAAATCATATGTCTCCTCTAGATCTCTAATACGCTCATTTGTCCTATGATCTCATCATGCTTGCATTTGTTGATTGAGGAAGATCAATGGTATGAATTAAATAGCAATTGCTCACAGAGCAGGAATTGCTACAGAAAGTTTTTAGATTGTTGAAATGCACAGATCTGTATCCCAGGAGTGTCTTACTAGAAACAGCTTTGTTATGCTCATGGCTTAACTGTGTCTTACACTTTCCCAATTAATAAGATTTCATAACCCCTGAGGTTTATGTGCAAGCAGGATTTGTCAGTAAGTTTTAAATTCAGGATACTCAAGAAAAGTAACTACTTTGGCTAATAAATCCCTCAAGTAACAATTAGTGTTATCAATGTTTTATACATAGTTTATGATTCCAGTAAAATTGCCAAACATCTTCTTTTATTCTTTCACCCAGACACACTCACAAGGTTTAATTCCTAAGAACACAGAAATTTGCCCTGCCTACTGAAAATGCAACCAACAGGGGGTTTTGCCAATTAAGGCTGGCCTCTCACAGGAGTGACCAGTGCTCCTTGCTATAGCACTGACAGTGCAACAAGGCCGTCACCAAGTCAAACCTCCAAGGCTTCATCAACAGCGCTTTAGACACTGAAGTCAGGAGCAAACTGTTCCAGATGCAGTCCCAGGAGATATTAAAATGTAAGTTAAAGGAGAAAAGAAAATTATATTAAAAAAAAAAAAAAAGGAGGAAAAAATAAAAGAAAGGAAGAAAGAAAGGAAGAGCAGACCTTTTGCATCCTTTATTGCTTCTCTGTACACCATATGCTAGGCTTCTTCACACCACCTTTGAGACTGTCACTAATACTGTGCCCAATCAGCTCAATTTGGGAAGGACTGACATAATTTCTCCCCTGCTTGAGGATGGCAGGTTTGCACAGAATGTAACAGAGGCCAACAGTATGCATGTGGTTCAGGAGACAGTTAGGATAAGGGTTTGGATTTTTCTGAAGTTCTATTATCTACCAGCTAAGGAGAACTTTATTTAGAAAACCATAGTGTGAAATAACCTGATTTCAACCTATTTTGTCATTATGTCCACACATCATACAGATTTATACCGTTTAATAATTTACTTAATGATTGCATGAAATAGAATATTTCCCAGCACATCACAAATCTTATACCTGAAGTTTGGAGTTGTCACAGGCTCCATTCTGGCATTTATGAATATTTGACCCTGAGCCAGGTAAAGTGGTGAAGAGATCTTGTACATCTGTTTGCAAATCCAGATTTTCATGTTTTTTCTTTATAGTGGCTCCAGCAGAACTGGTAAGGCAGCATTAAGAGTAGAATCACAGAATGGTCTGGGTTAAAAGGGACCTTTAAAGAGCTTCTCCACCCTCCCACCACCATAGGCAAGGACATGTTTCACTAGATCAAGTTGCTCAAAGCCCCATCCGACCTAGGGCTTTGAACAACCTGATCTGAGGAAGGAATAAGTAACAGAAAAATGCACTATCCGTAACTTCTCTGCAGTAGACCCTGCAGCCCTTTGCTTATACTAGAATTAATTAGAATTTGTCATAGCTTGAGTGAAGTATTTTGGAAAGTACTCACTCAAGAACTCAGATAGCTTCAGTTTATCTTAAAGGCATACTGTTCAGGACAAACAGCATGAGGGTTTTTTTTTCTCCTGTGCTTGCAGCATTTCCTCCTTGCACCTCACTCAGTGTGGACAGTGAACCTAGACTCTCCACTTTTCTATTTATTTCAACTTTGCTTTCAGTCATTTTTGCTTTTTCCTGTTTCCTTTTTTTTGTGTGTTCCCTCTTCTCCTAATGCAGTGCTACCAGGATTCTAAAACTCTGGGAGACTGTTAAAATCTCAAACCAGAGTCAAGTGCAGTACCCCTTTCAGTAGTGAAAACCTTTCTATACAGATTAGGCTTTTTTGGTTGGTTGCTTTGTTTTAAACCCTGCTTTTTCTTCAAAAAAAGTCCTGCCTATCTGTGACTTACATTAACAGTTCTCTGAAAACTGCAGTTCTTGGCAGTGTAGCTAATGAGCTGGTTGCTATCCTCCAGGTTTTCTGGGTTTTACACCAATGTCACAGTTGTATGTGCCTCAACTTCAGATTAATAAAATATGCCAGTGACACAGTTTAAGACATAGATGCACTTGAAAGGGGAAAATAAATAATCAAGAGAATCTCTAATACCATATTCAGAATACCAGTTTTATAGACTTAGCAGCAGCTTCTTGTTTATTGGCTAAGGATCACAGCGTCACTTCCGTTATTATCTGTATTTCAGAGATAATAAAAATGGCCAAAATAAAATTAAACCAAATAAAAAGTAAATCAAATTTTACACTATTTGTATTAGTTTATATATATGTATATATATTGACCAGGCAGATATGGTACAAAACAGGTGTTTAAGATAAAAATGAAATTCCTGAATATTCACACTTTTGAGTCTACAGTACTTTGTCTATTGAGGCATCTCATTCCTAGATAAGAAAACAGAGCTGGATCTCTTGGGCTAGAAAAGCACAAGCGAAGTAGGATTGGCTCTTTAAGTAAAAACATACATTACTCTAGGTTTATAGATATCTTTCTTCCATGTCTCTTAAGAGCCAATAAATATTCATGGAACAGTATTGTATTAATTTGCTAAACTTGTACTTAAAAATATATTTTGGGGTTTTATAGTGTGATCTTGGGAACTTCAGCTGGCCTCCTATTATACCAACCAAAGTATACTGCATGTGGCAGCCGAATCTGCCACTAAAAGAAGCCCTGCTATATCCTTACTGACATTGAATGCAGCTTGTTCAACAGCAAAGGAAAAGGATCATGATGTTTGCTGTCCTCTATAGTTTTGTATTTTTTTTGTTTGTTTTTTTTGTTGTTTTTTTTTTGCAGGCTCACAGTTTAGTATCTTTTCCTCCCCAGTAATCCATAAAAATATGAGTCAGAGGCAAATTTTAAAGTATGCAGAATTTTGACTCTGGATTTCCGTGTGGTCCATTTCTCCTCTCCAGCTCCATGCTGAGAATGCCATCCCCACAACTAATCAAAGGTCTGTTCTTATTAACATTTCTCTTTTCCTGTCCTTGTTTCACTCTCATGTCATTAGTTATCTGTTTGGCCATCACTGTTCAATCTGCAAAAACTTGGCTAATAAAAGGTATCAACTGAATATTTTCCTTCCCTTAATCCTCAATTATGGTAGTAGCACCCATCCTCAAAAGTATCTTAGTAATTCAGCATTTGTCCATAGTTTGGGAATTAATTGCTTGCTGAGATGTGGGATGTGACACCTCAGAATGTGACAAAAAAACACTGCACAAGGACCAGACAGAAACATCCCTGAAAACACATACAGAACTCACTGACTTCAGCTGTCACATAAAGGAGACTTCCTCACAAGCTCTCCTTGTTTTTAAATAACCATGTTGGCATACCCAGCATCTCAACAGCATCACACAAGAGAGCTCACATACGCAAATATGATGTTTTTCTTGAAGGAAGTTGTGAAAAAATGTTTTAAAGGAAGTAAATTCTAGTTAACAGATCTGGGATGAACAAAATTTTAAGACTTCCTTTTCCTACATTTCCTTCCATTAAAAAACCAAAACAAAACAGAAAAACCCAAACCAAACAAATCACAATTCCAAAATAGAAAACAATTAAAAAAATGCTCGAACAATAAATTAAGTATGCATTATTTATATAAGTTGCTTTTACCACTAAAGAGCACAAGCATTCAGCATGACCATAGAAGATGTTTTGATCCTGTTTTCTACTTGGCTGCAAGTCTTTTGAATCACACACTTCCGTTGTAAACCATTTACATGGTCTTAGCAGAAAAGAATTCATTAAAACTCCAATTCTGGCTATAATAACACAAAGTATATTGAAGTAGTCTTGTTATTTTTGTGCTTCTGGAAGTTGCAAATGTTCCTTTTTGTAAGACATGGTACTAAGTTTGTGTGTTCTGTATGCAGATGAACTTGAATATTTCCTCAGAAAAATTCCATGCCCTTTCTGAAAGTTTCCAACAGATTTTTGACATACACTGTTATTGCTTTGTGGAGCATTAGCACTAATCTGATAGACTGCAATGACGCTGATGAAACCCTGACAATATATTAGCTTGAAAATCTTTGAATTTGAGAGACAGTCAAATAATGTAACAAAATTCTGAACAGTCATCACAGGAATTTGGATTAGAAAAAAAAATGTATAGTGAAATAAGTATTGTCTATTTGTGATGCTGACCTTTTCAATTTTCCTTCTTTCACTCTGTGCTCAGAAGCCATCATCAGTTCATTCAGCCCTCTACAATAATTATATATGCATATATATTTTAAACATTAATATAAAAAAAAAAAGAAACAAACAAAACAAAACCCAAGAAAGCAAATATGCAGACCCAAGCTATAATCAAGTCATTCTCAAAGGCAGCCATTTCCTAAGATGAAATTGTAAAGAGCATACTGACATGAGAAAGAGAAATGGGCCTAAATTCTTAACTCTGGATGAAGCAGCTCCTGAAAACTGACTGAGATGACATCAAACTCTTTCATTTTTTTAAAAGGAAATAGTAGTGTTCAATTAGCTGCAAATCTCAGATATTTTACAGTTTAAAAAATGTCTTGCACTAAGATCGCATCAAAACATTCAGAAACCACAACTTTTCCCCCAGGAAGTATTAATAAATTCTATAAAAAGTCTTATTTATTATGAAAAAGAAAGAAAAGAAAAAAAGAGAGAGAGAGAGGTCTGAATCAACCTTTTCTTTTGACACAAACTCCACGAAAACATTTTTCTGCAAACTCACGTTCTTTTGACGCTTCGGGTTTTGCCACCTTTTGCAAACACAGAAACTGTTTCTCTTACTGACTAGTCCTTCCTATTAGTGATTACATTTAGCAATAACATCATGACACTGCATCTAGTGTAGGAATCTGTATAATTGGGTGGAAAGTATTGATAACGAGACTTTTTTCCAATTAGGCAGATACAGCACTGAAATTACTGGATCAACAAAATGCGTTCAGGAACATTTCAAGGACACTTGGCACCCTGAAGCACAAAGTCATACTTTCGTATATACAGGAATTTCCTTCTTCACAAAACTTTAGCCTTTCTAATGAGACACAACTTGAATTAACATTAAATTAAGTCCAACTATTAAAGAAATTCAGAAAATGGCAATATTAAGATTCTTGTAACCTTGTTTGGTCAAGTAGCATACAAAGAAATATTTTCTATATTTACTATATTAAATATACCTCTAAACAATCCGTGATAAAAATGTGCCATAGAACAGAAAGGATGACAAAATGTAGCTTTTGGAAATTCAATGAGTGAATCTCTTTTTCATTTCAACATCAATGTTTTACTTTTTCATGAATGTCATATCATTTAATCTTCTTGAAAAAGAAAAAACAAAACCATTAGAGATTGGTTAGCAGCTAAATTTTCTTAATTTAGAACTATTTTGCATTAGGATGATGGGGTTAATACAGAGATTTTAGAAATTCATTAAACTGTTCTGTAACACCACATTTTCAAAAAACACTTCCAAATATCCGTTTGGAAAATCTTCCTGTAGCCAAATTTATATCATATCCAGAACTGTTCTATTAACAAACATACTTCAGTGCTAAGTAAGCTTCAGATACTTAAAAGTAGTGTGAAAAGCATATACTTTTATATATAAAGTTGCCTAAAGCTAGCTTGCAACAAAAACTCCCTGCAGGGGGGTAAGTCTGGCCCAGCAAAGCCCTAACCTTTGACAAAACTTCAAAGAAATTAATTCCCTCTCCAACAAAGTTATAATTTCTTGAGCACAGAAGAGACCAAACTTTCTGATCATAAATCGCCTTCCAAAATCACACTGGAAATAGGCATAAACTGCTCATTCAATGTGCAATATGAATTGGAAAAGTGAAGGGGAATGTCAGTGAGAGGTTCTTGCAGGTGAGCCACAGCAGTGATTTTCTAGGGGCTGGCTAATACCTGCAGGATGACATTGCCCAGACCTGCTGGTGGTTCTGTGGTGAACTGGTGTTACTGGCTTTGAAAGCCCCTCCAGCTTCACTGTCTGCCACAGATCCTGCGCTCTGGAGTGCATGACAGACAGCACTCCTAGGAGTGCGCAAACTTTCAAACTCACATGGTATGGTCATAGCACACAACCTACATCACTATTGTAAGACCGGCAAGTGGTTGGCCACTGCTGCCTGTGGTAGCCACTGAGCCTTCCTACATCAAATTCAAAAGGTCATTGTGAACCTTTATATAGTCCAACAGATGCAACTGGTAGGGTTTTTTTTGCTTATGCTATTATTAGAGAAACTGTCTCTAGAATATTTCTTGCTGAGTTGAAATGGTAAATGCCTCTGAAAATAATTTTGAAGTACTTCTGGAGTGACCTCTGCACCAGAAAACATCAGCATGGAGCACTGGTAGCAACATTTGTATTCTTGGTCAGAAGGGCATGTGTGAGTGCAGACCGCAGGAAGCATCAGCCCCAGCTTGCTTCCCCTTCTCTCTTCCAACAAGCATTCAAGTCTGAGAACCCTAGTGTATGTATTTGACATATCAAAATACTTTAATAAAAGCAAATGATAAAGGTTGTTCCATTTCCACACAGTTCTGCTGAACTCCAAACATTGAGGGCATTGCTATTACATCTCCCTCCTGGAACCATGCACCAAAAAAGCTAAAACCAACACACGGCTGCCAACTCCCTGTAACTAGAAAGCTGTGAGATGGGTCTGCTTTCACAGAGAACAGGTTAGCTATGGAACAAACCAAATTTTCCTATCTAGTTTACTAGATGAGACTCAAAGTTAGGCAGAGATCAAGACTAGATGGGTCAGTCCAGGGCATACACTATTTCCATTTCTTTTGGTCAGGGGATGGGAGACGCAGCATTTACAAATAATTTGTGCTTAGCAGACATCTGAGACGCAACAATATTTTCCTGTACTCAGAACATAACTGTAGTAGCAGCTCTGACTGAGACATCAAATTGTATCTGCAAGGTACCACACACTCAAATAACTGTTATATTGACAGACTGGCCCAGATTCTCCTCTCATTTATTGAGAGAAATGCTGCATTATTTCACAAAAGAACCCCCACAATACCCATTTATGTCAAAGTAAGATCATAATGCAGACTTGCAGTCAAGCACGATCAAAATTTCTCTCTCAAAAAGAATTCTGGGTTATGTTTTCATATTAAGAAATGCACCAGTACTGGGGTCAAAATTTCAAAGTTAGCAGTTTGTAGGGAAATGTTTGTGTCTTTATTCTTGATGTATTAACAGAATTTAAACTTGCTTTCAAGCATTTTCAAAGGTAGATATAAACTTATTTCTGCCTTTAGAGTATAAAGGAATGTGTACAATGCTATCAAACTGTAAGTGTATGCACTGAAGGCATTACTAGCCTGTGTTTTTCCTGGTGACTGAGGAATTAGGTCAGAAGAAACGTGCCTTCTCTGCATCCAAGAGAAAAGAGATATGATAACTAATACTGCTCCAAATTCCTTCAGCCACTTAAATCTGTAACTCTTTCTCATTTTTTATGAGAATTATGCACACATGGTGGTGATAAGAAGTCTGTATTTGTTTTCCATTCCCTCATAAGACCCAGAATCGCACTAAGCAAGATACTCTTTCATATAACGGATGAGCGAACCTGGAAAGGCTCAAAAGTTCATGATGTTTACTTAACCCATCCCAGAGATGGTGTCGTACTACAGACAAACACTGGAAAAAACACTGAGTTTTGTTCATGTAGGACTGAGCTATTAAATTGAAAAACAGGACTACAAGTCTTCCAGGAATAGACTACTAGAAAGTGTTTTGTTATTTCCTGTTGGTCCAGAAATACTACAAAGGTCAGCAGCAGGTGCCTAAGATCCATATTTTAAGTCTTGAAAACAAAAGATAAAAATAAGACTGCAACCATTATGTCAGAAAAGCAACAGAGCTAGAGAACAAATAATTTTTTTTTTAAAAATGTCTTTCACTTTCTAAAACAAGTTGAGTTCACGTATCAAGAATCTTTTAAAATCATAACAAATGCGGTATGGTTAGCTAATGTCTGACACACAATGATATTTTAGCCCTATCATTTATGCTTTGAAATATACTTTAAGGAGATGATTTCATCCACTCTAGCTTCTGTTTGTCCCATTTGTGACTGTATTAATTTTTTATCAATTACTGTAGTAATTTTTTATCAATTAATAAGCTTTGCACACATTTCTACAATTCTACAGAGGCCTAAATCAAAGAAGCATATAAATATAAATATTAACCTGTTTCTACCTCTTTATCTTTTCCCTATGAAAGCTGTACCTCTGGCTCATATTCTTCCTGGGGTACATGACTGTCACTTGGCCTGGTATTTGCTTGGGTGACTTTCTTCCTAATTCCCCACTGCAAAGCTGGGATCAGCAAGCAGGGATATACCCTGAGCACCCCTGAAGCTGTGAGCTCTGGAGACGGACATCTCAATGAGTTCCTCTCCTACCAACTGGAGCATTTCTGTCCCAAGGTCCCAAACTAGTTGTAAGACCTCTCTGGCCACTACCCTGCCCTGCTGCTTCACATTACAAGTCTGCAAGGCAGTCAGGGTTGTCTGAAAACTCCCAATTTTTTGGAGTCCCACTTTGGGACAAGATTAATGAGAGTGGAATCTTCTGAAAGGAGCAGCAGAAACTCAGTATGAATTACAGCTTGGATGGCACTGGCTGAGAATCTTGTCCTGAATATTTGATGCATATAAAGTACATGAACTCATGACCATGGATGTTAGCCCCCATCTGTCAGGATGGAGCAGCGCCTGCAGACTGGCTATATGTCCTGGACCAGGGGTCCCCGGCAGTAACAAGTTTGTGACCCCTCCGCTTCTCAGCTGAAGCACACACTGAAGTGGGCTCCTTGGCAAGATCAGTGGGACAACTTTATTCATACCTGCTGCTTGTGGGGAGTTCAAGCACTGTCAGTGTCACTTCCTCAGAGCTGGTTCTCCCCTAGGTCTGAACATACCCTAACTGGGAGCAATTTTACAGCAATATTACCTTGCTAGTTATTAATGTCTTTCCCTAAAGCTTTTGTACCTGTCAGAAACTACTAACCATGTTATTATTCCCTAGCCATAGAAGTACCTATATTTTAATAATTGTAAGGGAGATTAGAACAGGATGATATGTGTCTGGTCTAGAGCATGGAAACAATAATATGTTTTATAGTGAAATCCATTCTGCTGAAAATAAAATAGGTCCTTTAAAAAAAAAAAATATGTCTCTGAGGCTTTCTGCCACTGACTGACCATGTCTGCTAAATTTTGTGGTACAGACTTTAATGTTTCCCTCCATACATGAAGGTTATTCCTTTTAGGCTGTGCTCTTAGGGTCAATCGATTATGGGACCACATCCAGGGTCTACTATTGCAAAGTAGCAACTGTATGATTACCTGCATGAACTTGCAGGAATTACTTTGATCCTTCCCAAGTGGCTTTTCTTTTCTTCCTTTTTTTTTTTTTTTTTTGACTCTCCATTTCCCATTTATTAGAGGTTGCAGATATAATATATTAGCAGGGTGTTTATCTTAGCCCTATTTTAACTTTTCCACAACTATGCTTATTGTGTATTCCCATGGCAATTTGTTTTGTGAAACTGTTGAGCACCAGAATGTTTCATATGGCTTAATATCCCATATGGTAAGGTAGCACAGGGAAAACCTTGTTGCTGAAATCTCAGAATTACCTCCTGCTGAAACAAGTGCCATGTTTTAAGGTCAAGGGGCTAAATATCTCTTTTAAGATGTTGACAAAATAAGAGTATTAACAGGAACAAAACTTCCTTTTAAAGTTTTACCCGTTTTCACAGGTGATTTCCTGAGGAAGTAACTATTTTTTCCTCCTGTCCATGAAATTTCCTGATATTTTTTAACACCTCTCCGGAGCTTTGAGGGTCACAGGACTACACTATTGAACTTCCCCACAACAATTCTAGGAATAGCTCCAAGTTATGAATCATTATCTCCTGCCTTGATCATCAGATGCTTATATAGCCTGTGTTATGCCCCATCTGAATAACTTTAATTCATACATTTGGGGACCTTCCTGCTATTTCCCTGGAGCCGTCTGTAGCTTGCATACAGCTCTGTGTGCCAAGAGAGTAACCAGAGCCAAAATCTCAGTGTGAACTTGGTGTTAAAAGAGGTTTGTTGCCTTGTAATGAAGTAGAGGATCCAGTTTTAAGTCTTACATGGTGTTGCCCTACCACATACACAAAAGTTGGTTTGTTCATGTTCCCTGAGGCTTTTCCATCAGTCAAGATTAGGAAATGCACACTTCTTTTGCCAGTCAGAGCTACAAAACAGATATTATTCCTCCTTGTTACTTCCCAAACTTACCAACTAGCCTTATTAATACTGTCTGATCACCTATTCCTCTCTGTTCCACAATATGTGTCTGATTTCAGCCTTATGCTTCATGGAGCACTGATTTATTCAAGCACAGAGGGCTACAGGGCAGCAGGAACTTGTGCTTCTTTATACTATAGGACACCTGTTTGCCTTTGCCTGCCAAATAACATTTTGTTCGTGGACAATTCTGGTTGCCACCAAGATAGATTGAATTACAGCAGGTGTTTGGGAAACCTAAGAACTTTTTGGGGACAGAAGTCCATGCAACAGGAAAGCTCTTAATTGTTCTTGAAGCAGGTTTATACTTGGAAAGACTGGTGGAGACAAAACAAGCCACTAGGAAAGGAGCCTAATGGAGCCCATGAAAGAAACATTCCTATGGGGGCTGAGCCACCAGCAGCATCCAGCTAGATGGAAATAATATATCAGATGCCTTCTCTGCTTGGGAGAAGGCTGAAGTAAAGTTTCCATGTCTGAATATGGAAAATAAAGCAGTGTTGTGGTAACAGGCGTTCTGTGGCTTGGGTGGTGAGAAGCCGGTGTGGTGGATCTGTGGCTGGTGCTGCGCCCTGTGCTTGTCCACCTGCACCAGCTGGTGGTGCTCTTAGCAGCTTTTTGGTGCATCTTAAAAATGTGTAGAAACCATAGGTTTCCTCATTCTCCTGAACGCTACACTCAAATACCAGCAGGATTCTTTAGAAAATAAGTGGTTCAGATCACTGCCTGAAAAAACACTGTCACAAAAAAAAAAAAAACCCAAACACTCCAAATCCCCTAAACACTTCCAAGGCTCCAGATCTACAGAAAAGCTGCAACGGATGCCATCTACCCATGGGAAGTGGAAGTAGCATTCCCAGGCAGGACTTAAATATCAGAGGAATGACATCCAGCAAGGTGCAGGCTGCTTTTAGACAGAATAATTTACACAATGGGGACTGTGCAGATGGTGAAGACCTGCTTGATAGACAAAATAATCAAGGTGTATACAGTAAACAAAAGTAATTAACCCAGAACCTTAGAAGAATGAAAACATGTAGGATCTAAAAGACTTAAGAATGATGAACCAGAATAGTTACCATACATTTTTTAGGGCTAATTTAAAAAGTAATAAGTGCCAGGTGGCATGAGCCATCTTATATTTTTAAAAACGTTTTAGTATGTGACCAATGTTGATAAGTTGATACATGTCAGGCCTGTGAAAACCCCCAAACCTCCAGATGTAAGCTATAGAATGATAATTGTTTAAATCAGATATATAATTAACAATTACTTTTTCTAGGGCATATCGAAATCCTATTGTTAGTCTCTGTGGATCACAGAGGCTGAGGAAACCTTTTCCTTAAAAAGTTTTGTCAAAGTAAATCCATCTTCTTATTAAAAATTTTGTCCTAGTGTTATCTCTGCATATTCAGGAATTTTAAAATAGAAACATATATTTAAAAAAACGCAACCCTCTGTTTTATAAAAGGCTATTCTCTGCTTTCTCCTAACAAACATTATCAAAGGGCAAGAAAATATAATATCAAAAAATAAACATCCAAAACGATTCCACACCAATTTCCTAACAAGTCTTTTTTTTCACCCAATATGTTACTCTTGGCAATTTTGAAATCCAAGTTAGTCACTTCTAAAATGTACTTGTATTTAAACATTAATGTGTGAGTAAAGTCATGAAAGCATCAGTGAAACCACTGAAGTAAGTAAAGCTCATGGCACACCTACACATTTGCAGGACTGGGGACCTGGTTGGCTTTTGCTGACTCTTCACCTTGGTTCACTGCTGTAGAGGTCTTCAGAGACATATCACCATACCTTGCTGGCTTGGTCTGAAGTGCCATGTGTGTGCCATGTATTTTTAGTTTGTGGTCTGAATCAGAAATGCAGGCTTCGTTTAGCTCTGGGTGACTTTGGCAGGGGCTACAAAGCACAGAACAGCCCTTCAGAAAAATTAGGCTCTTTGTTTAGTTTCTCTTTAAAATGGTACTACACAACATGGATAAATTATACGTTGCTCCTGTTAAATCTCTGAGTGGAAGAACTACACACGCCTAGGACTCATGCTCTAATAAAGAGAAAGATCTAACATGTAAGGAAACCTTCATGGGACAGTTTACAGCATACAGTGGGTTTTAACTGTCATATAGGATTTAATAGGCAATTATACCACAGAATAAGATGTAAAAATACATTTAAAAGCACTAGTAAAAAATGAAATTTTTATACAACCCTGAAGAATAATAGAACCCGATTAAAATGCATACGAGAAATTTTAATGGAATTTCCATGCGCCAGGAAAAATAATAATAGAAAAAACAGGTGCAAAGCGCTTTAAGAAAGAGATTGAACAGAATTTGGAAAAGTGACTGAATTTAAGGAACAGGAGCTAGATAACCTGGCATGAATGTAGGTATATGGTGAATTCCTTCCATGAAGATAGCAAATTGTCTTTTTGCTAATAATACATAATATTTAATAGCAGCAGATAATTATAGTTACCCATGATTAATCTGTAGCAATAGATAATAATAATTATCTATGATTATGTATTACTAATGACCTATTTGACCTTTGGGTTTTTGTTGATGCCAGTATCTTTTTTTTTACTCATATATCTTTGATCTCTGCTTCTAACACCCAAAATGTCACACCCTGGATGTAGTGATTTTCTTCTAGTTATTGACAAATCTTCTGGCCTTCCTCAAATTTTATAATTATCAGCATAATAAAAAAAAAAAAAATAGAAATGAAATAGCAATTTCCAACTTAGTATTTTTTTTCTTTTCCAAATGAGCCTTTCTTATGCATTAGTTTTAAAGAGGAGAAACAGAGCAGAGTCTTTAGCTAGGCTTTAGTGCTGAGTTATTTTAAAATAACTGTATTTTTTCAGATCTAAGAAGAAAAATCCCTTAGATCTTTAGGGAAATGGGATTAAGCCAAGGTACTTCAAGTGATATCAGCCTTGAAGTAATAGAAGCTTTCCTGATAGCCTGAGATTAGAAGGGACAAAAGACCAGAGCCTGTTCTCAGGTTGGGAAGAATACGAGGCAGGAGAGATAAGTACTTATTCATTACACAAGAGGCAGCACTTAATATGATTTTTGGAAATCAGAGAAGGGCTTGAGAGTCCCTAGTCACTGACTAAATTACTTAGGAAGATGATGTTTCTTCAACACATAATTGGAAAAAACAGGAGAAGAGAGAGCTTGAGTGGATATTAAAACTGAAGGTATGATTTATTAACCAAAGCACTCAGTAATTTCAAAGATGGGCAAAGAAAAAAATTAAAAGTCTGGAGCCATAAAATGCAGAAGGAATTTTAGTGTCTCTCCAGGACAGAGCTTGATTATGGTAGGACTCTGAACGGAGAAGCCTTAAAATGTGAGCCTCAAGGTCAAAGCAGCCACTGCTCTACCAGATTCTTAACTGAAATGCCACAGGGTCTCCTTCGTCAACTGCTTAAATGAATTTCAAGCAGCAGTTCATCAGTAACACCATTTATTTATTTATTTAACAGGTGTATCACAATCAGCTGTCTGCCTTTCCTCAGCCAAAATGGGGGCAGTTGCAAGTACATCACTCATAGCTCTGCTTCCTAAAGAAACAAGGAAACTTCTTTTAATTTAAGCCATGAACTTATTTGTCTCTGTGGACATGGATGCAGGAATTTTCCAGGAACCAGTGATCACTTGCAGACATCACTTTAATATCTGTATGATATTTCTGAAATTTAAGTTTCAAAGGTTTGAGGAACTGAAACACTGAAGATGTTTTGTTATACACTAAGAGAAGTCCCTCAACATTTTTGTAGGTTTCCAACACCCTTCCTATAGAATTCTGGAGAGACTTTTAGGGTTTGTTTTTCTGTTTCATTTTTTATTAAATGCCCAGCAAAGAATATCCAAGAATGACATTTGATTTAAAAATAAAATTGAAAAACTTGCAAAAAAATATTTGCTGACATCATTGAATGGTCACAGATTGAGAGAGGCACTAACTAGCCTCAAGATCTAGACTTGGTTACATGACTTAGAGTTAATAATAGTTTGCACTTACTAGGAAAGGCTGAGTCCAAATCTGCAGGGGCTATAATGCATAAGGGGAGAATTTTCCTCCTTCTCTACCAAGCAGGCTCACTGCACCCTGCAAGGGCTTATTTGCAGGAGAAAGCAGATGGTGTTTGCAGTGCTACCTTCCAGCTGGGATTCTGCCAGGGGAGGGCAGCTTTAATTTTTGTCCCCTTTTCACCATGACAACTTCCCCAGCTTGGCTCTCATCACTTGTTTTTTGTGGCAGTGTGAGCTAGAGGACGATTACAGGGCAGTGATGTTGACTTGTGGTGCTACAGTTGTTCTTTGGGGGAACACAGACATTTGCTTGCAAAGCTAGGAATTAAGTACAGAAGACAGTAGATATGTGAGCTGTTAATGTAAAACCCAAAACAAAACAACCAACAAAACTAAAACATTAAGCAATTGAGATCGGGAGAGCTTGACAACTTGCTCACTGGAATTAATGTCATAATTAATGCTAGGGCCAAAATCAACTATCTTGTGATCCATCCTGGCTGGCTTCCCCTTGGAAGAAACTTCATCTTTCTGGGTTTCTGAGGCAGTTTCCTAATGTACAGAATAGAGGTAATATTGTTGTCCTATAAATAGCTATAAATCCATTATGACCAGAGTGTGCAATAAAAATAATTTCCTTGATTTGGACAGATATAAACTGAGAAAGAGAAATCAAGTGATACATATTTTCTTTGAAGGTTGCCTAACATGTATTTTGTGAGTATGCTGGAGTGAGCACAGCCTGCCTGCAAAAGATTGCATGGGAGTTTGACTCCAGCCGTTCCAGCACTCCATGAAAAGACCTAACATCGCAGCCTGGATAACTACAGAATTGTGTTGCTGTTCACTTTAAAGCATATCCCTTTGTCACCCATCACTTCAAGAACTACTTATTTCATGAAATGAGCTTTTCTAGTGTCAATCCTTCTAGCTAAACAAAAAAGGAGATGAAAAAAGGAGTATTTCAAAGTCTGTTCTTCGTGCATGAACAAATGATGTGGAGTGAAATACACTATTCTTCAAGCTCAAGGGGTGAATTGGTATCCAGCTAGGACTGAAGCAGCCCTTAACAATAATACCTGATAGTTCTCATTACACTGCAAATGAAAGTGTTTCACAAGGATCACTTGAAAGGCTCAAGTAAGATATATTGTTAGCATTTCTCTATTTGGAAGACCAGTGGGATAGGAAACAGATTAAACTACCGGAATTTCTTACAGGGACTGAATTTCACAAATATGAATGAGCTGGATGAGCCAAAATAACTGCTGTATGCCCTGTTTTCCCATACTGAGAGACCAAACAGTTAATTCTGAATTACATTTGTTTAGGCAAGAAGGCACCCCAGAAAGCAGACCCTGGAGGACAGCTCTGGGTGTGTTTCCATGCAGTACGGGTGGCCCCAGACCTGCTTCTTCATAGGGCGTCTGTCCCAGAAAGGGAGCTTCTGTGGTGCTGAATCTTGCCAGGGATGGTGCAAAAGCCCTTGGGTTTCAGGAAGGTGTAGAGGAGCATGGTGGGACCAAAGCAAGAGTAGCCCTTTGAGCATGGGAGGCAACAGGTGAGTGTTCAGCTCCTCTCTCTGCACCCACCGGCCTCCCACATAAGGAAGTCATGTCATGTAGTGACATGGTTTAGTGATGGACTTGGCAGTGCTGGGGTTGGACTCTATGATCTCAAAGGTATTTTCCAACCTGGTTGACTCTATGATTCTAAGGGGTTTAGGATTGCACAGGGGTTTCTCCAACAATCCCCAAGAAAAGGAGATGCGAGTGTTACAGATCTTATCACAGCTTTAGAAATTGTTTTTTTTTTATTCCTTTTCATAATTTCTTGTTGAATTTATTTTCTCTTTTGAAGTTTTACAAGTCTCACCCAGGACACCAGAAGGGATCACACTGCCTCCCTCACTACTGCCAGCAAGCAGGAAAACAAAGAATCACAAGAGAATCTGTTTTGCAGATCTAATGGGTCTTTGGATTTTAGTGAGCAGGTTACCGGATGCTGTCTGAAGGGAACCTTCTTGGCAAGCCCTTCACAAAATACATATACAAATACATTAAGTGTTCAAGTTCTCAGTTTAATTTGCATGAAAACAAGCTCTTCTAACCCTGCAGAAGGAACTTACAACTTTTTTCTCTTTCTTCCCCATCACCTCCAACTCTAGAGCATCAATATAGAGATACATTTCTATGTGCTGCCCTTTTAAGCACCCTCAGCCTGGACTGTTCTCGTAAGAGGTGGAATTCATTTGGCCTTTAGACTCATTGCCAGCTGAAGTTGTAGTGCTGTTGAACATCCTGAGAGCACTTTGAACATCAGATGTGACCCAACACTACCAATCCTATTCATTTTAAGAGAGCACTTACAGCTCCAGAACTACTTTGGAAGAACCTTTTTTTGTTATATAAATTAAACATACTGGGAGACACCAATAAAAGCATCATTTTTCAGGAGTCAGGTGTAAAGAAAACAGAAACAAAGTTTTAATGGAACAAAACACCTACTGAAATGCTTAATTTGACATTGCATCAAATTGTTTTAACATGAATCATCTAGGCATTGTGTGTGAAAAATGGAGATCTCTTTCCTTTTAAACTAAACAGTGAAGAGAAAACTAGCTTAATGTCATTTGATTTATTGCCTGAATAGAAACAAAGCAGGAAGAAAACTTAATCCTCTTTGCTAAACAGAACATATAAAATCTTAATTCTTTAAATGGCATTTATTGTTGAAAGAAAAGTGTTTTGGTTCTTCTAAACAGAAGCAGAGGCACAGAGATGACATTTTTGCATTTTATACCATACTTAGCAGCATCAGCTCATGGCTTAGAGATTACTACCTCTGTGTTTGCTTTGAATTAAAACCTCAGTACAAGCTCAAGCCTCAGCCTTTTGGGAATGCCAGTGTAGTTTAAATGACATAATGCAGAGGATGGAGGGTAAAGGAGGCTACATGCTAGCTATCTCAGGGATGATAACACAGGGATCTTCACAGAGAGAACAGGAGCTTCAGGAAACAACACAATGAGGTAATAGCAAATGTGCCAGATCTTTCTCCAAGAGGATCCGGAAGAGATTTAATGCCTCTCATTCTAGACAATAGCATTTGAAATGAATCAATGTTTATTTTATTATTAGTCTTATTAAATCTAGCAAAATAGTTGTTTGACAACCCAATTCACCCAATCAGAGGCTAAAGATCTGCTGTGGCAGGCAGTCAGTGCTGCATAGGGACTGCTGGGTGGTCTTAGAAATGATCAGGACAATTTCTGGCTCTATGGCAGGACTGACCCTCTTTTTCCCATTCAGGAAAGCATGTGATGGAAGGAGCAACCCCTAGCATTGTGGCTAAGCTCACTGCAACAGGCAGTCCCAAGGGAATGGCAACCCTTTCATCCTGCTGGCTTGTTTAACATCTCTTTCTCCCTCTTACAATGAAAGGAGTGGCTGAAATACTTTAATAAACATTTTATAATTATGAATTTTTCTGAATAATAGGAGATTTACAGCAGTGGAAGCCAAGTCAGGTCACACCTGGCCTGCCTGGGCCAAAGAGATGGGCACCTGGTCAAGGTAGAGTCCATGACACAAAGTATAAAGAGATAGTAGTCATCCTGCACCCTAAAAAGGAATGAAATCATCATCATGCAGTACCACATCTAGCACATTTAAATTGGCATGAGTACTGCCAGTACTTGGAAAAGATAAGAGCAGTTTTAGCTGAGGTGGTGGCTTTTATTAGAGCTCTTATCTCCCTTGTTTATTCTTTTTAAACTTCATCGTAGTTGCAAGGCTGAAGCTTACAAAGACATGAGTAGCTGAAGTCACTTCAGAGAATCAAACGGATAGTCACAAGTCACTGCAGCATTAAAAATGTTATCCTCTGCTTTGTAGCTCTGCTCATGTAAAGAATAAGATATAACAAGGGTAACTTCATTCCTCTAAGTCACAATCCTCTTAGGATAGACCCATCATTTTCTTGGTGTGCAGTGATATCCAGTTTCAAAGCTCAGGTCTTTTATCACTTCCATGGTATCTGAGAGACTTAGATAAGTTTAATGAAAAATTCTGTCATACATAGTAATCAATATTTTCTAGAAATAAGTATGTTGACTCAAATGCTCACTGAATGGAGAAGGATACTGGAACACACCTTGCACAGCCAACTCTTGATTTTTGGGTGAGCACCTCTGCATTCTAGCTTGGCTGCCCATTGAGGGCATGCAATGCAGCCCCAGTGGTGGCCATGCTGGCTCCCCAGCATGCATGGCTCCCCACTCAGGCTGCAGCTTATGCTTCCCTGTGTGGAGAAATGCTTTCCTGCTACAGATACAAGTGCCCAGAGACTGCATTTCCACATTCACACCAACAGCTTCCTTTCTCTCATGTAATTCTTTTTTTTATTCCCATTTAGCTTTGCATGAAACAAAAAGCAAATGATAGTAGAGAGAAATTAACATGTGAAGAAATTTAGTTCTTCGGAAAAGCATTTGTGGTCAGATATACGGATTCACCTCCAACAGATTTTAATCTGTTAGGGAAAAAAGGATAACTTTTTTTTAATTTTCTATTTTGCCTCTAAAATGAGCATATCTCTTACTATTACACATTTCCTACCAAATTTTGTAATTCCTCTGCATTGTGCTCTATCAACACCCACAGCAGCTTACACTGCAAGCAGTCCTGTTGAAATCTTCTTTGCCAGAGGAACAGCATTTTAAGCAGATCTGTGAAGGACACTTAGAAATCTGCAATTCTTTCAGAATAAGACATATACAAGTTTATTTGCTCTGTTTGTTATATAACTTCCATCACCTAATTCAAGCAGGAGTTAATTTGTATGCCACAAAACACACATTTTCATTACCAACAGTTATTTACCAAATCGACAAATGGCACATGTCTAGACTTTTTTAAAGCAGAACTTGTGACATATGTGGAAAATAGTCAGTGCTATGTCAAACTGCCAAGAATCTGCAGCCTGAGCAAACTCATATGGAAACTGTGGAATGAATTCGCATTTCGCACTTATATGATTTACTATTTGCAACCCCTTCACTTCATTTTTCCTTCCTATCAAAACATTGTTCTCAGCTCTTCTTGTTTACCAGGCACTTCCTGCAAGGTGAAAGCATCAGCTATTATTGGTACATTTACTAACCCTTTTTTATGCTGAATGGGTCAAAGACACTTACAGGAGTGAGGCTGCAAAGGTGAGATTCCTAGAAGACTTTTAAAATTCTTAACACCCCCCCCCCCCCCCCCCCCCCCCCCCCGTGCTGAAATCCAAAGCTTTGCACCTCAAATAAATCAAAATATAGAAGTGTCATATAACATTCATATGAATGCATACTTATAACAAATAGAACGAGGAACCTCACACTTTTTATGCTTACATACCATCTACTCTTCATTACAAAGTAACTACAGTACTTCACAGCCATTTCATCATAAAAACAAACCACAAAGACAAAAAAAAGTTGAAAAATTTAAAATGTAGAACAAGTTCAGCATTAACTAACTGGGCAAGAAGTCTCTGAAGCCTCTGACCGCTTCAGAAAGCGTTTCACGTCATCAAGAGTTTAAACACAAGCCTTTTTATAGACATTTATCATCATTTTCTCTGCCTAATAGCAAAGTTGTCAGCCCATTCAGACTGTCATTATCATTGTCATCCACACTGTACTGCACTGAAGGTAACTAACCAGTACCCTGCCCCAGGTTTTTAGTTGTTCATTGATCTAAGCACACTGAGTTAATGAATCTTGTATTTAAATCCTTTCCAGACATCAGAGCAAACCTTAGCAATTTTGCCACAGAACATTTCATTACCCACTCTCCTGCTAATTACTGGCTGAACACAAAGGTAAAACCTGGCCTTGTTCATTAAAAACAGACAGGGTCTTTTGCATTGGTCTCAATAAACGTAGGTCTGTCCCTTCACCTCCTGGGAAGCAGCATCTTGCTCTGCTTTCCATGCCTCCTGCAGTCACCAGCCACACTGAACACGCAATGGCAGAACCCCCACAATGGTGCCACTTCTGTCCCACCAGCCACACCATCTTTCTAATGGTGGTGGGCACACTTCCCTTCGTGGAGACTGAGCTCCTCAGCAGCATCAGGCCAGGGCAGTGTGGCCCGGGGAAGCAGCACGTTGTGTCTGCAGGTGAGCACATGGAGAACTCAGCACCTTCCTTCTCTTGTCCGGCTCTGCCTGAGGTGATAAACTCCCTCCAAAGTTCCTTGTCATTCACGCTCAGGACTAAACCCCATCTGGTTATTTTAAGGGAAGGGAGGCAGCAGAAAGTGGGCTGGTTTTGCTTACTTCAGACTGATTTTCTTTCTTTAATTATACCACTACTGTCATCACTATTTAGATAATCTGAGCCAGACAGTAACTGCATAATATTAAAAAGCCCTAGATATTTAAAATCCTGTTAATCACCCTTTTTTCTCCTGACTACAGCTTTTATTCCAACAGGGTGGCTGCTGGGAAAAAGTAAATATGCTCCACTGAGGCAAGTTTATGATGCCATTTCTAACTAGCTGATTACCTTACTGTGTGACTAATGCATCTAAATGGAAGTCCCTAATTTTGTTTCCGCCTCACTAGTTCATCTCAATGTATTAGGCAAAAGGAAGCAAAAAAAGCACGACAAAATTATAAGTATATATTTTGGTGTGCTGTAAAACACAAGTACAAAATGGTAAGTGCACACATGATTGGTAGATATTCGTCTAAATCTCTCTTCTGAAGGTATTAAAAATGTGCCTTAATTATGAAATAGGGATGATATCACTAAAGAACACCTTTAAGTATATAATTTGTTATTTGTTCATTAAGTGAACTATTTTCTGTTGGTTTTATGCTCTTTTCATCAATAGGGTCTCTGAAAGCCTTCACTGAAGATGTCATGCTTGCAGATTGCTGTACAAAATATAAATAAGGTGTATATATTGTATGGTACATATAAATCTCTATTCTCTTTCATGGACTCCAGAAAGTTATCCCAGGATCCCATGTTGAAAATCATTATATCAATGCAAAGGCAGATTTTTAAAGCTGGTGAAAAATAAATTTACATGTCAAATAAAAACCCTACTTTCAGGTTCTGATTTTAGACTCAGAACAGAGTTTGAGGCTGAATTACATTAAATCTAATGAAGCCTCTTGTTCTCAGCTTGAGGTTGAGTATGCCTTGAAGAAGAACCTACGCTCCAATGCCAGTGATGAAATTTCTGTCTATACATACAGTCCAGTGCATATGTTTCTGCTTCCTCAGTTCAGCTTCAGGACTTCAGACTTGGGTTTCAGGAAGCCTTAAACAATAACATTAGTGTAAAAAATAGATTCCCTCTACCTGCTCTTTCAACTTAAAGTTAACTTGTTTGTGCTGAAATAGGGCCCTAAGGCAAAGGCCTACATAAGCGGTGTCCCTTTGTCCCTCTTCATTGTATTCAGGTAGGGAAGAGGGCCGGTGAAGATGAGGTCTGTGGAAGCTCCCACAGCATCCCAGGAAAGATGCAGCAGCTCCATGTCCTAACACAGGAGAAGCTTCATGGAAAGAAGCAGTATGGGGGCCCTCATGGGTGCACAGCCACACAGCTAGGATGGATCTGACTCCCCCTTGTTTCCACAGCCACCTCAGTTCAGGGGCATCAGAAACTACTTGATTCTGTGGACAGCATTAAGCCAGCCTCCAGCATATCTACAAATAACAAAGAGGTGAAATAGCATAAATCCCAGTTTGGCATAGTGTCATGGTTTAAGCCCAGCCAGTAACTCAGAACCACACAGCTGCTTGCTCCCTTCAACCCCTTCTTCCCCACCCCGCTCCCAGTGGGATGGGGAAGAGAACATAAAGAATATAAATCCCACGGGTTGAGATAAGAGCAGTCCAGTAACTAAGGTATAACATGAAACTACTACTACCACCAATAATAATGATGATGAGGGAAATAACAAGGGGAGAGAATATAAAACTAAAAATGGGAAAAGAAAAAGAAAACAATAAACACAAGTGATGCACAATACAATTGCTCACCACCTGGCGACTGATACCGAGCCTGACCTGAGCAGCAATCTGGACCTTCCAGGTAACTCCTCCCACTTTATATACTGGGCATGACGTGCTGTGGTATGAAATAACCCTTTGGCAAGTTTGTGTCACGTGTCCTGTCTCTGCTGCCTCCTGGCTTCCCGTGCCCCTCCTTTACTGGCAGAGCATGAGACTGAAAATGTCCTTGATCAGGGTAAGCATTACTTAGCAACAACTAAACCACTGGTGTGTTATCAACACTGTTCTCAGACTAAAGTCAAAAACAAGCACTGCACCAGCTACTACTAAGGAGAAAAATAACTGTTAAAGCTGAACCCAGGACACATCAGTGACTCAGGTTTTGATCCCAGTAGCCTTTTTCAAGTAGCTTGGTAATTTAAACACAAAGATGATCGGCATTTTTTGCACTTGAAGTTACCTCATGCAAGTCATTTGCTAATTAAGTTGATTACAAAGGTTGGCATTGAAGAGTTGAACAGCATAGTTCCTTCCCTAAAGGGTTAGCATACCAACAACTTCGTGCACGGATTGTGAGTGAGACTCTGTGGGACAGGACACACTAGCATGCTCTGGTTAGGAGCTGGGATGCAGAAAGCTTTTCTGGGTTAAGAACATTTCTATATGGTGCTAGATTTAGCATTACACATTATGCATGTGTACTCCAACATATTCCATGAGGACACTTTCTTTTCAATTACTAGTGCGCATTCCATAAGAATAATGACCAAAATGTCATCATTGCTACTATGTGGAAGAAACAAAATACACCATTAAAAGCTATACTTTACTCAAGAAGGCTTTCTACAATGTTTCTTCAGATCACAGTTGGCCTAGAGAAGATAACAGTCACAGAAAAAAAATCACTGATTTAAACCGCTGCAATTTCAAAAAAAGGAAATCCGCTGTTCTAATGGCATTCAAATATATTTCAGAAACATAGAAGTGCCATCCAATACATGCACAATATTATTTTGGTGAGGATCTTTTTTATTTTATTTTTAGTCTTATCCACTAAAGCCATACTAAAATTAGGTTCAGAGCAACATATTTTAGTTACAATAGAGCTCTGAAAGAATATGCATTAAGTTTTGCTGTTGTAAGGCACCCATAGGACTCAGCTCCTCAACCATCTAGAGCACAGCTTCTGCTCTGTGAACATGAGATTTTAAATCAAGCAGGCAATAATAATTTTACTGTTAAGAAACCAAATTTCATCTTTTTTTTTCCTCAGTGCCATGGTTACGAGATGCCTGGTAATGATATTAAACTTAGCAAAGAGAAGAAAAGGAGAACAGAGAATAAAGGGTTTGACTTCCTGCCCTATGGGATTTTTGGATTTGCTGCAGGCCCATATCACCAAGGTCTGAGTGAATGCATTAACTTTAGTGCTGGCTATACCTTCCTCTCCATCCTCTAACTTTTGGATCTTCAGTACCAGGCTTTGTTAGAGCACCCCTTCTGCCTTCTCTAGGTAAAATACCTTCCATCATTACCTGCATCCTTCTAATTTATACCACAATACATCTCAGATCCCCCCAAAAAAGACTTGGACACATGGCTTATATGCCATGCTGCACAAGTAAGAATTGCATAAGGAGAGCTAAAGCTAGCCAGGTCCTCAAGTAAATTTATGCACTTAACATCTGCTACAATTTATCCTCCATTTTACACTTTCAGAAGACAGAGCAAGCACTCTCAAACAGGGTAAATTCTACCTTTAATTTCACAGCAAATAAACAAAATGAACTGCCACCCAATATAAGCAACGTAGGAGACATTCTCAGTCTGCTCCAGGTGGCATGCAGAGCTGACCTGAGTGATATACAGCAGAATCTAGTTTTAGGCTTTGCAGATTTTTTTATTGCTATCAATATAGGTTTTCAACACAGATTCAGCTGAACCTGTCCTGTAAGTGATTTTGGCAAAAGCAAAGACAAAGGCAAGCCATGTGTGGCACTAGTTCAGTGGCTGGCACCAGTTTTCAGCAGGGAATTATTGTGTAGGCTACATAAGCCCTATGGACTGGGTTTGTAAAGGAACTTGCACCAAGCATCTCCAACTGAAGTGTACAGAGCTAGTATCTGCAAGTGTGCTGAACCTGCATTCAGACTGAGTCCTGATGCTGTGAGGTACCCAGCACCCACCACCCTGCTGAACTTCCAAGGGTTTGAGAGCATTCTGAATTAACATCAAGCTTACTGTCAGCTCTTCTCTCTCCTGCCTCCCTCCTGTTTTATTACCACATGTAATCCCATTCTGGGAATCCTAAATCATGTTACATGATTTTCTCTGTCCTATTATCAGTTTCCCTCTGTGGAAATAGCTGGCAAGTGGCAAATCTATTCTGTACAAATTGTTTTAAGGGAAGAGTGATGTTCTTCAATCTTTCCTTAAATTAAACATTGTATCTTGCTGGTGAGTACTGCCTATCAGAGGCATTTGACTTGCCATGCTCCTACACTGTGTGGAGAATTAGATTGATAGTCCATATTACAGAATAGATGTTCTGAACAGCTGGGAACACAGCTCACAGCCACTTAGTACATTTCTTCATTTTTAATATCTCTTCTGTTACCCTTTAACAAACTGCAGGCCAATTACTCCGGGGGCAGGTAAAGGGCTGACCCTCTCATGCTGCTTCATCAATCACGATCAATACTGTTGTTTGCACTAAATACAGCTTAAAAGACAGTGTGTACTCTGTGAGGGGAGGAGAGTAGGACAGATACCCAGTCATACCGCAGCACTTACCACAAGAAACATCAATTACAAGGCAATGAATGAGAGTACAAGCTATTGTACTATTTGTCATGTCTACTCTAAATATTACTAGGCTATAAAATGAGTGAAAAAATATTTTGCTTCCTTAAATTCCTTTTTTGTCCCCTCATTTCCTCCTCTGCTCCTCTCACACACATGCACGCATATGTCCACGCACACATACAGCCTTCCTCCAGAAGCCTGCCAATTGCCACAGATTCATCTTTCTAAGTACATAATTCAATCCACTGAACATTACACTGTGGTAATGCTGATGAGCTCTTAATTCTTCTGTATTTATTGCAGCAAATTTATCACTGACCTTAATGAATCTTTCATTATGACAGAAATGTCAGTGCCAAATCTCTTAAGAAGGTCTGACATACAGTGGTTTTAAAAGGTCAATGTGTTTTTGTTTATTTTTTATTTTATTTTATTTTAAAATGGATCATTTAAAACACGGGCACTTACAATTAAAAAGATTACACACACACGCACACACACGCAGCATCACTGACTCCTGTTCAGGTCCTGACAGATTAACATTGCTACTTAACTAGCCCTCAGAAAGCACACAGGAAAAGTGTTTTTTGAAAGCTCTGCTTTTGTGTGCGGGCATAAGTCAAGAGCCATATAGTCACAACTGCGTGTTCATGAGGAGCGACCACACCTGAGAGCATGACTGAAAAGCAGAAGGTGGGATGAGAAGATAGGGCTGATGTAGGGAGAAAGTATGGCAGGACTTGGGTCTGTCCAAGGGCAGCACAGAGTGCTCTGCCTTTGGCTGCTGACAACTGTCAGCAACACGGATCATGAAGCTCATGTATATGGTGGAGTATAACTTTATTTTTAAAACAGTTTTACGGAGTCAGTGTTATTTGCTACAAGTGAAATTGTTTACTTACAAGATGCATAGCGGTATAGTGCCTATATGACACCCTGTGATAGTTGAAAACTCTGAGGGCTGAACAAAGGTAGACGCCATCACTGCTCTTGTTCTATGGGTAGAGAGACAGAGGGTGAAAGCCCTTCCCAGGGCAAAATGGCAGGTGAGTCTTAAACCCAAAACTGTCCTTTCCTCTTCCATCCCAGAGCCATTCAAAACCACAGTGCTTCTTCCAACAAATCAAGCTGCAGCCTGAGTGAATTATGAGGGGGAGAAATCAAGACTGTCATCTGGTTGTGGAACAATAATTATCCCTTGTACGCTACTCCAGAGGCAATTCCATTATCAAGAGCGTCATGCCTGTAAAATAACACTTCTGGGAATGGTGCCAGACTGGGGACTCAGGGCTTTCACTTAGTTTGTAGGAAACAAGTCAGCTCAGGTGTTTGTTTTGCTATTGCCTTTCCTTACAGGAGCCCGGTCATCAGCTCCCCGGTACCAGGCAGGCCTGTTGCAAGAGCAACCCTGGAGTTACACCCTTTCCCCATTGTCAGTTAAGACACTGGGTGCCCAATGACACCGGGAGACAGGTTTGTTGGGGATGCTAGGACAAACAGTTGTTGACAACAGATTAAGCATTCACAAGCTTCCCCTGCCTCCACCTCCAGCCTGTTGGACTAGGAGCTCTTACTGAGCAGCAGAAGCCCACAGAGCCTTGTGACAAACCTGTGCAGAAATGAGCAAACATGTTGGAAAGCAGCACCAGAGCCCAACTTGGTGATAGCAAAAGAAAGCACTGGATCTTCAATAGCACATCAGTGGTCCTGGGATTTCACCATGTCACCACATTGCTTCATCCTTCAGGGAAGATGCCTGATGATGTGCCAAGCTGACTCTGCACAAGAGAGCCTGGGGCCAGCAGCCTGCCCAGAGGCTCCACCAGCACAGCAAGGCACAGGAAAAGAAATTACATCATCTGGCATATGAATAACCATGCACTTTTCCAGGTTCTGCTCATTACCTGTAACTGATAAAACACTGGGGAGAGGCAACCCACATCCAAGAGAGCTACACTTGTAATTTGGATTACATGGGAGATAATCAGATTGCCACTGGTTCTGAGCTCGTTTCTGACATACTGTAGTTCTGAAACTAAGTTGTCGTATCAGCCAGTAAGTGACAAGTTCAGCGCTAATCTATAAAAATTACAGCCTCCTTACTGCTCAGCTCATTAAACTGACTCTGTCTCCCAGCCACTCATTCATCTTCATAATCATCCCCATTCAGCTACTAACCTCTTCTATGTGTGCAGTTTACAGTACATCAGGAAGATGAAGTGGACTGATATTTGCTTCTAAGGAGCAGTGGCTTTTAATTTTTACACACACTTTTAAGTACAAGATAAATAATTTGAAATCACATTGTCAGCTTAAACATTAAAAGAACAATAAAGTATTCAGATTTTATAGCAACATTAACTTGGCTGCATACAGTATTTTTTATTCCTATTTTTTTCTAAATGTAGTTATTGTTACACAGCACAACAGTAAGATCCAAGTCTGAAATAACATTCGAAACAATACACTTCTCTTGCACTGTCTTGCTGGCGAAGCAAGGGCAGAAAAAGCGTGTAAGACAAGATAAAGTATGAGCTTGGGTTGGTATTTGTGAATCAGCCTGTGTGCAGATGAGAGCACTGGTACCAGTACATGGAAAAAACTACATCTTGGAGCATGGGGCAGGCCAGCCACTGGTGTCTCTCCATCCCCAGCACTCTGCCAGGGGTGCCAGGGTTGCCTCCTAACCTGCACTGCAGGAGTGGTACCCACCTCTCAGCACACCTGAAGCAGAAAATGTGGCTCCTCCAGAAGTGTCTATTTGGCTAGAAAGAGCAGTGGACCACTCACAAGAGATATGGATTATATGAAGTGCAAGTCTTGCAGAGGGCAAGGAGCAGTCACTGTAGAGGCAGGAGGAGACAGGGGTTGTTGCCTCAGACGCCTGGCTGCCTGCATGATTACTGATTGTTTCGACCCCTGTGCTTTATAAATCCAGCTGTTGTAACAGATTTACAGATATTATGGGTAGCAGAGCCCAGATGTTAACATTGACTGACTGATGTTTAACAAATTCTAGGGTTTCTACAACAAATTGGTGCAACATACAGAAGACAATAAAAAAAGTCATTTTCACCATTGCTCATGTGTGCAATATCACATTCTATACAAGTTATTAAATACCAGTTCTGGTTTACATTTAGCCCTACATCACTGCCCCAAATATCTCTGGAGAGACCTCAAACCTGTACCAGCACTGAGCTTTTGCTTCAGAAAGAGGCCAAAGGAATGAGCACTCATCCCTCATCCCCACAAAGGGCAGAGCAGAGAGGCAATGACTCAAGCACAGAGATCCATGTATGCTCTTCAGAAGGGTATGGGCTGTTTGGGACAAGGGATGCTGTGCTGCTGCAAGTGGGGAAGTGGCTTATGTCTCCCAAAAACCATGGCCTGCAACAGCCTTTACTCCAGGGTAAAGCCAGACATGCTGCAGGTAACACCTCAGTGACGATGTAGAAAGCTAAGAAAAGAAAGAAACCCACTGTTTCTTTCCTAGTGTTACAGCTGGTAATTTGATGATATACTCCAGTATATATGAATACTGTGAGATAAACGATAACTTCCAACAGTATCACCCAAGTCATACAGCAGACTTCTTCTGACTTTATCACCTTTTCTTCTGGACTACCAGGAAATAGCAGGTCTGGTTGGTTTAAGAAGGTAAATTTAACGAATTATTTTATAGTTTGTCCTTAAAAGACAAAATTTCAAAGGCACTGCTCCCCAGTGAATTATATTAATCAAATTGAATATATTTACAAAGAAGAAACTGAATATTAATCTTGCTCTTTAAGTAGCAATGTTTCTTCCTGACACTGGTATTTACCATACTGCAAAGAGTGCATCTGCACTGGTAATGGAGCAGAAATGAAGGCCAGGAAATACAATTTTTTCAATGTATTTCAACCAGACTGAAAATGAAAGAGCTTATTGTCTGTGCATCTCCATCTTAGAGAAACTCAAGGTACAATCTGTATAAACCGAGCTTTACCACTGACAAAACATACCGTTTTTAGTTTGAGGAACAGAAAATGGGAAGTTCTTTCAACAATACAGCGTATTTACAGAAATCAGACACATCAAGCACCTAAAGTTACAGGATTTGTTATGTTCTCACTTCTGTCACTTAAAGTTAAATATATAAAGCAAGTAAAGTTTGCTGGCATACAGAAATGCACACAAAAACCACCTATATATCTATATGGGCATACACACTGGGCAGATCCCATCGTAGGATATGGCCTTAATGAAACAGAAAGGGAACACCACAATAACCAGTAGCAGAGCAGTAACATTTAATGTGTTCACTGACTCCAGTTTCCCTAATCATCACCATGGTAAACACTTCTGTAGCAGGAAAGAAAACTCTCTCAGCCTCACTGATGCACATTAAGGAGTAGGCTCCACAGGTAATACAAAAAGTGATAGCGCAGCCCCTAGAGAGTGTGCAGGGCAGATGCTGTTGCAGCTGCAGAGGGATGAATACACAGGTCCTGCCTGACCTGAACACCTCAGCTTGGACTTCAGCTCAACTGTTCTGGAGATAATGGGCCATTTGGAGACATTATGCAAAGCAAAAAAATAAAACCTCAAGCCCAAAAGATTAAGTATGAAATAAAATTTTGCATTATGGCAGGCACCCCAGATTAATGCATTAGCTTTAGAAAATCATGACTTGATTCAAAGTACCCATTACAAGTTGGTCTTGTATTTTTTAGAACACTAATTAATAAAGCCCTGCTGCTGATACCCCTGACATTTACTTACCATAATGTAAGTTACACTTTTTAAATTTACTCCTTTTAAAGTTCCCTGATCATGTTGCGAAGGAGGAGTGGATGAGAAATATGAAAATTTATCTTTCAAAATCATTAGATTTTAAAGGTTTTCCCTTTTATGAGGGAAGAAAGAGCTGCCTTTGAAAACATCACCCTAGGAGCTGTGCAGATGAATGAGGAGGAGGGAGCAGGGGCAGTACAACATAACATTTCCCAAAACAGCCCCTGCCTTGGGGGTAAGACCAGCTGAGTTCTGCAGCACCCAGACTCTAACCATGCTCCGCTGCCTCCCAGGTCATGCAGCTCTGAGACCTCAAAGCAAGCTGCTCTCATAATTTCAAATTACACTACAATTTATTAGCGTTATTCAACGTAGAACATGACTGATAATCAGAAGAATAATCATAGAAAAATGCACTTTGTGGGTCTGTTTCTCAAGCTCATCCCTTACTAGACTTAATGCTTTCTTTAGACAAGGAATATGGTGAAGGCATTCACAGTCTCTCCTCAAATGAAGTTCCCACTCTTTAAAGAGCATTAGAGCAGCCCTACCTGTTTTTTCTAGCCCACCTTGACTGCCAATTCCCTGACAGCAACAGTGATGAGATAGGCACTTCTGCAGTTTAATTAAATCAATCTAGTTTCTCCTTTCTGCTCCTATTCGAAGGTTTTGGCTGTCAAGTGCAATCTTGTCAGAAAACCAATAGTTAATTACTTACTCCAAGTACACTGAACCTATTCAATGCACTTTTCCTTCTTTGATTAAGTCAGTCTGTGGGTTTCAAACAAACACTAGGCAGAATGCCTCTTTGAAATGCATCCCATTTTTGCTTTCTATGTCCTTTGCATTGCCAAACATGGAGACATTTTCCCTACAGAGCCATCATCCTGGTATCCTGCATGATCAGAACTGTTAAAAGCAATGGGGCTTGTCTTGCCTTTGAGCTCGGAGCCTTTGCGTGCTGAATGCAATCCACATTACAAGCTGTAAAGTATCTTAACTGACTTTGCCATAAGCTGAAATACAATATAAGAGTCACAGCAAGTGTTAGAAAACCTCAATACACTTGTCCCCAGCCCAGGCTGAGAGCTAACACTGATGGGGACCACGCTTCTCTGCTCAGTGGACAATGATTTTGGGCCAAGCTGGTCCCTGCCCAGGGCTTTCAGTACATGATGCTATAATGCAAAAATGCAAAGAGCCTAAAACAAGGAAAAAAATCAGTCTCAAGAGAAATATATTGGAGTCAATGGTTGTATTTCCACAGATTTCACTCTACGTGAGTTCATTTCAAAAAGCAAGCAACTGGGCTATTCCTGGAGTGGAGTCACTCAAGGGATTGAGAGAGTGCTTGCTAAAACATCTTGAATCTATATGAGCTTTTACTCCCCTCAAAAAATAAATTACTATTCTAAAATAGTTCCTGCATTTCGCAGTTGTGCTCATGTTTGAAGACTATAAAATTCTTTTACATGACAATTCATGCTCTTGCTTTTCTGATTTACAGCTGGTCTTAAACTTGCAAACATACTTATCATTAAAACCAAATCAGCATTAAAGCCACATACTGGTGCTTTAAATCACACAAAATCAAGCTAAAAAAACCCCTGAAAAGATATTACATTCAGGTTTTAAAAGCAGGAAGAAAAATATTTATTCCCAAAGGCACTAATATTTAATTTCAATTTCGATACTTCCATGTAGTTATGAATTACTAGTTTAGTCAATAATTACTTTAAAATCATTTAGAACTGATAACTGAAACTTATTACAGCTCAATTAAATTTTGTTCAAAGGCAGTCCTAAGTGTACTGCTGAAGCAGTGATTTTTTGTGGAGTGAAACAGTTACTCTGTTCTGTTATTATTCTTGATGTCTTACTGGTAGATTTAATTGTTTGGGTTTGTTTTTAAAAATTTACTAAGCCTGTTTCTCTATATTATAACTGAGATTCCCTCTCCAATAAACTCAGGCATTATGAAAACTTCTTGCGCTGCAAGGGAGCCTGATGCCACAGTATCTCGGACTACAAAGACTTGAGGTTACAGGATCTGGTGGGCTGGCAACTAAGCCACACACAGCCACTCACTCGCCTCAGTGGGATGGGGGAAAGAATTAGAAGAGTAAAAGTGAGAAAACTTGTGGTTGAGATGAAGACAGTTTAATAGTTAAAGCAAAAGCTGTGCATACAAGTAAAGCAGGAGGAATTCATACACCACTTCCCATTGGCAGGCAGGCATTCAGCCATCTCCGGGAAGGCAGAGCTCCATCACACTTAATGGGAAGACAAATACACATCACCACTCTGAACATCCCTCCCTTCCTCCTTATTCCCACATCTTTGTAGGCTGAGCATGACATCACGTGGTATGGAATATCCCTTGGGTTAGTTGGGGTCAGCTATCCTGACTGTGTCCCCTCCCAGCTTCTTGTGCACCCCCAGCCTACTAACTGGTGGGGTGGGGTGAGAGGAGAAAAGGCCTCGACTCTGTGTAAGCACTGCTCAGCAATAGCTAAAGCATCCCTGTATTATCAGCAGTGTTTCCAGCATAAATCTGAAACATAGATCCGTACTAGCTGCTATGAAGGAAATTAACTCTGCCTCAGGTGAAACCACAACATGGGGTCACTTGGAACCAACCAAGCCCCTTTTTCTGCTCAAATTGCTCTTGGTTGTCTGCTGCCAGCAAGCCCCTTCTCTGCTCTGCCTTAGGAGATACACTGGGGAGGAAAGAAGAAACAAGAGCCTCTTTTCATCTGTCCTATTTTCAAACACAGCTGTGTTACTTTTATGCTAGAATTATTCAAGTCAGAGGAGACTTTGAATCTTTCTCATACAAAGTTAGGGCTCTCTAAACTCCCAGGAAACAGCAGATGTGTGTGTGCATGTGTATAGAATATCAGAACTCAAATATCTTCATAAAAATCCAACTTGTTTTGAAGGAGAATCCCTTATTATGGAGATGCTTCTTACAGGATCTACCTTCTGGAAGGAAGCTTCTTTGTTTCTGTTTTGCAAGTCATTTCACACCCCATCCATGCTCAAACTGAAGCAGCCTCACAACCTAGATGTCACCCGCCAGCTCCAGGAGGAGGCGATTTTGCTGCCAGGGCTTTGCCAGCACCACCAGCTGATGGAGAACGTGGTAGTAATTGCTCAATCTCTGTTCCCTGAGATACAGAAGGTAAAAGACACTAATCCAGTAACACACTGGTCTTAGAGCAATTCCAATAGCTTTGGCAAACATTTCTTTAGGAGTAAAAATTGCAGATTCACCTGCACTAAAACTTTTCAGGTAAATTGCTTCACTTCTGCTAAGTTGCTCCAGTTACTTTTTTCAAGAATGGAAAAAAACCTGAAAAGCTTCCTGACATTGAAATACAAACTTTGCAACATCAAGAGACTTGTTTTGACATTTCCTTTTCTTATTTTTTAAATTATAAAATCTTTCAACTGCTTAGATCCAAAGGAAATGTTTAAATTACTTTTACATTTGATTTGCTGAACAGTTTCAAAAATGGGCAAGCTGACTTTAAGTAACACTTGTCCATTTTCCATACAGTTCTTTGGAACTGCCAGCAAACCAAACAGATATCCACAGACCTTCTGGATACCCACAATTGACTTTGATGCGCTCCAGTTTTTACTAGATGCATCCTGAAGTGGAGCGGTTAGTCTGTCAGAGAGGACATCATATTAGACCTCTTTTCTCCAGAGTGGAGGGGATCAGTCCTATATCAGAGTGGGGCTGACCAACAGATACCCTTGCAGTTCCTGTTTCTAGAGCTACCAGATTCCAGGTACTCCACCAACACATATTAATCAATCAGACATTACTCTTTAACTTGTTACAGTCATTCTTTTTTGTTCTTTGCATCCTATGGGTACAACTGAAACTAAGTGCTATACAACCGTAAAAGACAACATGGCTCCCTGCTGCACAGAGACCGTAATCTAATAAAGAAACAGTGTAAAAAGGAGAGAGCAAGTTTTATAGTTCCTATTAACTGAAAATGATATTTTAACTTGCAATTAAATATTGATAGATTGCTGCTATCAGATATGAAATCTGAGGATGTGGCAATATTCTTTTTATATAAAATCATAAACAATTGATCAGATTTGTGCCTCTATCTTCTAGAAGCCTCTACAAGACACAGCTAGTTTTACCTCAAATACATGATACTTAGATATTTTTGCTTTGAGAGTCATTTGTGAGTAAAGAAGAAGGCTGTGTATTATCAAGTTACATATTCAACTTCTGCATGGTCACTAAATAGCTCTTTTTACTGAAATGTTCACTTTCATAATAAAATATTTCAAATAATGGTGGAATAGGATTTGACTACCGTAAGATAGAAAACAGAGTGTAACAAAGAAACATGACCTGTTATATGTTTTAAATGTTAAAAGCAGCCTCCTCCGGGATATATACTAGCATATATATAGCACAAAGACAAATCTGAATATTTATTATTCTTTCTGCTTCAACTAACACCAAATACTGCTCCGCTGGCCTGACTGCCACCCTTAAGCAGCACCAGCAGATCATTACGAAAGACCTGTACAATTTTGAACCTTGGTTCCACTACCAAGCACGAGGAACTTAGCAATTTCAGAAGATAAAATTCCTTCACAGATACCTTATTTCCCTTCATATCTTACACTATTGCATATGCTGCAAGGGACCCTCATTATCCATGGAGAAGTTTTACCCTCAAAAATGGTATAGCTATGTTTTGTAAACAGTCTTAATTTTTGCAAAACCATGTTTTGCAAAGCTTGAAAGTAGAAAAACCTAATATAGCAAAAGAAGCAGCAGTCAGAAGGTGGTTCCAGCAAAGCCTGTATTTTCTGTAGTTTTCCATCTGTTACAGGAGCCGCTGCTAATCTGTATGCAGCACACCCAAAAGCCATGAACATCATTTATATTCTAATATAGGTGCCTTTTATCTGAAGACAAAAATTGATCTTCTACACTGTATAGGGTGTATAAATAGAGCAAAGTTAAACCTTTTAAAGAGCTCACTTTATTCTGAATTAAGTGACTACACTACTAGTAAGTGGATTCAGATTTACTATTGCAGGACAAACACTAAGTAAGTTCTTGTAGAAACATGTCAGGCTGTGTGTACACACACCAGAC